>NC_141687.1:1824446346-1825803183 GCF_964263255.1 Lissotriton vulgaris | reverse complement strand
CTGATTCATGCACACGCGGCTCTACGCAACCAAAGACCCACCTACATTATCCACCTCTTGAACTTCTAGCTACTGTTGAGAAGATTACGCTCTGCCTCCCTATCACTTGCCCACAAGCACCTCAACTACTGAAGCAGACATAGAGGATGCTCCGTAGAGGATGCTCCTTTTCCTACATCTCAGCAAAGCCCTGGAACATGCAGCTCTGGACCATCACCTCACTTCCAGAATTCCGAAGGGCCCTCAAGACCAGGCTCTTCGATTAAGCCTCCAGGATTTGCAAGCACTTGGATACCCTATCGGTGATTAGCAGTGCTATATAAATCCTGATTAATTGATTAAAACTGGGCACCATATAACCAGGAAGGTTTCAAACATTGTTTACCTGCTAGAAAAAAATCTGTTTTACCCATGGCTATTACCTAATTTCACTGTGCCGCCATGTCATCTATCATCCATTTTGAGAGTACCTTAAAAAAGACTCAATTTGGGATCTCCCCTATACAAAAAACTCAGTTTTATAAGGTTGAATAGAATTTAATGTTGCTCCATATGTTATAAAAATCTTACTGGTGTGTTCATGTGACAATTTACTTACCCCTTGGTTCACTACTAGCCAGGACCACTGAAATTATGCGGCAGAGGAGGACCAAATTATGCAGCAGTGTTGCCTAATTATGCGTCAAGAAAAGGAAAATTATGCGGCACAATGCAGCACATTTTGTGATAGTTTTACCTCATTATTTCTCTATTTTTACACTTGGTAACAGTCTCTAAAATATTTCACCTTATTAATACCAATTTAACATCTCAAAACAGCATTAAGCAACAGAAATATGACCATTCAACCTTTGTGAGTGGTCTTCCAGAGCGCAGGAACACATATTAGCATGTTTTTACTAAATTTTGATTTGTTTGAGGTAGAAACTATGTTTTTTTTGTTAAAGTCTACAGATAATGCAGCAGACAAAAGATTATGTGGCAAATAAAGCAAATCCAATATTATTCAAAAAAACCTGAATCGCATAATTTCATTGCACATTGCAGGCGTGAATGTTTCAATGTTTACATTGCAAACTGGAAATTCTGATGTCAATCAATGCAGAAACTCATTTTATTGTATTTAAGTGAAGCACTTCCACGTGAAAGAAATATAATTTTTAAACTGTAAGTTAAATGAATAATTGTATCCCACATGGAGGACTCAGTTCCTGTTTTGGAGCTTAGAGCAAATCAGGCCAATGTTTGGGCACTTTATATTAATGTGCTGCATGCCAACATTTGTATTGCAAATGAAATCCTTTCATCCTTTCTCCCACTTTGGCAGCAACAGTCCCTAACAAGAGTGAGGACAGCCGGGGGCGTACCACACAAAAACCCATGAACTGATAAATGGTCTTTTAAAGACCTGCAAAGTACTTTCGATGAGGCCAAGTCTGAGTCATCAGCCCAGCCCACGACAGCTGATGAACTGCCTGTGTACTCCACCGCCCGGGCTACTGGAGATGACAGGGCTAAAGCCAGTGGCGGCTGGTGGAATTTGAAACTGATGGGGCGTATGCAGCGCTGTCCCAAGCGTAGTGTCCCCTGTGATGTGTGGTACTAATACATTATTGCAAACTACCCCCTTTCTTTGGAAGAAACCGATCGGTCACATGATGTTTAACTTGCTTCTAACTTGTTATAGTATTGGCAAGACGGAAGTAATGAAACTAACTGGTCAATGTAGTGATCTGTCCAGGATCACAGATTCTGCTTAAACTGTAAGCATCGGATTAGGTGCTGAGGTATTTGCGGCTGTGCCGACTTGAAGCCAGCGGGTTGAAATAGGTGGCCAGGTACAATTGTGAAGCTTGAGTGGATAGTTTCAGGTCTGTGGTGCCGGTGAGCAGCGTCCACCTATATTTTTTTGCTCAACCCCCCACACCTCACCCTTCCTGGATTCCTCTGCAGCTGTCACTGTCCTGCCCGCCCTTGTTTAAAGCCCCGGAGCAAAACCGTTTTGCTTTGCACTTAAGGGCCTGTCACATACTTGCACCGACAACTCTCACTTCTTCCCCCCCTTTGATTTAAGGACCAGGGATGTTCTAACCCTCTTGTCGCCGGCACTGTCTGCTTGCAATGTGCGTTGTGCTGCAGGGAGGTAGTGAATGGCTGTTTATGTAGCTAGCTCTGCTTCCTAGACTGGATCGCATCTAAGCGCTTACAAGCTGGCACAGTTCCCTAAAACTTCCTTTAAAATATGCACTTGCGATTGTGCGCACCTGAATTTGGCAAATTGTGAGCATCGTGTGTACACTAACGTCCCACACTCACAATATCGGTTTAGTGCTGTTGCCCGCACTAGAAGTGTGTTTTGCTGTTCTATTGGTAATGCGGACAGAGGGGTGTGCCAAAGCTTTATTATTTAATGACCGTAGAAATGTTGCAATCGGTTTTTAAAGACTGGCCATACTGTCCATATTGGGAGGAAGGGGGTGGGGGGGGGGGTAGTTACACAACAGGGTAACTAACTGTCTAGCTGAGTGTTAAGTGGCTCCTCTTGCAACACGGTACATTATGTATACTGGAGTGATCCTGCGTGTTTACCTATTGCTTCCAATGGCAGCCTCGATCTGTCCATCTGTGATACATTTCTGCTCGATTAGGTTGTTATGATATACTGTAATAATCATAATACAGCTGTAAGTTACTGCATTACCATTCAAGTCATTAGCATGTGATGTTGTGCGTGAGGAACGCGGGGGTAGATTTGCGACAGAGAGCGGCTCTCAATAATAAAAAAGCAAATGGAAAAGTATGAATTTAAATGAAATAGGAACGGGTAATAAAAAAAAATAAACTCACCGTCCGGAGAGACTCTTTCCCGACTCCCGCCTTCCTCTTTTCAAGTCCTGCAGCACGTCATCACAGGAAGGCGGCGCAGCAGGCAGCCTCCCTCCCACCACCACGTTTTTGATTGGGGCGGCCGGCTGCCCCAGGCCACGTCATTTTCTCTCTGTATGCTGCTGCAGCAGCATACAGAGAGAAAAGGGAGACTGAGTGTGTGGTGTTACGCGAGGGCAGGGGGGAGTGGCTTGGGGGAGTGGCTTTCCCACTGTAGTTAATACTGTCTGTTTGGGCGGCCTCAGGCAGCCCAAACAATCAGTATTAACAACAGTGGGCAAGCCACTCCCCCAAGCCACTCCCCCCTGCCCTCGAGTAACACACCGCCCACTCTGACTCTAAACCAGGAAGGAAGTTCTGCTTTCAGTTTCTCGCCGTGCGAGAATGCAGAAACAAATCACAAATGGTAGTTATATTAAGGCAATAACTACCATTTGTTTCTGCCTTCTCGCACGGTGAGAAAGCAGGGGGGGCGGCGCCCAAACGCCCCCATGCAGGAACCGCCACTGGCTAAAGCCCTTTCAGCCTGATCTGCACCCTCCCTTACGTCTCCCATTGCACCGATGCTAGGACTGTAAACCACGACCTTGAACATCCCTCCGTCCTGGCACATGATAAACAGAAGACCTCTTTTGACCTCCCTATCGGCAGTCTGATACAAACAATACGCCTTTCTCTAACGAACGAGAAGCATGATAAGGCACCTGCAAAAGAAAGAAAAATATACTGGCAAGGCTAAACGCATTCAACTTGAGGCCTGTAGCCAGGCTAAGTTAACTCAGCAGTCAATGTGAACTTCGAATACATGGTTATAGCTACACAAGTATAGCTTTAGAATAAATGCAAAACATGAATAAAAAAGACATGATTACAGGTTTCAACTGAACATTAGTACACTTGTATATGAACCTCTAGCCCCTACGATGACTACATTTATTAATAAATTTAAAATGCTTCACACATGCTAAGGAAGTTAAGACTCACAGTGACTACATTGTCAGTTGTGAATGTATAATTGCATAATTGTGACTTATGAAGGGTGGCGCCTAAATTATGTTGACTCCACTGCTTTGCGAGTGCCTTTAAACGTGCACTTTGGTACAATTGTGAAATGTGTTTTGTCCTTTTGTGTGGGACATGCTAGACCACCTTTCTTGCAGAGCTTTTCTGTGATTTACCCAGCTCGTGACCATAGAAATTTTTCCTAGTTGCATCCCCGGTTTATAAGGCATCAATTTTGTATCCACTGCCCACTTCGCATCTGCTCCAGTTTACCAAATGCATCTTCTGCCTTTCACATGGTGTGCCTTCACGTGGTGTGGGCAGTGCTTTAAATGGGCCGGGTCTTACTGGTGCTGAGCACCAGCAGTTTTTTGAAGGGGGCCTCGAAACGGGTCTCTATCGGACTCTGTTTTGTGCCATGGCAAAGGCGGTCCGTGTTTTTTTCTGGGATGCAGTGACAGCAGGCACGTCGATGTGCGCGTGCTCACACTGCTCACTTCTCGAGATGTTACGGCATGACGTTATGACAGGAGCACTTGTAGGGGAAGGGAAACCCCTTAAAGAGAGTCATTTTCTCTCTGGATTTCCCTACTCTTTTTGAATCTCAGGTGCAGCAACATTGTTGTGGTGTCAACAGGGCTTTAAGTGTAAGCTTTTCTATATTATTTACAAGCCAAGGTTGCATCTTATTTATCTTATGCAACTAACAACCACTGACAAAGCCAATAGCCCTGACTTGTTGTAGGTATGATGTTACTTGTTGTATCATATATCTAGATGCAGTGACATGAACAGAAAAATACAAGTCGGGTGACACACTATAAAAAGCACAGATTATTAGCTTATGTGTTTAAGCCACGCCCTCAATTACACTGGCCACGCCCCTTTGATAGACCCCCCAGCTTTTTTCTTCCCACTGAAAGCCCTGGGTGTTAGGCCTGGGTATTTAACAGAGGTGCATCCATGAACAATGGAGGAGCATGACACTCAAAATATGCACAAACAACAATTGATGAACAGAGTGCAGAACAATGTCATACATTCACCCCAGTACAGAGATCGGGGCCTAAATCCATCCATGGCAGTTCGGGCTAGACTGTTCCTGGACTGTTCCCATGAGGCACAGGGTCAAGGCTGATTTGCATATGGCCATGTCTGAACTGGGGTGGTGTGGAGTACAAAAAAACGATGGATTTAGGCCCAGATATCTGTACTGGGGTGAATGTATGACATTGTTCTGCAATCTGTCCATCAATTGTTGTTTTTGCATTTGTCACCCCGAGTGGGATGGGTATGCTCAGACGTGAGTCCCATGCTCTCCACACCACTCGAGTCAAGCTATCCTGGATGAAGACGGCTGATAGCCAGAAACCAGTCCTAGGATGCTTGATTCCGGTCCAGGAAAGACATGGCTTGGAAGTTTGGGCTGGACTGTTCCCATGAGGCACAGGGTCAAGGCTGATTTGCATATGGCCATGTCTGAACTTGGGTGATGTGGAGTGCAAAAGAACAATGGATTTAGGCCAAGATCTCTGTACTGGGGTGAATGTATGACATTGTTCTGCATTCTGTCCATCAATTATTGTTTTTGCATTTGTCAGCCCGACGTGAGTCCCATGCTCTCCACACCACTGGAGTCAATCTATCCTGGCTGAAGATGGCTGATAGCCAGAAACCGGTCCTAGGATGCTTGATTCCGGTCCAGGAAAGACATGGCTTGGCAGTTCGGGCTGGACTGTTCCAATGAGGCACAGGGTCAAGGCTGATTTGCATATGGCTATGTCTGAACTGGGGTGGTGTGGAGTCAAGCTATCCTGGCTGAAGACGGCTGATAGCCAGAAACCGGTCCTAGGATGCTTGATTCCGGTCCAGGAAAGACATGGCTTGGCAGTTCGGGCTGGACAGTTCCAATGAGGCACAGGGTCAAGGCTGATTTGCATATGGCCATGTCTGAACTGGGGTGGTGTGGAGTACAAAAAAACGATGGATTTAGGCCCAGATATCTGTACTGGGGTGAATGTATGACATTGTTCTGCAATCTGTCCATCAATTGTTGTTTTTGCATTTGTCACCCCGAGTGGGATGGGTATGCTCAGACGTGAGTCCCATGCTCTCCACACCACTCGAGTCAAGCTATCCTGGATGAAGACGGCTGATAGCCAGAAACCAGTCCTAGGATGCTTGATTCCGGTCCAGGAAAGACATGGCTTGGAAGTTTGGGCTGGACTGTTCCCATGAGGCACAGGGTCAAGGCTGATTTGCATATGGCCATGTCTGAACTTGGGTGATGTGGAGTGCAAAAGAACAATGGATTTAGGCCCAGATCTCTGTACTGGGGTGAATGTATAACATTGTTCTGCATTCTGTCCATCAATTGTTGTTTTTGCATTTGTCACCCGAGTGGGATGTGTATGCTCAGACGTGAGTCCCAGGCTCTCCACACCACTGGAGTCAAGCTATCTTGGCTGAAGACGGCTGACAGCCAGAAACTGGTCCTAGGATGCTTGATTCCGGTCCAGGAAAGACATGGCTTGGCAGTTCGGGCTGGACTGTTCCCATGAGGCACAGGGTCAAGGCTGATTTGCATATGGCCATGTCTGAACTGGGGGTGGTGTGGAGTGCAAAAAAACAATGGATTTAGGCCCAGATCTCTGTACTTGGGTGAATGTATGACATTGTTCTGCATTCTGTCCATCAATTGTTGTTTTTGCACTCAAAATATGCACATTTTACGCGGGCACGCAGTGAGGACTCGAGCTGTTGACTGGGCCAGGCTGCACACATCATAATTTCAAAACAGAGCTAGACAACGTCTAGGTTAGTACTGAAAACAACACTATTTAAGGAAAGTATACTCCGAGCTTTCAGTCACTCTGAGGACTCCAATTTGCCTTGTATTTTTCCCCCAATCTCTCTCTTGTTTCTGGAGTATATTCTGTTCCTGGGGTTCTCTCTTGATTGTTTTTGTTCGGGAGTTTGATCGTGTTATTTATCTGTGCCGTTTTATGTCTTCAGGGCCGTTTATACCATTAGGCAGGATTAGGTGGCCGCCTAGGGCGGCAGAATTGCTAGGGTGGCAAAAGGGGGAGAAATTGTGTAGGCCTTCTACAATTCAACATTACGTGATGTCTTGTTTGGTGCCAGGGGCGGGGGCTGTGTGTGCCGCGATCTGTGCGGTGCCAGCATGGCTGTGCTGCGTGTGTCAGTCACCACGGGTCATAGTACAGACAGAGAGGCATAGAAACAGTCAGGTACGGAGGTATGCACCAAGGCGGGTGTGCACCAGGTGGTGACGAGTGGGGCGACGTACAGCGGGCAACTAATATCTCTCCTGAGAGTAAAAAGCGAGTGAGTGATCCGGTGCCTCAGTCTCTGGACAGGCCTCGCTCTGCCCCTCTTCTCCCCCTCTCAGCGGCGGGTATTTCTGTTCTCAAAACTGTGTACAAAAGGACTGCAGGGACCGCCTCCCCGATAAATATACACGTAGGGTTCTTCACGATGCCTATCTACTTGTGATAGAGGAGAGTAAAACATTGAGGTACATGACCTTGTGTAGACAGAGGAACAAAAAGCTGAAACATTCTGTGGAGCGGATGGACATGGAGGACTTGACAGGGACACGGAGAACCTGACAGGGACATGGAGGTACAGGACATATAGAGATAAGAACAAGAGCAGATGCACATTGAGGTGGGTGGTGGGGGGTGGCAAGGTGCAGATGGCAGCTGAGTGAGAGAGGAGAGATGACATGACAGGCCTCTGGGCTGCACTTACCATCTGAGCTTTAAGAACTTGCAGGCGATGAGGAGACCTGGCAGCCCCAAGGACACCACCGGAAAGGGGAGCTGCAGAAGGACGACAGCATTGGGAGGGAGGGGTGCTGGGGACTGGGGTACAAAGACAGGGAAAGAGACAGGGGGCTGTGTGAGGAGGGACGAGGGGGGTGAGAAGAGAATTGCCTAATGGGATGAGGGAGAAAGAAAAGAGAGGACGGAGGAGAGAACAGATCAAGGACAGGGGGGCAGGCAGTCAAAGGCCAGCACTTGTTTTTCCGTGTCCTTCCAAGCCTTCGTGCATGAGACGGCCCATCTGGAAGAGTGTATGTGAAAGAATTAAGGTTATAGAAGCATAATGGGGAGATTCAGGGTTATCGGTAATTCGGGAAAAAAAACGGCCCTGCTATTGATTGAGACAGTTTGCCATTCTAGGATATAATTAGGCCTGAGTGAAAGTTTCATTACAGCTGCAAAATCGCAAGTAATGAGAATATCGGCATTGCATGAATTTGATAAATTAAGTTTTGTTATTTTGCTATTGTAAAATGTTGCTTACTTTTCATCCAGAGGGCACTAGTTCAAGGAGAAAAGTCCTCGCAAGAACGTTAGAACTGTGGTTGAGATGCATTTGTTCTCAAACAAGTCTCCTGCTGGTATCTTTTGTGACTTTTTTTATTACCTGGAATAAGCCCTTGTGTGTAAATTTCATTTGAGATACTGGCTAAGAGCATTTTAGGAAATTTGCGTCCTTTTGTGAAATATTTGTAAAAGAGATGTCGATTTTGAAAACAAAAATCAAAATTTTGTCGACCCCCAGCGTGGAGTGAACCTCCTAATTAGTGGTGAGAAAACTCTGCATTCTGGTTAAACTCCCTGTTGTTCTTCGTTATTAATGGTAATGATAGGGAGTTGTGAATACTTTCGCTGTCAGTAAGGAGTGTACAACATGCAGCTATGCAGTCTTCATGCTACTAGCTCCAAATACAAGTTATTTTATATCTAATGCTTTTTATATCTTAATCTTCTAGTTTGGATGACAGGGGGAGAGTGTGATGGTAGTAAAAAGGGGGGGTGGCATTTTTAAATTCTCGCCTAGGGCGGCAAAACACCTAGAAACGGCCCTGTATGTCTTTATGCTTGCTATTGTTTGTAGAGTTTTATAAACCCTTTTTTTTTTTTTAATTAAATTACCGGCAGGGTGCTTGGACCAGCAGCGTTTTCTCTCTCAATTGACCCACAGTATTTTCACTGGATAAGATTTGTCATCGTCCTTCTTTAGTCGAGCCAGTACCAACAGAACAGAGAGGCATGCCGTCTGGGAAGTGCCGAATAACCAGAGCCATTATCTGAAACTCTGCAGCACCGTGTTGTGCTTACAGTGATGCTAGCTGGCTAGACTTGGATCTGCAGCTGAAACATGAATATGACACAGGTAGAAGCAAGTAAGTACTGGTGGTTTACAATAAAGGTTGTAACAAGACCTCGGAATGAAAAATTGTCTAGCAGTCGCGTCAAAGAATTTTCAATTCTATTAAAGACACGGAGGCGAGGATTATGCTTCTCTATTCTTCACTGACACAAACAGCAGCCAATAAAATCTTTAAACTAGCATGACCCCGGAAGGGCAACTCCCTCCCTTAGTCTGCACCAATCACTGTCCAGTCCACCACATAAGAGTGCTTGTGAACCTTAAGACCTCCTCTTTCTTTGCGATTCTCAACAACAGTCCAAACCATGACTGGAAGCCAACGTGGCAACTATCGCGTCGATTTCTGAACAGAGCCCTCTTCTTCTCACGAAATTCACACCGCCTCAGACCGTAGACTGTTCTTCTCAAGTCTGCTTGTGCTGGTCACCTTAAACGAAAATATAAACTGTACTGGCCATTCCAATACCATTAAATACAATAATTCCATAATAATCTTTCGGGTGGGTACAATACATCATATACTCATACAATAATGCAATTATTCCTCTCCTAGCATGGGTGGGATAAACCTCACCTCCCTGTCCTTAATAGAATTGAAAATTCTTTGTCACGACTGCTAGACAATTTTTCATTCTATGCCAGTCCACGGAGGCTCTGATTATGCTAGTTTAAAGTTTCTCCACTACCACCACCGAGGCCACATTCACAATAGGTTTATGATAAAATGTTTTAAATGTGGAATCAGACGACCAATCTGCCGCAGTCATGATGTCCTGAAGCCCAGAACCGGCAACAAAAGATTTTGAGGCCATAGCCCCCCTCACAGAGTGAGCCCCAAATTTGGAGGTGTTAATACCCACCAGACTCAATAACCAGGAAACCCACCTGGCCAGAGTCCCAGCAGTGACTGGGCGGAATGGTCTCTGCAATGATATCAATAGTTGACCTAACACATCATTCCTAAATTCCCTAGTACAATCCTCATATACTTTTAAACATTTTACCACACATGGTTTACTGTGGTGAGGACATGCAGGATACGAAATACACTTCAAATGTGTTTTAGTCCGCTTTGAAATCGTAAAAGAAACTCCCGTAGGAGTAAATACTCTACCTGCCAAATCCAATGCACGAATATCAGACACTCGCCTGCATAAAATCAAACAGAGTAAATTCGTAAATTTTGCTGAAAGCTGTTTTCGTGACAAGCCCTCATTAGCCGGCCAGGCCGATAGAAAGCGCAGGACCACCAAAACGTTCCAAAGTTCTGTGTACTTGGGTTGAGGGGGGTTGACTAACCGAATCCCCTTGACCACCTTGCACACCAGGGGATGCTCCCCCACAGGTTTGCCATCCACATGCGGATGTCCCGCCGAAATTGCTGACCTAAAGTTATTTACAGTCCTATATGCCATACCTGATCGAGCAAGCTCCGACAAGAAATTCACTATCATATATATATCGGATCCCACCGGATCTCCCTGTGGGTCGTTACACCAACCAACCCATCGTCGCCAAGCTGACTCATAACGATTGTGAGTGGAAGGTGCCCACGCTTGTGACAAGAAAAAGAGAGTGCTTGTGAAACTCCCGGCACTTGCCAGTGACGCCGGAAAGTCTCCATCCCATGAGAGTCAAGCGATCCTGCAAGACCAACGGATGTTGAAGGCCTAACGGGTCTGTGAGAATGTCTGGGAATGATAAGATTCGCACCGGAGGCGCACACGTGAGACTCATCGCGACCGGAAACCACACCTGTGCTTTCCAACATGGGGAAATCAAAACAATCTCTGCCTTCTGAGGACGAACCTGAGCTAGAACCCTACGGATCATGACAAAAGGAGGAAACGCATATAGAATGCCCGTCGTCCATGACTGAAGAAAGGCATCTGAGCTGATCGCTAAGGGATCCGGGCACCAACTGTAAAACCGGAGCAACTGTCTGTTGAGCCGTGAGGCAAACAGATCTATCACACACGGACCCCATTTGCGGTCCAATGCCTTGAAAATCCTCAGATGCAGCATCCAATCGCTTGCATGCCTCAAATACCGAGAACTCCAATCCGCTGTCACATTGATAGAACCCGGTATGTACTTCGCCGTCACTGATATGTGATGGTCCAGGCAATAATGCCAAAAGTCCTTGGCTATCTCCGCCAGGAGGCGGGACCTGGTGCCTCCGAGGCGATTTATATACCGTAACGGGCACACATTGTCCATGCGAAGGAGAATGCAGCAAGTCACCTTTTGCGGGGATAAAGTGCGAACCGCGAAGGAACCCGCCAGAAGCTCCAAGCAGTTGATGTGGAGGTTCAGTTCCTTGCGAGACCAACGGCCCCCGTCTCCACTGACTCGCATCGGGCTCCCCAGCCCGACCGGCTGGCATCCGATTCTATCACTACCTCCGGGGTTGCCGCAAATATGGCTTTGCCATTCCAAGCATCAATATGATCTAACCACCAGTTCATCTCCGTACGAGCATCTGGTGAAAGTAAAACCTGATGTGCATAAGTTAAGCCCTTGCGCAGATGTAATATCTTCAACCGCTGCAGGGCCCTGTAGTGTAAGGGATGCGGAAATATCGCCTGAATTGAGGAGGGTAACAGTCCTACCAGACAGGCTAAAGTCCTCAAGGAGATTGTCGGAGAGACAAGCGCTCTCCTCAATTCCTTCCTGATCGTCACCCTCTTCTTGAGAGGTAAAAGCAACTGCGTAGTCACTGAGTCGACCTGAAAACCCAGAAACTCCATTACCTGAGAAGGTAGCAAAATTGATTTCTGTAGATACAGCAGAAAGCCCAATTCCTGTAGGAGCTGAATCGTCCACGAAAGGTGGAGCGACACAATCTCCGCCGACTGACCCATAATCAGGATATCGTCAAGGTAAATAATCTGTCTCACTCCTCATTCTCTTAACCACTGAACCACCGGTTTCATCAGCTTGGTGAAACACAAAGGAGTGGATGACAGGCCAAAGGGCATGGCGGAAAACTCGAACCATCGGTTGCGCCATTGAAATTGTAGAAAGCGCCGATGCGGAGGAAAAATGGGCACCGCTAGATAAGCGTCTTTCAAATCCAAGCGCACCATCCAATCCTGTTCTAACAGGATGTCGCGTAGTAAGTGTATGCCCTCCATTTTGAAGTGCTGATACACGACCCAGGCATTGAATTCCCTGAGATTCAAAACCAGACGAAATCCCTGGTCTTTTTTGGGAACCAAGAAGACGGTGCTCATAAAACCTTGAACGTGCAGAACTGACTCTACAATTGCTCCCTTTTGGAGCAACGAAAGCACTTCTGCGTCAATGAAACTCTGTTCTGGTAGGGAAAAATGAAGGGGACTGGGCGCTTGTCGCTGCGCGGGAGAGGCATAGAACTCTATGTGAAAACCCTGTACTGTCTGCAACACCCAGGTATCGGTCGTAAGCTCTCGCAACCTGTGAAGAAAGAGGGCCAGCCTGCCTCCCACCATATGTTCTGCCGGACATAAAACCCGTACCTGAGTAGAAATTGTCTCCTGAAGTATTCTGTTGTCCTCGATAGGCTCCTCTCTGCCCCCTGCCTCAACCTCCCCGATTGCGGGAGGGGTAGAAATTGGATCGTGAGCCCCGCTGCCTCGTTGCTCCGCTCCACGCGAGGTTTGACTAAAACCTCGGCCGGACCTTCGACCTCGTGGACAGCCAGCCCTGTCAAAAACACCTGTGTGGAACACCCTTTTTTATATTTGCTTGCGCTTTATCCAAAGCGGAGAAGGTGGCCACATACTTGCCCATTTCCTTTACAAATCTGTCCCCAAAAAGCATGCCATTAGCCAGGGAACCTGGCTCTGTGGTGGCCATCTCCGCTAATTGGGAATCAATTCTCATGAGAAAAGAGCGTCTCCGCTCCGTGGACAGGGCCACATTGGCATTTCCCAGGAAACACATGGCACGTTGTGCCCATTCCATGACATCCGATGTATCCATCGGCCCATTCTGCTCTTTTGCCTTGACCCAGCCTCCAGTATTTTCGTAAGGGGTCCAGAGACATCAAACATTTTGTCCTTACACCCCCGCCATGCTCTGTCTAGTCCCTTTTTCGGATCCTTCGCGAACTTTCTCATAAACGCCGCCATAGTAGGGTCCAAGTCTGGCGTATCCGCCACCTTCCCAGTCAAGGAGGGCCTGAGACATTCTGACCGCAACGTGGCTCTCACCTCCTTTTCAAAACCCTGTTGTAAGTTGTTAGCTACATAGTGCACAACCTCCGGGCAGGGTACCCACTCTGTAGACCTAGGGTGCACTATACTTTTGGGATCGAACAGTAGGTTCTTGGGTACCTGACTATCATCCGCCTTATATGCCGTGTGCTTCACCTTTCTAGTTTTCTTCTTGGAAGCCACCAATTCAACCTCCCAGTCCGAGGTACCAGGCGGGGACGCGGAAGATTCCCCAGAAATGCAACTAGCCATAGAGCCATGATCCTTCCTCACATTCCTGGCCATCTGCGCTAGCACTTGGGCCGAGGCATGAGTAGAGGTATCACCATTGTGGGTAGATTTGAACTTCTTCTTACCATAGCTTTGAAGGGGTTTAGTAAAAGGCTTTAAAGCCTTAATCAGGGCTTTATTAACAGACCCCTGAACGTGGGTATCCAGGGCCTCAACCAGATTTTCCTCCAACTGATCTTCAGGCTCATACTCTTCATACTCGTTGAACTCGACCCACTGGTTGCCCTCCTCGGCGTAGTACGCCATAGCTATAAGGCAGGGAGGTATGGCATAATTTTACAAGGGGGGAAGCAGCCCAGGGGTTCCTATGTCCCACACACACTGCAACCCCAGTTGCCAACACACTAGCGAGGCTGAAATATAAGGTGGAAGGAGACCCCTATTTGCACACCAACACTCCCCTAGAGCCTGGCTTTAATCCGGACATGCTCCGGTAAGCGTTCTTATGAGGCCAGAGATTTATGCAGTCGCGAGACGCGCTACCCGCGAGGAGCCGGTAACCAAATGTGAAACTCGGCTCCCCGTGCGCCGTGTATGGGGGTCCGAACTCGACTGCTCTCTGCGAGACCCGCGTCTGCCTCCTCCTACTCCACTGCCCCCTATTGCGCTCTAACGAGCCACGCCAAATCGCGCCACGGCGCTTGCCACAAAACACACTCACACGGGGCTAAGACGTAAATCTAAGAATGTCGGGAAGACTTCACAATAAAGCGCTCACGCGCCACACCACCAAACCAAACGATTAATCCCAATAAGCACACAAAAATGCAATAAGGGAAAATCACTTAACTCGCTGCTGCAGCAGCAAAGAAAGAGGAGGTCTTAAGGTTCACAAGGACTCTTATGTGGTGGACTGGACAGTGATTGGTGCAGACTAAATGAGGGAGTTAAATAAACAGAAAGAATCCAACACAGAGAGAAGGAAGGGGGAAGAGTGATCAACAAATGTTGAAGCACTCAGTGTTCTGTAAAATACCCCTCACACACCAAAAGGCCCCTTGGTGTCATGCTTCTTCATCGGGGTCTTCGCACCTCTCTATCGGGATGTGGCGTGCTGCGACCTACGACTACGCGGGAGCACTTGTAGTAATGACTATGTGTGGTGTGAGGTGTGTGGGGTATGTTATTATAAGTGAGTGGTGGGATGTGGTGAAAGACTAAAAAGTACCTGGCACATGAGTATAAAAAGAAAAAAAAAATTCTTCTGAACTCTGGCTGGTACTGTTAAAAGAAGTGCAGTGTGAGGTCAAATCTGTTATATTAAAGAACAGGACCTCTGGTGTGCGTTGTCGACATGTTTCGGAGACAAGCTCCTTCTTCAGGACGGGTGCACGACCTCCCCACCTTACTCACGTCTTATTAATAAAAAAGTGTATTTACAAAAAAGTGAAATATATAGGCTAAGTGTGCCTACAGCGGTCTGCTACAAGTACAATGACCTGTAGAAAGACAAAAAAGAACAACTAATGGTTACCAATGTAGCGGGTAGTTCAAGCAGGTGCAGTCACCTGGAACCTCACCATAAGCTTGTAATAAGCCTGTTAAAGGAAAAAAGTACTCACAACACAAACAACATATAACACAAAAGGTACTAGGAGTTACTGTTAGTTGTAATCATACTTGTGAAGCTTGCTTGTTGGCTTCATGAGCAAAATGGAACGTCAGGGGTGTTGCTTGACTTGCAATCTGTAGTGAGGAATGATGCAAGTTTTAATAAATCATTCTCACTTACTTAGGAGGGAGAGTTCAGATGGTCGTTTTTTAGTTGTTGTTCTGCATGATACTCACATTACCAGGACGCTATGATCACCGCCTTACCCCTCACGCTGCTCCGCTGATGTGAAGTGGTAGTAGGGTCTATGCTATTTATACCCTATTTGACAATTGGGCGGAAGGGTCTGTATGTCCTTATAGGGGTTTTCCGCCGTTAATTATGTGCCCATGTATGGAGCATCCGCTCCTTAGCCATACATCGCCCTCGTATGTCTAACACGGGTTTACATGGGACCGGCGTCTGTACAAGCGTGTGTTCATCTACTGCGCATGCGCCTAGATGTCTGTCTTTCGCACATGCGCATTGAGCACTGGCGCGTCTTTCGGGACACTGATGTTTAGCGCACGCGTGTTTGTTTCATCTGTATCTTATTAGAGAAACCTAGGGTTGGATTACTTATTACTGAGAGTGCACAGCAGCGGGGATTTTGCTGAGGTAGTCATGGTGAAAAATATATAAATTCTTTGACTAAACCGACCACCGATATGGGGAGTGTTACAGAGCACAAGCAATGGAAAATTGAAAAATTCAGAATTTCAAAAATTGCTGATGGGTGTCTGGACATTGCATCAGTGTGTCCTATGTTTATAATGGTACCATTTAATTGGACAGTTGGCTCCAAGGCACATCATCATTAAGCCCAATCACGTGGGTACCAAGTCTGAACACCCATCTTTGTTCCTTTTGGAAAAAGCCGGCATCAGAAGGTAGTTGTTCTATAATTGTCCACTTAAGGTCATTCACGCAATGTTGTACAGTCAAAAAATGCGTGGCCATTTTAGTTGTGCTTTTTTTACAGCGCACATTGCCCTTGTGCTCATTCATTCTTGTTTTCATGGCCCTTGTGGTCATTCCCACATACCCATAACACGACAAGGGAAGAACAACAAGCCTTAAAAACCCAATCTGAAGATACAAGTACCATCATAAAACCAGCAGATAAGGGGGGAGCAATCGTCTTGCAAACGACTGATGCTTATGACAATGAGTGCATGAGACTCCTGTCGGATAGATGCAACTACATGATCCTACAACAGGACCCTACAGAGAGCCTCAGGATAAAAATCGGGGGCATGATTGAAGAAGGTCTGGCACATGATTGGCTGAGCAAGAAGGAAGGGGAATTCTTGGAGCAGAAAAAACCACGCATCCCCTACTTCTATTGCATCCCGAAGATCCATAAGAACCTCACCAATCCACCAGGGAGACCGATAGTATCAGGTATTGGTTCAATATTGGAACCCCTGTCAAAATTTGCTGACGCCTTCCTGCGGCCATTGGTACAATCGACAAACACCTACCTAAAAGACACAAAAGCTGTCTTACAACTCCTGCAAGAAATAACATTTGACCCAAAAACCCAACTTCTCATCAGTCTAGACGTAGAAAATCTTTATACCAGCCTTCCTCACGATGAAACACTCGTGATCATCGAAGAAGTCCTATTTTCCACACAATGGAAATATCAGACACCACGAGGGCTAGTTCTGGAATGCATCTCTCTGGCCTTGCAAAAAAACTTTTTTCAGTATAAAACCACGATTTATCAGCAGTGCCATGGGACCAGCATGGGCAGTACTTTTGCTCCGAGCCTGGCCGGACTCTATGTACACCATCTCGAGACCACCAAGATTCTCCATGACCAGAATCCATACAGATCAAATATAAAATGCTGGAGGAGGTACATAGATGACGTCCTGGTCGTCTGGGAGGGCGACCGACAATCTGCGGAAAATTTCCAAGTATGGTTGAATAACCAGAATGCCTTTTTGAACTTTACGAGTACAATTTCGGACCAAACATTGGTTTTCCTGGATTTAAACATCTACGCAGACGAAGGAGTTTTGAAAACTACCACCCATTTCAAGCCGACATCCAGAAACTGCCTGTTAAGATACGACAGTTTTCACCCCAGGCACCTACGAGAAAATCTGCCGTACGGACAATTTCTACAGATGTGTCCAAATTCAAACAGCAGGCCAATGACCTGAGAGAAAAACTGAAACTACGGGAATACCCCACTAGAATTATCGATAAAGCAATGAAGAGGGCTAAGAACAACAACAGAGAGGCATTATTGGAGGATCGAATTAAAGAACCAAATGAGAACAAACGACCAATATGTGTGACGACATTTAACAACATGTCCAACGAAGTATCCAAAATTGTCAACAAACATTGGAGGATACTAACATGTGGCAAACTGAACCTGGAAAAACCTCTGTTTGCTCACCGCAGGGGATGCAACCTCAGAGACATGTTGGTACACACTAGACCGAAACCGGCGACAATTGCCTTACAACCATCTATAGGCATCCAAGGTCACTTCCCTTGCGGTAATTGCAGCAGTTGCCACTTGACAGAGAAAAGTACAAAACTTACTTTCCGCAACGGAACCACCTGGGAGCAAAGGAGATTTTCTAACTGTAACTCCAAAAATGTCGTCTACCTTATAAAATGCCCCTGCAATCTTGGGTATGTGGGAATGACCACAAGGGCCATGAAAACAAGAATGAATGAGCACAAGAGCAATGTGCGCTGTAAAAAAAGCACAACTAAAATGGCCACGCATTTTTTGACTGCACAACATTGCGTGAATGACCTTAAGTGGACAATTATAGAACAACTACCTTCTGATTCCGGCCTTTTCCAAAAGGAACAAAGATGGGTGTTCAGACTTGGTACCCACGTGATTGGGCTTAATGATGATGTGCCCTGGAGCCAACTGTCCAATTAAATGGTACCATTATAAACATAGGACACACTGATGCAATGTCCAGACACCCATCAGCAATTTTTGAAATTCTGAATTTTTCAATTTTCCTTTGCTTGCGCTCTGTAACACTCCCCATATCGGTGGTCGGTTTAGTCAAAGAATTTATATATTTTTCACCATGACTACCTTAGCAAAATCCCTGCTGCTGTGCACTCTCAGTAATAAGTAATCCAACCCTAGGTTTCTCTAATAAGATACAGATGAAACAAACACGCGTGCGCTAAACATCAGCGTCTCGAAAGACGCGCCTGTGCTCAATGCGCATGTGCGAAGGACAGACATCTATGCGCATGCGCAGTAGATGAACACACGCTTGTACAGACGCCGGTCCCGTGTAAACCCGTGTTAGATATACGAGGGCGATGTATGGCTAAGGAGCGGATGCTCCATACATGGGCACATAATTAACGGCGGAAAACCCCTATAAGGACATACAGACGCTTCCGCCCAATTGTCAAATAGGGTATAAATAGCATAGACCCTACTACCACTTCACATGAGCGGAGCAGCGTGAGGGGTAAGGCGGTGATCATAGCGTCCTGTTAATGTGAGTATCATGCAGAACAACAACTAAAAAACGACCATCTGAACTCTCCCTCCTAAGTAAGTGAGAATGATTTATTAAAACTTGCATCATTCCTCACTACAGATTGCAATTCAAGCAACACCCCTGACGTTCCATTTTGCTCATGAAGCCAACAAGCAAGCTTCACAAGTATGATTACAACTAACAGTAACTCCTAGTACCTTTTGTGTTATATGTTGTTTGTGTTGTGAGCACTTTTTTCCTTTAACAGGCTTATTACAAGCTTATGGTGAGGTTCCAGGTGACTGCACCTGCTTGAACTACCCGCTACATGGGTAACCATTAGTTGTTCTTTTTTGTCTTTCTACAGGTCATTGTACTTGTAGCAGACCGCTGTAGGCACACTTAGCCTGTATATATTTCACTTTTTGTAAATACACTTTTTTATTAATAAGACGTGAGTAAGGTGGGGAGGTCGTGGCCCCGTCCTGAAGAAGGAGCTTGTCTCCGAAACATGTCGACAACGCACACCAGAGGTCCTGTTCTTTAATATAACAGATTTGACCTCACATTGCACTTCTTTTAACAGTACCAGCCAGAGTTCAGAATAAAAAATAATTTCTTTTTATACTCGTGTGCCAGGTACTTTTTAGTCTTTCACCACATCCCACCACTCACTTATAATAACATACCCCACACACCTCACACCACACATAGTCATTACTACAAGTGCTCCCGCGTAGTCGTAGGTCGCAGCACGCCGCATCCCGATAGAGGGGTGCGAAGACCCCGATGATGAAGCATGACACCAAGGGGCCTTTTGGTGTGTGAGGGGTATTTTACACAACACTGAGTGCTTCAACATTTGTTGATCACTCTTCCCCCTTCCTTCCCTCTGTGTTGGATTCTTTGTGTTTATTTAAGTATCCTTGTGGAGCAAGAATCCAACCCTTTGCTCTACCTCCCTCTTGTGTTTTTTACATAAGGGAGATAGTTGCCCTTCCGGGGGCATGCCAGTTTAAAGTTTTTATTGGCTGCTGTTTGTGTCAGTAAAGAATAGAGAAGCATAATCAGAGCCTCCGTGGACTGACATAGAATTGTGTTGACGTGACCAACTCTGATTAGGGGAGGGGGTCAGAGCCCAGGAAGGGGGACAAATACTGCTGAGCACAATTGGTCTTGTCCAAAATGAATACAGCGCGAGTCGAAAAAGAACAAAATACTGTTCTTATGGAGAGACACCTGCTGATCAGGCCTAGGAGTATTGTTCCTAAAAGGCGAGGGGATTAAAGTTCAATCCTTGTGGCGACTCCTGCTGGATGGTGCGGCGATTGCTGCTGCTAGGTTACAGCATATACAGAAAGAGCATAATACAGCTTACAGCGACATCTACTGGCCGGGACTCAGAGTACGGCTCTTCTTAAGAATGGCACCTGCGGTGCCCCTAGAGAAGCGGAACTGTGTTGGCATTCACAAGAAGGGTGTGCCCTATACCAGGCTGCGCCGCAGACTCTGCAGCGCGCTTCTTCAAACGCCCACAGTCTCTGAAGCAGGGGTTTGTTGTTGCTATTCGTTTTGTTTTTGCGGCCTGTTCTCGACAGAAATGACTCACCCTCCCGGTGCGCAGACCGCAGGCAGCTGCCACATGGCAGCACAGTCACCCGCCGCCCACAAACCACTTCCTCCCCAGTATACTGTCAGGAGGTGAACTCTCGGCTGGCAGGGGGCAGGAACCTTCTTGGGTGTTTTTTGGCAGGCTGTCCCTCTTGAGTGGCTGCTCTGTGGTGGCCGCATGTGAGAAAAGTGCTCAGTGAGCGGGAGACTCGGAGGCGGCGAGGCCAAGATGGTTTGGAAAGAAACACAGTTTATGTTAAGTGATAATGTTATGGTGGAAAGCCAGCAGCGGCTATTTATGAAAAGCAGACATGACAGGTCTGAACGGGCGGCACATAAGAGCAGCCAGTGAGGTAGGAGAATGCTGTGAAAAGGGGGCAGTGAGCAGTAAATATTCAATAACTTTAGCGTCCCTAGACAAGAGGTGGGCACGCCATCAAATTAAGAGCCGAGCCAGGATAGGGGCTGGCTGTAAGAGTCGAAGCACGAGCCAAGGCATCGATGTATTTGGCATGTAAATTATGCAACAAACGCCGTGTGCAATGTGAGAAAGGCGTTTAAAATGGGTTTCTTTAAAATATTGGAAGTGTTTCAGTTTAGTGACAATTATTAGAAGGGATAGTTTCTAAATATGAACTTAGACACATTCATGAGCTGCCTTTACCCTGATGATGACGCTATTAGTGACCCCCGAGTGAAGTCAGTTGCCCCTGTATGCGTCCTATGTTGTTGTAATGGATGGAACAACATTATAATACATTGAACCAGGCGTGATTTTTTTTTCTCGCAAGTTTCTTTCTGAATTTATGTATTTCAAGATGCTCTCCAATGTGATAAACAATTAGGAGGCACTAATTGCTTATCTGTAGGCTTTAATTCAGAGTAATAACAACCCACCCATAAATGCTTATCGACTTTAACATATGCTATTCACATGCAATATGCCAGGCCTACTGCCTTTATTGTAACATTAGCATAACCGCTTGTGTGCCCCTGGAAGTACAAGCTCAGGCAGCTGGATACATAATTAAACTACTCACATCGAAAGGCAAGCACTTTTTTGTGGAATCAGACAACTTATGTGCAAGCAAAACGTGTACTCTTTGTTTCCAACATGTGGGTGGAGCCAAAGTCCATCTCTAGTCACATAATTGTCTGGCGACAGCTTCTCTTAGGAGCCAGACCAGAACAAGGAGGCGGTGAAGAGCAAGGGAAGAGCAAGAGACGTGATACAGAAGAGGAGGTAGAAATTAAGGGTGGGCGTAGTTCGCGAAGTAGCGCTACGCGAAGCTACGCGAAGTGCACTTCGCACTACGCGAACTTGACGTAGCACTACGCGAGCTGCGTAGTAGCATGTTCGCACTGTGCAAGAAGTGTTTTCAATGATTGCACAGTGCAGACAAGCATCTGGCACTGTGCAATCATCGAAAACGGCATCTTGCACAGTGCGAGCTGTAGTTTTCTGCTGCTCGAGTAGATTATTACTCGAGCTGCAGCTTTCTCAACGCGAACTGGTAGTTTCTCATTGAGAGCGGTCGCGAGCATGTGCAACCACTCACAATGAGAAACCTTACCTCCCCGCGTTGAGAATCTCGCCGGGATGTCATTTTGCTTGCTCGCGGTCGCGAGCATGACTTTCAGGACCGCGAACAAGCAAAAAATGAGCTCTGCACTACGCTACGCTGCACTACGCGTGTTCGCACTGTGCTACGTGCAGCTCGCGTAGTGCGAAGTTGCGCAAACTTCGCAAACTCCGCGAGCGTAGCGTAGTGCTTCGCCCAGGCCTAGTAGAAATAAAGGGAGTCAGGAGGACACAAAAAGGGGAGGGTGTTGCAGAGCAAGGATATATTAGAGTGCAAGAGGTAGGGGTCCTGAGTAGGAGGGCAGGAGAACAATGGGCCGGAGCCCGGCCGCTCCATTCCCTTAGCTCTCACCTACATCAGCTCAGTAATGGTGACATGGAACGGAAATTAAAACTGCCTCACAAGAGAAACATTTAGGCCATAAGATTTTTTTTTACCTGTACCCTGAACTGTCACTGATACAGGGACTGGCAAAGGCAGAGAAAGTGCAGTGCACACAGACATAAAGTGCCACACTGCCTGAGTCCCCCTTGTGATGATCATGTTGATGAGCCTTGTCTGTACTGGGAGCCTCCTCTCCAGTGCTGCCGCTGAGCCGCACTGATCCTGTGACTGAATATACTGCCGACCTCCACTGACATGCTCATCTGGTGGAGGTGGACCGCCACTTGGAGGCTCAAGCCATGCTCGATCAAGACGCCCGGCTGGGGCTGAGCTCGAGTTCCCCATGGCCTCTTGACCTAAACTTTCATGCAGTTTCTGCCTCGTTTCTATGCTTGCACATCATTACCTCTGCGCCCCGAGTCCTTCCATTAATTACTCAACAGGCTGTTACATTCTGCTGGAAATGCTATAAACTAAGGGGCAAATTTACAAGCCCCTTATGCCAGATTTGCGCCAAAGTTGCGTCACTTATTAGACGCAGCGGCGGCGCAAAGCCAGCGCCATGCTGCGGGCTATTTACAATGTGACGCATCTAGGGACATGCGTCACGCTGTAAAGCCCTGCGCCACATGTGGGCGTTCCTGCACAGGGGAACGCCTCCGAAAAGTGGCTGAATGAAATCTACAAGATTTCACTCAGTCACTTTTCCGGCCATGCTGCATCAAAACCCTGCCCCTGCTTGAAGCAGGCGTAAGGATTGACGCAGCATGTTAGGGATAGGGGCACCCTGAGCCTCGCTGGAGGTGCGTCGCGCTTGCAACGCAACTCCAGCAATGCGCCGCCTTTTTTGCGGGGTAGATGTGACACGCTTCAACGCATCAGTGGTGGCGCATGGTCGGCAGATGCGCCGCAACTCTTCTGGAGCATCCCTGCTGATTAGCAGAGATGCGCCTGAAGTAGTAAATCTGCCCCCAAGCCCTGCCGTTTCCCCTGGGCACCATATATTGTTTGGTTTACCCAGCATGCTCCTGTACGCCTTTAAAGCGGCATTAGGGACAGCACATGCAAGCCTGGCTCTTGGGCGTACGTACTCATAGGATCGGATGGGGCCCGAGCATGTGGGAGTTTTCAGTTCTGCATTAAGAGTGCGAAAGAGGCACAAATGCAAATAAAAATGCTGGTTTGGATCAGGTATGATGATTTCGGTGTTTTTCTGTGAGAATGCTGACTTTCATCCTGCATTATTGACCAAAATAGGGGACATTCTGACTCCACCACTTCTGCTTCTTGCTCATCTTCCCCTCCGAGAAAGGGAAGTAAAGGGGCAGAAGAGCACAGGATTAAGAAACTTGTTTTGGAACACTGTTGGCCTTAAAGAAAAAACACTTCATGCTAACTCTGCCAGCCCTCTCAATATGCCAGATAAGGCAGCATTTTCATTTGTTTCTGTCGTTGGTAGTGGGGTGGAGATGGCACTGGATGATCAGACGGGCAAGTGCATTGTAAAGAAAGTCTTGCCTTCATTTCTAGAACATGCACGCCAAAATATAGGTTTTCCATCATGCTAATATCCAGATGTGTCCAACGCGTCATCTGATGTTCTTTGGCAGTTGCATAAGTCATCACAAGTAGAAATGTCTATTCATCCTCATGCAAAAATTGTGGTTTCACATAAGTGGAAAGAACAAAACAAATATTAAGTTCCCATGTTTATGAACCTTTTTGAATGTGTGAATTTGTGGTAAGCCTGGTGGGCAGAACTTTGCTGATCGGTGATGCTATAATTAAAGACACAACAGACCAGAAAATTGACCCTTCTCTTAAAAAGGCTTATTCAGGTGCTTATTTTGTATTAAAAGCTGGAATACGTTGCAATTACACAATGGGTCTTTGATCTCATATTTTAGGTTTAAAGCATTTTATTAAGACAAAAAATAGGAGGCAAGGGAACATGAGGGGTAGGGTTACATACAATTAGGTGAGAAAAGTTGAGCATAAATTTATGAATGCGATGGTGGACAAAGCTGCTGCAAAGAAACAAAACAATGGCGAATGATAAAGCTGAGTACAGTCGACACCTTCAAGCAGACCAGAAAAGGAAAAGCAATACTGCAGGAAACCAACCCCGCCACCCCCAGAACCCCCCCCCCCCCCAAAACAACCCAACTCACCCCAACACCCTCCCGCCTCCCTCCCGTCCAATACTCGGCTGATAACACAACCTGCCCTCCCGCTACGCCCCCCGTGAGCCCAGATCTTGTGCCTCCTTAGTCGGTTGAAATCACCGGCGGTGTTAATCTCAGAAGTCTGAGGTATCTCGGGCAAGTGAGTTCCCTGAATTGAGTAGACAGAAGCGCGTGGAAGGGTTGCCATAGCTCTTTGAATTGGTCCACGTCCCCCGCCACCATAAGCGATAATTTCTCCATACCTAGCACGTGCCAAAGCCTGTGCAGCCAGCCCATGATGGAGGGGACCGTGGTGGTGCGCCAGTGGATCAAGATGTTCTGAATTGCTGAACCCAGCGCTATCGCAATTTGCCTGCCCCTACGGGACTTCAGCGGGTACATCAGGCCATTAGGAAGGCCTAGCAATACATACGCCGTGAAGCGCGGCAATTCAGTTGCAAAATGAACATCAATCCTTCCAGTAAGCCTCTAACAAAGGACAATCCCAAAGTATATGTGTAAGGGTCCCCACCTGACCACAACCCCTCCAGCACGCCTTCTCAATATGCCTGTTCATTTCATGGAGCCTCTCCGGGGTGTAATACCAATACGTAGACACCTTGGTGAGTGTTTCCGTGAGGCCTGTATGATATGCAGAGTGTCTCGCACGGTGCGCAATTTGATCCCATTCCTTATGGCTGAGCGTCCTTCCGAGTTCTCTATTCCAACGTTCTCTACCCGGATTATAGAAGTGAAACGGAGGGGGCTGTAGGAATTTATAAAGATCAGTGATCAGCTTAGCGTCAGAGGCGCGTGTCACCAACCACCGTTCGTATGGCGTTATCTGACGATCAGCAGTGTCCCGCACCTGGGGTTGAAGTGCCCAGTGCCTGACCTGCATATATCGCAGCCTGTCCGACTCAGACAAATGGAACTCCTGTTTCAGTTGCTGAAAGGGGACTACTCCCTCCGGCCCATAGATCTGGAAGAGCGCTCGGCAGCCCGCCGCCCTCCAGTGAGAGAAAGCTCCTGGCTCCATCCCGGGGGAGAAGTCAGGATTGTCCCCTATCGGTGTGAAAGGTGAGGGGAACGTAGTGAGTTCACGAACCTCGCTGACTGAGTCCCATACCCGTAAGGGAACTCGGGGAACGAAGGAAGCGTAGAGATTACGGGGTCGGTGAGCCCGGCGCATGAATGGAACCTCCTGGAGGGTGCGACCCGCCACTGCCTGGTCCTGAAAAAGCCAATACTTGTCGGATTCCCACCTGCTCCACTCCACTAGGTAGCGCAACTGCGCCGCCTGGAAGTATTTCCGGAGGTCCGGGATGCCATGGCCCCCTGCCTCCGGAGCCAGCGTGGAGAGAGCCCTCTTCATCCTCGGTTTGCGGCCTTGCCAGACGAAGCGCGCGATGTCAGCCTGTGTCTGTCTAATCCAGCCCACGGGAGGCTGGAGCGGCAAGGCTCGGAAGAGATATAGAATCTGGGGCAGAACCGTCATCTTGACCACAGCAATTCTGCCGAGCCAAGACAATAGGCCCTTACTCCAGCGGCCCAGTTCCTCCTTAATTTTCCTGCTAAGAGAGGCATAGTTGGCCGTTACCATCGCTGGTAACGTTGGCGCTAGCAGAATCCCCAGGTACGGCACCAGAGATGACGACCACTGCATGGGAAAAAGCCGCTGCAGATCTCGTCTAGTATCTGCGGCCAGGGACACATCTAAAGCCACCGACTTGCCCATGTTCATCTTAAAACCAGCCACTTTCGAAAAAGCGTCTAGTTCATGAATACAAGCCGGGAGGGCCCGTCTAGGATCGTCCAAAGTTAACAGGACGTCGTCTGCATAAAGACTGACCGTGTGGATATACTGCCCCATCTTGATCCCGACCGCATCTGGGTTCTGACGAATTCTCTGGGCAAACGCAAAGCTTTCTCCAGAATGTGGGCTACTCTCTTGGTGTGATCGACCATCTGTCTGCCAGGCACAAAGCCAGCTTGATCAGCCTCAACTAGGCCCGGCAGATGCAGGGCCAGCCTAGGCACTAAAATCCCCGTGTACAATTTAAGGTCGACATTCAGGAGTGAGATAGGCCTGTACGAGCCGCATAGGGCCCGGTCCTTCCCAGGTTTCGGGATCACTGATACCGTTGCTCTTAACAGGTCCGGTGGGATGGCTCCCGGCTCCGAAAAGGAGTTAAACAGGCGGGTGAGAATAGGGGCCACGACCGGGCAAAAGGTTTTATAGAACAAGGACGTGTAACCGTCCGGGCCTGGAGCTTTCCCGTGTTTGAGCCTCGCTATAGCCGATACCACCTCCTCTACATGGATGCTACGCTCAAGGTGTTCCGCCTGAGCAGAGTCCAGCGCCGGAAGGGTCACTGACTCCAAATATTCCAAGGCATCCTGCGTCGAGGGGGGTTCCCCTGTGTACAACGCTTCATAGAAACTACAGAACGTTTCTGCCACCGCGGCGTCATCAGAGACCGCCACCCCGTCAGCACCGAGTAGCTCCTTCACCACGTTACGTTGGTGCGCGATACGAAGCCTATTTGCCAAGAGTTTGCCACACCTATCCCCGCCTGTATAAAACGCATGTTTTAGACGCAGTGCTGCGTATTCCGCTCTATCCGTGTCCAACGCCGACAGGAGCTTCCTAGCAGCCTTCAGCTGCCTCCAAACCCTCGGAGCTCCGGTACGGCGATGGACCTGTTCCAGTTCCCGGACCTGGGCAGTCAACTCCTCCCTCTTGCGCTGTCTCTCCCTGTTCTCTGCGGAGGAGATGGATATGAATTCCCCCCTAAGAACCGCCTTCAGTGCCGCCCACTGTGTCGCTGGCGAGGTGTCCGAGTTATCATTGTGTGCCTGGTATTCCCGAATCGCTTCCTCAATATGCTTCACCACCGTTTTTTTGTGTAGGAGGGTGTCCCTAAGGCGCCACACCCACCGGGAGGGGGAGGCCGTCGGCAATGCAAATGAGCCCACGACCGGCGCATGGTCAGATAGCGAGAGGACCCCAATGTCCGCCGCCGTAGCAGCGGCA
This sequence comes from Lissotriton vulgaris, assembly GCF_964263255.1. Lineage (NCBI taxonomy): Eukaryota > Metazoa > Chordata > Amphibia > Caudata > Salamandridae > Lissotriton > Lissotriton vulgaris. The sequence continues at coordinate 1,825,775,741 of NC_141687.1, read as the reverse complement.
CGCATCGGTCCACTAACCAATAAGTAGTCCAACCGTGCGTAGGTCCGGTGCGCATGGGAATAGTAGGAGTAGTCCCTGTCTGTGGGGTGGAGGGTGCGCCAAAGATCATGCAAATCCATGTCGGTGATTCGGGCCTTCCCAGCCTGTGAAAGTTCCCCAGTCTGCGGGTATCGCTGCGCTGATCTGTCTAGTGTAGAATCAAAGACTATATTCAAATCACCCCCCAGTATGATATGGCGATCGGGGGAGGCAGTCACATCTACCAGCACGTAGTCCAGAAAGCGCTCTTGGTGGTCATTTGGGCTATATAAGGAGCCAATAGTGAACGTCGTGTCCCCCAGGCGGAGGCGGTATGCCAATAGCCTCCCCTTCTGTTCCGCAAATTTGTACAATACCTCCCCCCTGAAGGAACTCGCTAACAAGATGGCTACCCCCGCGGTCTTAGATGCAGCAGAGGAGAAAAACTGAGTTGGGAACTTAGCAGAGCGCATCCTATGACAATCCCGTGATAGTAAATGGGTTTCCTGCAGAAGGCATATATCGGCCTGTGTCCCCTCCAGCAGAGATAAAATCGCCCTTCGCTTCGCAGGATTATTCAGACCCTTAACATTAAGGGTCACTACCTTCAATGACGACATATCCCTGGGAAACCGGAAACGCCAAGCCACGGGCTGACTATAAGCGAAAGGGGGGCACGGGCTAGCAGCGCAGGACAAGCAAAATAGAGCCAAGCAATAACATTTGAGACATTGGACGGTACCCCCTCAACTCCTGAACAACTCCCAACCCCCCCCAAAACAGACCCATGGCAACTGGCCAACTCCCCACCCATGCACAAACAACCCATTGTCCCAGTCAAGTCCCAAAACGGACAAGTCTGTGGAAAGTAGCAAAAGTGGACGTCCAGCCACTCATTCTCCCCGCCTCCCCCCGACCCTCCCTCCAGCCCCCAAACCTGGCTCTGAAGAAGCTATGTCCATCTCCCCCCGGAGTGAATTTACGCCGTCAAGGCGACACCGTTCGTGGCGACCGAGTCCCTGGCCACTTCCCTCAGTGCGCTAGCCATGTCTGCCCTGATAGTGGGCGAGTCCGGCTGTCCAGCACTCGCCGCCGACCTCCTCCTCGCTGATCGCCGCCGTCCTCCTCTATCCGAACGCCTCCAGCTCGGTGTCGCTTCTCCTTCCTCCGCGGCCGTGAGGCCCAGGACACCGCAGACATCTTGCAAGGAACGCAGCTGGTGGAGCACTCCGTTCCAGCGGAATATCAGGCGAAAGGGATGCCCCCAAGAGTACGGCGTCTCATGCTCTCGCAGGAAATCTGTTGCAATTTTGAAGGACCTGCGCTTCTGTAGCGTGATAGTGGACAGGTCCTGATACAGTGCCACAGGGCGATCGCGGAAGGTCAATGGTTGCTTTCTGCGGGCTTCGGCCATGATACGCTCCTTCACCGGGAAATCCGGGAGGTAGACCAAGATGTCCGGTGGAGGTGCCGTCGACTGTCGCTGTCGGCCGACTCTGTGGGCTCTGTCAATTCAGATCGGGAAATCCGCAGGTTCTCCCAGAATCTCTCGAAAAGTCCTTCAGGTAGCCCGTCAGATCTGTCCCCTCATCCGCGGACGACACACCCCGAACTCGGATGTTGTTCCGTCTCGACCTGTTCTCCAGGTCCTCATTGTGCGCTTGGAGTTCGACATGTTGCTCCCTGAGGCGGAGAACGTCTTGCTGCAAATGGACAATCTCTTCGTCCCTTCGTTGAGCTGCTGCCACCGCCGACTCCATCCGTTCGCTCAGGCTCTCCACCTCTCTACGGACCTCGCGCACTTCGCTGGCCACCTCCTGCTTTAGCGTCTGGAAGTCGGCCTTAAGCGAGCTGAACAGATCTTCCATGAAGGACCTCGTGACGGGGGGCTCGCCTCCAGTCGGGTCCGCTGCAGCCCTCGAAGAACTCGGGGACGGCTGAGCCCTGTCCCGCTGCTGCTGGGCCCTGCCAAGCATGTCCGGCAGGGTGCGGTCCCCCTTCCTTGATCCTCGGTTCCCCGACATTCGTGCCCCGAAAGCCGCCACACTCCACTCAGTCGGGAATGCGAGCTCGGGTCACCAGCAGCAGGCCTCGGTTCCGATGAGTCTCCAACAGCCGGCAGAGCGCCGCCAGGGGGAACGCCCGTGATAATAGGTACACCAAGGGATCTGCGCCACAGAGGACAAAATGGCGGGCCAGTCCTGTCGTAGAAGGCAACTCACAGCCCAGCCGAAAGTCAGACGCTGGCCCCCACCAGGGGGACCCAAGCTGCAACGTCCCTCAGGAAGGAAGAGCTTTGCTGGGTCAGGGGTGCAGGAGTCGTCGCCGGGCGACACTATAGGAGGGCATCGTCACCGTCGCCTGGAAGACAAGATGGCGGGTGGGCGTAGCCGGGTAGATCGTCCGAGCCCGACGGCGCCACCAAAGTCGCACCGTGAAACAGTGTCACTGATAGGAGTCCCAGCCAAGGCCGACCGGCCAACGGAGAGAAACAATAAACCTGGCCTCAGATTCTGAGCAGTGTTCCAAACTTGCGATGGGCCGGGGTCATTCAATGTCGTAAGCCACCGCTGCAGATCCAGGGCCACCACGATCACACAACAGGGTCCACTCTTTGCGGCGGCCCGTGGCAGCGAGCCTCCGTCGTTCCCATTCGGGCACAGTCCGATGCGGGCACCCAAATAAAGTCCATTCCAGGCCACCAGCTATCAGCACCAGGATCTGTCCAAGCCACCAGGCCAGCGCTCCGCTTCGCTCCGCCTCCGAAGCGCTCCGCAGTTCATTTATCGTCTCTAAGCGTCATTCCGCCGGATCGTTCGGGGCCAAAGTTGCATCAATATGTGCCACAGGGTCTCCGCCACTCACCCCTCGGTCGCTAAGCTTCAGTGGGGAGGGGGAGAAGCTAACGAAAAAGGGCTCGGGTCTAGTTGGGCCGGAGGAGCTGCGGGAAGAAGCGTCTGCTCACCCCGCCATCTTGGCCACGCCCTGATCTCATATTTTAAATCTTTGTTCAAAGTAATTTGAGAGAGTGAGGGCTCAGGTGTGCTGGGAGACATAGAGAAGTGCTAAGCAAACACATGATGGAAGGAATGCTGACAAAAAAATCATACATTCACCCCCTGTTGAACGTGGCCCTTTTTGCAGGGTCTTCCCTGAAATTTTTGCCTTCCTCCTAGCCTTTTTTCTGACATGGTGTTGGTGGTTTTAGGACTGTGGGCACTTTAGCACTGCTGTCCAGTGTAAAGTGTGTGTGCTCTTTGTGGTAAACATGGTAAGATTGGTCTACACCCGTTTGGCGTATTTAATTTACCTGTCATTCCCCAGTAATGTGGTATCTCATATACCCGGGGCAGGTAAATTAAATGCTACCTGTGGGCTTGCAGCGCTGATTGCGCCACCCACCAAAGTAGCCTTTCAAACCGGTCTCATGCCTCTGCCATTGCATGGCCTGTGCACGCAGTGTTACTGCCACTGTGACGTGACACCTAAAGTGTGTGCCACGTCTGTGACCCCCCCCTTTTACTGTGTGTCAATCACGCCTAAGGTAGGCCCGAGCTAGCGCTATGGCAGGGTGCATTGTAGGTAAAAGGTAGGACATGTACCTTAAGTATGTGACATGTTCTGGTAGTGACAAACATCCATTTTGGTTTCTCAATGCTGTGAGGCTGCCCTCTCATAGGAATGCATTGGGGATTCCCTGATAAGTGTTTCAGTGGTAATTCCCGATATGAGAGGAGCAGTGTGGTCAGGTTTGGTATGTTTGTAATAGTAATAATAAATGCTATGCAATGGTGTGCACAGATTTATTAACTCTATTTTAGAAATGCCACTTTTAGAAGTTGGCATTTCTGTTTGATAAGTGTCTGCCTGCCGGATGTGTATTTCATGTCTGGCTCTGGAGAAACAGGGGCTGGTGAGGTGTGTGTGTGGCTCCAGGGAGGGCAGGGTGAGTCAGCGCTAGGCTGAATAGGAGATCGGCATTTGGAGTAGCGGGAGGAGTAGTCCCCTGACCCTGAATAGGTATGTGCCTGCCTAGGTGAATGCTGGCTCTACTCCCCTGTGGTGTGTCTGATGACCAATCCCCCAGCTGACAAAGGGGAAGAGGAGCCCTGTAAACAGAGTGCCCCAATACCCCCCAGAACCAGTTGAGACGGAGTTCCCCAAGCTCTGTGCCAGGGCAGACAAAGAGAAATCTGGTATAAATATTGGTGCTGTGACCCCATGTTTTTTGTGCTTCCTTGTGACTTGAGGGGGACTTGCTGCTGCTGGGCCCCAGGAGGAACCACCACAAGGGACTGCCTCCCTGCTAGAGGGCCCTGTTAGCTGGCCTGCCTGGGCCCTGCCTTGTGCCCCTGAAACTTTGCCTGTGCGCCTTGTGAGCACGTTATCTTTCTCTGCCAAGACGGGGAGAGTGCTGGGGATTTGCAGCGCTGGGCTATGACGTTGCCAGGGGGAATCCTGTTGTGGAGACTCCCCCGGGCTGCTGGGAGGACAAGCAGGAGCCTACCCAGCATTCTGGATGTCACTGCAAGTGGGAGCCTACCCAGCTGTTTTATACTCTTCTTAGCGGGAGCCCACCCTGCATTTTGTGGTCCTTTGAGAGTGGGAGACCACCCGCACTGTGGTGTTCCAAGAGTACCTCGGGAGCCCACCCTGCATTGATGTCACTTAGAAGCGTGAGCCCACCCTGTATTTGCCAGTAGTTAGAGATGGGAGCCCTGCCAGCATTGAGAAGCGGGAGCCCACCTCGCATTTGTGAAGACCTGATGAAAGGAACTGCAGTGGCCAGAGCCGGAAGTCAGGCTAACTGCCTGGTTGTGGGCGGGGCGGCCATCAAGGCCGTGGACCAATGCGGGCAAAAAAGCACTGGAAGGCAGGCTACGCGTGCCTGCACATGGGCAGGACTCCTGTATGTGAGAGGGGAGCCCCGCGTGTGAAGGTGTCCGCAGGAGCCAGAGGAGAAGAGGAAAGGAGTCACGAATTGGGAGCCTCGAGGGCTCCGGAGACCGCAGGAGGGAGTGCAGGGCCGATCTGGAGAAGCCTGGTAGCTGACCTCTCGAGGCACATTGTCAGTGCCTGGAGCCAGCCAAATCTTTCCTGGTGAGTGGGAGCAGAGCGGAGCAGCTTTGTAGCTCCCGGAAGCACTGTGGTGCCAGAGTTGATTTGTCTTTGGGACAATATTGTTTTAGAGTCCTAGTGGGGGCTCAGGAAGCACTGTGGTGCCAGAGCTGATTTGTCTTTGGGGCAATATTGTTTTAGAATCCCAGTGGGGGCTCAGGAGGCACAGCAGTGCAAACTGCGATTCCTCAGCTGCGCAGGCAGCTACACGGTGGGGCATTTTTCTTCTCTGGATGAGGGAGGGGTAAATTGCAACCCCCCTTGCCCCAGTGCACTACGCACATTGTTCTTTATGCCTTGGCAGCAATAGAGCCAGTGGAAGGCCCCAGTTAGGCCCTGACATTTTGGACAGAGGGCATTTGAGCACCAGAGAAAGACCAGATTGGCCTAGGGTCAGTTTGGTGATATTGGTAGAGCTCCAGGCTCTACAAAACTGCATACTGTGCTTATGGCTAATATGATGGTTGCCAAATGTGATTTATGCCAATGGTATTTATGCATAATGTGTTTATGCTAATGTGAGGCCTACAGAGGGTGCATAAGGGGTTTATGCTTATAAGGTTTGGGCCTAATGCGTTTAATGTCTAATGTTATTGCCTAATAGAGGTGATGCCAAATACAAATGTCATCCTATGATATTTTTGCCCAAACTGTTGCAGACGTAATGCGTTTATGTTGCTAGATATAATGCGGAGGTCATTATTGTACCAGTAGTTACTGGTTGTGTTTTTTTCTTACTACTTGTGCTTGTGATGGTCTGACAGTGGCCCGATTGGCCCTGTCATGTATATAATCCCCTGTGAATTTCTACCTGGTGCCACTTGGCACACTGTATATGTGTGATTATGATTCTAATGTGTTATGAATAATACAAAGGTTATTTTTAATATAACCTTGTGTGGGGTTTCTTTTGTTGTGTGCCCAGTGTGTTGCTGCTATGTGTGTGTGTTGCGCAAATGCTATACACATTGCCTCTGGGATAAGCCTGACTGCTTGTGTCAAGCTACCAAGGGGGTGAGCGGGGGTTATCTTCAGCGTGTAACTCCCTTGCCCTGACTAGAGTGGTGGTTTCTGCCTGGCATAGGCAAATGCCGTAGCCAACCATAAATCCCCTTTCTAACACCACCAGTCAAGAGATCTGGGTTAAATCCATTGTTCTTTTGCTCACCATGCCACCCCAGTTTAGACCCAATCATATGCAAATCAGTCTTGACCCTGTGCCTCATGGGAAGAGTCCAAACTGAACTGCCAAGCCAGGGTTTCCTGAATCGGAAACAAGCATTCTGGGACCGGTTTCTGGGTATTACCCTTCATCAGCCAGGCTAGCTTAAATCCAGTGGCCCAGTGAGCAAACAAAACCGATGGATTTAGGCCCAGATCTCTGTATTGGGGTGAATGTATGATATTGTTCTACATTCTCTCCATCAATTGTTGTTTTTGCATTTGTCACCCACAGTGGGACGGGTATGCTCAAACGTGGGTCCCGTGCTCTCCGTGCCACTGGAGTAAAGCTATCCTGGCTGAAGAGAGATGATACCCCGAAACCGGTCCTAGGATGCTTGTTTCCAGTCCAGGGAGGACCTGGCCTGGCTGTTCGGGCTGGACCGTTCCCATTGGGCACAGGGTCAAGACTGATTTATATATGGCATGGTTCAAACTGGAATGGCATGGTGAGCAAAAAATGATGGATTTAGGCCCATATCTCCGTACTGGGGTGAATGTATGACATTGTTCTGCATTCTGTCCATCAATTGTTGTTTTTGCATTTGTCACCCTGAGTGGGACGGGTATGCCCAGATGTGGGTCCCGTGCTCTCCATTCCACTGGAGTCAAGCTATCCTGGCTGAAGAGGGGTGACACCCCGAAACCGATCCTGGGACGCTTGTTTCCAGTGCAGGCAGGACCTGGCCTGGCAGTTCGGGCTGGACTGTTCCCATTGGGCACAGGGTCAAGACTGATTAGCATATCGCTGGGTTCAAACTGGAATGGCATGGTGAGGAAAAAACCAATGGATTTAGGCCCAGATCTCTGTACTGGGGTTAATGTATGACATTGTTCTGCATTCTGTCCATCAATTGTTGTTTTTGCGGGAGACATAGAGAAGCAGATCAAGGTTCTGTCAGATGTTCATTTAATGTGGTTGTGGCTTCTGCCTTAACAGCAGGGTCAGTTGTGTTTGCACGCATGAAAGAATGTGGTTCTCAAGGACTGCCATACAGAAACATCTAAAAAAGCAGTGACACCCAGAATACCTTTCCAGGGAGTGAATCTGTTTGGGTTTAGATCAGAAGAAAAGATGCTTCAACTATTTATAGAGAAAAACTCTTGTTGTTAAAGCACCAACAACAGAGTCAAGTTCGTTAGTCAGGTGTCTTTGGGAAGTCTTTCAGACAGCTATCAAGAAAACAACACATCTCCAAATATCTCAAATAAGGAAAAGGTTTTAGGGTAAATCTCAGTTGAAACTCAACTCAAGTTCTTTGCTGAGCAAGCAGCCATGTTCCTGACTATGGCGAATCACCACTAACACTATCAGTGCTGGGGCGAATTCAGTACTTCGGAAATGAATCGGAGAAATCTACTTCCATCATGTGGTTGAGACAAGTGCTACAAAGAGGATAAATAATAGACTTTGTGAGTTCTCCTTTAGAGTTAGGGATAAAATGGCTCCATGGCCTAAGAGTCAAGAGAAGAAAGCTACCTTTGCGAATCTAGTCATACCAGTTGTGGAGAAGGAGAAGGGTACAGAAGTGCACTCTATAATCATCTTAGCCCCCAAGATCTCAGGATTATTCAGGATGGTGATAAATCAGAGGTCCTTGAATATATGGGTAAAATCTGCTCCATTCAAGACGGAGAGCTTTTAGAGTTCCAGTCCTCTAGTTCCCAAAGGAAGTTTTCTGATAACAATCAATCTGATGGATGCGTGCTTCCGTGTAGCAAAAGCTGGATCACATCAAAAGTATCTGAAGTACTGCATCGATTATTGGTATTTCCAATTTTTGGGTCCTACTCTTTGGATTAAAGTCTGCCCCTCAGTATATATACAAATGGGATCACCATTGGTGGTTTTTCCTCATCTCCAGGGGTGGGATTTATACATCTGACATTTGGCTCCTCCATGCTGCAATGAGGGAGAAGGATGTGAAAGGGTTAGAAGCAGTACGGAGATGTTTTGAACAAAACAGTTGCCTAAAGAAATGGGTAAAAAAGATAATTGGAGCATGATTCAACACATAAAAGGGCTTGGTGTTCCTTCCTGATCAGAGAGATATGATGATCCAGAAACTCAGAAACTAGTAAGACGGCTGCTTCACAAACTGGAGGCTCTAGTAAGATTTTGGAGCTGGTATGGTGGCTGGGTTTGGAGAATTTGACAAATGCTGTACCTCTTTATCTGGTGCAATACTGTATCATTGCCACAGATTCTTCAGGATGGAGAGCCATAATGAGGGAATACTTAGTACAAGACCAATGGTCACTGGTTCAGAGCCACCAGTGCTCCAATTGGAAGGAGTTGTCAGTGGTGTATATATTTATTACCCATTAGAGGTCGTCACTGGATAATTATAGTTAGGACCACATTTCCATAGAAAAATATTTTTTGGCTTGCTTATAACTTTGGTGGTGTTGCATGTGTGAGCGGCGTTGCATGTGTGAGCGGCGTTGCATGTGTGAGCGGCGTTGCATGTGTGAGCGGCGTAGCATGGGTGAGCGGCGTTGCGTGGGTGAGTGGTGTTGCGTGGGTGAGTGGCGTTGCGTGGGTGAGTGGCGTTGGGTGGGTGAGTGGCGTTGCGTGTGTGAGTGGCTTTGCATGTGTGAGTGGCGTTGCATGTGTGAGTGGCATTGCATGTGTGAGTGGCGTTGCGTGGATGAGTGGTGTTGCGTGGATGAGTGGCGTTGGGTGGATGAGTGGCGTTGCGTGGATGAGTGGCGTTGCGTGGATGAGTGGCGTTGCGTGGATGAGTGGGGTTGCGTGGGTGAGTTGTGTTGCGTGTGTGAGTGGTGTTGCTTGGGTGAGTGGCGTTGCTTGGGTGAGTGTGGCACTGCGTGGGTGATAGTGGGCTTGCGTGGGTGTGAGTGGCGTTGCGTGTCTGAAAGTGGTGCTGTGTGGGTGAAAGTGGCACTGCGTGGGTGTGAGTGGCTTTGCGTGAGTGAGTGAGTGAGTGGCGTTGCGTGGGTGAGTGTGGTGTTGCGTGGATGATAGTGGGCTTGCGTGGGTGTGAGTGGCGTTGCGTGTCTGTAAGTGTTGCTGTGTGGGTGAAAGTGGCACAGAGCCTTTGATGTGGCCTGGCGCAGGAGAAATGCTGCTGCTGCTAATTAAATATAAAAAGTGTTTAGGGACTCACAGCTGCCGAGAGTAACAAGGCAGTGCTGGGAGGGGGGCTGCACACCAACTGAAGTGCTCTGGTTGCACGGCCTGCGGCCGGCCGTGTGAAGTGATAAGCCTTTGAAGTACACAGGCATGCTGTGACGGAGGTGTAAGAGGTCTGGCAGGGAACAGATGGCCTGGCTGTGAAGCAGGGGGCGGGGCAGCGCTGGGGAAGCCTGTGGGAGGGTGATTGATCCCTTTGATGTGGGGAGGGAGGAGAGCCTTTTGCGAGCCTGCAGGAGAAATGCTGCCGATGCGCGTGCATGTTTAATCACGTGATTCACGTGAACTTAAAGAAAACCGCGGCTGAAAGCCCGTGGTTTGAAGTGGATTTTGCCGACTTGAATTCTCCCCATTTCCCATTCCTGCGGAATGGTAAAGGCGAGACCTAAAAAGTTCTGATGAATTATACTGTTAGGCGCGGCGGCAGCGGGGGTACGACCAGACAAGAGTATGGTACAACAATAGAGCTCTCTCTGAGGATGTTTGGCGACTTTGGCCCCTGCGCGCAACGCTCTTTGGAGACATTTTGGACATTGTTGTGGGAAGGGATGGGGGGGGGGGGCTGGGAGGGCGTGGGTTCTGCAAGGCCAGGTTGGGGGAGGTCTGCTGTGGGTTGGGGGAGGGGAAGTTTCAAGGCACACTGTTACGAAGGTGAAGGGGGGAAGGGATCGAGTTACACATGCACACACTCTCCTTACCGTGCTTACAATATGTCCAGACAGGTTTGCTGCCCTTACACTGAATAGATGTCACATATGCCTGAGATGACAAGGCAAAATAAGGCAGTTTCACTTCGAGCACTCACATGGAACGTCAGGGGACTTAATGACCACCGCAAGCTTAGGAAGGTATTGAGCTATTTGCAGCGACAGAGGGTGGACCTGGCTCTCCTACAGGAGACGCACCTACCGCTCACGAGTAGAATCCTACACAGCAAAGGGTTGGCGGGTAACACAGTAGCGGCGGGATTCATGACCCACTCTAGGGGAGTGCTCATGTTGGTCAACCCTAGATCGAAACTCACTCTTACATTGTTACAGACTGATCCAGAGGACCGATTTGTGATATCTCGTTGCTCAGGCCTGGGACATGATCTAATAGTCATAAATGTTTATGGCCCGAATTTTGACTCTCCGGATTTCTATGCGTAACTGGCACATGCCGCCTGACCATACTCTGCTTCCCAGATGCTATGGGGGGGGGACTTTAACCTGGTGCTAGACCCGGCTTTGGACAGATCTGCAGGCCCTTTGTGTAGACCCACAGCTGCAGCACAGCAGCTAATAACAGAGTACCCCACCTTAGATCTAGAGGATGTATGGAGGTACAGACACTCAGCACAGGGAGGATACACACATTACTCCGCCTACCACGATATCCACACTAGAATAGACTATTGGCTGGCGTCTACCGCCCTCTTGGGACACATCAAGGTGTGTGAGGTCCTGGCTCGGACCCTATCTGACCACTCGCCGCTCCTCTTGGAGTTAGCTACTCCCGTGAAAGCGATCCCACCATACACCTGGCACTTTCCCCCTTACTCACTGTTAGATGAGCAGTTTCGAGGAGAAATGGCGGAAGAGATAGAGCCTTATTTCGAGACCAATGTTGGCTCCGTGGACAGTTTTCAAACTGTGTGGAAAACCTTTAAGGTATACATACGAGGCATTGCCATGTCTAAACACTCCAGTGTGCTCAAATCTATTAGACAATGGCTCGCGCAGATAGAACAACAGCTGACGCTCCTGGAGGGGCGGCAACAGGGCGGCGCCAACCCGGTAGTCGCCGAGGAAATCAAAACTCTGATCACTGAGTATAATGAGGAGGCAGATAGAGAAGTACAACATATGGGGAAATATGCTACCGCACGGACATATGGTGAGGGGGAGCGTCCTAGCTCCCTCCTGGCTAAAGTGCTGAAAGGCACAAGAGGTAAAACTCAAATCTTGGAGTTGCTCTCGCCTGGCGGAGATGTGATCACGGAGGAGGCTGAAATAGCCGACGAGTTTCGGAGTTATTACTCGAGCCTATACTCCACTAAATGCGGAGACCTCTCAGAGGAAACGATGGACTATCTTGGGCACAGACTTGCCTCTGCTCACGAACTCGGACCGCGAGTTCCTCATGCTGCCAATAGGCAAGGAGGAAATAACGGAGGCGCTAGCGAGTATGCGATCCGCCAGTGCATCCGGTGCCGATGGCCTCACTGTAGGCTTTTATAAAGCATTTCAGGGACTACTTCTCCCACACTTGTCCACATTATTTGACGATATCTGCGTTGAGGGTAGCATGCCGCAATCTATGCAGGTAGCGCTGATTGTCACCATACTTAAGCCCGGCAAGCACCAGAACGAGTGTAGCTCTTACAGGCCCTTGTCCTTACTCAATGTAGACGCTAAGATATATGCGAAGGCCTTGGCGACGAGATTGGTGCTGCTAGCCCCCCAGTTAGTCGCACCCGAGCAGGCGGGATTTATTCCCACTCGGAATCTCAATTATAACATCCGCACAGTGCTGGGTGCGATGCAACACATCAGGCGGGACGCGAAAGCCATTACGGTATTTCTCGATATGGAGAAGGCCTTTGATTCCGTGGAATGGCCGTTCATGACCCGAGTGTTACGGTGCTTTGGCTTGGGCGAACCGTTTCTTCAGATGATAGGAGCTTTATACCATGGCCCGACAGCAAGGGTTCGTATAGGAGACTTAGTGACCGATGCATTCCATATAAGCAGAGGTACGAGGCAGGGCTGCCCCTTATGGCCGCTACTTTGTGCCCTAGTGGCAGAGCCTCTTGCCTGTGTGCTGCAAGAATACCACAGTAACGAAGGGGTAAGTTTTCCGACATACACAATCGTGGGGTCGACGTACGCGGATGACACCCTCCTTTATGTTAGGGACCCGGATAAGAATTTGTCATCTATGCTCAGGGAAGTGGTGCGGTTCGGGGCGCTATCCGGATTGAAAGTGAATTGGTCTAAGTCAGTGGCATTCCCCTTAACCCCAGCGACCAGTAGATTTGACATGGAATTTCCGTTGCAGTTGACACAGGACCCGGTCCGATATCTAGGGGTGCAACTCCATACTGATTCGGACATACTCCTCAGAAAAAACTATGGTGTGGCGTACAGTAAATTGGAAGACGATGTAGAGAGGTGGTGTAAGCTACCCCTATCCCTGATGGGGCGCATAGCCATCATGAAAATGGTGGTGCTACCTAGATTCCTCTTCAGCGCGTTATCGATTGTCCTGTCAAAAACTTTTTTCAGATCCTTGACTCAACTCATGATTACGCCGGCGTGGGGTGGCAAACAGCCTAGAGTGAAATGGTCGCTGCTTACACTGCCGTACGAGATGGGAGGCCTAGGCACCCCAGACCTGGAGTTATACTACAGGGTCGCGCAGGCAGCACATCTGCACACGTGGATTCATGGAGACGAACGTATCCCCCATGTACGCATGGAGCGACTCTTCGCAGATCCCCTACCGCTTCCGACAACGGTATTCAGGCCAGCAGACCGTAGGATAGGCTTGCTGGATTCCATCTCAGCAACGAATCATGCGTGGCACTTCCTGCTACAGGCGCAACATGGATCTCTCCTCTATGCCCCCACCATGCCGTTGGAATGGGCTATGTGGCTGTCACCAGTCAAGGAGAAGGGGGTGGTGCAGGCACTCCATACATTGGGAATCGACAAAGTGGGTGACCTATTCTTGGACGGACAGACGAAGACATGGGAGCAGGCGGCAGAGGCACAAAACCAGACCTCACTGCTGATTTGTTTTCAATTTCACAGAGTGCGATGTGCCCTCCTGGACTTCCTAGGCCCGGACTTGGTGGAGCCGTCCGAGGTGCCGGAACTCACGTACGTCATCAAAACTGAAACTCCGTGCAAGTTAGTCACGAACTTGTACAGGACGGCGATGACACATAGAGAGCAACTCCTAATGAAAGTCATAATAGTATGGCAGTCCGATCTACAAGTCACAATAGATGATAGCATGTGGAGGTACTGCTGCACGAGCATGAAAAAAATATCACTGAATGGAAGGCACAGATTAACCACTTCAAGTTTCTTCAAAGAGTCTACTATACACCGGAGAGGCTGCACAGGTATGGACTCAGACGGTCGGCAGAGTGCGAGCGATGTCACGAGCCGACCGCTGACTTCATGCATCTGGCTTGGTGGTTCCCGGGGGTCCAGAGGTACTGGTGTAATGTATTTTCAGAGCTCAATAGAATACTGGAATTAGAACTGCTCCGGATACGGCATTAGCGTTAATCGGATATTCCAGAGGTTTGCCGGTTGCAGTTCAACGTCTCGTTGATACGGGACTGCTGATGGCCAGACGAGTGATAGCTCTATGTTGGATGAGGGAGCCACTGCCTACGGCCAAGAGATGGGTGCATGATATGCTATACTGTTGCACGCAATCTGAACATTATAGTGATCTTCTACCCCCTATAAGCCGACCGAAAAACTTCTGGGGACAATACCAAGCGCAGTTAAGAGATAAGGATGCAGAGAGCACTGCGGAAGTGGAGGTAGGATGGGAAGATACACAGCCGGATGAATCATTAGCTGAGGAGCAAGGTAGTAGCGCAGCTTAGGACATTACAATGGATCGTAGGTAGAATAGGACTCAGCTCCAATGGGGAAGGCGCCGACACTAGTGAGGTTGGGAGTCATCTTGCTAGTTAGACGGGATACCGCTTCAGGGACCTCTCATGGCAGTGGCAATCGGGAGGGAGTGGCGGGGACTTCTGGGTAGGATAGGTGACTACACAGTAGTGGTAGGGACATACGACGGGGGACACTACGGGCTGCATATAGGGGCGGGGGGATAGGTGTGCAGGGTTTTTTTTGGGGGGAGGGGGCTGGGGTAGTGTTTTCAGCAGGTTTTTGATACAGCACGTTACAATCAGCTTAGGGTGTAGGACGATAGTGCAGGTAATAGAGTAGAGGTTAAGCAATTCACTGCCCCCTCTCGGGGAGTACACGAGGAACACTCAAGCACAGTTTGAACACGACTGGAGGAGTAAGTGATAATGTCATCCGCCGCCGGACCCCAGAGTTGTCGGCCTAGAGGCTGTGTAAAGATCTGAACGTATATGATCCTGACGTTATTATCCTGTTGCTGCCGGCCTCCGGGTTGAATGCTATGAGCTGTGTGTATGCATAAGAATGTGCAATAAAGGTTTTTGAAACTTTAAAAAAAAAAAAAGGCACTGGACAGCCAACAAAGCCAATTGCACAAAATTTGACAGAAAATTGACTTTGGTCCAGAAAATGTGCTTTTTGTGATTTGGCTTAAATCTGTTCAGTTTTTGAGAAATTAAGGTTAAAAAGTATATAGGAGTTTCATGCTGCAGAGAATACGCTGAGCCAACAGATGTTGAGATAAGATCTGATTGGCTGCCACAACATCAACAAAGATGTGATGGCAGCCAATTTAGGACTCAGGAACTGAGTCCCCAGTCTGGAAAAAAAGGTTGAAAAAAACATATAAGGGAGCAGGGTAAGGATATCTTGGCCCTCCCACCCACTGAACCTGGTGGGGAGCCACATACTTTTGGTCATCGAGAACTATTATTCTGCCTTAGAGGATCATTAAAAAAATGTAAACTCTCCAACTATTCACAAAAGGGTGGGAGATAGGGAGAATCATGAATGCCTGGTAAAGACAGGGACACAGAGTCTAAAAGCTCACAAATGTGTATCCTAGTTGGCTACTAAAATCACAAGATTATACAAGAACATGACAATTCTCAGTTGAAGTGGCTTTATGATTACTGTCAAAAACCTAAATACCATTGTGCTTTGCTAGTTTCTCTGAGATACAGAACCCTTTAACCCTCGGACTACTTTTGTATTTCTCATGACCACACCCATGGTGTCACAAATCCCATCACAAGTGTTACAAGCAGTGCATCATGGATGTTATTGTTTGTGTACCTATCCATAACTGTGGAATTCTTGTGTTTTTTGAGATTTCGAATTTTAACATTGACTTTAACTGAAGGCTTTTAAGGGTGTGTTAGTAATTAATATTATTAGACAATATAATTCCTTTCACGTATTTTTTAGAGTAACTATGTATATTCAATTCAAATCTTTATTTCGGTTATACAAACCATAAAAGAGTCATAGACATATAAAACAATGCAATCTCTAAAAACAAGTGGTGACTACGAATAAATAAGCACACACACACACAGAGGTGCATGTGTCTTGGTAGATGTTAAAACCACAGACCAGTTCCAGAGGAAGCTGCAGCCTCTCCAGTCCCCACATCTGCTCATGTGGCCAAGAGTAACTTTCTGTGTATGAGTTTCTGTCCGCCCAGGCCCCACATGTCACTTCCTGCACCCATAGTTTCTTGCTTTTCAGAACCTGCTGATGACTTTCAAAAGTCAACATCTGCACGAGGTAGAGATGTGAAAATACACTTCCTTCAAACTCTGTCTGAAAACCCCCATTTATAATAAGCTCTTCTGCTTTTCCATATAGCACAGTGTGGTTCATTGATAGGCACAGCTGATTTTCTGCATTTATTTGCTTTTTGCAGGGTTTTTTGTCAGCCATTGTGTATCATGAATTTTCATCCGAAGAGGGTCTAACATTTTAATTAAAGGATAGACCAAACGTTGTAATTGTTTCCACATCTTTTGGGATATTTTAAAGGGCCATAATATTTATCAATAGAAACAAATATTACAGACATTATTTTCATTTGGAGGGGGCTTGCACATAGATTTGTAATTGATAAAAACAGTATCTTACATTGCGCACAATACCGACAATCACTGCACAGAGTGGGTATTTTCTTCATGGAAGAAATTATTCCATTTAGAACTGCTTGCTATAACTGTGTTGTGGGGTGAACTAGTGGTGGGGTTATTGAATGTATGGGGGTAACCATTGTGCTAAAATGAAGTAAATTAATTAAAACACACAAAAAGCTGGCTCAGTCATACCTAATGCACAACCAAAGTAGGCCCAAAGTGCAAGGAAGCAGATGGTTGAATAGAGAAAATACCATCATCTTCAACATAAATGTGTTATAGCCAATGGTTGCACCTACAAATGACAGAAACGAAGAGGAAAAACAACAGGTTTAACACAGAATCCAGTCCATCCTGGAGAAAAGCCTTGAGGAGTGAGACATCATCATACTGATGGGGGACCTCAATGCCAAGATTGGAAGAGATAAAACTGGGTTCGAAGAACTCGCGGGCAACCATGGCCTTGGCAACATGAATGAGAATGGTAAAAGGCTTTCAGATCTCTGTGCCCTGAGTAGTCTGGTAATAGGTAGCAGCTAAAGCTGAAGAAAGAATGAATGGAACCAACAAATCAAAGCCAGCGATATAACATCACCCTCATCATATATGCACAGAAATGGATTGAATACTCAGTCACCCTGAGTAACAAGTTTCAGGTCCTGCAAGAACTAGAGAAAATGTAAATGTAAATGTATGTGTCTTGTAAAGCGCACTGCTACCCGGAGGTGTCCTGGCGCTATAGACCGCTGGGGAACCCGTCCTGGCTTTCCCTGTGAGATGTTCCCTCCTGGGTATCTCCAAGGTGAAACCAGGCATCCCCGGCGTTTGTGGGGGGCCGTTGTGGAGATGAGGCAAGCTAATGCCCAGAGTTGCCGAGTGTGATCCCTGGTTAGAGTAGGCACCGAGGCGAGAATTATCAAGTCCGCTGACCCTGGTTTAGGACCCTGCCGCCTCGGGGATTGAACCCTGGTCCCGGGCCGTCCTCTGCTTCCGGGTCGGAGGCAAAGATCTAGCAGAAAGCCAGTGGGAGAAGATCAAAGAAACAGTGACATCAAAACGCAAGGAGTTACTGGGTCCCATGAAACACCAGCAAAAAAGAATGGATCTCCACTGAGACTCTCTGCAAAATCAAAGCGAGAAAGGAAAAGAAAGCTGCAGTCACCACCAGCTAAACAAGAGCACAAAAAGCAAAAGCTCAAAGCGAATACACCAAAACCAACAAGGCAGCAAAGAAAAGCTTAAGAGCAGACAAGCGAGGATTCATTAATGATCTTACCACAGAAGCCCAGGAAGCAGCAAGCCATGGAAACTTGAAAGAAGTCTATGGC
The DNA here is from genome assembly GCF_964263255.1 of Lissotriton vulgaris. Lineage (NCBI taxonomy): Eukaryota > Metazoa > Chordata > Amphibia > Caudata > Salamandridae > Lissotriton > Lissotriton vulgaris. The sequence goes on along the minus strand of NC_141687.1, from coordinate 1,825,758,115 downwards.
ATAATAAGAAAACACTCTGTCAGATACAGCAAGCCAGAAAGACTGACAACACTGGGAAGAAAAAATCATGAGTAATGAATGCCAACAACGGAGATGGGTAGAACACTATGAAAAACTGCTGAACCAGCCCATGCCGCGGCCTTCACCAGACCTACAGCCACCTGACAAGGACTTGCCAGTTGACTGCAACAGACCAACCAAGGAGGAAATATGTCAAGCTATCAAACATCTAAGAAGTGGGAAGGCAGCAGGCCCTGACAACATTACTGAAGAGACACTGAAGGCAGACATTGAAACATCAGTAGACATGCTGAACCCATGCTTGGAAGGATTTGGGAAGATGAAAAAGAGCCATCAGATTGGAATGAGGGATATCTGATAACGATCCCCAGGAAAGGTGATCTGAGTAACTAAGCAAACTACAGGGGGATAAATCTTCTATCAACCCCAGGCAAAGGGTTCAACAGAGTCATCCTCAACATAATGAAGGAACAAGTCGACGCTTTGTTACAAGCCCAGCAAGCTGGATTCCACAAAGATAGATTCTGCACAGACCAGATTTCAACACAGTGAATCATCATTGAGCAGTGGATGGATTGGAACTTCCCTCTCTATATCACCTTCATTGACTATGAGAAGGCATTAGACAGCATGGATAGAGAGACCTTTGGAAACTCCTCTGCCACTAAGGTGTGCCAGATAAATCATCAGCATCTCTTACGAGGGAATGACCTGCAAGATAGTCCATGGAGGACAACCCACAGAGGCCTTCAAACTCAGAACTGAAGTCCCCCCGTGTTGTTTTTTTCACCTTTTTTGTTCCTGCTGGCTATAGACTGGATCATGAAGACATCCACAGCAAAGACACAAAATGGGATCCAATGGACACCTTGGAAGCAGCTCGGCAGCCTTGTCTTTGCAGACGACTTAGCCTTACTCTCCCATACCCATCTGCAAATGCAAGAGAATATCGATTAAGTGGCAGCCACATCAGCTCAACTTGGCCTCAACATTCACAGGGGAAAAACCAAGATCCCAAAGTCTAACACAGCCAGCACTACTGTATTCACTCTTTGAGGCGATGCACTGGAAGAGGTTTGGGACTTCAACTACCTGGGCAGTATCATAGACAAGCAGACCAGCACAGATGCCAACGTCAAGGCAGGAATTGGAAAAGAAAGGGCTGCCTACATCCAGCTAAAGAAAATCTAAAGCTCCAAGGCCCTAACACTGCAAATCAAGATTAGGCTTTTTAACACCAACTTAAAATTGGTCCTTCGGGATGGAGCAGAAACTTGGAGAACAACAGTGACCACCACCAAAAAAGGTCCAGACCTTCATCAAAACCTGTCTGAGGAAAATCCTCCAAACCTGCAGGCCAGATACCATCAGCAGCAATGACCTATGACAGTAGACTTTCCAACTCCCTGCTGATGGAAAAATCATGAAAATACGTGGGGCTAAAGAGGTCATGTCCTCCGCAAGACCGCATCAAGCACCACCAGGCAAGCTCTCACCTGGAACCCTCAAGGGAAAAGAAAAAGAGGAAGGCCAAGAAACACCTGGCGTTAAGGCCTCGAGGCTGACTGCAGGGATATGTGTTACAACTAGAGTCTGACTGAAAGAAAATCCCAGGACAAAGATGGTCGGAGAGTCCTGGTGATTGCCTATACCCCAGAAGAGGTAGCAGGCATAAGCAAGTTAGTAAGTCCAGTGGTTCTGTTGCTGGACTGTTTATGCTGTTCTAATTATTCACTTTGAGGGATCGGGTTGCCTTTGTTCGAATGACAAGTTGCAATCACTAGGTAGTGTCTTGGCCACAGAACAATTTATCCTCTTGTACGGACCCAAAACTTTTTATTTTCACATTAAATGGTGTCAGGCAATAGTGAGGGGACATATAGCCCCATCTTCTTTTCTTTACCTGCTTTAGGCAGGGGCGGCACCTCCATTAGGGTGGAGGAGCGTCGCCCCGATGCTTTCTCGCAGTGCGATAAGCAGAAACGTAAAATGGTATTTTAAATACCATTTTTCGTTTCTGCTTCTCGCACTGCCAGAAAGCAGAAGGGTAAGCCTGGTTGGGGGCAGGCGGCTGGGCAGGTCGGGGAGGAGTGAGCAGAAGGGTATGCCTGGTTGGGGGCGGGCGGGTCAGGTAGTAGTGGCTTGCCCTAAGCTGTAGGCCCTGTCTGTTTGGTCAGCCCTATGGGGCCGACCAAACCAGTCATGCGCACTCTGCCTTTTCTCTATGTAGGCTGTATGCAGCCTACATAGAGAAAAGGGCCTTCCCATAGGCGCCGGGCTGGGCACTGTCCCCACCAATCACAACGCTGCCATTGTAGCGTTGTGATTAGCTTAGGGGAGGGAGGCTACCTGTGGCTGCTTTCTGTTGGGAAAGCGCAGGACTGAAGCGACGCGGGACGCGGTAAGGTAAGTTAACTTTTTTTTTATTTAAACCCTCCTTCCACCTCTCTCCGTGATCCCTGGGGTCTCCCCCTCCCGAGAGTCATGCCGGCCGCGACTGGCATTAGGTCCCATTGCATCCTGGCAATGCAACTGCATGTGAGTTGACATGGAGGTACACAACTTAGATCAGGGTATGTATTTTTTCCAAACACACGCAAAACTGGACTGAGGAACTGGGATACTTAGGGGAGCATTGTGGAAACATTGAGTTTGGGTCATGATCATTCCTGTTAATCCAAAAGCTCCCATTCTCTTCCCCAGATTAAGATCCCGACTCCTGAGGCAAGAATCTTTCAGAGAATTTAAGTACAACCAACTACCAGATTTTGACGAGCCTGCAAGAACTGCAATGTTTGGTAGTTAGGGGATCATATTTACTGATCACTGGGTTGTTGGTGAATAGTGGGTGAGGTGGGGGAAATGCCATACTCTGATGAGAGTCATCAAATTTGGGAAATTATGCTCAAAAGAGATTAAAGTGGAGCGGTAGATATAGGGGTTTCAAAAGGAAACACACACAGGAGGGAGGGGACTGTTGTACAAAAATGCTTCAAGGGGATGAAAGCAATCCTGGTAACAAATAATACCCTTTGGCTACTAACAAGAATGAGCACTTGGCAAGTGAGACAGTCATGCTGCAGCCGAACGTCCCCTCAGCACAGCAGGAATTGCTAAACAATGTAAAGAAAAAAAAAGAGAAACCACGTATGAGACACACCTAAACCAATATGTTGTTTCCTCGTTCACAAATTAGGTTGCACACACTAGAGCTTGTCTACCCCAGTCCTACATATAGAAGCCAGGTGTCCGCATGTGATGTCCCCAAACGAGTTCTATAGACTAGGAAAAGCCCATCACCCACCCCTCCCATGCCCTGTCTGGAATAGAGGTCGGGTAGTATGATCGATTAGGTCATGGTAAGTAAATAAAACAAGCAATAGCAAATAGGTATGCTGCTGGCCACCAGCCTTTTGGGTTTGCCAATACTTGTTTTGTTTTCTCATGACTTCTGGAAACCATTGTTGAGGAAGATGTCTGGCCCTTTGCAATCACAAAAAAATGCTTTACACAAAGCTATTTTTTGGTCTCAAAAAGCACAGATTGCGTCACTAACAATGAAGTTAGCCAATGGCTGAAGTGGGCGGACCCATTGCCACATGCTAAATCCTATAACGGTGGGAAGAAAAACGTGAAAGACACAATAACAGAACAACGTATGGAGGGGGCTGGTCAAAAGTCCCTAGAGGTGAGTATATTGTACATGTAATGGTATTAAATCAAAATATCGTAACTAATGCCAGACCTAAAATGAAGCCTGCAGAGAGCCCGGGACCAAGGCAGTCTATTCCACCCAACGATTGTGTCTGTGTGTCTCTCGCCTCTGCCCTTGTGTCGAAAGAGCTGCGCCGCAGAGTCTCGTAGTGCTGAACAAGTTTGAGATTGGGTTACACCTCGCGGGTTAAACGAACGCATATCCCTAACAAATATCACTTTTTTTTAACTCCCTGGAAGGACTGAGAATTGTCACGACAGTGGGGTGCAGGAGAAAGCATCGCTGAAAACAGGATGAAGAATGGGTGTTGCTTGGGGTGAAGGGTCGTGATGGCCTAGGAAGCATCTCTTGCTCGGAGGCCACAGTTGTCCTGGGATGCTGGACTTCACAAGAGGCTGAAATGCCAGAAACCGGTCCCCGGTAGCTTGTCTCCTTTCTGGTGAAGAATTGGCTTGGTAGTTTGGTCTGCCCTGTTCCCATGATGCACTGGGCCAGGGACAGACTAATTTGCATATAGCCAGGTTCTGAGCTGGGATGGGGCAGTGAGATAAATAACGGTGATGGATCAAGCCCTGATCTTTGGACTGGGTAAGAGTGGTCTGCTCAATTCAGACACTCTGTTCATCACCACCCCCTTTTCTGTATCGGACTTCACACCAGGGCACAGCCATGATGTTGCCGGAGAGCTGTAATGCCCCGTGCATTCCAGTGAGTTCTCAGTGTGCAGGCACTTCTGACCCATTTATTTTCATGTTTCCATAAACCGAAGTGTAGCACCCAAGACTCATCTTAAAATCAACATTGTTGGCCCCAGCCAAAGGAAACTGAATCGGACCACGCCCCTTTGTGTTCTGATCCAAGAAGCATTTGTCTTGTGTGCCACCACCACCTGCATGTCACGGCCAGAAAGCCTAATGTCTTTAGTGGAAAAAGCGAAAGTACATGTCCTAGAATTCAAGTGCTCTTATCAAGCACTGGCTGCGCACACAGGACATATGTCACTTGGGAACTTTGCTTTGAAATCGGATGGAACAAAGTAGATTGATTTTGCACTATGTTTAAATACTGACTGACCACGTTATCAGAGGTTTCAGAGAGAACAAGCAAGATTATTATGCAACTTGTATCATATGTTCAAGACTGTATGTTTCACTCCTTCTTTGTATGCAAGTGTCTTTTTGAAATACATTTGTTGTAATGCTAGCCATTTGAGGAAACATGTGAGGTATACTATTCTGTTCAGTAAAATTTAAAGAAACATTTGCTGTGAAGATCTGTCTTTAACTTGGAGGTCATAGGTTAGAATCACGTTAGGGCATACTCCACCTTTCATCCACCTGAGGTCACAAAAATAATCCTTTGATGATAAACTTCCAACTTAAGGGGTAGTCCAGATCAGTAAGTCAATGACGTAATGCAATCTAGGATGTGCAGTCTTGGCTCGTTGTAGGTAACTAAAGTACGAGAATACAATGGTGTTGATGACGATAAATAGCTATTTACCGATCCTGGACTCTGTAACAACATTCTAAATAGATCAATTTGCAATCTCTTCGGGTGTGTCGGGGGGTGGGGGGGGGGGGGGGTGTGCGGGAAGAGTGACAAACTCATGGAATATCAGTCTAGCGCCGCTTGCCTGATGTAACTGATACTTTCAGCCAGTCTTTGAATTTTAGCAGGGAACATATTGAATTCTGGGATGAGTTATAGCAATTTCTTGATCATTACTGGCCCAAAAGGATGTACTTTAAAATACATGCATGTTTCAAAAAGCGTTTTGATGCCTCATCGGGGTTTAGTAAGCGCTCTATAAATGCAATTAGAATACAATACAATTCTCGAGACAAGGTGTCACTCAAGGTGTCACACATAAGCACATAGAGAGCATGGAAATTAAACACATAAGTACGGTCAAACAGCGATCAAACTCTGACAAGTTGAACCATTTTGCTAAAGTATGCCTGTCAAAAGTCTACCCTAGCAGCATCAAAAGGTAAAAACAGGTCATCTGAAGCGTTGAGGCTGAAGTCTCCAGGTCCCCTCCGCAACCAAAGACATGGAAGAAGCCCACGCTGATGAGGCCGTTCATGTCATTTAAATGACAAACAAGGCTCTCCATTGCAGATTAAATCATCCAAAGTGCTATGAAGCCTTCAAAATCATTGTCATGAAGCTTATTGACAAAGGAGCCACAGTAAATGTAAATGTAATGTTACTGGGCCAGTTTCATGCACATCGACCTCCTCCACTGCTGTTTGCCACAAAGACCAAACTCTTGACCTTTGGGAACTCTGGGATATCCTCTTCTGCGCAAAGGAGTTTTCGGAGTCAACAGATGCCATGAATCTAGCCACACGAATACCCATGTTCTTGCCACCAAACAGGTATAGGAGACTACTGTGCTATTGAAAAGAAGTGTGATGAAGGCTGATCTAGTTTGCTCTGAGTGTGCAGGCATGTAAGCTTGACAGGATACTGGATAAGTAATTCACAACGAATGCAGTTTGGTCACTACGGTTCCTTGCCTCAAAGAAACTTGTGGCATTTTGGTTTTACAAAATATTATAGTCTATGGCACTGAGACACCACTGGAAGAAGAACTGGAGAAAGATGAGTGGAGGAACCAGCCCCTTGTTTTTTTACACCCGATTGTAGACATAGGTTATCCAAAACAGTCTGATCCCATAAACAACTCTGACATGAGACTGCCCAATCATGCATGAAAGAAGAAGTAAGCTTTACACCTTTTTAGATCTTTTTGTGTCAAAGATAAACACATCAAGCTGGCTCTAAAATCTGGACCTTTTCTATGAAGAGCTCCAATTGTCACTAGATGCTACATCGAGGTACATCACTAATATCTCCATGGAACTGGAAGGTACAAGCAGCTTGATTTGGGAATAGCTAGTGCATAGGAAATATTTCTGATCTGCCTGAGAGAAATCCATGCCAGAGTAAATTGCTGTGATCAATGTAACTGCTGATTTTCTAGTACATGCTTCTTCCATCAGTGAACATTGGGACTGCCTTAGAGCCCTGCTAAGAAGACTACAAGAGAGAGGTCTTGAGCTTCACAAACACAAGTGCAAGTTTTTACAGTCAGACATAACATTTATCAGATATTAGTTCTAATCTCAAGGTGTTGTTCTAGATGCAAAGAAGGTAGCATATGTGAATGCAGCACCAACTCCACACTCGGTCTCTGAATTATGCAGCTTCCGCAGCATGCTGAGGTCTATGAAAAATATGATGTTCTTGACAGGTGCTCTGAGAGACCTTATCCAAATCATCACACTGTGGTCATAGAACAAGGAACAGAAGCAAGCCTTTCTTTTTTAGCAACTTTATTTTGGTTAGTGCGGAGGTTAAACATTCCGTAAAACAACATAATTGCTTTTAGAAGCAATTTTCTCAAAATATCAAAGCCACTCTCCCCGTGCTCACCACTATGAGGCATTATGATGTAAACAAAATGATTGAGAGTGTCTTTGATGCAAACCCCACATGGCGGAGGCCATTTTATAAGATGATAATAACATAGTAATTATCATTTAATTTTTCCCAGTTCGGGGTTTATTTAGGGCAGGGCTTGTGGATCAGGGGTAGGAGTGCTTTTCACACTCCAAATGCCCATGACTGCTTGGCCGGCCGTCTCAGGCAAGTCTGCATGTCAAACAGACATGCAGACTTGGCATTTTCCCCATCAAGCTATAGTACACAGCCTGGTGGGGAACATGCCCAGGCCCCCAGTCCCTATCTCAGTGCGATGAACTTCGCTCAGACCAATAACATCGCTGCATTGCAGCATTGTGATTGGTTTAAGGGAGCCATTCACAACACTTCATTGCAGCATTGTGATTGGCTGTGGGAGGGGGGGGGAGGACTTGCCGTCGTAGTTGGAGAAGCAGAAGAAAGACGGGACCGGCAGATGAGGTAAGTGTTTTTTTTTATTTGCACTTCCCCTTCCACCATCCTCTCTTCCCCAGTCCCTCCGCCCTCATTCCCTGCCAGCTGCTACTGCCAGAGTTTCAAACTTTCTCTTCTCAACCCTCCGCTTCTCTTTCCCTAACATACCGTTCTCTCTTACTTTTCATTTGCATACACATATATCCATCCTGCGATTCCCTGCCTTCTCTATCCCTTTTGCCTCCCTCGAGTTGACTACACACTACTCTTTGTGACAGTCATCTCACTATTGCATTTCATATGCTCCTTTCTACAGCTCCCTTTAACATATTTTCTAGTGTAATCTTCTCCCAAAGCCCCTCTTTTCTGACTCATATGCTCCTCTTACAAATACATGCACACATCTCATTCCCTCTTTCAAACCTTCTTTCCTTAGTAAACCCACATACTTGCTCTTCTCACACACTTAACCCCTCTTACACTGACTTCTTGTGCTCATCATTCTGTTTCTCAGCTCGTGTTTCTCTCAAGCACTGTTTAGCTCTCTACCTTATACAGATGCAGACACTCATGGTTGGCTCTGTTTCCATTTTCCTATTACCATTTTGAATGTTGAATGATCCTTCTTAGGTTGATGCCTACCAGACAGCAGCAAATGCATATTTGGATCATGTTAAAAGTTTACAGAGGAAGGCATTCCACCCATTCCATTCCCTACAACTGGCCTTGTGTTTTGTCTCTTACATATGCTTGCTTTCTAGTTGTTTGCTTTATTTGTTTTAGCCTGTCTAGCCCATAGAGCATATCTTACTTATTAGCTCTCTTTCTGGCTCCTTCTGTTCTTCCATGAGAGCTCACTCTTTTTTCATTTTTTGTGAAGCACTCCATCAAAGTGATGGTGCTTTCCAACTGTCCCATTTGCATGCATCTCTCCACTATGCACTCCTTGTTACTCTCAAGCACAGTGTGCTTCTATGATCCCGAAGCATTTGACTTCTGTGTGGGGTATTTCATTTGCATGCTCTATGGCTGCGGACGATGCTACGTCTGGTGACGAGTAGGGGATGAATGTTCCGAAGAAAACAAGGCTGCTCTCCCTGAGAGCTTGCAACAGTTTGATAAACTTTTTGTGCTTGCCACGCATTCCTCAAATCGATGCAAAGCAGTCTTCTACTAGTACATGTGGAGTCAAAGCCCTATTCCAGTCCATATACGGCCAAAGTAGTAAGGGAAGACTCCACAGAGGAGCACATTCAAAACGCTTGCCAAAACTGCCGACGAATCGATCGACTGGAACGCTGCGCCCCTAACATGGAGCAATTACTCAAATTAAGCAAAAAGATAATGGCAATGACAACCAGTTATGAGAAAGAGAATTTACTCACCTTCAAAGACAAGTGAAGCATTCTATGATACGAGATCGGGTATGGTGACCCAAGCTCACGCACAAGAATTGTGCTTGCAGAAGTTGCAGGGTACAGAGAAAGCTGTCCAAACAGCATGTGCTCTTAATGGCAGAAAAAAAGAACGTGAAATACAATGCAGCAGTGTTTCTAAAGCCACCACCGCCCTTCAACAATTCTAAGAAGCAGAACATTGGTGCCACAAGGGCTGCGTGGATCGAAATATTCGCTGACTTCATAGAAGCTCTAGAAGAAGAAGATGAAAAGAAGATAATCAAATCCTAAACAAGAACTCTGGAGGCGCCCCGCCTGACCCGAAAATGGTGGCCTTCTCTCCTACTGTCGGATTTAAGTCGACTACACTCACCCACTAGGATACTTGTGGACACTAGCTCTTCCCTCATGCCGCACTTCTGCATTACAAGCACCCCCCCTGTAATGAGTCATAGATAATTATTAGAACTAACTGTTTTGGACCAGCAAAGTCTTAACCTCCTTGCCTGACCAAAAGATGGCCACCACAGTGGACCTCACCACGATGTACTTCTACTCCTGGACAATAAAACAACTGGTCATCGACCAAACCTTGATCATAGCCCTCATCTGACCTGGATCCTGCTCACCTTTCAGGACATTTACTCTGTGAACTTTTCCTCGACCGCTGAGATCTTGCTACCTGACGATGCCCAATGGAGCTACCTCGATAGCTAAATAAATAAATAAATAGGGGAGATGGGCTGTGGATTCCCTCCTCGGCCGTCACCTACCCAGCCAGTCATTGAGCAGACCTTACTTTGTCTCGCCTGCCGTTTTCTCCTACCTCACCCTTTTTCCCTACCCCTTACCCCTCTCCGCACTATTTTTTTCTCATCTTACCAGACTCTGATCATAGCCCTCATCCGACATTGATCAGGATCCCCATCCTGCTCACCCATCAGGACATTTATTCTGCGATCCTGCCCTCGACTGGTGAGACCTAGCTTTTTGAACATTGCCCGGTGGAGCTACCTCGATAGCTATAGGGGAAATGGGCTGTGGACCCTCTCCACGGCCGTCACCTACTCAGTCGGTCATTGGACAGACTTTCCTTTGTCTCTTCTGCCGTTATCTCCCTCCTTCCCCCTACACCCCTCCCCTTACCACCCTATTTTTCCTTCCTCTATGCTCCTTTAATGTTTTTCGTATAACTGATGTGACCTGTAACTGTCCTAACTGTGTAATAATGTGAAACCTAATATAAAGCGCTCTGATACCCACGGGTCTAGCCAGCGCTATATAAAAGTCATTAAATAAATAAATAAACTTGAAAAACCTTGCAGGCGATGGAGCGAAAGAAGTGCTAAAGAAAGTTTCACAGACTGATGCAAAATCGTATCAGAAGGCAAAAGAAGTGTTGGAGGAAAGTTCAAACCCAATGCTGAATATTGACTATGAAAGGTATATCTTCAACCAAGCACGACAAAAGGTTGGTGAAATAATGAACACATTTGTTAAATGACTTCATACACTCATACTTTGCAAATTCTGTGATTTCACTGACGAAGAAGCCATGCGCCCTCAGAGTCATTGATGGATACCTTGCAGATCGTTTAGAAGGTGCATGTTGAGAGACACCTACAGCTGAGGGAAAATGCTAATGATGAACTCTTGCCACATTCACAAAACCAAAAAGCAACATCAGCTAGGACAAATAGAAACCAGGTAAGTGCAATCATCATCAAGCTAATCGTTCAAAGGCTCTTTGATGTCGATTGCGCATTTGCGTTGATATGGGTCAGGCAAACAAAGCCATTGAGAGGGAGAGTCACCCTAGTCCACACATCGTGGACATGATCCTGCAATTGAACAGAGCCAAAGTGTTTTCCCGGCTTGACCTAAACAAAGGATACTATCAACTCGAGCTGGAGGAGAACTGCTGGTGCATTACTACCTTTTCAACTCATGTTGGTCTGTTCAGATATAAACAACTGAGTTTTGGATTATCTTCGGCTGCGGAGATATTTCAGGACATTATTCGCAGAGTAACCTAACCTTTTACTCATGCTTTCAATTACAGTGATGACATACTGTTTTTTGGGAAAACACAAGAAGAACATGAAAAAGCCCTGTACCACGTGTGACAGCTACTTGATGATGCAGGTCTCACTCTGAATGCTGCAAAGTGCGACTTTTACAAAACTAAGCTGAATTTTTTTGGGCACACATTCTCTGATGGGAGATTGACTCCAGTTACGGTGCAAGCACCATCAAGCATATGCCCCCTGCCCAAGATGTTACCATGCTGTTATCCTGTCTAGGCATCTTCAGTTATTGTTCAAGATACATTTGCAACTTTGCTACAGCGAGAGCCCCATTGAGAGACTTCACAAAGTGAAATGTACTGTTTCAGTGATCTCTGGAATGCAACCAGATTTTCAAAGACATTAAACATGCAATCTAGGATGCTACTAAAATGGCCTACTTTGACCTCAAGTTACATACCGAAATAACGGTTGATGTGGGCCTGGTAGGGATGGGAGCAATCCTTGCTTAAAACAATGGCCATTCAAATGCTCAGAGACACATTGTGGCCTATGCTAGTTGAAGTATTTCTGCAACAGACACTCAGCCGGAGAAGGAGAGTATGGCTGTGATGTAAGCCTGCGAACATATTCATGTATTCCACTATGGAAAACGATTCACTGGCATCACAGATCACGAGGCTTTGCTTGTAATGTTTGGGAAGCCAAAGGCTAAGATGCTCACTCGCATCAAGAGGAGTTGGCCTAACGGCTAGGGGGGTCGACCTCAAATCTGGGTAACCGGGTTCGAGTCTCTGCAGGGAAGTTGAACGTTCTGTGATTCTGGGCAAATCACTTAATCTCTCCGTGCCTAACAAAAATGAATGTGCCCTCATGCAAAGCAACTGGTGCTTGTGTAAAGCACTCTTATACCCAATGCCTTCGCGTCAAGTTCGAGCTATATAAAACTCTGTAAAAAAAAAAAGAGGTGAGGGTTGAGATTGCAAGAGTACAACTATGAGATAGTGCACAAGCCAGGGAAGGATCAAAACCCAGCAGATAATTTTTCACAAGTGCTGCTACATCATCACAGTGTAACATCAAGGACAGCTGAAGAATATCTTAACTTTATTATGAGATCCAGCACACCAGTGGGTCTGTCTGTAAAACAAATCATTGCTGCCAAAAATGCAGTTAAAGACATGACCATAATCAATGAACTTATTACCACACAATCATGGAAGAGAAGTACCTGGCCCCTTGTAGATGATGTTGAATTCCAAAAGTTAAAACATGTACAGGATAAGTTAGCAATCATCTAAGAAGGTGTCATACTGGAAGGCTCAAGAATCGTCAGACCAGAAAGCCTAAGACAGCGGGTGATTGAACTGGCCCTTGAAGGACACTGTGGTACTGTGGCCACCAAGAGAGCCTTAAGAGATATAGTGTGGCTCCCTTGGCTATGTGAATGAGTTGAGTAGGAACTGAAGGCGTGCTACATGTTCAATTGTTTATCTTTCAAGGTGGCTCAGCACCCGGTAAGAAGGGGGACCCCAGACATGATAAAGGCAGGTATAGCAGGGGAGTTAAGAACAACCAACAACAGAGAAGTACCTGCCCAAATGTTTCAACTAGGCCCTAGAAGAGGGTCCTGATACTAACAGACACACACCGGAGCGGACCAGGACAGATATCAAAATAATCCAACAATGGAATTATTTAATCAAAATAGATGGTCATTTTTTATTTTCATATTAGCAAAAGACACTTCATCAACTTTTTGCAGAATACATAACAAAAACACAATTCATATAGGATTAATACAATAGCCATGTCCCACATATCTCATTCAAAAACCACAGTCATGCTATCATATATTCCAAATCACATCATCATTCATCCAACATAAAACATTTACAGCATATCAACAAGTGCATCAGAATGGTAAAGCTGCCACATAATGATCGGATGACAGGTTCACAGATATCATCCAAAGGGTATGGGTAGGAACAATCCAGCTACCCACAACAGTTACAGCGCCAGCGCACGACAACGGGGAAACGGCTGCCCTCATCCACCTCGACCTCTCGGCCGCCTTCGACACTGTCTGCCACCGCACCCTAACTACACGCCTCCACCACGCTGGCATCCAGGGAAAAGCCCTGGAATGGATCACCTCCTTCCTCGCCGACAGATCCCAGCGAGTCCGCCTTCCTCCCTTCCACTCAGCAGCCACCAAGATCATCTGCGGCGTTCCTCAAGGCTCCTCGCTCAGCCCCACCCTCCTCAACGTCTACATGAGCCCCCTTGCAGCCATCGCACGCCAACACAACCTCAACATCATCTCCTACGCTGACGACACCCAGCTGATTCCCTCCCTCACCAACGACCCCGCCACCGCCAGAGCCAGCCTCCAGGAAGGAATGAAAGACGTCGCGGATTGGATGAAGCTCAGCCGTCTAAAGCTGAACTCGGACAAGACAGAAGTCCTCATCTTCGGACCATCCCCCTCCGCCTGAGACGACTCCTGGTGGCCCCCTGCTCTGGGCACCGCCCCCAAGCCCACGGAACATGCACGCAACCTGGGCTTCATCCTGGACTCCTCCCTCACGATGACCAAGCAAGTCAACGCCGTCTCATCATCCTGCTTCAACACCCTGCCCATGCTCTGAAAAATCTTCCGGTGGATCCCCACCGAAACCAGAAAAATGGTCACCCAGGCCCTCGTCACCAGCCGACTAGACTACGGGAACGCCCTCTACGCAGGAACCACAGCCAAACTACAGAAAAGACTCCAGCGCATACAGAACGCCTCTGCACGACTCATCCTGGCATCCCCCGCCACAGCCACATCTCCGCCCATCTAAGAGACCTGCACTGGCTCCCCGTCAGCAAGAGGATCATGTTCAGGCTCCTCACCCACGTACACAAAGCCCTCCACAACATGGGCCCTAAATACCTCAACAACCGTCTCACGATCTGCACACCCACCCGCCAGCTCCGATCCGCCAGCCTCGCCCTCGCCACTGTCCCACGGATTCGCAGAACCACCACCGGGGGAAGATCCTTCTCCTACCTAGCAGCCAAGACATGGAACTTCCTCCCCACCCACCTACGGCTGACCCAGGACCATCTCTCCTTCAGAAAGCAACTCAAGACCTGGCTCTTCGAGCAGTAGCAGCACCCCCCTCCCAGCGCCTTGAGACCCTATCGGGTGAGCAGCGCGCTCTACAAATTCATTGATAGATTGATTGATTGATTGATAGCTCCAGCCGGGGCTACACCTTCATCAGGTCGAGGATGGACAAGTGGTGTTGGACAGCACACCTAAAATCAGATGCAGGAAAAAAAAACGATTTTCCTAAGTATAGTTCAAACTCCAAGATAGATAGCTACAACTCCAGAATGGATCCAGCAAGCTCCAGGTCGGCCCTTATCAAGAATTTCAAATAGCAGTCCGCGAAAAATGGAAATAATCAAGGCTGCCACTCCAGGAAATACAGTTCAGGCACTACGGCCAGGGATTCGAGCTGGATACCAGTCTCCGCAGCAAAATAGTGAGGATATCTTGATATCACAATACTGAACGCAGCAAAGTGAGCATGTCAGGTTGGACAGCAGCCTTTCTTCGGCCATACTAACATGTGCACTACAGGCTTCTCAGTACTGCACATTGAGTGAGTGGGGGGGTGCTGAAACAGCAGGCTCCCAGTTACTTAAGCGGCGAGATTGCCTGCTCACGCCAATCCTGGCGCTGGTCTCATGCTGTGTAGCAACAGCAAGAGAGCAGGGTCTGGATTGGCTACTGCGGGCCACACTATGAGGAAAAGATCATCCGGGACCTACGCACCAAGGAGATAGACCTGGTGGAAATGGATACCAAGCAGACCAATGAGGTATGTGCCCGTATCGTCAATGTATGTTTGTGTGCGGCCACACGTATCAGTAACGGCAAGGCTCACATTCGGATATCATGCTGGTGGCAGGGCCATGAAATGCAAGCCATACACAGCCCTGAGGCACGTCTGCAGTACTGATAAACTGAGAGTCCCAGATAACCCATGGCGCACTTCGGGGCAGGTTTATTTCTAAAGCATGTTACACAAGCTCTGTGCAATTTTTTGATATGATTGGGAAAGTTTAAACAAAATCGACATCCTCAACTAAAATTTGAAGGCGAATCGTGAACATATTTGATTCCAGCTCCCCACATCAACAGTGGTGCATGCGTGTCTTTAATCCCTGCACCGCCCAGTCAAGCAGAAACGCAAAATGAGCATTCTGAGGAGCTGCGCAGGACTCATTATTTTTAGCCGACTGTGACCTTTTCACTCAATGCTCCATTGAATGCATTAGACTTTACACAGTTCTTTTTGATGTATGTGTGTTGCTTTTCTTGGATTTCTGGAAATAAGTGCATTGCATTTCAAAGCTATATGGTTTGCTTAAATTCTAATGACCAAAGGTAGCTTTGTTTTTAATCCCTTCTGTGCCTGTGGTCGCTCTGTGTTTATGAGTGCACATGCAGCATGTGCTTGGATTGATAGATGATGGAGAGAAATGTGGTTGGTTGTGGGTGTCCTCTCTTTCAGCAGCGCCAAGCAGCATCTCTTCTTCCTGCTTTTCCATTGCGCCTTGTACATCCTGCCTGCAGAGGCACTGAAAACAACGTGACCCTCCATTATTTATTTTGTGCCCTACCTTCGCCCGCCGCCTTCCTCCCCCACCCTCACTCAGCACGCCGCGGGAGGAGTAGTGGGTTAGCTTGCCTACACTGACATCATAAACAGTAATCAGTCAAATTGTCAATATATAATTTTTGCCTGCCTCGATCTTATTAAAGTAAAAGTTGAGGGCCATTTCTATACTGCGGTTTTGTTTGCGACAAGGTCACCAGTTTTCCAGCTTTTTAAATATTCAAGTTTCATCTTAAACTGTCGAAAAGCCAGCATAGGTCCTTCTGCTGTACAGCACCCATCAGAGTTTTTGGTACTTTAGCATGAGCCAACCCCTCAATAAACCTTTTCCTGGCTCTACCATTTCACAAACTTTGCATTTCTTTTCCTCCCATCAGTTTTAGTGTTTTTACCCACACACTCTTATTGCACCCACCTCTTGATTTCTTTCTTGCATTCTCTCCTACTTTATTCTCAATAGTGGAGAGGTGAGGTTGGGTTCGGTAACATTTGGTGGTTTGGTAGGGTGCTTCTTTTTTTATATGGGTTTCTGACTTGGGAATGCCACTAAATCAGACGAATCCTTCTTCACATATTGCATCACATGCATTTCTGGGGAATGATAGGGTCATGCAGTAGTTACTGAGAGACCTTCTCTTATGCGACTGATATCTTTTGCTAGTCTTGTGTTGGAAGAAAAAAGCACTTTCAATTATACTTTCAAATTGCCTTATTAACCTTCTTGCTTTCTCAAATTTGCCCAAGATTTGACAAAGATCCCGCCCCATATGATGGTCGGGCTCGCTCGCCTCGCTCACTCACTCACTTCAGGTCACATTTTATGCCTCACCACTTTCAGATGTCACCCACCGCCACTGCAAGTCACTTTTCAGACATCTACCATGACACTTGCTGAGTCCTGAAACCATGTGTGAAGCAGCTCTGCTAGCAGGTCTGGCTTAAGCACAAGTGTGAGCACCTCGCTGACTAAGAGAAGAAATTTGATTTTTGTGATGTTCACCACTTTTTATTTAACAAAGGGACGGGAGAGATGTAGCCTATTGATGGTATACGCACTAGGACCCTCGTGGTTCTGGGGTGGACTACAAACAGGAACTCCAGTAGTGTGGCTCACTGATTAGAGGCGGCAGACCCAAGAGCAGAGGACGGCCCGGGACCAGGGTTCGATTCCCGGCGCGGCAGGTTTCTGGACCAGGGTCAGCGGACTCGATAATTCTCTCGCCTCGGTGCCCACTCTGATCAGCGATCACACTCGGCAACTCTGGGCATTAGCTTGCCTCATCTTCACTAACGGCCCCACCAGACCGCCGGGGATGCCTGGTCTCACCCTGGAGATACCCATTAAGGGACCATCTCTCAGGGAAGCCAGGAAGGGTTTCGCAGCGGTCGAAGCGCCTTGGGACCCTCCGGGTAAGTAGTGCGGTATATAAATGCCTATACATTTACATTTACATTTACATCATATCCGGGGATATGTTAGGGTGCAGTTATGTTGAGTATGAGATCGTGCACAGTGTATGCTGAGGAATAAGGAAGCATGTGACTGCAGCTCTAGTATGGCACATTTCATTCACATGCTCCAGGGCTGGGGAAGATGCTACAAAAAAGTTTAAAATATATCTACTGATTAATTTCAGATGAGCAACAACAACAAAAAATATAATGACGTGGCTGCTGCGGCCGCATAAGCCCATGCCTCTTCTTGTCGCTCTGTTCGGGCGCCCACACACCCTGGCGCTGTCATTTGCCTCACAGTCTGCCAGTATGGACAGGTTTCTTGGTGTGCCTCGCGCCACCTGCTTAAATCCACAAAACAGGAGAAAGACTGGATCTGGGTGCACACCCATAAAACGCTTGCCTCTCTTCATCCTTTGACGACCAAACAACGCAGTAACAAATTAAAACCAGTAAAACCCGTCGGTGTGATTTATAAGCGCTCCAGGACTCCCTTAATAGGAGCCGTAATACTTCCAAACGTGTTGCAGGACGTAAAACAAGCAGGCCCGGGAACTACCTTAAACCCTGGGCGGGCAGCACCACACGGGCTCTTCAGCACGGACAGGCAGGCTGAGCGCCGGAACAAATGAAACATTCCCGCAGCCGCGTTTGGGAGCAGGGCCGAGCCCCTGGCGCACTGCATACGAGGACCGAAGGAACTGTCCGACAGCTTTTCAGGACACGCTCATAGGCTAGCAAACAAGGCAGAACATGACACTCCGGTCTTTTCATAGGCAATAAATCAGGAACTCGAAACATTGTACAGCTTGTGCTGGGTGTCGGTCTTTTCTTTCATCACTGCTGTTAATCTACTTTAAATGTCTTATTCTTACTCTTTCTATTGTCATTATTAGTGGCAGTAGCTTCCTTATTACTTAAGCAAAACAAGCATTTGACCGCATTCCCAATGCCAGAGTAAACCAACTGTAAAACATAATGTAATTTACGTGAAAAATATTATAATAATGCAACTGTGTATCCAAAAGTGTTTCAAAATGTGGCCAAGTCTGTTCTCTACAAGTACGATACCTCCCCATGACATACATTCCTGAGCCGAGATAGTTAAAAGCCGGGGAACCTGCACTTACTAATTAATTTATTCGTATTTGTTTTCTCTTTTATAGCTACGTTTCTGCCCAGAGCCAAATTGTCTCCATTCCCAACTGTTTAGTATTATGGGGTACACATTTCTGGCATATTCATGGGGTGCAATAATCAGTAATTAAGGACGTAAATGTTACAAATAAGGCTTTTGGTGTTATTTTAACATTTCTGTTTATATCTACCCATATTTATTGTCTAACAGTTTTATCTGTATTTATCCACGTGTTTTTTTAGTGGGCTTTGGCTTTAATATTCAAACATTTTATTGAGGTGGAAATTCATTTCACAAAACAGTGCTCAAAGAGCTTGAGGTAAACAGCCTCAGTAAAAAGAACATACCATCACCAGTAGGATCCACCCCATGGAAACACAAACCAGGGCTCGAGTTGGGGTACCACGCGGGTGGACGGCGTTCCCCCCACTTTTTTTACCGGGTGGACGCCGTCCTCCCTGCCTCTCTGGGACAAGGAGCTCGTAGCTCACAGCACCCTGCTCACACGCTTACTTCTCGGATGCAATCACATCTAAGGGGTGAGCGAGGGGAGGCAATGAGCCCGATGGTGCAAGCCACCTTTCATGACGTCACTTCCTGTCATGACGTCACTTCCGGTGACAGCGTCCCCCCACTTCTCTTTAGGTCTCGCAGAGAGACCTATTGGGGTGAAACCAGAAAGTTAAACCAGGCGGATTGCGAGTGTGGATTTCCAACAGTTCAAGTGAAATCACGTGACCACAAGCACGCGCATTTCCCCACATCAAAGCCTCAGCCTCCCTCCCACAGGCTTCCTCAGCGCACTTGCCATAATTGCATCAGACCCGACCGGATTTCCAGAAGTGCACGTCCTCGTGCACGAGCTTGCCCGAGCCTTCCAGCAGCATTTCTCTTCCCCTTACCATTTGATCCTGCCTCCGAGAGCTTCAAAAGGGATCTGCTTCCCCGCCCACTGCTTCACACTTCACGGCCGCCAGGCCGTGACTCGCATTTCTCCTTCCTTCGTGCCCAGCCCCCCTCCCAGCGCTGCCTTGAAGGCTTTCCCCACATGCAGGAGACAAGGAGAACACGTTTTCCACACATAACTTCTGCAGTACGCAAATGGCATGACATCAAGAGCAGGAAATCACTGATATAGAGCCAATATGCAACCAGTATTGGGAACACACGACAGAGTTTAATTATTTAATGTCCCCTCTCTGAGCAGAGGCAGCATGCTGCTGCTTTTCACACTCCCTCTGGTGCAGGGGTTCAACAGAGGGCCAGTAATTACATTCCGTTCTTTGCGGTTTGCGCATACCTTCAGGCTCTCTTTAAAATCGTCTGACAGTGTCTGGTGCTTTTTGTGTCAGATGTGTTCTGCATGCAATAACGGATGTATTGTGATAAAGGTACATACAAATGGGCTATTGAGAATGAATGGCTATGGCCAGCCATGGCAGTTGACAGTCGAACTTCTAAAATAGTTGCTACCTGTCACGTCTCATTATTGCACGCAACTGCATGCTGCTTTTTTCTGCATTTTTTTGGGGTCAAAAAAATCTTTATTGATCTGGACTGCATGGTTGATGCGAACCTGTGGCCTTATGTTGAAAAGCTGTGCTGGCTTAAAACAGAAACCAGCGCATGTTTTTACATCAGAGGCATCCAAAGTTCATACACAAAATTCATATTTTTTCTGAGTTAATAAATAAACTTTAGACAGAGAAAGTCGTAAAGAGCGATCCGCGATTGCCTCTCCCTGTTTCCGACTTGTTCTCCCTTCAGTTCAAGGATTGAGTTGGATAAATTCCAAAACATACGTATGAACTTAGAGGCCTCAGAGGCAAGCTCAAACTGACACAGCTGATATCGCCCCTAAATTCAGCTAAGTGGGGCTGCGCCGTGTGTCTTTTTTTGGGCGGTTTGATAGAGCGCGAATTCGAACCAAAATATTTTGGAGCGCGGTATACGATCACCGTTACGCTACCAGGGTCACATATCCATATTTTTAGACAGGGGGAGAATAAGTGATTTGCTAGAATCATACGGTGTTGAGCCGACGCCGAGACTCAATACTGGTTCTCGAGTTGCAAAATCGGCAGCTCTGGCTATTAGGCCACATCCTCTCCCAACTGAACGCGTTGACTCTTCCCGTGCTTCCGCAAACGGACATGGTCCCTTTCAATGTATTCAACATATGACAAGGAACAAAGCAATAAATAAACTGCGCTGGGGAGAAGCTGTAGAGGTCGAGGTGGCGATGGGGGGACAAGCAGAGCCAGAGGGTTCCAACTGTCAGAACAGCACAGACTCAGGAAGGATAAATAAACATGATGCCTGTTCGCAATGATTAATATGTAAAGATGCATGTTAACATGCTTTGCGTTGATGGCATGAATATGTATACCATCATTTTGATCGCGCACATCCTTTGCTGCATTATTTATTACTGAGGTACAGACTCACACCAAAGGAAAAATGTTGTCATTTAAAAATTAGGATGGGCCCATTCAAGGCATGCTTATTAATCCTGATACGCCCACTCACATTTCCCTCTGAATGTATCCCAGTACCAGAAGGGATGTGCCACATGTTTTCGCTGTTGTAAGGCACCTCACAGCTGGCGCCGATCACTGCTAGGGACCCTGATGTAATCGCCACTAGTATGAAGCAGTGTTTGTCTAAGAACATTTTGGAGTCACTCTGTCATCGTGTCTTGCGCGGCCATCTCGAGGGTTGCTCCGTCTATGGCAGCAGGCCTCCCTTCTAGGTGCCATTAGGGGCATTCCGAGTAAATATGCTTCTGACCCACTCCTTGCATGTCCTTGGCTTTCAGATAACTTCCTTTCAGGCCGAATACATCTTCTCAGGGCTCAATTTACTTCACCAATTACCCAGACTCCAGGGCCCTTAATGACAGACGTTTGACAGAGGCCAGGTATTTTCACAGGACCGGGCCCCCAACTTTCCTGGACTCCCTGGGGACGAGCCATGCCCCGGGCCTGGCGGCTTCTCTCAGGGCACTGGAGCTCCAATTCCGACTGTGCCATTGCTGTTTCACAAAAAAATGCCAACTCCGTCCCCGAGCTATTTTTTTTTATAGTCATTAATTCGCGGTAGCAGGACAAAGACACCCCCTGCCATGGCTTACATCCACAAATAGATGTATTTTGCCCCCATCCTTCCCACACAGACCTTGTCTTGCTTGATTCACGTGGCTATTCTTTATAGGACTAGAAGTCTAACAGGAACTATCAGTACTGTATTAAAACGTCCTGCGTGGCATCAAGGTGTCTTCTCATAGTACCAGTACTCAACGAAACACACTTTGATAACCGAGGAAAGATGTCATTCCGTTATTTTATCAGGCTTGGGAAACAGCCCTCCTCCCTCCCTGGGGCCCTGTTCTGAATTAAGCCACGCACTCTGCTGTCAGACATTCCTTTCAGGTTAGAGGCGTTATTCGGGATAAGATTCTCGACCTTTGTTTTCTTTTAGAAACTCAGCTCTGCGAGGATGATGACCCCTCCTCTCGGGTACTTGGGGACAACCCCTCCTGAGCCGGTATTACTAGGGACGGGTACCTCGAGGACACCCCTCCCGTGCCGCTATTACAAGGGATGGGTACCTTCTATGACAGTAGGACTGGGTCCGAGCACCGTGCTCGCCATCCGTCGGCAGACGCTCGTCCGTAGCAGTGGCTGACAGTCATGATCGAACTCCGCGCATGCGTAATGTTGAGCGAGAATCCACACAAGGAAGCAGGGGGGACCTGTCAGAGCCTCGCATTTCCCCACATCAAAGCCTCAGCCTCCCTCCCACAGGCTTCCCCAGCGCGCTTGCCATAATTGCATCAGACCCGACCTTACCATTTGCTCCTGTGCTTCCCCGCCCACTGCTTCACACTTGCCTTGAAGGCCACAGGCATCTGTTGCTTCCAGCGTGCTCTCGGCCTCAGGCATTTCTCCTCCCCCGCCCCCTGCTTCACACTTTTCACGGCCGCCAGGCCGTGTTTCGCATTTCTCCTCCCCCCTCCCCACTATCATTCTGCTATGCAGATCCGGATGCCCACTCCGCCCACCTTGGAACTGACATCACGAAAACTACAAACTGTAAATATATGACCATGTTCGTTCAAACTTGTGTTATGCTACGTCCACCATTCGCTTTAAACATGTTCTTTTTCTGCAAATAACTTTATTTCTTGTCATCACACGTTTGTATTGATTCATTGTACACCGTCTCTTTGAATGTTATTACTGCTGCATATTGCCTTCTTTTTCCCCATGCTCGGGCCTGAATCTTTTTACTGCGTCTCACTGTTGTTTGTGATTTTTGCTGCACATTACTTTCCCCGCTGTTGAATATGATTACTGCCGCATCTTGCCTCCCTCCTTGCGCACGGATTCTTCATTGAGCCCCTTCCACCCCATGAACTTGTTCTTTCTGTAACGTCCTGGCTCTGTTTTTTCTCGCTCATCATCCTCCCCTCCCTCTCCAGCATGCCTACACTCAGAGGTTCACGCTGCCCAGTCATCCCATCTCCTGCCTGCATCTTTTTCCCTCTGTTCGGTCTGTTCTTTGCCTGTTCGCGCTCTGCCGGTCTGTAAACCCCTCACCGTCAGCATGTGTGTGTGCCTCTCTTTAACTTTAAGCCTGTCTCTTTTTGCTCATGTATGACTACATGCCTCGCTCCAAACCCTTCCTCCCTCCCTCGCGCTCTCTCTCACTCTTTATGCGTACTTCTCTCCATACCGGTCTATCGTATCTATGCCTGTCAGTGTTCACCCTCCCACAAGCATGCCCTTCCCATTTTTCTCTTCCCT
The DNA here is from genome assembly GCF_964263255.1 of Lissotriton vulgaris. Taxonomy (NCBI): domain Eukaryota; kingdom Metazoa; phylum Chordata; class Amphibia; order Caudata; family Salamandridae; genus Lissotriton; species Lissotriton vulgaris. The sequence continues at coordinate 1,825,734,972 of NC_141687.1, read as the reverse complement.
GCTGGCTCAATCTCTCACCCAATCTGACCCCCACACCCGCTTCAGGGCATCCCTCGTGACTCTCCTCCGTTCTGTCCCTCCCCTTTCTGTGACTGTCATGGCTCACCTCCCCATCTGTCCCTCCCACCCCTGCTTGCCAGGTTTTCTTTCACACTAGGTTTGCATGCGCCATCCCTGTCTGTGGCCTTTCCTTCATGCATTCCATTTATGTATATTTAGTTAGCCCCCCACCACCGCAAGCCTGTCACCTTTGCTGTCCGTTTTTCTTTTCTGACTGGCTTTATCTCATCTGTCTCTCTTCTTATTTGCCTTTGTCTCATGGGAACTGCCGATATCGGCCCTCACTGTCTCTCCCTCACTGTGTCAGTCTACTACCTTATACCTTCCTCTACATGCCCCCTACCTACCTCCATTTTCTGCTGGCCTCTTCTCCTCTCCTTGATCTACCTGCAAAAACTTGTTGTAGGCAAACCCTGGGTATCTTTCACTTTGTTCCTGTCTCTCTACACTCTGCCTATTTCTTTCTCCATCCCAAGCAGGTTTCCTCTCCCTTTATTCCTCTCTCACTTCTCTCACACTCTTCCTTTTTGCTCTACTTTTTTTTCCTGCTTATCTTGTGTCACTCATCTGTGCTTGTTTCTCTTCTCTTCTCTCCCTGCCTGTTTCTGTCTCCCCTCGTCTCCTTGTTATGTTTTATGTTCCATTCCACGCTTAGTAAATACAAGTGGAGACTGTGGAAGCGCCCCTCTGGGTACCCCAGCATTACTCACCGCCACTCCAGCATCACTCAGCACCACCACATCATCACTCAGCGCTACCCCAGCATCCCTCAGCACCACCACAGCATCACTCAGCGCCACCCCAGCATCACTCAGCACCACCACATTATCACTCAGCACCACCACAGCACCACTCGGCACCACCACAGCACCACTCAGCAACACCACAGCACCACTCAGCACCACCACAGCACCACTCAGCACCACCACAGCACCACTCAGCACCACCACAGCACCACTCAGCACCACCACAGCACCACTCAGCACCACCACAGCACCCCTCAGCACCACCACAGCATCACTCAGCACTACCCCAGCATCCCTCAGCACCACCACAGCATCACTCAGTGCCACCCAAGCATCACTCAGCACCACCACATTATCACTCAGCACCAACACAGCACCACTCAGCACCACCACAGCACCACTCAGCACCACCACAGCACCACTCAGCACCACCACAGCACCACTCAGCACCACCACAGCATCACTCAGCGCCACCCCAGCATCAATCAGCAGCACCACTCAGCACCACCACAGTACCACTCAGCACCACCACAGCACCACTCAGCACCACAACAGCACCACTCAGCCCGACCACAGCACCACTCAGCCCCACCACAGCACTACTCAGCCCCACCACAGCACCACTCAGTGCCACCACAGCACCACTCAGTGCCACCACAGCACCACTCAGCGCCACCCCAGCATCACTCAGCATCACCACAGCACCACTCAGCACCACCACAGCATCACTCAGCACCACCACAGCGCCACTCAGCACCACCACAGCGCCACTCAGCACCACCACAGCGCCACTCAGCGCCACCCCAGCATCACTCAGCACCACCACATTATCACTCAGCATCACCACAGCACCACTCAGCACCACCATAGCATCACTCAGCACCACCCCAGCATCACTCAGCACCACCACATTATCACTCAGCATCACCACAGCACCACTCAGCACCACCATAGCATCACTCAGCACCACCACAGCATCACTCAGCGCCACCCCAGCATCAATCAGCACCACCACAGCACCACTCAGCACCACCACAGTACCACTCAGCACCACCACAGCACCACTCAGCACCACCACAGCACCACCACAGCACCACTCAGCACCACCACAGCACCACCACAGCACCACTCAGCAGCACCACCACAGCACCCCTCAGCACCACCACCACAGCACCACCACAGCACCACCACAGCATCACTAAGCACCACCACAGCATCACTCAGCACCTCCACAGCATCACTCAGCACCACCACAGCATCACTCAGCACCACCACAGCACCACTCAACACCACCACAGCATCACTCAGCAGCACAACAGCATCACTCAGCACCACCACAGCATCACTCAGCGCAACCCCAGGTTATAGGTGTCACATTTGCGAAAGTTATAACTATTAGCATTGTAAATGGCAAAGCTATTAATTTAGCTATTTTCAAAACCAACACATAAATAAAAAAAATGTCATTTACAAGACCAATAGCTCAAACTTTCCTAATGCGAGACCTATTGCATTGCAAATGCTTGTTTTAGGGCTTGTGCCAAACCCATTCTCCAGCACCGTAGAGCCACGAAGGATGACGCGAGGGAAGGTCAAACCTCGGACAGGCAAAGGAGGACCAGATACTACTGTTAAAAGTACTTTGGGTCCCTGAATTATCTGCAGCCACCTCAGGTCCATCCATTGGCAAAGATAGTAGGTGCTTCAACATCCTACATAATTACACAGACACTCCCCCCATTATCAGTCCAGAAAATCTTCCACTTTTATAAATATGTAACAAGTGCAGTCATGGGTGATTTTTAACCCGGCGGGTGCCACAGAGGCGCATGTAAACCCATTCAGATCAGTTCCTTCTCCACTTTTATGTGAAAGGGAAATGTACACTCTTATTCAACAACTGCATTGCTTTGCATATAATTATAGTTCCAATTAAACACACAGTTGTAGCCAAACCTGAACTTCTCCCAGAGGGATTACACATCTCCTGATACCTGGTTAACAACGGGTCACCCACAGCTTGCTTTTAGTCCATCCTGGACTGTTAATATGGTTATCAAATACCATGCAACAGACAGTTGACTCGCCCTTGAAAAGCTGACACTGGGCGACCCCTCCTATGTGCCTCATTAACACGTTAATAGGAAAGTGCATGGGTGCCATCCTATGGCAGGAAAACACCCTTTCTGCTCAGAGTGCCTGCACCTTCCTAAATCACTGTTTTGACAAACTCTCAAGTGCAGCCAGGTGTCAGGAAGGCAGTCAGAAGACACTGGGGATCATGAATTATATAACTTAATTATAGCTTAATCTGTTTCTATATTTACACATTTAAAAATATGAATACAAACGTTTGTGTAACATCTGTATACATGGAAAACTGGGAGCCTTAGTTGTAAACGATGCCACCCCAGCGGTCTCAACATTCTTACGGCTTTACTCACTTTTTCTTAGACTTCAGCTCTGTCTCCCCACACTCTTTTTTCTCATTCTTTTGCCCTGTTCCTTTCTCACTTCCTCTTTTAGTATTACCCAATCCCATTCTCTTATGTCCTATTCAGGTCTCTCATATCAGACAGTGCAACTTGTCTGTTTACAAAAAGACACACTGTCAACATATAGCAGGCTTAACGCCTTCCCGTTAATTACCATTGGGTTGCTTAATTGTCACTATCCTTTGCTTGCTTTTCATTCGTTAGCTTGTGTGGATTTTCCATTCTCTTCTATATTTGTCTCTGCCCTGGAGAATGGCTATATTGCCTATGTCCTTTCACTGATACTTTTCAGACATACTTTTTTTCTTTTTGGTTAGGCACTCCATCAGAATGCATGTGTTTTCACCCTTGTGTACTTATTTCCTCCCTACACCACGCTCCGTGTTGCTCTCTCTTGCCCGTCTGCTTCTTCCCAACCACCTCCATGTTGCACTCACCCTTGTGTGCCCCCCATGATGCTTTCTCAGCCATGGATTTCTGTTACTTCCCCTTCTCTACTCTCCATGTTGCTTCCCGTACCTGCTTTTAAAAAAAACTATTTTTAGACATCCAATGCAGACTGGCCAATAAAAAAGACACGCTGGCAAAGCCAATAGGTCTCGCCTATGCAAGAGCTATTGGCTTTGCCAACATGTTTAAGCCACGTCGTACACCAGTGTGGCTGCTGTTCAGAATGGCTAAAAGTTAGTGGGGTAAAGGAGAGTGGAGTGTCATAGAGTTGATTGTTATGGAGTGGAGTACATTAGAGTTGAGTGAAATAGAGGGAGTAGAGTTTCGTAGAGTGAAGGGCATAAAGTGGGGGTAGAGATGAGTGACAGAGTGTTGTGGAGTGGTGCAAGCAGCGTTAAGAGGCATACAGTGGAGTAGAGTGTTGTAAGGCAGAGTGGCGCAGAGCGGAGTAGATTGTCTTAGAGGGAGTGGTATAGAGTGGAGTAATGTAGGAGAGTGGAATGGCATAGAATGGAGTAGAGAGTTGTAGAGTCGAGTGGCATGGCATAGAGTGTCAGAGTGGAGTAGGACATCATAGAACAGAGTGGAATAAAGCGGCACAAAGTGGTGTAGAGGAAGTTGAGCAGAGTAGTGCTGTAGAGTGTAATTGAGTAGAGTAGAGTAGAGTTTAATGGAGTAGAGCATCATAGTGTGGCGCATGATAGAGTGGAGTAGAGGAGCCTAGGGTAAAGTGACATAATGTACAGTGGTGGAGAGTAGATTGGCGTAGAGTGGATTGGCTTTAAGTAAGGTGGTATAGAGTGCATTGGTGTAGAGTACATTTGCGTAAAGTGCAGTGGTGTAGAGTCGAATGGTGTTGAGTTCAGTGGCGGAGAGTGCAGTCTTACGAAGTAGAGTGGCTCAGAGCGCAGTGGTGTAGAGTAGCGCAGAGTAGAGTGGCGGAAAAAGCAGTGGATTAGAGTATAGTGATGCAGAGTAGAACAGAGTGGCATAGAGTGCAGTGACAGAGCACAAAGGGTTAAAGTGTCTTACCGTGCAGTGACGTAGCGTGCAGTGGTATACAGTGTTGTAGAGTATAGTAGCATAGAGTGCAGTGAAGCAGAGTAGATGGTGTAGAATGCAGTGATTTAGAGTACAGGGGCATAGAGTAGAGTGGTGCAGAGCAGAGTTATGTAGAGTGGTGCAGAATAGAGTGCATCGACAGAGTGCAGTGGTGCAGAGTAGATTGTCAGAGTGTAGAGGTGTAAAGTAGAATGGCACAACATGCTGTGACGTAGAGTGCAATGGCTTAGAGTACAGTGGTGCAAAGTGTTGCAGAGTAAAGTATAGTGGTGTAACGTGCAGTGGTGCAGAGTAGATTGGCATGGAATGCAGTGGCATAGAGTGCATTGGATTTGAGTAATGTGGTGTACAGTGCACTGGCATACAGTGCAGTGATGCATAGTGGAATGGAGTGACGCAGAGTGGAGTGGAGTGGTGCTAAGTGCAGTGGCATAGAGGAGATTGTTCCAGTCTAGAGTGGAGTGGTGCATGTTAGAGTATAGTGGCATAGCGTAGAGAGGCAAGAAGTGCAGAGTGGAGTAAAGAGGATTGGCATAGAGTGGACTGGTGTAGAGTGGAATGGCAAAGAGTAGAGTGCATTGGCGTAGCGTGATGCAGAGTAGAGAGGCATTGAGTGAAGTGGCATAGAGTGGAGTGGTGTAGAGTGCAGTGACACAGTGTGGAGTGGAGTAGTGGAGAGTAGGATGGGGGAAAGTTAAATATGCATGGTGTGGTAGCACACTGCCATAACAGGCAACATATCTTCAATTGAAATGACTATTACATTTACGCAGACATACAGTTTTACTGATAAAAGTAGACAGCGGACAAACGATATTGTATGGAAATGACATCACCTAGTGTACTGATTTTTTGATCGTATTAAAATATTCGTTTCCACCACACTTCAAAATTACAAAAAAAGTGCTTCATTTTAGAAAACCAGCAGCTCACATGGGCATATCCTAATGACTTGGCCAATGCTTTTTTTTCTGGTGAGAAGGGAGGGTGGAGAGGAGCAAGGATGGAAGGGTGGGAGGTATGGAAGCAATGACAAGATGTGGCACACAATAGCAGGAGTGTGGGATGGGGCAAGCAAGGACGGGAGGGTGGGATCGTGCAAGAAACGACGGGCGAATGAGAGGGGTCAAGCAACACAATGCGGTATGTGGGAGGGAGAAGCAAAAATGCAGGCAAGCAACAATGAGGGGTGGGTGGGGAAAAGAAAGCAAAAAAAAATGTAAAAAAAACTTCCTTCGTGTACGATAATCGGGTGCTCATGTAAAGTCCTCCAATGGCCTTGAGACAATTTTGTGCTCTATATAAAAAACACTTAATCTGACCTTGTGTAATGTAATTTGATACTCATGTAAAGCACTCCAATGCCCTTGGCCCGATTTCAGGATATGTTAACAAAAAAAAGCTATGTAGAGCAGCATGGGGGTTAATGGGGAGAACGGCCTGCAAACACCTGAACTCCTATGGAGTGTTGCAATTACAAGAAAAAACTGGTCTGGAAGCACGAACAGCGGAATGATACTAAGCAAAGAATCAGTACTTGGGCAATGCTCCAGGGGAGGGACAAACATATGAAGAGAAAATGAAACCGGTCATGCTGTGCAAAGAGAGACAAGGAAATGAGAGTGACACTAAATACAACCAATGATAACCCATGGGTGAGTTCTAAGATCCATGTAATTAATCAATATGTATTGCAAGTGACAGAATGAGTGCACCAACCTTAGTGCTGCACCTGTTCAAAATGTTGAGGGCAGCCAGTATCGTCAATGTCACTGTAAGTTAATAATAAAAAGGCTTGCAGGGAGCCAGTGCAGGACCCCACCATGCCACAATTCAACATGGTGGAGACCTCGACTGTCCAAGTAACATGTCTGTCCCTTCTCCCCTTGTTTCAAATCACAGAATCTTAGAAATATTAACACACGGGCACTGCCTCCATCTGTCTGTCTCCCCGTCTCTGTCTGTCTCTCTCTCACATACACACACACACACCCAGAGCTGCGTAAGTCATACACTGACGCTTGGCTGCCCATGCCTCATACCAGATGCTTGACTGCACACATCAGCGCACGGGTGTTTAGCTCTCCATGCCAAAACACGAAAGCCGGGCCTGCCCACCTAACTTCGTGACGCTTGGCTACCCACATCAACACACATATCTGCTGGTGTCAAATTTAAAAACTGCTGGGCTGACAGTGCACCACGCAGTGGCAGGCCAATAAGTTTTATGTTTTTTTGGAGTGAAATTTTGCAAAATCCCATTTCGTTCGTAATTTTACTAAAACGAATGTTGCAAACTATTTCCAGTAAATATTGGTGACACTAAAAAGCTACCTATTTAAAATGTACGACACTCAAATGACAAGTGTCTTGAGTTGTGGTCTCCCAGGATTGCGACATGCCCATCAAAATGGAAAACTCTTAACAGAGAGGTAGGACTAAACAACATTAGTGAACAATACAATGAAGCGGGGGATGTTAACTGTGTTACCTCTGGATGACATCTTTGTAAGGTCTCAATTGCCTGGTGGTGTGTCCGTCCGCGAGCTAGATATATATAACGTTGACCTGGAAGAGGCTCAGATCTAGATTAGGCTTTGGACAAGGAAATGTAACAAGGGAACAGGGGCCAATTGCCTCCTTCCTGACTGATAGCACTTATGTAGAGTACACGCCCCAAGTGAGTCTCGCAGTGTTCATCTTGACCTACTGCACAACCAAACAGCCTATTGTCCACTTTTTGGGGAAATAGTGAAGGATGGAGCAAGAACTATGCACAATAGTAGTTCCTGATTGTTGGGGATTGAACCAAAGCAGACCACCCTCTCCAGGGTGGTAAGATTGAATTTGGGAATTTCAAGAGGTCTTTATCCTCGCATCACAGGGTACAAGTAGGAAGATAAAGGAGTAATTGAGCAATCACATATGCGGGGCCAGCTGATGTAGACACCTGTAGGATATACAGGCAACCGTGAGGCAGATATGGTCTGCCACAGGACACAAGTGCAAGGCTCACCATGTTGTTCAAACATGATCTCTTTTACTCAGACAAGTGATGAAATACACAACAACCTTCTATGCCATTTGCAAATACTGAACATGGGTTTTTGAGAAGCTGGCTCGCGGAAATCCCTAGTATTCTCCAGAACCCTCCATTGAGCAGGGGTCACTCCCTGAGGTGGACTCTTAAACCTTAGACAGTAAGGCGTGCCTTGCCCTACAATTGGCTGTCACCACCAAGTAGTCACCTTCTGCAGACCTTCTGCCAGGCCTATCCTCGCTACGCACACCAAGGGTCCACCCGGAGGTGAAGGTCTGCTCCAGGCTTGCTCCTCTTTATGTCTAAGTTATGTCATTAGTCCAGAAACATCACTGCTTCCAGGTGAGTACAAGAGCTCCTGGGAGTGCAGTGGGGCAGCATTCATCGCACCCCTTTCATCTGGGACCCCAAGAGCCCAGCATGGTACATCCAGCCATAGATTATCCAGATACTGTGAGGTCCTTGCAGTGTCTTTTAGCTTCGCCAGGGAGGGCCCAGCAGGAACTCTTGGCCTTCTCACCCATAGTGAGCCAGCAGCACTCCACCATGAAAGGGGTTCCCAGGTGACCCTTCAAGTATACTCTTGGCAAACAAAACAGCTCGGCAGTCAGTGGCCCAGTGACTGCTGAACTGTTGTCTTTACCCAGAGTATACTTGGAAGGGTTTCTATTTTGCCCTGCCTCAGTCTATCTACTTCATGCTGTGATGGCCAGCTAGCTCACCCAGTTTCACACCTTTTGCCTCAGCATCCCTCCAGACCTTCTATCTTGGTGCCTCCAGGGCTGGGTTGAAGCTGGAATATCTTCTCCTGCAGTCCATGTGCAGCCTTTCCTCATTTTGTCAGTCGACACAGAGGGCTACAGCCCTTCGACGTTCCTCGGCCTCTCAGTCCGCCACCTCCTTCGCTAAAGCGCTCTACTGCAAGCCGCCAGGCCTCAACTACTGGGTTGGGGTGCATTCCAGGGACGGGCTGTGATTACTGGCCCCGCTGTGGTATTGTACATAGTCATTACTTGCTGGCTTGCCTTAACTCTCATTTTCCTTCTAAGGTCAGTGAATAAAGAAGTGGTTGGTCCCATTCCGTGGTCGCCAGTGTTTTTGTGGTCCAAGATTACTGTTTATAGTTCGGTGAGCTGCCAAGATAGGCTGCTCCTGTTGTGGGTGCCGCGCCCACTGCCAATTACAACGCACTGGTTCTGAGGCACGAAGCAAACTCCATCCTCTGCATACGCTGGACTCAGAACACCCACAGCTCACTAGGCCGGGCACACCCTGCGAGGCTGGAGCAAGGCAACCCCTTCTATTCACCTGTATTGCCATGAGGCGACCATGAGCCCCTTGCATTAGAAACCCATTACCAGCCTTTACAGTTCTTCTATAATGAAAGATAGGGATAGCATAAAAGGCCTACAGAAGACTTCTTAATAAATCCTGAATTCGACCTTTTAAGGTATGTAATGGGCAGGACGTTGAGGTGTAAAGGTGTGCCGTCAACCACACACGTTTTCTTTTAACTCATACATCAAGTTTAGTTTTAACCTTCTTCAAAACTGAACTTTGAGAAATAAAGAAGGCAAAAGTTCAGAGAAATTATTTGATGCTTCTCTCGTGGAACATTAATGACGACAAAGATCAGAGACTGCATATTATGTAAAACCTCAAGCAAAACAAAAAAAGTTTTGAGGTACAACTCTGCAAATCTGCATAACAGTCTTATTCTAGTTTACTTGATACCCCGAAAATAACTCGGATCCATCAATAGGAATCATAGAACCTGGAAACAACATCCTGGTTGGTTAATGCTCCACATTATATCATCTCCATGCAAAGGTAATTCAACCACCCTCCTTTTTTTAGTGCAGTAATTCCTTACAAAGAGTTGAGAAATGAATGTCGTGGAGAATCAAGCGTCATTCATTCCTGCAGTCCATTTCTCACACACGGCCAAGTACTGACGCTCTGAACTGTCATTCCCCACACACGTAAAGGTGTCAATAAGTACACCTCCCCATACATCCCTTCACCGAGGGGTCAGGGAACAGTGGGCTCTGATCTGAGCTACCCTCTTCTAAAGAGCATCCGAGGGACCTCTCGTTGTTCGTCGCCAGTATGGAAAGGGAGAGGCTGGCCTTCTCTTCAGTGAGCAGTAACTACTCACCAATGCAGTTGATTTATTAAGTGCCAAGCTTAAGGCGGTAACACAGCCAACCTTAGCACTCTATGGTGAACAAGTGATGGTCCAGTCCATGTAATATCTTTAGGTATATTTATTCCAAGTTAAGATCTTGAGCAGAGCCCCACCAGGAGCAGCCTTCCTGCTGCTCAGACAATGAGGGGTGGGTGGGGAAAAGAAAGCAAAAAAAAATGTAAAAAAAACTTCCTTCGTGTACGATAATCGGGTGCTCATGTAAAGTCCTCCAATGGCCTTGAGACAATTTTGTGCTCTATATAAAAAACACTTAATCTGACCTTGTGTAATGTAATTTGATACTCATGTAAAGCACTCCAATGCCCTTGGCCCGATTTCAGGATATGTTAACAAAAAAAAGCTATGTAGAGCAGCATGGGGGTTAATGGGGAGAACGGCCTGCAAACACCTGAACTCCTATGGAGTGTTGCAATTACAAGAAAAAACTGGTCTGGAAGCACGAACAGCGGAATGATACTAAGCAAAGAATCAGTACTTGGGCAATGCTCCAGGGGAGGGACAAACATATGAAGAGAAAATGAAACCGGTCATGCTGTGCAAAGAGAGACAAGGAAATGAGAGTGACACTAAATACAACCAATGATAACCCATGGGTGAGTTCTAAGATCCATGTAATTAATCAATATGTATTGCAAGTGACAGAATGAGTGCACCAACCTTAGTGCTGCACCTGTTCAAAATGTTGAGGGCAGCCAGTATCGTCAATGTCACTGTAAGTTAATAATAAAAAGGCTTGCAGGGAGCCAGTGCAGGACCCCACCATGCCACAATTCAACATGGTGGAGACCTCGACTGTCCAAGTAACATGTCTGTCCCTTCTCCCCTTGTTTCAAATCACAGAATCTTAGAAATATTAACACACGGGCACTGCCTCCATCTGTCTGTCTCCCCGTCTCTGTCTGTCTCTCTCTCACATACACACACACACACCCAGAGCTGCGTAAGTCATACACTGACGCTTGGCTGCCCATGCCTCATACCAGATGCTTGACTGCACACATCAGCGCACGGGTGTTTAGCTCTCCATGCCAAAACACGAAAGCCGGGCCTGCCCACCTAACTTCGTGACGCTTGGCTACCCACATCAACACACATATCTGCTGGTGTCAAATTTAAAAACTGCTGGGCTGACAGTGCACCACGCAGTGGCAGGCCAATAAGTTTTATGTTTTTTTGGAGTGAAATTTTGCAAAATCCCATTTCGTTCGTAATTTTACTAAAACGAATGTTGCAAACTATTTCCAGTAAATATTGGTGACACTAAAAAGCTACCTATTTAAAATGTACGACACTCAAATGACAAGTGTCTTGAGTTGTGGTCTCCCAGGATTGCGACATGCCCATCAAAATGGAAAACTCTTAACAGAGAGGTAGGACTAAACAACATTAGTGAACAATACAATGAAGCGGGGGATGTTAACTGTGTTACCTCTGGATGACATCTTTGTAAGGTCTCAATTGCCTGGTGGTGTGTCCGTCCGCGAGCTAGATATATATAACGTTGACCTGGAAGAGGCTCAGATCTAGATTAGGCTTTGGACAAGGAAATGTAACAAGGGAACAGGGGCCAATTGCCTCCTTCCTGACTGATAGCACTTATGTAGAGTACACGCCCCAAGTGAGTCTCGCAGTGTTCATCTTGACCTACTGCACAACCAAACAGCCTATTGTCCACTTTTTGGGGAAATAGTGAAGGATGGAGCAAGAACTATGCACAATAGTAGTTCCTGATTGTTGGGGATTGAACCAAAGCAGACCACCCTCTCCAGGGTGGTAAGATTGAATTTGGGAATTTCAAGAGGTCTTTATCCTCGCATCACAGGGTACAAGTAGGAAGATAAAGGAGTAATTGAGCAATCACATATGCGGGGCCAGCTGATGTAGACACCTGTAGGATATACAGGCAACCGTGAGGCAGATATGGTCTGCCACAGGACACAAGTGCAAGGCTCACCATGTTGTTCAAACATGATCTCTTTTACTCAGACAAGTGATGAAATACACAACAACCTTCTATGCCATTTGCAAATACTGAACATGGGTTTTTGAGAAGCTGGCTCGCGGAAATCCCTAGTATTCTCCAGAACCCTCCATTGAGCAGGGGTCACTCCCTGAGGTGGACTCTTAAACCTTAGACAGTAAGGCGTGCCTTGCCCTACAATTGGCTGTCACCACCAAGTAGTCACCTTCTGCAGACCTTCTGCCAGGCCTATCCTCGCTACGCACACCAAGGGTCCACCCGGAGGTGAAGGTCTGCTCCAGGCTTGCTCCTCTTTATGTCTAAGTTATGTCATTAGTCCAGAAACATCACTGCTTCCAGGTGAGTACAAGAGCTCCTGGGAGTGCAGTGGGGCAGCATTCATCGCACCCCTTTCATCTGGGACCCCAAGAGCCCAGCATGGTACATCCAGCCATAGATTATCCAGATACTGTGAGGTCCTTGCAGTGTCTTTTAGCTTCGCCAGGGAGGGCCCAGCAGGAACTCTTGGCCTTCTCACCCATAGTGAGCCAGCAGCACTCCACCATGAAAGGGGTTCCCAGGTGACCCTTCAAGTATACTCTTGGCAAACAAAACAGCTCGGCAGTCAGTGGCCCAGTGACTGCTGAACTGTTGTCTTTACCCAGAGTATACTTGGAAGGGTTTCTATTTTGCCCTGCCTCAGTCTATCTACTTCATGCTGTGATGGCCAGCTAGCTCACCCAGTTTCACACCTTTTGCCTCAGCATCCCTCCAGACCTTCTATCTTGGTGCCTCCAGGGCTGGGTTGAAGCTGGAATATCTTCTCCTGCAGTCCATGTGCAGCCTTTCCTCATTTTGTCAGTCGACACAGAGGGCTACAGCCCTTCGACGTTCCTCGGCCTCTCAGTCCGCCACCTCCTTCGCTAAAGCGCTCTACTGCAAGCCGCCAGGCCTCAACTACTGGGTTGGGGTGCATTCCAGGGACGGGCTGTGATTACTGGCCCCGCTGTGGTATTGTACATAGTCATTACTTGCTGGCTTGCCTTAACTCTCATTTTCCTTCTAAGGTCAGTGAATAAAGAAGTGGTTGGTCCCATTCCGTGGTCGCCAGTGTTTTTGTGGTCCAAGATTACTGTTTATAGTTCGGTGAGCTGCCAAGATAGGCTGCTCCTGTTGTGGGTGCCGCGCCCACTGCCAATTACAACGCACTGGTTCTGAGGCACGAAGCAAACTCCATCCTCTGCATACGCTGGACTCAGAACACCCACAGCTCACTAGGCCGGGCACACCCTGCGAGGCTGGAGCAAGGCAACCCCTTCTATTCACCTGTATTGCCATGAGGCGACCATGAGCCCCTTGCATTAGAAACCCATTACCAGCCTTTACAGTTCTTCTATAATGAAAGATAGGGATAGCATAAAAGGCCTACAGAAGACTTCTTAATAAATCCTGAATTCGACCTTTTAAGGTATGTAATGGGCAGGACGTTGAGGTGTAAAGGTGTGCCGTCAACCACACACGTTTTCTTTTAACTCATACATCAAGTTTAGTTTTAACCTTCTTCAAAACTGAACTTTGAGAAATAAAGAAGGCAAAAGTTCAGAGAAATTATTTGATGCTTCTCTCGTGGAACATTAATGACGACAAAGATCAGAGACTGCATATTATGTAAAACCTCAAGCAAAACAAAAAAAGTTTTGAGGTACAACTCTGCAAATCTGCATAACAGTCTTATTCTAGTTTACTTGATACCCCGAAAATAACTCGGATCCATCAATAGGAATCATAGAACCTGGAAACAACATCCTGGTTGGTTAATGCTCCACATTATATCATCTCCATGCAAAGGTAATTCAACCACCCTCCTTTTTTTAGTGCAGTAATTCCTTACAAAGAGTTGAGAAATGAATGTCGTGGAGAATCAAGCGTCATTCATTCCTGCAGTCCATTTCTCACACACGGCCAAGTACTGACGCTCTGAACTGTCATTCCCCACACACGTAAAGGTGTCAATAAGTACACCTCCCCATACATCCCTTCACCGAGGGGTCAGGGAACAGTGGGCTCTGATCTGAGCTACCCTCTTCTAAAGAGCATCCGAGGGACCTCTCGTTGTTCGTCGCCAGTATGGAAAGGGAGAGGCTGGCCTTCTCTTCAGTGAGCAGTAACTACTCACCAATGCAGTTGATTTATTAAGTGCCAAGCTTAAGGCGGTAACACAGCCAACCTTAGCACTCTATGGTGAACAAGTGATGGTCCAGTCCATGTAATATCTTTAGGTATATTTATTCCAAGTTAAGATCTTGAGCAGAGCCCCACCAGGAGCAGCCTTCCTGCTGCTCAGACAATGAGGGGTGGGTGGGGAAAAGAAAGCAAAAAAAAATGTAAAAAAAACTTCCTTCGTGTACGATAATCGGGTGCTCATGTAAAGTCCTCCAATGGCCTTGAGACAATTTTGTGCTCTATATAAAAAACACTTAATCTGACCTTGTGTAATGTAATTTGATACTCATGTAAAGCACTCCAATGCCCTTGGCCCGATTTCAGGATATGTTAACAAAAAAAAGCTATGTAGAGCAGCATGGGGGTTAATGGGGAGAACGGCCTGCAAACACCTGAACTCCTATGGAGTGTTGCAATTACAAGAAAAAACTGGTCTGGAAGCACGAACAGCGGAATGATACTAAGCAAAGAATCAGTACTTGGGCAATGCTCCAGGGGAGGGACAAACATATGAAGAGAAAATGAAACCGGTCATGCTGTGCAAAGAGAGACAAGGAAATGAGAGTGACACTAAATACAACCAATGATAACCCATGGGTGAGTTCTAAGATCCATGTAATTAATCAATATGTATTGCAAGTGACAGAATGAGTGCACCAACCTTAGTGCTGCACCTGTTCAAAATGTTGAGGGCAGCCAGTATCGTCAATGTCACTGTAAGTTAATAATAAAAAGGCTTGCAGGGAGCCAGTGCAGGACCCCACCATGCCACAATTCAACATGGTGGAGACCTCGACTGTCCAAGTAACATGTCTGTCCCTTCTCCCCTTGTTTCAAATCACAGAATCTTAGAAATATTAACACACGGGCACTGCCTCCATCTGTCTGTCTCCCCGTCTCTGTCTGTCTCTCTCTCACATACACACACACACACCCAGAGCTGCGTAAGTCATACACTGACGCTTGGCTGCCCATGCCTCATACCAGATGCTTGACTGCACACATCAGCGCACGGGTGTTTAGCTCTCCATGCCAAAACACGAAAGCCGGGCCTGCCCACCTAACTTCGTGACGCTTGGCTACCCACATCAACACACATATCTGCTGGTGTCAAATTTAAAAACTGCTGGGCTGACAGTGCACCACGCAGTGGCAGGCCAATAAGTTTTATGTTTTTTTGGAGTGAAATTTTGCAAAATCCCATTTCGTTCGTAATTTTACTAAAACGAATGTTGCAAACTATTTCCAGTAAATATTGGTGACACTAAAAAGCTACCTATTTAAAATGTACGACACTCAAATGACAAGTGTCTTGAGTTGTGGTCTCCCAGGATTGCGACATGCCCATCAAAATGGAAAACTCTTAACAGAGAGGTAGGACTAAACAACATTAGTGAACAATACAATGAAGCGGGGGATGTTAACTGTGTTACCTCTGGATGACATCTTTGTAAGGTCTCAATTGCCTGGTGGTGTGTCCGTCCGCGAGCTAGATATATATAACGTTGACCTGGAAGAGGCTCAGATCTAGATTAGGCTTTGGACAAGGAAATGTAACAAGGGAACAGGGGCCAATTGCCTCCTTCCTGACTGATAGCACTTATGTAGAGTACACGCCCCAAGTGAGTCTCGCAGTGTTCATCTTGACCTACTGCACAACCAAACAGCCTATTGTCCACTTTTTGGGGAAATAGTGAAGGATGGAGCAAGAACTATGCACAATAGTAGTTCCTGATTGTTGGGGATTGAACCAAAGCAGACCACCCTCTCCAGGGTGGTAAGATTGAATTTGGGAATTTCAAGAGGTCTTTATCCTCGCATCACAGGGTACAAGTAGGAAGATAAAGGAGTAATTGAGCAATCACATATGCGGGGCCAGCTGATGTAGACACCTGTAGGATATACAGGCAACCGTGAGGCAGATATGGTCTGCCACAGGACACAAGTGCAAGGCTCACCATGTTGTTCAAACATGATCTCTTTTACTCAGACAAGTGATGAAATACACAACAACCTTCTATGCCATTTGCAAATACTGAACATGGGTTTTTGAGAAGCTGGCTCGCGGAAATCCCTAGTATTCTCCAGAACCCTCCATTGAGCAGGGGTCACTCCCTGAGGTGGACTCTTAAACCTTAGACAGTAAGGCGTGCCTTGCCCTACAATTGGCTGTCACCACCAAGTAGTCACCTTCTGCAGACCTTCTGCCAGGCCTATCCTCGCTACGCACACCAAGGGTCCACCCGGAGGTGAAGGTCTGCTCCAGGCTTGCTCCTCTTTATGTCTAAGTTATGTCATTAGTCCAGAAACATCACTGCTTCCAGGTGAGTACAAGAGCTCCTGGGAGTGCAGTGGGGCAGCATTCATCGCACCCCTTTCATCTGGGACCCCAAGAGCCCAGCATGGTACATCCAGCCATAGATTATCCAGATACTGTGAGGTCCTTGCAGTGTCTTTTAGCTTCGCCAGGGAGGGCCCAGCAGGAACTCTTGGCCTTCTCACCCATAGTGAGCCAGCAGCACTCCACCATGAAAGGGGTTCCCAGGTGACCCTTCAAGTATACTCTTGGCAAACAAAACAGCTCGGCAGTCAGTGGCCCAGTGACTGCTGAACTGTTGTCTTTACCCAGAGTATACTTGGAAGGGTTTCTATTTTGCCCTGCCTCAGTCTATCTACTTCATGCTGTGATGGCCAGCTAGCTCACCCAGTTTCACACCTTTTGCCTCAGCATCCCTCCAGACCTTCTATCTTGGTGCCTCCAGGGCTGGGTTGAAGCTGGAATATCTTCTCCTGCAGTCCATGTGCAGCCTTTCCTCATTTTGTCAGTCGACACAGAGGGCTACAGCCCTTCGACGTTCCTCGGCCTCTCAGTCCGCCACCTCCTTCGCTAAAGCGCTCTACTGCAAGCCGCCAGGCCTCAACTACTGGGTTGGGGTGCATTCCAGGGACGGGCTGTGATTACTGGCCCCGCTGTGGTATTGTACATAGTCATTACTTGCTGGCTTGCCTTAACTCTCATTTTCCTTCTAAGGTCAGTGAATAAAGAAGTGGTTGGTCCCATTCCGTGGTCGCCAGTGTTTTTGTGGTCCAAGATTACTGTTTATAGTTCGGTGAGCTGCCAAGATAGGCTGCTCCTGTTGTGGGTGCCGCGCCCACTGCCAATTACAACGCACTGGTTCTGAGGCACGAAGCAAACTCCATCCTCTGCATACGCTGGACTCAGAACACCCACAGCTCACTAGGCCGGGCACACCCTGCGAGGCTGGAGCAAGGCAACCCCTTCTATTCACCTGTATTGCCATGAGGCGACCATGAGCCCCTTGCATTAGAAACCCATTACCAGCCTTTACAGTTCTTCTATAATGAAAGATAGGGATAGCATAAAAGGCCTACAGAAGACTTCTTAATAAATCCTGAATTCGACCTTTTAAGGTATGTAATGGGCAGGACGTTGAGGTGTAAAGGTGTGCCGTCAACCACACACGTTTTCTTTTAACTCATACATCAAGTTTAGTTTTAACCTTCTTCAAAACTGAACTTTGAGAAATAAAGAAGGCAAAAGTTCAGAGAAATTATTTGATGCTTCTCTCGTGGAACATTAATGACGACAAAGATCAGAGACTGCATATTATGTAAAACCTCAAGCAAAACAAAAAAAGTTTTGAGGTACAACTCTGCAAATCTGCATAACAGTCTTATTCTAGTTTACTTGATACCCCGAAAATAACTCGGATCCATCAATAGGAATCATAGAACCTGGAAACAACATCCTGGTTGGTTAATGCTCCACATTATATCATCTCCATGCAAAGGTAATTCAACCACCCTCCTTTTTTTAGTGCAGTAATTCCTTACAAAGAGTTGAGAAATGAATGTCGTGGAGAATCAAGCGTCATTCATTCCTGCAGTCCATTTCTCACACACGGCCAAGTACTGACGCTCTGAACTGTCATTCCCCACACACGTAAAGGTGTCAATAAGTACACCTCCCCATACATCCCTTCACCGAGGGGTCAGGGAACAGTGGGCTCTGATCTGAGCTACCCTCTTCTAAAGAGCATCCGAGGGACCTCTCGTTGTTCGTCGCCAGTATGGAAAGGGAGAGGCTGGCCTTCTCTTCAGTGAGCAGTAACTACTCACCAATGCAGTTGATTTATTAAGTGCCAAGCTTAAGGCGGTAACACAGCCAACCTTAGCACTCTATGGTGAACAAGTGATGGTCCAGTCCATGTAATATCTTTAGGTATATTTATTCCAAGTTAAGATCTTGAGCAGAGCCCCACCAGGAGCAGCCTTCCTGCTGCTCAGACAATTCTTCCAACTGACAAACTCCACTCATCCAAAATTCGCCAGCATCATCCACACCAACATTCCACACCTCACTGACACTGGCTGAGCAGCAGGTACAACACTTCTCCCTTCCTCATATTAAACAAAACACAATGCAATGATCAAAGTGAGAAGCACATCAAAGAGAAAATAACATGCACATACAACTGAAAAGGTACAATTGCAAAGACATTAGAATGGTTGGGGGCAAACCAGTAGAATGAAAAGCAGGGAAAGCACAGTACAATGGGCTTACAAGTTAACCTCCAAAAATACAGGAAAGCACAGGAGAAAATAGAAATTTGCATGAATGTAAACATAAGGCAAAGCAACAATTAAACGACAATGCCCGCCCACGTACCGACAAAGAAGAAAATAACAAACTGGATAGGTAAACCAATCTATAGGTAGAAAGACAACCTTAACACACATCCACTCCCTTTCCACATAAAACTCCCACCTCACCACACAAAACCAAACAAACCTGCAAACTACTACAACACGCACAACCAACCAACCCCTTGAGCCACAAACAAGCCAGCTGGCCAGGCCGAAATAACATGAACACAAAGGGAAACAAACCACAACGACGCAGAAGAAAACATACCACAGGACACACATGCATCAACTAGAACAAAAAACCCCGAGCTTAAATGGAGGAAGGAAAGGGAGGACAAGCACACAAAACACGCTCAGCAAAAACACAAAGTTAAAGGTGAAGTGAACTTTACCAACCAACCACACAAAGGTGGTAGACACGAGTGACTCAAAAACACAGTCGACTCCAACCAAGGCCCACAAGGGAGACAAACCTAAGCCACAAAATCACAACCACAAAAACAGTGGTAGGCCAGAGAGGCTCCGAAACAAAGAGTCTTCTCACACACACACATCCCCAACAGTGAGAGATACACACACTCCCACAACAACCATAAGGGGTAAACTACAACACATTGCCCACAAAGGTGACACACCAATGTCACCCAAAACCACAAAAATAGTGGTAGGCAAGAGAGGGTCCGCAACAACGCACACCCCCAACAGTGAGAGATACACACACTCCCACAAAAACCACAGGGGATCAACTAAAAAAGATTGCCCACAAAGGTGACACACCAATGACACCCACAACCACAAAAATAGTGGTAGGCAAGAGAGGCTTCGCAACAAAAAGCCTTCTCACACACAACCCCATACAGTGAGAGTAACACACAGTCACACAACAACCACAAGGGTCAAATACAAAACATTGCCCAAAAAGGTAAACCAATGTCACCCACAATCCCAAAAATAGTGGTAGGCAAGAGAGGCTCTGAGTCAGAGCCTTCACACACCCCCAACAGTGAGATAAAGGCACTCTTACAAGAACACAAGGGGATAAACCAGAGTGACTTCACGAGAGAAAGTCAACTCACAAGCACATACTCAGGAGGCAACCCGGAGCGACCTTTCAAAAACCACAGTCATTCCAAATACATCTTGCAAGATGAGATACACAACACCATAAACTGTGATATAAGGGAATACTGAAAAACGAAGCACCCCATTCAAGACAAACCCAACCCTTCTGCCCGGGATACAAAGCGTGAACTTGGATAACGGAGACATAGTCAAAAGGAATCAAATATGTTCACCAGAAGAGTAGTACCAGTATTTTTAGAGAAACGGTTATTCCTCCAGAAACCACTAGAGTCATAGACCGAGAGAAATGAAATACCGGTTTCAGTAGCATAACACAAAGTCACATTGCTGCCTTTGAGAAAATCATTGATCGACTACATTACTGCCTTGAAGATTTTTTGACCAATGACTGACGCTGCCCCAGATGACTCCATGAACAACGTGCACCAGCAACTTCAGGGTTGCTGAACGCTGGCTCGGAACGGTGAGGAAACGCAGAACGATGTCAAAATAGTGGCACATAGACTTACGTAGAACCGGGTGGCTCCAGTCATGTTCTAGCTGCCCAACTGCTGGTGAAGTGGTGCAGGGGCGGCTCTAGGCTCATGGAGGCCCTGGGCAGAGAGCGAAGGTAGGGGGCCCCAGAATAGGTGTGGAGGCCAGTGAAGAGGGAGGATCAGGATGTTTGGAAGTGGAACAGAGCTGGAGGCCGCCAAATCCCTGCCAGGGGCCGCCATGCAAATATGTATCCATCCTTAGAGGATTATTATATTAAGGATATATTGGCGTGGTGGCCCCTGGGGTTTGGTGGCCCTGTGCAGGTGCACAGCTTGCACATGCCTAAGGCCGGCCCTGAGTGGTGACGTGCGGCCAAGCGGAACACAGAACAGGCACCTGCTTCCGCTTTAGAGACCTCAAAGGGCTGTACGTGAGGGACAGCAGAAACGTAGCACGAGCACCACCCTCGCAGCTGCAGACATGCCAACAGCGCCTCTCTCATGCCGAATTCAAATTCAAGTGCCACGCCGCCACCACAGTGATATTAACGGTAAGTGCGCAGGCACACCATCCAAAAGCTTACCAGAGTACAGTGGCGATGACGTGTTAAAAGAAACACTCCTCCCTTGACTTACTTCCCAAAGTGGACAAAGGAACTCTTCTTCCTTGTGACACTTCCGAACAAAGACTGTGGAGATTCCTTGCATATGCCGGTGTTGTGCTACGCAACACGGACTCTGGGGAATCATCATCCCAATGGCACTTGAAAAACGGGCTCAGGGGACTCCTCAAACTAGTCTCTCTTCCCAGCACAGACTGTGGGGAAAGCACTTTCTACTTGCTCCTTAGAGACACGGAGACAGGGGACTCCTTCTACTCAATGCTCTTGTTGACAGGTACACAGTGGGCTCCTCTTCCAAATGTTACTTCACAACCCGGACTCCTCTTACATGTGGAACATCTTGAACCACCACAGCTCCATTCCACTCCATTCAAGAGCAGAATGACACAATGGTTTGAAGGCCAGGCAGGAAGTGGCACACAAAGGTTGAGCCGACCAATGAAGTGGTCACTGGTGGGGCTCAGGGTGCCAGCTAGTTGCGCCAAACTTAGTTACAGGAGGAGTTTCTTCAAGTTACTCTTCTTCAGTTACAGTTACTTCAGGCTCATAGTACCAGTCCATTCAAGTTGCCCTCACAGGTTCTTATTAATAAAAATCGCTGCCTAAATGTGGTGAACAAATGATGGTCCAGTTCATGTAATATCTTTAGGTATATTTATTCCAAGTCAAGATCTTTAGAAGAGCCCCACCAGGAGCAGCCTTCCTGCTGCTCAGCCCATTCTCCCAATTGACAAACTCCACTCATCCAACATTCCACAGCATCATCCACACCAACATTCCACATCACACTCACACTGGCTGAGCAGCAGGTACAACACACTCCTCTAACTGACTCCTACTCCAAACCACGCCCATTCCAGTTCATAAACAAACATTCTAAATGACGGACGCTCCATTTCACCCTAGATCTCCATCTGTATAGACATCCCATTACATGCACACACCAACCAGAATACCACACATACAGCATGATTAAGCCTCTCACGTTTCCGTTTTTACAGATTGTACTGATTTTATGGGTTTTCTGTTTTCACTGATTTCTTTCAGCTACAAACAGAAAATAGTGGGTTTTCTGTCCCTCTTTATACTTAAAAGTAGGAAAGACATAACTGGGCTTCTTTTGAGTGACTCTATGCCATCACCCTTGTATCCTAGGACAATAGCTGTGTAGACCAACAGCATAGGGAGTCTAAAAAAGGATGAGATTTCCTTAACTAATTCTATATCTCAAATTGTGTTTATGTTATTAAGCTAATATTTTCGATTGGGTGTATTGTTTAGTTGTATTTTGCTTTGTAACATGCTAAAGCCTGAATGCCACCAAAGTAAAAGTGCACGTTTATCAGTAAAAGAAAATTGTAAATATACAAGTTACAACTACATATGGTCACAAAACTCCAAGTGAATATGGATAAATACAGATATGATCGCCAAAAAATGATGATGCAATAGTCCATAAAACAGCTATCTCTCCAGTCACTTGACAACTGTATCCTTACCTTTGACCCTGCACAGCGCTCTGCTGCATTTTAGGTTTGCTCTGTACAACTAGCATATATATATATATATATATATATATATATATATATATATATATATATATATATATATTAGGTGTGCAAACCCACGTATGGTCAGAAAGTTCATTGTCTCCACCAATCTCAGAAATCTAGCATACAAACTCACTTCTGCAGCAAAATCTTACACATCCGCATCAGACACTTCAATGGCTTTAGCACAGAGGTGTTAAAATACCTCCCAAGCTACCAAAATAACCAGCCCTACAAGTCAACCTTTACCTCAACATTTCTTCTGTTCTAGATATCTTAGCACTGCCAAAGCCAGAAAATTCAAGGTGGGCCCCAAACCTACCCCAAAGAGCAGGAACTTGCTGAACTAAAATGCAACGGCCAAAACATGGAGCAGAAAGATTATAAGTCACAAATGGGCAAAGATAATATCCATTACAAGAGAAAAGAAAGGATTCCACAAAACAACCAAAAGAGCCAGAAAGGCCTAATTTGTGGAAAATACCCAGCCCTTCTGACCCATGTCCACCGCAAACTTTCAAGACTATTCTTCAACAACGTCTGCTGCCACTCCAGTAAGAAGAATCATCAACGATTCCTTAACTACCAAAATATTTCCAGAGGAACTCAAAAAGTCATACACACGCTCTTTACTGAAGAAAACAAACTTGGACCCGCTGAACCCTGACAAATACAGACCGATTACAAATGGACCTTTCCTGGGCAAACTGATACAAAGAGCAGCGTTCGCCCAGATGTGACAATTCATTGAAGAGAATGCCATACTTTCAGACTTCCAAACAGGATTCCGTCCAGGAAGAGGCACAGAATCTGCGCTCCTTGCCATCTGGGATGACCTGAAGAACACAGTTGACCTCAACGGGGTTGCTGCGCTACTCCTCTTGGACCTCTTAGCTGCCTTTGACACGGTGGACCGTGACCCTCTGATACAAAGACTCTACAAAAAAACCGGCATAGAGGGGACTGCTCTAGACTGGATTGCGACCTACCTTCGAAACAGAACTAATGTCATCCATACCTCACCTTTCTCATACAAACCATACTCCACAAAGCAGGGGTCCCTCAAGGTTCTATCATCTCGCCCATGCTTTTTAACATCTACATGAAGTCATTACCAGTACTGGTCAATCAGTTTCACCTCATGTGCTATAACTATGCAGATGACACACAAATACTCCTTCAACTGGAATGCCCCAAATACATTAGAAACTCGCCAATTTTCAGTTGTCTCATAGCTATGGTTCAATGGATGACTTGGAGCCATCTCAAATTGAATGCTTCCAAAATGGAAATAGCCATGTGTGGAGATTGGAAACATTATGGCCCGCTTACCATCTGGCCTGATTAACTGAGATCACTGCATAAAGTATCGAAAGAAGTAAGAAACCTAAGAATGATCATGGGCTCCAAGCTATTGAATGCCCAAACTAGCAAGATCAAGGTTTGTTACTATAAAAACTCTGTAACGAATCTTCCCCCATTTGGGATTTCCACACAAGGTCCAAGCTACCATCTCCCTTCTTCTGTCCAAACTCAATTAGGTCAATAGCATCTACCACGGATCAGCTTTAACAACCATGAAAAGACTACAATGGATTGAGAATTTGGCTGCCAGACTACTCTTGCATATCAAACCATGAGGGCCACATCTCTCCTGCTTTGAAAGCCCTGCATTGGTAAGCCCTGCATTGGTTACCGGTTGAGAGAAGATCCTCGCTCAAGCTGCTTTGTATCACCCACAAAGCGATACATGGAACGTGACTGCTCTTCATCAGGAATAGAATGACCAAACACATTCAACAAAGGAACCTCCGCTCTAGCGTGGCACCTTGCCTCAAAATCTCTAGATACAAGAAAAAAACTATGGGTGGCACATCCTTCTCCATTCAAGTAGCCAAACTATGGAACCCTTTACCCCCCAACATAAGATCCATGGACAACCACCTCATCTTCAGAGAGCTACTCAAGAATTGGCTCTTCCCCACATAAGCACCGTACGTAAACAGATTAATACAGCATATTCCTCTGTACATAAGCATGTATTTGTACTATAGATGTGTACCTATATATGTGTATTGCTTTGTATAAACATGTAGAATAATTATGTTTCAAAAAATAAATACATAAATGCATTTTTAAGTACACCTAAAAACCAGAGTTTATCTAATGCATCTTTAATCTACATATACTTACTTCCTTCATGCATCTATATAACTTCCATGTACTTGGATCTATATATTTATTACTTTCCTCATGAAAAATAATATTCAATGCATTACCCTATTTCTCCATCAATAGCTTTAATCTTCATATA
The DNA here is from genome assembly GCF_964263255.1 of Lissotriton vulgaris. Classification (NCBI taxonomy): domain Eukaryota; kingdom Metazoa; phylum Chordata; class Amphibia; order Caudata; family Salamandridae; genus Lissotriton; species Lissotriton vulgaris. The sequence goes on along the minus strand of NC_141687.1, from coordinate 1,825,710,013 downwards.
CTTACTTCCTTTATGCATCTATATACTTTCCTTGTACTTATGGATCTATATATTTATTACTTTATCTAATTCAGCAATTCGAATGCATTACCCTATTTCTCAACCTATGCCTCTCTCAATATATCTTCTGCCTCAACTCTCGAACTCATCTCCAACCTCTTTGTACTACTCTTTACAATGCACTACCCTTTTCCCACCCTATACCTCTATAAATATATTCTCTACATCCACTCTCTCATTCATCCCAAACCCCATACCACTACTATGATCCCCGAAATAACCCTTTCTAGACTCTCTCCTATTCTACCCCTTCTTGCATCATCTGACACCTCTTTTACTATACCAATACCCCCCAAACAGCCTTTCTAAACTCTTCCCTCTGCACTCCACATCCTGTTTTACTCATCCCAAGCCTCCTCCTAATGCTAGGCCCTCCCCAAAAGAAAATTAAATAAAATAAACAATCTAAATCCTTCACTCTTCTATCCCTCCACTATCCCTTTCAATCAAAATAACAGACTAACATGTCCACTTTTCAAATTTCATATTTCACTATACTAATTCACCACTAATCCTTAATGGGTTCCGGAGTAGTGTGCTATTCGCCGAAAAAGTGCTTCAGCACCTCATCAGGGGCAGCCAGCACTATAAAATGCAAACCTTTTTCCCTCTTCTATCCCTCCGCTATCCTTCTGAATCAAAATAACTGAATAGTAAATCCACCACTCAAATTACTTTCATATTTCACTATACTAATTCAACACTAATCCTGGATGGGTTTCCGGAGTAGCGTGCTACTCGCCGAAAAAACGCTTAGACGCCTCGTCAAGGGTAGTAAGCGCTATGTAAATGCAATTACAATACAATACAATATTTAATATGCACATGAACTGACCAACAAAGAGACCCTGAAAATGACTACTGCTTCCCCCCAGAGCATTAAAAAAATCTTAAGTTCAGAGGCCAAAAAGGCAACATTCAGCAGGCCCATCATCAATTCCCTACAAGCCTCTCCCTACTCCTCGTCTCATCTCCCCAATTAAACTCCTCCTTAACATAGATGTAAACAACAGGTTCTGAACCTCGCCCCCAAAACAAGAGGCTTCAAATCCTGTGTAGAGCCTCGCTCTGCAGCAGGCCTGCCTCTTCTCTGGTGCAGTACCAAGCCCTCCGAAACATGCCATAACCAATACCTGCCTGAAAAGAACTCATCTGCTGACCAAAAAAACAAACTGGACAATGACCAACCTAACGACAATCTCTTATCCATCAGTAAAATTATGGCACAGGAAGTGACAAGACAAACTAAAGTGGTGATATGGAAAGCAATCACTTTCCCCAAGAACAAGAGTCAGGATTTAGCCCCTCCAGAGCACAGAAACTGGTGCTTTGGTAAGTCTGAGTGAAACAGCCCTTCTTGCCAAGAACAAGGACACTAAGCTTGTCCTCATCCTCTCTGGTGTGTCCGCACCCTAGGACATTGAACCCTACTGACCTGTTGACAGGCTCCAGCATGGGTAGGAATATCGGGACCAGCGCTAGAATGGCCCCATTCATTTCTTTTCAGTCGCTGCCACAAGGCCAAGTTCTGATCATTAGAAGGATCCGCGCTCCCTGGGTCTTGCAGCGTCACTCAAGGGTCAGCACACTTCTCCATCATCTGTGTACATCCATCTAGGTGCACCCACTGGGGCAGTACCAGTTAAATCTCCATATGTGCACCAATGACACTCAAATCCACTATTGACTGGATAACAGGGCAGAGAACCCAACCAACAATACTTGTTGCCTGGACCACATGTCCTTGAGATGCAGCATGGCTGCCTTTCAATAAATGGGGCTAAGACCGAAATTCTGCTGGCCGGAGTCACTTGGCTCGAGGCGCTACAATTTGCTTGGCTTGCAAGCCTAGGGCCCACACTTCTCCAGAAGTAAGGCACCTGGGGATCGTCTTTGACGTAGACCTCTCACGCCCCATTGGCGAAGAGTGCCAACAGGAGGCTAGCTCCCCTCTGAAACACCCTCTATCCCTTGATGCTGGCCAGAGCTGCACCGACTCATGCTCGAGTTCTACATCGTCATTGTTTGCTACTGCAATCTTATCTCCTCTGGCCTGTCCAAAGATCTCACTGCCAGACTCCACAGCCAGGCTGTGCATCGGCCTGTGCTAAAGGGACCACTGGCTCCCGGGAATGGATCGAGTTTAAGGCCTTGTGAGCCCATCCATAAAGCTAGCTGGGGCAAAGGCCCTGAATAAATGCAAAATCTGAACCTCACTGTGCATCAGTCAGAGGACTTCACTTAATGTCTGTCCACCAGAGGGCGAAACGCCAAGGGGGACTTACTAGGCATTCGGGGCTTGGACGCTGTAATGCCCCCTGTCCGATCCTAGTTCAGGAAACCGAACTGTTCCGACTATCATTCAGTTGGGTTCAACACAGATGAGGGGAAGAAATAAAGAATGCATGACGTAGTTAAGAACAGTGCTTTAAATAGAAAGAAATAAGTGCAGGTACTCACCTGAGATGTGGATTAGGGGGCGGGGTAAGGGGCAGGGCTATGGGGGCGGGGCTACATGGCCAGTGCTAAGGGACATATTTAATTTGTTTGAGGTGTAATTGGTCTGCAGATATGCACACTGCAGACAACACACATACAAGAAGAACATACACAGGGACAGAGAAGCACTTGCGCAAGCAGACCGGGTATTTAGTTAATGTGTTTTCGGATCGCATATTCTGATGTCCACATTACAACAGCTTAGTTCCCCGACCCTTCCCCCTCCAGCCCTCCCCCATCCCCATAGCTGTGCTACAGCGTCATCATCTCCACCTTTCTCCTCGATCTGCCTCTAATCAAGTGCTGCCTTTCTCTGCTATGCCAGCAGGAAGCCTACTCTTCGTTTTGAGTCAGGAGATGTGCCTCTTAGCAGGCTCTTCTCAAACACCTACAGTGCAATTGTCTCCACGCCCTGCCTGCTCGGATTGAATACATATGGGCGCTGCTCAATTAGCAGATTGTAAAAGATTAGCACTCGAGTACTTCACAGAACAAGCATTTTCAATGGAATGGTTTCGCCTTTGGAAAAGTTTGAGCTATTGGCATTGTTAATGACCAAATTTTTATTTATGTGTTGGTTTTGAAAACAGATAAATAAATGGCATTGTCACTTACATTGTTATTAGCGTAATCTTTGCAGTCTCTAGAACTCTATAGCACTCCCTAGTTACTCTACACTCCCTAGCACTGTGCACTCCCTAGCACTCCGCACCTCTTAGCATTGTGCACTCCCTAGCACTCTCTAGTCTTTTCCTAGCACTCTGCACTCCCTAGCACTCTGCACTCTCTAGTCACTCTGCACTCTCTAGTCACTCTGCACTCTCTAGTCACTCTGCACTCTCTAGTCACTCTGCACTCTCTAGTCACTCTGCACTCTCTAGTCACTCTGCACTCTCTAGTCACTCTGCACTCTCTATTCACTCTGCACTCTCTAGTCACTCTGCACTCTCTAGTCACTCTGCACTCTCTAGTCACTCTGCACTCTCTAGTCACTCTGCACCGTGTGACAGCAACTATGCGCGTGAACCCACGCTCCCCTCTAGATACCGATCGGCGAGCATGCACACCACCGTGTGACAGCAACTGACTGTGCGCGTGCACCCACATTCACCTCTAGATAGGGATTGGTGTGCATGCACACTATCTTGTGACAGCATCCACACGTGTGCATAGGGCCAACACTTGATACCAAAGGGCGTACATTCACACGACCATGTGACACCCGTCACTGAATATTGAGCAGCACACATATGACACAGATCCGCACGTGCGTGTACACTGCTCTCACCTCAAGACACCAGGGAGTGTATTCGCAAAATTATGTTATGTGTGTTTGTAAAGTGCAATATCACCCGCAAGCATATCTTGGTTCTGAAAAAGTCTGACAAATTATCGTACTTGCGCCATGTATCTGTGCAATCACCTCTATAGATGACGTATGTGTCTGCGTGGTGGTAGGAATGCATACAGAGACACACGGCGAACGTGTCTACGCACAAGCACACGTATTGCTATAGATACACGTTGAGAAATGTACTTATGCCTGGTTAAGTGGTCTGCACCTGTAGGACATAAATGTGTACCGAAACGTGCACAGAAACTGCCCCATAATCTTTGCACTTACATACCTAGATAATGGTGTGTGCCCTACAGATACAGTATCTGTACATGTCTGCAGAGGCAGCTGTTGCTATATACTGAGGGCTGTACATACATCCCAGGACAGTCTGCGCACAGACATACACCGTATCACAGTATTTTCAGGCATGCAGATATGCAAATGGACACGATAGAACCTGCGCGTGTGAAAAAGACACGTGGCTTGACCTGCACACGTGTTCACACACGGCTTTAAAAGCGATCCGATGTATGCAAATACACACGACTATATCTAACAACGTGCACGTACATATCAAGGGAGAACATGCCGGGGCATTTATAGGACTTGTTTAAGTGCAAACATGTTTGTATCTGTAGGCTTTCTGTGAAAACACACACACACACACCATTCGATAGCTGCGCATATCACCACACATATACGACAGGCACAGCTTATTTTCAAATGCAGTCTTATACTTATGTGCCCTCTGCATCACAAATACATCCGCAGGTAAAAATAACTCCTAACGTTCCAAGTCTAAATTTCACGTTTCAGTTGATTTTAACAATAACATATATTATTCCCAGTATGAGCAACCTTCCTTTTTTTTTTAATTAATCTACCACAGTGTATGTGATGTGTACAAATCAGATACCAGTGTGCCATATTCATGTCAACGCATATACTGGAAATACAAAAAAGCATTTTTGAATAAGCGAAAATTAGGAAAAGAGGGTAAACTGCTCACTCCAGCGATCGCGCATCCAAATGAACACGTATTCCTAGCTGTCCGGGGCACATTTCAGTTGATAAATATTTTAGACAAAACGAAAATGCTCCAAATTCCCCCCGTTTTATTTTTAAAGGACGCTCACCCCAGGGGGAGGCCGATTTCACCCATGCCAAATAAAACAAACCGGGAAATAGCCAATTCGGGTTCGGATTCGTCCTCAAAGTCTGCACTGGACGGGGGTATTTTTGGCACCAGCTGCTAGCACCTCGGTTCGCGACACTCTAACATATATTTACACACGCATTTTGACAATGCACGGACAGGCACGGACAGCGGGAGGGGGGCGGGAAAGGAACGGACAGCGGGAGGGGGTGAGCGGGAAAGGAACGGACAGCGGAAGGGGGGGCGGGAAAGGAACGGACAGCGGGAGGGGGGGCAGGAAAGGAACGGCCAGCGGGAGGGGGGAGGGAAAGGCACTCACCTGGACTTCCTCGGGCGGCGGTCGGCCGCGGAATAACTAAATGAAAACTCGACGAGCAAAAAAAAAAAAACCCCGCCCACGGCCGCGATGACGATGCGAAAAGGGTGGAGAGGGAAAAAATTGCAGGAACGCCCACGAATCTGGTCCGGCCATGACGGACAGATCTCTGTTCCAATGGCTAGCCTCCATTTAAGGAGCTAGCCAATGGAATCAGAGGCGGGACTAAGCCCCACACTGTAGGGACATAAGATTTCTCCTGGGCGGAGCTAGGAGCTCCGGCCCCAGGCGAAACCTAACAAGCTATGAAAGCAACTTCCGGTCCTGCCCAAGGTGGCTCCAGAGAAAACACCTGAAGACCGGAAGAGAGTCCAATAAAGCTTTGGGCACCGAAACCAGGACGTCACTGTAAACAAAGCAGCAGGGACTTTATAAAGGGACATGGAGAAGCAGTGGCGGAGACGATTTATGGCGTGGACAGAGAAGGCAATTGCCCGGGGCCCCCACCTTCCAAGGGGCATGAGAGAGGATGTGGCCCAACGGGTAAGAGCAGTCGAGTTTGCGCTATATAACCCCCTCCCCCCCCAATAAAAAGGGCCCCTGGAAAGTGTACTTTATTTATTTTGCTACTGCCTATTCTATTTCTCTCTAAAACCTCTCTTCTTCCCTGCCTACCTAAACCTCTGACCGTCTTTTTACAGCGTGACATCTTAGAGATTTTTGGGGTCCCATGTAAGACATACTTCAACTGTTTGTGTGTGACCCTGTTAACGCTTAACATATAATTTAAGTATTGTTTGGCATCATGTGGGCTTAAGTTAGCAGGAAATAGGTGAATACATTCAGAATCTGATTCGTACAAGGGCTCCCCATATATGTCTTGCCACCCTAATCCTTAAGATGATATTGAGCAGGGCTCCACTCCACGTCATAAATGGATCTATCAGAAATTATTTTCTCAGCAGTAAGTCACAATTTTCAAAAACGGTCATTCCGGCCCATATTCTCAATGTCCAAACACAGATTGATCAATAATTTATTTGCTTTCTTTTAGCAGTTTTACATGGTACAAACTCGGCCCAAGTGCTTGGAGCGCGTTAGGTGAACTTCAGCACATAAGGTCAGACATGTTTTTCAGAAAGGGGGAGATTAAGTGAGTTGCCCACAATCACAGAATGTTCGTCCGACGCTGGGATTTGAACCCGAGTTCTCCTTCCAAGGTAGACAGCTCTGGCCATTATACCACGTTGATTAGTCAACCTGAATTTTCATCATGGATTGTTGACAAATGACCAATGGAATAAATAGCAATCGTTTTACCTTACAATCAAAGAGTACAACGATTCATTTACGAAGCCAAGCGCGACCGTTAACATTGTGTGACGGTCCTCCATTTTCTTAGTCTACTCTAGCGCAATAGACCTGATTCATGCGGGAGACTCCCGTTTTTAAGCAAAAAATTACTTTCGGTTGGGTCTCTCCCGCCTGAAATTGCATATCCTTTAATCTAAGCCAATGGGAGGAAAACATTCTCCCGATTTATTTTTATTTTTATATATTCTACTTTCCCCTTCTAAAATGTTGGCATCACTTCAAGGTCTTTAATAAAATGATTACAAGCCATTTAAACCTGGAACGCTTCATAGTTTGAGGGACGAAATATGTGTTTCATTTTCAACGCATGCTTCATATGTCTTTTTAAGCTTTAACACTTTTGTCCGTGTTTTAAACATAAAAAGTGCAAATACACTGCAGTGAAAAATGCAGCAATAGTCCTGACATGCGCTCTCGCGCATTCTGATGCAGCCCGCATGTGTTTATTAACTTCCGAATAAAAACTCCCTTCATTTGAAAAGCCTCAACAGCATAAGTTCCTGCGTGAGGCGGAGAGTACGTAACATTTCCTTATCTGCATGGCTCAGGTAATGGGAATAAATTGAGCCTCGGGAGCGCGGCTTCCACACAGGCGGGAGCGCAGCTGAACGCGGGGCGCCGGGGTCAGCGCCGTCCATTATGCGTCCTGTGCGCGAGGCCTGCACCTCGGCCCGACGCTTGTTTGCTTAGTGTAGGCTGGGCTGAGCAGTAATTGTGAATCCGCTTTCTCCCATTTACCCAGCTGTTCTCCAATGAAGACATGCCCCATTGCAAATTACAAGCGACAGTGATTGACAATCGCGCACTGAACTCTGCCTCCATTGTTTTCAGACTGTTCAAGGAAATGCAGAATGAAAAACAAGCATGAAGCACGGCGGACAGGGGGATGTGGGGGGGGGGCCGGAACGGCGCACGGACAACCGGAGGGGGGGGCGGGAACGGCGCACGGACAGCGGGGGGGCGTGGGAACGGCGCATGGACAGCGGGAGGAGGGGGGGCAGGAAAGGAACGGACAGCGGTAGGGGTGTCGGGAAAGGAACGCACTCACCTGGACTTCTTCCGGCGGCCGTGGTCGGCATAATGACAAAAACAAACACCAAAAATACAAAAAACGAAACTCCGCCCAATGACGATGCAAAAAGGGTGGAGAGGGAAAAAAATGCAGGAACGCCCACGAATCTGGTCCGGCCATGACGGACAGATCTCTGTTCCAATGGCTAGCCTCCGTTTATGGAGCTAGCCAATGGAACAGAGGGCGGGACTAAGCAGTACAGTGTAGAGACATAAGATTTCTCCTGGGGGCAGAGCTAGGAGCTCCGTGCCCCAGGGGAAACCTAAACAAGCATTTACAATGCAATGGTTTCGCCTTTGGAAAAGTTAGAGCTATTGGCATTGTAAATGACAACATTTGTATTTATGTGTTGGTTTTGAAAACCGATAAATAAATGGCATTGTCATTTACATTGTCATTAGCTTAATCTCTCGCAAATGTGATTCTTTACCATGTCATTCATGCATACATTCACTTGGTACCTGCACATTTTTTCAAGTGTGTTCTTTCATTTATCTTTTTTAATTAATGGCGATTTTACAACGTCTAACCCGATAAGGGCTGAGAAACTAAACAAAACCCTGGTGAGGCCTCATGTGTATAGCTGGTTTTGGACACCTCATCTCCAGACAAATAAAGACAGATTGGAAATGGTCCATAGAAGGCGTGGCATGATGATGCCTGCTTTAGAGGAAGAGGCTGCTGAACATGTAACTATGTGCAGACTGAGGGTCAAGGCGCAGAATTTGAAGGAGATATTCACATTCCCAACGGGAATGAACAGTTTAAGAAACAAACATCCTTCAAGCGAGAGTATTCTGTGGGTTTGTGTAACCTACGTGAAACTTAACTAGGAAGGCTCCATCCAGTGCACTGAATGGACTGAGCATCGTGCCAGCAGAATGAGTGCAGGTCAAAATTAAAAATAAAATACAATAAAAGATATGGATTGGGTATACTGAAGCAACAGTACCAAGTGTAAGAGTCTAAAAGTGGAGAGCACAAGGTCTGATGTGGAGTGCAGCCCGGGTTATGGGTAGGCGGGGTGAGGCCTTGTCCACCATGAATGTCTGTTTCTATAATTAGAAAGTGTTAGTCACGCTGGCTACGGGCTGACTCCCACCACAATGGGCTCTTGCTTGCCACACTCAGCCGCGGCACTGTCCACTCCACTGTGCATCCCTGGACACCAGGTGCTCGCTACGGTACAGACAAAGGCAAGGAGGACAATCAGTTGCATGTCAATCGTGTTGCAGGTTCCTTTATTGATATGCCTTATAATCAATATCGTAAGTCACAAACGTACTCCTGTCTGCAAATATACCATCAAACCTACATTAGTAAAGAAATATTCTCCTATCTGGACTTGACAATCACAAAGTATGTTTCTTTTATTTGTTAACGTGATATTAGCTTCTCAAGAACAATGTGAGCACAATTGTTTCAGCACAACCCAACCTATAGAATAAATATTCCTGTCCAATTATTTTCTTGAACGCCGAGCCTGCTAAATAATATTTTATTTATCATTTTTGACAGCACGTGACATTCTAAAGCAGCAACCCTGGTGGCAAAGCGCAGTGCAGCACAAGAATGTCAGATGCCCATAATAAATACACCTGCCGCCCCCTGCAAAGAACCGCTTGAACCTGACAGAGGCAATAACGGAGCAGGGCCAAGCCCTCCGCCCGGCCCCCACGTATTGTCCTGGCAACGGTAAACACAATGCAGCGCTATTCAAGCCACAATGCCAACTTTAAATTTTATCTCAGTCCTGTTTTGTGACCATTCATATTGTAACGGACACTATTTAGCTGAATATGTAACACAGTAACAATTATACGAACGTGGGGGGCAATTAGAATCCAGCCTATGTCATGTGCTCTACTGTTTTACAGACTAGCGCCACGAGTCTGGGTTCTAAGAGCAATCCATCAGAAGGGCTGACATCTTTGTCTCACAAATAATATTTTTAAACAGCACTTAATGCTTCCGTGCATTGATTTCTAAGCACTCTAAATAACTGACAGGGTCTTCCTATTTTAGGATAAAATGAGAATTTCTTCAGTCTGTAAGGTACCTTCTCCTGTGAGTACTCTGCATCATGCAGATTACGGGCTCCAGAAACAGATCAGTGGTTCCGGAGTCAGGTCAGATGTTCCAGAGACAGATCAGTGGTACGCCTACTGAAGAACTGCCTGAAGTGCACAGGACACTGCTTCTGAGCCCAGAGAGAACATTCAAGAGGGTCAGAGCCTTCAAGGCAATATGTGCGTTTCTGTCACCTATATATATATGTTGAGGTGGCCAACTCTCCCCCTTCCATGCCCACTGTCAATTAGGGTCCCAAACTAAAACTCAGAATCCCTATAAAGCTACGAATTATGGATGAAGACCACCCACAGCAAAATGTATGCAGTTTTAGAATTTAGTTTACAACCCTTTACATAACTTTAGACAGAAGTGGCTCTCCCAACTTTGGACTATCATTCATGAAACGACCTGAACAGACCCTTCACATAATCGCTCACTAGACGCCGCCTGCATTATTTCAGTGACAAATCTAATGTCCTTGCCCCTTCATGCATATACTGAGTATGTATTGTTCGAGTCTCTAAACACACCTGAGTCTAAGGAAAGGCCTCCTGACACAAATGAAACAGGGGCCAGCTGTTTATTGAAGTGCTGAAGCTTACAGGGACCGCTTTCCGAAGTCATTCATGCAACCAGTGCCAATGACCGTGCGCGCAGCGAACATGCTAAGCATCTTTTCGAAACCAACGGGAGGGTTACGTTTATGCAGTGACCGTGGTTTAGATAATCAGGGTCGAATTCACAAAAGGTGTGAACCCGAATGACTCAAAAACACTATTCTTTTTTGCAGGGCCCCGTGGCTCCAGGAAATGCGAGCAGCCTAGTTTGTAATATTCGTGTGGTGATTTACCCTCCCAGTAACACTTAACTAGTGAGGAAAGCCCTTGAAAACGTGCCATTGACGAATGGCTAATATTGCTGCTGAGGGTATGAGCGAATAGCTGACCCTGAAGTGGCAGACAAATATAGGAAAAAGTGCTTGGCGAAATACATAGACGGATAATTGAGGGAATCGATGAACACACGCTTGAAACAGGATGACAATTTATAGGGGGAATGTAAGAGATGTACAGATAAACGGGGGGTGCAGGAGAAGGAACAGGTGGGTCGAAGGGGAGATATCAATAAGGAGACATGTACACAAAAGCAGATACGAACGACTGGGTGAATTAATCACTATTCAAAAGAACGAATAAGTGAACTTGATGGCTTAATGCGACAACAAACAGCGTAATTAACAAGTGGACGGCTATATTACTAAGGTCACAGGTGATTAACTGGTTCAGTGAGTGAACTGACAGGGGACCAGACGAACACATGAGGTGAATGTATGGTAGAGTCGTGGATAAACAAAAGAACAAGCTGTGCAAGGAGTCGCAGGTCATGTTAATGAGAAGGTAACCTGTGTGTGCGAACGAATAGATAAATAAACGCCCCGTACCTCCCCACGCTGGTAGAGCTTGTCAAGGGCCGCCCTGGGTGCCAGGAAGTCCAGGTGCCGCAGATTCTTGGCGCTGCTCTCCTTGAACTACATGCCCGGCACTGGAGAGGCGCCACCAGGAAGTAATGCAAGGCTGCGCACCCGGAGAGTATCTGACACTCGGAGGCCTTGGTGGAGCGGGTTCCCGCCTACCGACTCCATAGTAGCAGACCCCCAGCGGGCCGAGAGCGGCGCCCTACAGGTGGGGATAACGGAAAGTGGGACCGGTAACCATAGACACGAGGGGCTAGAGCGGCTCAACCAACTGCAGCTCAGGATACCAGAGTGAATAGAGCCTAGAAGGGGCTAGAGCGTCTCAACCAACGACTACAGCCGCCTAGAACCTACAAAGTCGGCAGCTTGGGCCGGAGCAGGAAGGCGGGCATCAGAGAGAAGCGGGAGGGGGCGGGAAAGGGGGAGGAGAGAGCTGACGACGGCCGGCCGGAGCAGAAGACGGGCACCAAAACAAGCGGGAGGGGGCGGGAAAGGAGAGGCCGGAGCAGGAAGGCGGGCATTAGAGAGAAGCGGGAGGGGGCGGGAAAGGGGGAGGAGAGAGCTGACGACGGCCGGCCGGAGCAGAAGACGGGCACCAAAACAAGCGGGAGGGGGAGCAAGGGAGGTGCCGGCAATGCCGGACCAGAATCGGGGGCGTTCCCGGCGTCGCGTGACGTCGGCAAAAGCCAAAGAATGTCGGGAACGCCCCCGTGTCTGGTCCGGCATTGACGGACAGGCCCCTCGTCCAATGGCTAGGCTCCATTTATGGAGCCAGCCAATGAATGACGAGGGCCGACCCAAAATAAACACACAGTACTCATTAGGTTTTTGCCTGCGCAAAAAAGATGCGCAGAGCGCATCTTTTTGGCGAGGCAAAACCTAACAAGCATTTACAATGCAATGGTTTTGCCTTTGTTAAAGTTAGAGCTATTGGCATTGCTCTTGACACTCTGAAGCTCCACTCTGCACTCTGAAGCTCCACTCTGCACTCTGAAGCTGCACTCTGAAGCTGCACTCTGAAGCTCCACTCTGAAGCTCCACTCTGAAGCTCCACTCTGAAGCTCCACTCTGAAGCTCCACTCTGAAGCTCCACTCTGAAGCTCCACTCTGAAGCTCCACTCTGAAGCTCCACTCTGCACTCTGAAGCTCCACTCTGAAGCTCCACTCTGAAGCTCCACTCTGCACTCTGAAGCTCCACTCTGCACTCTGAAGCTCCACTCTGCACTCTGAAGCTCCACTCTGCACTCTGAAGCTCCACTCTGAATCTCCACTCTGAATCTGCACTCTGAAGCTCCACTCTGCACTCTGAAGCTCCACTCTGAATCTGCACTCTGAAGCTCCACTCTGCACTCTGAAGCTCCACTCTGCACTCTGAATCTCCACTCTGAATCTGCACTCTGAAGCTCCACTCTGCACTCTGAAGCTCCACTCTGAATCTGCACTCTGAAGCTCCACTCTGCACTCTGAAGCTCCACTCTGAATCTGCACTCTGAAGCTCCACTCTGAATCTGCACTCTGAAGCTCCACTCTGCACTCTGAAGCTTCACTCTGAAGCTCCACTCTGCACTCTGAAGCTCCACTCTGCACTCTGAAGCTCCACTCTGCACTCTGAAGCTCCACTCTGCACTCTGAAGCTCCACTCTGCACTCTGAAGCTCCACTCTGCACTCTGAAGCTCCACTCTCCACTCTGAAGCTCCACTCTCCACTCTGAATCTCCACTCTCCACTCTGAAGCTCCACTCTGAAGCTCCACTCTGAAGCTCCACTCTGAAGCTCCACTCTGAAGCTCCACTCTGAAGCTCCACTCTCCACTCTGAATCTCCACTCTGAAGCTCCACTCTCCACTCTGAATCTCCACTCTGAATCTCCACTCTCCACTCTGAAGCTCCACTCTGAAGCTCCACTCTGAAGCTCCACTCTGAAGCTCCACTTTGAAGCTCCACTCTGAAGCTCCACTCTGAAGCTCCACTCTGCACTCTGAATCTGCACTCTGAAGCTCCACTCTGAATCTGCACTCTGAAGCTCCACTCTCCACTCTGAATCTGCACTCTGAAGCTCCACTCTGAATCTGCACTCTGAAGCTCCACTCTGAATCTGCACTCTGAAGCTCCACTCTCCACTCTGAAGCTCCACTCTGAATCTCCACTCTGAAGCTCCACTCTGAATCTCCACTCTGAAGCTCCACTCTCCACTCTGAAGCTCCACTCTGCACTCTGAAGCTCCACTCTCCACTCTGAAGCTCCACTCTCCACTCTGAAGCTCCACTCTGAATCTCCACTCTCCACCCTGAAGCTCCACTCTGAATCTCCACTCTCCACTCTGAAGCTCCACTCTGAAGCTCCACTCTCCACTCTGAATCTGCACTCTGAAGCTCCACTCTGCACTCTGAAGCTCCACTCTGAATCTGCACTCTGCACTCTGAATCTACACTCTGAAGCTCCACTCTGAATCTGCAGCTCCACTCTGCACTCTGAAGCTCCACTCTGCACTCTGAAGCTCCACTCTGAATCTGCACTCTGAAGCTCCACTCTCCACTCTGAATCTGCACTCTGAAGCTCCACTCTGCACTCTGAATCTGCACTCTGAAGCTCCACTCTGAATCTGCACTCTGAAGCTCCACTCTGAATCTGCACTCTGAAGCTCCACTCTGAAGCTCCACTCTGAAGCTCCACTCTGAAGCTCCACTCTGAAGCTCCACTCTGAAGCTCCACTCTGAAGCTCCACTCTGAAGCTCCACTCTGCACTCTGAAGCTCCACTCTGAAGCTCCACTCTGCACTCTGAAGCTCCACTCTGAAGCTCCACTCTGCACTCTGCACTCTGAATCTGCACTCTGAAGCTCCACTCTGCACTCTGAAGCTCCACTCTGCACTCTGAAGCTCCACTCTGCACTCTGAAGCTCCACTCTGAAGCTCCACTCTGAAGCTCCACTCTGAAGCTCCACTCTGAAGCTCCACTCTGAAGCTGCACTCTGAAGCTGCACTCTGAAGCTGCACTCTGAAGCTGCACTCTGAAGCTGCACTCTGAAGCTGCACTCTGAAGCTCCACTCTGAAGCTCCACTCTGAAGCTCCACTCTGCACTCTGAAGCTCCACTCTGCACTCTGAAGCTCCACTCTGAAGCTCCACTCTGCACTCTGAAGCTCCACTCTGAAGCTCCACTCTGCACTCTGAAGCTCCACTCTGAAGCTCCACTCTGAATCTCCACTCTGAAGCTCCACTCTGAATCTCCACTCTGAAGCTCCACTCTCCACTCTGAAGCTCCACTCTGCACTCTGAAGCTCCACTCTCCACTCTGAAGCTCCACTCTCCACTCTGCAGCTCCACTCTGAATCTCCACTCTGCAGCTCCACTCTGCAGCTCCACTCTGCAGCTCCACTCTGCAGCTCCACTCTGCAGCTCCACTCTGCAGCTCCACTCTGCACTCTGAAGCTCCACTCTGAAGCTCCACGCTCCACTCTGAAGCTCCACTCTGAAGCTCCACTCTGAAGCTCCACTCTGAAGCTCCACTCTGAAGCTCCACGCTCCACTCTGAAGCTCCACTCTGAAGCTCCACTCTGCACTCTGAAGCTCCACTCTGAAGCTCCACGCTCCACTCTGAAGCTCCACTCTGAAGCTCCACTCTGAAGCTCCACTCTGAAGCTCCACTCTGAAGCTCCACTCTGAATCTGCATTCTGAATCTGCATTCTGAAGCTCCACTCTGAATCTGCATTCTGAAGCTCCACTCTGAAGCTCCACTCTGCACTCTGAAGCTCCACTCTGAAGCTCCACTCTGCACTCTGAAGCTCCACTCTGAAGCTCCACTCTGCACTCTGAAGCTGCACTCTGCACTCTGAAGCTCCACTCTGAAGCTGCACTCTCAAGCTGCACTCTCAAGCTGCACTCTCAAGCTGCACTCTCAAGCTGCACTCTCAAGCTGCACTCTCAAGCTCCACTCTCAAGCTCCACTCTCAAGCTCCACTCTCAAGCTCCACTCTCAAGCTCCACTCTCAAGCTCCACTCTCAAGCTCCACTCTGCACTCTCAAGCTCCACTCTGCACTCTGAAGCTCCACTCTGAAGCTGCACTCTCAAGCTCCACTCTGCACTCTGAAGCTCCACTCTGAAGCTCCACTCTGAAGCTCCACTCTGCACTCTGAAGCTCCACTCTGCACTCTGAAGCTCCACTCTGAATCTGCACTCTGAAGCTCCACTCTGCACTCTGAAGCTCCACTCTGAATCTGCACTCTGAAGCTCCACTCTGCACTCTGAAGCTCCACTCTGAATCTGCACTCTGAAGCTCCACTCTGAAGCTCCACTCTGAAGCTCCACTCTGAAGCTCCACTCTGAAGCTCCACTCTGAAGCTCCACTCTGAAGCTCCATTCTGAAGCTCCACTCTGAAGCTCCACTCTGCACTCTGAAGCTCCACTCTGAAGCTCCACTCTGCACTCTGCACTCTGAATCTGCACTCTGAAGCTCCACTCTGCACTCTGAAGCTCCACTCTGCACTCTGAAGCTCCACTCTGAAGCTCCACTCTAAAGCTGCACTCTGAAGCTGCACTCTGAAGCTGCACTCTGAAGCTGCACTCTGAAGCTCCACTCTGAAGCTCCACTCTGAAGCTCCACTCTGAAGCTCCACTCTGAAGCTCCACTCTGAAGCTCCACTCTGAAGCTCCACTCTGCACTCCGAAGCTCCACTCTGAAGCTGCACTCTGAAGCTGCACTCTGAAGCTGCACTCTGAAGCTGCACTCTCAAGCTCCACTCTGCACTCTCAAGCTCCACTCTGCACTCTCAAGCTCCACTCTGCACTCTCAAGCTCCACTCTGCACTCTCAAGCTCCACTCTGCACTCTCAAGCTCCACTCTGAAGCTCCACTCTGAAGCTCCACTCTGAAGCTCCACTCTGAAGCTCCACTCTGAAGCTCCACGCTCCACTCTGAAGCTCCACTCTGAAGCTCCACGCTCCACTCTGAAGCTCCACTCTGAAGCTCCACTCTGAAGCTCCACTCTGAAGCTCCACTCTGAAGCTCCACTCTGAAGCTCCACTCTGCACTCTGAAGCTCCACTCTGAAGCTCCACGCTCCACTCTGAAGCTCCAGTCTGAAGCTCCACTCTGAAGCTCCACTCTGAAGCTCCACTCTGAAGCTCGACTCTGAATCTGCATTCTGAATCTGCATTCTGAATCTGCATTCTGAATCTGCATTCTGAAGCTCCACTCTGAAGCTCCACTCTGAAGCTCCACTCTGAAGCTCCACTCTGAAGCTCCACTCTGAAGCTCCACTCTGAAGCTCCACTCTGCACTCTGAAGCTCCACTCTGCACTCTGAAGCTCCACTCTGCACTCTGAAGCTCCACTCTGCACTCTGAAGCTCCACTCTGAAGCTCCACTCTGCACTCTGCAGCTCCACTCTGAAGCTCCACTCTGCACTCTGAAGCTCCACTCTGCACTCTGAAGCTCCACTCTGAAGCTGCACTCTGAAGCTGCACTCTGAAGCTGCACTCTCAAGCTCCACTCTGCACTCTCAAGCTCCACTCTGCACTCTCAAGCTCCACTCTGCACTCTCAAGCTCCACTCTGCACTCTCAAGCTCCACTCTGCACTCTCAAGCTCCACTCTGCACTCTCAAGCTCCACTCTGAAGCTCCACTCTCAAGCTCCACTCTGAAGCTCCACTCTGAAGCTCCACGCTCCACTCTGAAGCTCCACTCTGAAGCTCCACGCTCCACTCTGAAGCTCCACTCTGAAGCTCCACTCTGCACTCTGAAGCTCCACTCTGAAGCTCCACTCTGAAGCTCCACTCTGAATCTGCATTCTGAAGCTCCACTCTGAAGCTCCACTCTGAAGCTCCACGCTCCACTCTGAAGCTCCACTCTGAAGCTCCACGCTCCACTCTGAAGCTCCACTCTGAAGCTCCACTCTGCACTCTGAAGCTC
Source organism: Lissotriton vulgaris (assembly GCF_964263255.1). NCBI lineage: Eukaryota > Metazoa > Chordata > Amphibia > Caudata > Salamandridae > Lissotriton > Lissotriton vulgaris. The sequence continues at coordinate 1,825,692,744 of NC_141687.1, read as the reverse complement.
CACTCTGAAGCTCCACTCTGCACTCTGAAGCTCCACTCTGAAGCTCCACTCTGAAGCTCCACTCTGAATCTGCATTCTGAAGCTCCACTCTGAAGCTCCACTCTGAAGCTCCACGCTCCACTCTGAAGCTCCACTCTGAAGCTCCACTCTGAAGCTCCACTCTGAATCTGCATTCTGAATCTGCATTCTGAATCTGCATTCTGAAGCTCCACTCTGAAGCTCCACTCTGAAGCTCCACTCTGAAGCTCCACTCTGAAGCTCCACTCTGCACTCTGAAGCTCCACTCTGCACTCTGAAGCTCCACTCTGAAGCTCCACTCTGCACTCTGAAGCTCCACTCTGAAGCTCCACTCTGAAGCTCCACTCTGAAGCTCCACTCTGAAGCTGCACTCTCAAGCTGCACTCTCAAGCTGCACTCTGAAGCTGCACTCTGAAGCTGCACTCTGAAGCTGCACTCTGAAGCTGCACTCTGCACTCTCAAGCTCCACTCTGCACTCTCAAGCTCCACTCTGCACTCTCAAGCTCCACTCTGTACTCTGAAGCTCCACTCTCAAGCTCCACTCTGTACTCTCAAGCTCCACTCTGAAGCTCCACTCTGAAGCTCCACTCTGAAGCTCCACTCTGAAGCTCCACACTCCACTCTGAAGCTCCACTCTGAAGCTCCACTCTGAAGCTCCACTCTGAAGCTCCACTCTGAAGCTCCACTCTGAAGCTCCACTCTGAATCTGCATTCTGAAGCTCCACTCTGAAGCTCCACTCTGCACTCTGAAGCTCCACTCTGAAGCTCCACTCTGAAGCTCCACTCTGAAGCTCCACTCTGAAGCTCCACTCTGAAGCTCCACGCTCCACTCTGAAGCTCCACTCTGAAGCTCCACTCTGCACTCTGAAGCTCCACTCTGCACTCTGAAGCTCCACTCTGAAGCTCCACTCTGCAGCTCCACTCTGCAGCTCCACTCTGCAGCTCCACTCTGCAGCTCCACTCTGCAGCTCCACTCTGCAGCTCCACTCTGAAGCTCCACTCTGAAGCTCCACTCTGCACTCTGAAGCTTCACTCTGAAGCTCCACTCTGAAGCTCCACTCTGAAGCTCCAATCTGAAGCTCCACTCTGAAGCTCCACTCTGAAGCTCCACTCTGCACTCTGAAGCTCCCCTCTGAAGCTCCACTCTGCACTCTGAAGCTCCACTCTGAAGCTCCACTCTGGAGCTCCACTCTGAAGCTCCACTCTGAAGCTCCACTCTGAAGCTCCACTCTGAAGCTCCACTCTGAAGCTCCACTCTGCACTCTGAAGCTCCACTCTGAAGCTCCACTTTGAAGCTCCACTCTGCACTCTGAAGCTCCACTCTGAAGCTCCACTTTGAAGCTCCACTCTGCACTCTGAAGCTCCACTCTGAAGCTCCACTCTGCACTCTGAAGCTCCACTCTGAAGCTCCACTCTGCACTCTGAAGCTCCACTCTGCACTCTGAAGCTCCACTCTGAAGCTCCACTCTGCACTCTGAAGCTCCACTCTGAAGCTCCGCTCTGAAGCTCCACTCTGAAGCTCCACTCTGCACTCTGAAGCTCCACTCTGAAGCTCCACTCTGCACTCTGAAGCTCCGCTCTGAAGCTCCGCTCTGAAGCTCCACTCTGAAGCTCCACTCTGCACTCTGAAGCTCCACTCTGAAGCTCCACTCTGCACTCTGAAGCTCCACTCTGAAGCTCCACTCTGCACTCTGAAGCTCCACTCTGAAGCTCCACTCTGAAGCTCCACTCTGAAGCTCCACTCTGCACTCTGAAGCTCCACTCTGAAGCTCCACTCTGAAGCTCCACTCTGCACTCTGAATCTGCACTCTGAAGCTCCACTCTGAAGCGCCACTCTGAAGCTCCACTCTGAAGCTCCACTCTGAAGCTCCACTCTGAAGCTCCACTCTGAAGCTCCACGCTCCACTCTGAAGCTGCACTCTGCACTCTGCACTCTGAAGCTCCACTCTGAATCTGCACTCTGAAGCTCCACTCTGAAGCTCCACTCTGAATCTGCACTCTGAAGCTCCACTCTGAAGCTCCACTCTGAAGCTCCACTCTGAGGCTCCACTCTGAGGCTCCACTCTGAGGCTCCACTCTGCACTATGAAGCTCCACTCTGAAGCTCCACTCTGCACTATGAAGCTCCACTCTGAAGCTCCACTCTGAAGCTCCACTCTGAAGCTCCACTCTGAAGCTCCACTCTGCACTCTGAAGCTCCACTCTGAAGCTCCACTCTGCACTCTGAAGCTCCACTCTGAAGCTCCACTCTGAATCTGCACTCTGAAGCTCCACTCTCCACTCTGAAGCTCCACTCTGAAGCTCCACTCGCCACTCTGAAGCTCCACTCTGAAGCTCCACTCTCCACTCTGAAGCTCCACTCTGAAGCTCCACTCTGCACTCTGAAGCTCCACTCTGAAGCTCCACTCTGCACTCTGAATCTGCACTCTGAAGCTCCACTCTGATGCGAAAAAAAGTATTTCACAGTGCAGAGTAACAGTCCTAAAATCCTGGCTGAACATAACAGTCTGCAGTTTCACACGTTACATTTGTGTTAGCTGCATTACGTCATAATTTATTGTCAAAGGCGAAATTCTGATTTAAATGGTGTATTCTGCAAACCGGACCCCATTGTCTCCACTGCCCAGTGATATGATCAAATGCTTTCAGATGTTAAATCTACAGAAAGTTAAGCACTCCATTGATAGGATTCTCGTAGAATGGCCTGTCATTAATTTGGCCTCCAGGTTCGGAAGCATTCTTGAACTGCAGCAGGTATTAATGAGCGGGAGGGCGGGAGGGGGCGGGAAAGGGGGAGGAGAGACGCAGAAGACGGCCGGAGCAGGAAGGCGGGTGCCGGCAATGCCGGAACAGATTCGGGGGCGTTCCCGGCTTTCGCCTGACGTCGCGTGACGTCGGCAAAAGCCAAAGAATCTCGGGAACGCCCCCGTGTCTGGTCCGGCATTGACGGACAGGCCCCTCGTCCAATGGCTAGGCTCCATTTATGGAGCCAGCCAATGAATGACGAGGGCCGAACCAAACCCACACACAGTACTCATTAGGTTTTTGCCTGCGCAAAAAAGATGCGCAGAGCGCATCTTTTTCGCGAGGCAAAACCTAAAAACGGCCCGCCTCCTCAGCTGTGTCACACTTCTTTTCAAGCCAAATTGCACGGAGTTGGCTTGCTGCCACATGAGTACCGGTACTCTCTTTGAGACAAGAAAAAGTTCCAGTACTCAAAGGCAGAAAATGTAGAAGTGCCAGTACTCAGTACCGGTGAGTACCGGGCTACCGGCCTATTTAAAGCACTGGCTATGAACCACTGTAAACACTTCACCACGTCAGTTCATCCACCTTTCAAGCGCACAGAAGTAATCGAAAGGAGTCGTGTGGTGCTCTACAAAAAGTACAGCATTAATACAATCTATTTGTACACTGAGGAGCGAGGGGTAAAGGCATAAACACTGAGCTGTCACCCATCTCTACATGATTGCACAGTGCAGAGTCGCATTCACAAAGATGTCTTCTCTTACAGCATTTAGGATAGATCACTCTTCCCAGCTAAGGTGATGCTTGAGCGCCCTCTACTGGCATTTGTTTACAATTAAAAGCGAAACGAATCTTTTCTGACATCAGCTAAGTGGTGTGGATACTGACACCGACGAAGCACTTTACGAAGCTATGTCACGCATTCTTCAATATGCGTGTCAATGTATTGTGCAATTCCTTACCTTTGGAGGTTAAAGTTGTTTGTTCCAAGTTTCATTGGATGCTTCACACTCGGAACTTTGACACTGTATTCTGCAGGCATTTATACACCACTTTCCTTCCCCGAAGATGTGCCTTCCCAGATGGAAAAGAAAGCAGACAGCACACACCACATCCTCCTCGTATCCATTTGTTGGTGGATTTCGCCAAAGAATAAAGAACTGAACACGCTGTGATACAGATATGCATTCTCAAGAAGGAACATTCGTTTTTAGCCTCAGCAATTCCTTGGAAGTAGGAGCTGGAATCTAAGGGCTGCGCCATTTTATAAACGTAACTGCCTGGCAGGGACAGCCCTTGCTCACAGATATCCAACTATCAGGGCATCTCTAGTCATTTACACCAATCACCAAAGCCGCCCTACAAGGATGCTCAACTTTTGACAAAATATTTCAGTTATGGTTTAATGCCCAGGCATGAACATGTGCTTCTGACATAGGCACTGCCTGGGAGTAACTTGGCAAGTTCAAGTTCAGAAATTTATATAGGGCACTACTCACCCATAGGGTCTCAAGGCGCTTGTGGGAGGGGGTGCATTATTTATCGAATAGCCAGGTTTTAAGTTCCTTTCTGAAGGAAATGTGGTTCTGTGTGAGGCGCCAGGTGCCACCCTCCCCGGTACCAGGGGGTGAAGCAATTCCAGGCCCAAACTCTGCACAGCCTCTCAAATTACCAGTGAGTGGGTCGGTTTCTTGTGCAGATATCGTTATGGAAATGATTACAAAGGCATGAAAACGTATACAAAAAATGTATACCAAATAATAACATAACATTGAGCATAAAGAAACATCAACGAATAATACAAAGAAAACCAGCAAATATATATCTTTAAAGATCATTTATATTTAACAATTATATGAAGGTGGGCTAATAAAAACAACATAAAGGTTAATATAATAAACATAATAGATATACATTATAAGGAATTGTTTAGAACGTGTGAGCTAAGGTGAATCTCAAATTACGAATACAATTATTTGCTATTTAAAATATAACTATCTAATGGTTGGCAGAAGACTCGAGGAGGTTCCATTAATTGTTTGCGAAGCATTAAGAAATAATATGGAATCGGGAATTTTATCTTCTGGTAGTATCATAGGAAAAACATTTCATTTAGTAATACACCACACATCATACTTAGAGAAGTCATTCGAAGAAAATGTATTAGATTTTTGTACATCTTCAAACAAATGAAAAATATGATCATTGCAGGTATCATGTAAAGACGAGTGACAATGAAGCTAATCAACAGCAAGCAATGAACATGCTCCAATCCCTTTATTCTAACTAATACCCCACGCAGCGAACACGCACATGCTGCCAAAAGGTGAGACCAAAAAATTACAACCAAAATGGAAATATTGTAAATATTTAAACAAACACTGTCAATAGATTTTATCGAAGGCTTTCACTGTGTCTAAGGTCATAATACCATAGGGGGATGGAATATTAGTATCATTTTATAATACATGATAACGTATTCTGGCATTATATGACTAAAATCTGCCTTTAATTAAACCAATTTGATTGTTATCTAATATTGATGGGAGAACTACTGGTAATCTATTTGCTAATACTTTCACATATATTTTATTGGCATGATTAAGAAGAGAGATGGCCATATAATATGATACAAAAAAATCTTTATCAGGTTTGTGAATTACACTTATTAATGTCTCTTTAAATGCTCCATCATTTGCATCTGTTTACATAACTTTTTGTATAAAGACAACAGTATTGGATATGATGCAGGTGAAACTTCATCTTAAATCTGAAGAAATACAATGGATTTAGGCCTAGATCTCTGTACGGGGGTGAATGTTTGACATTGTGCAGCATTCTCTCCATCAGTTGTTCTTTTTTCATTTGTCACCCCCAGTGGGATAGGTATACCCAGATGTGAGTCTGTGCTCTCCATGCCACTGGAGTCAAGCTATATTTACAACAAGGGGTGGTGAGGGACAGAGTCTCTGAATTAAGCTGAAAGCTCTCACCCAGTCAAGAGATCAGGGCTAGATCCAACACCGTTTTTTAGCTCACTGCACCATCCCAGTTTCAGAACCTGGCTGTATGCAAATTAGTCTGTTCCTGTCCCAGTGCATGATGGGAACAGGGCAAACCAAACTACAAAAGCCAATTCTTACACTGGGAAGGAAACAAGCTCCCGGGGACCGGTTTCTGGCATTACAGCCGTCTTCGGCCCGGTTTGCTTGAATACTGATGGTGCAATGAGCAAGGGACTCATGTCTGAGTATACCCTTCCACGCTTAGGGTGGACAAAAATATTTACAACAAGGGGTGGTGAGGGACAGAGTCTCTGAATTAAGCAGAAAGCTCTCACCCAGTCAAGAGATCAGGGCTAGATCCAACACCGTTTTTTAGCACACTGCACCATCCCAGTTTCAGAACCTGGCTGTATGCAAATTAGTCTGTTCCTGTCCCAGTGCATGATGGGAACAGGGCAAACCAAACTACAAAAGCCAATTCTTACACTGGGAAGGAAACAAGCTCCCGGGGACCGGTTTCTGGCATTACAGCCGTCTTCAGCCCGGTTTGCTTGAATCCTGATGGTGCAATGAGCAAGGGACTCATGTCTGAGTATACCCTTCCACGCTTAGGGTGGACAAAAATATTTACAGCAAGGGGTGGTGAGGGACAGAGTCTCTGAATTAAGCAGAAAGCTCTCACCCAGTCAAGAGATCAGGGCTAGATCCAACACCGTTTTTTAGCTCACTGCACAGGGCCAGGGTCAGACTAATTTGCATATAGCCAAGTTCTGAGCTGGGATGGTGCAGTGAGCTAAAAAACGGTGATGGATCAAGCCCTGATCTTTGGACTGGGTAAGAGTGGTCTGCTTAATTCAGACACTCTGTTCATCACCACCCCCTTTTCTGAATTATTTTTGTCCCCCATAAGCGTGGAAGGGTATACTCAGATATGAGTCCCTTGCTAATTGCACCATCAGGATTCAAGCAAGCCGGGCCGAAGACGGCTGAAATGCCAGAAACCGGTCCCCGGTAGCTTGTTTCCTTCCCAGTATAAGAATTGGCTTGGTAGTTTGGTCTGCCCTGTTCCCATGATGCACTGGGCCAGGGTCAGACTAATTTGCATATAGCCAAGTTCTGAGCTGGGATGGTGCAGTGAGCTAAAAAACGGTGATGGATCAAGCCCTGATCTTTGGACTTGGTAAGAGTGGTCTGCTTAATTCAGACACTCTGTTCATCACCACCCCCTTTTCTGAATTATTTTTGTCCACCATAAGCGTGGAAGGGTATACTCAGATGTGAGTCCCTTGCTCATTGCACCATCAGGATTCAAGCAAGCCGGGCCGAAGACGGCTGAAATGCCAGAAACCGGTCCCCGGTAGCTTGTTTCCTTCCCAGTGTAAGAATTGGCTTGGTAGTTTGGTCTGCCCTGTTCCCATGATGCACTGGGCCAGGGTCAGACTAATTTGCATATAGCCAAGTTCTGAGCTGGGATGGTGCAGTGAGCTACAAAACGGTGATGGATCAAGCCCTGATCTTTGGACTGGGTAAGAGTGGTCTGCTTAATTCAGACACTCTGTTCATCACCACCCCCTTTTCTGAATTATTTTTGTCCACCATAAGCGTGGAAGGGTATACTCAGATGTGAGTCCCTTGCTCATTGCACCATCAGGATTCAAGCAAGCCGGGCCGAAGACGGCTGAAATGCCAGAAACCGGTCCCCGGTAGCTTGTTTCCTTCCCAGTATAAGAATTGGCTTGGTAGTTTGGTCTGCCCTGTTCCCATGATGCACTGGGCCAGGGTCAGACTAATTTGCATATAGCCAAGTTCTGAGCTGGGATGGTGCAGTGAGCTAAAAAACGGTGATGGATCAAGCCCTGATCTTTGGACTGGGTAAGAGTGGTCTGCTTAATTCAGACACTCTGTTCATCACCACCCCCTTTTCTGAATTATTTTTGTCCACCATAAGCGTGGAAGGGTATACTCAGATGTGAGTCCCTTGCTCATTGCACCATCAGGATTCAAGCAAGCCGGGCCGAAGACGGCTGAAATGCCAGAAACCAGTCCCCGGTAGCTTGTTTCCTTCCCAGTATAAGAATTGGCTTGGTAGCTTGGTCTGCCCTGTTCCCATGATGCACTGGGCCAGGGTCAGACTAATTTGCATATAGCCAAGTTCTGAGCTGGGATGGTGCAGTGAGCTAAAAAACGGTGATGGATCAAGCCCTGATCTTTGGACTCGGTAAGAGTGGTCTGCTTAATTCAGACACTCTGTTCATCACCACCCCCTTTTCTGAATTATTTTTGTCCACCATAAGCGTGGAAGGGTATACTCAGATGTGAGTCCCTTGCTCATTGCACCATCAGGATTCAAGCAAGCCGGGCCGAAGACGGCTGAAATGCCAGAAACCGGTCCCCGGTAGCTTGTTTCCTTCCCAGTATAAGAATTGGCTTGGTAGTTTGGTCTGCCCTGTTCCCATGATGCACTGGGCCAGGGTCAGACTAATTTGCATATAGCCAAGTTCTGAGCTGGGATGGTGCAGTGAGCTAAAAAACGGTGATGGATCAAGCCCTGATCTTTGGACTGGGTAAGAGTGGTCTGCTTAATTCAGACACTCTGTTCATCACCACCCCCTTTTCTACTGGAGTCAAGCTAGCCTGGCTGATGAGGGGTGATGCCCTGAAACCAGTCCCAGGATGTTTACTCCCAGTCCAGGGAGTGCCTGGCATGCAGTTTGGCCTGGACTGTTTCCATTGGGAGCAGGGTCAAGACTGATTTGCATATGGCTGTCCCTGAACTGGCAGCATATAACAAGTCAAGACTTGGATGTGGTGTGCACTGTTCACTTTAAACCAACTTCATATATTTGTTAATCACAATATAAAACACAATCTGCTTGTTACTGCATTCTCACGTTTATATGTATTTCTTCATTGTATATTATTATTTCATTGTGTTTGGTACCATACTTCTAGCACCTCATATTCATTCATTACAACAAAATCTTTATATAATAGATTTTTTTAATACAAAATATTAACAAAAACATGAAATCATAATATTTTATGCATTACACAAAATGTTTAAATCCTGTTCATTTTCATGCCCGATGCGTTTCGGGACAGCAAGGTCCCTTCCTCAGGGGTTTTTCTGAAAACCCAAACAAAATATCAATGTTTAAACAATTATAGAATACATGGAGTATCATAAACGGCCAACAACCTTTCTTGTGTTGAAGGTTCTCATGAACCATTATTATTTTTCATCCTATTTCTTGTTACATTCTTAACCTAATCAATTCAAGACTGCTGGTATGCACAATCAGTTTTGTGTTTAGGTATTCATGCAAAATACAGATAATGCCCTAGTGACCTTAGACAAGCTGGTGTTATTTTAAATCACCGGGTGTGTGTCACTCACATACTCAAGTAATAACTCATTCTAACCAGTTCTACCTCATGTAGCCCCCCTCAGTAGAAGATCCATGACAATAACAGAGCCAATCAGTCTAAAAACAATCTAGAATTTGTCAAAAAAGTGATTTTTCTGAAAGAGGTCCTTTCAGGCAATAGATTACCCCAATACAACCATGTCACTATACATGTGCGCTTGCTCACCTCCAAGATGAGAGTATTCCAATCAGATGTATTCCTAATATTGCCTCAGTCTCTGTGTCTGCAATAGACAAACAAAGTCCATATTCAACCAGTTGCAACTAGATTTGCATGCCTTCATGCGCATATGAATAAACCTCTCAAATCCTAAAGACAAACTTCCCACTGCCCTCTTACCGGTAATAAAAATGCGTAGTCTCCACGAGCCCACTCCAGTCTGGTGGTGTGACTCATGTTCTGAATCATGTAGATGTAAGCCCACGTTGCTAACAGAGACGACGTCAACGTTGATCAGTTGAACCAATTCACTTACAGAGTCACAACCGCCATATTGAAATATTCGATACAGGTTACAATGTTCGTCCCACCCGACTCCGAAATGCCTCGAGGGGCTGAAACTATCTTTTCTTCCGCTTTGTTTTCCGAACAATCGGAAAACAAAGCGAATGTTAATTTGTGCAGTGATGAAACTCCCCAAACAAATCACCAAGTTGCTTCAGCTATATTGCAATTCATTAAACACCCATTACAGAGCAATGAATTCATATTTACTGTAACTGAACCACATAGAATAAAGCCCTAGTTGTTAACATGCCCCGTTCGTCTGTTACCCGAGTTCATAACCTCATAATGGCCACCATCTTTGAATAAGCATTTTCGGTTAAACGCTCCTCAAACCCGAGTTCAAGATGCTTCCAGTGGCTGTGTGCTAACTATTATAAACTCAATAAAAACGGACTATCAAGAACCAAAATGATGACTCTTCCCGAAACCTAAAAATGGTAAAATGGGCTATATTGTGAAACATAGTGTAACAAACGTATGTCAATCCACCGTACATTGAATAAAATACACAGCTACTTGCCATATTCCAGTAAGTTGAATGGACATCTCCTATCGGCGTGCTGTCCTAAATTCTATGTCCCAGTTTGCACAAACGTGTCAAACCAAAACCTTGAAAAAATGTCAACAAACTTTATCAGTCAAATGCTCATAAGATCGTGCTGACAGTGCCCTCCACCAACATGTAGCCTACTAAGTTGAAGTGAAAATAAGGTATTAATGGTGTAATGAGTTATGTACTTTATGTAGATGTAGTATATGTCCACCATCAAAATCCTACTGTGGATTGAGTGTAGAAATAACTACACAATCATATAAAACAGCACGTCAATCCTATCGTTCAGTCCTTTTGGTAGTAAAGTATCCAATCGATTGATCCAATAGATCTCGCGTTGGAGCAGCCTCTTGTTGTTGTCAACTCCTCAACTGTCTCAATTATTTGATATCTCAATTGTGAGATGGAATGGTTCGCTTCCTGCCAATGTACTGTTATACTGGATGTCTTATTCTTGGTCATTATCGTACGTTTGTGCTCAGTGAGTCTGACTTTGATTTTACATTGGGTTTGCCTACATAGGCCTTGCCACATGGGCATTTAATGCAATATCTGACGTTGCGAGTGTTGCAATCTGCTGTATGCCATAACTGTATATTTCTTCCTGAGATAGGGTATGTCAAATTATTCCCCACGATAACATTGTTGCAATGTATGCAATTAAATTTGATGGTTCCCTTTTGTTCCTCTGATTATGTTGCTTATCTGGTGTCGCCAATAGTTCACTCTAGTTCTTCCCTCATGGGGTTTCCGTGTTATCTTCTGGAGTTTATTGTACATGGGGTTTCCGTGTTATCTTCTGGAGTTTATTGTAAGGCTCCATCAGGACAATTACGCAAGAATCCGCTGGGGGACCCAAGGACAGCTAACAGGGAGGGTGCCTGTGAACAGGGGGGTCTGCCAGGGCTGTGTGATGGCTCCGACATTGTTCCCTCTCTTTATCAATGGGGTGGTAGCCCATTTGAGGGAGAACTCTGCAGATGCCCCAGTCCTGGTGGGGTAGAAAACACCTACCCTCCTTTTTGCAGACGACACCCTCCTGATGTCCAAAACCCCCACGGGTCCCCAGAAACTGCTGGATAGATTTAGCCTGTTTTGTGATGAGCGGTGGCTAACTGTAAACTAACTGTAAATACCACCAAAACTAAGTTAATGGTGTTATCGTCCCAGAATAAAGCTAGGAGAGTTCATATAACCCTTAATGGGTCCCCGCTAGAGGTGGTGGAGGAATTTGACTACTTGGGAGTCAGGATTAACAGCAGAATGAAATGGGACTCTCACGTGGCCAAAATGCTACTAAACCTCAAAAGAACCTCTGGAGCAATTCTGAGAAATCAACGTATGTCAGTTAGTAGGCCCATAGCTCCAGCTCTAGCTGTCTATGAAGGCAAGGCGCTGGCCTCAGCGGTCTACGGTTCTGAACTATGGGGTAGTGAATGCATTAAGGACCTGACAAGAGCCGAGAACAAGTTTGTTATGGACTTAGTTTCCCTTCCTCACTCAACACCTTTGAAACCCCTTTTTAATGATACAGGTAAACGTCCAATTGCTGACATAATACGCCTCCGACCCTTGCTATTCTGGGTGTGCCTGAGAAGGACACCAGAACAGGAAAACTATGCTAAGTTCTTGGATGAACTAATTGTCTTGAATAGCTCAAACAAGATACAGTGGCGTAATAAACTAAGGCAGCTGATTGTGAGCTTGGGAATGGGCGAATTTTGTGATTCCCAGTCCCAATCCACGCCCCTCCCCCCTCCCCCCAAGCAAATTGTCTAAAAAATCTACTGGGAGTGGGTACAGGCCGAGGATCTAAAGAGCACTAAGTGGGGGATGCTTACTACCAAATTCCTAGAACCCAAGCCCACTAGAAAGCTAGAGCCCTTTCTAGACTTTATTCAAGTCCCGAGAGCTAGATCCCTCTATCTGAAAATGAGATACGGCATACTCCCTCTTAATAATTTTATAGAGAGGTGGAAAAGATTGAGGGACCAGTGCTTCACCTGCCCAGGATGCCCATGTGTGAAGGAATCCCTACCCCACTTCCTGTTTGCTTGTAAGGCATACAAGAGGCCAAGAACAAGGTGGCTAAAACCAGTATGCAGGGAGTTGGGTGTTAGAGATTTTAGGATTGCCCTACGTATCCTTTTAACAGATACTTAATCTCTGTATATTGTATTTGGGGTTGCAAGGTTTCTTGCTAATGCTTGGTTTATATGCACAGGCTGCTAAATGGAAACAAAAACTAGATCATGCCTTAACCTTTAATTCATACATACATTACTGCGGCTGCACTTTAACCTTTTGTAACTACTCTTTTTAAATTGTACATAGTTTATCATTTTTATGTTAAGAATCAGTCCGAATATTTTTAAGTAACATTTTATGTCTGGAAATGTTTACATGTTTGTACTTTTATGATATGAATATATTGAATAAAGTATTATGACACTCTAGTTCTTCCCTCTTGTATAAGGGTGTAATGGCTTTTCTTTGAATAAACTGTTGAAATCAGGTTCATTTTTTGAAAGTTCTCACCTAGCATTGATCATCCTTTTGATGGCTCGCAAGCATGTTGAGAATTTAGAAACAAACACTACAGCGTCCTTCTTAGGTTTGCTGGATTTGGTGAATATTTACATCCTGTCCTTCTTGTCCACCCTCATAATGCATTCCTGTAATATCTCTTCCGGGTAACCCCTTTCAACATACCTCTGCTTGTGTTCCTTTTTTTTTTTTAGAGTACTCACAGTTTGATCCGAACAAATCCTTTTGATTCTCAGAAACTGAGAGAAAGGTAAGTTGTGAATAAGGCTTCTTGGATGAAAACTTGTGAATGCAGAAGCATTGTTTCTGTCGGTGGGCTGCGTGTATATCTGGGTTTGAACACCTGTTCCTGTTGGTTTCTTCATAACTAATACATCCAAAAAGTTTATTTGTTTATCATCAATAGTGTTTGTGAACTGTATCTTCGAGTTCTATCATATTCTCAAGTTTATCTCTTGTGTTGGTCCAAATTATAAATATAAAATCAATGTACTGGACATGCATGGATAGCAAAAACACAATGGATTTAGGCACAGATCTTTTTACAGGGGTGAATGTTTGACATTGTGCAGCATTCTGTCCATCATTTGTTCTTTTTAGAGTTATGTAAGTGATTTGATTGCAATAACAATTCCATCTGGAGAAAAGGGTTCCTCTAATAACAATCTATCTTGCAGAGAAATTATAAGTAAATCACAGGAAACGAATAAGTTATCAATCATTTGATCACCAATAAGTAATGGTATATCACTCAGCTGTTTTTAAAAAGACAACCATTCAGTGGTAATATCTTTAGAGCTTGCAAGTAATTCACCTTGTGAGTATCATATTGCATGAACTTGCATTCTACCTTTTTAATTCTCAAATTGCTAGCTAACAGTTTATCAGACCTTTTGGAGCTATAGTAACATTGTGCTTTTGCATTTGAGTTTTTGTATCCCAGCCATTTAACTAGTAATTCATTGAACTCATATCATGACTGTTGTAACTTGAATTTGTATTTTTTATCTCCTAGAGCTACACAAAATATGTCATATTCAGCAGTTTGAGCCAAAACTTTAATTGTAATATTTTAGTTCTCATTAGTCAAAAGGGATATCGATGATTTGAGAAGCATCAGATGACTGTCAATAAAAATATGAATATGATTAAGGAGGTGTATTTTCTTTTCTTTATTTAAAACAATTCCTGTGTACATTTTCCATTTTGGAAGATCTTGCAAAGTAATGTATTCTTAGTAAACTAAGAAGTAAATGTGTAATCTAATTGCATAAATAGCAAGGAGTTGATAATATAATAGAGTGTTGAGAAAAAAGAATGGGAGATCCAATAGAAAGTAAACTTGTTACCTGTAGGGATATTGGATCACTAATTATATACAACTTTAGTGGTACTAAATGGTGTTTAAATGAATTTTAAAAAATGCAACTATTGGCAATCTAGCTAATAATGGGTCACCTATTACATTAAACCCTCTTCCCACAAAAGGAGGTACATTGCAATAGTTAAGTATTTCCTTAATGATTATATCCCCAAAAATAGGATCATTGGATGGTGCATATAAATTAATTTTCTTACAAAAACTATCAGCACCACTACGTTGCAAACAAATTTAACATTTATTTCTGATATCTACCCCATTCTTACATTCTATAGCCCTTGACAAAATAATGTATCCAATCTTTGTTCATAATAGCTAAAATTCTATTTTCAACACTAGTTTCCTACAAAAAAGATCCCCTCTCCAATCGTCCCAGTTGCAGGATCAAATAACCCATATCTATAGCCAGCTTCTTTGAGACGCTTTCTGAAAAGAGATTATTCTTTACAGTTTTATACTACATTTTTCAGTTAGAATTTGATGCATATATGCTTTGGTTCCATCAAACAGAAGCAAATGAATTTGCCTTACAACTTTTCAAATTTAAATCAACGGTGGCATCAAAATAGTTTGAAGAGCGTTGGGCTGGGGTTGACAGCATTAGATGTACATTGTGTGGGTAGATGCTTAGCTTTGTTAATTTAAAACCTTTTTATAAGGTTTAGATTGAATAAGCTTTCCAGATAAAGCTTACAACTTTGACTGTTTAGATTTTCTGTTAGGTTGAAGGTGCAGAGATTATACTGTTTGTTTCTATTATCAAGTTTAGGTAGCATTTTGCTCACAGGTATAACCAGTTATACAATAAGTGAGAATTGATGCAACCACTTCCGGTTATCATTTATTTTAATTTTGTTATCAGATCGTCTTTTAGAAAGGACAGCTAACCCTTTATGAATCCATTTAATGTCACTACTTATTGAATCTGTGTTAAATTGCACTGCTTGAATCTCTTCTGAAATGTTAGTTAACGAGGATTCTTGGTATTACACAACTTTCATTTGACTTAGCAGGAGTGAGAGATGACATTTGCATCATTTTATCAGAGTGAAAACATTTAAATGCCAATGCTGAAGCAGCCATTGGTACAAGTGTTTTAAGTTTATTCAGAAATCAATAATTTTCATAGGATATTTCCAAAAAATATTCAAATGTTATTGAGTAGTGAAGAAGAACTTTAGATAATGTGGTAAGTGGTATCTAAAGGCCAGCACTTTAAAGTTAAAATCAAGCACTTAAAGTTAAATACTAATTGAATCAATTTTTTATATAAAAGTGAAGAGAAAGCCAGTGAAGCAGCTAAAACTAGTTGTGGGTGGTGATTTTATTAAAGTCAATCCACACCTCGTGACCTGCTCTTAAGTGGGTGGGCCTGGCATGGCAAGCGCGCTCTCTGAAGCACACCCACGAACACACAGAGGCAGTGCTTATAAAACGTCCTTAAGAGCCAGGAAAACTCGCAAAAAAATATAAAGACGGAAGAACGCTGCATTAGATAGCAGTATCTACCACCAGGGATAATAGAGCTGTTCTCCTGCAGTCTTCTCAGCACAGGCACTCTTAAATGTCATCATAGGAGCTTGGGTGGGTGTCCAGGTGAAAGGGATTGTGTGAGTCAGAGAAGAGAGTGTTTTTTGCTTTCACACAATTAGCACTTCAGGCAGCTCCTCATTTGATTGCCCTAACCAGTACCCCTTCTCAGGTTTACCCGGGGAAAAGCCCTGCACTCAGAAATGACATATTTGTCAAATAGTGCCCACCCTACTTCAGTGCACAGGGTAAAGGCTGAGATGTGGACACCGAGGCAATTCGTACCCAGGTGCGCTGATCAGTGGTACTTTAACAATCTTCAGAATGGTGGGGGTGGGGGAGGGCTGGCATCAATTGTATATTCCTGAAGTCCCAATTATAGGAACCTCCTACACATATGACAGAAGCCAATATGTATTTTAAGTTTCTTTATTCCCCGGAGCACCGTGACTGCATCTTCTCTAGAGCCCGGCCGGCGCCACACAAAATGGCCGCCTTCCGGTTCCTGTGACCCTTCCGGTTCCGGCTCTAGTTGGAAACAACTAGACCGTTACCACATATCTCCCCCCTTTCATGCAATCAACATATATCAAAATACACACTCTTACTTAGTGTCCATACCAAAGTCCTTGAATCTCACAGGGGTCTTTACGATTCTTCCTGCTCTCGTTTTCACCACTCCATTTTCTCTTTCACTTCCCTGCTCCTCCGATACCGGCAACATGCCTAGTGCCTCCGCTCCTTCATGTATACCTCCAGGCCTCTCCTTCTCTGTTCTTTTCCTGCTCCTGCCACTTCCCATCTCTTCCTCTCTGACACTCCTGTCCAGTTCAATGTCTCTCTCTTCTACTTGCTGCGTGCCCTCTTCTACTTGCTCTTGTCTCCTTCCTCGACTTTCCTCACGCCTCTTCTCTACATACTCATCCTCTTCTCCTGTCTCATCTCCCCACTTCAAGATTTTGCTGCACTTCGCCATTCTGTCCTGCGACCATACTTTGCCGTCGCTGAGCAGTGCCGATCTTGCATACGGCTCTAGTACCTGTAGGGGCTGTGTGAATTTGCGTTCTCCCTTCCTTCTCATGGTCGCTACCTTCACTCTCACCCACTCACCCTTCTCTAGTGACACGCCTTGGTATGTATTGGCATTTATATAGCGCACTACTAACCCGTAGGGTCCCAAGGCGCTTCGACCGCTGCGAAACCCTTCCTGGCTTCCCTGAGAGATGGTCCCTTAATGGGTATCTCCAGGGTGAGACCAGGCATCCCCGGCGGTCTGGTGGGGCCGTTAGTGAAGATGAGGCAAGCTAATGCCCAGAGTTGCCGAGTGTGATCGCTGATCAGAGTGGGCACCGAGGCGAGAGAATTATCGAGTCCGCTGACCCTGGTCCAGAAACCTGCAGCGCCGGGAATCGAACCCTGGTCCCGGGCCGTCCTCTGCTCTCGGGTCTGCCGCCTCTAACCAGTGAGCCACACTACTTCACTTCACTTCACTTCACTTCACTTCACTTCACTTCACTTGTACATTTCGCCTCTTGTTGAAATGTTCAGTGTACGTCTCCTGCGCTTTCTCCAGGTTCCTCCTGACAATGGCTGGTGACCATTTGCTCTGTACCACCATTTTCCTCCATACAACATTGTCCTTAGTAAATGGCTCTCTCCCCCTTAATACCTTAAAGGGGCTGTATCCCGTGCAACCTGGCGTGATACGGTAGGCCCACAACATCTTTGGCAACTCCTTCTCCCAATCCTGTCCATCATTTATGGCTGCTTGTATTGTGCCCATTATTACCCTGTTGAAACGTTCCACCTGTCCGTTCCCTGCGGGGTGGTATATGGGGGTATGCTTGACCTCAATACCATTCCTGGACATGAAAGCCTCCCATTTCGCTGATGTAAATTGTGGTCCATTGTCACACGTGATGATTTTGGGAAAACCTTCTTTGATGAATATGGTACTACCACCGTTTCAGTATCTACTGCGTCCTTCACGTCCACCTCTGGCCATTTTGAGTACTTGTCGATCAGTACGATTGCGTACTTCTTAATGCCTTCCACGTTAAGGATGGGTCCAATGATATCGATGGGCACCATCTCCCAAGGTCCTTCCGGCACAGGGAACTTCCCTAACGGTGGTCTCAACATAGACTGGGATTTGTCCGCCTTGGAACAGGACTCACATAGTCTTACGTATCGTTCCACTTGTGCGTCTATGGCCGGCCACCAATACGCTTGTCGAGCTAGGGCTTTGATCTTGGTGATCCCCTGGTGTCCTTCGTGCAGCAACGCCATCAAGTGCTCTATAATCCCCAGGGGGGGGGGATGACTTTGTCGCCCCTGGTTTTCTCCCAGTGACAGTTCATCCCTTACTTCCCAGTACCTCCTCAAAGTCTCTTTCAGGTGCCTCTTCTCTGGCCACCCGTGGACGACGTATCCTTTTATCCAGATCTTCATCCAGTTTGTAGGCCTCTTCCCATTACTGCGCACTGATCACTTTCTCCGTGTCCTGTATGGTTGCCACCATGTAGCCTTCCCACCTCGGCGCCTCTTGCTTGTCCGCTCCCTCCTTAGCCGCCGCTCGACTCAGAAAGTCTGCCACCTTGTTCTGTGGTCCCGGGGTGTGCTCCACCTCGTACACGAAGTCTAGCAATCGTAGTGTCATTTTGGCAATTCTTGGTGTAGCGTGAGCATGACCATTAAATGTTAGGACCTTTATCAGGTTCTTGTGGTCGGTTCGGACTAGGAACTTGGCACCCCACAGGTATTGTCTGAAACGCTCCATTGCCCACACCACTGCTAACATCTCCTTTTCGATGACGCTGAATCTTTCCTCGTTGGGCGCCAGGGACCTTGAGTCGAAGCTGACCGTTGATATCTCTCTGTTGCCGGACTTCTGCATTAACACTGCTCCCAAGCCCCGATCACTGGCGTCGGTGGGTAGAATGGACTCAGCCTCCGGATCAAATCCTTTCAGGGGTATGGCTTCACTCATTTCGTGCTTCAATGTCTCGAATTCCTCCTGCTCTTCCTTGTTCCATTTGAAGCCATTTCTTTCCTTCAGTAACTAGCGCAAGCAGTGCGTCTTGGTGGCAAAGTTGGGGATGAATTTGCTATAATATTCGGCCATTCCCAGGAACGACCTGACGTCTACCTTCCTCCCTGGGGCTGGCGCGTCCACTATCGCTTGCATGTTGGCTCTCTTTGGCTCTATCCCCTTTTTGCTAACTTCATGACCGAGGTAGGTTACTGACGATACACCAAATTTGCATTTGGTCCACTCTGCAGTGAGCCCGTTTTCTTCCAAGGTGCGTAGCACGGTGTGCAGCTTCTCATTGTGCTCCTGTTTGGATGCTCCCATGACCAGAATGTAGTCTTGGAAGAATTGGACTCCTTCCACCTTCCGAAAGTGTCTGTGCATTAGTTTTTGGAATACGGCAGCTGCCAGGCCAACCCAAATGGCATCCTCACAAATTTGTAGCACCCAAAAGGAGTTATGAATGACGTAAGGTGACTGCATGATGGATGGAGCTTTACTTGGTGGTAGGCAGATGACAGGTCCACTGTCGAGAACCATTTGATGCCCTTTGTCTTGGCCAGCATCTTATTTATGCGGGGAAGGGGAAACTTGTCAATCAAGATGTTTTTGTTAAGTTCCCTGAGGTTGACACACAGCCTCACCTTTCCACCAAGGGTGAGAGCCACTCTGCGCTCTCTATGGCCTGTATCACCTCGCTTTTTTCCAGTCTGTCAAGTTCCGCTTGCACTGCCTCCCGACACCGGAAAGGAATGTTCCGCACCTTGTGGATGACCGGTTTAGCTCCTTCTTTCAACCTTATGAGGTGTTTGTACTTGGCCAACTCTCCTATCTGTCCGTTGAACACTTTAGGGTATTCTCTGCGCCAGGCTTCGTCATCACGTCCTTCCTCCATTTTCATCAGCAGCACCTTTTCTATGCCGTATGGGTTCAATTGTATTCCTAACGCTCCTTGGTCCTTCCAGCTGAGCACCGACGGCCCCTTTTCCGCAATGTACAATTTGCAATTTGCTTGACGGCCTCTGAACTCAAAGAGCAATGGGCAGTAGCCCAGCATGGGTATCCTCTGCCCGTGTACGTAATGGGTCTTACATCCATGGGATGCAGTTCTTCCTGTATCTTGTTCACGAACGTTTCTTCCCACACCTGTCTCTGTATTATTGTGATGGGGGGCTCCAGAATCCGCTATTATCTCAATGGGTACTCCACCTATGTGCATGTTGAGCCTTGGTTTGTCCGACTCTTTACATCCTATGTCCAAGACCTGGGCATCAATGTAGAGAACTTCCTCCAGATCGTCTTCCTCCGCCTGTGTGTCTTCTTCCTCTGGGTTTTCTTGGTCTATGTACCTGACAGTGGTTCCCTTGGGTTTCCGGCGGCACACCTTTTCATAATGACCGAAAACACTGCAGTAGGCACACTTTGCCCTAAATGCCTGGCACACTTTGTCGTTTCCCATGTGCGACGTGCTTCCACACCTGTAACAGCTTGGTCGTCCGCCTCTTCCCGTCTTCTGGGCTGCACCTCCTGATTGTGTGCTCCGTCTGTTATCCAGGCCCCTTGGTGGCTCCCTCTGCTTTGTTCTTTCGCCCTTCTGGTGCGTCATGACTCTACAGACCGTCTGTGTGCCTCCTGCATCTTTCCGGGCTGCTTGGGCACATCGCTTGGACATCTCCGCCTTTTTCACTAGGGCCCAGACTTCCTTCAGGGGGGCATCACCATTTACCCACAGTGTCTCTTGAACGTGTGTGCTGGAGGTGTGCATTATGATTTGGTCCCGTACCAGCTCGTCGTGGAGAGTACCAAATTTACATGTCAGTACTAGTTTCTGTAGTGCTGCCACGTACTCATCGACCGTCTCTCCACTCTCTTGTTTCCTCTGGAAGAAATTGTGCCTGTCGATGGCCACGCATACTACTGGCCTGTAGTGCGCGTCTAAATCCTCAATGGCGTGTCTAAACATATCGGTGTCGGTCGCGTCCCTTGGGCCCTTTACGATTGTGTCAAACACTCTGAGCCCCACCGGACCCAGGTTGTGCAACAGGATCTTCCTCCTCCTCGGGCTCGAGTACGCCGCCTCACTTTCATCTTCCAATGCCTCTAAATAATTTAGAAAGTATTGCTTCCAATCTTCCCAGGGCATCGTGGGCTCCACTCTTTTCGGGAGAAACTGCACCATTTGGGTGAGGGAAGTGGACTGTGCTGCCATCCTTCCGTTTCCTCTGGGGCCTGCTTGTGCTTG
This sequence comes from Lissotriton vulgaris, assembly GCF_964263255.1. Taxonomy (NCBI): domain Eukaryota; kingdom Metazoa; phylum Chordata; class Amphibia; order Caudata; family Salamandridae; genus Lissotriton; species Lissotriton vulgaris. Next base: position 1,825,671,754 of record NC_141687.1, on the reverse strand, counting down.
GATCGTGCGACCGGGCGGGCTGCCTGGCGCTTGTCTCTCGTCTGCGTCCTCCTCTCTGCGCTCCCTACTGGCTGCTCCTCCTGTCGCCCCTTCTGTCACTGGTAGCCCTCGCCGCCCGCTTCTGTCCTCTGTGCTTGGCCCTTACCCTGTCCCTGCTGACCCGCCAGCGTGCCGTGGTAGGGTGCAAGCTTGAGTGGGGTGGTACCTCTGTCCTCCGCTGCGCGACGATGAGTTGCCACGTGACCCCGCGTGGCGCGCAGTACCTTCTTTTGCCGCGCCCAATCTAAGGCCTTTCAGTTGGACGGCATCGCCAGTGTCCTTTGGACCGGTGCCGCTCCACCGATCGTGGTGGGCACTCTGCAGTCCTGTCGCCGGTGCTCTGCTACTCGCCCTCTGCCGCACTCCGGGAATAACTCTCGCATCACCTTGTGTGTGTTTATGCGACTCTGTTTTCAAATGTAATTCGACGTTCCTTTGTTGTATATTGCTTCCGTTGCTAATCGCGCTGGTCCGTGCCTCTCCTCGTCGCCATTATAGGAACCTCCTACACATATGACAGAAGCCGATATGTATTTTAAGTTTCTTTATTCCCCGGAGCGCCAGGACTGCGTCTTCTCTAGAGCCCGGCCGGCGCCACACAAAATGGCCGTCTTCCGTTTCCTGTGACCCTTCCGGTTCCGGCTCTAGTTGGAAACAACTAGACCGTTACCACACCAATGAATGTCAAATATCCAAACATCACTCGGAGAACAAGTGTGGGAAATGAGCGACTCTAATTCAGCAGGAGAGTGGTAAGGGTGTGGTAGGTAGCCGGTGGTGCCTTTTGGAGCACACACAGTCAGAAACACATGGTGTGGTAGTGCACATTCTTTCACAGACAGCACACTTTCTATAGAAATTACCACTACATTTACAAAGACATGAAGTTTTCTGAGCGCACAAATGATAATGTGGGAAAATCAGGTTTCAATGAATATTTGTCAACTGAGAATCACCAAGTAAAGTGTTTTGACCTGGGTCTGAGTTAGAGTTCAGCGGATAGGTTACACCGTCACAAACGTGACAAATATCCGGTCAACCATATTGCAAGTGCCATTGGATATAATGCACTTATAATAGAGCAGATGGCATGGCATATCTGTTAAATTTGAGACAGAGTACCGAGTATGCCAAACTCTGAATCAGGCCCTAAGTTTAGATCACATTTCAAAATTATAAAAAAAGAGCTTAGTTTGTGCTTTTCGACTGGCTGACATATTTTGAAATATTTGTACAGTGCATTTAAAGGTATCTACGTTTTGTTGCGTTTTAGAAATAATTGACATCCACAGGCTTTCCTTTCACACTCTCTGTACCCAGCAAGATTCTCACATAGTTCTCTTTACCAAAATCGTCTGCCTTTGCAGTCAGAGAAAGAAAAGTAAACACCAATTACCACAGACCTATTAGGAATCTTAGATCCACGGGCACCGCTAAGCTGACTGTTCCAAAAGTGCAAATAGGAGGGAGGCAGATCCTTTGGCTTCTTAGCAGCAAAAAATTGGAACCAACTGCCGCTGGACCTTAGGATGCAGCCAGAAGTATAGGAAACTGAAAACGTGGTTCTTCAGGTCCTCACCGGCAGATTAGTGTTTAGGCAATGGATGGGGGTCGGCTTTTGTCTAAGTGGAGGAAGAATTCTTAGTGCTGGGACACTCCGTTGGAGTAACCAGAAGACAGAGCCGAACAATTGACCTCTGTGACCAGATAAAAGCTAAATATAAAGGCATTTTTATCAATCAATCAATCAATCACTCACTCAATCAGGTGCACTGTAAGCATGCTACTCACCAGTGAGGCTCTCAAGGCGCTGGGAGGGATTTGGGGGGGGGGGGGGGGTAAGTAGCTCTGTTAGGCGAAAAGCCAGTTCTTGAGTGTCTTCCTGAAGATGTTCACGGAGGGACGCGTCTGATGTCGATCGGGACTTCATTCCAGGTCTTGGCCACAATGTAGGAGAATGCCCATCCACATGTTCTGGTGTTGCTAATTCGTGGGGTTTCGGCGAGGTCGGCGGTTCAGAGGTTTCTCTTGGGTACTTGGAAGGAGATTCTTTCGTTGAGGTCTTGGGGTCCAGTGTTTTTGAGGCATTTGTAGTCGTGGGTTATTACCTTGAACGTGTTTCTCTTCTTGACAGGGAGCCAGTGGAGGTTGCGAAGGTGCTGGGTAATGTATTCATGTCGTGGGATGCCGAGGACGAGTCTGGCTGCAGTGTTTTGTATGGTCTGGAGTTTGTGGAGCAGCGACTTGTTGACAATCCTTGGTGTACTCCATAGTTGATTTCTGTGGGTGCAGAGAGGAAAGATGGTAGTCTGATTCTTTGGGTTCTGCCGGTGAGGAAGGAGCAGATCCAGTGGAGGGCCCTTCCCTGTATGCCAAAGTCGTGGAGTCTGGCAGTGAGTGTGTGGTGGGAGAAGGTGTTGAACGCTGCGGAGAAGTCTAGCAGGATCAGGGCTGCGCTGTGTCCTTGGTCGAGGAGGGTGCGGCTGTCATCTGTGGCGGCAAGTAGAGCGGTCTCAGTGATGTCGTTGCCTCGGAAGCTGGATTGGGAGGGGTCGAAGATGGTGTTTTCCTCGATGAATTTTGTTAGCTGGACATTGACGATCTTCTCAGTGACTTTGGTCGTGAAAGGGAGGAGTGGGATGGGTCGGTAGTTCTTGAGGTCTGTTGGGTCGGCTGTGGGTTTCTTTAGCAGGGGTCTGAATTCTGCGTGTTTCCAGTCGCTGGGGAAGGTGCCCGTCTTGAAGGTGGTGTTGATGGTGCGTCGTAGTTCTGTGGCAATGGCGGGTTTTATCAGTCATTTATCTTCTGAAGTCAAGCATGGATATTTTTTGGGGGCTGTAGCATTTACCACCCTTTACTACTTCTAGCGCTTATGGAACTGTCGGATCCCACTAATTGCCCATTTTGGGAGTAAGGCTGTCCTTCTCTCAGGGTGAGAGAGGAGTGCAGCTAACACTGTATAGATGAGTGAATTTAATTAAAAAACTGTGTTTCTGGCAGTAAATCAGTGAAGTATCACAAAAGAAAACTGAGGGGGAATCGTGCCGATCCCACATGAATAATACAGAATGTTTTATGGAGCATTCAATAAAGTCGTATGAGGAGGCAATTACATTTTAGAACAGTGACCAACACATAGCAGATTACTATCTGTAGAACAGGGTGCTTGTGTGCATGGACAATTACAAATGCCACCTCAAGGGTATATAAGGTAATACCTAATATTTTACTCAATTAGCAAATTACTTAACTGTGATGGGCAGGCAAGATAGTTGGTAGAAGCTAAAGAACATTTAGGAAGTGATCCTTATTTACACAGAAGGCTTTTTTAGAATTACAACATCAGGGGATGGGTAAGTCAGTACAAACAGCTGACCATAGTATTTGTATTATTTGTAGAGCGCGATAGACCAAAAGGCATCAAAGCACTATGCAAGGGAGAGGACTGGGAGAGCAGTGACAGCTCAGAACAGCAGGATCAGCACAAAAGTCAACCCCCAAAAAGGAGGGCTAATCCTCAAAGAGACAAGTTTTAACTTGCTAACGGAACATCAGGTGAGAACTAAGGCTCCTGATATGTTTAGGAAGGAAATACGAAAGCCTGGCAGCTGCCACAGTAAACGCATATTCCCCCCCCCCCCCCCACACCTAGCTTTCTTCTACCGAGGAACCACCACCTTATTTGGTCCAGCAGATCGCAGAGGTCAGTTAGGAACATACCAATTCAGGGCCATCCTGTGATAACTCAACCCCTGAGAGTGGAGAGCTTTATCCATCAAGCAGAGAGCTTTAAAAGACACACATATCTTTACTGGTAACCAATGAAGGGATCTCAGTCCTTCCCTGACCGAGGAGAGTTTCGATATTCCCAGGACCATGTGTGCGGCAGCATTTTTGTGGTTTCTGTGACATAACCAGTTGCAACTGACGTACCCACTCTATTGACACACAATATATCAGTACATTGCAGTTTCCGAACAGCATCTGCATATGGCTTAATGTCGCGGATAAGGAAATAACTTCAATATCAGTTCACATTTGGGGGGCACTGTAGCATTTATTTTGCATTACCACCATACTGTGGGCTTCTGAACACTTACCTACAAGGATAGCAAGCTACACTGTATAGGGTGCGTGGTTGGAAGGGTCTTGTTTTTGTGTGGCGCCTATGTGTGAAGTGTCTTCATGGTATGCTTGATGACCACGGAGGTAAAGTTATCGTGTTATGGGACACAGCACCTGGCAGTGTGATGGGTGAGGGTATGAGACAGATAGAAGTATAAAATACAGTTTTAATGAGGACTAACGCATCAAGGCGGCTACACAGCACAAACATAGCTATGAGCAGCACTTCATTTGTAAAAGAGTGAGTCCTGGGGCACAAATGTATATTCAGAAGCCCACAGCTGGTGCTATTGAATGTTGGTGTGCCACATACCAAGGCCTCGGGGTCCTGGTTCCACCTCTAGTGGTGGTCTTCAATCCACCACTAGACACCCCCTGCCTCTTTCTCTCTCACTCTGGCTGTTGCTACTTTCTCTGTCATGGTTTTTCTGTCTTTGTCTTCATCCTCCTTCTTTCCCCATTGTGTGTTTTTCTTTTTCTTGCTCAGTGTCAAAGTCTGTTGAGGACAAATACGTGCTGGTCCTCAGTATCCCACCTGCAACCACTGGTTAAAATGAAGCACTTGTTACAAGGGCACCGCATCCCACCTCCTTTGAGCTGGGGTTCATGCCCCAAGCGCCTCTCAAGCTCCTGAAGGTTCCCAGCAGCACTGGTCGGGTCATGGCCAGCCAGACTGGCATCCTGCGCATGCGCTTAACTGAAGACGGAAAGGCTACAACTGAATACACTTCCATTTTGTGTTAAAAACCAGCACAGGTATAAATATTTCAATTATTATACATGAATTGTTATATACTGGCAATGAAAGCCTGGGGAAGAGTTTATAATTCTGAGCATGAACATAGTTCTGTTTGGTAGTTGATATGTAGAATGTTATGCACTAAATTAGGTTTGACAGGGTTTTATTGCTGACTGGCCATATATGTTACTAATATTTAGAAAGAGGGTTTTGCTCACCATTAAATACACCTTTAGAGAGTTTACTGGAACAAGGTGCAGACACTATGAAGGGGATATGTTTACAGGCAGCATCAATGAGCCCCACATGGAGCTGCCCACTCACCCATCCTTATTCCTTACCCCCTCTAGATGCACTTACTGGAATTCTCACAGGTTCAGATAAATGCCCTTGGGTATTGAAGTGTGAAACATAGTGGGTGGAGGTTTTGTAATAAGTGCATTTGTACAAGTGGGTACCTTTCTACAGAATACGAGGATATCTCTCCAATAGGGATCCCGGGATCACTGTGTCTGTTCTGTGGGACCCTGTAGTATCCGGTAGTGCTATTCCTGTTCGATTAGTGGGACGACCACTGTATTTTACTGTGTCGTCATCTTGTTTACACTAGAAAGCCTCATGCAGTAATACACTTTCAAAATGTATACATAATTTAACATTGGTGAACGGCTGTCCGTAACCCAGCCAGCTGTGCTGGTTGGACGCAGACGATTGTAAGATATGTTTTTAGTGTAGGGTTGTGTGCTTGAGGCTCTGACAAATGTGTTCAATTGGGGAATGGTCCGAAGAGGAATGTTTATTTTTTTTAGGTCGCAGTGCACTAGACAGCACAGCTGTCTGGTTTGCTAAAGACATCTTAAGGAAATTCAGAAAGCTGACCTAGGGATGCATTCTGCCCGTTGTTTACCATTGGCTTTTTGGTTTATAACTCATATTTTTTGGCTTTCTATTTGCTGGCTTTTTTGCTTTAGGCTGTTCTGCTCGAGTTCATCCATCCCTTTGCCCACACCTCGTTTACTGTATTCTTCTACAAACTCTCTTTTTGCAAACAGGCCTTTAAATCCTGTTCTTATCTCATCACATTTGCTGTGCATTCAAAAATCGAGGGAAAATGATAGGCTGTGTCTACCAGGGAGCTTGGTGTTTATTTTTCTTTCTCTGACTTCAGAGCAGATTGATGTGACAATCGTCCTGACTAGTGAGTGCCTGCTTGAGGAAGACTGTACAGATAGTATTTAAATGTCTGTAAATGAACTGTGCTGACAATCAAATCAATACATTTCAACACATTATCATTGTGCACTGTATACTTTTATCAGTAAAACTGTATGTGAGTGCAAATCTAATGGTAATTTCAATTGAAGATGTGTTTTCTAATGGCAGTAGGCTACCATACCATGTATACTCCACATTACACCCCTGCACTCTACTCTATACGACCCCACCCCACTGCAATCTCCACTGCACCACTCCACACTCTGTCACTGCACTCTTCTCTGCACCACTCCACTATATGCTTCTCTACTCTACTCCACTCCATGCCAATGCACTCTACCCCACATTATGCCCCACTGCACCCTACACCACTCTACTCTATGCCACCCTACTCAGCAACACTGCACTCTGCCACTACATTCTACATCAATGCATTCTACACAACTTTACTCAAAACCAATGCTCTCTACGCTAATCTACTCTGCACCAAATCACTCTAGGTCACTATACTGTACGCCACTGTACTCTACGCCACTCTATTCTACTCTGCATCACTGTACTCCATGCCACTGCTCTATATGCCACTCTACATTGCTCCACTGCTCACCATGCTACTATACACCACTGCACTCTACAACAGTATACTCAGCAACACTGCACTCTCTACCACTCTAATTTATGTCACTCTGTGCCACTGAACTCTACGCCAATCCACTCTAAGCTACGCCAATCCACTCTAAGCCACGCCAATCCACTCTAAGCCACGCCAATCCGCTCTAAGCCTCTGCAATATATGACACTGTGCTTTATACCACTACACTCTAATATGCTGTCTACATCACTCTATTGCACTCTGCACCACTACACATCACTCTACACCAAGGCACTCTACACCACTTTATTCAAAACCAATACACTCTATGCTACTGAATTCTATGCCAATCTACTCTGTACCACTGCGCTGTGCACCACTATATTCTACTCTGTGCCACTGCACTCTACCCTACACCATTGCACTCAGTCACTTTACTCTGATGCTCTACTCTGTGGTACTGCACTCTATGCCACTTTGCTCCGCGCCACTGTAGTCTACTCTGCACCACTCTTCTGCACTCTACGCAAATGCACTCTATTTCAGTATAATCTACTGTGCGCCACTGCACACTGATACTGCCCTCTATGCTACGTCACTCGACGCCTCTGTAGTCTGCACCAGTATCCCTCTATGTCAGTGCACTCTACCCAACTCTACTATGCACCACTGCACTCTGCACCAGTCCATGTCTCATCACTGCACTCTACACTGATGCACTCTATGCCACTACTCTATACTACTCCACTCTACGGAACACCACTCCACTCTATGCCACTTCACTCTACTCTGAAACAATCTACATCACTGCCCTTTATGACACTCTATACCACTGCACTCTACCCTGCACCACTCCACTCGACTTTGAAACAATCTACTGTCACTGCACTCTATGCCACTCTGCGCTACTCCACTCTACGCCACGTCAATCAAATCTGAAAAAGTGCACTCTACACTATTTCACTCTACTGCATTTTACTCTATACCACTTTACTCAAAACCATTGCACCCTATTCCACTGTACCTATGCCAACTACTTCACACCACTCTACAACATTCTACTCTATGTTACTCTACACCATTGCGCTCTATGCCCCTCTATTCTACTCTGCACCACTGTACTCTACATCATTGCTCTCTGCACCATTCTACACCACTGCAATTTACGCCACTGGACCACCCTACTATGCAAAGCACTCTACATCACTCTAATCTACATCACCCCACTGCACTCTACCCTGCACCACTCCACTCTATGCCACTTCTCTCTACGACAAACTATTCTGCAACTATGCTCTCTCTGTCATTGAACTCTACGCCACTCTACTGTGCATAGCTACATTCTACGTCAATCCACTTTAAGCCACTCTAATCTACTCTGCACCACTGCACTCTACGCCACTTCATTCTACTGTGAAACAATCTACTCTAAGTCGTTGCACTCTATACCAGTCTACTCTGCACCACTGCACTTTACGCCACAATACTCTGACACTGCACTCTACACCACTGCACTCTACGCCACTTCATTCTACTGTGAAACAATCTACTCTAAGTCGTTGCACTCTATACCAGTCTACTCTGCACCACTGCACTTTACGCCACAATACTCTATGACACTGCACTCTACACCAGTGCACTCTACACCAATGCACTCTACATCACTCTACTCTGCAGCACTGCACTCTCTGCCACTGAACTCTATGACACTCTACCCTATGCCACTTTACTCTACTCTGCATCACTCTATTGCGCTGTACACCAATGCACCCCACACCACTCTAATCTACTGTGCACTACTCCACACTGCACTCTACGCCACTACTATCTACCTCGCAACGCTAGCCAGCACTACTCCACTCTACCCTGCACAACGCCACTCTGCACCACTTCACTCTACTCTGAAATAATCTACTCTATGCGACTGCACACTACACCACTCTGTGCCACTCTACTCTACACCACTGCCATCAATGCTGTGCCACTCTATTCTACACCACTCTACTCTATGCTGTTGCAATTTACCCTGACCAGTATACTCTACCCTGCACCACTCCACTCTACTCTGAGACAATCTACTTTACTGCACTCAATTCCACTGCAGTCTACGCTCCTGTGAGGTGATAGGTGGTGGCATGAGGCTCCGAAGTGACTTCATACCACCCTGAAAGTAACGGAGCAGAGCCACATATACGAGACACCCCTGCCCATGGAGATAACTCTCTTAATCTATCTCCACCTGTGCCCTCAAAAGCAAAGCGCTTCGAACAAATTGCAGGTGACAGTGTGCCAGAATCGAACTTGGAAATTTATGATGCTAATGAATTCACTCCAAAGAACGGGGTGGAAGAGCAGTGAGGAATCAGCGGCCAGGTACAGTATCTACCAGAAAGAGAGTTACTGAAGCTAAGTAGCTTGCTTGTCAGATGGATACTTGTAAACGTGGATTCCTCAAGCTGAGACTGAGTGGGCAAAATAGCCCTCCGGCAGGAACCGGCTGTGAAGTTTTGTGAACGACCGACACACGTCACAGCCTAACAGATCAGAACCAGCATCTCCCTTGCCAATGCTGTCACAGCTTCCTTAGCGTTAGTCCAGGCATTCAAGGAGTTGATCAGCATATTTTGATGCAGAGGTCTGTCAATCTTGACAGGGCTTTTTTCTGCACCCCCTTCCCATTCTTAGCACCACAAAGAGCTGGTCATCCACACTATGCTCTTTTATGTGGCCAATGTAGAAACTCAAACCCCCTTTCGGATCAAGCCCATGGTGACTCTTCCTCTTCCGAAGGTTGGGATGACGTAAAAAAATGTTGATAGATTGAATGACATGAAAAATTGTCACAACTTTGGGTCAGAAGTCTGCCTGGCCCCTCAGTTCCAATTCGCCTGGGAAGAAAGTGGATTAGTCCAGTTGCACCATGAGCGCCTTCAGTTTACCGAGTCTCAGCAGTCACAGTAAGTAGCTGCGCATTGGCTCAAAAGTTGTGCACTTAAAAACTGTCAACACTAAGTTGAAATCTTACTGTGGTATGACAAATGGCTTCAGGGAAAAAAATACGAGTGAGGCGTTCCATCAATGCATCTCAACAAGTGATATAAATATAAGTGGTTAAACAGGTAAACAAAAACGCTAAAAAGGCTATCAGACTTGCACTCAGACATGCCGATTGGGAATCAGACATGGACTGGTGCTTGCAAGAGGAAAGGGCGATATACGAAAGCAGAGGTTGCCCTGGCTAGTGGACCGAGGTATGGGGCCCCTGAAACGAAAGAAGAGGTCTTATCTGCACCCCATTAAATTATGCGTTTTCTGATACTGTTGACAGTGAATCATCATAAGGATTTTGTCGCATGGATTGAGGATATACTTGATGTATCTTTTGACCCAACTGTATTCATTTCTTGTACTTTTATTTTCTGTTGTCCTCAGGAATTGAACTTTGTTTTCGAAATTGCACCAGGTTTTGTTTATTATTGATTTGTGTTTCTTCTTAATAAAAAGAGTAAAAAAAAAAAGTCTAACAGACAACCTTTAAATGAGCCCACTGAAGGGCCTTGCTGGGTTAACAACAGAACAAGTAGTACATTTGAAATGTTGGTCTGCAGGGGGTAGGCATGACGAGCAGCACATCAGGCAACACTTTCTACCAGTGTCCAGTGTAGATGGAGTTTGTCACTGGGCATCAGGCTGGATAGCAAACTACCCCCACCTAATCTCCATGTATGGAGTTGTAGGTTGCAGAGATTCTTGTGAAAGACCCTCTCCTGTTGCTGAGACACAAGGTCATCCCAAACTGGTAGTCTGTTTGCAGGCAAAATTTTCATGCTGAGGAGCACTGGGAACTATACTCTCCTGGTCACAACTGGGGCTATTAAGTGTGTAGTGATGCATCTGTCACAACCACAAATTCAGATTGGGGAAGGGAGAGTGACCTGCTGCAGGTCAGGTTGGTGCTTGTTTGCCACCACAGAACATCCTGAGCAGACTCCTCTGAGATCTGAATAGAGTCGGAGTGGCATCACTGATTATGGGCTCACTGAAACCTGAGGTTCTACTGCAGGGTGCATACCTGACATCTGGACGAGAAGGATGCAGGAGGCTAGGAGTCCGAGAAGCCTCAGAGCCATCCTCACTGAGAACCAGGATACAGCCCAACCATCAGGATCATATCTGCGATTGTGGAAAGTCCTTGAACACCACTGCGTCTACGACAGCCCTAGTGAAGCAACTCCACTACATTGGGCGCAGGTAGAACTTTGACTTTTCGATGGGAAACTCCAAAGATGTTAGGAGTGTGGCAGTCTGGAGCTGTTATACAACTGATTGAAGTTCGTCCTCAGCTACTCATCGAGGACCACCAAAGGTGGGCAGCGACCACTGCCATCACTTCCGTGACCACCCAAGGGCCTAAGGTGAGGCCAAAGGAGAGCATGGCAAATTGGAAGTGTTCCGACACCAGCGTGAACGCAGATAATATCTGTGGGATTGCAGGATGGATATATGAAAATACTGCTCTACAAGTCCAGGGACTCCACCCTGTCTCCTAGGTCTAGAGCAGAAAGAATCTGAGACAGGGTGAACATTTTGACTTTGCATTTCAGTGGGCAGAGGCCCAGTGTAGGCCTGAGTCTTTTGTCTTTGTTCGGTAAATGGATCAATCGCAATTAGAGGCCCTCTCTTCCATCTGAAGCTGGCACCCGCTTCAAGGAGCCCTTGACCAGCATAGGGTTGACGTTTCTCAGCAAGACTGCTGACTGATTTGTGTTCAGGGAGAAACTGAGAAGGAAGGAAATGAAAGGCAGGGTGTTGCCCTTCTGAATGATTTGCAAAACTTAACTGCCAAACGTGACAGCTTTCCTGCTGGAGAGGAAATATGGAACCTGCCTCCTGACAGCTAAGTAGAGGCCTATGAGCGGGCATTAAAGTAGCTTGGCAGCCGCTGCAGTAGGGGAGGCAGAGGTAGAAGAGAGCTGTCCCTGCTGGTGCAATCAACCTTGGCCGGTGCAATCAACCTTGGCCACTGCCGCAGCCTCTGACCCAGGACTGGGCCTGCAGTTACTTCACAGATTAGAAAGTGTCAACAGGTGAAGATCCTCAGGGTCCGCCTGATGCTCTTTTTAGGACCACCTCCAGGCACCTCTCTTTGTGTTTGCTCTTTCAGCTCGGAATATTAGAATGGCCAGGTGAGTGAAAGGGTTGGGGACTGGTTATAGGATCTCAGTTAATAGATTTGTCTTAGTGTCAACAATAGGAAACTGAAAGTGGGGGTTGAGTTGTCTGGTCTAGCTTTAGTCTCTGGAGATTTATCTGGCATCCTGTATATCCAGCTACACCTCATCATCAGCACCGTGAGAGGGAGTAGGTTGTCTGTGCCTTCATGATGATCATCAATAGAGTCATGGGGAACATTTTGCTCATCATAAACTGTGTCTGGTTTGGATCCAAATAAGGCCTCTCAGCTCTGATAGTACTTACTGCCATTGAGGTAGAGCCCAAGGATTAAAGTCTTGTTGCAAACTAATCAATTTCATTTGGCAATCTTGTAATATTGACACAGGCCTGCAGTGGGCCGACAATGGATTGGGGTCATTGACCAGTGTTTGAGTAGGGTCCAGGCCAAGCGCCTGTGGAGTTGGCAATTACATTAGAAGGAACTGGCTTGGAACCAGGGGCCCGGAGGAAGTGTGAACTGGTGTGGTAAAGAGTTCAGGAACAGATCCCACAGTGTCAGTTGGCGCTGACAGAGGGAGTCAAAATGGAGCCGCTCATGGCTCCATGGCATCAGAAGGTGTGCCAGAGGAAGCCTCCTGCTTCTCAAAGAGCTTCAGCATGGCGGACTTGAAGGCTGCTATTTGCTGCGGGATCAACCATATCCTGTGGAATTCTGGCCATGCCGGGACCAGTTGCAAGGCTGAGTCCAAGTCAGAAGACACTTGTGGGGTATGATCTCCTGATTGACGTGTTTGCGCTTTCTCACCTGATTTAAAGTGGGAGGATATGGTTGAGTCCTGATTGGCTTTCTTGCACTTGTGGCATATCTTAAACTTCCTACAGGATTTTGAGTGGGACCAGGACTTTACACTGATTTACTTTTTGAACAGGATTGCAAACAACCCTACGATTTGGAAAAAAATTATGTTTCTTATGGTTGGCTCTGTTTGGGCTCTCCGATTGCCTTTGGGTGCTTGAGGGGAGATTTGCTGCACGTCTTTAAGCCATGAAGCCCAAGCACAGAAGATGCACGTCGGACAGGCCCAAAACAGATGTCTACTTCCTGCAGTTACAACAGTTCAGTTTGAATAGTGTCAGTTTGGGGAGAAACATCATCCCTGGCACACTGTCTGAGGTAAACGTTCTAATCATTGGACGACCAACACAATTAGTAACACAGTTCTGGATGGAAAGAAAAGAAATTATGTCAAGGCACAAGGGTTGCACTCAGTGCCGGCTCCCCCGCTAAAGCGAGGGAGTCACCCCAATAGCAAAAGGAAAAATAAAATGGTACTAACTATTGTAATTATCATTTAGTTTTCCTATTTCAGTCAGTAGATCTAGGGGCGGGGCTGGCCAGATTGAGGAGTAGTTTACACTCCCTAAGTGCACATAACTGCTTCTGTCCAAAGTCCAATCTGGAGCCCCCATGGACTGTTGTCCTCCCCACTTCCTAAAAGATGCCCTCAACGCCCTCCCGGATCCAGCCCTCGCTCTGCTGAATGATTCCTTATCCCAGGGTTGTGTACCTAAGGCCTTCACAGAGACAATCGAGGCTGATCCCCAGATGTTGTAAAATTACCGCCCTATCTCCCTACTCCCGTACCTGGCCAAGGTACTAGAGGCCCATGTGGCGAAAGGTCTGTCAAATTTTATGGAACAAACCAATTTCCTCGACCCACACCAAGCTGGATTCCGTCCTGTCCACTGTACGGAGATGGTAATACTGGCTATATTGGACTCCCTACGAGAGAAGGCAGACAGAGGTACACCTCAGGCCCTGGTGCTGTTAGATCAGAGGTACACCTCGATCTCTCGGCCGCCTTTGACACGGTCGACCATGGTATCTCGGCGCATCGTGTCAGGGAGACAGGCATCCATGGCTCAGCTCTCGGCTGGATCATCTCCTTTCTGGAAGATCGCTATCAGGCAGTCCTCATAGCCCAGTTCATGGCTCCCAAATTAAAAACAATGTGTGAGGTGCCACAAGGCTCCTCGCTCTCCCCTTGCTTGTTTAACCTCTACCTTCCTTCTCCCATTGATTAGGTCCCTGAAGGAAAGGAAAGTGTCCGCCTTTAACTATGCTGAAGACCTACAATTAATGTTCATAATCGACAACTCTCCCCAATCAGTCTCTGACTTTCAGTCTACCATGCTGTTCATCCATCACTGGATGGACTGCAATCACTTAAATATAAACCCAGGCAAGACCAAACTAGTCCTGATGGGTGGCAGTCACAACTTCTGGGGCCCACACTATTGGCCAAAGGAACTAGGACTCCCCCCAGCCCGCTCCACCTCTGCCAAAAGCCTTGGTGGCACAATAAACAATGACCTATCTCTAAAAACTCAAGTAGGTTCTGTGATCTCCACCTGCTTCTTTCAACTGCGTAAGATTAAAAAGATAAGCAGGCTACTCACCCAAGTAGCTTTGATACAGGTCTTGTATCAAATGGTTCTGCAACACCTAGACTACATCAACACAGTATCTTGGTATGCCACTTTTTCTTACTAAACGGTTACAGATGGTACAGAATTAAGCGGCTAGACTGATTTACCAGCAACCTAGGTGGCAACATGCCTCCCCCCTCCTGAGGAAGCTGCACTGTCTCCCTATTCCTCAACGCTGCACATTCAAAGTTGGCTGTCTGGTGTTTAAATCCCTGCATGACTGGAGCCTTAAATTCATAGACAGCCTTATATCATGGTACAACCCCTCACGCAACCTCCGCTCGGCTCACCTCCAAATTCTGACAATCCCTACCTTTAAGCAGAAGCGACAAGGGGGATGCAGGTTTGTAACTCTGGCTCCCAGACTATGGAATTCCCTTCCCCTGGAAATTAGGTCAAGTATTGACTAATTGAGATTCAGAAAATCCCTCAAAACATGGTTGTACATCCAGACCTATGAATAAACTGCCACCAGGTTCGGCATCTCCTAGAATCAGCGCCATGAAACCAACCGGTGTACGAGCGCTTTATAAAACCCTTTTAACATAACATAACTGCTTGGCCGACCGTCCTGCGTACTTTGCATCTTCCCCCACCAGGCTGCATTACATTTTTTTCATCTTTCGTCATCTCCTCTCTCCTTCCCACCCGCCCCATCACCCTGATAGTAGCTGCTACTGGGAGTACTTATATGCGGCTTCGCTTCATCACATTTGAGGTGGTACAGAGTCACAGTGGAACCACCTATTGGTTTGCGGAAGTATTGCTGGAAAATTCTCCAGATCCAACATGGGGATATTCTAAATATGAGGAATCTGCAGTTCAAAGTAATAGAAGTTATTCAAAATTAGTCTGGTTAATAGTAGGACAGACTTTGTAACTGCAATAGTGGACATTATGCACACTTGTGTGTCAATTAATAGAGGTGATTCTATGTTGACCTACAAACTCAAGGTCAATACAAAGATTGAATTTAAGGACCCAGCAGGTAGTATCTAGTATTAACTTTAATTTCTATTTGTATAGCGCAAATAGATCACCCCCCTAAGGTTTTCAAGGCGCTGGGTCCAGTCTGGGAGATTAAGTAAGCTATAGTCACATGATGCTGAGCCGCCGCCGTGGATCGATCGAGAAGACCAGTCAGCCGCTCTGATCCCTGTGCCACACCTCTCTACGCTTAACCACTAAAGAATTACACCGCATTATCATCACCACCTCTCTAACACTTGGGTTTATTAGGCCAAATCTCCACCAGGTTTGCAGTTGTTCCACACTCACCTCTTCATGAAAAGGACCTGCACGGTGGAAGTACTGCATTGCCCAGGTCTATCTATTGACTTCTAAACAAAGTATGTACTACTTAATCAAAAAGATAATTTTGCTCAGTGCTGAGAAATTTGTTTTATCGCGGTATCAAGTTTTTTATATTCAACATTTGATATGTGAAAAAGGAATTGTATCAAATAAATCATTGGTTGATGTGATCAAAAAGCACCTGCCTCTTCTCTAAAGAGAAGGTAATGCCATTTGCACGTCTGTGCCAAAATTGTAGCCAATAGGCTAAGAATTTTACAGAGGTAATGGAACCATGAAGCAGGCTTTTATGTTAGAAGGAAATATTTATATGGAGTTCTGAGCAACAAAACACTTTTGATTTAGTGAAATCTGCCATCATCTACCCAATGCAGAAAGCCTCTGGTATAAGGGAACCATGAGTTGTTGTTGCAGCAAGTGCAAGTGTTACACGCAGTCTTGTCGCAAGTGAGCATGAATGAAATGCAGCTTTTGTGTCCTATTCAATAATTTATTTTGACCAGAGACTTTGAAAGCAGTAAAAGTATAAAAACATTACATCACTCATTTGTGAACTTACAGTAACAGTCTCCAATACCATAGTTTTTAAAATGAAAATGTTCTGGTTCCCAACATATTCAAAATTTAAAACGACATATAACATTTTAAAAATAATTATGATAATATACAATACTATATAAAAATGTTGGTTCCATAATAATAAAAATATGATCACAAAAAAGAAATCGATAAGCTTAAAAACAAGTTGTATAAACAATGACCAGAGTAATTCTATGTCAGGACCGGAGGCTTCGGATTATGCCATTCTTTCATCGCTTTATTCTCCACAGCAGCAAGAAAAAATATATATCACAAACTACTTTTCCCATGAACATTCGGGAAAAAAATAAAGTCAAACATGAGTCCTATCACAGTGTCCATGCACCGGCGGCTCCCATCATGCTCCACTGTTCTTGCCTCCTCCTCTTTCTTCGCTGCTCGCAGCAAGTTAAGTTGTTTTTTTCCTTCTCTCCTGGGTTTTGGGTTCTGTGTGGTTCGCTTAGGCCTTTTGGGCCAAGTGTTGGTTCTGTTATTTCTTCACAGATTCCCCTCTTCGGCCGCGGGACGCCTAGTGCGCTCCTTACGCGATCCTGGTGCCCAGTAGTGTGCGGTGTGGTGGACTTGCCGCTAGGGGCCGGTGTCTCGTCTGCTGAAGGGCCGTTCCCAGGTGCTTCCAGAGTGTTCTGGCGCGGTCCTGTCACCAGTGGGTAGCCCGTGCCCAGCCTCCTGGCTCTGACACCCTACGGGGTCGCAATTAGGTCTTCCCTTTGTTTCTTGACGCCCTCTGGTTGTATTCTGCTCTTGAACACCCTTCAGGGTCGTAATTGTGCCGTTGTTCGGTGTGGGAACGCTTTGCCGGGGGGCGCCCCAGGACGCTGAGGGCTGTAGCGTTCCCAGGGTCAAGCCCGTTAATTGTGTGCCTTTGGCCACCCATATCGCTGGGACACCCCAGACCATAGAGTGCCCTATGGAGGGTCATTTAAGTTTCCTTATGTCCTCTCTGCTTTGAGCCTAATTGACCTCGCCATAAAGAGGGATGCGGACCAGTACCCAGAGGAGGACCCTCTGAATTACGTCCCCTTGGACGATGATTTTTACCAGGCGGTCGATGACTCGATCTACCGCGCGGTGGACCAGGCCATGGTTCCCCTCGAACAGCGACTCTCGGCGCGCCTGGATGAAGCTTATGCTAAGCTTGCCGCCCTTATTCCTGCACCGACTCCGGCCTCCGGCCCGGACACGTCCCCTCCCCTCCTCCTCCGAAGAAAATTTGCACTGAGGGGGTTGACTCGGCGGCTTTCGCACGGGTGAAGAGCGCCTTCAAGGCCTTAGAGGACTCGCAACCTCCTCAACCTCTTCCTTCGGAAGTTCCTCCGCCTTCACCCCGTACCATGTCCCCGGACCCCCAGCAGGACGACGACTCTCCAGACTCGGAGGAGGAAGCCTGTTCTTCCCGGTCGTGGCTGCCGTCACAACCCTCCTCCTCCGCGGGTCCGTCCGACATGCTGGACCCGGACGACATCGTCCACCCCAGGTCCTCCGAGTGGGTGCCGTGCGACAAGGTGGCCCAATATGTTGCGAATCGACATTTCCCATTTCCTTTTCCCAGCGCGATGCGGCTTTGGTGAGCGAAGAGGTCGCGGCCCTCCTCCACAAAGGGGCGATTTGTTGCGCTTGCGAACACCCCTCAGGTTTCATCAGCAATCTCTTCTTGGTGGACAAGGTCAACGGGGGCAGGCGCCCCGTGATCAATTTAAAGGAGTTCAACGAATGGCTGGTGTATCGCCATTTCAAAATGGAGGGGATACATCTCTTAAGAGATGTTTTACGTCCGTCCGATTGGATGGTCAGGCTCGACTTAAAGGACGCCTACTTGGCGGTCCAGATCTTCCCTCCACACCGGCGTTTCCTCCAGTTCAGGTGGGACGATCGGGTCTACGAGTTCACCACTCTACCTTTCGGGCTATCCTCGGCGCCATGGTGCTTCACAAAAGTGTTGCGTCCGGCGGCGGAGGCCTTGAGGACCCAAGGTGTCAGGATGATTGTATACCTGGACGACATGCTGCTCATGGACCAATGCCCCAGGTGGCTGCGGTCTCAGTTGCAGTCAGCGGTCAACCTTTTGCAGGGTTTAGGGTTCGTGATCAACGAGAAAAAGTCTCTTCTGGTTCCCGCGCAGTGCACAACCTTTCTTGGCTTCAACATACTCAGTGTCTTCCACCTTGAGTCTGCCGGCCGGGAAGATGTCTAGGATCAGACACGAGTTGCGCCAAACTTTGGCGAAGCTGTTGAATTCCTTGCGTCACCTGGCGCGGTTAGTGGGCCTGTTGTCGTCTTCGATTCAGGCTATCTTCCCAGGCCCCCTCCATTATCGCGCCATGCAACGTTTGAAGGCGTACCACCTCCGGAGGGGACTGACGTACTCTCAGTTGATTCCTTTATCGGACGATGTGAGGGACGAGATGAGGTGGTGGCTCACGCACATGGAAGCCTGGAATGGCCGTGCGATTTTTGGCTCGGCTCCCGACATTGTGATAGAGTCGGACGTCAGTCAGGCTGGGGTGCCATATACGGAGAATTTTCCACGGGCGGCGCCTGGTCCGCTTCAGAGCAATCCTTACATATCAACTGATTGGAGTTGCTAGCGGGCTCCTTCGCAGTGCAATGTTGGACCAAGGACAGAGTGCAATCTTGCGTCCTTCTCAGAATGGACAACGTGTCGGCGGTCCGTTATATCAACCATCTGGGCGGCACAAGGTCCAAAATGTTGGCGGACCTCGCCAGGGACTTTTGACACTTTTGCCTGGACCATCAGGTGTCGGTCACGGCAGAGTATTTGCCGGGACGCCAGAACGAGGTGGCCGATTGGCACTCGAGGAATGTCATAGACGCCAGCGTTTGGAAGCTGGATCCTCTTCTGTTCTCCAGGCTTTCGGACCGGTGGGGTCCGTTCTCGGTGGATCTCTTCGCATCCCGCCTGGACCACCAGCTCCCGAGATATTTCAGCTGGCGCCCCGACCCTCTGGCAGAGGCGACCGATGCGTTCCTCCAGGACTGGTCGGGCGTGCAGGGGTATGCTTTCCCACCGTTCTCGATGATAACGCGCGTGTCGGCGTTGCTGCGCCGTCAGTTAGCGCAGGTGGTGATGATCACTCCGTGGTGGAGATCGCAAGTTTGGTTTCCGGTTTTACTGGAACTTTCCTGGGATTCTCCAATCCTACTCCCCCAGTCTCCTCACATTTTGCTGAATCAAGGAGGAGCTACCCACAGGTTAGTTCAAGAGGGCTCGTTGCGCATGATGGCGTGGAGGCTCTCAGGCGTCGCTGGCGCTGCCTGGCCTTTCGAGAACAGCAGAGGACTTGCTTTACAAGGCTTGGGCTGACAGCATGACCAAACGCTACCGATCAGCATGGCATAGGTGGAGCCGTTGGTGTGTGCAACGGGGTTTTGATCCCGTGAGGGCAGCTGTAGTACATGTCCTGAATTTCTTGGCCGACCTGGCTCACCAAGGTCTTGCTCATCGATCGATCAATACTTTCAGGTCTGTAATCTCGGCGGGGCATGACCTGGTTCAGGGTTCCCCGGTTGGTGAACACCCTTTTGTTTGCAGGCTCTTGAGAGGTATACGGCTTTCCTTACCGCCGGAGCCTCGGTATTCCGCCCTGTGGGACTTGAACAGGGTGCTGAATTTGTTCCTTTCCTGGCAACCGAACAGGTTTTTATCTCGTAAAGAGTTGACGGCTAAATTGGCCATGTTGTTGTGCCTTGTGTCATGCAGGCGAGTCTCGGACGTGCGAGCGCTGGATATCACGGCCAGGGTTTTTTCTCCGGAGGGAGTTTCTTTTACCGTCAGCAGGCGGACCAAGACCCTTACTAGGGTTATTTCCTACCCGGCCTTTCAGGATTCCCCTAAACTGTGTGTGGTGCAGTGCTTCCGTGCTTATGAAGATATGACTGAAGATACTCGCCCTCCGGGGGAGCGGCAACTACTTATTGCCCTACGAAAACCGTATAAGGCAGTTACTTCGCCAACGATCGCCCGCTGGGTGCGTTGGATGATGCAGGAGGCGAGGATTGATACTAAGCAATTTGGGGCTCACTCGGCGCGAGGAGCCATGGCCTCTAAAGCTTTTGCCCTTGGGGCTCGACTGGAGGATTTGATGAGAGCGGCTGATTGGTCCTCGGACTCCATGCTCAAGAGGTTCTCTTTCAAGCCAGTTATCGATGTGGCTCGGCTGGTGGTCGATAAGCTTTGAACTGGCATAATCCGAAGCCTCCGGTCCTGACATAGAATGAGAATTTGCCTAGCCTTGGTGCTGGTAAGTTCCAATTCTATTAAGGACTTGGAGGCGAGGATTATCCCCCCCAGTGACTTCATGGAAGTGGTCCCTCCCCGTATGCATAGTAAGTAAAGCGTTTATGTTCCTTTAATGGATGTGCGGCTATTGCTCTGCGATGTAATGCTCTTCCTTTTTTACTGCTGACGTTCTGTTGGAACGGGATAGATCTGATGGTGTGTTCTGTTGCAGGTGCAGATCATTCTAAACAAGACGAGTGATTGGATTGAGGTTGAAGCTTCGCGCGAAGAAAGAGGAGGAGGCAAGAACAGTGGAGCATGATGGGAGCCGCCGGTGCATGGACACTGTGATAGGACTCATGTTTGACTTTGTTTTTTTCCCGAATGTTCATGGGAAAAGTAGTTTGTGATATATATTTTTTCTTGCTGCTGTGGAGAATAAAGCGATGAAAGAATGGCATAATTCTCGCCTCCGAGTCCTTAATAGAATTGGAACTTACCAGCACCAAGGCTAGGCAAATTCTCATTCTACCTTGAAAAAGAGTGCAAAAGGATAAAGCTTTTCAGCCATTTAACTTGGCTGTCAAAGGAGATACAGAATCATAGAGAAATAATGTGTAGACTGTGTGTGGGTTGTGAATAATGTAAGACATTGTATGTGAAGAAACAAAGTCATGCTATTGTACCTGGCCATCACTGCAGTGTCATCCTCAAACATTTTGCCTTCACCTCTCATGCTTTGCTGAATTGATTTTTGTTGACTTTAGGACTGCTGACCAGTGCTGAAGTGCTTGTTCTATTTCCCTATAACTTGGTAAAATTGGCCTACACCTGATTGGCACATTTAATTTACTTGTAAGCCACTAGTATATGGTACTACAAGTACAGAGGGCCTGTACCCTGCAGCACTAGTGCCATCCACTAAAGTAGCCATAGTTTTGTCTCAGCAATGCAACTGCAGCGTGTAGTGCAGTTCTAAACTGCCATTTCAACCTGGCAAAATAAAACTTATTTACAATCATTAATGTTTAATACAAAAATAATCATTAATGTTTAATATAAAAATATATAAGTATTTTGAGCTGCTTTGAAAGCACCATGTTAATTTTGATTTGCATCTTTTTGGTCTAGTTATTGCAGTTATTTATACAATAGGAACATGTCTATTCAAATTATTTATTAAAAAGAAATGTTGCTAACAGGAGTCTTTTAGCACTGTTTATTTTGTTCGCATTTAGTTTTAGTCACATGGTATACGGCTTGTTAAGAGTCTTTCGTTGATTTTCACTTTACTGGGGAGAGCTGAGTTTTTACTCATTGCTGGAGGTAAATAGCTTTTAAAGCCATCGGGGTATTAACTTAAAATTTTGTACCATTGCGGTTTGTAATTCACAATGGTGTTACAGGCACGGTATGTGCATGAGTTTGTAGCGGGTTGGTTGGTATCAGGCATATGGCATTGTGAATACACAAGGACATATTGTTCACTATAGGATGTGCTTTATGTTTAACTAGCAGCCCGTCCAGACATTGTCCGGGTATGAATTGCTGCCGACCAGTAGTATATTGTTTTGTAGGAATTCGTTTTGATAGCATTTCTTATCTGTGACAGCCCTGTGAAACGCTCCGATTCACAGTGCACTGCTGATGCACTTAAGAGTGAGCGTTCAGTTGTGTGTGAACTCGAGTTTCCCTACTTTATTTTTCCTTGCAATATTATGTAGCGTGACCTCGACAACATGACATGAGCACAATTTACATTACAGAAGAACACATTCATTTGTGGTAGGCACGGGGAGACAAAGCGATTTGGCTGGAATCACAGGATGTTGAACTGATGCCGAGATTCGAACGAAGCTCCCCAGCTCTAAAGTTCGCAATTCTAGAACTTGTGGCGGGAGGTGTGTCTAAAAGTGTATGTCAGTGCTGGCCATCAATGAGAGAGACATGTGCATTTTTCAAATGGGTGGTGAAAAAATATGAGTATGTTGCTGGAGATGTGGGCCGCCGTGCCACCAATGTACTTACCGGGGGAGGGTAAACACCCGTTATTCCGCAACCTTCTTCCGCATACCATCACTCCGCATACTTTCATTACAAAAGTACCATGACTCTGCAATACCATTATAACGCATGGCATTACATTTTATATGCTTTTACCACACATACATTTACAAAGAAATTCGTTGTAAATGCATGAATGGTAAAAGCATGTTTTTTTAATGTTTGGATAAGGTAAGTATGGGTATACGGTTATATGTTTTGGGGTACTGAGGTATGTGTTTTGGGCTGTTTGGGTATTTTAAGGGTTCAGATATGGTTTTGGGTTATGGGGTACAGGGGTAGTTTTAGGGTTTAGGGATAGGTATGGGTTTTGGGGTACAGGGATATTTTTAGGGTTCAGGGCTAGGTTTGGGTTTTGGGGTATAGGGGTATTTTTAGGGTTCAGGGGTAGGTTTGGGTTACAGGGGTATTTTAAGGGTTCAGAGCTAGGTTTGGGTTTTGGGGTACAGGGGTATTTTTAGGGTACAGGGCTAGGTTTGGGTTTTGGGGTACAGGGGTATTTTAAGGGTTCAGAGCTAGGTTTGGGTTTTGGGGTACAGGGGTATTTTTAGGGTTCAGGGGTAGGTTTGGGTTACAGGGGTATTTTAAGGGTTCAGAGCTAGGTTTTGGGTTACAGGGGTATTTTTAGGGTACAGGGCTAGGTTTGGGTTTTGGGGTACAGGGGTATTTTAGGGTTCAGGGGTAGGTTTGGGTTTTGGGGTACAGGGTATTTTTAGGGTTCAGGGCCAGGTTTGGTTTTTGGGGTACAGGGGTATTTTTAGGGTTCAGGGGTAGGTTTGGGTTTTGAGGTACATGCGTATTTATAGGGTTCAGGGCTAGGTTTGGGTTTTGGGGTACATTGGTATTTTTAGGGTTAGGTTTGGGTTTTGGGGTATAGGGTATATTTATAGGGTTAAGATGAGTTAGTGTTTAAGGGTGTTGGGGTATTTCAATGGGGTATGGGTGGGTTATGATTATGGGGTGCAGGGGTATTTAAAGGGAGCAGGGTTGGATTCGTTTTTAGGGTGTAAAGGGTAATATTATAAAATAATAAATAAAAATATAAATAATGCAATTTAAAAGAAATGTTTTAATTAAATTAAAACAATGTGTATATATATGTGTGTATATATATATATATATATACACACATATGTATATATATATATATATATATATATATATATATATATATATATATATATACACACATATATACAAACATATATTTGATGTTTTAATAATGTACTTTTACAATGTATATGACTTTACCACACATGCATTTGCGTTATAATGGCATGCGTGATAAAGTCATATGCGTTGTAAAAGTTTTAGAAATTATGTCTTTGCGGAGTAATAGTCCCGCATTATAAAAATTGCGGAGTGATGGTATGCGGGATGTTGGTTTGCGGAATATCATCACATATTCCCGGGGGAGGGATAGTCCCTTTCTTGCTATTTCCGTGGAGGCGGGCCTTGTGTCCGGATGTGCATGGCGCAAGGCCTGTGCACAACAGAAGTGGAAAATCTCCAGTGTGCGCTTCAGGCGTCACCGGAAGTGAAGGCGAGATTACATTTCCTGCACTATGGCCCCTGTTTGCGCTCCTTCCGGCCCTTTGGAATAGCGCTATGCCTGACCTCCATACAGTAAACCAGGTGTACGTTACTGGGAGCGCGGGGCAAGCACAATGTACAGAACCTGGGAAGAAAAAACGATGAACTATTGGGCACAACGCTCGCTTTGTTTTCCGTAATCCCGCGCCCTGCACACGCCCAAGCCCACAGCACACGATATGAGACATGGCATGAAGGGCGGAACGTACCACACGCCCCAGCGTTTATCACGCCCCCAGCACACGCCCAAAGCACAACGCAGACACGCCCACAAGGTACTACTTTGCTGGCACGGTTCTTTTACCTTTTAAATGTATATGGTGGGCGTCTGCATAGCCTATGTCCTTCTGCTGCAACTGCCCTTTCCAACGCTGTATTGGGTGTTGTGATTGGTGCTGTGGTTCCTGAGGTTACCCGTCTCAAAAGTTTGGGCTCTCTCTTTATTATATTAGTACTAGCAGCCCGCCCCAGCGTTGCCCGGGGCAGAAGGGGGCTGGGGGCAGCATTTCAGGCTTGCGTGCACTCCCGCCCCGGCCCCCATCCGCCACGACATTGTCTGTGTCCTGGACAATGTCGTGGCGGGCGGGGGCCGGGGCGGGAGTGCACGCAAGCCTGAAATGCTGCTCCCCCAGAGCCTGAGCCTTACTTCAGCCGCCTTTGTTCCGAGCCAACCTCCCGCCCCGACATTTCCCGTGTCCCAGAGCCTTACCTGAGCCGCCGCTCCTCCCCGCTCTTCTCACTTCACCGCCGCTCCTCCTCGTCATGACGCACCTGAGCTGCCGCTCCTCACTTCACCGCCGCTCCTTCTCGTCATCACGTACGTTGCAGCCAGCGCTACGCCGCGGCCAGCGCAGCTTCGCTGCCGGCGCTACTTTCAGGGCACTACTTTTTTTTAAGTTATATTTTTAAATTTACGTTTCTTTTATTTTCTATAGCCTATGTCCATCTGCACACCCTGAGGATTACAACAATATATTGGGTGTGTGGATTGGCGCTGTGGTTCCCGAGTTTACCTTGCCAAAAGGTTTGTGTTCTCTCTTTATAATAGTAGTATAGATAGATAGATATAGATGATTATTTGCTTTAACTGTTTGTATTTATCTTGTATTTTTACACAAGCATGTTTTTGATTAAGGAGACACATTTTTCTTTGACTGCACATGGTGGTGGTTCCTTTTCTGGTTCACGTTTTTTCAGATGCACGCCACACAAGTGGCCATTAATTAGATACAATAGTTTGGGATATCAAGTGTTGGTTCCTGTTGGATCTTATGTGATTTCTTAAAATAGTCTTCCCTGAGGAAGGGCACTTTGCTTTAAATACATTGGGTTTACAATCCATGTCTAGTTATACTAAACCGTGGACCGGTATGTGCTTCAGAGAAAAGCTTGGATAGTCATCATCTTGAACATTTTGTTTTAAACTTGGAAGACTGAAAATATATGGATTAAAAGGATTACTTATGGATTAAAAATAAAAAGGAAAATACGGCTTGAACTTGTCCGCATTGATTCAGCTTTGGTGGCTGTTTATTCTATCCGCGTCTAGGGGACCTGACGAGGCTATAGCTTGAAATTCAACTAGCGCGCATCAGGGTAGCATGCCATAAATTTGCCCGAGCATCATAAACTTGTTTGAAGATCGGTGTGCATGCTACCACCCTTTGTGAATCAAAATGAAATAAACCTTCTGACATGCCTAAACCTTCCTTTTAATTCATACAAACCACTCCTAAGGTAAGCCCTAAAGGCTCATAGGGCAGGATGCATTGATTCAGGACCACTGGAATTAAGCGATTGTGTGCTCACGGTAAATCTTCACATAATTGTAGATTTGCCGCATTTGGCACATAATCTAGCATCTGCTGCATAATCTGCAAAGTTTATAGCTCAAGCGGTTTAAGTTAATAAAAACAAAATGACACGTGTTGCTGTGCAGTGGAAGGCCCTTTGCAAAGGTTGACTGTTCACTTTTCTGTAGCTTAAGGCTATATTTGGGTGTTAAAACACTCCTCCCTGCTTAACTGTGGGTTCCATCAGAACCAACACAGCGTAACAACTCAACACAGGACCTCACATTGCAGCTCCTGATCAGTGGCTTCATCAGAACCGAAGTAGCATGATGCAGCTTGACGCAGGACATCACAGCTTCCGATTGGAACCGACGCAGCATGACATAACTCAACACAGGACCTTGCATCACAGCCCCTGCAGCTTATCAGAACTGCAGCAGACAGAGTACAATTCTCAGCGGGACTTACCTGGCCTCTGAATGCAGACCATGCTCCAACACAATCGGATTGGCCTTGTGACACTGTCTCGGTCAAGTGTGACCAAACAACTGAAGTTTGTGTTTTGTGCTTCTAAGAGCTAATCTTACCTAATGCTTTGAAATTACATATCTGCGTTTCTACTGATTGGATTTTTTTATTCTGGTATAATGTAATGCATTAAAATGTACTCTATTTTGGTTTAGGGTTTTTCTTGTTTAGTGTTTTCACTTTATTGGTGTTTGTATGCGGCATATGTACTTTACACTGCTTAGTGCCAAGCTACTGGGCGGGTTAAGCACAGGTTCATTTAGTGATTTTTTTGTTGTTCACCCTGAGAAAGGATTGTGGTTGTTGCCTGAGTGGGGCTTACACCCACCCCAACCAATAACTCTACAATTTCTACTTATATGGCATCACCACAACCTGTTTTGTTCACAAGCATCAAATGCTTTAAGAACCACATTTTCACACAATGTTGGAGGTGCGGGCTCCATCATGGTAATAATTATACAACTTTCCTTTTAATTGTTATAGTTGGCCTGTCAGAACAATTCAAAACAATAGTGAAGGCAACATGTATGACTGGGCTCTTCCTCAAATGTTGACATCCAAATGTGGATCTCGAATTTCGATGATCTCTAGTCTAGTGCTGCAGTAAACAGTGGTTTGTTAATCCTTCTTTCAGACCAGTGCTGAAGTCCTGATTTTATTGCTAGGAGAAATAATGTCATCCTCCTTGGAGACTTTGTATACCATTGGATTGACTATCAACCTCAGAACCTCAAGAGGTACATCTCCGGTCAGCATGGGAGTCTCTATGGTCCCCCCTCCCATTTCTTTCTTCTGCTGTCCTTCATCTGTCACTGGTTCAAACACTAGTTTCTATTTTAGATCTATCCCTTGTCAATATATTTCCCCTGGTGGGTATAGCGGGGGCAGTCTGGGTCTGACTTGTTGCTGTCTTAGAGGACACCATGCATCTTAGATCTTATGGCTTTCAGGGACCAGCAGTTCAAGAACATTGTCATCAATAGGATCTCATCTGCTTCCTAGTCAGTGATGGTTTGGATGCAAGTTCAGCAGTCGGCGCTGAGACGACCAGTTGTACAAGACAAACCTTTCACAAGGATACTCGGCTTGTATCCTTTTGTCTCCTCTTCCTCTCAAAGGTTAACAGAGTATACTTCACATTGCCAGATTTCGGTTTAAAGACCGGAGAAGTCCATGGTGAGATCTGAACCTTTGGCTATGTGTCCGGTCTTCTGGGGCATGCCTGTTCCTCTCCAACTGCAGTCACTTCAGTTTCTACAGTGTGGACATGCCACTCAATGTACAGCATGTCACCCAACTAACACTCCAAAGGCAATATCCTGAACATTGTCTTCTCAACTTCACTAATAAACCAATTCAATTCACCTATAACCTTGGACTGGACTAACCACTTTGCCAACCATGATTAGCTTCCTATCAACAAACCAAGGTGAACACACAAGAGAATACCAAACCATCACGCCATCCAAAGACTTTCTCCATAGACCACCTCATGCTTAAACTCAGCTCTCACCCTTTCAACTCCATGTCCAACTCAAATGCCCTTCTAAACATCTTTAAAAGTATTTGGAAAGCTAGATGAACATCCATGCACACACTACAGCAAGCAAGTGCAAGCCAACGCCTTCAGCACTCTGGAACTCTAAAGATCTTACTGACAAATGATCCATCCGCAGACAAGAATGAAAATGGAAAAGGAGTTCTTGATACTGAAGCAACCCCTATTCAACATTCAGACAGCTCATCACATCAAGCAAAGTAATATATCAACATCATCAATGAAGCCACCAACAGAAGCAGCCTGGCTCACCTATTTCTCATGTCACAGAAAGTTGCAATGCCACCAACCTCTTGTTCAGTGAAAAAAAATGCTGACGACACCAAACCTCCATCACTTCTTATAACCACCCTTTCCATAAGGTCCCGAAATGGTCAGCCTTCAAAGCCATACATCTTCCAGATCTCCATCGAAGACTCTGCTTCTTATGAAGATGATGTCTTACTAATGTCCTTATTCAAAGCTCGCTCTGGGGAGTCTGTCTTACACTTTGTAGCATTGTCACTCTATCACTTAAGGCATCTTCTCAGAAGCTCTCAGGATAGACCAAATCTACCCGCTGAAACCTACACTGGCCTCTGATGACATTGCCAAGAACCAGCCCATCACTCACCTACCATCATTGGTAAGCTCATTTACAAAGCAGTCTATGTTCCACTCCAAGCCCACCTCAGTGCTAACCATCTTGTGCATGACTAACAGTCTGGCTTCATATCATGCTGCAGCGTGAAGACTACAAAGTACAATTGTAGACAGTGCCCTCTTGACCAAAGGTGAAGTTGACCCTTCCTCCAACATAGTTGATCATTCCACATCTCAGAGTCTTGAACGGGAATTACCAACAATGCCCTTCACTGGTTCTCCTACCACCTTTTAAACTGACACCAGTTTGTTCATATTGACATCGCTAGATCTGAAAAGATCACTTGTGGAGTCCCCAAGGGATCCATAATGTCTTCCGTCATCTTTAACCTATAAATGAATCCTCTTGGTACTCTATTCAAAGATAGCATCATCAAGGTTCACCAATATGCTGATGATATACAACTCTGCTTGAAAGTCTCCACTGCTTCAGACATCCAAGGCCTCAAACACTACATGCACATCATCCAGACCTGGATGTCCAGCACCTACATGAAGCTCATCCCAATCAAGACAACATTTCTGTTATTTGCCAAGAACAATATACAGTACAAACCTGGCTAATGATATGAACGTTGATTGCTTTCAACCCCAACTTTCTCTGAATGCCAAATCACTTGGATTCACCCTGGACACCAATCTCACTCTCAAGGAACACATTTCCAAAGAAAGAAGGCCTGGTACCAGCTTTCTCTCCAAAGGAAAGCAACTTCAGGTCTGTTCATGCCTACATACTCTCACATCTGATAGTTATGACCTAGTCCATGGCCTTCCAGACTCCTCATGGTCACCCCTTACAGGCATCTTACTCCCTGCAGCACGTCTCATTCTGGTTCTGAAGAAATATGATTATATTACCCCCTCATCCAGATGGAACTGCATTTGTTTGCCTTGCCAACCTGCACCACGTTCAAAACCAGCTGCATCATTTACAAAGCTATCATAACTACCACCCTTGCTTATCTTGCAGAAAAAAACTCACCATCTCTAGTAGATCTCACCACACCTGCAGCCAGGACAACATCAACTGCAGGATAAGTGTAAAAAAGAAAATACAGGACAGCAGGCCCTTTCCATTTATCCATCCAAGCTGTGGAACATCCCCATATCCATCAGGACATCCACAATGATGCTTCAAATTAGGAAAGATTTGAGACTCACTTCTTTAAAGACACTACATCACAATGCAATAACCATCAACAAACCAGCTTCCTCTCCTCTTAATTGCTGAAATTATGCTATTTTTTGACCATGTACGGCATTCAGCTGGCATTTGGATGGGTTCGCGATGTAAAAATACCATATCCATGCAAGAAATTATACATATCTATTATGTAATCTATCTTGTGGCATTTTAAATCTTACTTACTTATGCCGACTACCCCTCCTGGGGTACAGGCCATCAACCAGGACTCTTCAGCCACCTCTGTCCTGGGCTTTTCTTTCAATCTGACTCTAGGTGTAACTCATTACCTTGCTCTCAGCCTCTAGGCCTCGACACCAGGTGTTTCTTGGACTTACTTTTTTCCTTGGAGGGTTCCAGGTGAGGGCTTGATTGGTGTTGTTTGATGCAGGTTTGCGGACGGTGTGACAAATCCAGCCCAAGCATCTTTTCATGATTTGTTCATGAGCAGGGAGTTGGAAAGTCTGCTGCCATCGGTCATCATTAGTGATGGTGTTTGGCCAGCGGATTTAGTGGATTTTCCTCAGACAGGTGTTGATGTATAGTGGAGATGGGAAATGCATATGTTAAGTTCCAGGCAATATCAAAGGAAGTTTCTTCCTCTCAAAGCCGGAACAGTGTCTACTTGTTACTTTAGGAAATGAGACAATCTAAGACAAGCAAAGCATCTGCTCTGTACTTTGGTCCAAGTACCTTCTTTGCAGAGCAGAGCTCCTACTTAACACAAACGTTCCATTTGCAGTGAAACATCTTTTTCATGACAATTAATCACACTTTCAATCAAGTTTGACATACATTTAAACAAGGATGGTTTTTGGTTTCTTTTTGAACCAACATGGACTTATTTTTATATTATCAAGCTCATATACAATTAAAGGCTGCAGCAGAACTAAAAAACAAACTCCCAAAGGAAAATGAATGACCCCCCACGGTGATGGACCCGACTGTGATGGAAAGTAAAAAAAAAAAAAATGGTAGGCCATTGATTTTGTGATACAGTATCATCTTCGCCAAACTCTAAATTAGCCCATCAATTTATTTGCCGAATACTCAATTCTGTGCAAATTGTTTTCTAAACAAGGATAATTCTTGGTTCTGTACAATGAATACAGTGCTCGACTTATTGCTTGTAATTCATATCACAAGAGCATTCAAACTTGTAATCTAGTGGGCAGAACTCTACATAAATGTACAACTTGCAGCAAATACCAGCAATACAAGGCAATGTATTATTAATCTATGTACATCTTTCTGCTCATTAATATAGACGCGTCTGGAGTATAAGAACGGAAGCTACCCATCTCCGTCCACACTGATATACAGTTTGGATTGGGAATGGTTCAAATCCAAAAAACAACAAATGGACTAGCGCAACTATAAGAGCAATTGGAGTTATAGATCACGGTCCTGTATGAGATGGATTGAAATAGTGTATTGTGGAATTAGCTAATGTTTTATAGGTTTTAAATATAAGTCTACATCGGATGTTAAGAAATAAAGAATTTATATGAAAATTTAAGTCAAGTTTGAATTATTTGTTGGTTCTCTCCGCAAGTGGTATAAATAGAATTGAGTGAGCGGGTTTCTGGGTTTGAGCTTGGTGCAGTCCTGAAGTACCAGCATAACCCGCTTTTTTTTGAGGATAAGGTTTACAGGTAAATCTATATTTTGTCTGACAAGCTCATTGGACTGCTTCAGGCCAATGAAGAGGAGCATCAAAACTGGGTGAAGATCTAATACAAGAGGGCGCTACATCCTGGACAAAGACTATGGCCCGGACCGGCCCGCCACTCAAACATGGATTGGCTCTGTCCCACAGCTGCGAGTTCTGGCAGCCTCTTCCAGCTGTTACTCACTTTCAGCTGTTACTCACTTCCATCTCTTTCTAACTGTCCGTTCGGACGCACTGAGCGCACAAGAATCACCGAACATTCAAGACTTTCACACACACTCCCCCACCACTGCATTCTACCCAGCAGTCACACCTTCCGGTGCATACACAAAGCGAAAGACTCGACTCACCAAGAAAATGTAGGTAGTCAAAACCCTTCTTGCATGAAATCCCCATCTCCCTTGTAAACCGTCATAGTATGCAACAAGCCATACAAAAAGAACTTCACATTTAGAGTAAACCTCTCCTGACTTACTTTAAAGTAGACATTTCGTTCTCACGGAGAAAAAAAAATCATCCAACCTCGAAATCCACGTGCATCTGCTCCACTCGTGCTGATGGCCATTCTTTGTATTGGATCCTGTAAAGCGTTCTGCTACGTTTCATCCAGGTTCTCACCATAGAAATAACACATGCCTACATACACTGTACTCAGTTCATTTATGATTGACTAACTTTTGACCCTCCACACAACCCTGCACCAAAGCTTCCCAAAATAGGCTTGTATCAGAGGAAAGCCAATGTATTGTTTGCTATTCAGTGTTTTATGTCACTCAATAGGGAACAGATAACAGAAAAAACTACTGAATGAAATCCTACAACGTTGACAACGTTCGAGTTCAGGAATTTGTATAGCGCACTACTCACCCAGAGGGTCTCAAGGCGCTTGAGGGAGGGTGGGTGCATTACTTATCAAAAAGCCAGGTTTTTAGCTGTTTTCTGAAGGAGAGGTGGTTCTGTGTAAGGCGAAGGTGAGTGGGGAGAGAATTCCAGGTTTTGGCCGCTAAGTAGGAGAAGGATCTTCCTCCCATGGTGGATCTATGGATGCGCGGAATTGCGGCGAGGGCCTGATTGGATGATCGTAGTTGGCGGGCGGGTGTGTAGAAGGACAGTCGTGTGTTGAGGCATTCGGGTCCTAGGCTGTAGAGGGCCTTGTGTGCGTGGGTGAGGAGACGGAACGATATTCTCTTGTTGACGGGGAGCCAGTGGAGGTCTTTCAGGTGACCTGAAATGTGAGCTTGATGGGGGATGTCCAGTATGAGTCTGGCTGAGGCTTTTTGGATGTGTTGAAGTTTTTTCTGTAGTTTGGCTGTGGTTCCGGCGTAAAGGGTATATCCATAATCCAGTCGGCTAGTGACCAGTGCGTGGGTGACTGTCTTTCTTGTTTCGGTGGGGATCCAACGGAAGATTTATTTGAGCATGTGTAGGATGTTGAAGCATGAAGATGAGACGGCGTTGACTTGTCTGGTAATCGAGAGGGAGGAGTCTAGGATGAAGCCCAGGCTATGTGCGTGATCTGTAGGTATGGGTGCTGTACCCAGGGCCGGTGGCCACCATGAGTTGTCCCAGGCAGAGGGGGATGATCCTAAGATGAGGACTTCTGTTTTGTCCGAGTTTAGTTTTAAACGGCTGTTCTTCATCCATTCGGCTACTTCTTTCATTCCTTCGTGTAGATTGGTTTTGGCGGTGTTTGGGTCTTTGGTGAGGGAGAGGATCAGCTGGGTGTCGTCTGCGTAGGAGATGATGTTGAGGTTGTGTTGTCGCGCGATGGATGCAAGGGGACTCATGTAAACGTTGAAGAGGGTGGGACTGAGTGATGATCCTTGTGGTACGCCGCAGATGACTTCGGTGGCCTCTGATTTGAATGGGGGGAGGCGGACTCACTGGGTTCTTCCGGCGAGGAACGAGATGATCCAGTCCAAAGCTTTTTCTTGTATTCCGACGTTTCTGAGGCGTTGTATGAGGGTGCTATGACAGACTGTGTCGAAGGCAGCAGAGAGTGAGGGCAACTGTTTCTCCGTTGTCCAGTAGCGTTCGGATGTCGTCTGTAGCAGCGATGAGGGCGGTTTCGGTGCTGTGTTTGGCTCGGAAGCCGGACTGTGAGGGGTCGAGGGAG
Organism: Lissotriton vulgaris; assembly: GCF_964263255.1. Classification (NCBI taxonomy): domain Eukaryota; kingdom Metazoa; phylum Chordata; class Amphibia; order Caudata; family Salamandridae; genus Lissotriton; species Lissotriton vulgaris. The sequence continues at coordinate 1,825,638,076 of NC_141687.1, read as the reverse complement.
TTGTTGGATTTAAGGAAGGCGGCGAGCTGACTATTGACGGCTTTCTCAATGACTTTAGCAGGGAATGGGAGGAGTGAGATGGGGCGGTAGTTCTTAAGTTCAGAGGGGTCTGCTGTGGGTTTCTTCAGAAGGGCGCTGAGTTCGGCATGTTTCCAGCTTTCCGGGAAGGTAGCGGAGTTGAGGGAACAATTGATGACATCGCGGAGATGTGGTGCGATGATGGAGTCTGCTTTGTTGAAGATGTGGTGGGGACATGGGTCGGTTGGTGAACCTGAGTGAATGGAGTTAATCAGGCGGATGGTGTCTTCAGTAGTGATTGGGTTCCAGGCGCAAAGGTTGTGAGAGTGCTGTTTTGGTTCGGGGGTGGGTGGAGTGGTCTGTTCTTCGGACTGGTTTTCAAAGCTGTTATGTATGTCGGCGATTTTTTATTTATTTTTTTTTCAAAACCTTTATTGCACTTTGAATAGTACACAGCGGAATGCCTACAACCCATTGGGCCGGCCGCTATTCCGTGGTCGTTAGTCACAGTGCAGCACATTAAAGTGGTCATCAAGCAAAAATTACAACAATTGTCCAGTGGAGCGTGCTGAAAAGTAAAAGTGCAGTTCGAGAAAGCATTATCAGCAGTAGATAAGGTTTTGATGGCATTTTTATATCTTTTTTGAAAAACAATAAACTCTCAACGTAAACTGTTAGGAATGACATTGCGGTCTGTCATGAATCAATGTAGTTCAAGGTGTAGGCGCCCCTTGGATGAGGCCTTTGCTATCTACATATCCCAGCATGCTAACGTTCCCGCCCACCTTCTAGTCTCAACGCCCCGTACCCACATTCACAGCTCAAGGGGAAGCACGTGTGTAGTGGTCGTGACCGTCCCCTCACCCTTCCATCCCGCCTAGTTACAACCCTCTTCAGCTTCTTCATCAGAGTCTTCCTGATCATCCTCCGACAATGGATCACAAATGTCCCCTCTGTACTCATTCCATTTCAACCAAATCTTGTTCCATTTCCTTGGGCAAGCTCGATTGGAGTATACTGCCCTCTCGGTCAATATTACCCTATCCATATTCAAACACCATTGGGATTTAGTCGGCAGGTCTGCTGCACCCCATCTCTGTGCTATGTCACGCTTCGCCACCATTAACCCCGCTGTGACCCAGAGCTGTTCATGTCTGGAAAGGTCTGTGGGCTCCCATATATTTAGTAGGCACCTCCTTGGGTCAGGCAGTAGGGACCGGTCTAATGTTTGTGAAAGTGTGCGGAGTATTTGCTTCCAGTATTCCTGGATCTTGGGACAATCCCATATGGTGTGAAAGAATGTGCCTTCCTCCCCACACCCACGAAGACAGTATGGATGGGACACCCTATGTATGCGATGTAACATGGTCCTCGTATAGTAGACCCTGTGTAGGATCTTGAATTGCACTAGTCGCATGCGCGCTGAGATGCCCACTTCCTTTGGGGACCCAAGTGCTTCAATCCATTCGTGTTCGTCCATTTCATGCACGTCCTCCTCCCATTTCCCTTTTATGTGGAATGTAGGATCTGGGGCATTATTGAGCAATTTTCGGTAAGTGAGCGATGTTGCTCTTTCTAACATGTAGTCAGTGAGGAGGCAATCTTCCAGTGGCGAGGACTCAGGCAGAGGTGTGTCGGGGGGCAGGGCCGCGAGCAGTGCGTGCCAAATTTGAATGTACCTGTAAAGTTCCCTATCTCCAAGATCATGTATTTCTTTTAGCCGGGTAAATGGAATCACTGCGTTTCTCTCCCACAGATCCCCAACCGTGGTAATTCCTATCGTGTCCCAGTGTGCAAATCCCTTGGTATTCCTCAGATTGCCCAATGCCCGGGAGTCCCACAGCGGGGTCATCTTGGTGACCTTCCCCTTCCAGCCCAGTGCTGCCGTTGCCGTGTGCCATAACTGAACCGTTAATTTAGTGGGGCCCAGTAATGTCCGGCGGTCATACAATGGACCCAATAGACTGTTTGTGCCCAGCTGTGCCCTGTCTGACTGGAATGCCGGCTCGGCGTGCGGTGCGTGGATCCATTGATTAATTGGTTTAAGGTGTGCCGCCCAATAGTATGTCGGCGATTTTGTTGTGGAAGAAAGAGGATAAAGAGTCGCAGAGGTCTTGGGAGGGAGTGATGTCGTTGGTGCCGGCGGTGAGGTTGGTAAATTCTTTGACGATGTTGAATAGTTCCTTGCTGTTGTGGGCGTTGTTGTCGAGTCGATCCTTGAATGCTGATTTCTTGGTGGATCGGATCAATTGGTGGTGTTTGCGGGTGGCGTCCTTGAAGGTGGTCAGGTTGTAGTGGTTGGGTCTTTTCTCCAGGTTTTCTCGAGGGTACGACACAACTTCTTGGATTTCTTAAGGTCATCGTTGAACCAGGGGGCCTTTTTGCTACCTTGTTTGATCTGGTGGTTTCTCAAGGAGGCTAATTTGTCAGCGCTGTGGGTGATCCATTGTGTGAGTTTGGTGGCAGCTTGGTTTGGGTCCGATGATATGGCGGGAGGGTTTTGGTGAAGCGATGTGAAGAGCTGGTCGGTGGTAATTTTGTTCCAGTTTCTTCGAGGAATAGGTTGTGGGGGGTTGTGGGTCGTGGACTTTTTGTAGTTGAAGTGAACGCAGCTGTGGTCCGTCCAATGGAGAGTTGTGGCGTGATCGAAGGAGATGTGTTTGCTGGAGGTGTGTCCGGCTAAGTGGGTGGGGGTGTCAACAAGTTGTTTGAGTCTGAGATTGGCCAGGTTGTCCAGAAGGGTGTTGGTGTTGCTGTCGTTTTTCTTTTCCAGGTGGAAGTTGAGGTCTCCCAGTAGAATGTAGTTCTCGGATGTGAGGGCACGTGGGCTGATGAAGTCAGTGATGTCTTCGTTGAATTGTGTGCGGGTTCCTGGTGGTCTGTAGATGAGGGTGCCTCTAAGTGTGGTCCTGGTGTCGGTGTGGATCTGGAAGTGAAGGTGTTCGGCGGTCGCGAGGTTATCGTCGGAACTGGTTGTGATGCGGATGGTGTTCTTATGGACGATGGCGATGCCTCCTCCTGTTTGGTTGGTGCGGTCTTTTCGGATGATCTTGTAAGCGTCCGGGATGGCTATGGCGATGTCGGGCGCTGATGAGGCGTTCATCCAGGTTTCTTTAAGGAAGGCGATGTCCGGCGATGTAGTGTCGAGTAAGTCCCAGAGTTCAGTGACGTGTCTGTGGACCGAGCGAGTGTTCAGCAGGATGCACTTCAGGTGGTTAGAGTCGGAGTTGTGTTTGGGGGAAGTGGATTTGGTGTGGGTCCTGATGCAGGTGAACTTGCAGGAGTGGCAGGCGAATGGTCCATGGGTGAGTCCTGGGGTAGCTTTGCAGCATTGTGGTGTGCGACCGGGGTTGAGGGCAAAGAGGGTACCGGCGTCATACATTATGCGGGCGGAGTGGGTTTTGCGAGGACCAGGGGGTCTGGCGCTGGGCGCGGTCCAGGCGCGGACGGGCGTAGACGGGCTTACCTTTGGCGCACCTTCGGCGCGCACGGGGCGCGACCACTGCGCGTCAACGCTGCACGCAAAAGCATCTGTCATATGTGGATAGGGGAGGGGCGGGGGATCAGCTGGGAGGCGGGAGCGGGGCAGAGAGGACGGGCTCTGAGGCACAACAACAACAAAATGGCAGCAAAAGTGAAACTGGAAACACGATGGGGCACACAGAGTAATTGATGATCTTAAACAATCTGAGAAGTAAGCGCTACAAATATCGATGCACAAAAACGAGTAATGCTAATTAGGGTCAAAGCTACACAGCGAGCGTTACAGCTGGGCCTGCGCATATGAATCAAAACAGAGCTTAAGTCTGGAAAGCGCTATAATTAATTAAAGACACTCGATAATGTTTCTAGCAGTACAGCGCTATGATAAGCAGTAGCTAGCAGTCACGAGTAGTACAGAGCATAGCAACGAGTGCAGCCAACGATACCACTGGAGAGCAGGGAGCGTGGGGAGCGACCGCTTCTGAGAGCGTCCGGACGGTCACAGCGCTTCTGAGGGCAGGGGCCAGGCTATGCAGTCAGTGGGAGGGAGGATCAGCTGGGAGGCGGGAGCGGGGCGGAGAGGACGGGCTCCGAGGCACAACAACAACAAAATGGCAGCAAAAGTGAAACTGGAAACAGGATGGGGCACCCAGAGTAATTAATGATCTTAAACAATCTGAGAAGTAAGCGCTACAAATATCGATGCACAAAAACGAGGGTCAAAGCTACACAGCGAGCGTTACAACTGGGCCTGCGCATATGAATCAAAACAGTGCTTAAGTCTGGAAAGCGCTATAATTAATTAAAAACACTCGATAATGCTTCTAGCAGTACAGCGCTATGACAAGCAGCAGCTAGCAGTCACGAGTAGCACAGAGCAAAGCAACGAGTCCAGCCAACGATACCACTGGAGAGCAGGGAGCGTGGGGAGCGACCGCTTCTGAGAGCATCAGGACGGTTATCAGCATTTGCTCTAAAATACATATTTTTCAATAATGGGGAGACTTTGTCAAATGGTGTTTGGAAAAGAGCATAAAATTTAAGACCTTGATTTAAATTTCAGCGGATGGGTTACTTAATTAACAAGCATAGGTCTCGCCTTTGGGACCATATTAGTGTTTAGCCATGCAACAGTTGATGTTGTTGCACCAAGGATATTGTGCTGCATTACTAAATACTTATAAGGTCCCAAAAGCGAGACCTATTGGCTATGCCAATGCTTGTTCTGTTTTATTATAGCGTAAATGTGGAGTGTTTTACATGAGCACCAGTTACCAGGAACTATTACATGTCCTGGTAACTGGTGCTCATGAAAAACGAGTCTCTGAAGTTACATCAAAGGCAGTGACCGGTTGTACTATTGCAGATTTAAGGTTTGGGACATATTTGAATCACAGGATGTTGAGCCGACTTGAGGCTCAAACCTGCTTTCTCAGCTCTAAAGTTGGTAGCTCTAACCTTACGACACAACCTCACCCTTAAGAATGGAAGTACTTGCAATATTATGTTCAAAAAGTCATAGTAGTTGCTCATTGATCTTATGCAATTTATAACCATTGGCAAAGCCAATAGTCCCGGCTTGGTGTATGTAGGCGTAATGTTACTTGCTGTGTTATATATCTAGACGAATGGACAGAAGCAGCAAAATACCAGTGGGGCACACACTATGCTAAGCACAGATTTTTAACTTAACTGTCTTAAGCCACACCCGGAATTACAACGGCCATGCCCCACTGTTTTTTCATCCCACTTAAAGCCCTGTGTGTCACTGAAAGAAAATGAAAGTGGTCACTCTGAGGGAGCCACAGAAGGAAACCACGTTGGTGCCCAAGAGGTTAAATGCTCATGCTGGCCCCAGTGCAGTAGTCCGGCAGTCCAGTCCTCATGTTTCGGCCAATCCTCAGATCTTGTAGATACTACTTCCAGATTGAAGAACGCATTTGTTAACCTGACAAAAGTGGACTAGGAATGTTTTTGAGGTTTGAGATTCACAGCAGCATGGTTTCACAACTCAAGCATCAGCTTTAGACAGGAATGGTGTCCTCAAAGTAAGAACAATTAAGCTTGGCTTTTGATGCAATTCAAAAGACTCCCTCCAGAAGTGAGCTCTGCACCATCATCATGTATCCATTTGTCATCTCATTCTCACAGGCACCTATGAGGGAGGATCTCAACAATAATTTACAATAGTCACCATTTTGTTGCAATTAATAACATGGATGAAAAGTTCTCTATATTTACAAAGCAACTACATTTTCAAACAAAAAAATAACTTTTTTAAATTTGTTTTATTTCAAAATATTTTTATTGAATTTTTGTACATAGTCATCACGCTTTGTCGTTACAGGGTGGCAGCCCACACTGGCTGTGTTGTTTCAGAAATACACTTACACAGTATATATGGTTGGCTGACCCCCCCCCCCCCTATCCACCGCCCCGTTAAAGAGTAGAGATGAGTGAAATGGGAAAGGATAGAGAGAAAAAGAGAAAGAAGAAGCCTTAGTGTGCTAATAGTTTGCGTCATTCGAGTTTATGGTGTGATCTGGTGGGGGTGTTGTGTGGGGCCCTGTGGTCCCTTTTTTTGGTTCTTTTCACGGGGGTTCGCAGGGGTCCAGGAATTGGTCTAGTGTCGTTCACATTCCCCTGGAGGTTTGTTTCCATGGAGAGACATGCATGGCAGTGCTATCTGCCCCTCTGAGGTAAGTCACCCAGTTGAGGCATCCCTTGAAAGTCACGTTTGGCTGTGTCTTTCCATTTGGTGAGAATTTTTTTTACTGCCGCCGTCAGTAGGAGATCCATTAGGTCTCTGTCCTGCTGTGAGTCTATATGTGTTGTCATGAACGCTGTGGTGAGTGTGAAAAAATTTGGTTTTAGTGTGCACCCCAAAGCTTTCTTTATGAAGGTAAAGACTTTCTCCCAGAATCTTTTAACTTTGGTGAATTCATAGATAAGGTGTGCTAGATCTCCCCTTTCTTTGTACAGGAATTTATATAGCGCAAATCACCGAGCGGTTTCTAAGCGCTTGCTTAGGGAACCCGTCCTGGTATTCCCCTGTGAGATAACCCCGGCAGGGTATCCGCAAGGTGAAAGCCAGGCATCCCGCCGCGAGGGGCCGTTGTGGAGATTAAGCAAGCTATTGCCCAGAGTCGCAGAGTGTGAACCCGTGAATCGAGTAGGCATCGGAGCGATGTTAGACGGACCGGGAGGGTCGGCCGAGATTACGGGGAGAGGTCTCCAGGGAGAGCCGTCTCCAACGACTGTACAGATAAGTAACTTCCCCCCCACAGACGGACACCACACAAGATTGAAGGTTAACGAGACTTTATATGCACTTCTTAGGTTACGTTGATATAATACAAGGAGGTCTGGACTCAGGGGTCCCCTCGGTTCTGATCTCTGGTTGAGGAAAAGGGTAGCGGGACAGTCTTAGTTACCAATGAGTTCAATAGCTCTCAATCCTCGAGCTCGGCGTGGTTGCTGATCGGGCCGTGGAGGAGCCAAGCAGGTCCCGAGATGGATGAAGGATGGTCGACGGGCCGTGGAGAAGCCAAGCAGGTCCCGAGATGGATGAAGGATGGTCGGCGGGCCGTGGAGAAGCCAAGCAGGTCCCGATGCAGATGACAGTTACAACGGGGCAGGTGTCCCTGAGGGGACGTAGGACGTGCAATGGTGGGGTGTGGTGCTTGTATGACTGGCTCGGGCTTGGTCGAGCCGGGGGAGAGCGGCCCGTCACGTGGCCTGTCCAACAAGCGAGAATTGTCGAGTCAATGGACATTTTAGGACTCAAGACCCCGGGAGCCGGGAATTGAACCCTGGTCCCGGGCTGACCTCTGCTTCCAGGTCTGCCTCCTCTAACCAGTGAGCCACACTTCTCCATGCGGATTTTGTCTACAAAAAGTGTACAATACGTTAATCCTGACATTTCTTCTTGAATGCTTCTAGTTTGACCTTCATGCTGCTAGTTTATGACCGGCTTAGTTGTTTGATAAGTACAAAAATCTGTAAGGTACTCAGGATTGTTATCTTGAAGTTTGTTATGAAGCTCTGTGGTTCTACTGAATAAGCAGCTACCTATATCATATGACATCTCTTTATTAATATAACTGCACTTTCACAATTGCTTTATTAACTTTCTTGCCTTCTCAAATTACCTTGAAAATGCACTGTTTGCGCACTCTTCTTCCAAAGTTTTCTCGGGGGAAGAACCCCCGCTACCACCCCTCCTTCAGACCGTTCAGACACGATCGCCGTGGTGCACTCCAACACAAATTTTAAGCCTTACGCTTTCAAATTTTACCAGCCTTAACATTACATGCATCTCGGGAATGTACTAGGAGGTCCTGCTGTCTTCAGCAAAATCTGTTTTGTTTAGTAGTGATGTTGGGCACTTAAATATTTCTGTGAAAAAGCGAGGGGAGTGCTGAAGATTTCAACTTGAAGTTGCAGCATTTTTCTGGGGGACCACGTTCAAATGTTATTAAATTGTTCTGTTCTCCTGCTTCTTTTGCAGAATAAAACCTTACATTTGAAAATAGGGCTAACAGGCAGCATTCATATCCATAACCCTGCTCTTGTTTTCACATGCTAAAGTTTCAAAGTTAAGAGTTAAACCAGAGTTCTGTGCCTCTAATAAATCACTGTGACAATTTCTTACCACATTGCGGTGTCAAAACCTAAAGTGGTGGATTCTGTATAGAACTCAAGTTACAGGGCAACGTGTTTAAAAAAAAAATCATCTGCTTATACAGCAATTCCACTGCACTCTTCGTTTTAGCAAATACATTTCTACAAATGTTGCAGTTATTCCGTAACTTTCTAAAAATAATAAAGTTAAAAAAGACTATCAGCACCGTATTTAAAATCGTGCATAATTGATATGTTTAACCACCTTTACTGAATTGTTCTTTGTTTTTCTTTCTAGATTCCAAACTGGGTCCTTCAGTATCCAGAACATTGGTACTCGGACTACCGCTCAGTTCTCAAAAGCAGCCCACCTCCAAGAGGTGAGTGGATGATTTATTTTTTATTTTTTATTTATATGTTTTATTTTTGTAAGTTATTTACAATCTTCGACCTAACTGGAAGTAAAGTAGTTAGTTGCCAACAATTACATTTTAGCAACTTTATTTCACAACTTTTCAACCTTAAAAGTACAATCACATCATGCCAATTAAATAACTTGAGCCATAAATGATAAGAGCAGAATACACAAGATCCAGTATGTACTTCACTGGAACTCTATGAGCTTAAAGCGGAGGCAGAACGAGTGACAATGGGACTTACTAGACCAAGGACACTGCAGATAACAAAACAACCAGGATCCTGCATCAGCACCACCTGCCTTGAGGAAGCAATAGTACCCACTGTATCAGACCCATACACAGTGAGTGTCAGCTTCATCAAGGAGCGCCTGAAGCAAAATAAAACATGAACTTCGAGATAGTCCAAAGAGAACGCTCATCTCACCCCTCAATCATCTAAGCTTCTCACAAAAGATATTGCTTCATAAACACTTATCTCTTCCATTGGTGGAGCACTTGCAATTGGATTTGGAGCCTCACAGAAGCCTGAAAGTCCCTGACTTCCAGCAACTCTTTCTTCCATGCTAAGATTTCTGAACACTCCCCTGGAAAGAGGAGCAGACAAAGGACTCTCCACGTGGATATCTTTTTTGTACACTGCTTGCAATAGGTTATCTTGTTGATCATCGGATTTAAGTGCATTCATGACCTTTCCACCTCCCCTCTCACCTCCTCATGCCTTATATGTGGGGAGCTTATAGGCTTTGAAAACCATAGTTCAAACCTCCTTGTCAGCCAGGATATTCAGGTCTCTTGACAGCGAATCCAGTCAAACCTACATCGAGTCCTTGGGGTATGGGGTCATAATGCCAGGGTGTCCAGCACTCAAACCCCGACACCTCGCCACTGATTTTTAAGTGTCTCTAACCTAGTGTCCAACTTAAACACTACTAACCTTACAGTCCTCAGACACCATAAAGTCGCCAAGTTCTTTGCATCTCGAATGCTGCTTTCCAGAACCTGGACCTTAGTTTCCTCCTATTCTCTCACCCCCCCCTTCAATTTGAACCATCTTGCTTGACAAGCACTCAACTTAGTCCCCCATGGGTTTTAAGGCAACCTTAGTAATAGTCATTGTGTTTGCCAGCTACTCAGGAAGGGTATTCATGGACCTCAGCAGTATCCTCTCCCCATTACTCAGTTACGCATCATCAGGGAGGTGACCGTACAATACCTTCAGATTCAGCTTGAAGCCTGAAGCTTGTGTCTTGAAAAAGTCCTCCTTCTGTTACTTAGATTCTACCTTACCATGTCTTGCAAAAATGCCAGTGGAAGCACGGTTATCCAGTGAGATAGAGCCTCTACGTGTAGAGGGTGGGCAGGACCCCCTCCAATGGGTGTAGACTCATCTCATTCTTATCCACAGGTCCGCAACGGTGCACCATTTTCCATTGGGACAGTCCACTAATCACTCAGGGCAACTTTTTATCACTGACATCTATTCCAACTCCTGCCAGTAAACCGTGTCCACACAAGAGAACTCTGCAGCACAGGTTTTGCTGCGGCTCCTCCTCTACATTCATTCTCCTCTACTGCTCTCTGCCTTGGAAGTATGGTACCATCTGGGGCTGTGGATGCAGAAGATCTTCGGTCCCCGACTGAGAACCAGCAGCTCTTCTCAGAACATTCATTGCCAGGCACACACAACTCCTTCAGGAAGAAGGAGAATTAGAGAATCGGTTTCATGTGAGCATGAGAGGTCTGTACTGCGCACCCCACTGCTGCATGCTTGGACTCCCCAACCCTTTTCCCAGCAGCCCAGACAGCTAGCAGAGTCAGAGAAACTGGGACCGGTATGGGAGTGCAAGGTCTTTATGGACATCTTCACTCACTGCTGGCCACACCCATAATGGATACATTTCATGCAACTTCAGTATTCAATCCTGAGCTGTGAGCTTGCTTTTAGATCCTGTGACACTCAGGAGACCCACACCTGGATAAGGACCTTTGACTTCTATGTTAGCGGATAGCCCAGGTCTTCATGGGCTTGGTCAGCCAGAGGTATGGTTGACCCCCTTCGGTAGCCACAATGCCACTGACGCTATGAAGCGCCAAAGCGCATAGTGACTTTCAGAAAAATCCCCTACCTGAAGAAAAAGCCAACTTGGCAAAAAAACATCCAGATGGTGATAATAAGCTGGAGCAAGAAACCAGGATGCTGGAGGAGGCAGAGGCAGGAGCAAGACAGGAACCAAGGTGGAACTGCTACCCTGGAAACAGGACTCAGAAAACAGCTAGGAAGCAAAGAACTTTTACCAGGACTGAAGAAATGTTGCGACTCACGGGCAAGGCAGTTCTGACATCCTTATAAACAAAAATCACAGGAAATGACTTCAGAAAAAGAGGAAGTCATGATAGATTGTGAAAGAACTATTGAGTGACTATGAATGGCTGCCATATTGAATTGGACAAGTATATATCCCCCGTTAGGGATTCTGGAAGGAAGAAACACTCTGAAAATTGAGGTATGCAAGGTACCGTCTAGCAGCAAGCCCGGAGGATCAGAGTAAAGGCCCTGATGACAACATAGGAAAGCCAGCCCCCATGAGGTAAGTAAACCTGAGGAGCGCAGCAGTAAAGGCCAGAGCCTCATGCACTGCTTCCACAGGAGATTCGCTGTGCCCGCGCCCTTATCGTTTACAGGGCCGGACTGGCTACCGGGCGTTTTGGCACGCTGCCGAGCTGGGGGCTGAATCTGTCACTGTGGTTGGGGCTAATTTTGTTGATGGAGACCTGCGTGTGCTTTGAAATAAACAAAGCAAAACGAATTTCGTTCAGCACACGCAGGTCCCCATCAACGAAATCAGCCCCCAGCTCGGCAGCATGCCAAAACGCCCGGTAGCCAGTCCGGCCCTGATCGTTTACCAGTGTTAGGCACCACTGAGGTGCCACTGAACCTGCCTTCTTCTGCATTCTATTCCTCCGCTCGAACTCTAAATAAAGTTCATATTGGATTTTGAAGTGCAGATGTGTCCAGATGTTTACTGTAAGACACGGAGTGAAACAAAAAGTGTTGGGTAGAATTCTTGAATTGGTTGCTCGAGCCACATCCAAGTCCATTGTGTTTTGTTGCCTCTATACAACAACAGAGCGGAATCAGCCACGTGTGCAAAGGAGCCATGGTCCTGCTCTAGTAGGATTAATCTACCTCAAACTGCCAGGCCAGGGCCCCTATAAACCGGAAGTCAAGCATGTCCAAACTGATTTCGGCCTATTTAGGTACCATCAGTGAAATTTAGTTTGAGTCCAATGGCACAGGGAGGGTGGGACCCACATCTGGGGGTTCTTAGAGCATCTCTGAGGGGGTGGGGGGTATGGGTGGAATGCTTGAAATAATCTCTGCTTTTAGTAATTACTCAGGCTATATCCGAGTCATTTTTTTTTGCCTGCCATGCCACATCAGTTTTTGTCTATATTGTTGCCACATTCCGTTCACTGTGGAGTTCTAGAAGTCATGACACATCAGTAGTTCTTCATTCTACTTAACTGTATCATGCTGCCACACTTGCGTGATATAGATGCTTTGTTATGTATGTGCAACATAGTTTCTGCTGGGACTTCTGGTGTTCCTGAAGTGACACATTCAAGAGCAGCAGCCCTCTTTTGGGTTACAGCAGTGCATCCTCAGTATAGTCAAGCATTTGCAATGCAATAGGTCTCGCATTATCAAAGTTTGAGCTATTGGTGTTGCATTATTTAGCAATGTTAATAGCTCTAACTTTAATAATGTGAGACCTATTGCATTGCAAATGCTTGTTTTAAATGGATTTAGGAACTAGTTGGATGAATAAATGAATGAAGGGATGATGACTGGATGGATGACTGAAATAATGGATGGATGACTGAAAGAGGGTGGATGGATGGATGATTGAAAAAGTTCCTCCTAAAGTGTTCGTATTCTAAACTTAGAAGACGTACATGTACTTAAAGTGATACGATTCAGTGTATATTGTACCGATTTAGTGTATATTGTGCCGTCTCTGGCTGGGGAATCCCAGAGTGACAGTGAGCTTTTAAATTGCGCTTTTCCTAGCCATTTATTATAGATTTTGTTAAAACAACTTTATCCCAGTCAGCGGCAAAATCACTACATAATCCAAAATATAAAAAGTGCAATTTCCTAATGGTTAGCAAATTGGCATGCAGTTTATTTGTCCAGTCTCTTTATTAATGAAGTAAAATGTGGGGTAAAAAGTGCACACAGGAAACACGCTATTTATACTTTCAGGCATACGACTAAAACATACTGATGCTTGCGGTTTCTTTATCTGAGAAAGATAAGTCGCCATCCGACTCTACATGCCCCACGTTATTATTACAGACACAAGATATCTGCGGTTAAATGAAGGTGGTGAGGAAGAAAACAAGTTTTACACCTTGTGTTACAAGCGGCATTAGAAAAAACGAAAACCTTCCTTTCTTAATTAGTATAATTATGTTTTAAGTTAGTAACTTTTTTTACTTTATGAAACAAATGTTAAATTGATTTCAAACTGGTGCCAGACCTACGACCAGGAATCCAGTCAGCTGGGCTTGCAGTAGGCGTATGATTTAGAAAAGTAGGCGTATGATTTAGAAAAGTTCAACTATGGACTTCACATTTTCATCATTACAATTGTTTGGCAAAGTCTTGGATTTCCGAATAGGAACAACTGCAGTCAGTGACCACTTACCGCAAGAGATCACCCTAAACACCTACGGGGCTGCGGTCACCTTGCCAGTAGCTAATGTGGGATCTTCATATTCGGTCATACAAAAAAGAATAAAGTGAAAAACGCATAACTTTGAAGGCTTTCAAAAAGAAGCAAAAAAATTGTGGGAAAAAAGCATTGTGACACGGACAGATAACTTAAGCCGATGGGAATTATTTACCAGAAGCCTTGGAACCGCCCAAACAAGAAAAAAAAGACCACCCACACAATATCGGAAGACCAAAACCAAACAAGCTCCATAAAGAGTTCTCATAACACGAAAGGTCAAGGCAAGTTAAAACAAAAATTAAACCTAAAGCACCATAAGAGAAATATTAATAAATCACTGCAGGAACTACACAAAGCCGTCCAAAAGGAATTGCAAAAACAAAAAATCATCAAGAAGAAACTAATTTGGAACTTGAAAAGGGAAGCAGAGGAAGAGTTATGGACTAAGTTGCTCCACGATCCTAAAGGAAACAACACCAGCGGAAGATTCTGGAACACAGTGAACAACCTCCAGAACCCAAGAAACCCAGCGTAAACTCTCATATTACAGAAGAAGCCTGGTCTGATTATCTATGGTTTCACTTCAATACAACACCAAAGAACACCGTTAAGACGTTACCAGAACTCAACAGAAAAATCTTAAATCGCACACAACTAACAGACAACCACAATGACTTTCTCAGAAAAACTAATTATAAGCAGGATAGCTAAAGGAAAGACAGAGGGGGCGTCAGGCCCCAATGGAATTCCCCCCGTTTTGTACAAACGAAACCCGGAATACTGGGCAGCAGCGCTATCACCATTGTTCAAACAGATTTCTGAAACTGAAATAATTCCTGACTCATGGAAAGGCTCTATAACAGCTCCAATTCACAAGAAAGGCAGCAAAAATGATGCAAAAAATTACACACTTGTTGCCTTAATCGACAACGAGGCCAAATACTATGCTGGTCTATATTAGAGGAGCTAACGGAATGGGTGAATGAAAATGCTGTGATCCCCATTACCCAGACAGGCTTTCGGAAAAAATCAGGAACAACCACCAATATTTTGGCTCTAACTCTCCTAATAGATGCCGCCTAACTCGCCATCTTACCTCTTTACATATGTTTTATTGACTTCGCTTCAGCTTTCAACAACATCAACAGAAATTTATTATGAGAGAAGCTGGCAAACAGAAAAATACCGTCAATCTTACTATCACAACTGAAGCTATTACACATGGACACGTGGGTACTAATTAAGTTGGGCTCAGGAGACTGCCTGTCAAGGAAAATATAGACGACCATGGGCCTTAAACAAGGGTGCGTGCTAGCTCCGACCCTTTTCAACATCTTTAAGTTGGATATTTCTCCATTGCTAGACGAATATAATCCTCATGCCCCATATCTAGCAGGTCTAATTCTTTCAAACTTGATGAGAGAGGAGGATGGACTGTTTTCTGGCAGTGACCCCTGTCGAAGGGCCCCGGTAGCCCAAAATGCATTGGGTTTTTAATAAACACTACTTGTGGATGAATAAATGAGTCTGTCCGTGTTTTTGAAGAGAGGTCGGGATGGGCACATCAAGAATATGAGAAACCTTTGAAAAATTGCATCATCCTGTGCATGTGGAATACATTGGATTTAAATTTAAAGTTTGAATAAGAAAATGGTTACACAGTATAAAATTAGAGAAACATGGTTTGAAATTTGAAAGAAAGGAGTAGTAGTAAGCTGTGCCTTTGGGTTGGGGCTAAATGCTGCCCCAAAATGATGGAATTCAATTCTTCAAGTGACACCTGGGCAAGGTGCTTTTCACAAGGAGCACACAACATCGAAGAAATATGGATTAACATTGGATGAAATTGAAAACTAAAGATGGAGTGCATTCCCTATCCTTATGATGATAATTTTCTTGGAGGCCATAGCTTGCCCAGTTTGGCCCCCAGGGGAGACCCGTACCACTCAGAGTATTGGGTTAAGCCAGCGACCTCTCATGAGTACTGGACAAATGCTGCTCTTACTCTTGGGACATCGGCCCCTTAACAAAAAATGAAATAGTCATTCTGGATGCAAAAATCAGTTCCATAAACAGATTCAATGATCAAAGTTTTAAATTGTATTACTACAATTTGTACAAAAATTTGAATTACCTCAGAGTAATTTGAAAAACCAAAGATCAAGACAGCAAAAAAAACAATTAACTAAAACAAACGAACAAAAAAACAATGCATAGAAAAGCAGGTGTTAAATACTGACAACAAAAAACATATAGACATAAACAGGCAAGCAATCAGTGAGCAGCACTAATATAACGCCTTTAGGTCACTTCCTATTAAAAGCAAAGCGCTACTGCACAAAGAACAAAAATACTACAAAGCATAGTGTAACGGGTCAGAGTGTATGTCGACGATCAATATATCAGTTGATATATAACATGATTGTTTTTTGGCCCTTTGCTTCTACTATTGCAAGAGACATTTTCGCAGTACACATCTCTCTGGGTGCATGGCCCTAATTTGCACATCTTAAAAATAATTTCTCAATTCTCCTAATTCTTATTACCATTCCTTCCTTTTCTTTCCTTGCTTATTTAAGATGGGTTATCTTAGTATGATACTTATGAACTGACACTGTGGAAAAAGCCTATTGTTTGCTTAATTACAGATTGTTGAAAGATCAGGTGCTTCATGCAATATATCAATTGATACCATGGCAGGAAATTGATCCTCAGTCCTGACGACCCCATATTTTTATGGGATGGAAACCTCATTGAAATATACTCTGACCCGTTACACTACACTTTCTAGTATTTTTGTTTTGGGTGCAGTAGTGTTTTGCTTTTAACAAGAAGAGACCTAAAGGTGTTATATTAATGTTGGTCACTGTTTGCTTGACTGTATATGTCTGTTTTTTGTTGGCAGTTTTTAACACCTTGTTTTGAGTGCATTATTGTTTGTTTCAGATTGTTTTTGTGCTCTTGATCTTTGGTTTTTGAAATTATTCTAGCTGGGGTAATTCAAATTTTTGCTCACATTGTTGTGATGAAATTCAACATTTTGATAATTGAATCTATTTATGGAACTGTTTTTTGTATCCAGAATCACTATATTTCATTTTTTGAGAGGCCATTGTCTCTAGAATTACTCAAGTAACCTTGGTCCCTTACGATCTTTGGGTTTCCCTTGTGTTCATATACCTGGTCTTAGTCTTGGGGCATTGGAGCACTCCATCGAGCACATCTCCCCAAGCATCACCGCCATGTTCAAAATGTCCTGCAAGGAAGCCCAGAGAAATGGGCTGCTTTTAATTGTCTTTGCAAGTCTCAATGGGCTGCCTGTGGGGCCCAGGGGAGGGTAGAACTCGTGCAGCAACCACAACATGTTTACTTGCGATCCCCTGAGGCGTGAGCCGGGGGTTCTAGGCTGCTGTTTACGCTTTTAAAACTGTGTTTAGATAAAATTTTAGTGTGTTATAATTTGGACCCTCCATTTAGTGTATTCTACTTTTTTAATCATACCGCTCTTGTTGCACTTGAAGAACTGGGTTGTCAAATACCCAGCGGCGCCAGGGACACGCCCAAAGTCCTTTGGGTTCCCTTTGGGTTCCCTTGCCTTGGTATACAGAGACACGGAATACTTCTAGGTAGGGTCAGAGATCAAATTTATTAGCTGCAGCTAGTAGCAGAAATCCCAGCAATACAACACTGTGTACAACTCAAGAAAATGCTCAATTTTACTAAGGCGATACATCCCTATTTATACACAAAAAGGGACATTTAAAATGCAATTCAACCAATAGAAAATACATGACATCACACAGCATCATACAGTAAAGCTCATTTTACAGTGTCCCAACCCACAAGTTAATATTTAGGCATATCTAAATAATAATCTGGAAGGCCCGGACAAACCCTTAATTGAAAGCGTAACCCATGAAATGAAGAAACAGTAAAGAAAAGTAGTTTCAGATAATGTGCAAGATAACAAACGTAAAGAAACTTAAAAGTTAACAAATGTCTTGAATGGTGATTGGGAAAGTGGATAACGATCTTGCAGGGAAATTGGGTTGGCAGGGTCAATTCCAGGTGAAAGGCTAGCTTCTGAAATTAACTCCAGCGCACAAAGAAAACCTTAGTTAATGTATACATGACCCACAAAAGGTCAGACTGTTTTGCTCGCAGACTAACTTCTGAGGCCTACGTAAAAGGCAACACCAGATGGCAGACACGACGCATGGTAAAAACCCATGTTTAGAAAAGAAAGTCGTAAGGAAAGAAACAATTTAGATATTGTTTAGGATAAGATATGTGCAATGAAACTAAAGGTTAACAAGGTCCTGAACAGTGATTGAAAAACTCAGACAACGATCAGCTAGTGAAACTGGTTTTGCAAAAGGTCAGTTTCAGGTGAAAAGGGTCACTCTCTCTGCAGTTCATTCAGAGTTCGAAAAACCCAAGTTAATATATGCACAAACTCAGAAGGCCAGGCCACTTGTTCGTTGGGCCTACTTCACAGGCCTACGTGAGGGCAAGACTAAAATGGAGTCCGGTTTGAGAATTACAGAACCACAGACCCTCCTTTTGCCATTACGTAGTCAATAACCTAAACTCATGTCAATCTGAATCTAGGTCTATATCTATTCTCATCAGGTCATCAAGTTGTTGCTGTAACATCATCTTATTATCCGTCACTTCTCTCGGGACTGGTCTTCTCACACAGATCGTAGCACAAAGACTACAAATTGCGGGACCACACTGGATGCATAAACAACACAAGAAAAGAATAGCTAACGCCATACCAAGGACCGTCAGAATCTTCCAATCCCATTTGGACAGCGATTCCCATAACCATCCTATCAACAACCAGTTACCTTCGTCCACATGAGTAGACTCAGATCTCATGTAGTCTAGAGATGGCTTGGTACACTGTCGGGGCATTATCTGGTATGAAAACGCAGCACCTAGATCTAATCAATTTGAATACCCCACCTCTATCTGCAAGTATAATATCTAGAACAAAACGGTTCTGTAATGTCATAAGGCGATCCACTTGAAGCTCAGCTGTAATATTGCTAAGGGCACCTGCAGTCTCATTTATAGTGGCCTCAACCACTCTCGTAAGCTGACTAATATTCCTACTATTAGCCATAGGACCCCAAAAGGGTAGGAAACCCTTGAAGAAGTCTCCAGCTTCTTGTGCGACAGTATCTTTCGCATCGATAATACCTCTACCATATCTTGTCTTATGGTAGTCGAAAACAGCAGTGTATGTAGGGGGAAGCAAAAATGCCAACGTAACATGTGCCGGAAAAATCAGATGGCAACCATGTGTATGCTCTATCGTGACAAACAAAATACGTGCCTTTAGCTGGTACGAACGGAGGAGATTTCTGGGACGTATAAACGTATGTGTTAACACACACACTCTTACCAAGCTGAGATCTCGGATTCTGACCATTACCATGCAAACAGAGATGACCTCGGTGGGGTATAATCCAAATAGGAGGAGACCTTCGCTGCCTTTCTTTCTCCGTCAAGCTAACACTATATGTCGTCTTATTCCAACCGACATATGCTCGTACCTCATCTCTAGGGATAGCGTTATACACATCGATATCTCTAATAATATCAACTATTCCCCGTATCAAGGCATTATTACTTGCATTGTCTTTGAAGGAACGTACAGGAGAGGCTTCATTCGCATAGATAAACATTGATTGGAGTGCCCAAACTGACCCGTTAGGCGAAAAAGGCAAAACCAAATATGGCATTCCCTTATCTGTAGTATGTGGCATAAGACCACACACCCAACAATTCGTGTATTTATGACTAGCTGATGACGATGCAACATCTGTATAAACGAATTGTTCACAAATTCTGATCTTCGTGTCTGTTCATGTTCAAGTAACGTATGAAACTCATGTGGAGAAACAGTAGAAAAAGAAAGTAGGTTGGGAGGTAGATGTAAGTGGCAATTGTGTGACATAGAAAATCCAACCCACACAAGCTAACGTAATATTCACAAGCATAGGAAAACACATTATTAAAATATATTTGCTACGAATCAATATATATATTCAGACTTTAGAATCCACTTTACTAACACATTTATCAGACTCAAGAAACTCCATCCTCTAACGTGCTGCTCACGGAAATATTCCTTCTTCACTTAAGTGTGCACCAAGATCGCACTAACGACCCTGAACCACAGACCTTGTGTCAATACGCGGCTCACCCCTTAAGAACTTCCTACCGTGACCCTGCAGCTGAGTCCGGATGGTGACTCGAAAAAGGAAAAAGCAAAAAAGTCTCCTGATCTGACAAGGTGTAATTCACTATATAAAAAACTTCGGTTTTATTTGTCCATGGCAATAGGCTTTCTTGGTCTTAAATCGTAGCGTTCTTTATCAGGTACAGTTGGATCCTTGAATAAAAGTTCCGGATTGCTGGTGTCAATCTTTAGATGAGGAGGCACAGCAGCTTGCAGAACATCATCATCCTCGCGTTCTGACTGTGTCCATGTCAAATGAGCATCACTAAAGGGCACAAATGTGGGACTCGCTCGCAATCTGTATCAGCTATACCATCCCTCACCCACTGATCATACGGTAAAGGCAAAGTAACTTTTTTCGTATGGGTGGCATGCACCCAGTTCTTTTTACCAGCTACTCTAACAGCATTTCTAGTGAACAGCAATACCAAATAGGGACCAGTCCATCTCGGTTCCAAATTCTAGGATCGCTGAAAATTCTTCGTCAAGATAAAATCACCAGGTTGGATCGTGTGCCCTGGATCTGTAGTAGCCGTCGGCAAACACGTAATTTAGCAGTCAAGTCATGTAAGTAATCCACCAACATAGGGTACTCAATACTGCTGTATTCTTTAGGACGAGGCCCACCCCAAACATTCGCAGGACAACCAAACACAATTTCATACGGACTAAGTCCCACTAGAGAATGCACAGTCGTCCTTGTTGACAAGAGAGCCAACGGCAAGGCATCCGGCCATGTAAGACCAGTGCTCGCTTGTACCTTAGCTAATTTCAGCTTCAAGGTACCATTGTAACATTCAACAAGTCCAGCAGACTGGGGGTGATTCGCTGCATGGAACTTCTGATTTATTCCCAAACCAGCACATACTTTCTTCATGATTTGACCCACAAATTCACTCCCATTGTCTGACCATACAATTCTAGGCAAACCATACCTAGGGAAGTACTCTCTCAGCAAAACCTTGGCTGTAGACAAGGCAGTATTATCCTTTAGGGGGTAGGCCTCTCTCCACCTGGAAAAGGCACAAACAACCACAAGGACATACTTCAAATTATTGCATCTCTCCATATGTATATAATCTAGCTGTATCACCTCAAACGGATACGTCGGAGGAGCAAAATGACCAGATGGAGTTGGAGTTCTCTTACCAGGATTATACTTCAGACAAATCATACAATGTTTCACCATGTTCTCTGCACATTTCGGAATTCCAGCATTCTGCCAAACTAGAGCCAACAACTTGCATATTCCCTTCTAACTTGTGAGCCATTCCATGAGCCATTGTAACCACTGGGAGCACATACGCATCTGGCAACAGCCATCGCTGGTGTTCTGACAACTCAACCCAACAACCTGTCGAATCCAACATACCCGTAGTCTCTCTCCAAACACTCACTTCTTTCTCAGTCGCTTCAGCCTGAATCATTTTCACACTTTCTATTGGGTCTTCGCACATTCCACCAGCCATAACCCAATTAGCTGGGCCTGCAACATACATACGGCTCATCATGTCTTTCGCCGTTTCCTTCGCAACTTCATCTGCAAATGCATTCACTCGACCAACATCGTCCACAACTTTTTTATGCGCACTACACTTCATAATTGCAATCTGCTTTGGGAGAGCGAGAGATTCCAAAAGTTCATTCACCAACTGCCCATGCTGTATTTTCGTTCCGTGCGAAGTAAGGAACCCACGCTCTCTCCACAAACGCCCAAAACTATGGGCAACACCAAACGCATACTGGCTGTTGGTGTAAACATTCACTCGCTTTCCTTCTGACAACACACACGCTCTAGTCAGTGCAATCAACTCTGCTGCTTACACAGAATTCTGTGGTATGCGTGCTGTCTCAACAACTGTATGTAAAGTTGTAATAGCATACGCTGCAGTCATTTCACCATTCGGAAGCTTAAAACACGAACCATCTACCCATAGGGTACCATCAACATCTGTAAGGGGAGTATCCCTTAAGTCAACTCTAGCCTTTGTTTCTTCCTCTGTACGAAGAAAACAATCATGCTGTTCCTGAGGATCCGTCTCTGTAGAGATCGGTAACAACGTAGCTGGATTCAACACATTACATCTTTTAATGTGCACATGACTAGCCAACAATGTCAACTCGTAACCTGACAGACGCGCACTAGTAAGGAGCTGTGTCTTAGTCCTGTTTAATAGGATATCCACTGCATGAGGGACCATCACAATCAACGTATTATCCAATACCAAATCAGCAGACTGTCGGATAGAAACAGCCGCTGCAGCTGTAGCTCTCAGACAACTCGGCAACGCCTTAGCAACTGGGTCTAACGTTGCTGACAAATACGCACATGGACGCTGCTTGTCCCGAAATGGTTGTGTCAACACTGACAACGCACAACCTTCTCTCTCGTGCACGTACAACGTGAAAGGCTTACTATAGTCTGGAGTACCCAACACAGGAGCCGAACACAATGCATCGCGTAGTTCAGAAAAACTTTTCTGACAACCGTCAGACCAAGGAAGAGGATGCGGAGTATCTTTCAGAGTCAATGCTAACCGGTTTCGCCAACAGTGAAAAATTGGGGATCCAATGCCTACAATACGATGTAATACCTAAAAAGGCACGCACTTCTCTCTGTGTGGATGGTATATTCATTTGCGCAATTGCTTGAATTCGTTCTGGGGTCAATCTCCTTCTCTCCTTCAACAAGAGATGACCTAAGTAGGTCACTTTTTGGCGACAATATTGCAACTTTGAAGGTGACACTTTATGATGAAGGTCAGACAAATACCGCAACAAAGAAAGAGTAGCCTCTTTACAAATCTTTTCATCATCAGCAGTAATCAACAAATCATCGACGTACTGAATAAGAGTAGCACCAACAGGTAACACAAAACCGTCAAGCTGAGTTTTCAACGCCTGACTATAGATGGAGGGACTTTCACAATAACCTTGGGGAGCTCTCCTAAACCGGAAGCTTCGGCCTCCTAATGAGAAGCCAAAAATATCCCTGCTCTCCTCAGCAATAGGAATACTGAAGGAAGCATTCTTCAAATCGATGACAGAAAACCAAGCTGCTGAAGCAGGAATAAAAGTCAACAAAGCAGTAATATCAGGTACCACAGGAAACTGTGGCACAACATTCTTATTTACCTCTCAAAGGTCGATCACAAACCGGTACACAGGTGGCTGAGAAGCATCAGTACGTTTAAGGACAGGCAAAACAGGACTATTACAAACATTACCTCTCGTTTCCTCAACTACACCCTTCTCAACCAGATCATAGACAATCGCTAAAAGAGCTCTCTCACCATCACTAGAGATCTTGTATTGGGGAATACGAGGTAGCCTAGCATTTGACTTAAGGGTGACAACATAAGGTGGAATCTGCAAAAGACCAACATCATTTGGACCTGTAGCCCAAAGTGTATCAGGAAGTGAACGCAATTCCAGTGGTAAACAATCCTTAGACAAATACATTGGGGAAATCACTTTCTTACCGAGGGTAAGTTGTACTCCTGAAGGAGAACAATGTAATGTTGTATACAATCTTTTCAGCAGGTCCAAGCCCAACAGATTCTCACCACAACCAGTCGTTAGAATAAGTGGAGCTTCCAATTCACAAGAGCCAATGGAAAGGGACAAAGGACTAGAAACCGGATTACGAACTGGGTCGCCTGAAAATCCGACTGAAACATTGGTCAAGCCAGACAAAGGTGCGCCAGGAAGTTTAGAGTGCATAATAGAACTCTTTTTCGCACCAGTATCCAAAAGAAAAGGTTCTACCACACCTGATGTAATCACTTCAACATAAGGTCCACTCTGATCTACTGGAACTGACACTACTCCCTCACTTTGTCCTTGGCTGTCCTAGTTATCATTATAACCAGAACTCTCACCTTCGACATAGTAATCCTCAACATAGTACTGGGCAGACTGACCACTCGGAACATTCTGTCTGTCAAAATAATTTGCAGACTTCTGTAGGGAAAAGGAACGCTCATTCTGAGGGATCACACCACGTCCCCTACCCCTAGGAGCTTGCTGAAAACTACCACGACCTCTCTGACCAGATACACCATTCGCACGCTGTAACAAAGCCGGGCAACTATTCTTGTAATGACCTTCCTCTCTGCAAAAGCACACTGATTAGGGCCAGGAAAGAATCGCTGAACATAAGGCTCAGGCTTCTGTAACAATCTCTGAAATTGTGGAAGTTGCTGAAACTGAGGCGGATTCTGACGAGGCGGATAAGCTTGCTGCAAAAGAACTTTCGTCTTTAACTCTTTAGTTTTCTTCTCCACTTTATCCTTCTCATCTTTATCCCTATTCTCGTAATATTGTGCAGTAGCCAATATCTGGGCCGACGAAGAAACAGCCCATGAACTCTCAGAGTCCTTTAAGTTATTACAAAGTTCGGGAAGCAAATTAAAAACAAATTTATCCACAAACAACCTTTGACCACCCTCCGTACTCATATCCTGACCACTATGATCAATAAACGTTCCTTCAAACCTTGTGAAGAAATCAGACACACTCATCTTTCTTTTGCTTACATGCTGCTAACTTATCCCAATTCACTCGAAAAGCGGGCATCATTGTTTTCATCAGATTAATAATTCTACCTGGTAATTCTGAAACTAAAGGTTCAGGTTTAGCACCTCCCTCCTGTCTACCATATGCAGCAACAATATTCACCCAGGTATCACCTAATTCAGCAGCATGATTCTCATGACGAATCTTCGCCCACAAAGGTTAAGGGACTACATTACCCATCAACATATCGATGTCCGCTAAATTCATAATACACGCTTCAACTGTCTGGGACAACTCCTTGTAATAACCAGCAGGATTCTTACGAGGGTCAGGTAAGGTCTGCTTAAGAGCTAAGACCTCTGCTCTCTTCCAAGGGACATATACCCATACTCACTGAAAATGAGCCGGAGCGGCCTGAATACCCAAATTTACATTAGCCTGAACTGCTTCTTTGCATAAAGGAGGAAATTCTCTCATAGGGTACTGTTTCACTTTCCTCCTAACAGAGGAATCAGGTTCATACAATGTCTGAGGCGAAAGTCTAGATCTGAAAGCAAGTATTGTCTCTACGGCATCTGTAACATCAGATTCCACTATCATCCCTTTAGCAAAATCTGACTGAACATCGAGCACATCCTGCGGAATCGGACCCAACTCATTATCTTCCCATTCCTGACGCAGAAAAGTACACATTACATCAAAAACATACCTTTGCTTAGGTGGTTCCCACTGAAAGAAAACATCCATGACTGCTGGCAAATGATACCTCGGAGCATTTAAAATCCACCTACGAGCCAACAAATCCAACACTGTCCGTTCTTCAGAACTAGGAAGCTGACTACGACTGTTTACGTTCCGAAACAGGGGTCATATTCAGTGACCCAAACAATGGTGACAACAGATTAACAACAGTCTCGGTCCTTCGTTTTCGAGCAGAAGGGGAAGAAGTAGACATAAGAACAGGAGAATAAGTATTCTGAGGCAAAGAAGGTGTAGGGACAAGAACAGTAGAAGTCGAAGATGCAGAAGCAGAAGGCAAAGGAGTTTGAGGCAAAGCTGGTAGCAAGGCTGGCGACCCTAGAATGGGTTGCGCAGGAGGAGGCAAAACCATCTGCGGAGCAGCGGGTGGCTGAACAACAGCAGGAGGTTGAACAACAAAGGGTGGAACAACCGGGGGTAATAGAGGCGCAGTAGCACCCTGCACATAGGGAGGAGGCAATCTCAGTAAATGAGAGATCAAAGTATCTTTTTCACGGTCTTCCATCACTTTCGGAGAAGAAGGCAAGGCCGGATAACATTTATCTATGGCCATGCAACACTGTCTATCTAAGACTTCACTCGCACGCTCTTCTCCATCTTCCTTAAACTGTCTAGCAGCTTGTAGTACTGACATATTCTTATCTTTCCTATCTCTCTTTGCTTGCTTAATTTCTCGCTGTTTGGCTTCCTTACGCCAAAGGCAGAAAGAGTCAAACATTGCCGGCTGGGCTTTCTTCTTAAATAGCCTAACTTCTAGATTGTCTAAAATCTGCGTTTCAAAACTACCATGTGGGGGGCCATAGCAAAACACCATCTTTTTTGTGTAGCAAACCCAAACTTCAATATAAGTAATAGGGCCCACTCCGTGTTTAGAATAGAGCTCATAAGTCGGAGTTCCAACCGGAGGTATCGGACATGAATCCTCCAATCGGGAATCCCTGTTACTACCACAAACAAACCAATTACCAAATTTACCAAGACCAGGCATCTTGCTCACTAGTCTGGTTTCAAACTTCAAAGGGAATCAAAAAATGATACACTCGTAAATATACAAGCCCTTCGGCTTTCGGTACTGCAGCAACCAAATCAAAACCAAGGAACCAAACAAAGTTGTGGGAGCGATCCACTTATACTTAACCAAATATCTGTCACGCCACCAGAAGACCGTCTATCGTCTCGCTTTACAAACATCAATCGGAGGGTCCAAGACAAGGCGACAGTCAGGGCAGCAGTCCTTCGTAGCCGTTGGAAAGCGGGAAGCCTCGCAGAAAAGACCTTTGGTCCACGTCGACATGCAGGGGTCGATGAAGTGGGGGCCCTCCTCCAGAATTTCCTCACGTGACTCCTCGCAATCTTAGGGCTTGGACCGGTACCACTGAAGTCGCCGCACGTTGGCCGCGCCAACTGAAGAACTGGGTTGTCAAATACCCAGCGGCGCCAGGGACACGCCCAAAGTGCTCTGGGTTCCCTTGCCTTGGTAAACAGAGACACAGAATACTTCTAGGTGGCGTCAGAGATCAAATTTATTAGCTGCAGCTAGTAGCAGAAATCCCAGCAATACAACACGGTGTACAACTCAAGAAACTGCTCAATTTTACTAAGGCGAGACATCCCTATTTATACACAACAAGGGACATTTAAAATGCACGCCCCTGCACCAAAATTCAACCAATAGAAAATACATGACATCACACAGCATCATACAGTAAAGCTCATTTTACAGTGTCCCAAACCACAAGTTAATATTTAGGCATATCTAAATAATAATCTGGAAGGCCCGGACAAACCCTTAATTAAAAGCGTAATCCATGAAATGAAGAAACAGTAAAGAAAAGTAGTTTCAGATAATGTGCAAGATAACAGGAATGTAAAGAAACTTAAAAGTTAACAAATGTCTTGAATTGTGACTGGGAAAGTGGATAACGATCTTGCAGGGAAATTGGCTTGGCAGGGTCAATTCCAGGTGAAAGGCTAGCTTCTGAAATTAACTGCAGCGCACGAAGAAAACCTTAGTTAATGTATACATGACCCACAAAAGGTCAGACTGCTTTGCTCGCAGACTAACTTCTGAGGCCTACGTAAAAGGAAACACCAGATGGCAGTCACGACGCATGGCAAAAACCCAGGTTTAGAAAAGAAAGTCGTAAGGAAAGAAACAATTTAGATATTGTTTAGGATAAGATATGTGCAAGGAAACTAAAGATTAACAAGGTCCTGAACAGTGATTGAAAAACTCAGACAACGATCAGCTAGTGAAACTGGTTTTGCAAAAGGTCAGTTTCAGGTGAAAAGGGTCACTCTCTCTCCAGTTCATTCAGAGTCAGAAAAACCCAAGTTAATATATGCACAAACTCAGAAGGCCAGCCACTTGTTCGTTGGGCCTATTTGACAGGCCTACGTGAGGGCAAGACTAAAATGGAGTCAGGTTTGAGAATTACAGAACCACACACTAATCCCTGACCCCCACTAGGAGGAAGCGCCGCTGACGCGCTCTCCGAGAGGGTACCGCCATCTTGGGTGAATACCAGGGCAGCGCTCTAGTTGCTCGCAGATCCCTACCCCCCCCATTACTATACGATGAACACCTGGCCCCGACGGCGCAGTGGGCGCGCCAAAGGCGCACCAAAGGCAAGCCCGTCTGCGCCCGTCCGCGACAGGCGCAGGACATGCTGGACAAATTCCATCCACTCACTTGTATAATGGAAGCGATCTGTTGGCGTATAAGGCCTTTGGTAAATGTTCATGTTGCCCCCCCATGGGGCAGATATAGGGTGCTTTCTCATGTAGAACCTGCAAATGGACCTCCCCATGGCCCCAATTTGAGTCTCTGCCAAACACTGTCCCCACGAGGTTAGGTTCCCCCAAATTTAAGGGCGGACTAATCAATGCACGCTCAATGAGCTGCCACAGTCAAGACGTCCGATCTGATCTTTGATCTTGACTTCCTCTTCGTGACTGAGACCTGGCTTAATGACACTTCCAACCCTGATTTCTCGATCGCTCTTGCTCTTGACTTCACCATCTTCAGGCAGGATAGACCGAGCGGAAGAGGGGGGAGGGCCTTAATTATTAGAAGCTCCCTTAAATGCCATACATTTGACTTAGGACCTCTCAAAGGTGCGGAGGGAATAGGCTTTTCGATCACACTGACTGCATCTGCCTCATTTTCGGGAGGCTTGGTCTATCGCCCCCCAGGCAACGCCACCCCATTCTTAGATTCTCTCAGGGACAGCCTAGCTTTGCTCCTGCTACGCTACCTTCATTTTACCCTTATGGGAGATTTCAATCTTCAGTTGGAATCCAAAAAAGATGCGCAAGCCATTAGCTTCTATCAGACCATGGATATCTTCGGCCTGCATCAGACTGTAGTGCTACCCACCCATTCCGCAGGTCATACATTGGATGGTGTTTGTTCCAATTTCCCGGTATTGGTAACACTTACCCCGATCCCACAAATTTGGACAGACCATAGTCTGATTCCTTTTAATGTCTGTCTTCCCGAACAGGTAAAAACATCTAGGAATAGACAGCAGCCCACTACCGATATAAATTGGAAGAAGGTGGCTGATAACATCATGTTAAATCCTCCCCGGCATTCACAAGCCCCCAGTCTGTCGGGAGATGTAATTCAGGACTCCATAGGTTTCCATTCCTGGATGCACCAAGTCATCACAGAATGCGTCCCGCCCAAAGGTCGCCAATATAACGGCACAAAGGAAAAACCAAATGTCCCCTGGTTCTCTCAAGCATTGGCAGAAAGTCACCTACTTTGTAGAAAAAAGGAACGGAAATGGAGAAAAACCCTACGATCAATCAGCCAAGATTCTTTATGTCCAGCAAAGAAAATCCTATTTGGCCAGTATCAAATTGGCTAAAAAGGAATATTACATCAAGGCCATCAATGAGGCACAGCAGAAGCAAAGAACGGTCTTCTCCATAGTTAAGTCCTTCACTGACCCGAAAGCCCTTCAGCCGATAATTCCTCCATCTGCAGCCCTCTGCAATCAAATCGCTGACTTTTTGAGGAGAAGATTGTGCTCATTCAGAGGGATTTCCCAACTCCCTCACCTCCCTCCACCTTAAGCCATCTGGGGCGGGGAGAGGACAAGTCATACACCCTGAGTGCCTTTCAACCGGCTTCTCTTCTACAGACCAGGGAAGTCATCCTAGCCTGTAAATCCGGAGCTCCCTCTGACTCGTGCCCTCCTCTAATACTCAGTCAGCTAATTGATGTAGTTAATCCCACCATCAACGCGATTGTCAATGCCTTATTATGCTCAGGGGTGGTCCCTCCGGAGTGGAAAAAGGCGATTGTTAAGCCTTTAATGAAAAAACCCAATAAATCCACCACCGACCTATCCAATCTCTGCCCAATATCTCTGCTCCCAGTTTTGGGTAAAATAACTGAGCAGATGGTCCATCAAGAGTTAAAAAATGTCAGACAGTCACAATATTCTGCACCCCCAACAGTCAGGCTTTCGACCTAGGCACTCGACCGAAACTGCCCTCATTGAGCTCACGGACTCCATCAAATTCCTACAAGACGAGGGTAGAAATGCTGTCTTAATCCTGTTGGATCTCACGGCAGCATTCAACACCATCTCTCACAAAATCCTGATCGATAAGTCAAGAGACAGGTATAATAGATGTTGCCTTGGCCTGGATAGTGTCCTTTCTGACGAATAGATCCCAAACCGTCTACCTGGGCCCTTTTTATCCAACGGAAAAAAGGTCTTATCCGGGGTCCCCCAGGGCTCCATCCTAAGCCCATTGCTATTTAACATTTATATGGTCCCCCTTATTGCACTGATAGAGTCACACGGAATACTTGTAACATCATACGCCGACGACACCCAACTTGTGGTTTCTATGGATAAAAACTCCACGAATGCAGAACAAAATGTCAAGATCTGCTTGACGGAAGTTTTCCGTTGGATGGACAATAACCACTTAAAGTGCAACACCAGCAAAACAGAAATCTTGCCTCTGGGTCAAGATGTCCATTTCTGCCCCACGGCCTGGTGGCCTGTGGATTCACCTGCTCCACCCCATTCAGTGGAAACGGCAAGAAATCTAGGGTCCTATTTGACTCTGCTCTTTCCTTTGACCAGCATGTAAGAAATACGGTATCATCAAGTCATTGAAGAAGTTTTTTGACTTCCTGCCTACTGACTCTAGAAAGTCAGTAGTGGTTGCTCAGATACTATCGCGATTAGATTACTGCAATGGCCTTATGGCCGGAGTGAAAAAAGCTACGCTAAAAAAACTACAGAGTGTACAAAACGCAGCGGCTAGATTGGTACTTAAACTACCAAGAAGATCCTCCGCTGCGGCTGCACTCCAGACCTTACATTGGCTACCTCTACACAAGAGGATCCTGTACAAGATCTTGCTGACCTCTTTTAGAGCTATAAATAACACAGGCCCGAGGTATCTTGCGAGACGTTTTGCACGCTTTGATCCTTCAGGTTGCCTGAGGTAGTCTGGTGGTAATCTAATCAACACCCCCAGATTCAAGTATAAAACCAAGGGAGGTAAGACCCTCACTGTGCTGGCCTCTAAAGCATGGAATGCCATGCCCAAGGACCTCAGACTCCTCGTCCAGGAGAGCGCCTTCAGGAAGCATCTAAAAACCTGGATTTACAGTTTGTCAGAAGGTTTTGTAATGGCTGCCATTTAGGTTTTTATCCTCGCAGTGTACACTAGATTCAGCGCTAGGATGCTCCTTTCGGAGCGACAGTTAGCGCTTTAGAAATACTCCATACAAATAAAAATACAAACATGGAACCCAGCCGGTGGGGACAGGGGAGGTATCCCTCCTCCAGGTTAATATCTAGCAGTAGTACCTGTGTCCCGTTAGCTGCAAATGTGACCACTCTTCATGAGGCGATTACACTCTCTCTGCAAGGCACGCCATCCACCAGTGAGACCCGCTGGATCGAGTCTCTCCAGTCTAGTGAGCCTCGGGTGCCGTCTTCTCACTGCATGGGAGCTATCAGCTCAGTGGTCTGTAGTTTCATGAAGGCACAGCTTGCACTAGATACAGACTGTAAACACCATTACCAAATTTTTAATGAGAGGAGGCAAGACATTAGACAGGACCTCAGTAGTGTGTGGCCATCTTGGTCCAAGTCCTGGACACACCCTCCTGCCTACCTCATCAAAACCACATTTTTATTTTGTTTAACTTTGTTTTATTAATTTCCAAGTGCATTGGGTATGAAACATTACAATGATCAGATGCCCCGTTTGAATACTCGGCATCCAATACCCTCCCCCCTGCCCCCTCGACAAGGGGTGTACAGGCTTGGGAGACGTGTGGAGGTTCTGTGTCCACGAGAGCATGTCCCGGGCTGGCATCAACAGTCGGCGTACCCAACCACCCTATGAATTGATTGACAACGCCCCCTCCCCTCACCCTTATCCCCCCACCCGGTGTATCGCTTCTTTGCCTCGTAGGAGCGCCAAGACAGGTTATCTGCGCTTTTCCAGTCATTTGGGGTCGTCCCCTGTGGAGGATGTATCAGTAAGTCGCAGCAGCCTTCAGTATTTTGGGCATGTGATTTCATTCAATTCCTTGGCTAGCAGGGTAAGGAAAGGCTGCCAGATGGTAGCAAAAGATGCTGTGGATTGCGTGAGAGTGGCCTGAATCCTTTCCATGCCTCGCAGTGCCAAAGCAAAAGGATGTGCTGAACTGCCGCCCACATTGCTAACCCCATTTGTTTCCCTCTGATCGACTTTAGTAGGAATGTGAGTGCGTTTTTAGAGCCCTAATAGTGTGTAGGCTGGGAATCGGGGAATGTCTGAGTCAAAGAGTGCGTTTATATCGTCCCGAACTGCCGTCCAGTAGTCCTTCACCTCTACGCATTCCCACAGTGAGTTAGAGTCCCTGTCTCATCGCAGCGCCTCCAGCATGTTGGGCTATGGTTTGGATTACCTTTGTTTAGCTGAGCTGGAGTCAGGTTTCAATAGGATGTGATCTTAACGGCTGCTTCTCTACTGGCCGTGTGGTGAGCTCTAGGATATATATCCCGCCATTCTTTGTCTGTGAAGCTTCTCCCCAACTCGGATTCCCACCTCCTCTGGCCCGCAGAGCGATGAGGGGGCGGTTCGGGGCTAATCATCTGTCTGTCGTTTTCGTGATAAGCCATTTCTGGAAGGCCGTGAGACGCCTGCCCACCTTCGGCCGTGTGTCTGGCTGGGACAGCCAGTGTCTGATCTGAAAATATTGGTAACGCTTTGGGCAATTAGGCTATACATCTCCGTTAGGGCAGTGAGCTGAATGAAGCTGTTTAGGTCAAACAGATGTCCCACCGACCTGCAGTCAGAGCCTCTCCACTGCTTAAACGCCTGAGGCTCCATCCCCGGGGCAAAAGCAGGGTTGTCAAAAAGCGGTGTGACTGGGGAAGGGAAGGTGGTAAGACCCTCTCTGACCGCTACTGCGTCCCACACTGAGTATCGTGCGAGTGATTGGTGACTTATGAAGGTATGCAGGCTTATCTGAGCGTTACAAAAAAGGGACTTTCCAGAGTGACATCTGAGCCATCGCTCTTTCCTGGAAGAGCCATCTCTTCTCTGACTTGGGGCGGTTCCATTCTATGAGATAGCGTAGCTGAGTCACCTGGAAATATCTCAGCAGGTTAGGAATCCCCAAACTCTCCTCCTGCGGAGCCCATTGAGCAAGATCCCTGTGTATCCGCGGGCGCTTCTGGGCCCAAACGAACTGCTGTATCGCGTCTTGTAGCTTCTTAAGCATTCCTAGTGGTGGAGTCACAGGAATGGTCTGGAATATTTATATAGGACTTGGGCAGCAGGGACATTTTAACCGCCAAGACGCGACCCAATAATGATATCGGCTGTTGTCGCCATCTCCTCAGGTCTCCCTGAATTTGGGTGTAGAGATCCGAATAGTTCCGGTCGATGGTCTGCACAGTGCTCGGTGTCAGGGTGATTCCTAAGTATGGGATCGTGGTGTGCGAGGACAGACTCCCATATGTCATTGGTCCGCCAGCGGACTTGCGAGTGTTTCGGCCTAGCAGGAGGATCATGGACTTCCCCGTGTTCATTTTAAACCCAGATACTTTCCCAAAGGCCTCCATTTCTTTTAGAAAAGCTGGCACGGATTGTTTGGGATTGACCAAAGCCACCAAGATATCATCAGCGTAGAGGCTGATGGTATGGGGCTCACGCCCGAAGGTGATACCAGTTATATCATGATTATCCCGGATTCTTTGCGCAAGAGGGTCTATGTAGAGTGCAAAGAGTAAAGGCGATAGTAGGCACCCTTGTCGGGTGCCCCGTTGGATGTCAAAGGATTGCGAGCCGATACCGTTGACACGGATCGCTGCCCTGGGTGTATCATAGCAGCTGGCAACCCAAGCCTTGAAGCTATCTCCTATACCGAATCGCATCAGTGTCTTGTCCAGAAAGCCCCAGTCCACCCTGTTGAACACTTTCTCAGCGTCAACAGATAGCAGCACAGCGTCAGTGCTATTAAAGTGGGCCTTGTCGAATACATGTAGGAGTCACTTGGTATTGTCGCTGCACTGCCTATTAGGGATGAATCCCGACTGATCGGGCTCTATGATGCCCGGTAAGCACGGTCCCAGTCTTGCCGCCAGGATCCCCGTAAAAAGCTTAAGGTCAAGGTTGAGCTGGGATAGGGGCCTGTAGGCGGCGCAGTGCGTAACATCTTAGCCTGGCTTGGGTAAAACTAGGACGTCGGCCGCGAGCATGTCGGGAAGGATGGAGCCTGGCCCATGGAAAGAGTTAAATAGATTGGTCAGGAGGGGCGCTATCCGGGGGCAAAAAGTCTTCTAAAAACCGGCAGAGAAGCCTTCCAGCCCTGATGCTTTCAGAGGCTTCAAGCTGGCTATTGCAGAAATGACTTCCTCCGTTCGGATAGGTGCTTCTAGGGAAGCAGCACCTGCCGTATTAAGTACAGTATTCGCCGTCCCGTTGAAGTAGGCTTCCCCCTCAGGATGTAGAGATGGATTTGCACTATGGAGCGAGGCAAAGAAGGCCCGAAAGGCTTCCGCTATTTTATCGTCTTCCTGAAGCACTTGCCCGGAATCACCCTGGAGTGGTGACTTTAGATTTTTGGACCCTCGCCCTGAGCTTGCTCGCTAACAGGCAACCGGTTTCATCGCCTCCTACATAGTAGGTGTGTCTCAGACGTAAGGCCGCATACTCCGCGCAATCCAAATCCAAACCTGTGAGCTGCGCCCTGGCAGCTTTTAGCTGCCGCCATACCCTTGGGGCCCCCCTGCGCCTATGTATTCTCTCTAGCTCCAACACTTGCGCCGATAGAGCCTCCCTTCTGTCCCTACGGTCCCGGCCGCCGATATTGCTATGAGATCCCCACGCACAACCACAAATGCTCCCCATACCGCTGTCACTGGTACGTCAGGTGTGTCGTTAAGCATAAGGTGTTCAGAGATGCGTTTGTGCAATTGTTGTGTAACCCCCTGTCGTTGTAGAAGGGACTCCCGCAGGCGCCAACGGCTTCTCTGTGGGAGGTCATCGTGAGTGTGACTGCATCGTGGTCGGAGAGTGCAGCTGGGACTATGTCTACGTCCGTGACTGATGCGACAAGATCGGAGGACCCCACAAAGTGGTCCAGCCTAGCGTACGTGCGGTGCACATGAGAATAGAAAGTGTACTGAGTGTCGTTGGGGTGTGCCTCCAGCCAGATGTCAGAAAGGCATCTGCTAGCTAGCCACTTCTTCCCCTCCTGGGAGATCGCCCCTGTGGTGCTGTAACGGCGGCCCGACCTATCTTTGTCCTGGTCCATTACAAGGTTAAGATCCCCGCCCATAAAGTGTGTATCGTGTCGGATGTGTAAGGTCGTCCGCGAGGGCCCCTTTGAGGAAAGACTCTTGCCCAGAATTTGGGGCGTATACTGATCCGATGACCATGGACAAGCCCCGATCCGCACATTGTAAGCTAGGAGCCTGCCCTTAATTTCAGCGATCCTGTCCCCCACCTGGCCCCTAAAGTGACGAGTGAACAGAATGGCGACCCCCGTTTTCTTCTCATTAGTGGGAGAGTATAGTTGGTGCGGGAAGGCTTTCGAGCGCATTCTGGGCCAGTCCTTGGAGAGAAGATGTGTTTCCTGTAGCAAGCAAATTGAAGCGCCAGAGTTCTCCAGGTATGAGAACATGGCTTGCCACTTGATAGGGTTATTGAGCCCTTTTAAATTTAGGGTGATGACTGTAAGGGTGGTGTCAGACAGGATTCCCATTAGTTTGGAGAATGCGATCTCCCGGGGGAGAAGCCCTTCCCGGCAGCACGCGGAATCCCCCTGATTGTGCGACACACCAGTGCCCTGCCCGTCCCACCTCCCTTCCTCCCCCACCAGATCCACCCTCCCCCAACCCCAACAGCCCGCCCCACTCCCCCCCCCCCCCCCTCACTACATAATGAACCTCCCACCCTAACCCCAACTAGACATCCCCAAAGATCAGTCAAAGTCCAATGCCGGTCTGTCCATGGCTCAGGCATATGGAAAGGTTACCTGTGGGAGCGTGCAGCCTCTGCATCGTTCGTCCCCCCCCCCCGCCCCACCAGCCAGCTATGAGATGCAGCATATGTGTCCCCCTTTGAAAGACTAGTTAGGCTACAGGTGAGGTATCCCTGGATACTGCCTCCACAGCCGCCGCCCGTTTCTGTGACAGGATTGCATGGTCTGGTTTCAGATTAGCTGCAGTTGAGGTTAGTCATATGCACACTTTTTGCCACCCGCCATTTCGAGGTCGTTGGGAACGGGGTGGCGAGTCTTCAACTTCCGCTTGAGCAATGTCTAGGAGGTCGCAAGTTTCCAGAAGGGACTGCATTTGGTGCAGCGTTCCGTTCCACTTGAAGATCAGTCTAAAGTGGTGGCCCCAGGAGTACGTCACCGCCTTGTCTCGTAAGAATGATGTGACTACTTGGAACACCTTTCGTTTCTAAAACGTTATGGAAGAGAGGTCTTGGAAAAGTGCCACCGATTGGCCTTGGTATTGTAAAGGTTGTTTCTGTTGTGCTTCTTTTAGGATCTTCTCTTTGAGAGGATAATCTGGAAGGAAAGCGAGGATGTAGGGAGGAGGGGCACAGGCCCGTTAGGGTGGGTCTACTATGTGCACCCTGTCAATCCGAATGTCCTGCTCCTGACCCACAACAAGGATATCCCTGAAGAGTCCCTGCAGGTAGAGCGCGACATCGGCACCCACTGTGGACGGTCGAACTCCACGGACTCCTATGTTATTTCGTCGCAACCTATTTTCCAGATCTTCGGCATGTGCTTGGAGGTCCATCTGTTGCTCTTTGAGGCAAATGAGCTCTTGCTGGAGGTGGTCTATTTCCTCACTCCTGGTTTGGTCATTGTCCTCAATGACGGCCACGCGCTCTCCCAGGCCGTCCACTTCGCGACGTATTTCCCGCACCTCACCCTCCACCTCCTGTTTGAGTGTGTGGAAGCCCCCTTGAAGTAAGTGGAGGAGCGACTCCAGAAACGCCTTGTGTGAGAAAGTGGCTCTATATATACTGGACCAGAATAAGGTACAGAGTGTATATAGTCCACAAACCCCAGAGGTATAACAGAGGTTAAAGCCAGGTGTGACCTTACTCTCTAAAGTGGTAGCTTGGTCGAGCAGTAAGGCAGTACCAGAGGACAGTGTAAAGCATTTGTTGTACACACTCAGTCAGCAAAAGGTTTCACACACTCAAAGACTGAACTCCAGGTCAATTGTTTTTATATCAAAAGATATAGTTTTATTTCTAGAACCAACAGGTATCAAAAAATATACTGTTCTCAATATGAGAGGTCTCAGATGAGTACTTTGCAGAAAGGCAATAAACTCTGTAAAGACAATAGGTACAGGGGTTGCAGTAGGCAACACAATTCTACACACAATTTAGCATTGAGCTCAATTTTAAAAGTTCACACTTAGAAACTTTTCAACAGGAATCTGGCACTGTTATCCAATGGGAGAAAATTCAGTTTGCAGGTAAAGTACGATCTGATTACTTTTGTAATCGAGTACTGGTCTCCTGGTGCCAGCACTGGGGTCTCAACTCAAAACAGGTAAGTAATTACATTTCAGTATTTTGTATGATTTTTAAAGAATATTTCTAGTTTTCAAAAGTAGACACTTCGAAGAAATACAAGTTACTAGTAAACCCGGTAAGGATTACTTTTGCAGTTCAGTACTGGGCAACAAGGTACATTACTGGCTTCTCCCCTGATCACAGGTGAGTACTTCGGAATTAAGGTGATTTGATAGGAATATTTTTAGTTTCCAAAACTTCACACTTTGAAGATTTTTCGAGTCAAACCAGTCAATGTTATCTAATGGCAGGTAAGTGAGTTATAGGTTTCCAGGTGAGTACTTAGCTGGTGAAGTTTGGGTTCTGGGCATAGACTCAGGGGTCCCCCAGGGTCAGGTAAGTACAGTTGGTTCACCCCCAGCGGTACAGGGGCGGCCTGGTGCAGAGGTAGTTAGGCCCAATGTTATCCAATGAGGGAAAGGGGGCCTCCGGTTGGTGGCTGCTGTTTAGCAGGCCACGCGACTGTGGGAGCTGGGCTCCTGGTAACTTGCTCAGGGCAAATGGGGAAGTAGGATAGGGTACAGGTTGCACTGCCAGGGGCACTCGGGCGGCAGGGTGCAGGGTGCCTTTGAGCGGTCGGCCGCTCAATGTTATTCAAGGAGGAACTAGAAAAGGGAACAAAGGCTGCAGGCACGGGGATGAAGGATCTTCTAGAGCGACCAACACTTCGAGGGGTAAGTTGGGGTCTTGGAGGATAGGTAGGCACCCAGGAGTTGGGGGCCGGGTGCAGGGGTGTCTTTTGAGGTCAGGAAATCTTACCCCCTGCTGGTCATGGTCCTCTGTCCTGCAGGCGTCGTCGGGGAGGGTCTTTGAGCACTCCTCAACAGGTCCCAGTCACCGAGGGTCGTCCTCGTGGTCCTGGATCACTCTGGCATGGGCTGGGCTCGGCAGGTGCAGAGTGGGTTGGTCCGGAGCTTCCTGGCTGGCACCAGGGGTGTTGTTGCAGCAGAGCCTCTGCTGATGGGAGTCCCAGGCTTTAAGAGGGTCAAGGCAGGCAGGTCCTCTGGGTGTCCCAAGGTTGCTGTCCGCACAGACGTCCAATGCGGCTCCCGGCTCAGGTTGCACCGATTTGCAGCGCCTCTGGATCCACTCCCCGGTGTAGCTCCTCGCTCCCTCACATGCAGGGGCCAACAAAACCTGTAACTTATTTATATGCTTATATAGCGCAAGACTCGATCCCCGTAGGGGCATCTCCGCGCTTGGTTCGCCATGTGTGTCTAGAACAGAGCTTTGAGAGGTGCGAGAAAGGTTTATGCTGTCAGAAACAGATGCGTTTTTAATGTCTTCCTGAAGATTGAATGATTCGGGTTTTGTCTCAAATTGAGGGGAAGTTTGTTCCATAGGGTGGGGCCTATGTATGAGAGTGCTGGGCCACCTTGCCTTGCTCTTTTGATAGATGGAATTTTTAACAAGGATTGGTTGCTAGAGCGCAGAGAGCGCGCAGGTTTGTAAAACTTAAATTTTTCTGTCAGATATTGTGGCCCTGAGCCATAAAGGCATTTGTGTATAGTACAACAAATTTTGAACCTCGTCCGCTGACGGATAGACAGCCAGCGAAGTTTTTCCAGGAGCGGACGGGAGGGTGTTCTAGGCGGGACATTCAGGACCAGTCGTGCTGCGGTATTCTGAGCCACTTGTAGTCTGCTAATCACGTCTTCATTAGCAGATATCAGTAGGCCGTTACAATAATCCAACCTACTGACTACAAGGACCTGGACAAGGGTTTTTCTATGGA
This sequence comes from Lissotriton vulgaris, assembly GCF_964263255.1. Lineage (NCBI taxonomy): Eukaryota > Metazoa > Chordata > Amphibia > Caudata > Salamandridae > Lissotriton > Lissotriton vulgaris. The sequence goes on along the minus strand of NC_141687.1, from coordinate 1,825,599,442 downwards.
CGTGTAGCAGGAATGGAAACACACGCTTCAGAAGTCAGATTGTCCGAAAGCAAGAGCCAGTCACCTGGTTCACATGCTCCTTCAGTAGCAGTCCCTGGTCCATTCGTACGCCCAAGTTCTTTACTGTCTGTTTGGGGATGGGAACGGGTCCCAGATCCAAAGGCCACCAAGTCCGGTGACCACAGGAGGGGGGCTTCCCCAAAGAGCATGACCTCGGTCTTGCCCACATTACATTGTAGGCAATTGGAGGCCATCAAGCTGGATACCGCTCTCATACCCTCAGCAAAGGAGTGTTTAATTGCTGGGGTGAGGGTGTGGAATGGAAACAAGAGCTGAGTGTCGTCAGCGTACGACACTGGCGTAAATCCATATGTTCTCACAATGTTGGCAAGGGGGGCCACATACACTTAAATAATGTTGGGCTTAGACATGAGCCCTGTGGAACCCCCTTGGTGAGCTCCCTCTATGTCGAGCGATAGGAGCCTAAACTGACGCTTTGTGAGCGGCCGGAGAGAAAGCTCTCAAGCCAGGACAGCGCCAAACCTCCTATCCCCACCTTCTGCAGACGATCCCGTAGAATATCATTTGACACCGTGTCAAAGGCAGCGGACAGGTCCAACAGCAGCAGAATCATAGAGCTCCCTCTGTCCTGTGCCATCCTGATGTTATCTGACACAGAAAGGAGCGCTGATTCAGTGCTGTAGTTGGGTCTAAACCCAGATTGGGTGTGGTCAAGACCTCCCGATGCCTCGACGAATTTAGACAAGTGGGTGTTCACGTTTCTCGGTCTGTTTACTCAAATATGGCAGAAGAGAGATGGGGCGAAGGTTGGATAAGTCTGTCCATGGCATGGCCGAGTTTTTTTTAATTGGATTTACTATCGCTCTTTTCCATTCTTTGGGTACCTGACCCTCCTTAAGGGAGAGGTTCACGATTGTTTGCACCATAGGGCAGAGTAGGCTGCTTAGAGAGGTAGCCATTTTGGGCGGAAGAAAGTCCAGAGGGGACCCTGTTTTGATGTGGTTCATTAGGGAGTTTATGTCTCCCTGGCCGGCCTCTGGAAAGGCAGTTAATGTACCATTATTTCCGGTAGGAGGGCTTGGGGGAGGGTTAGCAGTGTTATCCTTTAGATTAGTGGTTTTGGTAATTTTTTCGTAAATAGCCTCTACTTTATTTTCGAAAAATAGGGAGATGTCATTACAAAGAGACTGGGAAAAGTCATCCGGGCTTTCGCAGGCAGTGGGTTTCACAAAGGTCTGTAGGATCTTATATAATTCCTTAGAGGAATTGCCTGCTTCAGTCAGCTGTGAAGCGAGGCAGTTTTTCCTGGCCAGCCTGATGTTTTTATGATAGGAGGACAAGGCTTTGTGATATTCTTTCCCATTTTCCTCAGTGGTTTTTCCTCCAGGTTTTTTCCAGTTTTATGCATCCCTGTTTTTCCAGTCTAAGTTGTTCTGTGAACCAAACTTCCTGTTTGGATGTGGGGTACTGTTTATGAAGTTTCATAGGAGCCAGTAGATCAACCGCGCCAAAAGGGCAGTGTTGAATTAGGATAGGGCGGACTCTGCACTGTCTGTATCTAAAATGGGGGGTTCTCTCCATACTTCCTGTAGTTCATTCAATGTTACCTTATGCCATTGTCTACGCCACAGGGAGGGGAGGGGGGGGGGCAGTTTAGCAGGTTTTTCCAGGCCAAGAAGGGAGAATTCAATCATAAGATGGTCAGACCAACTTATTCGGGAGGAGGGACGACACCGTATCTTGGGGAAATTAGAAAAACTTTGGGACACTTAAGTTGAATTAGGCCGTGGGAAGGAGCCAGGAGCCTCACAGAGACGTTAGTCTAGTCCGCCATCTTGGCCAAGCCCCCTCAAATCCACAATTTTAACAAAATAGTCAGCATGTTGCGTTTTCCTTCATAAGGGGAACTTAACGCAAAAGAGAACACTGCAAAGGTAAATATCCATGTATTTTTTTCAGTTGCATCCAATACCTATTTAATGCTTGTGTTAACATGAACAAGTTACTTACCTTTGGTAACACTTTTTCTGGTGGATACAGTATCTGCCTGTGGATTCCTCACCTTGTGAATATCCCCCTGCATCATCAACATTCGGAAATTCTTTTGTAGCTCTACACGCCGATGTGGACGACGTCACAGAAGCACGGCATCACGCGCGGCTCCGCTGATGTCACCAACTCCATAATAGGCCTACGTCGGCAGGATGACATCAGTTCTGCCCTTTTTTCCGTGCCTTCGAGGCACACGGACGGACCGACAACAGTAGATATATATACACAGTGTACACAGTACCAAATAATCAAAGTAACCCACACAGTGTGAAGACAATGTAGTTAAGCAAATAGAATAACACACTACTTTTGAAAGTAACATATATACATTATAACATTGCCATTATTGTAGGTATACAAGGGTGGACAACAGGTGGGCATGTGAGGAATCCACAGGCAGATACTGTATCCACCAGAAAAAGCGCTACCAAAGGTAAGTAACTTATTCTTCTGATGGATACATCTGCCAGTGGATTCCTCACCTTGTGAATAGATTCCCACAGCAGTCCCCACTCCCGGAGGAGGGTGTCCACCCTTCTAAACCAAGAAGTCCTGAAGGTCAGAGTGCGCAAAATGAGAATCCTTCCTCACCTAGGAATCTAAGCAGTAATGCTTCGCTAAAGTGTGGAGGGAGGCCCAAGCTGCCGCTCTACGAAATATCCTCTACAGGAACACCTCTAGACAAAGCAGAATTAGTAGACTTTGTACTAGTGGAATGAGCCCTCAAAACCTCTGGAGGTTCCTTACCAGCCAGAGAGTAGCATATCTTGATACACAAGACAATCCATCTTGACAGCGTGCACTTGTGCACCGCTTTGCCTCTTCTGGCGCCAACGAAACCCACGAAGAGTTGGTCATCAATCCTGAATTCTCTAGTTCTGTCCAGGTTAAAGCTCACTGCCCTCTTTGGGTCCAGAAGGTGAAGTCTCTCCTCCTCCTTGGAGGTAGGGAGGGTAATGGACTGCCCCAGATGGAAAGGAGTCGCCAACTTAGGCAGAAAAGCAGCCCTGGTCCTGAGTACCATTCTTTCAGCATGAATGGTCAAGAATGGGGGTTTCGAACACAGAGCTTGAAGTTCACTTACCCTCCTTGCCGAGGTAATTGCAATCAGAAAGACAGTCTTAAAAGATAACCACCTCAAGGGACACCTGTGCAAAGGCTCAAAAGGTGATCCCATCAAGAAAGTAAGGACAAGGTTTAAGTCCCATTGAGGTACAATAAAAGGAGTAGGAGGAAATGTATTTGTAAGGCCTTTTAAAAACCATAAAACAATAGGAGATTTAAAGAAGGACGGCTGATCCGGCAGACAAAGGAATGCAGACAAGGCCGACAGATAACCTTTGACTGTTACTACAGCAAATCCTTGCTGCGCCAACGAAAGAACAAACTGAAGAATGTCAGACAAACGAGCCTTCAAAGGGTCAATGGACTTCTCCCCACACCAAGAGACAAACTTGGACCACCTATAAGAATAGATAGACTTGGTGGAATGACACCTGGCTGATAATAGGACATCCACCACGTCATGTGGGAGAGAAAAAGAATTCTGGTTGTCCCATTCAATCTCCAGGCATGAAGGTGTAAGGTCTGGAGGTGGGGTGTAGAACCTGCCCCTGCGACTGTGAGAGGAGGGCTGCCCTGAGAGGGAGACGGAGCGGAGGGCACGAGGAGAGGTGGAGAAGATCAGTGTACCACACCCTTCTTGGCCAATCCAGGGCGATCAATATGACTTGGGCCCAGTCTTGGCGAATCTTCCTCGAAACCCGAGGAATCAAGGGTATGGGAGGAAACGCGTAAAGGAGTTGCAAACCCCAACTCATCTGAAACACGTCCCCCAAGGACCCCTGCATCGGATACTGGAGACTACAAAATGACGGGCAGTGAGCATTCTCGTGAGTGGCAAACAGGTCCACCCGAGGAGATCCCCACATCTGAAAGACGTGACTAACTACCTCTGGCTGAAGCCTCCACTCGTGATCGTCCGAGAACTGCCGACAGACTGTCTGCACGCACGTTCAGAACTCCGGCCAGATGATTTGCCATCAGACAAATCTGATGGTCCTGAACCCAGGACCAAAGTTGCAGGGCTTCTCTGTAAAGACAATGCAACCCCACTCCTCCCTGCTTGTTGACATACCACATCGCGGTCGTGTTGTCCGTTAGGACTTGAACTGACTGACCGCGAAGGGAAGGGAGTAAGGCCTTGAGTGCCAAACGTATCGCCGGCAACTCTAGAAGGTTGATGTGAAGTAACCTTTCCTCTGGAGACCAAAGACCCTTGATCTCCAGATCCCCCAGATGAGCACCCCACCCTAGAGTGGATGCATCCGTTATCACTGTGGCTACCGATGGAGGAAAATAAAAAGGCTTTCCTTGAGACAGATTGCCTTCCACGCTCCACCAAGACAGATCCGCTGCAGCTTCTCTGGAGATCCTGATTGACCCCCTGAGATCTCCGTTGTGCTGATACTATTGCCTGCGGAGGCACCACTGGAGTGCCCTCATGTGCCAGCATGCAAGATTGACCAACAGTATGCAGGAAGCCATCAGACCGAGCAGGCAAAGGACCTTCAGGACTGGAACGACAGCTCCGTTGTAAAATAAAGGAATCATTTCCTATATGTCGAGAATCCTTTGTGGAGGAGGGAATGCCCGACACACAGAAGTATCCAGCACAGCACCTATGAAAAGGTTGCGCTGAGAGGGCACCAGGTGAGATTTGGGCACGTTTATTGAGAAATCCAACCTGTACAACAACTGTGTTGTAATCTGCAGATGGAGCACCCTCTCTGGCAACTCTGCTTTGATCAGCCAGTTGTCCAGATAAGGGAATACCAGTATCCCTGACATTCTGAGATGGGCTGCCACCACTGCCACACCTTGGTGAAGACTCGAGGTGCAGTAGTAAGACCAAACGGAAGGACCGCAACCTGGTAATGTTGCGACCTCACCGTGAAACGGAGATACTTCCTGTGCGACTTCAGGATGGGAATATGAAAAAACGCATCCTGTAAGTCGATTGACACCATACAGTCCTCTTCCAGCAGCGCTTGAAGAAACTTCTCATGTTTAAGATAGAGGTTCAAGACCCTGAGGTCCAAGATTAGACGAAGTCTGCCATCCTTCTTGGGTATCAGGAAATACCAGGAGTAGCATCCCTGACCCCTTTCCTGCTCCGGAACCACCTCTATCACATCTTTTTTTAGTAATGCCAGGACTTCCTCCTGCAGAAGAGGTAGGTGGTCCTCCGTACAAAATCCTTGACAAGGAGGGTAATTTGGGGGAAATTCCTGAAAGGGAAGAGCATACCCATTCTCTACAAGATTGAGAACCCAAAGGTCTGACGTAACCGATTCCCAATCCTGTAGAAAATGAGTAAGCCGACCCCCCACAGTAGCAACATAATTCGGAATAGCGGATCTAGGGCTGCTTTGCTGAGGTGGGAGGGGGGTGGGAAGAGGAGGAGGAGGAGGAGGCTTGACGCCCTAGAGGACGGCCCCTGAGCCTGCCTCTGTACGCTTTGTACAGCGGATTCTACTGCTGCTGTGGTTGCTTGGAAGATCGAAAGGAAGACCTTCCGAATCCTCTATACCTTTTACTCACAGAACCTCTGGACTGGAGGCCCAAAGATATAGCCATTGCTCTACTATCCATGAATCTCTCCAAGGGAGTATTCGCCTTCTTCCCAAACAAGCCCGAACCATCAAATGGCAGATCTATTAAGGTAGCCTGGACATCAGCAGAAAACTCAGATGACTTCAACCAAGCAGCTCTCCTAGTAACAATTGATGACCCCTTGACCGTTGCCAGAGTGTCAGCTGTGTCCAAGCCACTCTGGAGGACTTGGCGAGCAGCAGCTTGAGTATCAGCAAGAACCTCATTGAAGTTCTGCTTGTCCTCTTCAGGAATCTTAGGAACCGACTGTTTCACAGAGTCCATTAGAGCGTGAATGTAACGCCCTAAAATGCAAGTGGCGTTTGTTGACTTGAGAGCCATGCTAGCTGAAGAGAAAACCTTTTTAGCCGAATGATCTAGTTTCTTAGACTCGGTCACCAGGCACTTGTGGAAAAGCACCAGTAGACTTTTTGGAGCATGCCGCCTGTACCACCAAGCTTTCAGGAGAAGGATGGGAAGATAAGAAGTCCGGATCTCCAGGAGACACCCTATATCTCCTTGCGACAGCCCTTGAAACTGCTGGAGTCGAAAAAGGCTTTCGCCACACCTCCAAGATTGGCTGTGTTAATGCATCATTAAAAGGAAGCATAGGTTCTACTACTGAAGAGGGAGAGTGAAGCACTTCCGTTAAAAAGTTTTATTTAAATTCCGCAGCGGGCAGATTGAAATTTAAAATCTCAGCCGCCTTTTTAATGACTACATGATATGGTGCTACATCTTTTGATGGAACATCTGGAGCAGAGGAAAGCTCCCAATCGAGATAGTTCTAAACCACTAGCCTCCTTAAGATTATCAAAAAAATCTTCAGATTCCTGCAGTTCACCTTCCTCCATTTCCTCTTCTCTATATCTCTTTTCCTCCAGAAGCCGTTGAGCTTCCCTTCTAGACCTCATCTTCGGGATCCGCAATAGACTCCGATGGAGCCGGTGCCGGCGTCGAGCTCCAAGCCGAAAAAGCAGTCTGGAGCGTATGAGGTCGAATTGGAACCGGCGCCGGAGAAGATGGAATCGGCGTCAATGACTTCGGCGGCCAAGAGATGCCAATACGGTGCCGGCATAAAGAGTATGAACGGCACCGGAGCATACGTCTGAGGGACTCCCAGATTAAAAGCCATCGGACCCATGGGACCAACCGGTGCTCCAGCGGGGTATATGGCTCTTGAAAAGACCCCGTACATAGCATTTAAGTAATGCGTTGGGTCTTGACCCGGGCCTGGAAAAGGAGGGTACGAACCCACAGGCTGCTCCTGAGGAGTCACCGGATTCGGGTCAACTGGAACTTCGGTCCGTCGTTCTGGAGTCACAGAAACCTCAGGCAAAGGAGCCTCTTCTTCCTCCTCTAAACAACTAAGGCAGACTGCAGCGGTAGGCTGGCTATTGGCGCGCTCTCACGCTGAATACATTCATTTTTAAAATTGCACAACCCAGCTGATTGATAGCTGTGTTGCGCACTCTGGCTATTTTAAAACCGTTCTATGCCGATGAAAAGCATCGCGCTCTTTGGGTCTTTTAAAATTGCTTTGTCCTGACTAATGGCATCGCGCTTCTTATGTGTGTTTAAAATTATTGTTTGCTGACTAAAGAACAAGTTACTTACCTTCGGTAACGCTTTTTCTGGTAGATACTATATCTGCCTGTGGATTCCTCACCTTGTGAATATCCCCTTTGCGCCAGCAACATTCGGAAATTCTTTTTCGTAGCCTCGCGCCGACGTGGATAGGACGTCACAGAGACACGGCTCCGCTCGCGACTCCGCTGACGTCACCGACGCCTATAACAGGCCCACGCCGGCGTGATGACATCAGTTCCGCCTTTTTTCCGTGCCATCGAGGCACACGGACGGACCAATGACAGTAGATATATACAAAGCATACACAGTATACAATAGTCAAGGCAAAACACACAGTGTAAAGCAAATGCAGGAAGCAAATGAAACATTTCCTTGACATCAAAACAAATATACATTACAGTACAAAAACTCTGGCATAGAAGAGTGGACAACGGGGAGGCGGGTGGGTCAGTGAGGAATCCACAGGCAGATATAGTATCTACCAGAAAAAGCGTTACCGAAGGTAAGTAACTTGTTCTTCTGATAGATACATCTGCCGTGTGGATTCCTCACCTTGTGAATAGAGTCCCACAGCAGTCCCCACTCCCGGAGGAGGGTGTCCACTCTTCTAAACCAGGAAATCCTGAAGGACAGAGCGCGCAAAGTGGCCGTCCCTCCTGACTTCCGTATCCAAGCAGTAATGCTTCGCGAAAGTATGGAGGGAAGACCAGGTTGCCGCCCTACAAATGTCCTCTACAGGAACACCTCTAGCCAAAGCAGAGGTAGATGACTTAGCTCTAGTGGAATGAGCTCTAATACCCTCCGGAGGCTCCTTACCGGCCAAAGAGTAGCAGATCTTTATGCACAGAACGATCCATCTTGATAAAGTCCTTTTATGGACCGCTCTTCCCTTCTTGCAGCCAGCAAAGCCAATGAAGAGTTGATCGTCCAAGCGACAGTCTCTAGTTCTGTCCAAATAAAAAGACACCGCCCTCTTAGGGTCCAGACAGTGCAACCTCTCCTCCTCCTTGGAAGGGTGTGGGGGAGGATAAAAGGTAGGGAGGGTAATGGATTGACCAAGGTGGAAAGGAGTCACCACCTTAGGAAGAAAAGCAGCCCTGGTCCTTAGAACCATCCGATCAGCATGTATGGTCAGGAACGGGGGCTTGGAACTAAGAGCTTGAAGCTCACTCACCCTCCTTGCCGAGGTAATTGCAACTAGGAAAACTGCCTTAAAGGTTAAAAGCCTCATAGGACATTTATGAAGAGGCTCAAAGGGAGAGCCCATCAGAAAAGTCAGAACAAGATTCAAGTCCCACTGAGGTACAATAAAAGGGGTAGGAGGAAACTTATTTACAAGACCCTTCAAAAATCTCAAGACAACAGGTGACTTAAAAAGAGAGGGTTGATCAGGCAAACAAATAAATGCTGACAGTGCCGAAAGATAGCCCTTAACTGTGGCAACTGCCAGCCCCTGTTGAGCCAAAGAGAGAGCAAACCGGAGCACATCTGATAAATGGGCTCTCAACGGGTCAATATCATTCTCACCACACCAAACAACAAACCTAGACCATCTATAAGAATAGACAAGTCTTAGTGGAGTCACGTCTAGCAGACAAAATGACATCCACCACATCAGGTGTGAGAGAATAGGAAATCAGGTTGCCCCGTTCAATCTCCAGGCATGAAGGTGCAATGTCTGGAGGTGGGGGTGTAGAACCTGCCCCTCCATCTGAGAGAGGAGGTCTGCCCTGAGAGGGAGACGGAGCGGCGGGTGAGAGGAGAGGTGGAGTAGATCTGTATACCACACCCTTCTTGGCCAAACCGGGGCGACCAATATAACTTGGGCCCGGTCTTGGCGAATTTTCCTCAGAACCCGAGGAATCAAGGGTATGGGAGGAAACGCGTAAAGGAGTTGACTTCCCCAACTCAACTGAAACGCGTCCCCCAAGGCTCCTTGCATCGGATACTGGAGACTGCAGAATGACGGGCAGTGAGCATTCTCGCGAGTGGCAAACAGGTCCACCCAAGGGGTCCCCCACGTCCGAAAGACGTGACGAACCACCTCTGGATGAAGCCTCCACTCGTGGTCGGCAGAGAACTGCCGGCTGAGACTGTCCGCACGTACATTCAGAACTCCGGCCAGATGATTTGCCATCAGGCAAATCTGGTGGTCCTGAACCCAGGACCAGAGACGCAGAGCCTCTCTGCAGAGACACTGCGACCCCACTCCTCCCTGCTTGTTGATGTACCACATCGCGGTCGTGTTGTCCGTCAGGACTTGGATCGACTGACCGCAAAGGGAAGGGAGGAAGGCCTTGAGCGCCAAACATATCGCCCGCAACTCTAGAAGGTTGATGTGAAGCAACCTTTTCTCTGGAGACCAAAGACCCTTGACCTCCAGAACCCCCAGATGAGCACCCCACCCTAGAGTGGATGCATCCGTAATCACCGTGGCCACCGATGGAGGTAGATGGAAAGGCTTCCCTTGCGACAGGTTGCCTTCCACGCTCCACCAAGACAGATCCGCTGCAGTTTCTCTGGAGATCTTCACCGACTCCCCGAGATCTCCGTTGTGCTGATACCACTGCCTGCGGAGACACCACTGGAGTGCCCTCATGTGCCAGCGTGCATGGTTGACCAGGAGAATGCAAGAAGCCATCAGACCGAGCAGGCGAAGGACCTTCAGGACTGGAACGACCGCTCCAGGGTAAAACAAAGGAATCATTTCCTGTATGTCGCGAATCCTTTGAGGAGGAGGGAATGCACGACAAACAGTAGTGTCCAGTACGGCACCTATGAACAGGTTGCGCTGGGAGGGCACCAGGTGAAACTTGGGTACATTTATCGAAAAACCCAACCTGAACAACAACTGAGTTGTCTCCTGCAGATGATGGAGCACCTTCTCCGACGACTCCGCTTTGATCAGCCAGTCGTCTAGATACGGAAACACAGGTATCCCCGATCTCCTGAGATGAGCGGTCACTACCGCCATCACCTTGGTGAAGACTCGAGGCGCAGTAGTAAGACCAAACGGAAGGACCGCAAACTGGTAGTGCTACGACCCAACCGTGAAACGGAGATACTTCCTGTGCGACTTCAGGATTGGGATGTGGAAATACGCATCCTGCAAGTCGAGCGACACCATCCAGTCTCCTTCCATCAACGCTTGAAGAACCTGAACAAGGGTGAGCATCTTGAATTTCTCCTGCTTCAGATAGAGATTCAAGATCCTGAGGTCCAGAATAGGACGAAGCCTGCCATCCTTCTTGGGGATCAGGAAATACCGGGAGTAGCATCCCTGACCCCTTTCCTGCTCTGGGACCACCTCTATCGCACCCTTTCGTAACAGAGTTAGAACCTCCTCCTGCAGAAGAGACAGATGTCCTGGGTGCAAAAACCTTGACAAGGAGGGTAAACAGGGGGGAATTCCCGAAAGGGAAGGGCATACCCATTTTCTACAAGATTGAGAACCCAAAGATCTGACGTAACCGATTCCCAATCCTGTAGAAAATGGGTAAGCCGACCCCCAACCGGACCCACATGATCCTGAATAGCGGATCTAGGGCTGCTTTTCTGCGGCAGGGGGGTTGGAAGAGGTGGAGGAAGAGGAGGGCTGACGTCCACGAGGACGCGCTCTTTGTTTTCCCCTGTACGATCTGTACATAGAATTTTGCTGCTGCTGCTGCTGCTGCTGTTGGCCTTGCCGGAAATTCCGAAAGGAGCGACCAAATCCCCTGAACCTTCTGCCGGAAGAAGCGCCCCTGATCTGGAGGCCCAAGGACTTCGCTGTTGCCCTGCAATCCTTGAACCGCTCAAGAGCAGTATCCGCCTTTTTCCCAAAGAGACCTGAGCCATCAAAGCGGAGATCAAGCCGAGTCGCCTGAACATCAGCCGAAAAGTCCGATGACTTCAACCAGGCAGATCTCCTTGTCGCAACAGCGGTGCCCTTAATTCGAGCCACAGAGTCAGCAGTGTCCAGACCACTTTGAATTACCTGGCGGGCAGCCGCCTGAGTGTCATTAATCACCTCCTCAAAATCCTTTCGGTTTGCGTCAGGAATTTTAGGGGCCAGGATACGTAAGGAGTCCATCAGGGCATGAACATACCTCCCCATTAGGCAAGTGGCATTAGTTGACTTTAAGGCCATACTAGCCGATGAAAAGGTCTTTTTTGCCACCTGGTCCTGTTTCTTTGCCTCCTTCTCACAAGGAACCTGCGGAAAGGCACTAAGACTCTTCTTTGAACAGGCAGCCTGAATGACCAGGCTCTCCGGCGAAGGATGTGAAGAGAGAAAAGCCGGGTCCTCAGGGGCAGCCCTGTACCTCCTTGCAACACTCTTTGATACCGCAGGAACAGACAAAGGTTTCTTCCAGACTTCCATAATAGGATCAGTCAAGGCATCATTGAATGGAAGTAAAGGCTCAACCACCGAATTTGGAGAATGCAAGACTTCTGTGAGGAGGTTAGACTTGAACTCCACTGTAGGCAGAGTCAATTGAAGAAGCTCAGCAGCTTTTCTCATAACTAGATGGTAAGGCTGGATATCCTTAGACGGAGCACCTGAGCCTGAGGGCAACTCCCACTTCGGAGAGAAATCAAGGGTCCCAGAATCCGCCAATTCTCAAAACAGCTCTCCTCTAGTTCACCTTCTTCAACGTCAGACTGAGAGCCCATATAACTCTGCTCCTCCAGAAGGCGTTGTGCTTCTCTTCTGGATCTCTCCTTAACACGCCTCGCAGCCGGATCCACCAGCGGCTTCGACGGATTCGGGGCCGGCGCCGGTATCTAATCCGACGGCACAGAAGAATGCTCTCGAGGATGAACAGGAGCAGGCGACGCCGGAATCGGCGCCGACGACTTCGGCGGAGCCGGGAAATGCCAATGCGGCGTCGGAGCCGGCATGTAGGGCATAAAAGGAGCCGGAGGATAGGAGTGAGGAACTCCCAGGCTGAATGCCAATGGACCCGTGGGACCCGAAGGCGCACCAGAGGGGTACCATGCCCTTGAGAAGACACCATACATTGCGTTAAGAAACGCAGAAGGGTCCTGGCCTGGAGCAGGAAAGGGCGGCTGAAAACCATCAGGCCGGTCCTGAAGAGGGATCGGAATCGGCTCTTCGACAGGCGCGGAATCCACATCCTCCCGGGCCTCTTCCTCTTCACGGGCCGGGGACGGCGCCGGAGACGGACTCGGAACCGGAGAAGCTTTCGGAGCCGGAGATGGAGATCGCCCACGCGACTCAGATGGCGAGGCCTCACCTTCATGCTCGGAGACTTCGAGGGTAACCACCTTCGAACGTACCTTCTTCGGTGACCTCGACTCCTTACCAGACCGACGTCGGGACTCATGTCTCCTCTTCTTGTGCTTTTTCTTCGACTTCGAAACATGATCCGACGCCGACTTCGAAGACGACCTCTCTCGAGAAGCAGATCTCGACCTCGCCCTGGACTTCGACCACGCCCTTCGAGAACGAGACCTCGACGACTTCTCCTTTCCAGCTTTCACCTTCGCAACCAGAAGTTTGGCTTCTCTCTCCCTCAGGGCCTTCGGATTCATCTTCCGACATGAAGAACAATCCTCCACATCATGGTCGGAACTTAAGCACCAGACGCAGTCTTCATGGGGGTCGGTAATGGACATCATTTTACCGCACTGAGGGGAGTGGCTTGAGCGCCGATGGCGGAGGTCGCCTGATCGCTCAGCTCTGAGACGGTGCCGTCTTTGATCCTGATAAGAGTGGTCCCCGGGCACCTCAGCTCCCCCATTTCGAGTGTTTTACCCGGGGCGGGTGCACCCGTCACGGAGGACCCTTCGGGAGACCCGGGAAGCGGCTGGTGGCTCCGGATCGGGAAGCAGCAGCAACAACGGAGCAGTGCTCGAGATGGCGCCCGCTCCGTCCCTGAAGTCTGAGCCACAGCTGTGTCTGGACGGGACCCGGGACTGCTCCTCTCCATTGCTCCTTCACCCGGCACCGGAGTGCTGAGATCGGAGCTCTGTTTCCACCGGGACTTTGGCGGAGAGGGCAGGGAACGTCTGCCGAGCCTGCGCCAGCCCAACAAGCAGCACGGAGACCGGCAGAGCTGATAGTGGCGCCTTCCTTGGGCGCTTGATTACACACGGCGCAGCCGGTCAAGAAGGTGGGCAGGTACGAAGGTGGGAGCCCCACAGCCTGAAATTTGTACCGAGAGCGGTGAATCGTGTGTGATTCGGCCCACGTGGTGCTTGTGCCCGGGTGCACGCACTTTCAGCGGTGGCGGCTGGTGACATTGGCGAGGACAGAGGCAGTGCATTCTCCCGACGGCCATTGTTCCTTGGCTTTCCCACTTCCCGGGGGGCTCCCGAGACCGGGCTCACAGCATACCATTAAGGGGGCTAAAGTCCCGAGGCCCCTCCCACGTTATATTATAGGGGCACAACTGGCAATCGACGGCGGAGGACTTCAGAGCGGGCCTGCGGACGGCAGTGAGTGGGACCTCCCTGACCCCCGGGCTCGGTAGCCCCTGCCGGAGGCCGCGATCCTTATGGGGAAACCGAGGGGCCCCAAGGGGGGAGCCCCGGCCACTTCGGACACGGAGGCAGCCGATAAAGACGATGGCATGACCCCAGAGAACCCGGGGAACCCCCAGTTACAGCTACAGTTCGACAGAATCCTCGAGGCAATTGCGGACACGCGATCTGCCCTCCAACAGGACATCGCACAAGTGGCGACGAGTCTGGGACTGCTCCGGGCGGACCACAGCAAGCTCTCGGACAGGGTTAAGGAGGTGGAGAGTACGGTGGGAACGATTGAACCTGCGCAAAAGACTCTGGCTGCCGCTATGAAAGATGTACTGGCCCGCGTCGGAGACCTGGAACGGCGTGCGGAGGACGCAGAAGGGCGCAACAGAAGGAACAACATCCGCGTGGTGGGCCTTCCGGAGAAAGTTGAAAACGGCGACATGGTGTCCTACCTCGAGAACTGGCTACGGACGGTGGTGGCCCCTGAGGGACTATCCTCCTTCTACACACTGGAGCGAGCCCATAGGGTACCGGCCAGACCACTACAGCAGGGCCGCCCCCCACGCCCAGTGGTGGCGAGACTGCTACACTATAGGGACAGGGATCATCTCCTCGACGCCGCCAGGCACAATGGCCCATTTCAGGTGGAGAACAGCCAGGTGAACATTTTCCCAGATTACTACTATGAGACCCAGCGGAAACGTACCGCCTTCCTGGCGGTTAAGCGGGAACTCCGAAGTGAGGGCATTCAGTACTTACTGTTGTTTCCTGCGAAACTCCGCATCATACTGGACGACACGACCAAGTTTTTCGACAACCCGGAGGATGTCTGCGCTTGGCTTGAGTTGTATCGGGCAGGCAAAGACGGTCTTGGCTCCTCTTCCCAGGCTATGTCGGAGCTAGGTCTTCAGCGGAGATCAAAGAGGATTCGGAATCGCCGTGGCAGATCGAGCAGACCGTCAACGGTAGAAACGGCAATGGAGAGACGAGGGGTGCTGGAACTGGTCTCCAACCTATCTGGCCCACTGGGCGGGCCGGGGGTGGAAGACTCTGAGACTGGTACAGGTGGGCATCGATCGGACACGGAGAACACGGAGAACTCGGAAACAGACAGTGTCACTCTGCCCGTGATTACCCCGGATTCGGCGGAGGGCCTGCTGGATGGACAAGGATAACCCTGGGTGAGCTAACTCCGGTTGTAGGGCGAGACAATGTATGTGAGTAGATCTTTGGGAGGAGCTCTGGTTCATGGATGTGGGGGGATGCTGGGGTTGGATCCCATTCGGGCCATAAATGATTAGGGCACACTTACGTCTCAGTAGCGCAGGTGCGTGACGGCCCCCTGCTGGCGCTCGACCCCACTCAGCCCTTAAGGCACACCTGCGGTGGCTACCGTCAGGTTAGTTGGGAGGGAGAGGGATCTTGGGGTAATGGTTTGGATGGGAACTAGATGGCACAATTTGGGACCTGTTCTAGGGGGGTGGGGTGGGAGTTGGGTTTCTTGGGGTGTTTTGTTGTTGTGGAGGGGGATGACTGCCAATGGTGTGTGTCTACGAAGCGGTCCGATCAAACCTGAGCATTGCTGGGGGAGCCTAACTGTGATTTTGAAGGACAATGGCTGAAGCATCTAACCTAAAATGCATTACCTGGAATGTGCGGGGCTTACACACTATGTCCAGACGACACAAGATCCATGCCTATCTGGTGCGCAGGGGGGTGCAGATAGCAATGCTCCAGGAGACACATCTCACAAAGCAGGAGGGTCTAGCGTTGCAGCGTAGGTGGAGAGGGCAGGTATACTACATGACATACTCAGCTTATGCGAGAGGCGCACTGATTTGGGTGAGAGCCGGGGTGCCTTTGCAAGTGACTAGATCGGTGGTGGATCCGGAGGGGCGGTATGTAGCCATCACAGGTAATTTGGGGGGCAGGGCCCTGAATATTTGCTGCATTTATGCGCCCAACGTGGACCAACTCTCTTTTCTGACCGCGCTGTCGGGCTCATTAGCCCACTGTTTTTCGGGGCCCATCTTATTGGGGGGGGGACTTTAACTCGGTGGTTGATGTCGATCTCGACCGTTCCCACCCCCCCCCCCTCCCGGACTCCCCGGTCAGACGGGTGGCCAAGGGTAGGAGGGAGTGGCAATCCCAGTGGGGACTGACGGATCTGTGGCGAGCGCAGCACCCGCATACCCGGGACTACTCCCACTTCTCGGGTAGGCACGAACTACACGTGTGGCTGGACGGGTTGCTGGGGTCGGCGGACCTGATGGCCGCGACGGTGAGGACTGAATATCTGTCCAGGACTCTATCCGATCACAACCCGTTACTAGCTGTCTTTCAGTGGTCTCCGGGTACCTCCGCTGTCCCTACTTGGAAACTACGACCCAAGATTTTGGAAGATCAGGTGTTTAAGACGCAGCTAGAGGACAAAATTACCGAATATTTTGTAGCGAATGCCGGTACGGCCGGGTCGAGAGCCACGGAGTGGGACGCATTTAAGGTGGTGGTCCGGGGTTACTGTATAGCAAAGAAGGTGGGGATGCGTAAAGTTACCTTGGACGAGCTAGCTGAAGCGGACCGGAAACTCCGTGAGATAGAACTTCGCCGTCCCGGAAATCCGGACCTACAGGAGCAAACACTGGCGGCGAGAGAGGCAGTGGCAATTGAAGTCGAAAGACTTCGGAGCTTCGATTATAGGATCTACTTAACTAGATCATTGGCGGAGGGAGATCGGTCGGGGGCGCTCCTGGCGTGGCTGGCCAATCCCTTGAGACGCACCACCCCCACGATGGCCATGCGCACTGAGGAGGGCGGTGAGGTCTATACCCAACCCGAGATTCTAGACTGTTACCTGCGCTATTATGAGGAACTCTACCGTAGTAAGATGTCGCAGGACACCACCCCCATTGATGATTACTTGCAGTTGCTCCCGATCCCCACTTTGGAGCCGGAACAGGCGAAGGACTTGGGGAGGGATGTAGAGCTAGGGGAAATCCGAGGAGCCATTAAAAGGATGGCTAGGAATAAAACGCCGGGACTGGACGGACTTCCGGTGGAGTTTTACTCCACATACATGGACCTCCTAGCCCCTAAATTGCTAGTGGTATATCGGGAGGCGAAACGCTTGGGGCACCTGCCGAAGTTGATGTGCGAGGCGCTCCCGCTCCTCAAACCGGGCAAGGAGGGTAACGAGCCGACCTCTTACCGACCGTTATCGATGCTCACGGTCCACTATAAGATCCTGAGTAGCATTTTGGCATCAAGGCTGTTGGGCCACATGAGCTCCCTGATCCATGTTGATCAGGCGGGTTTTATTCCCAGACGCAATACGGTAATGAACATCCGGCGCCTATTTCGATTACTAGGGGAGGCCCACGAAGGAGCACCTTGCCCCTTGGTCTTATCAGTTGACCTGGAAAAGGCCTTTGATAGCCTGGAGTGGGCATACCTCCACAAAGTCTTGACGCGTTTTGGTGTGGGGGAGGGGTTCCTGCGGTGGACAGCGGTCTTGTACGCCTCAGCAACGGCCAGGGTGCGGTCAGGCCCACTGATCTCCCGGCAGTATTCGGTGTCCCGGGGCACGAGACAAGGGTGCTCCCTGTCTCCCCTGCTCTTCGCGCTTGCGGTGGAGTCTCTGGCGCTATCGATCCGCACTGGAGCCCATTTTGGGGGACTGCAGACCATTTCGGGGCAACAATTTATTTCCCTCTATGCCGATGACTTATTGCTGTTCCTAGAGGATGCCGAAGCTGCCCTGACCGGAGCTGACGCGGCGCTCACCACCTTCGGAGAACTCTCGGCCTTGAAGGTGAACTGGGCAAAAACTTGTCTGTTCCCGGTCCGACACGGTGAGCCCCAACCTGCCACCGCCAGAGAGATCAGATGGGAACCGTGCTGCCTAAAATATCTTGGGGTTTATGTGTACCACGACCAGGCGGATGTCTTAGACGGTAATATTGCTCGCTGCATCCGAGCGCTGAGAGGCTCTATGAGCTTTTGGGCCACCTTGCCGCTGTCAGTGGCCGGTCGTATCGCGTTGCTGAAAATGGTAGCGCTCCCACGGCTATTATATTACTTTAGGACGCTCCCGCTCTGGATCCCCCCGGCTACCTTCCGGAACTTGAATTCCATGCTAGTATCATTTCTCTGGGGGTCGGGCCGCCGCAGGGTGGCACTTAGGACCCTAATGAGACCAAAATCGGAGGGGGGGTTAGCGGTGCCGGACCTTGAGAACTATTATCTAGCCGCCCAACTGCAGACTTACACTCAAGAAATTGCGCGGGAATTCCGGGGACCGGAGGATGAGAGAGGGCGCGGCATGCCTAGGCACGTCTTGTCCTATATCGCTTTACGGCAACGGCTGACCTCGAGAGACCTCGCACATGAGGAACGGGCCATTCGGTCCTGCTGGAACCGAGTACATGCTCATGTGCAGCTGAGGCGCCCCTATGCTCCGGAGATCCCGTTGGGGATGATCACTGCCCTACCACACGGTGGTGATTGGTCCCGGTTGAGGATCTGGGAAGATGCAGGGCTGCAGATGGTGGGTGATCTATACGAGGAAGGTGTCTTGTTGCCATTCCAGTCGATACTGGAGTGTTTTGATGTTCCTCGCGGCGATTTCCTTCTACATGCGGCAGTGGTGAGGGCGGTTCAGGCGCACTGGCGGACCGGACAGGACAGGAGGAACCCCCTACGTCGGAGACCTGCCAGTACGTCATGATGTCGGCTGGGACAGTCAAGGCGGTAACGTGTCTCTATCCCAGATTGATTAATGCAGGGCTCCTCCCCCTTGAGGCCCTCAGAACCAGATGGGAAGTTGATATTGGAAGGGATATACCGGAGACTACATGGGCCCAGCTGGTGCGCCGTGCGTGGAAGGGCACTCGTCACGCCCGGTTTCAACTGGTCCACTATTATATATTACACCAGGCCTACCTGACCCCAGAGAAAATTCGGAAATATTTTGCCTCAGACTCGGCGGTTTGCCCCAGATGCCGAACGCCGGCAGCTACTTTAATACATATGCTATGGTCTTGTCCGGCGCTGTCCTCTTACTGGGGTGCGATAGGGGATACTCTAAAAGCGGTGACCGGGAGGGACCTGACAATGGATGCCGCGGTTAGAGTGCTGCACTGGTTCCCCCATACTCCCAAGAACAAGCTCTCGAGTAAATTCATTGACCTGGGCCTACTGCTGGCAAAACGTGAGATCACTAGACACTGGAAGGCACGAGTTGGTCCAACGGGCACTAAATGGTGCAACAAATTCTTGAAATGGGCAACTGGAGAAAGCACCCTTAGGTACCAATTAGCAGCGCGGCAACGCAACGAGAAGATGTTAGAGGCGGCGCAGGAATGGGAAACACTAGTGCAGGCCCTGCGAGATTACCTCACTTCCAGTGACTCAGATAGCGATGATGATGCACACAATCCAGCCCACTGACCTTCTTCCGACGTGTTCTCCTTCCTGATAGGATTTGTTCCCTACAGCTAGCTCTAGACATATGCTTAACACACCAACGGCGGGGTGGGTGTGGAGGGGGTGAGGGGAGGCAGGAGGGCTAGGCGCTGCTCCTTCACTTTCATTAGGACGGTAACGTTATTGTTTATTTAGCTCGGGCCTTCCGGGGGGGGTTAGACTGCGGGGGAGGGGGGGGGATTTATTTTAGTTATTTTGAAAAGCAGATGACGACTTGCATTACTCCTGGCTGACATCACGTGACGACCAGAGCATTCTGTGTGGGACATTAGGTAGCGCCGCCCAGACTCCGGGATGTGGGCCAATAGGCTGTGTAACCAAATTACTTCCTGTAGTGGTCCCCTTTACTACTATTGACACTGTTTTCGCAATTGGATGTCAGCAAGTAACTTGTATTAATTCCTGCAATAAAAATATATTAAAAAAAATAAAAATAAAAAATAAATCCATTTTACCGCACTCCCTGCAGGGCTTGAAGCCGGTCTTCTTAGATGACATTTTCGAAGAAACAGGATACAGAGAAGCAGAATTAACCAACAGGCAACAATGTACCAGTAGGCTACAGAGATTCCCGATAACCGTTAGCGTCGACGACGCGGAAAAAAGGGAACTGATGTCATCACGCCGGCGTGGGCCTGTTATAGGCGTCGGTGACGTCAGCGGAGTCGCGAGCGGAGCCGTGTCTCTGTGACGTCCTATCCACGTCGGTGCGAGGCTACGAAAAAGAATTTCTGAATGTTGCTGGCGCAAGGGGGATATTCACAAGGTGAGGAATCCACACGGCAGATGTATCTATCAGAAAGCATCGCGCCTGCACACTGATTTGGAAGATTGGTCACTGACTCCAACTCACCTTCATTTTCTTCGCTCCCGACCCCGGTCCGCCCCGGCTGTGTGCCGTTTGAGCGGAGGGTCAGCCCATGAGCGACACTTCCTGTCTGGTCCTGCACCACTTCCGCCCTGCCTCTCCACCGTGCAGGTCAGCGGTCTAGTGGTTGCAGTACCTGGTTTGCTTATCTTGCTTCCTGCTCCTCCCGCGTGCAGACAACTAAGGCAGACTGCAGCGGTAGGCTGGCTATTGGCGCGCTCTCACGCTGAATACATTCATTTTTAAAATTGCACAACCCAGCTGATTGATAGCTGTGTTGCGCACTCTGGCTATTTTAAAACCGTTCTATGCCGATTAAAAGCATCGCGCTCTTTGGGTCTTTTAAAATTGCTTTGTCCTGACTAATGGCATCGCGCTTTTTATGTGTGTTTAAAATTATTGTTTGCCGACTAAAAGCATCGCGCCTGCACACTGATTTGGAAGATTGGTCACTGACTCCAACTCACCTTCATTTTCTTCGCTCCCGACCCCGGTCCGCCCCGGCTGTGTGCCGTTTGAGCGGAGGGTCAGCCCATGAGCGACACTTCCTGTCTGGTCCTGCACCACTTCCGCCCTGCCTCTCCACTGTGCAGGTCAGCGGTCTAGTGGTTCACAGCAACTAGATATAAATGGGGACCTGGAGCAAGCGCAGCGGGAGCGCCGACTTCGCGCCGAAGTCGCGCACAAGTCAAGCCCGTCTGCGCCCGTCCGCGGCGGACCGGGGCTAGGTGCACGTCACTCTGCCCAATGTACCACCTATTCTCCGGCAGAACTTCTCAGCCTCCAGGGCCCTTGGCCTCTAGCTGCCACCACCTGTTCCCGTATCTCCTACCTCGGTTTGTCTCCTGCTCTCGTCATTCCTCCCCCTCATTACATTCCCCCTAACTCTTCTGGGGGTGCTGTCAATCCTGGACCCACTATAATCCTTTCAGCCTACTATCTCAATACCCGGTCCGCCGTAGCCCACTCGCATGAACTATCGGTGCTGCTGGACCTCCATGCACCAGATATTCTGTTCCTTACAGAAACCTGGTTTTGCGACGACTCCCTCCCCGTCCTATTGGCCACTTTACCAGCTCCATACTATGCCTTACGTTGAGATCGCCTTAATGGCAGGGCCGGGGGAGGTGTAGCGGTCATCGCCCGAGCCGATTTCCCTTTTCAAATCCTCTCTTTGCCAGATATTGCCACCATGGAGTACCTGGCTATCCGCACTACCTCCATTACCCCTCCTCTCACTTGTGTACTTATCTACCGCCCTCCTCAATCGCCCTTACTGTTTCTCCCTACCTTTCTGGAAGTACTAGCTACGATCACGATCAACAACTCTTCCATTCTGCTTCTGGGTGACTTTAACTTCTGGCCGTCCGACCCCGCAGAATGCCCTTCCTCTAAGGAATTTTCAGAAACCCTCCAATCTCTTAATTTCACATCCCATATCCACTCCCCCACCCATGTTAAAGGACATGTCCTAGACCAGATCTGGTCCTTGAATTGCCCTGTAAAATCTGTCTCCATCTCACCCTGCACCTGGTCGGACCATCACCTGATCTCATTTGCCCTCCCTACCCACCCCCCGGTCAAGACCCCACTTCCCAAAAATGTCTGGGTTCGGGCCTGGGGGCGAGTAGACCCTGACAACTTATCTGCTCTACTCTCTGCTTCTTACCCCCTCTTATAAGGTCTACCCACCCTCTCCCAGGTTACCTCCATTGATCAGTGGCTCACCTCAGGTTGCGATTCTATCGCTCCCCTGAAACGGGTCACTTCAAAGCGGGAGAAGGATGCAAACCGGTGGTTTAACGAGGACCTTAAGGCCATCAAATTAGCGGTACGCAGAGCGGAGCGTGCCTGGAGGAGAAACTACTGCCCCTTACTCCGATTGGAGTTTACTAACACCTTGACCCAATATAAACAGGCCATCTTGGCGGCGAAAACAGCCTATTTCCCCTCCAAAATCCTCGCTGCGGAGAACCACTCGAAGGAAATTTTCTCGATTGTGCACAATCTGGCATTCTCCGACAGAACCACTCTGAAGCCCACCCCCTCTCCGGAACTCTGTCACTCCCTCAATAACTTCTTTATCCAGAAAATTGCCACTATCAAAGCCAACATTCCCCCTTCTTCCCCTACCTTTGTGGACCCTCAGTGTCCCCCTCCCAGGGGACATCTCGGTACCCTTCCCCTTTTGACCAAGGAATCCCTGACTTCAATAATCCCTTTAGTTAAATCTGGTTCCCCCCTAGACCCCTGCCCTTCCTACATTCTCCGTCACATTTTTTCCTCTAGTCCTGATCCTCCCCTTCATCTCCTCAACAGCTCTCTCTCTTAGGGCGTTGTACCCGTCCCATTGAAAACAGCAGTCATCGTCCCTATCCTAAAGAAACCGGGCGCGGATCCCTCGGTCCCCGCAAACTATCGCCCCATCTCCCTTTTGCCATTCTTGGCAAAAGTGCTCGAGCGCCACGTCACCTGCACTTTGAGCTCTTTTGTGGAGACACATGGGGTTTTAGCCCCCGTCAGGCCGGTTTCCGCCCCGCACACTCTACGGAGTCCGTAGTTCTTTCGGTCCTTGACAACCTCAGGGAGGGAATGGACACCAACCAGACCCAGGCCCTGGTCCTCCTCGATCTCTCAGCCGCCTTTGACACGGTTGACCACACCATCTTACTTTCCCGTGTCAAGGCGGCGGGGATCGGGGGTACCGCCCTGGTATGGTTGTCCTCCTTCCTGAGGGACCGCACCCAGGCGGTTCGCCTGGGTGATTTTTCTGCGGACTTCCGGAAAGTTCAGTGCGGGGTCCCCCAAGGTTCTTCCCTCTCACCCCTACTGTTCAACCTTTACATCGCTCCTCTTATTTTCTCACTGCAACAGATGGAGGTCTCCGTATATAATTATGCGGATGACCTCCAACTTGTCTTTAATCTATCTTCTTTCCCTTCTTCTGTTTCTAATTTTCAATCCACTATGATTCACATCCGAGACTGGATGAACCACAACCATCTGAAACTCAACCCAGACAAGACTGAGCTGGTGTTGACAGGTGGTTCATCCAGTCCCTGGTCTTCTCTGTTTTGGCCCCGTTCCCTAGGCTCTCCACCTGTCCCCTCTACCTCAGTAAGAACATTAGGCATTAAACTCAATTCCCAATTCACCCTTCACTCCCAGGTTAGTTCTGTGGTGTCCTCTTCCTTTCTTTCACTGCGCACTATACGCAAGGTGTCCCGTTTCTTTTCTTTTGACACCCTGAAATTGATTACCCTGGCAATGGTCATCTCCCGCCTGGATTACGGCAACGCCCTATATGCTAGTATACCTGCATATAGTCTAAGGCGGTTGCAGCAGATTCAAAACCAGGCGGCACGCTTGGTGTTTAAATTGCCAAAATTCCACCATGTCACACCCCTCCTCAAATCTCTGCATTGGCTCCCAGTCCGTGAGCGTGTCCAGTTCAAGCTCGCCTCCATCACCTTCCAAGCTCGACTGGGCACGGCTCCGGCTTTTATCTCATCTGAGATCACCCCCTATGTTCCTACCAGGGAATTACGTTCATCTACCAAATCCCTTCTCACAGTCCCGCGGTTCCAGAGGAAGAAATGGGGAGGTTCGAAATTTGCGACCCTTGCTCCACTCTTTTGGAACTCCCTGCCTCCAGAGCTCAGAGCCTCGACTCTCTACCTGCAATTCAGGAAACAACTTAAAGCTCATCTATTCACCAAGGCTTTTAATTAGTTCTCCAACACTTCGAATTCCCTTAGCTTAGTTTTGCCTTTCCTGCCCTGCCATCTGCAAGTTGCAGCGCCATGAAGCCGCCGGTGAACGTGCGCTAAATAAATAATTTAAAATTCAAAATTCAAATTAAAGGTGGAGAATGAATCGATGTCGGTGACAGATTCGACTCTCGAGCCGGAGACTGCTCCGGTGAACAAACAGGCGATGGCTCATCTTCCGGGTCCGGTACAGTAGGTGAAGGAGAAACATAATCCTTCCGATGTAGACGACCTGGAGACTTCGATTTCGGATCAGACTCTCTCTCGGAATGACGTTGAGACCCGTGCTTCCTTTTCTTATGCTTCTTCTTGGATTGAGAAGCATGGCCCGAAGACTATCTCGAAGCCGACCTCAAACGGGACCTCGAACGTCTGGAACAGGACTTCGACCTTTTCTTCTTCTTGTTGCCTTTCAACTTCGCCACAAGAAGCTTTGATTCCCTTTCTCGCAACGCCTTGGGGTTCATCTTCTTGCAACTGGGACAGCCTTGGACGTTGTGGTCAGATGAAACACCACACACAATCTTCATGCGGATTAGTTATAGACATCATCTTTCCGCATTCGCCACAGGGCTTGAAACCAGTTTTCTTTGAAGACATCTTGAAAAGGTACAAGAAAACACTGGAAATACTTGAGAGTAACAAACGAGCTACCGAAGATCCCTAGAAAAACCGTTAGCGTCGGCGACGCGGAAAAAAGGGAACTGATGTCATCACGCCGACGTAGGCCTATTATGGAGTCCGTGACGTCAGCAGAGCCGCGAGCGATGCCGTGCTTCTGTGACGTCGCCCACGTCGGCGTGTAGAGATACAAAAGAATTTCCGAATGTTGCGGACGCAGGGGGATATTCACAAGGTAAGGAATCCACTGGCAGATGTATCCATCAGAAAGGAGCTTACGTTCCTACACACAATTTCGTCTACCATTTTAATATGGGAGTCGCGGAGATGCTGTCTCCTATCTCCTCCCACCTCCCACTGATTTCTGTCATTACAGGCTAATAGTGCCTCTGAATTCATAATACGTCATGGCGTTGCTGCCCCAAGAATCATTAGTTTGCCTGCAGCTTCTGTGTTTGACCTCTCCCCTACAAGAATGCTCCTTTTTTGGCTGAAAACACCTCAAGTGAATGAAGAGGGCCACATCGCACCATATGAACAACAGATCCTATCGAAAGAGTTTGAATTTTTCTGCACTTGTGGCATAACTGCCCCTATTGTTACGAAATCCTACAGCTTGACCACTGGCAAATACAGATTAGATTTCTCGATTTTTGAGTGAATCTTGATAAGGAAGTCATCCTCTATTTGTATTGTGACATTGTGTTGCTGTGCATCCCTCACTACTACACTACACTGCTGTGTACTAACGCCACCCACATTAATGTAGATATTCAAAGTGAAGGGGGAAGCTCTCAACACATTACCAACTGCCTCGCCCAACAATCGATGGGGTAAAATTGGTTCTGCCTTTAACACCTTAGCAGCTTTGGAACGTCCAGCTCCAGTGCTGAACGTTCCATTGCGCAGGTGCAGTTGAAACGTCCAACGGCCGACGGCAGTACTCCCGAGGTAGTGGTGCCGTCGGCCGCTGGACGGGCGCAGCGCTTACGGGGTTAAGGAGACAAAACGTGAGTCCTACATTCAGGTTCTAGAGACAAATAGGTCTTCCTGCTCCAGCAGACCCGTACCTTGCTTTTATTCAAAGTCGATCAAAAACCTTCAGGTTCTTCTTAGTTCATCTATTACCAAGCAAGTCAAACCATGAATGTGGTGTTCTGGCCTACTCACTGTCATGGAATTCTACCTCTGCAGGCTTCTCATCATTGCATCACACTAGCCCACACTGAGCCGATTTAATGCATTAACTACAGTACTGGGAGGTAGGGAGGCCCGTTTACAAAAACAAAGAATAGACTTCAAAGCTCAAGTCTACGCCACCCAATTCATTCTTGGCGTTGAAAATATTAGATTAAATATCTGTGCAAGAGTATCACCTGCGTGCCCACTGTAAAACAAATGTTTTACATTACAAATCTGTCACTGGTCCAGCATGCTCTACATATGAAATTTGCTAAGTACACTTCTGAAATGCCGTACACTTATCCGACGAGAGACATAAGCTCAGTCTTCCAGCCTAGTTTGTTGCTGCTACTAGATCGATACAAATGATAGTACAGGGGTAATTCTATGTACAATCAAGGGTCTTTCCTTTAGAACCAAGTGTTGTTGCCTCTTCAACACAAAGCTGTTTTCAGGACAATTCACAAACCATTTAAGAACCACCCATTTTAAAAAGTTTTCCACTTGGAGCCAATTAAATATTGTATCCGTTTTTCTCCTTTGTTCCCCCGCTTTTCAGCACATACGGTCCTGTAGCGGCCGTAAATTACATCTATGCTTTGCAAAAAAAAATAGCTTTATGTTGTGATCAATAAGTAATAAATGATCCACTAAAATAGTGAACAGTTTACATATTTAGCATTGAAATTGAAAGAAGTATTTGTTTGCAAATGCCAGTAAGTGGCCTTCAGCCATTCTGCAGTTTAAGCACCAACTTCCAGCTGCCCTGGAGTATGACTGGCACAGCACAAGAATTCCTAGCATGCAGGGATTAGCATACTGTGGGACCACAATTCTCATGGCCTCCTCTCCAAGGTCCGGTTCCATGCAATAAGATTTTTATTTACGCATTTCCAATCCAGCAGAAGGGACAGCATTAACATGTTGCGGTCTTATGGAAAAATATTGCAGCAACTTCATTACGAAGATAAATATTTTTTTATTCAGGGATTTAGCATGTGGAAAACGGTACAAAAGGCAAATCAATAAAATAAATTCCAAAAAGTGACAGTATTAGTACATTACAAAGTGCTCTCCATCCAGAAGTACATACTATATACAAACTTGAAAGATGATACACAGGAGAAGTTATTTTGTTAAATGCCATTTCGTGCAGGTTGACTCAAAGGCTAAGGTTCACAGTGAGATTTTAAAGATATGCATTTTTAGGGTTCCAGTTTATGTGAACGAACAAAGTAAGGTCCCTGCGTATGACAAATGGAGTCAGAAGTCCACAACTGTTTCAAATAATTTAACACGGAATTAGCATACAATTCTACAAACTTCTCTTTAAAATCTGAGCATCAGTCTAGCAGCAGAATTAGGCTCATGTGAAGGCACGCCATAAGCTGGTTCTAGGCATGTCCATTAACATGGCATGATTCCTCCCATTCTGCTGAGGACAGTGGCACCCGCGGACACAAGCACAGAAAAGTTTTCGCAGGCCAGTATTAGTGGGTTTTATTTTCATCAGCATCTGGTGGACCACCAAATGCTGATGGAAATAAAAACCACTAATACTGGCCTGGCATCCTCTGTGCTGTGAGTCACGCACCGGCAACATCATCATGATTAGAAAGACATGCACCAGCTTAAGGCATCAGCTATGATCCAGACCACTAGATTGTGAAGGAAAGGCACAGAGGTCTAAACTTAAAACAAAAGTTCTAAAGACCTCATGTATCAAAACTAAAATCTAGGCACAGAGAAATTGCTTATCAAAAGTAAAACTTAAGGCACAGTTGAGGATCTAAAATAAAATGTCAAGTATACAACATTCGGGGTATTACAAGTCCAATTCAAAGCATACATAATGCAGGAACATAAGTAAAATCTAAAATGAATAGGCAGATCCCGAGAATTACAGGCGAGTTCCAGTGCATATAGAGACAAAAAGTAAAAAAATAAAGGCACACGTAAACCAAACATTAATTTTTAAAGTTAAGGCACCAAGAACCCAGGAACTCCCTTTAAAAAGGCAACTCACTTAACTAGGACCAAGAAAAGTCACACTCCGAGAAGGTAATAGAGGTACACTCTAATGCACACTGGTCAAAAGGAAACACATGGGATACAAGCCCCCAACTGATCAAAAAAGCAAAATAATAAAGGGGAATCAGTTTACGTTTTTGGCTTATTTTCACCTAAATGGCTTTTCCCTAAGAAGCCTCTCAATGCTCTCTGACACTTGACATTCCGTTCAACTGATGAAGTAGTCAAGCACATACTCGTGAATCCGCAGATCTCGAGGTAGGGCATGTGCACGCAAACCCATACATACAAGTGAAGCCCTAGGACATTCCCTAGTTGTATAATGATGATCGATAGGGCATCCAGAGAGACCTTCATATGGCTAGTGTATGAGTGAAAACAACTGCCTCCCTGGGTGTTGGCACCATGATACAAAGTGTGCCGTGTACTAGATAAAGTATAGAGAGTTTGTACCCTGTAGCGTGGAGAGTAGGACCTAAAAACATTAGTAGACATTTAAATCGCACCACCATATACTTTACATATATTTCACAGACCTGCTGTGTATTAAATCTAAATTTAAATCACTTACGAAGTATTGTAGAAAGGTATAGCTGTAAAAAAGTACAAATATTAGTGTTAGATGAAAAATAAACCATTTCAGCATCTCTAACTAAAGCACTTGCATACGTATTAAGTTACTTTAAATAATAAGGTGACCTGGCCAGCCAGGTCCCATGGTCTAGAGCAGCAGGAGCACACCCCTTCTGATGTACGGTACTGCCGCTTCTGACACCCTTGTGCCATTCACATGCCTGCCCTGATTCAACGCAGACACATTCTCTACTGGGCACTCTTTGTCAGTGAGATGAACGCTACAACCAATCAAACACCATCTGTATCTTACAAAGGTGCCGTCATTTCAGCTGCCACTTTAAGTGAAATCTCAAATACTGCCCTGAAAGGGTCAGAGAAAGGATGCAACGTTTTATTTTTATCTCTCACCCCCCCCCCAATTCATCAAGGATTTCTTCTACACAATCTTGATTCCAGTACATTCCTAAATGTATTTTGCATATTTACATCTTTTTTTTCAACATGCGTCGCCATACTGTTCTTGCATGTCCAGTTTTGCAGCCCAGTTGGGCTGGTCACAAGCGGTCTTTGTTAAAGATGTGAGTCACCTAACCTAATGTAGAAGGAATCTCGTCATGCTACCCCTGTGGTGCGATGGTACAGGGTTCCACAAAATAGTTGCATGGCAGCCTAAAGTGCACCCATGAACATCTCCAATCAATAACAGCGCCATCAGAAGACGACCCCCTGCCTCATTCGTATAATTTGCAGTAAGGCATCCTGCACATCTTCATCCATGCGACCCTGTGAAAAGAGAAAATCAACAGTGAGAGTAGGGTATTCTTGCAGCATTCAACGGGGCAGTCATATTTCTAACACTCCCAGACTTGCGAGCAGGAGTTCTGGAGAGGTCTGCATTCCATATCCTTATGAGTTGTGAGGCTATCCAGTAGAATCTTTGGCTAAGTCAGCTTATATAACGCAAATCCAATAACTAGGGTATGTAATAGCTATCTTGACACCTCACCTCAAGGAGGAAAGACTACAGGACATGCCAAGTGAGACAGGGTATTCACCATGATTTAACAACCAGGTTGTTAGACACAGTGATCAGGAATGGCTACACGACGATCAAATTAAGTTTTCGTGGGGCATGAAGCCTCCAGATTTCACTGGAGTCTTCATGCTGTAAGCGAAACACCTCTGACATTTTCTGAGCTCTAATGGCAAGCATCATCAACTGTGCTATAAATATACATTGGGCTAAAAGATGACAGCACAGCAGAGACAATCTAAAGATGACTGAAGAATAAGATGAGCGAACACAGGGACCCTTTTTGTTCCCCTATTGGATTCCAAGCCCAGACGTGTATCATTCATGGACAAAGTATAAATGATTTATAAATACTACATTCATAGTCTCAGGATCCACCATAAAAGGAGAGACAATCTTCCTAGGAGATCTAGTGGAAGCTGCTGGTACAAGTTAGTACAAACAGTGGCTGTCATATTTAATGTTGGCGCCCTTAAGCCCTTAAAATGTATCTGCAGACACCGAGCTCCTTTAAAACCGAATATCCTATTTTAGCTACGTTTAATCGCGGCTTAATAAAATCACCTTCCACCTGGCAAATGCTACCCGTCCTTGTTTGCTATTGCAAGTGAATGGTTAACAAGTTCAGAGAGCGCACAGTGAAGACATTGCCAATATTTGGAAAAAGTGCTTATACAGAAGACTTTTTGTACACAAATAAATTAGGGTTGTCACAAACCTGTACAGCACTTAAAAGGTGTGTTCGGTATACTGAGATTACTTCTTGGTGCCGCTTGTCAGCTTCCTGTATAATACATGAAAAAATGTACAGAAAACAAAATTTGCGATCAGAAATGATACAGCAATTTGAGACATCCCAGTATTGCAGCACATTAGCTTTCTATGGATTGTGCATCAAATATACGTCTTTGAAAACTCAATATACACTAAAGGTCAAAAGAACAATTTATCTAGAGGTTAGACATAATCCAGCCAGCTCGCACAGATACTAAACTCCCAAACACTCTAAAAAAAAAAACAAAGAAAAACGGTAACTTCATCAAAGGGGTACTGTAGAGAAAGAAAAATGACGTGTCTTGCTTTCGCTAGCTAGATATTTCGTCATGTGATTGTTCCCAACAATCCATGTGCTACTAGCCTTAAAAATGTCAGAATCTTGCAAAAGAGGCTATTTCAATTCTGTCTCAATAGTCTGAAGTCTAGTTGGTTACATTAGAAAAGACAAAAACATAGATCTGTAACCACAGTCCAACTGTCCCTCACTCACACCTCCAGATGATTGAGTGGTGTAGTCCCTTTCCATTGATCCAGTGCTGTTCACTCATCCTGCTTCTAGCCTAATTTATTTGAGATCTATGACCCAGGAGCACATCGTCACCAGTTGAAAAAACTCATGTGTTTTGTGGCAAAGTATCGGGGCCCGCACCTTGTGTCGCTCTTCCCAGGTTAGCTTCTTTCATCTAAACCCCATGCATTCAGGAAGTGATAGACACACATGTAACTCTACGGTTCCAGTTACCATCTCCAGTGGAAATCAAACTACCATGTGCTACAGACAAGAGGGCAGAGCTAGCCATGAACAAAGAGCAATGTCAAGAAAAAAAATGCAAGAGATGAGACAAGTGACCCAGGGGCTTGGACATGCCGGCTGGATTCCCCATAATAGTTTGCAGAATAAAATGAGAGCCTGAATTGTCCAAACGTTTGGTGGGATAGCCTTCAAAAGTGAAAATGGGAGGATGGTCTTTACCATACTCTGCAGTTGGACAGGGTCGAATCTTGTGATGGACAGGGCGAAATTACCATGGGCTCGTACGCAGCGGAAATCAAACAGAATGCAATATATAAATTGCAGTTCTGGCCCACACAAATATTTAAAACATGAATATAGACCACGGTACCAGAATGAGTGTAAAATTATTTCTAATGGTGCCAATATCTCACCCCCTACAGGATCAGGCAAGGAGACCTTCCCAGCAGGGGTATCTGCCAGTTCCCAGGTATGGTCCTAAACTTGACGTCTCAAGTGGTTACTTACAGCCAACTGCTGCTGCAGGGTATTCACCTGGCTCTGCAGTACGTCAACCTGCTGGTTCTGTCTTTTTGTGGGAACCCCAGTGGTGTAGGTGAGCTGAGACAGGTCACTCAGCGCCTGCTTGAGCCGTTCTACATCATTAAGAAGCTCGGTTATCTTAAAGGGGAGAAATGGACACATTTCAGTTTAGGGCAGACATGGCTCAGCAAGTGTAACATGGTGACTGATGGTGGTATGTGATGGCTTTTAATCGACAGCATTCAACAGCACTTCATCTGGGAAACTAGAAGATCTTCTCTAGCTCGTTTGACAGGGCATATACAATCTGCATTGGATTAAAGCATCAGAAGGTGTCTCTTATTGCCCACAGCCCTTCCCCACCACACCAGATAGTTTTCATGTCAAAGAAGTGTCACAGTAGAAGAAAATGGGTACTGGCCTATAAAAAGAGTTTTACCGGTTTGATATGGCCTGGAGAGTCACATACTCAGATACCCTTCACTCGATAAAGCAGTATATTTGAACACTTTGAATAATGTTTAAACAGAAAGAGGAATACCCATCATTTTATTTAGGCTCCAAAAAATGGAGAAAGGTGTGACACGTCAAGCACAAACCACTTCAGGACAGTAACTAATTTCCCTTAGAGGAAAACAGAGTAGTTTGACACTGCATTCCATAAGGGAGAAAAGGCTCCGTTATACGCGAGTGTATGGAATCCATCCATCCAACACAACCACTGTCACAGGCAAGCATCACCATTCTCCAGTCGGCTATCTTCTACGGACATGCATTATTAGACCGGAGTAATGAATCTCCATCTGAACCGAATTTTGGCACTCATCTTTAGCATCTGTAAGAGAGGGGGTCTCCCATCAATAATTCTTACACAAAGTGTGCACAGATTTACATATGTGTTTGCTTTCCTGATTTAACCATAAGCCATTTAGTCCACACATGCCAGTTAACCTTATAATAACATCATTTAATGTAACAGGGTGACTGGGACACCTTGTTTGAAAACCACTTCCCGTTTAATTCAGATGGATAAAATACAAGCTTTTGCTACCCTAGTGTGAGCAGTCCAGAGGAGAAGCACCCTTTATCAGTCACCTCAAGCACTTCTTCTGTGAGGGCAATAAGTTAGAAAGCTTTCTTGAATGTCCATCACTTGAGAAAGTGGCTGCTTAATGTGAATCTATATGCAGATGCCTCCCAAGGTCAGTGGAATTTGAAAACATTAACAAAGATTTCCACCAAGGCAGACATTTAGTAAAAGGGCTATTTAAAGAGGTCCTCACACACCAAGTATTGAATCACTTCCACTAAAGAGATTAGGCGTTATCTTACTTTGAAAATGCTCTTTAATGTGCGAAGTTAATGTATTCTTGCTGTAAACTCTATATGTTTATATATGCACTCTATATACTCTACTACTCTATGTTTTCTTTCTCTATATGTTTACTCTATATGTACACAGAGGGGGCAGAAAAAAAAGTTCATGAGTCAGATCTGCACGAGATGCTAACTTGATATCCGTTGCAGATTTCAAAGTGGTTTCAGCTCAGCACAGCCACAACATATCAAACTACTTCATAGATAATCAGCAGGAAAGAGAGACACAGTAAAAGTTAAGGCCTTGGGGGAAGCATGTAGGGTACAACGTAAAGGTCAGGTACAAAGGACAATGTAAGTGTTGATCCTTCCCAAGGGCCTCACTCGGGACCTGATTCCCAAGCGCCTCTGCACTCATGGCGAAGACTCAGTCGGACATGGCGGAGGGCGAGCACGCGTTGCAGGAATCCGAATTGCATTTTCTCAATTGCAAGGTCCCGCTATAAGTGTGGGCCCCACGCCACTAATGAGGGGCCTCAACCACGAGGGTGAATGCCCTTCGTGAATATGGCCTCAGTGTCGGTTTTCTACTGTGCGTGAATCTTAAAGCTCGGTGGCCGTGCCGTTTTTTTGTGACTAAGTAGTGGCACCAGAGATTTCTCTCTGTCTCACAGAGAGCATGGTCTACTGACTCCTCTCATGCAAGTTCCCACCTCACTTTGTTCCAGTTCGCAATTTTTCATGACCAAGGAAGGGAGAGTTCCGCAGAGTACTTGGGAGCTCTGTGAACAGGGCTAGTGTATGCATGACAGCCAGTTTCAAAGAGGTTAATGGACAGCACCGGATGTAAGCACTTTCTGTTGGAGGAGGTATGGGTATGCCTAGAAGCTGAGAGAGGTAAGGAGTGTGCCTGGCCCTGCAGGAAGAAAGACAGTCCAAGAAGACAAGCCTACAGTGTTCCCGGCATGGGGAAAAAGCCAAACTGCAAACAGTTGCCTGGGGCAAAGTCAGGAGCGACCCGAGAACGGGAGGGGTCTCCCAATCTGCATTAATTGGTCGGGCCATGAACGGCATCAAGCTTTTGCTTTACTCTGAAGCTAGACACACACAACCGCCTTTCGTATCGTCACACAGTTGAAATCGCTGAGACAGTGTGGAGGAAACACTATTACCTTCATAATTTACAACCTGCCAATGGGCCACAAAATCGTAGTGAATAACAGAGACGGCAGGAGAGGGGGAAGGGTTGTTCCAATCTATATGCAGCTGAGCTGACTTGCACAGTAATACCCAATACATCCCACACTTTCTCCTAGTGTACACGTGTCAGAGACTATCAACCCCAATAATCCTTTCAATACACCAGTGATCTAGATCTTCCCCCACTTCCTTGGGATGACTATTTTGAGGAAATAGATTTTGTGATCAACTGAAATTGAAGTCAATGGAGAATAACATTTGGGTTGTAAAGTCAGCCCTAAAACCTGCAATGCAACTTGCTGAGAACATACATACAACTCCGCTTCCTGCAAATTGTGGTTAGGCCAACACATATAACCAACACACCCACAACCAAGAAACATCAAACTGAACATTACATCAGCAAATAAGGCCTGACCACTCTTTCCACTCATTACCCACCAATTTACCCATCACCCACAACAACAACGGTACACAAGCACACAACACCCTCCTGTTCCAGCCACTTCAGATAAGTAAGTAAAGATGGGCTTGATTCGACCTGCAATGCAACCAATCCAATCGTTCCACTTCATAGACCCTGAAACCTACCAAACCTATCATCCATTCTAGACTTCCTTGCACCAGCCAAATCTAAAACAGCCAAGGCCGTTTTAAAGCCATTAATAAGTAGTTTAATAAAAAAACTAGCCGAAATTAAATATGCTAGGTGTATCCTCTAACAATAATGATGCAAACCATAGGCTGGGGAAGACAAAGCATGTTACAACATACACAGGAAAAGGATACCACATAGCCATCAAATGAGCTAAAAAGATTGCACCTAATCTCGAAGTACTCAATCAAATAAAAAATAAAAAATAGTATCTACTATGAACGGGGTAAACCAGGTGGTCCGAAAAGCAACCAGAAAGAGCCCTATGACATTCTTAGAATCCAAAATTGCCAGACTCTGCAACTCAAATTTCAACTCACCAGCCCAATCGTCCTCCCCTCCATTTCCAACGCTATGACTACAGTCTGTGATCACTTCATTCATACATCTGGAGATCCACAAGCTGTTCAAAAAGGTCAATAAGATAAAAGCACTGAGAACACCCTGCTCAACTTCTTGCCTTAAACAAGACCATCAATCCCCTGTGCTTCACAACACAAACCAGATACATTACTACCTCTGAGTAAGGAGCTTTTCAAGGCACTCTGAATCCAGCATCGTACCTCCCCTTTTGGATAAAAAAAGGATGTAATTCTAAAGATTCAAACTACTGGCCTATCTCTAACCTCACTCCCCCGGCAACATCATGGAAACAAGGTGACAGGATAATGTCAAGAATGCATGGAATTCAATCATCTCCTCTACAACCATCAGTCAGGGTTCAGACCAGTATGGGGAGCTGAATCACCCCAAGACAATTTCAGGTAAGAACTCCTTTACTCCAAGGATGAGGACAGTGAAAGAGACCCTACTCTTGACCTATCAGTAGCTTACATAACTGTTAACCACACAATTCTGTTAAAAATCTGGAAAAAATGGCCAAGCGTAGCAGGGCCCATTCTCTCATGAATACAATTGTTTTGTGTCAACTGTATGCAAAAATAACATTGGGTTATCCAAGGACCTTCCCTATCTTATGTACTGCTCAATATCTACACACATGGTCCAGTGCCACAGATATTAAAAACATACCACATCAACTAACAAATGTATGTGGACAACAAGTAAATCTACTTACAGGTGAACAACATACCTGACAGTTAAACTAATTTCAACTCTTGCCTGTTTCACATCTTCTGGATGAAGAAGAGTTTTCTCTCCATCAATGGAGTTAAAACGGAGATCCTAGCATTGACAGTAACCAAGCCACACATCATATGCTTAAACTGGCCACAACGCCTTGATGACTCTCCACCAACATCTCTGCAAATTAGGGGCACAGCAGTATGTTTTGAATATGACATGTCAAAACAGTACTAAATCTACAGATTTCCTTACTCTTTATAAAAAATATAGTATCACTACTCAAAACCAATTACAAAGTGAGTGGATAAGAGCCCTGGTGAAAGCATACCTGGATCACTAATATCATTTGTACTGGCCTCCCAAAGAAACAATGCCAGACTACAGAACTAGACCATCAAAATGTACATAAACATCCACAAATCCCACCACCTCAAACCTGTCATGCTTATATTAGTAGACTCCAGACACAAATTAAAGGTTCTTTGCACTATCCACAAAGGTTACTGGGATATGCCCCAGAATACTAAGAGAAACTGGTACAACAGTACACATCAACCAGAAATCTTCACTTCACATCAATACATTTCAAAAAGCCTCACTCATTTGCGAGAAAGCAATACACTAGCAGGTCCACTGAACAATACTCTGATCACAGGTTGAGACACATTAACTTGGCTACTTTCCAATCAGAATGGAGTTCAACAACCCATAATTTCACCCGCTTCCCTTTTCGAATTCTCTACCATTCTCAGCGCTCTGCAATAACAAAGGAAGCACAGTTACTTATTTCCTGGTTTTGTAAAGTACTATTTGTGTGCATCTCCTACCCACCCAACTCTTGTAGTTGTTTCCAACTTAACTTCCACCTCAGATTTCCATTGACATATCCAAACCCCGGCAAACAGAGGCATCTCCGTCGCCAATGAGAATTCTTACCTCGACTCCCATAGGCATCTACCAAACTGGTTACTTTGCGATTTCCTAGCACAGCTTCTGGCTCTCACACATGAGAGGAGAAAGCAATGACATATCAGTAGTGAGGAAGTAAACCAGAATTCCTCCCAACCCCACATCTAGTAGTATTCCAAAAGGCTCCAGCTGCAAGAGATCCCAGCTCCTCTGAGTTTTTGGTCACAACTCAAATAATGGAAGCCGGAGGCAGTGTTTCCCTCAGCTTCTTTAGGACTGGTATACCGGTCTTATGTATGTGTCTTTTCTGTCACAATTCGAATGGGGTGGAGCAGACCATGGACAGCAGCCATTCACCTTCTCCAATTTGGGTCGCTAAGTCCCACCTCCAGATGCCATAGGGGGTGTCTTGCTCTGGCACCAATGAGCTGTCATAACCATGTCTGTCCTGTTCCACTTTCCATTGGGGTTACTGTAGATAGCCTTCCCAAGAGTGGGTGGGTGGCACTCATGGGCAATTTACTGACTAAGCACCAATGAAAGTTTTAAACTACACTACTAATAGGAATATATCTTGCTCAAGTTCCCACTAAAGGAGTCACTGAGCTTCCCAATGAAAGTATGGGACTGTGCCTCATTTAATACGAAGAGGCCAGTCATGTATGTTTCCACTTTCTTCCATAGGGAGAGGAGTTGGCCTAACGGCTAGGGCGGTCTACCTTGAATCTGGTGAACTGGGTTCGAGTCTCGGCAATGACGCCAAACATCCTGTGATCCTGGGAAAATCACTTAATCTCCCTGTGCCTAACAAAAATTAATGTGTCCTCATGTAACGCAACTGTTGCTATGTAAAGCGCTCGGATACCTTCGGGTCAAGTTTGCGCTATATAAAACTCTGTAAAATAAAGAAATATATATACATCCATACACTGTCCTCTTATATTCACTGTGTTTGATTTTGCTCACCCTATTATCTTTTGCCTCAATCTGCTTTGCTGATTCCTGGATGCTCTTCTGTAAGTCTTCAATGGTGGCCAAAGATGTGTCATATCTCTCCTTCAGCTCTCGAATCTCCTGCTCAATGCGGAGGCTCTGTGCCTGCAGGCACTCTGCCTTGTCCTTAGCCAGCACTGCCTCTTGCTCTACCCTTGCAGCTTCCTCACATTTGTCCTTGTACTTCTCACGCAGGTCCCTCACAGTCCCTTCCAAGCTAACCACTTGTGCCTCAAGAGCACTCCTTGTAGTTTTGTATTCAGAAAGGTTACTTGCTTCCCTCTTCTGAAGGTCCAGAACAGCAGACTCCATGCTTTGGATCTCAGCCTGAAGCTTAGCAATCAAAGTCTCTTTTATTTGACCTGCTTCCACCTCAACTCTCAACTGCTCTTTTACAGCAGCTATCTCTCTCTCCAGCTCTTCCTTTATCTGTTTATGTTCAGTCAAAGGCAAGGACACCCCTCTTTGGTGCTCTAGTTCAAGCAGAAGCTGCTGAACTCTCTCGAACGCATGCTCATGCTCTGATTTCTTCTGCTGTAGCTCAACTTCCAATGTCTCAATTTTGCTCTCTAGTGACATTTTCAAACTTTCAAGCTGCTCGAGAGGAGCATAGTGCCCTTGCAGGCGCACCTCCATTGCCTGTGCCTCAGACAGATGTTTAGCATTATCATCTTCAAGCCTCTCCTTTTCTCGCTCAATGTCTGCATACTTCTGCAGCACCTCTCGCAGCTCATCATTCAGCACATCCAGTTTCTTTTCAAACTCGCGCTCCTTTTCCTGGTTGGTCTTATGTAGGGCAGAATGACTTTGAATGTCCATTTGTAGGGAGAGAATTTCTGCTTTCAACCTCTCGTTCTCTCGCTGCCACTTCCTTGCCTCCTCTTGGCTATCTGTGCTCCTCTGAGTTTGCTCTGCCAACTGGTTTCTCAGACATTTAAGTGTAGTCTGAAATGACCTCTCTTTCTCCTCCATACTAGCGACTGGGGCATATTTCACCTTAATGCACTCCTGAAGTGTGTCTAGTTCACTCTTCTGCCCTTCAATTGCTGCATGCAATCTAGCTACATCCTCCTTCTGCTTCACATACTTCGCCAAAGTTTCATTGTTTGTCTCTTGAAGCTCTTTCTTGCTCTGGTTTAGATTATCCACCTGCTTTTTGTGGTCTGCTAAACTCACATACTCAGCCTGCACTTGGTCCTTTAGCTGAAGAAGCTGCTTCTTCAGTTTGTCACATTCCTCACTTGCTCTTATGTATTCCTGCTGAGTTTCCTGATCTTTATGCTTAAGCTCCAACATCTCTCCCTTCACTTTTTCCAGCCTGTTTGTCAGTGTGGATGTGACCTCCATGTGCTTGTTTATTGGCAGATAGTCGTCTGCTAAACTGATTTTCAGATCCTCATTTGCACTAATAAGTTTTCTGTTTTTCTCTTGCTCTTCGTTACATTTTTGCACCAGTTCCTCACACTGCCTTTGGAGGTCAACCACGTTGGATTTCAAGGCCGCAATCTCCTTTTCATGTTTCTCGGGGGGGACAAACAAAGCTTGCAGATGGTTTACATTTTCTCTTAAGCTGGTCTTTTCAGTCATGAGCGTTTCCATTTCTAGCTTGGTTTGCTGTTGCTTCTGTCTGGCTTCAGCCAGCTGTTTGCTGAGATCTTCTATGTTCAGGTCACTTGCCTTCTTTTGCTCAGCATGCACCTTTAAAGGCACATAGTGACTAGCCAGGTCGTCCTTTAGCTTGCGTATGTTCTGCTGGAGCAGATAATTCTCCTGACGAACATTCTCTGCTTCCTTTTGGAAGTTCTGATTCTTTAATGTTAATTCTTTAACTTCTTTTCCAAATTGCTCCGACTGCCTATCCAGTAAGCCCTGTAGGTTCTTGCGCTCCTGGCTTCCTTCTAACACTCTGATCTGGTGCATCCCTAGGTCCTTTTGCAACCGTTTCAGCTCTGTCTGACATTTTTCAAGCTCTTGTTCCATCTCTACAACTTGCTTTGCCTTCTCATTGACCTCATTGGTCAACAAACTCTTCATATTTTCAAACTTTTCAGCCGGAACACTCAGTGCCAATTTCGCCTCTCGATCTCTGAGCTGGCCATCCAACTCCCGAGCCTTCTTAGATTCTTTTTCCTGCTCTCTTGCCAACATACTACGCTCCTCTTGCAACTTTCGATTCTCCTTTATTAGTCTTCCTTCATCTCTCTTCAGCTCCTCTACCAACATTTCATTTTGTTTCATTTGGTTTCTTAGCTTGCCGACCTCCATCGATGCACCTTCGTACTTGGACTTCATATCGGTCAGTTGATCCTGCAGATCCTCTGCCAGCTTAGAACTGCCCAGCAGTGTTTCACTGGTCAGGTGCTCCTTCAGTGCCAGAAAGTGGCCCTGCATTTGTTTTACTTTGCCTTCTGAATCAAACATGCGCTTCTGCACATCCTTGAGGGCATCCTCCAGTTGACGGATTTGCTCATCAGACTCCATCTTGGTCCTCTCGCACTGCGCAGCCATAGCCCTACAGTCAGCGGTTTTGCGGGAGAGTTCCACCTGCAACTTGCTGTTCTCCTCTCTTGCAGCCTCGTTGTACTTTCTCAGGGCATCCAGCTCCTTCTTCAGGGCTTCGCTCTCTGCAGAGGCTGCTTGACTGGGTTTGGACAGCTCCAAGGGTCTTACCATAGACCTTGTCTGCAGCAGAGACGATGATGAGTTTGGAGAGTGCTGGAAGATATAAAAAGGTATTGATATACTTTGAAAAAAATATTAAAGCAATGAAAAACAAAGTACTGCACCACCACACTAAACAGGATAGTTGTGATTTCACACTATTTTCAAGTAGTTTGTTTCAATCATTTATTGTGATGCCAGTAACACTCAATTATAAGTAGCTCATTTTCAGCTGAAAGTCTGGTTTATTTAGGCTGCACTAACAGACAATGTTGCTTGGTGCTCCTATGTGTTGGACCAAGATAACCAGAGACCGTAGAAGCTGGTGTACTGGAGAGTTGTCTCAGCCTTTCACAAACTAGTACTGCACATGGGACAGAACCCAGGAGACACCATCACAAGCAGTCAGTACACAGCTGAATAAAGCACTAAGGATAGCCTAGTTTGCCTGTGATGACGACACCCGTTAAGGCGAACAAAGCGATACAAAAGGGGATGATAGACGGAGAGTTTGAGCAAATCAAACACTCACCCCCAGTCAATGGTGATGGATTAAACCCAGATCAGTTGACTGGGGGTGAGTGCTTGTATGGTCAACGCTCCGTCCATCATTTCCTTTGGTTTTGCTTTGTTCGCCATAAGTTGGCAGGGTATGCTCAGACGTGAGTCCCTTGCTCACTTTGCCACTGGATTCAAGCTAGCCCGGCTGAAGACGGCTGCAATGCCAGAAACCGGTCCTGGGAAGCTTGTTTCCAGTCCAGGGAAGGCATGGCTTGGCAGTTCGGGCTGGACTGTTCCCATGAGGCACAGGGTCATACTGATTTGCATATGGCCATGTCTGTACTGGGGTGGCAGAGTGGGCTAAAGAATAGTGATGGATTAAACCCAGATCAGTTGACTGGGGGTGAGTGCTTGTATTGTCAACGCTCCGTCCATCATTTCATTTGGTTTAACATTTAGTAAAGTGACAATCATCTGCCACCTTCCTTATCATTACACAAATAACTGCTGAAACAGAAACATGCCCGAGTCAAGTTCAGACACATATCTTGAGCAAGACATCCTGAAAGGATAGAAGCAAGCTGTAACCAGTCACAGTAGTCTGCTGGTCAAACAGGCCTCACGCTCATTTATTTGCATTTCGCAAGATGAGCAACCTCTGTCGATACCTAACCAGCCAGAATGTACAGCTCACAAATGGGAGTTGAAGCAGGCATGTTAGAGGAATCAATAGAATACATACAATTGAGGCAATCTTAGATCGTCTTTACCTAACACCATCAATTAACGTAATCTAGCATATCATTCCATGCAGGCAAAGTATAAAAAGACAACAACCTTGATTTGAGGGTGGGTCTTCTTTGACCGTCATTCTATATTAAACAGACATGGGAAGGGTAAAAAAAGTAGGTAAAAAAGAATTACCTGCGACTCCGTGCTGAAGCTGAAACTTTGCTTCAGCAGTGAATCACCTTTCCCTGAATAGAAGAGAAAACCTGTTAGAATACACACACAAAACATACAGGGTTTTGCATTAGTACAAAACCAGGATCTACAACCATCCAGAAGTCCAGAAGTGCAGAACTACCAATGAGGAGTTAGTATTCTCAAATCAATGTATGTAGGTGGGGAGAGGAAAGGTTATGAGCGGTTAAAGGTTAGCAATGTGAAAAATACCACACTACTGTAACAGAAGCGCTGCAGTGTTGGAAATTAAGGTGTAGAGGTGGCTTGAACCAAGCCTCAGCTTTCACGCCACACCATGCCATGCACAGCTACACATAGCTGGGAGGCATCACAGGAGGTGACACTGAGGGTGATCGTCCCAGTAAATGGAGAAAAAAACATGGGATAGGGTGTAGTTTACGAGCACTAAGAAAGAAATCTCAAAGACGCTGTAAGAGTCATTTAAACTAGATTATAACACAAAGAGGAAAGAGAGGGGCCACTTCATATGTCTTTGCCTTCATGGTGCACACCGTAGTGCATGTGCACAACACAAGGCCCCATGGCAGGCTGTGCCAGGGTCAGTGGAGTTATATATAGAAATTTCCAGCAAATAACAGCAGATTGATCATAAAATCAGAAATCAAGCAGAAAACTACTAAAGTGCAAGGGATTTGCGGCCCAACGAAACACTAACGCAAGGTGAGAAGAGCATAAGCACAACATGAGGATAGGAGAAGGTGGATACATACCATTACTGAAAGG
The DNA here is from genome assembly GCF_964263255.1 of Lissotriton vulgaris. Lineage (NCBI taxonomy): Eukaryota > Metazoa > Chordata > Amphibia > Caudata > Salamandridae > Lissotriton > Lissotriton vulgaris. Next base: position 1,825,556,995 of record NC_141687.1, on the reverse strand, counting down.
GTTGCTAGCAGTCTGGTTGGCCTGGAAAGAGAGTAGAACATAAAGTCAACAAAAAGGGCCTGTTTACACAATCAAGCATTTTTCGCATCCTGCTCTGCGAGCAGCAAACCTTTTGGTTCTTTCCAACAATGATGGATAAATTCCCTTTAAGAAGTCCCTCTCTGGGAACTACAATCCTTTCTCTCTGTGTTGTGGATCTTCAGGATCTTCCTGAACTCCTGTTCCGTATCCACCCCACGCATGTGTGCTGGCAAGGCGTTCAATAGCTTGGCTGCCTTCACAGTGAAGGATCTGCCGCCCACTCGAGATTTGGCAAAATAGGGAACACACAGCAAGTGCTGGGAATTGGATCTTAGAGTGTGTTTAGGTTGGTACGGGCACAGCCTGTGACTGAGATACCTAGGCCCAATGGTATGTAGGGCACAATGGGCTATGGTTAAGGACTTGAACTCTATCCTTTTTGCAACTGGGAGCTAGTGCAGTTTCCTAATATGTGGGGAGATATGGTGGCAGAACGGCACCCGACGTATAAGCCTTGCTGCTACATTTTTTACCATCTGGAGTCTATGGATCAGATATAGAGGAAGCCCAAAGTACAGACTGTTCACGTAATCCAGCTGAGATGTCACTGTAGCATGGACTATGATCCAGCAACTTTCCTGAGGTAGAAGGTGCAGGAATTTCCAAAGGCTTTTTAGTTCCCGAAGCAGGACAACGCGATGTGCTGGACTTGCGTTGCAAAGGAAAGGAAAGTTCAGAGTCCCACTAAATGCCCAAATTCCTAGCGGATTTTGCTAGGATTGGGGGAGGACCCAGTTCCCCTGGCCACCAAAGTCCAGTGGTGATCAGACCTGACCGAAAAATAGGACCTCGGTCTTATCAGCATTCAATTTGAGTTTGTTAAGGTACATCCAGCATGCGATGTTCTTTAAACACCCCAATAGTCTCGCAAACGAATCCTCAGAGTGGTCTTTGAATGAGAACACCGGCTGGGTCCCATCAGCGTAAGAGACAGCTTTCAGTTCCCAGGAATTAATAATAGTAAAGAGGGGTGTCGGGTAAAGGTTAAAAAGTAAAGGGCTGAGGGCCAAGCCTTGTGGCACGCCGCACCATAATCATTTGCAGTCCGATTGATGCGGTTGAAGGACAACTCTTTGTGATCGGTCTAAAAGATAAGACATGATCCAGGCAAGAGCTATCTTGTGTATCCCTACCTGCTGAAATCTTTCCAGAAGAATGTAGTGGGCAACGGTCAAAGGGTGCTGCCCCTGCATCTACCGACATTCTCACTAACTCCGCCACCTCCACCAGAGCAGTCTCAGTGCTGTAGCCTGATAGAAAGTCAGACTGAGTGTCCTGTAGGATGTCATGATCATTTATAAAATTGGCCTATTGCCTTTGGACCAATTTCTCTAACATTTTTGAGGGTGCGGGTAACAGTGAGATAGGGCTGTAGTTGCCCAACTCCTTGGGATCTGCATTCATTTTTTTCATCAATTGAAGTAAAATAGCATGTTTATAAACATCAGAAAAGATGCCTGAGGATAGCAAAGTATTCCAAATCAGGTTTAAGGCTGGATTTATCCAGAGAGCCAAGGATCTAAATAGCTTGGGTGGGCACGGGTCTAACGGGGATCCTGACCTGCACTTTAAAATTTCTGCTAAGGATTCCTGAAGGGATATGGGGTGGAACACTGAAAGAGTTCCACCAGATTTGATATTATCCTGTAGCTGAGGTGCCCCCTGCGCTCTCCATCCTTGAAGGATGCATAGACTTTCCTGATTTTCTCATCAAAGAAATCAAAGAGATCAGCAAAATGAGGACAGTGATGCCGGGATCTTTTCCTCAAGAGCCTAAAGATCTCCTTACTTGTAATTTCTGCACTTTCAATGTGCAGTATGAAGAAATCTTTTCTAGCTGCCCTCATCATTTTTCGGAGTTCCTTTAAGGCTTCCTTATATGCTATCTTGGCCTCCGAGGAGTAATCTTTCCTCCACCGCTGTTCACGTTTTTTACACCTGCATTTTTAAGTTCTTAGTTCCATCCAGAACCAAGGGGCTTTTTGGGACTCCCTCGCAGTCCTCACCTCTCTCAAGAGGAGTCACTGAATCGAGGGCAGAGGTAATCCCAAAATTGAACACGGTCGCGTCTTCATTCGGATTACCCGAGCTCTGTAGACATTTCCCTAAAAGCACAGGGCCCAAGCTATCAGTTGTAGCCTTTTTCCAAGTTCTTCTCAGCAACGTTTAATCTTCTCCACTCCACTCCACTCCACTCCACTCCACTCCACTCCACTCCACTCCACTCCACTCCACTCCACTCCACTCCACTCCACTCCACTCCACGCCATTCTTATCAACCATAATTCAATCCATTCCTCTCCAATCCACTCTGATCAACTCCAATCCACTTGTATCCTCTCTAATACACTCCACTCAAATCTAATCTAATACACCCCACTCAAATCCACTCTAACTCACTACCCAACACTAACTACGAAACTCCATGACATTAACTTTGTTATGCTGAACAGCAGCCACACTGGTGTACAACATGGCTAAAACACATTGCCACAGCCAATAGCTCTCCCATAGGCGAGACCTATTGGATTTGCCAATTTTTTTTTTTTTTTAAAGATGCAAAAGGTCGCCAACGACAGCAGCACACGCACGCTCAAGATAAAAAGGGAAAAACAAAGAAACATTGGAATGTTGGAGTTGACGGCTTGTACCGGCCCTTATTGGTCCTCTGCCAGTCCACTGTTTTTGAAGGAGCTCTAAACATTCCAACGTTTTAAAAGGTTTTTAAAGCAGGGTCATCAAACTGGGGGGCGGGCGCCCCTAGGAGGGCTTCAAGTGATCACAGGGGGCGCCAGGCTCTGGCCAAAAGAAGCATTCTGCCGATAAATGACTTGTTTTCAATGGAGAACAAGCATTTGCAATGCAATAGGTCTTGCATTTACAAGAGTTTGAGCTATTGGCATTGTAAATGCCAATAGCTTAAATTCTCGTAAATGTGAGACCAATTGCATTGCAAATATTTTTTGTTTCCAAGCGACCCATGCCGTACTTGCACGATAATAGACACCACGCCACTTTCGTTAGACGAGCCACGTCTAAAGAAAGGGCTGCGCCCGCCATTAAAATGAAAGCGCAGTATGGAGCGCTTTTTCCCAAAATGGCATTTGTTTGAAAAACAAGAGCGAGAGCAATGCCATCCCCCTGCTGGATGAGTGGAGCCAGATCCCCCGTAGTCTCCAAAGTTACAGTGCCAGGGCCTGTGAGAAGGGGTCCGTGGGTCCAAAATTAGTCAGGAGAGGGGAGCTGCGTGCCCCACGCTCTAACTTCAGCACCAGACCCCGGGGGACGGGATCCCCGGGGTTGAAATCAGCCCAGGGAGGGGGGTTGCTTGCCCCCTTCCCAAATATTGATGCCAGGGCCCGTGGAATGGGGTTCTTGGGCTAAAATCAGCCCAGGAAGAGGGGCTCTGTGTGCCCCTCCCCTTAGTTATGATGCCAGGCCCTGGGGGACTGGGTCCCCAGGGCTAAAGTAAGCCCGGGGAGGTGCGGTGTGCCTCCCCTCTCCCTAATTTTAACACCAGGCCCCAGTAGATGGGGTCCCAGGAACCAAAATCGGCATAGGGGGGGGGGGCTGCATGCCCCTCTCCCCCAAATATTGCCAGGCCTCAGAGGATGGGGTCACAGGCCATTATTAGCCCAAGGAGGGGGGCTGTGTGCCCCCCTAACCCTAATGATATTGAGGGCCCAGAGTATGTGGTCCTTGGGGCTGAAATCGGCCAGGTGAGGGGGTCTGTGTGCCCTCCTCTCCCTAAATATCACACCGGGCCTAGGAGGATTGGGGTCCCCAGGGCCGGAGGCCATCCACCCACAGTGCATGGCTGTAGGCCATGTGCAGTGTGGCGTTGGCCCGCAGGATGGTTGTACTGAAGAACAGGTTACATAAAAAAAATCTGGGGGGCTCTAAAACTGTATAATAGATCCTTGGATAAGTGGGCAGTTAAGTACTTTGCCTCATATCAGCAGTCATCTAGGAACGTGTGTGTGTGTGTAAAAATAACCCACCCATTATTTCCCCACTGCCACCCAACAGCCAGTGCCATGTGGAATTCGCAGGACAGACATACGATAAAGGGTCTCAAGCTCAACCTTACGACAAGTATATACCTTGACTTTATCTCAAGTCAAACATTCCTCACAATACCATAGGCTAACTCAAACAGTAAAGTTTACCTCATAATACTTCAATCTGGCTCTCAGGGATTCAATGGTACGCAAGCTGTTCTCGTGTTCTTTCTCCTTCGCTTCCAACACCATTGCCAACTCTTCTTTCTAAAAGATGATATATATGTGTCCATTACATGCTGCACTAAGGATTACAAGCCATTACCAACTGAAGAACCTAAAGGACTACACCCAAAAAATACTACTTAAAAACTGCCTGCTATTTTAGGTATTTTATATGCAAACCTGTTGCTGCTTCAGCACACCACTCTTGTCAAACATTTGCCGTTGTTCGCGCTGCATTTCCCACAACCGCTCTTTCAGCTCTTCATTTTCGGCCTCCATGTCCTACAGAGGGTATAGAGACAAGGTAGCATGTTATGAATTTATAACTGCTTAAACATAAATATCTATGCAAGTATGAAGTACCTGCTTAAAATGGAAAAGTTACTTACCTTTGGTAGCAACATTTCCGGTGGACACTCCTTCACCCTTTGAATATCCCAAGTGCCAGACTAGATCCAGAGACTTTGTAACAACTCTCCCACCCTGGTAGCTGGCGCTTGCTTCATCTCATGGCTAGAAACTGCATAGGGGTGCCATAAAGTGTCACCCAGTCTCCGGACATCAATTCTTCATCAATTATTCCATGCCCCAAGACACAGAGACAGGGCCAACATCAGATTGAACATGAATGTGCAGTGCAACAAACTACACTGGAACTATTTATTCAGGAATCTATGATCAACCTTCAGAAATGGGGTGGTGAGAAGGATCAATAAGGAATAAAGTACTTAGAGTATCCACCAGAAGAAAGATAGTTAAGGCAGCTATCTTACTTTTTTTGGGATGGATGCTACTACTTGCAGATTACTCATCTTTTGAAGAGATACAACAGCACCCTCTCCCAGGTGAGTCTGTAAGAGTGGTTAAAGAGAGAAGTCCGGATGTATGGAAAAGGCAGAATGGCCATCCTTTTTCACCTTCGAATCTAAGCAATAGTGCATTGCAAAAGCATGAAGAGGAGCCCAGGTGATGGCACAACAGATCTTTCTCACAGGAATACCTCTGCCTAGTGCACATGTTGAGGCCTTCGCTCTTGTAGAATGAGCACGGATTCCCTCTGGAGGTCCCTTCTTAGTAAGGGCATAATACATTTTAATGCAGAAGACGACTGACTGTGATCATGTACTCTTCCGGACCGTCTTGCCTTTTCTGATGCCTACATATCCAACAAAGAAAGAGCTGGACATCAGACCGGATCTCTCTCGTCCAGCTGATGCAATAACTGAACACCCTCAAGAGTCCAGCCACTGCAACCTCTTAGGGGGATAGGGCAGAGAAAAAAAATTAAAGGAGAGTAATGGACTGTCTCATGTGGAATGGGTTATCACCTTCAGCAGGGAAGCTCCTCTGGACTACCTCCCCGATAACAGGAGCGTGGGAATCCCTCTGGTAACTGTGAATGATAAATCCATGGTGGAGGGGAAGGAGGAGGTGCCAGGCTAGTGCTCCTGTCACAATGTTTCCGGAACTTAGGTGGTGAATGGTGTTCCAGTGCTATATCCTTCTCAAAGGTGTGTTTCGGTCCTGTTCCATTGGGTGTGGCCTCGTAATGATTTTTCCTGTTTGGTGGTGAATAGTGAGGCACCATAGCTTGGCATTGAGCTCCTCCTGGAGTCCAACCAGGATGGGTTGTCCCTGGTTCTCTGACCCCCATCGATGTAGCTTTTCGGAGCCAAATTAATCCTGGTAGCCGAAGCAGGATTCAATATTAAAGTCAAAGGCGCTGTCGGTGCCGAAGGCTGGGGATGGAGTGGGTGTTTCAATGTAGTTGGTTGGCTTGGACTTGGCTCCAAGGCCTTCGCTTGGCGCAGTCCATGGCTTTCTGGCAGTGGCGGACTGGAAGTCTTGACACAGACTTTGGGGCTCAACACTCGAACCTCTCAAGATGGGTACTCGAGGTCAGGTGGAAGGGGGTGTGATACAGTCAACTCAACGGTTGGGAAACTGCCTCTCTCAGTGGAAAATAGCAGATTATGAGCTCGATCCTGGGCTGAAGCAGAGGGTCTGTTGGCCCGAATTCTGTGGCTGTGGTTCCTCCTCGAAGTTATCGGGTGTGGGGGATGTTCTTTCTGATCGTGCAGCGAGCTAAGCATAGATCTCAATGGTAGCAGTCTCTTTTTGAATTTAAAGGGGAGGCAGACAGCCTTGTTGTGCTCCGGAGACAGATGAGGGTTACAGACTCGATGATGGTCTAACCAGGGGCATTTGGACTGGCAGTCTGGACAGTACCAGAAAGGGGCTCGTGTTGTTACTTAGCCTGTATTCTCAGAGAAATAGGCTGAGGAAAAGGCTCAGAAAAGGGACATGTGCCCTGAGCACGTCTTTGTATTAAGCTTAAATGTCCGTTTCAGATTGTTTTGAAAAGATCAAGCCTCTTACTGAATGTTATCAAAAGCAATCAACATGCATCTTCACCTACTTCTGCTTCAAGGAAGCAATAACTGTAAATTTCAGGTATAAACAATTCCTGAAATAAATACTAAACAATTTGATACAATGACTCTTTGAATTACATATAACTGCTCAACTATCAAATCGTACTGAAATAAATATCAATATGTGCGTGCTAAATGCAATACACATTTATAAATGAAAAATGTGACCTCAAATAAGTGAATATATTGAATACTACGGGGGTACATTAGCAGGGAAATCTTTAAGATTATATCGCCCAAAGGGCAGCAATATAACATTTAACAGTGCCCTTTGCACAACCTTGCTGGGATAAAGAAAGAGAAAACAAAACACCAAGAACGGTGTGCCATCAGAAGTTCTACATATTGTGCACACCATTCCGAAAAACTGTTCCATTATTCTGAGTAGACAGATTTTATGGAGGGGGAGGCGCTGACTATATAATGACAACCATCTCTGCTGGTAGGTGACAGGAACACGGTTGTCCCCACTCAGTCTCCAGCGTTGAAGGTAGAGACTCTGAAGGTTGAGTTTCAGAACCTGCCCCTGTGTGGGAAAGGAGATCAGCCTGATAGGTAGTTGGAGCTGGGGACAAGAAATTGCAGGTGGTCGGCATACCAAACCCGCTTTGGCCAGTCAAGGGCAACGAGAATGCCTTGGGCTTGGTCCTGGCACAATTTTCTCTACACCCAAGGAAATAAGCATATGTTAAGAAATGTGTAGTGAGGCGGAAACTTTCACATCAACTGGAATGCAGCCCTAAAGGTTCTCTGCAACAGAAACTACAGGGCACAGAACTGTGGGCAGTGAGCATTCTTATGAGTGGCAAAGAGATCTACTTGAGGTGTACCCCACAGGGCGCAGATGTCTTGAACTGCCTCCAGATAAAAACACCACTCATGGTTGGCAATGTGATAGCGACTCAAACTGTTGGCTCAGGTGTTCTGGGAGCCTGACTGACAACCAGACATAAGCCATTCCCCCCTACCACCTCCTCAATTCTCTGTACTTTTTGGCAGAGAACATGCGACCCAGTATCTCCCTGCTTGTTGACGTACAAAATCAAGGGCTTGTTGTCTGTCAAGATCTGCCTAGGTCACAGCAAAGAGCCAGACAAATTGCCTGCCGCACAAGTAAGGTGATGTACTGAACCTGATTTCCTAAGAACAGAGAACCCTCGTTTCCAGCTCCTCCTGATGCACACCTCACCTCAAAGTGGATGAGTCCATCACTACTGTGGCTACTGCAGGTGGAGGGCAAAAGGACTTGCCTTGCATCAGGTGCTTTTTACCGAGCACCAGATCAAGCCTGTTGCAGTGTCCTGTGAGATTAAGATGGTATCCAACAGATTGCTTCTATATTTAAACCATTGCAGATAGAGGCACTAATCATGCAGCAGTGTGCATGCATAAACAGTAGAATGCAGGAAGCTAACATACCTATTTGGCGAAGAGCCAGGAGTGCTGATGCTAGTCAGAAAAGGAGGAATATGAACTGGCAAGGAGTAGATCTACTATGAATTGCAGGCATCTTGTGTGCGACTGCAGTAACAGTCAGTGGAACTATGCATCCTGCAAGTCGAGGGACTCCATCCAGTCTATCATTTCCAGCACTAAAAGTACCTAGCAGCATCAAGAACTTTGCTTTGTCAGGATAAAGCTGAAGACCTTGGGGTCCAAGATCAGACATAGACCATGGTCCTTCTTGTGAACTAGGAAGTACTTAAGAGTGTCATCTTTGCCCATCTTCCTCTTCTGAGACCATCCATTGGTCTTTTCTGCAACAGGGCCGCCACCTCCTGCTGCACGATTAGAAGGTGCTCCTCAGGCTGTCAAGTTTGAGGGGGAGGGATCGGAGGTAGTGTCTGTGGGAAAAGAAAGGCCTGTTGTAAATGCTTTCAGGCCTGCAGAAACGAAGACAACCTCCCTCCAACTGGCCGTTGTGTCCCCGTACATGGAAGTGCTAAGGCAGCTTTCCAGGTGGTGGTGGTGGTGGTGTGTGTTGGGGTATGTCAGCACACTTTAAACAAATGCACATTTCAACCAAAACCCTCGCCACAGATATTATACAAGTGTACAAGTCAAGGACAGACTTATAATCAGTAAATTCATTTTCAGAAGATTAAGAGTGCGCACAGTCTTCACAGAGACAAATTCTGAAACAATTTGCAGATGAACAAAAATAGCTCTTGATGGGATGTATCGTGTCCAACCGAGTCAGCCATGGATAGTGTTTTCTCGTGAAACTAAAAACAGTGCCATGCGCAGAATTTCTGAACTGACATTTCCTATAGGAACCACATGTACAGGATGCATATTATGCTTTGTGTTTCCACTAGACTCAGCACATGCTTGAAGTCTCTTATATCCAGTTTACAAAATGACACGTATGTGCAAGGACGTCTCTTCTTGATATACCGCCCTCAGTGCAGGCACCACAGCGGTGCACTGCAAATCTTCCAGGGTAGCCATGACTACAGCAAAACCAGATACCAGGAGGTAATCTGTAAAGGACTGGCACAAGTAGGGGATACATACTGTAGTAACTTGAGTATAGCTTTTGAGAAACACCTGCAACGCAGTGGAAAACGAAAAACTTCACAACTCCTGTACATACATTGCTGCAGGCCCGCTGTCGGCACCGCCTTCCCACTACATTTAGCCCAATAGGTGCCCAACCAATTTATTTTAAAGGTTCTACCTAAAAACCAAAGCAGAGGCGGGGAAGTAGAATGGGCACGGAGAGGAACCTACTTACAAAAAGTATCTGAAAACCTATCAAACCCACAAGGTCCAGTATATTCACCCCACTGTCCGCTTTGGACAGGTTCGGCCCTGCAGAGCTCCTACACAGACCTGCTTTATGGGTGTTTTTCATGGGTGGAAACCTACAGGTGCAGAAGAAATCCTGATCCCTTGTGTTGTGCATTACATAGAGAAGGGCAGTACCATTCTTCAAGGGGAGATTAAGTGATTTGCCCAGAATCACAGGATGTTCAGTGTCATTGCCGATACTGGAACCCAGTACCAGTCTACTGTACTGTCTACTGGAATCCAGTAACCCCGCCCTAGCCATAAGGCCAACTACTCTCTGTTATCAAGTCCGATATTTACCTCCAAACTCTTCGACACTCACATCTCTCTTCGACACCTTGGAATGTGGAGAACACTACTTACAAACAAACCCCTTGATGCAGTCCCCAGAGCTCACCAAACACACCCAGAAAATACAGGGCAAACAGACAGAGCAGCACAGGTGAAGGCCTTGCTTTCAAAATACTACTACCCCTCTCTTGCATCATCTCAAACCACTTTTACTATGCAGATCTCCCAAACAAGCCTTTCTAACCCCTTCCCTCTGACTCGCCCCCCCCACTCATCTCAAACCTCCTCCTGCTGCTATGATCTACAAATAAATACTTTCTAGACCCCTCCCTCCTCAAGCCCCCCACTATCCTTTTCAATCCAACTAACAGACTCACACGTCCACCGCTCAGAATATTTTCATAATTCCCTATACTAATTCACCACTAATCCGGTTAGGCTTCCGGAGTAGCGTCCAAAAGTGTTTTGATGCCTCATCAGGGGTACCAAGCACTATGTAAATGCAATTTACAAGTACTCACAGCTCTTCCTCAAGTATCCATTTAGCATAATCTTTATTAGAGCTCTTGCTGGTTAGTGCTACTCCACTTTACTGTTCTTTAATTCTTTCACATCACTGTTTACAATGCAGCCTTTTCCCAGCCATACAGAAGGGGGTGGTGATGGACGGAGCATCTGAACCAATCAAACACTCACACCCAGTCAACAGATAAGGGTTTAATCCATCACCGTTCTTTAGCCCACTCTGCCCCCCAGTTCAGACATGGCCATATGCAAATCAGTCTGACCATGTGCCTCATGGGAACAGTCCAGCCCGAACTGCCAAGCCATGCCTTCCCTGGACCGGTAACAAGCTTCCTAGGACCGGTTTCTGGCATTACAGCAGTCTTCAGTCAGGCTTGCTTGAATCCAGTGGCAAAGTGAGCAAGGGACTAAGGTCTGAGCATACCCTGCCAACTTATGGCGAACAAAGCAGTACAAAAGGGGGTTGTGATGGACGGAGCATCTGAACCAATCGAACACTCACAGCCAGGCTTGCTTGAATCCAGTTCGGGCTGGACTGTTCCCATGAGGAACAGGGTCAAGACTGATTTGCATATGCCATGTCTGAACTGGGGTGGCTTGGTGAGCAAAATAACGATGGATTAAACCCAGATCTGTGACTGGGGGTGAATGTTTTGCCATTGTGCAACATTCCGTCCATCAAGTTGTGTGTTTTGCCTTTTACCAGCCATCCTGGACTTGCCTTTGTCCTAGGCTCTTCCACTTCATCATAGCAATAGGACGGTGTGAGTGTTACCCCCACTTCTCTTCTATTACTCTTGCACATGAACCCACTTTCCCCAGCTAACTGCATACAGTCCTTAATGTTGATGGGTTATGTCACCAACTATTCCTCAGGTTATAGAGCAGTGTGACTATGCACAATGCCACGCTCATCCAAGAATGCCTTCCTTTTCGCTAAGGGACTGCACACGTTGGTCAATCATCATTTCATTTGGTAGTCATTCTCGCCTAAATGCATTTAGCAAGAAATACAAACACAAAGTCCCTTTATTCTTCTAGTGAGCCAAGGGTATGTGGAAATGTAGACAATGTACTAGTTTAACAATGTATCTTCTGCACTCAGGGACCTGGGGCAAGAACATCCTGACAAACATACATACTACACACCCTGCCTTCTAGGGGGGGAATGCCAGAATTGTAATGGAGCTGAGTTCAGAATCAGACTTTTACATAAATCAGGGTAACTCCTTAAATAGGTGACTCATTACGTGGAGGACTTTGGCCTGACTCAAGACACAATAGGGCCCCAGTGCATTACTTGTAAGTCATCGTAGCTCATTAACAGGATTCCTTTCCAAACTCATGGGAAACTGCACCTCCCTGTGGGATGACGGAAACTGTTCTCAACAGCTTGAAAAGGAATGATAATGAGAGGCATGTGTCCCATTTGTTCTTCGCCTCACCCCAGTCATTTCCAGTACGGACCACATATGGAAGACAAGCTCCAATAAAAACTACCATAGGCACCGAGCCTGACATAAAAGGAAGCTAAAGCAAAGAATCATATAGCATGGAGCATAGCCAAAGTACTTGTGTGTAGATTTCCTTACGTTACATGCATGCCTGGCTCCTTTCATTCCAAACTACAAAGGATCGCACAGCATTGTTTCAATCCTGCCACTTTTTGTGGGGAAGAAGTTAGAAGCGGACTTCTGTATCAGCAGGCATGGAAAAAAAGGAACTAATGTCAGAGCACATGGGAGGGGTAAATATATGGCTTCACTCTGTCATATATGGGGAGGTTTGAAGCGAGCGCTGAGCCCAATGGCACCACTTAGCAGTGCACAGAAGAACTGCTACAAATATCGCCAGACCTAGTTTGACACATTGTGAGGAACATGCAGTTAGAAGTGAGCAAGAAGTACTCAAACTGAACAATTGTGCCTTTTTGCCAATATCTTCTCAAAGTCGGAGAAATCTCATAATCCTTTTTTAGCTCCTCAACTAAGGTTTTTGTAGGGAGGATTTCTTAAGAGTAATAGTGATCCACATTAGGTGATTCGGCTGCTAGAGTGAGTCATTTGTAAGAAAGAAAATGCCCATTAGGTGCCAGTGCGGACAGCTACTGGGGGTGAGACAACCACATGTTTCTCTCAGCAATACAAGGGGAGGCAACATTTTGACTGCTGTATGTACAGATTCAATGTGATTGATCAGGATGGATTTACACCATGCCTTAATTCTGCTTCTTCCACTTCCCAACCTCAACATCTATTCTGGACAAAGCTGGCTTAAACCTGTTGCAATAAAATACTGTGGTTACCCAGTATTCCTCAGAATCGGACCTTTGAATGGTATAATATACAAAAATTATACTGTCACATATGTTCAACAAGTCACTTATACCTTAGTGAAGAGTCCGATGGTTGCAGCTCATCACACACCCATGTTGACAAGCAAGCACAGGAGTATCGTGGAGTACTATTGACACAGATGCTTATGTAGAATTCTTTGGGCAAGGCAAGACAACCGCTTCGGATTATGGTAAACTATTCGTCCACTTTGTGGAGTGGTTGCAGACAACTTTCTTTGCTATATTTGCCGACCTCTATAACATTTGGCATTATCCGGAGTGTGTATGCATCTATTTTGATCCAGATGAAGACCTGAGTCAATTAGCTCATTCTGCCACAGGTCGAAACGTCAATGCTAAAATTTCCAACTCTTGGATGCTATAACTGTTGATAATGAGAAAAACTGTAAATAGGAAAATCTGCCTCAAATTATACTAATTTTTACCTGATGAATCCAAGCATCTTTATATGTTTGTATTGTGTCCACCTTTGCACAATACTTTCACGAATACTGCAACACTGCACTTAGTTTGATCTTTGGAACACCTATATTGTGAATATAATTACCAAATGAGCTATTAGAAACAGTATATGTTTCATTAAGAGGGGAAACTCGAACTCAGTGTGAACTTTTATTTGTAATGTATCCTTTACAGATACTTCATTGAGGTGTAAGCGACTTGTTGAACATATCCTACTGCAAGACTGACAGCAACTTGGAACCAAGGAAAGAGATCAGTAAGAGGTAGGAATGTTGGGTCAACACAAGACTATTACGGAGAGGCCTGGTGCTCTGCTAGGCATGGTTATACCCCTAAATTTGGTTACTTTCATTCCTTGAGGGGAGCAGGACAGCTTTGCTCTCTTTTCACAGAAGGGTATGCTTGAGGACAATGGAGTGACGAAAAAATATTTCCCCCAATGTAATATATATTTTGCTGCTAAAATACACTTTATGAAATACTTGCCTAAACTGCTTCCCAGATCACTTGTTGCACGTGGGTCCAGCAGCAGAAGACCGGATCCTAGTAGTCTTTAAAAAGACGAAGCTGGAGGCAGCAAGTCTCATGTAGAGTGACCACATAACAAATATGACACTAAGTGAGTAATAGCAGACATACCTGATGCTGCTGCTGCTGCTCTCGAAAGATTTGCTGCTGCTTCAGTTTATCCTGATCTATCGTGTGGTGCCACTTCTGTGGAAATAAATAGACCATTACATATGGGGAAAAGGCATGCAGCTAAAAATGACAACAACTCATTGTCAGGCTTACAAACTTAAGTAATCACACATTCATTCCCACAGTAGAAAAACGTAAATCATGCATTTCAAAAAAAGAAACTGAATGTCTAATTTTCCAACTGGCATGGAGGCAGGGTGCATGGAGGGAGCACAGCTTGTACGTGGGGATGAAGTGTGGGTAAACCACGTGCAGTCGTGTAAGCACACACTTTGCAGCCGGTAGTGGGCTGCGTGTAGCTTTGAGACCACACCAGAATGACTCGGGGTCTATGAGCTCAATAAGGATGCAAGAAATGATCCCGGAGACCGCCTGTCCTAGGGACTTAGATAAGGAAAACTGTGAAACAAAGCCACAAGATAAGGTGCACTGCCTGGATGAAAAGTGCCCAAACCTTGAGCCCCACATTTAGAGGGCCTTGAGTTTAATAGCCACAAAACTGCGAGTCCGACCACTCCTCCAGCATCACCCCTTCCTTTTAGTGCAGCAGAGCAGCCGCATTAAACTACCTCCTAAATAAACTGCTTTAGCTATTCCCTGTTGATTGGCACAGATGAACAAGTTACTTACCTTCGGTAACGCTTTTTCTGGTAGATACAGTATCTGCCTGTGGATTCATCACCTTGTGAATTTCCCCTTGCGTAAGCAACATTCGGAAATTCTTTTTGAAGCTTCGCGCAGACGTGGGCGACGTCAGAGGCACGGCATCGCACACGACTCCGCTGACGTCACCGATACTACAATAGGCCCACGCCGGCGTGATGACGTCAGTTCCGCCCTTTTTTCCGTACCTTCGAGGCACACGGACGGACCAACAACAGTAGAAATATACACAGTATACACAGTACACAAATGTCAAAGTGACACACAGTGTGAAACAAATGCAATAAAACATTTGAAATAAACAACTTCTTGACAATAAAGTAAATACATTACAGTAACTCTGGTATAGAAGTGTGGACAACGGGTAGGCGGGTGGGTCAGTGAGGAATCGACAGGCAGATACTGTATCTACCAGAAAAAGCGTTACCGAAGGTAAGTAACTTGTTCTTCTGATAGATACATCTGCCAGTGGATTCCTCACCTTGTGAATAGAGTCCCACAGCAGTCCCCACTCCCGGAGGAGGGTGTCCACTCTCCTATACCAGAAAATCCTAGAGGACAGAGTGCGCAAAGTGACCTTCCCTCCTCACCTCGGCATCTAAGCAGTAATGCTTCGCGAAAGTGTGGAGGGAGGTCCAAGTCGCAGCCCTACAAATATCCTCTACAGGTACACCCCTAGACAAAGCAGAAGTTGACTACTTTGCTCTAGTAGAGTGAGCTCTTATACCCTCTGGAGGTTCCTTACCGGCTAAAGAGTAGCAGATCTTTATACAGAGGATGATCCATCTTGAAAGAGTGCGCTTGTGCACCGCTCTTCCTTTCTTGCAGCCAGCAAAACCAACGAAGAGCTGGTCATCCACTCTATAGTCTCTAGTCCTATCAAGATAAAAACCCACCGCCCTCTTAGGGTCCAGGCGGTGTAGTCTCTCCTCCTCCTCCTTGGAAGGGTGAAATGGAGGATAAAAGGTAGGAAGGGTAATAGATTGTCCTAGATGGAAGGGAGTTACCACCTTAGGGAGAAAAGCAGCCCTGGTCCTAAGAACCATTCGTTCAGCATGAATGGTCAAGAATGGGGGCTTGGAACTAAGAGCTTGAAGCTCACTTACCCCTCCTTGCAGAGGTGATCGCAACCAGGAAGACCGTCTTAAAAGACAAAAGCCTGGGGCGTGGCTAGCAAGGCGATGTGAGCGGACGTGATCTGGCGGGGCTCCCACTGTCGCCTACCTTTACGAGCTATTAATGCAGAGTCGGGGGGCCCTGAAGTCGCCCCCGGGGCTCATTGAGGATGTTGGGGCACCGAGAGTCAGAGACTGACTCGGGAGACGGCTTGTGTGCGGTGCCTGGTGGAGTCAGGTGGAGGTCCGGGAGCGGTGACCCGCCATTTTAGAAGCCCCTTCCGAGACGGGTCCCGCTCTCGGCGATCGGAGGAGAGCCCTGGTATGGGAGCGTGGCCTGGGGACCTCGGGCGCCCTGGAAGACCTTGGCGCTTGGGTGTTTGCGGACGCCCCCCTGGCCCCCGAAGAGTCGCTGGCAAGAGGAGACGGCTGGACCCGGTCATGGGCCGGAGGAGTGAGACCCGCCATTTTGTGTGCCTGGAGAATTGTGGCGGAGGTCCGGACGTCTGGGCCCTACTGCTGTAAGTGCGGCGCCTGTCTCTACGACGCAGCGTGGTGCCCCGGAGTGAGCGGCGGAGGACCCCATGCAGTGCATTTAGTGCAGCGACGGCAGCGGTGCAGTGCCAGGAGACCCCCAGGTCGGTGCGACCCGTCATCTTGAGGGTTGCCGGAGAGGGACACTGTTGCGAAGGACTCCTGTGAATCGCGCTTTGGGAGGCGCGGAGTGGCGAGTGCCTGGTGCCTTGGAGGAGCTGTGGTGCGACTTGCCGGAGCTTTATTCTGGGCGGACTGTGGCTGGTCTGGCCCTGGACATAGACGGCCACCGGTGTGCTGCAGGACGGTGACTGGACGGGACGAGCGGGGGCGCGGTCCTCGATAGGCTTGGGCTGTCCTGGACTTCAAAGGTGGGCAAAGCTCTGAGACACCAAGGTGAGCGGCGCTGAACCAGCGAGCGGGGTGGCGGAGGAAGGCGCAGCCCGCCATTTTTTGTCTGACTGTGGGGACTGTATTGGGAGGCCTGGCGCCCTGAAAAGCGGTTCTCTGGGTGGGGTGGGTGCGAGTTGCCTTTCACCCTCCATCTGGTCCCCAGGTGCCTTGGACAGTGTAGTGCTTGGAATGTGAGAGGGGCCTGCTGTGGGGGCCTGGATTTGCACATCCCTGGAATCTCGCGGCGAGGCCTACAATCTGGGTGCTGGAGCGCAATCTCTGTCGCCTGGAAGCATATGAGGGAGACATTGGTGGAGCGGCCCTGGACTTTGTGGTGGCCGGCTGGGCCTCTTCTTGGCGCCGGACGCTGTTGTGTGGACCCCTCCTTCCAGTTGATTTGTGACCGATGGGTGGGTGGGGGCCTGATTGGACACCGCATAGTTGAGGTACTTGGGAGTGTGTATAAGCCCTTGTCTCTATCTCTGGATAGTCCCCCGTGACCTGGCCTGTTCCCCAAGCTAGTACGGGATTCGGTCGTACCTCCTGGCCGGGAGGGTGCAACGCTGGCCATGACGCGCTCAAATAAAGGAAGCAAAGCCGATCCGGCTGCGGCCCCCAAGGACAACACGGTCGTGGCCATGTGGGGCAAAGCAGGGGCGCCTGCTACTAGCGAAGGCCCATCTCGGGTTGATGGAGATTCCCCACCGGTCACTCAGGCATTCATGTCCACCTTTATGGCAGAGCTGAAAATGGAGATAGGGTCCCTGTGGTCTGAGGTGCACACTTGTGTGAAAGAGCTCAGGAAGGAGGTGACGGACCTTGGGGAACGAGTAGATAGGCTGGAGAGGACAATGGACACGCGCACGGAGGATCAGGAACACCTATGGCAGCGCCTGGCGGCCCTCGAGGAGCAGAACATCGAGCTCCAAGTGAAGCAGGAGGACTTGGAGAATAGAAGCCGGCGCAACTCCCTCCGGGAGATTCCGCTTGGAGACGAGGGGGAGGACATCATGGGATACGTGGCACAGCTTCTACATGAGATCTGGGGGGACGAGAACGCTTCGCCTCCGGCTCTGGATCGGGCGCACTGTGTGGCCGGCCCCGTGGGAAGGCCGGGGTTCTGCCGGACATCCTGACCAGGGTCCAATTCTTCACCGAAAAGGAGGTAATCTGGAAAATTGCGCGTGACAACCCAGACCTGCGATTTAAGGGCCACAAGATTCAAATCTTCCAAGATTTGGCGCCTGTTGGACCCGGCCCTTTAGGCAGGTTCACCCCGAGACTTTTTGCTTTTTCCTAGCCTGTTTCTGGAACCTGGTGGTGGTGATTTTAGGCCTCTGCACACTTTTTCACTGTGGTACAGTGCAAAGTGCTTGAGCTCTCTGTATTTGTGGTGAGTGACCTGCCCTCCCATAGGAATGAATGGGGAATATGTATGCCCATGGTAGTTCCTGATGTGTGGGGAGTGCAGGGGCGAGTTTGGTATGAGAGAACTCGTGAGACTGAATGCTGCGAAATGGTATATGCGGCATGATTGTGTCTAGTCTAGAAGTGCCACTTTTTTAGAAGTTGGCATATTTGTGTAGTTTGTGTCTGGCGTGTGATTGGCTGGTGAGCCTGGTCCAGGAGTGCCTGGGCCGGCTTGTGGATTGACTGTCTGGTTTGAGGGGGACAGGGGCTGGAGAGCCCAGGAGGTTGTCTGAGTCAGCCCGTGGATGAAAGGCAGCATCTGCTGCCAGGGAAGTGGGAGGAGATGGCACCTGATAGTGAAGGGCTGTGTCTGCCTGCCACAATGCTGGCTCCACCCCCCGCTGGGCGACTGTCACCTCTGTCCCTGATACTGACAGGACTTCCCTATAACCAGTTCTAGCTGGTTCTCACACTGACTACACAAAGACTTCAAAGACTTTTCTGTGTATAAGAAGGGGCTGTGTCCCCTTCCAAAATGTTCTTGTTTCTGACTTGAATCTACCAGGGGCGGGCGCTGCCCAGCCCCTGGATGCCTGGAGGACTCCTGGGGGACCACTCTGCCTTGCCTGGGCTGAGGGGGGGGACTTTGCTGGACTTTTCCTGATTCCCCCTAGCGCCTGGGAGCGCTTTGCCCTGCTTCCAGCGCTTGAGAGCGCTCTATTTCGCCTGTGAAAATTGCAAAAAACACAGTTGATGGACAGAATGTAGAACAATGTCATACATTCACCCCAGTACAAGGATCTGGGCCTAAATCTGTGAGCGCGTGATTTTACCCATCAGCGCGTGGTAGCGCTGTTTTGGCCTTCCGCGGCTGCCCACGCCGCGTAATCACTTTTTTATTTATTTATCCCGAGGGAGCCCACCCTTCGGATAATGATTCCCCGCCTGCCTAAGCTGGGCCGCTGCGCGGCCCGCAGCGACCCGGAAGTGGATGGCCGGCCAGCCAATCCTAGCGCGGCCGGCCGGAAGTCCCGCCCCCGCAGCCCGAGAGAGAGAAAGGGCGGCGGGGAGAAGAGGCGGAGAGGAGTGATAGCCGCCCGGGGGCTCCGGTGAGCTGGGGAGTGCCCCCGGGGCCGCCAGGACCAAGAGCCGAATGTCGCGGGGCTCCCATGACCAGGAGGGAGCCCCGGAGGAAAGTGGTGCTGTGTGGGGAGGGAGACCACCCCGCCTCCCCGGGTGGCCGAAGGAAAGTGCTGCCGTCCCCCGGCGAGGAGGGGACGAGAGAGACAGAAGAGGCCGGCGTGAGTGCTGGCGCGGGGCCCCCATGCACTTGGGAGAGCCCCGCGGTTCCTACAGCCGACTAGGAGAGCTGGGTGAAGAGCGGAGGGGGCGCGAGGCACATTGCCGGTGCCTGCCCCCACCGCGAACACAGAAGGTGTCGTGCTGCCCGCCCGGAGGAGCCCAGCCAATGAAGAAGCAGCCTGGTGAGTGAGGGGCTGCTGGGGGAAGCTCTGGGCGGGTGCGAAGTGCAGCGCGAGGCCTCGGATGCTGTTGGGGCATGCAGGGCGGCCCCGGTTGACAGAGGGTCGCCCCACCGTTTTAGAGCCC
The DNA here is from genome assembly GCF_964263255.1 of Lissotriton vulgaris. Classification (NCBI taxonomy): domain Eukaryota; kingdom Metazoa; phylum Chordata; class Amphibia; order Caudata; family Salamandridae; genus Lissotriton; species Lissotriton vulgaris. Next base: position 1,825,537,404 of record NC_141687.1, on the reverse strand, counting down.
TGAGATAGGCTCTGAAGGGCATTCCTTTGTGAAGAGCCCCGAGGCTCCCTGCCCCCTTTATTGTTTGCCGAGCCCAGCGAGGCTCAAGGTGCCATTGTTTGTAGAGCCCTGAGAGGCTCCCCGCCCACACGGATGTTTAGAGCCCCGTGAGGCTCTTGGGGGACACAAGTGGTTTCAGAGCCTGTGTGGCTCCCATAGTTGGCACAGTGCTGTCCTAGGGTCAGTGAGGACCCTGTCGCAGTTTGAAGTTCCCAGCTGCCCAGCAATTAGTGGGCAGCTGCACCGTTTAGGTCTTGGGATTTCACAGGTGCCCAGCAAGTAGTGGGCACCTGCTACGTTTAGGCTTGTGCTAGGACTGGCGCTGCATGGCAGCGCGCCCTGACATTGGACACAGGGCGTCTGAGCCCCAACAAGGCCAGTTGGCCTAGGGACTGCCACAGGTAGTGGCTTATGTGAGGTTTTGCGCAATTGTATGGTTATTGCACCTCTGAATGCGTTTTCTTGCATCATGTGTTATTCCTGCACCTCTGAATGTTTTTAGACATCATGTGATTTTTGCGCTATTGTATTGTCCTTACACCTCTGAATGTTTTAGGCGTCATGTGTCTCCTAGCGCTGCACCTCTGAATGTGTGTGTGATGCATCATGTGCCTTATTCTTAACACCGCTGAATGTGTAGGTTTATGCATCATGTGTTTCCCTTTACTACTCCTCTGAATGTATATTTATGCATCATGGGTAATGTGATCTTTCCTAGACCCCTAAATGCTGTGTGATACTTAGGTGGTTGTTCTTTCTAATACAGGTGGTCCTAGTGAGGCCATGGTTCCCTGCGTGACATCCTCCTAAGATGCTTAGGGTTGCGTAGGTGGTACTTACCTGTTACCAGTAGTTACTGGTTGTGATTTATATTCCCTAATTTCTGACAGTATTTCATTTCTACTAAGTGCTGATTCTGACAGTGGCCCATGTGGCCCTGTCTTGTAAATAATCCCTTGTGAATATTGCCCGTGCCAGTTGGCACAATGTACATTTGTGATTTCTATCTGATGTGTTTTTACAATACAAAAGTTATTTTATAAATAACCTTGTGTGGAGTTCCTTTTGTGGTGTGCCTAGTATGTTGTTGCTGTTGTGTGCTGGCGCAAATGCTTTACACATTGCCTCCGAGTTTAGTCTTACTGCTCGTGCCAAGCTACCAAGGGGGTGAGCAGGGGTTATCTTGGCGTGTGACTTCCTTGCCCTGACTAGAATGGTGGTTTCTGCCTGGCTTTGGCGTCAGCCTTAGCCTACCAGAAATAGCCAGTTCTAACATTGTTGGTCAGCGGTGCGATTTGGACTTGTGTTTGCGCAGTGCCACAGCGACAACTGGCTACATTACAAAACTCTGCAGTTTATAGATAGTCACATGTTTGGGATTATTGTTTTTGATTTTTGTTTTTCCTCAAGTGTCATTTTCAAATGTGTTCCTGCGCTTTATGTTTAGTGGCAGATGAGAGAAATTGACAGGGCGGGACGCCAGTAGAAGGGGAGGTTCCCATAGCTTAGGAATCCCTTGCTGGGTCCAGTGCCCAATCCCTGTTCCTGTCCCCATGTGTGTGTGTGGGTAGATAGGAGAGAGAAGGGGTGTGGAGGAGAAATGGCTAGCTCAGGAGGGTGGTTATCGCCTGAGTGTAGTGTGGTGTCTGGATTCCACAGTATGGTAGGATCCAGTGGTGGCAGCTTAAATGTGTCCAGTGCGTGTGAAGTCCCATTCCCAGTTCCCAGAGTATGGTGCCTGGTGCTCAGTAAGAGGGGTACAGGTTGTGAGTCAGAGGCAGTGAGGAACGGTCTCACCAGTCTGGAGGGGGAGTGTGTGGATGAGTGGTGTCTTGAACTGGAGTCGTCGGTGTGAGTTTCTTTTTAAGGAACTTGCACGGGAGGTGTACCTCTGGTGGTGTGCAGGAGGTCCTGCAGAGGCACTGGACAAGAAGGTGGATGTCTGGCGGTGTGCTAGATGTCTTGCAGAGGCATTAGGAAGTGATTTTAAAAGGAGTGGCTTGTGTATCTGATGATCCTGTGAAGGGGAAGAGGTTCATGTGTAACCCAGCTAGGTCTCAGTAGTATAGTAGGGGTGTAGGGGCTCACGCCCTGTCTCAGTGGAGGCGGAGTGAGTGTGGGACGGTGTGTCCCACGTTGGCCCGAAACCCTATCTCAGGGCCTGGAGGGTTCCCTAAGGGAGCGCCAGGTCAGGGGCCTAGGCTGTACAATCAGGTCATTTGAGGAGGTTCTTCCTGTGTCTAGAGGACGGGGAGTGTCTGTAACCAGAACTCCGGCGGTCCTAGTGTTGGGCAGTACCGCTCCTAAGTGGAGGGTGCAGAAGCCCTGGCTCGCTGAGCATTTGACCGTCTAGAGTGCTTGACCATTTGTGGGGCCTCTGGAGGTCGTTCCCCGAGGAGGGGGAAAGCCAGGTTGGAGTTGTGGCCTGACCTGGAAGGAGTACTGAAGGAAAGTGTGTCACTGATACGCCGCTGGCGTGTGCTCTGTCTAGCCTGAGACATACTGGGCCTGTAATAATGGAACTGGAAGGGGGTGCAGAGGGACGGTGTACCTCTGACCCCGGTGCAACCTGAGCGTTTAGATCTTAGGTTGGGAGATTAGGTAACTTCTAGGTCAAGAGGAATCTCTACCAAAGTGGATCAGCTGAAGAGACTGAGGGGGCTGCCCTTGCTGTGTGATCTGGGGCTCACCTGCAGTTTGTTGTTTACACTAAAATAGAGGAAAGGGGACTTTGCTGTGTGCTGTGTCCCCCCACCTGCTTGAAGAGGGACTGTGCTGTGTGCTTTGTACCTCTGAAGTGAAATAGTTTCCAGGTGGTAGACCAGTGATGGAGTGAGGTCCTGAGCTGTTAGGAGAATTGTGTTCTGGTGTGTGCTTCTCTGTGAGGGTGCGGAAACCCAGAAGTAGAGGTAGGATGGGGCATTCTTGCCCGTGACCTCTGGTCAGCCTGGGGGTGTGGACCCTAGGTTGTTGGGTCAGTGGTAGTTGAAGCTACACAGAGAGAGAGAGTGGAGAATGGCTATTGTGTGCCAGGGGTTACTACCCCCCGCTCTGTGGATTGGTTAGGACCTGTGATATTTGGATGGCCTATGGCCTGGTCTTGGCCGTGAATGACTAGGGAGTACCAGTGGGGCATCCAAGTTGTGACAGAGTTATAGTTTGGAGGTAACCATGTGGGTTCAGAGTGGCGAAAAACCGGAGGGTGTCCCTGCTGTGCGGGTCCGTGTCCGTGTTTTGTCGCCCAAAGCAAGGAAGCCCATCAGTGGAGTGATTGGTCTACCCTGCGTTTTGGCTGGAAGGGGGTTGTGTTGGACCCGGCCCTTTAGGCAGGTTCACCCCGAGACTTTTTGCTTTTTCCTAGCCTGTTTCTGGAACCTGGTGGTGGTGATTTTAGGCCTCTGCACACTTTTTTACTGTGGTACAGTGCAAAGTGCTTGAGCTCTCTGTATGTGTGGTGAGTGACCTGCCCTCCCATAGGAATGAATGGGGAATATGTATGCCCATGGTAGTTCCTGATGTGTGGGGAGTGCAGGGGCGAGTTTGGTATGAGAGAACTCGTGAGACTGAATGCTGCGAAATGGTATATGCGGCATGATTGTGTCTAGTCTAGAAGTGCCACTTTTAGAAGTTGGCATATTTGTGTAGTTTGTGTCTGGCGTGTGATTGGCTGGTGAGCCTGGTCCAGGAGTGCCTGGGCCTGCTTGTGGATTGACTGTCTGGTTTGAGGGTGACAGGGGCTGGAGAGCCCAGGAGGTTGTCTGAGTCAGCCCATGGATGAAAGGCAGCATCTGCTGCCAGGGAAGTGGGATGAGATGGCACCTGATAGTGAAGGGCTGTGCCTGCCTGCCACAATGCTGGCTCCACCCCCCGCTGGGCGACTGTCACCTCTGTCCCTGATACTGACAGGACTTCCCTATAACCAGTTCTAGCTGGTTCTCACACTGCCTACACAAACACTTCAAAGACTTTTCTGTGTATAATAAGGGGCTGTGTCCCCTTCCAAAATGTTCTTGTTTCTGACTTGAATCTACCAGGGGGGGGGCGCTGCCCAGCCCCTGGATGCCTGGAGGACTCCTGGGGGACCCCTCTGCCTTGCCTGGGCTGAGGGGGGGACTTTGCTGGACTTTTCCTGATTCCCCCTAGCGCCTGGGAGCGCTTTGCCCTGCTTCCAGCGCTTGAGAGCGCTCTATTTCGCCTGTGGCGCTTGGGAGGCGCTTTATCTGGCTGCTAGCGCTTATGAGCGCTTTATTTCATTTATAGCGCTGGGAGCGCTGTGATTTAACCCCTCAGCGCGTGGTAGCGCTGTTTTGGCCTTCCGCGGCTGCCCACGCCGCGTATTCACTTTTTTATTTATTTATCTCGAGGGAGCCCACCCCTCGGATAATGATTCCCCGCCTGCCTGCCTAAGCAGGGCCGCTGCGCTGCCCGCAGCGACCCGGAAGTGGATGGCCGGCCGCCCAATCCTAGCGCGGCCGGCCGGAAGTCCCGCCCCCGCAGCCCGAGAGAGAGAAAGGGCGGCGGGGAGAAGAGGCGGAGAGGAGTGTTGGCCGCCCGGGGGCTCCCGTGAGCCGGGGAGTGCCCCCGGGGCCGCCAGGACCAGGCGCCGAATGTCGCGGGGCTCGCATGACCAGGAGGGAGCCCCGGAGGAAAGGTGGTGCTGTGTGGGGAGGTCGGGAGACCACCCCGCCTCCCCGGGTGGCCGAAGGAAAGTGCTGCCGTCCCCCGGCGAGGAGGGGACGAGAGAGACAGAAGACGCCGGCGTGAGTGATGGCGCGGGGCCCCCATGCGCTTGGGAGAGCCCCGCGGTTCCTGCAGCTGACTAGGAGAGCTGGGTGAAGAGCGGAGGGGGTGCGAGGCACATTGCCGGTGCCTGCCCCCACCGCGAACACAGAAGGTGTCGTGCTGCCCGCCCGGAGGAGCCCCGCTAATGAAGAAGCAGCCTGGTGAGTGAGGGACTGCTGGGGGAAGCTCTGGGCGGGTGCAAAGTGCAGCGCGAGGCCCCGGATGCTGTTGGGGCACGCAGGGCGGCCCCGGTTGACAGAGGGTCGCCCCACCGTTGTAGAGCCCTGAGAAAGGCTCTGAAGGGCATTCCTTTGTGTAGAGCCCCGAGGCTCCCTGCCCCCATTATTGTTTGCCGAGCCCAGCGAGGCTCAAGGTGCCATTGTTTGTAGAGCCCTGAGAGGCTCCCCGCCCAAACGGGTGTTTAAAGCCCCGTGAGGCTCTTGGGGGACACAAGTGGTTTCAGAGCCTGTGTGGCTCCCATAGTTGGCACAGTGCTGTTCTAGGGTCAGTGAGGACCCTGTCGCAGTTTGAAGTTTCCAGCTGCCCAGCAATTAGTGGGCAGCTGCACCGTTTAGGTCTTGGGATTTCACAGGTGCCCAGCAAGTAGTGGGCACCTGCTACGTTTAGGCTTGTGCTAGGACTGGCGCTGCATGGCAGCGCGCCCTGACATTGGACACAGGGCGTCTGAGCCCCAACAAGGCCAGTTGGCCTAGGGACTGCCACAGGTAGTGGCTTATGTGAGTTTTTGCGCAATTGTATGGTTATTGCATCTCTGAATGAGTTTTCTTGCATCATGTGGTATTCCTGCACCTCTGAATGTTTTTAGACATCATGTGATTTTTGCGCTATTGTATTGTCCTTACACCTCTGAATGTTTTAGGCGTCATGTGTCTCCTAGCGCTGCACCTCTGAATGTGTGTGTGATGCATCATGTGCCTTATTCTTAACACCGCTGAATGTGTAGGTTAATGCTGTGTCATACTTAGGTGGTTGTTCTTTCTAATACAGGTGGTCCTAGTGAGGCCCTGGTTCCCTGCGTGACATTCTCCTAAGATGTTTAGGGTTGCGTAGGTGGTACTTACCGGTTACCAGAATTACTGGCTGTGATTTTTATTCCCTAATTTCTGACAGTATTTCATTTCTACTAAGTGCTGATTCTGACAGTGGCCCATGTGGCCCTGTCTTGTAAATAATCCCTTGTGAATATTGCCCGTGCCAGTTGGCACAATGTACATTTGTGATTTCTATCTGATGTGTTTTTACAATACAAAAGTTATTTTATAAATAACCTTGTGTGGAGTTCCTTTTGTGGTGTGCCTAGTATGTTGTTGCTGTTGTGTGCTGGCGCAAATGCTTTACACATTGCCTCCGAGTTTAGTCTTACTGCTCGTGCCAAGCTACCAAGGGGGTGAGCAGGGGTTATCTTGGCGTGTGACTTCCTTGCCCTGACTAGAATGGTGGTTTCTGCCTGGCTTTGGCGTCAGCCTTAGCCTACCAGAAATAGCCAGTTCAAACAACGCCCAACACCCTGAAGAGGAGGTGTGCATTCCGACCTGTGACCGAATAATTACGCAGTATGGGCATCAACTACCAATGGGGCCATCCGTTTGCGCTTATAATCCAATGGGAGTCCAAGCGCAGAGTCATACGATCCTACGCGGAGGCAGCGCAACTCATCCACCTATCCACGACACCGCCGGCGAGTCCCTCCCAGCCCCATAGACAGAGTAGGATGCTGGCTGGGCCGGACTGGACCACAGTGCATCGGCACCGTCGTGCCTCTCCCATGGCCGGGCGCTCACCCTCCCAGGCCAGGCAGGACATTATAGCCCATATCCGGTCCCTGGAGGGGGATAAAGAAGAACCGGACGGGAACCCACTTACACCTTGAAGTGCGGGGCGACTGCCTCTCTCCTCCTAATTGGGAGGTCTCGCACCTGAGCCCGCATGACTCTGTGGGTGGGGACGCGTTGCAGCTTCTCACTCATCACCCTGACTCCAGATATACGGGTTGGGGGGCGGCGGGGGCTCCTCAGTTGTTTGACCCGTAAGACCGTCACAACCCCCTTTGGTCTGCCCCCAAGAGAGTGAAATCCCAGAGTGCGTCCAAACCTCCGGGTGCAGGATGCCCTGTAACGGGGTCAGTGTCTTACGGCCCTGTTGGCCGCGACTGTAATGCTCTTCTGGGTGGCTCTTTGGGCCGCTCGCTATAACTCTATTTCTTTTCTTTCTCTCTTGATGCTCTTTCTTCCTTTTTCCTTTTCTTCTCACGGGGGTTCGGGGAGGGGGTGCTGGACGTTGGTGGGGTATGGAAGGGTACGAGTGCAGGTCTGTAGTGTGAGTGATGTGAGAAGGATGGCTGTTGGGGGGCGGGGGGGGGGGAGTTGATGGCCTCTGACACAACCCAGCATGGCTGCAAACACACCTAGCCCTTTAAAGGTCCTGACACAACGTGAAGGGCCTTAACTCGCCCAACAAGCGCAAGCAGGTATGGCACTATCTCATCCATCAGAACCCAGACATCATATTCTTACAAGAGACACACCTTTTGCAGACTGACACCGCACGCATGGCACATCCAAGGTACCCCCTTCAGTTCTGGGCTGCAGCAGACACAAAGACAGCAGGAGTGTCGATATTGTGTAGGGCTGGCATCGGGAGGGGGGGGGGACAGACCCTTTCGAGGTGGTGATGGGCGCTTCCTCTGAGTGGGTGTGGAGGTGGGGCGCCGCAGCTTCACGTTGTGTAACATATATGCCCCTAATCAGGCGCAAGACCGCTACCTCAGAGACCTCTTGAGGGACCACGTTCCCTAGGGCGGGTCCTCGCTTATTTTGGGGGGATCTTAACCTGGTCTGGAGCCCGGAGCTGGATCGGAGAGAGGTCTCCTTCAGTGGTGCGGGGGCAATGTCTTCAGTGGTGCGGGGGCAATGTCTTCAGCGCTGCGCAAACAGATTGGGGACTTAGGGCTGTTTGATGCGAGGCCTGCTGGCACTAACCCGGAGCCACTGGACATTAGCGCATCAAATATTGGGAGCAGCCAGGCAGCTCATTGCCCTGTACTGGAACAAGACGGAAGCACCGCCCATTGCTGCGTGGTTTGTGCGCCTCTGGCATGTTATAACAATAGAGCTCCTTTCAGCTAGACTGCAGGCTCGCGACACACGCTTTAAGGCGGTGTGGCAACCCCTGGTGAAATATTTATGCACAGTAGAACATGCGCGACACATGCCCCCTAAGCTCCGGGCGCTGCGTCTGGTGGAGGATGCTGTGATCTCCCCTAAGCCGAACAGGCTACTGTCTTAGCAGCTCCAGTGAACGAGGCGCAGAATGCTGCAGGCAGCCCCATGATCCGGTGCCATGCTCTCCCCCCGCCTTCCCTGATGTACCCTAGGCTTTCTCTCTTCTCTCTCTTAGTCCTTTCCCTTTACTCATTCCTACTGTCTTCTATGCTAGGAAACCCATGGTGTCAGCGCGCTCTACAAATATCTAATAACATAACATTATGTATGCTCTGATGCCCTTCTTTCTGGCATTATGTTACAGTTTAGACCCTTCTGGTCTTATAGTTCTACCAGTTCTAGTTCTCTGGTTACATTCGGTCCTAGTGGCTGGGCTATCCTTGGCAGTGACTGCTCGGTGTACACTGGGTGCTACAATGTCCCCCCCGCCCGCCTATAACAACGCTGAAAACTAGCGTCTCATAATTTCCATACCCAGTCCTGAGGCGGAAGCCGGGAGCAGGTGGTGGTACGAGTTCTTGAGCATTTCCTACAATTTTTTTTTTTTTTTTTAATTTTTGGAAAACCTTTATTGGAAGTAAGAACAGTTACAATCGATACAAAGCAGAACATCATAATCAGCCATCGGAACAAAGTAAAACAGAGCGAAGCAATTATACCATGGCAGTGCAAGGCTCCGTCCCGCATATGCTCGGTTGCAACCCAGGAGAGCAGTGTTGTGAAGAAACAACAGGATTAATGAAGGTTTAATTTTAAAATAATGTAAAAGGAGCAGGATCTGTGGCAATATAAATAGATCAAAACAAATCAGGGGAAACTCAAGAGGCAGGATGATCACAAATCAGGAGAACTGGCAGTGGGAGGCAATGATTACGCACGGTATCAGGATAGTCAAATGAAAAAAACCCCGCAGCCCGCCCACCAACAAGCTCTCGATCGCCGTAACAAAGCAGTCGAAATCCTCCTTAATAATCGAGATAAGACAAGTGTACTAAGAACTACCACCACCAGAACCCAAAGAAGGAAGAATAGAATTAGCCAGGAACAAAAAGAATAAGAAGGCCATAGAAACAAAGGAAAAAGAAAAACCAAAAAGAAGACAGCAAAACCCCTCCCCCATCCCCCCACCCTGCACCCCTGCATGTGGCCATGGCCTACCCCCCAGCAGCGTGCCTGTCACCCATTATGAACCCGAAATATAGACAAGAGAACAAGAGAAATAAGGAGAGAAGAAAGAAAAGGAAAGGCAGTAACCAAAAGCCCACGATAGGGAAAGAAATGTGGGGGAGAGTCCCAGTGCGGGAACCCCAACCTCTCCCCCCCTTCACCCACCCTAAAAATCAGTCAGAGAGCAAACATACAGTATTAGGAGCACCCACTTAAACAGAATATATGAATCGCTACGCAGTCCAAGTCCCGCGGGGGGCATAGTGCACCCCACCGCCGCAGAAATGGCGCTCTAAGCACACTCGACTCAGACAGGTAATCAGGATCAATGATGCAGGTCCCACCCGCCCCAAAATGCCGGACCAGGGCAAATATCACAAAGGGAAAGAGTCATGGCAGTCCAGGAGTAACCAAAACCTTCCCAGAGTCACATGGAACGAGCACTCAGCCACCACCGATCTTGATCCACAAAGTACTCTGTCCCGTATCCGATCCACCATTAGCCATCAGCAAGTCATCCCAGGGAGCAAGTACGCCATGCCGCCGTCAATAAGTCATCTCCACATTGAGTCGCAGCTCCGTCGTGATAGAAATAGCCATTACCTCAATGGAAGTGACGAGCAAAGCTGGAGACGGTCACAATAAAGCATTGGTGCAATAACAATCGGGACCATGTCCCTCCAGCACCAGACTGTGGGTCCACGACACCCTAGGGAAAGTCGGTCACCATTTCACGGCCTCCAGCACATCCAGCCGCCGCCACATGGTTTAGTCCTTCGGATCGCCACTGTGCCATCAAGCAGCGCCACGGCGCGGTACAGGCAGGATTAGAGGTCTTCAGTCTCCTCCTCGTCAAAATGGCGAACTGCCTATGTACCAGCAATGGGCAAAGCAGGGCGCTCTTCCCCCCACCACTGAATATTGTTTGCGAGCCCCCCAAGCCCAGTAAGACACATTAATATCGTGCTCTCACCAGCGCCCATGAGCCGGAGATAAAACGGCAATTCAAAATGCAGGCATGCAAATTGCTCCAGATGGACAAAGAGCAATTCTCGGAGTCCGGCAGCCGACAAGAATTGATGGGGGGGGAAAGGAGGGTGGGAGGGGGGGGGGGAAGAAGCAAGCAGCCCAGGAGAAGCGTGCATTTCACCTGGAAAAGGCGTAGGCGGTATCGAGGGTCTTCTCAGGCTCCCTGGCGGGAGACCGGCGCTTCACGCGTCGATGTGTCCGCTGTTGTTGTGCTGGTGGCCGGGTGCAGCGAGACGCGAGGTCCCGGTCGCCGGCATCGGGCAGGCCGCCCTGCGCTGGAGAGCGTATCTCCGTCCCCGGAGCCAGGAATTTCGCCGGAGTCGGACGCCTCACCTCGGCGTCCGCTCTGACGCACGGAAGCTCCGCGCTCTCACGGGGCAATTAAGCAGATCAGGCGGTGAGGAGAGAAGGTCGGCGGAGCCGGGACTCGGTGCGACCATCTTGGCCGCCGGCCCGGCTCCGCCCCCGCCATTTCCTACAATTTTAATCCTTTGTGTGGTGTCACTTACTTTGTACTTTTAAAGCTGTTCTGTTAACAGTAAGACTTCTTCCAGCGCACAGCCGATCTAAACGCTGTCGCGCTCTCCACCCTCTTGAGCGGCCGCTGACCACGCCCACTTTAGGCCACCCCCCCGCCCGCCTATAACAACGCTGAAAACTAGCGTCTCTCATAATTTCCATACCCAGTCCTGAGGCGGAAGCCGGGAGCTGGTGGTACGAGTTCTTTAGCATTTCCTACAATTTTAATCCTTTGTGTGGTGTCACTTACTTTGTACTTTTAAAGCTGTTCTGTTAACAGTAAGACTTCTTCCAGCGCACAGCCGATCTAAACGCTGTCGCGCTCTCCACCCTCTTGAGCGGCCGCCATCAGCCCAGGCGTGCTCGCTGACCACGCCCACTTTAGGCCACACCCCCCCGCCCGCCTATAACAACGCTGAAAACTAGTGTCTCTCATAATTTCCATACCCAGTCCTGAGGCGGAAGCCGGGAGCTGGTGGTACGAGTTCTTTAGCATTTCCTACAATTGTAATCCTTTGTGTGGTGTCACTTACTTTGTACTTTTAAAGCTGTTCTGTTAACAGTAAGACTTCTTCCAGCGCACAGCCGATCTAAACGCTGTCGCGCTCTCCACCCTCTTGAGCGGCCGCCATCAGCCCAGGCGTGCTCGCTGACCACGCCCACTTTAGGCCACACACCCCTCAGCTAGAAATGTGCATGCACAGGAAGCGCAGCGGACGAGCGCAGCGGGAGCGCCGTTTGCGCGCCGAAGGCGCACCTAAGGCAAGCCCGTCTACGCCCGTCCGCGCCAAGACCGCGACAGGCGCAGGAAACTCTGCCCAAACCACCACGCACATCAGGTACCTTCCTAGCGACCTCCACCTACTACGTGGTAAGAACAATTGCTCCTGCAAACTAGATATGTCGAACCTTACCGGCACGTTCAGCTATAAACTCTGCCATTGGTCTTCCATCAAAACCCCAGCCCATTCGCCCACCCCCATATCCCTCCCCACGGCTAGCCAGTCGCACTTTAAAGGTGGGCTGATAAATGCCCGCTCCATGTGTAAGCATAGCCAAGACATAAGAGACCTCATCCTCGATTCAGACCTCGACTGCCTCCTGATAACTGAAACCTGGCTAACGGAAGATAGCAATCCGGACTTAGCCATTGCCCTCCCCCAGGGTTTTTCCATATTCAGACAAGACAGACAGAAAGGGAGAGGAGGAGGAGTTGCAGTAATACTGAAAAATAGTTTCACCTGTCACACTTTTAACTTAGACCCCTTAAAAGACACCGAAGGCCTTGGCTTCTCAATCAAACTCAACGAATCCTCGTCCTTCTCAGGTGGCCTGATTTATCGCCCACCCGGTAATGCCTCCAGGTTCCAAGACACACTGAGCGAGTCTCTGGGTCATCTTTTACTTAGATACCCACATTTCACATTACTCTGGGATTTTAACTTCCATCTGGAGTCTAAATCCGACCCACAGACCAACAACTTTCTACAGACCCTAGAAATATTCAACCTTCAGCAAACTGTTACCTTGCCCACTCACTTACTAGGGCACACACTCGACTGTGTTTGCACCAACTTTCCCCCTCTAACTACCCTACCCCCTGTCCCTCAAATTTGGACGGATCATAGCCTGATCCTGTTCCACATCAAAACCTTACGCCCACAAACCTCCAGTAAATCCAATCCACACTTTGACAATTCCGTCAACTGGAAAAAGATTCAAGAAATTCTCGTACTTAATCCCATCCCCCAATCTCAGGCCCCCACTTTCACTGGCGACGTTGAACACGACGCAAATCTTTTTCACAACTGGATCTCTCAAGAAATCAGAACACGGGACCCTCCTAATCGCCCCCGCAGAACAGATAAATATCCCAAAACCAATGCCCCCTGGTTCACCCCCGACCTAGCCACATCCCATCTATCGTGTAGAAAAGCCGAACGTCAATGGCGTAGAACGTATGACAATGCTGACCGTCTTTCATATATCCAACTAAGGAAAATTTACCATTCCAACATTAAATCAGCCAAAAAAATCTTTTATGTCAACGCTATTAAGGAGTCCAATCAGAAACAAAAAACACTGTTCTCAATAGTAAAATCGTTCACTCAGCCCAAAGCGTTACAACCCGAAATCCCCCCATCCCAAGATCTTTGTAACAAAATAGCTGACTACTTTGAGGAAAAAATCGACGCCATCCCAAAAAAATTTCCCCCTACACAAACAACTCAAGACTCACGCAATTCGCCTCAGAAAGAATCTCTAGGTGGAAGTCTTAAAAGTTTCTCTCCGGTTACCTTAGATCAAACCAGAGAAGTCATCCTGGCGTGCAAATCTGGTTCTCCCTCCGACCCCTGTCCCCCTAAAATTCTCCACCAACTCATCGACGTGGTGAATCCAATTATTAACTATATTGTTAACTCATCTCTTCGCACTGGATCTGTCCCTCGCCTGTGGAAACAGGGAATAGTCAAACCCCTTATGAAAAAAGCCAACAAATCCCCGTCCGACCTCACCAATCTTCGTCCGATCTCGCTCCTCCCAGCTCTGGGAAAAATCACCGAACAAATGGTTTACAGAGAACTCAAACAATATCTTGAAGCTCACAATGTACTCCATCCGCAACAATCTGGTTTTCGTCCCAATCACTCTACCGAAACAGCACTGATCGAACTTTCAGACTCAATAAAGATGCTGCAAGACCAGAAGAAGAATGCCATCCTCATTCTTCTTGACCTTTCCGCGGCGTTCGATACTATCTCCCACTCCATCCTGATTAGTAGGCTGACGGACATAGGGATTTCTGAAGTGGCCCTATCTTGGATAAAATCCTACTTAACCGACAGATCCCAAACTGTCGCTCTTGGTCCTTACCACTCCAAAGAGATGAGGGTCTCCTCTGGTGTCCCCCAGGGCTCCATCCTGAGCCCCCTCCTCTTCAACATTTACCTTATCCCACTTATATCCCTGATTGAGTCATTCGGCATACCTGTAACATCCTATGCCGATGACACGCAACCCATCGTACCCTTAGAGGAAAACTCGACCAAGGCAGAGCTAAACCTTAAAAACTGTCTGAAAGCTGTCTTCCAATGGATGGATATTAACCATCTTAAATGCAACTCCAGCAAAACAGAGATCCTCCCCATTGGAAGAAATACCATCTTCTGCCCAGCCCTCTGGTGGCCGGAAGACTCAGCTGCCCCCCCCCCCCGACCGTAACAACTGCAAGGAATCTTGGCGTCCTGTTTGACACAGACTTATCCTTCGACCAACACGTCAGGACTGTAGCGGGCCGATGCTTCGGAATTATAAAATCTCTAAAAAAAAATCTTCGACTTTTTACCGCTAGATTCTAGGAAAACCGTAACAGTGGCCCTAATAATCTCACGCTTGGACTACTGTAATGGTCTCCTTGCTGGAGCTAAAAAGGCTACACTCAATAAACTCCAAAGTGTACTTCACACCGCAGCCCGACTGGTTCTAAAGCTGCCCAGAAAATCATCAATATACGCAGCTCGAAGATCCCTGCACTGGCTCCCACTTGACAAGAGAATATTTTTTAAGATGCTGATTGTCGCCTTCCGGGCTTTCAATAAATCCGGCCGTAAATACCTTACCAGACGCTTCCCTCACTACAACCCGAGTCGATCCCTCCGCTCCTCCCATGACAACCTCATCCTACCAGCCTGGAACCTCATGCCCAAAAATCTTAGACTCCAAACTCAAGAAAAACCCTTCCGAAAATTGCTAAAAACTTGGATCTTTAAACTTCCAGATGACTACACCAAGGCAGCCATCTAATTCCCACAGCCACTACGAAGTGTTTCGATCCTCTACCTGGAAATTCAGCGCCATGATGCTCCTTCCGGAGCGACTGCTGCGCTCTATAAATACCCCCACAAATCACAAATCAAATCACAAGACGCGGCCGGCTCTGCTGGGTTGTAGGCAGAACGCTGTGTATAACGCTGTTATATGTGTGAAATGCCACTGCTTTCTATTGCATTTTGTTTGATGCGGCCGGCCCTACACGGGTTGTAGGCTTATCGCTGTGTATAAGTCACTTATCTGCGTACTCCCTGCTTAGGGGGTGAAATAAAAAGACTTGAAGTTTAAAAGACAAAAGCCTCACGGGACACTTGTGTAAGGGTTCGAAGGGAGAACCCATCAAGTAGGTTAAGACAAGATTTAAATCCCATTGAGGCACAATAAAGGGAGTATGAGGCACAATAAAGGGAGTAGGAGGGAACTTATTTTTGAGGCCCTTCAAAAACCTTAAAACCACAGGAGACTTGAAAAGAGACGGCTGATCCAACAAACAGAGAAATGCCGACAATGCCGAAAGAAAACCCTTGACTATGGCAACAGCAAATCCCTGCTGTGCTATAGAAAGAGCAAACTGTAAAATATCAGACAAACGAGCCTTCAAAGGGTCAACAGACTTCTCCCCACACCAAGAGACAAATTTAGACCATCTGTAAGAATAAATGGATTTAGTGGAGTCACGCCTAGCCGAAAGAATGACATCCACCACATCGTGTGGGAGAGAAAAGGAATTCAGATTGCCCCGTTCAATCTCCAGGCATGTAGGTGTAATGTCTGGAGGTGGGGTTGTAGAACCTGCCCCTCCATCTGGGAGAGGAGATCTGCCCTGAACGGGAGACGGAGCGGCGGGCGAGAGGAGAGGTGGAGAAGATCCATGTACCACACCCTTCTTGGCCAATCCAGGGCGACCAGAATAACTTGGGCCCGGTCTTGGCGAATCTTCGTCAGAACCAGACGAATCAAAGGTATGGGAGGAAACGCGTAAAGGAGTTGACTTTCCCAACTCAACTGAAACGCGTCCCCCAAGGCTCCTTGCATCGGATACTGGAGACTGCAGAATGACGGGCAGTAAGCATTCTCGCGAGTGGCAAATAGGTCCACCTGAAGAGTTCCCCACGTCCGAAAGACGTGACGAACAACCTCCGGGTGAAGCCTCCACTCGTGGTCGGTCGAGAACTGCTGACTGAGACTGTCTGCACATACGTTCAGAACTCCGGCCAGATGATTTGCCATCAGCCAAATCTGATGGTCCTGAACCCAGGACCAGAGGCGCAGAGCCTCTCTGCAGAGACACTGCGACCCCACTCCTCCCTGCTTGTTGACATACCACATCGCGGTCGTATTGTCCGTCAGGACTTGAATTGACCGACTGCGAAGGGAAGGGAGGAAGGCCTTGAGTGCCAAACGAATCGCCCGTAACTCTAGAAGGTTGATGTGAAGCAACCTTTCCTCTGGAGACCAAAGACCTTTGCCCTCCAGATCCCCCAGATGAGCACCTCACCCTAGTGTGGATGCATCTGTAATCACTGTGGCCACCGGGGGAGGCAGATAAAAAGGCTTTCCCTGAGACAGATTGCCTTCCACGCTCCACCAAGATAGATCCGCCACATTTTCTCTGGAGATCCTCACAGACTCCCTGAAAGCTCCGTTGTGTTGATACCACTGCCTGCGGAGGCACCACTTGAGCGCCCTCGTGTGCCAGCGTGCATGGTTGACCAACAGAATGCAAGAAGCCATCAGACCGAGCAGGCGAAGGACCTTCAGGACTGGAACGACCGCTCCTTTGTAAAATAAAGGAATCATTTCCTGTATGTC
Source organism: Lissotriton vulgaris (assembly GCF_964263255.1). NCBI lineage: Eukaryota > Metazoa > Chordata > Amphibia > Caudata > Salamandridae > Lissotriton > Lissotriton vulgaris. The sequence continues at coordinate 1,825,520,983 of NC_141687.1, read as the reverse complement.
GTGAATCCTTTGAGGAGGGGGGAATGCACGACATACAGTTGTGTCCAGTACAGCACCTATGAACAGGTTGCGCTGGGAGGGCACCAGGTGAGACTTGGGTACATTTATAGAAAAACCCAACCGGTACAACAACTGAGTTGTCTCCTGCAGAAGCTGGAGCACTTTCTCCGACGACTCTGCTTTGATCAGCCAGTCATCCAAATAGGGGAATACTGGAATCCCCGATCTTCTGAGATGTGCAGCCACCACCGCCATCACCTTGGTGAAGACTCGAGGTGCAGTAGTAATTCCAAAAGGAAGGACCGCAAACTGATAATGTTGCGATCCCACCGTAAAACGGAGATACTTCCTGTGCAACTTCAGGATTGGGATGTGAAAATACGCATCCTACAAGTCGAGCGACACCATCCAGTCTTCTTCCAGCAGCGCCTGAAGAACCTGCGCAAGGGTGAGCATCTTGAACTTCTCTTGCTTCAGATAAAGATTCAAGATCCTGAGATCCAGGATTGGACGAAGTCTGCCATCCTTCTTGGGAATCAGGAAATACCGGGAGTAGCATCCCTGACCCCTTTCCTGCTCTGGTACCACCTCTATCGCACCCTTTCTTAATAGCGTATGCACTTCCTCCTGCAGAAGTAAGAGGTGTTCCTCCGTGCAAAAACCTTGGCAAGGAGGGTAATTGGGAGGAAATTCCCGAAAGGGAAGAGCATACCCATTTTCTACGAGCTTGAGAACCCAAAGATCTGATGTAACCGATTCCCAATGCCATAGAAAGTGGGTAAGCCGACCCCCCACCGGACCCGCATGATCCTGAATGGCGGATCTAGGGCTGCTTTTCTAAGGCTGGGGGGTTGGAAGAAGTGGAGAAGGAGGAGGCCTGGCGACCTCTAGGATGAGCTCTTTGTTTTCCCCTGTACGACTTGTACAAGGGATTCTGCTGCTGCTGCTGTTGACCTTGCCGATAGGTGCGAAAGGAAGAGCGACCAAATCCTCTGAACCTTCTGGTAGAAGAACCCCTGGTCTGAAGCCCTAAAGATTTGGCAGTAGCCCTACTGCCCTTAAATCTTTCTAAGGTCGTATCAGCTTTTTTACCAAAGAGTCCAGCACCATCAAACGGCAGATCTAACAAAGCAGCCTGAACATCCGCTGAAAAATCCGAAGTTTCAGCCAAGCTGATCTTCTTGTGGCAACCGCAGTACCCATGATGTGTGCCACAGAATCCGCAGTGTCCAGTCCACTTTGTATCACCTGACGAGCAGCTGCCTGCGCATCCGTTAGCACTTCTTCAAAATATTTCCTGCTGTCATCAGGGATCTTAGGTGCCAGAAGACACAGTGTATCCAAGAGAGCATGTACATATCTCCCCATAAGGCAAGTGGCATTGGTTGACTTTAATGCCATACTCTCAGAAGAAAAGGTCTTTTTAGCAACCTGATCTTGTTTCTTTGCATCCTTATCCCCAGGCACTTGAGGAAATGCACTCACAGTCTTTTTGGAACAGGCTGCCTGGATTACTAAACTTTCAGGTGAAGGATGAGAAGTCAGAAAAGCAGGGTCTTCTGGTGCGACCCTGTACCTTCTTGTCACACTCCTGGAAACTGCTATTGCTGTAAGTGGCTTTTTCCAAACTTCCATAATAGGCTCCGTTAAAGCCTCATTAAAGGGGAGTAACTGTTCCACCACAGAACTGGTTGAATGCAGAACCTCAGTTAGTAGATTGGACTTAAATTCTACTGTAGGTAGAGTCAAATTCAAACGTTCTGCTGCCTTCCTCATAACCATGTGATAAGGCTGAACGTCTTTTGAAGGGGCATCAGATACAGAAGGTAGCTCCCACTCAGGAGAAAACTCCAGGCCACTAGCCTCCGCCAGTTTATCGAAACAGTCATCCTCAAGCTCACCTTCTTCCACTTCAGCTTGAGCTTCTGTATATCTCTGCTCTTCTATGAGGCGCTGAGCCTTCCTCCTGGACCTTTCCTTCACACGCCACGCCGTCGGATCCTCCAACGACTCGGGAGCCGGAACCAATGTCGGTATCAAATCCGATGGCAAAGTGGCTTGGCCTCGAGGTCGACTCAGAGCAGACGACGTCGGTATCGGAGTCGACGACCTCGGCGGAGACGGGTATTGCCACGGCGTTGTCTGAGCCGGCATGAATGGCAAAAATGGAGCCGGAGCATAGGAGTGTGGAACTCCTAAATTGAAGGCTAGTGGACCCATGGGACCCGAAGGCGCACCAGAGGGGTACCATGCCTTTGAAAATACTCCATACATAGCGTTCAAAAACTCTGATGGATCTTGGCCAGGGGCCGGAAATGGTGGCTGAAGACCCTCGGGCTGGCATCTAGGTGGTTTCAAATTCGGCTCTTCCACAGGCGCAGAATTCTCACCAACCAGAACTTCCTCCTCATCCTCACGGGCCGGGGACGATGCCGGAGATTGTACAGGAGACTGAGCCGGAACCTGCGACTCCGAAGGCAAAGCCTCACCTTCCGGATCCAAGTCCTCCTCTGGAGGAACCACCTTCGAACGTACCTTCTTAGGTGTCTTCAACCTAAAGTCCGAATCCCTACTGGAGTGACGTCGGGACTCGTGTCTTCTTTTCTTACGCTTCTTCCTTGACTTCGAAGCATGGTCTGATGGTGACTTCGAAGACGACTCTTCTCGAGGGCTTGATCTCAACGCTGATCTCGACCTTCTCGAACGAGACCTCGAAGACTTTTTTCCCTTTGTCACCTCTCAGCTTCGCCACAAGAAGTTTGGTCTCTATCTCTCTCGCAGAGCCTTTGGGTTCATCTTCCGACATGAAGAACATTCCTCAACACCATGATCTGAACTTAGACACCAGATGCAATCTTCGTGTGGGTCCGTGATTGACATCATTTTCCCACACTCTCTGCAAGGCTTGAAGCCGGTCTTCTTTGTCGACATCGTGAAGGAAACAAAGAAACAGAAAAGCGAAGAAAATTGCAACAAAGTTACTAAGAGGCTACAGAGATTTCCCAAAACCGTTAGCGTCGACGACGCGGAAAAAAGAGAACTGACGTCATCACGCCGGCATGGGCCTATTGTAGTGTCGGTGACGTCAGCGGAGTCACGTGCCATGCCGAGCCTCTATGACGTCGCCCACGTCCACGTTGGCGCGAAGCTACAAAAAGAATTTCCGAATGTTGCTGACGCAAGGGGATATTCACAAGGTGAGGAATCCACTGGCAGATATATATATCAGAAAGACAATTGCACTCACGAATAATGCTAAACTGAATAGTGCATCTAGAATATGCACCCAGCTTAGTTTAGTCTGGTACTTACATTAATATCAGTGGCTACTAAAGGCATGCCTGGGACAGGCTGGCAGGCAGAGGGCATGACCGACGCCATAGGAGGAATACAGATGTTGACTCATAATAATCTTTCTTGCCCCAGATCCTGGACATGGGAAAGTTTAAACCCGGCAAAATGCACAGATTTAGAGCATCGTCTACAAATGCATGAGAAGGTGTGAACAAGCAGTGCATCTGTGTGTATGGTTCAAGCTGCTCTTTATCTGTTGGACTGTCTAGTAAGGAGTGCCTTAATCCCCCCGCATCCCAGGAACCAAGGGAAGCCCAGTCAGTTTACAGTCTGCTGTAAACTCGCAATCTCTGCTGCTGAACTGCCCACACTTCTCAGAAACTGACCGCATGTAAAGGAACCTTATACACTTTCATAGCTGCCTTGAACCGTGGAACAAGCGAGTGCCAAACCCAGAGCGTAATATTAGGGCCGTCTAAGAGTTCCGTTACTGTGGGCTGCAGAACAGCTCCTGGAACAGAACTCAATATTCAGATACGGAACGTCTCAGCGCTGAATAACAGATGTGCGTTTAGCTACCGAGCACAATGATACTCCTTTTATGACCTCTGAAGAATGAAAAGCAGAGTGGACCCACCACGGTTCAAGTGTCAACCTATGGCTGTGACGTCAAACATGGATCCCTGCAGCAAATCTATCAGCCCGGTGAGCCACCAGACCAGACTTGTGGGATGGAGACATGTGAAGGCAACCATAACTTTTGTTAAACTGAAGCACAAACGAGTCTAACTCAGCCACTGAGCAACCTCTACCAACTCTCACATGGCAGCGTAAAACCCAGACAGGAAACAAACAGAACAATCCCCCTAGAATTACTTAAAACTACCCAACTCAGACAACCAACTACAGAAAAACTCTGATATACTCTTTCATAACACATATCCCATAAACAGATTTCACGTTTTAGAAAATTAGACTGGCCTTTATTCCACTTGGTGGCAGTGTTACACAGTACATTAGGGTAAGAGAAAAGTTTGGAACAAAAATTGATAAGCAAAATATTGGAAACTAAGTGGAAGAGAAAACCAATGAGCAGTAAAACAATTATTATTATAAGTCCACTTAAGAAATGACGGTTTGTTTCGGAGCTTAAAACCACACCTAATCTGGGGGTATGGCCTAATTTGATTTGGGGCACAGCACTGTCATAGGTAGGTGTGCGATGCACATACCATATATAGAAGGAGGAGGTGTTTGAGGCAGCGACATCGGAGGATCAGCTGTTTGAGGATTGTGCGATGGTGAGGGTGGACACAGAGTGCTCAGAGCATTGCTCCTGTAAAGCTCCTTCTCAATTATTTCAGATCCTCTCTACAAATAAGTGAATGCCACTGATCCTCTCCAGTAAGATATCCCCAGGTTTCGGGGACAGTGGAGCATGCTTTGGAATATGTTGTTAAGACGCAAACACTTTCCATTTCAAAAGACTGTTACCCGTCATACCTTTGCCCCTATAGTTATTTTAAATGCCTTATTTTAACTTCATTGTTTCGGTCTTTGATATTTGCTGTTCCAAAATACACATTAACTAATGTATTCACAGAAAAGTTACCCATGAAAACTGTTGCTTTTCTCACTAACAGCCCAATGTTTCACCCTGATCTGAAAGAATGTATCCACATTCCATAGTTATGCTAAAAAGGGCACGCAATTGCAGGATTTCAGATGACGTGCTGTACAAGTGGATGACAGAGGAAGACTAAGCAGGTTAACCCAGTCTGTCTGCTCCCTGCATGCTTCGCAGGGCAAACCATACTCTGTCTCCAGTTCTACACTCGCTTTAAAATGATTGCACTCCTTCAGCCCATTCCATGCGGCTCTCAAGACCCATGGCCCTGGAAACTAAAGGGACTTCACAACTGCAGGCTGTCTGATCTTGGAGTCCATGGCCGCATCAATGTGACAGGGAGGCTACTTGAAGGAATTCATATTAGCTAAATCTACATGGTAAACCATTAAGGGAGGTGGGAAATATGAGAAAAGCCCTCATCACCTCCAAGGAAGGCAGTAACAACCTGTGGTCAGGTCTGAGTGAAGGACTGCAGGGGACGGACAAAGGGAAGTGCCATCACGCGTTTAAAGGAGGTACAATGGGAAGGACAAGCATGCCAAGCTGCTTTTCAATAAAACATTTAATTCACTTGCACTAGAGTCCTATACAGTCTCCGAGCACAGACAAAATTATGATTAAAGATGAATCTTACCGTGGGCAACTGCGGGCCTTTCCTGATCGATTCACGCCCTACAGAAGACAATAACAAAACCAACAAGTATAAATATTTGTGTAAAGCCGATTTTCCAGTAACTATCAGATCTACAAGTCAGACATGCATAAAATGCTACTCTGGAATGAATGCACTGAATATCGACGGACCCAACATCAAAGACAAAATATCGAAAAAAACATTGACAGCATTGACCGGTAAGTACGTCTATATTTTATGTACCCAACTGCGCATATATGTGCCTACGCAATACATATATCTTCAAGGTACGTAGATGTAGAGTTAGGAATAGTAAATCTACACTTCCCTCTATGCACTTACCTTTTGATATTTTGACCCTCAATATTCTGTCCTAGATACAATACTCTGGGGTCGATATTCAGTAGTACAATTCTGTGGAAATATCCATAATGTACACAGAACCTCGCTGTCAGCTGTAGCAGACAGCTAACATTGTTGATAGTGGATGCCCTTTCATTCTATAAAATGGCAAACTACTTCAAGTCTCAACACACACCAGACTAACCATCTTCACCAACCCCAGCTCTAGAACATGTCATTACCCAACTATAAACTGAACTCCTGGAATGACAGGTTCCATGAGCCAACACTCTCAGTCTGCAGTCCAGGGCCAGGGCCAGGGCCAGGGCATTTCATTTGAAAAAGCAACGCAATGTAGCATTTATAGTTTTTGACTCAACTCAGTAAGGTAACTTGAACTAAAGCATCTGGATACGACAGTTTGTAAATCAAAGAGGTTAACATATGAATGAATGAATGAAAATATTTATAGAGCGCGCTACTGCCCAGGAGTCTTAGCGCTACAGAAAAAGAGCAGACCACAATGCAATCAAGGAATTATTGTTGAGTAAAGAACCAGGTTTTAATTTCCCTCCGGAACATCCTTCTGTTCGTTTCTTTTCTCAAATGAACAGGAGCTGCGTTCCATAAACTACAAGCGAGAAGGGAAAAACGTTTTCCTCCCCATATAGCTTTCTTTATCTTGGGGAGTTTGACCAACCCAAGCATGGCCGATCTTAAATAACGCATAGGTGTATATCGGGAAAACAAGGACTGCACATCCTATGCCCCACCGCCAAACAGGGCTTTCTGAGCCAGGTAGAGTGATTTAAACTCAATGCGTCGTTGCGGAGCCAGTGAAGTTGTTTTAAGGCAACTGAAGCAGGGTGATGTTTAGGTAAATTAAGTAGGACTCTGGCCGCCGCATTTTGCATTGATTACAGTTTGGCCAGTTGTCTTACACCAGCTCCCAAAAGTATCGTTGTATGACTTGGGGACACAGGGAAGCCTGCATAATGTTAAACTTTCAATCAGGTTTTACTGTTTGTAATCAAAGAGGACACTTCACACCCTGACCAGGAGGATCACAGAGGCTACCAAATGCAAAAGAAAGCAGGAAAGTAAGATATGAACAATTGCTGCACCTTTACTAGTGTTTTCCACGGCAGCCCTGATCATTGACAAAATCTCCAGATTGTCCCCAATTCTGGCGTAGTAGGCGCTGTCGTGGCCCAGGGAATCCAGCAGGTTCACGTCTGCCCCATTCTTCAATAAGACTTCCACAGCATCCCTACAGCCGTATTCGCAGCCGAGCATCAGGGCGGTCCTAAGTGAAAGCAAGGTTATTACAGGGTGATTAACAATGTCCCCATGCTTCCACGCAGTCCAAAGAAAGATGGGAAGTTAAAACAGTCTACTAATGTAAGGGTACACCCTACTGGAAACAATTCCCTGAAGGCAACAAGAGAAAGGAAAGGAGAAGGTAGAAGGGGGACATGGAAGAGTTGGGGTTAGATGAGGAAAGTAGCGCGCTACTAGAAGGTCAGAGAGGAGAATCCGTAAGGAAGTGTGCAAAGGGATACACTGGTGGAGGAAAGACAGGTGTGGGAAAGGGATGAGGGTGTAACCAACAATCCATAGGAAGTGGTAGTAGGGAAGCAGAGGGGAAGCAAAGACAGTCCAGTGGGCTAAACAAATGTGGTGGATGGTAGAATAGAGGCGTTCACTGTTAAAGGAGGCAGTAGGATAGCAGCTGACATAATACAGCATACATCATGTTGAAGGAAGAAGCAGCAAATACTAAAAAAGGGATCACAAAGGTAAGAGAGAAGGTTCAGGAGACAACATTGTCATTACTAAGCTGTCAAGCTCGGGTTAGCAGCTGCCTAAGAAGCAGATTAAAAATCAGGTTACAGAGGGACATGAATAATCCCCTTAGGGAGGGTGAGAGTGCGCAGGGTGGGCAGAGAGGGGTGGAATAAAGTGAGGCTAGATGAAGAAAAAGAAGGGATTATTCTAGAAAGATTAAAGACACTGTTAAAGCAAGTGCACTAAGGCAGCACTTGCTAATTTCTGTAACTGTGCTGCTCAATGGACCACACTACCTCCGCATTGTGCGAAATTGAATATAGGATTCAAATATGAAGACAAAGTAGGCGTATAATGCCTTGTAATCACCTTTACTCAAAGTTCATCATCAAGTGCAACATTTGTGAAAATAACGGTTTTCTATGCTTCATGGCATGGTAACCAGTAACAACCTGGCATCAGTGAACTCAGGAATGAAGTTGTCAAGAAAGGACTTCAAAAAGGTTTCCATGAAAAAGTGAATTGTTTTCCAATGAAAGAGGTTCTGCACCACGTCCACCGAGGAATGACATCAAGCAGTTCAACACAATTGATGCATTTCTCAAGGTCAAACCTCTAATATTCCGTGTACATTTACATACATAGAGAGACTGGCTCTCAGTTTTCCATTATTATTCCTCAAAGAGGACTTAGCTCCTTCTTTGCATCTTTTAGTTCCGCTTACAAAATTGATGAACCTACTTTTGAACCTACGCTAGGTCAAGACTTGAAACGTTTCATGGAAGCTGTCCTTTTCAATAGCTAAAACTAAGCAGGACTAGTGAGATTTAGGCTATTTCTATTATTGCTGTTGTGGTTTTTGACAAGTGCCACTCTGATTAACCCTAGCTGAGTGAAATCATTCTAGCAACATTACCACCTAACAAGACAGTCAGCAGGTTGACTATATCCGCCTAGAAAAAGCATATTCTGCTCAAATGGATTAGACTGCATCTGCCTTAACAGGGGAAGACCCATTGTAGCAGCTCTTTTCCCTCTCTGCTATTCTACCTCAAGGCCCCATTCATTTGCTGTTTGCACTTTTACCTCTGCGAAATAACCCTTTTCTCCTGCTCTTCGCAGTCTAATTCCCCCCCCCCCCCCCCCCCCCCCTTACTACGTCAATCTATTCCTGTAAAAACTAAAAAGCCTTATTGCTTTAAACGGGCATAGTTTACCACGCTTCCATTTCAACTTGGTAGTTTTCACTACGCAAGTCGTTACACCGACTTGCACTGGAGGGCGCTGTTGACTAAGGAATAGTGTAAATTCAAATTTAAACATCATGCCTTCCATGCATGCTTCAACTCCTCTGCTTGGTCTCCTATCTCATTTGCCTGCTGTTATTGCGGTCTTAGAAACAGAAGAAACACTTTCACCATTCACTGCATTTTTAGCCTAGTCTTGTTCGTTTTTCAAGTTAATTCCTCCCTATTCCTTATTACAGAAACTGTAAGTTTCAAGTCTATTTGGACCGGTATCAGATCGGTGTTTTTCCTTGGTGAAAATGTGCACATTTTCATTAATTTTTTCACAACTTTGCTAATTCACCAATCTGGAAAATTACCAGTCATGGATCATCAAATTGCGACTCAAGTTACGTTTTCACTAAAAGGGTAGGTATCTCTTTTCTATTGCCGAGACTGGAATCGATTTTGGTATGGCTTCGGTTGTCCTATGTACTTGCCCTTCCTTCTTCACTAAGATAAATTCAGATTTCGGCCCATCAAGGCAGCTCATTTTCTTTTCATAGTTACCGCCATAGTAGAGCGGTCATTTCATAAGCTGGCTGTTGAAAAGGCTTAAAAGTTTTACTTCAGCAAAACACAAGATAGGAGGCATATAAAAGAACAGTTTCCTATCTAGATTCATGCACTATTAACCCGCTGTCCGCGGGGTTTCGCTTTTAGGGAGAAATAGGCTTGCAATGCTGGGAAAAATGGGTTACTTCAGTTCTGTTAGCAGCGCTTCGGAAATTATGCATGCTGCTGCATTAAGAGACGTAGACACTATCGTCAAACACTGCTACACGGTCTAATGTCAAGACAGATTTGCAGGTAGGGCAGATAACGCTGAAAAATCTGTTTCACTGAATCATGCAATTATTTCACCTCTCAGTTGAGGGCAATGCTTCCTTTCTATCGCAGCCACAGGGCACAAGTCCTAAAACAAGCAATGGTCTCGGCATTGTTAAAGTTAGAGCTAATAGCATTGCTCATTACCTTATTTTTATTTTTAAAACATAAATAAATTGCATTGTCATTTACAATGCCAATAGCTTAATCGCTCGCAAATGCGAGACCTATTGAATTTGCACCCACACACACATACAGAGCCACCCACACAGAGCCATTAACATAGAGCCACCCACACACACATACAGAGCCACCCACACAGAGCCATCCACACACTCACATAGAGCCACCCACACACTCACATAGCCACCCTCACACAGACAGAACCACCCACACATAGACCCACCTACAAAAAAAGCTACACAGAGCCACACAGAGAGCCACATACACACACAGAGCCACACACACACAGACAGACAGAGCCACACACAGACAGAAAGAACCACACACAGACAGACAGACCCACACAGAGACAGACCCACACAGAGACAGAACCACACAGAGACAGAACCACACAGACAGACAGAACCACACAGACAGACAGAACCACACACACAGAGCCACACACACACACACACAGCCACAAACACACAGAGCCACACAGACAGAGCCACACAGACACAGTGCGCCACACAGACAGACAGACAGAGCCCAACACACACAGAGCCCAACACACACACAGAGCCCAACACACACACAGAGCCCAACACACACACACAGAGCCCAACACACACACACAGAGCCCAACACACACACACAGAGCCCAACACACACACACAGAGCCCAACACACAGAGCCCAACACACACACAGAGCCCAACACACACACAGAGCCCAACACACACACAGAGCCCAACACACACACACAGAGCCCAACACACACAGCCCAACACACACAGCCCAACACACACAGCCCAACACACACACACACACAGAGCCCAACACACACACAGACACACACACACACAGAGCCCAACACACACACACAGACAGACAGACAGACAGAGCCCAACACACACACACACAGAGCCCAACACACACACACACACAGAGCCCAACACACACACACAGAGCCCAACACACACACACAGAGCCCAACACACACACACAGAGCCCAACACACACACACACAGAGCCCAACACACACACACACACACACACACACAGAGCCCAACACACACACACACAGCCCAACACACACACACAGAGCCCAACACACACACACAGAGCCCAACACACACACACAGAGCCCAACACACACACACAGAGCCCAACACACACACACAGAGCCCAACACACACACACACACAGAGCCAACACACACACAGAGCCAACACACACACACACACACCCATACACGTGTTACCATCCTTGTGGGGACTATGTGTGTGTGTGTGTGTTGGGCTCTGTGTGTTGGGCTCTGTGTGTGTGTGTGTGTGTGTTGGGCTCTGTGTATGTGTGTTGGGCTGTGTGTGTTGGGCTGTGTGTTTCGGGCTCTGTGTGTGTGTGTGTTGGGCTCTGTGTGTGTGTGTGTGTTGGGCTCTGTGTGTGTGTGTGTTGGGCTCTGTGTGTGTGTGTTGGGCTCTGTGTGTGTGTGTTGGGCTCTGTGTGTGTGTGTTGGGCTCTGTGTGTGTGTGTTGGGCTCTGTGTGTGTGGGGGGGCTCTGTGTGTGTGTGTTGGGCTCTGTGTGTGTGTGTTGGGCTCTGTGTGTGTGTGTGTTGGGCTCTGTGTGTGTGTGTGTTGGGCTCTGTGTGTGTGTGTGTTGGGCTCTGTGTGTGTGTGTGTTGGGCTCTGTGTGTGTGTGTGTTGGGCTCTGTGTGTGTGTGTGTGTTGGGCTCTGTGTGTGTGTGTGTGTTGGGCTCTGTGTGTGTGTGTTGGGCTCTGTGTGTGTGTGTTGGGCTCTGTGTGTGTGTGTTGGGCTCTGTGTGTGTGTGTTGGGCTCTGTGTGTGTGTGTTGGGCTCTGTGTGTGTGTGTTGGGCTCTGTGTGTGTGTGTTGGGCTCTGTGTGTGTGTGTGTTGGGCTCTGTGTCTGTGTTTTGGGCTCTGTGTGTGTGTGTTGGGCTCTGTGTGTGTGTGTGTGTGTTGGGCTCTGTGTGTGTGTGTTGGGCTCTGTGTGTGTGTGTGTTGGGCTCTGTGTGTGTGTGTGTTGGGCTCTGTGTGTGTGTGTGTTGGGCTCTGTGTGTGTGTGTGTTGGGCTCTGTGTGTGTGTGTTGGGCTCTGTGTGTGTGTGTGTTGGGCTCTGTGTGTGTGTGTGTTGGGCTCTGTGTGTGTGTGTGTGTTGGGCTCTGTGTGTGTGTGTTGGGCTCTGTGTGTGTGTGTTGGGCTCTGTGTGTGTGTGTTGGGCTCTATGTGTGTGTGTGTGTTGGGCTCTGTGTGTGTGTGTGTTGGGCTCTGTGTGTGTGTGTGTTGGGCTCTGTGTGTGTGTGTGTGTGTGTTGGGCTCTGTGTGTGTGTGTGTTGGGTTCTGTGTGTATGTGTGTTGGGCTCTGTCTGTCTGTCTGTCTGTGTTGGGCTCTGTCTGTCTGTCTGTCTGTGTTGGGCTGTGTGTGTGTGTGTTGGGCTCTGTGTGTGTGTGTTGGGCTGTGTGTGTGTGTGTGTGTTGGGCTATGTGTGTGTGTGTGTTGGGCTCTGTGTGTGTGTGTGTGTGTGGCTCTGTGTGTGTGTGTGGGGGGGGGGCTCTGTGTGTGTGTGTGTGGCTCTGTGTGTGTGTGTGTGTGTGTGTTGGGCTCTGTGTGTGTGTGTGTGTGTGTGTGTTGGGCTCTGTGTGTGTTGTGTGTTGGGCTCTGTGTGTGTTGTGTGTTGGGCTCTGTGTGTGTGTGTGTGTGTGTGTGTGTTGGGCTCTGTGTGTGTGTGTGTGTTGGGCTCTGTGTGTGTGTGTGTGTGTTGGGCTCTGTGTGTGTGTGTGTGTTGGGCTCTGTGTGTGTGTGTGTGTGTGTGTTGGGCTGTGTGTGTTGGGCTGTGTGTGTTGGGCTGTGTGTGTTGGGCTGTGTGTTGGGCTGTGTGTGCTGGGCTCTGTGTGTGTGTGTGTGCTGGGCTCTGTGTGTGTGTGTGTGCTGGGCTCTGTGTGTGTGTGTGTGTGTTGGGCTCTGTGTGTGTGTGTTGGGCTCTGTGTGTGTGTTGTGTTGGGCTCTGTGTGTGTGTTGTGTTGGGCTCTGTGTGTGTGTTGTGTTGGTCTCTGTGTGTGTGTTGTGTTGGTCTCTGTGTGTGTGTGTGTTGCGCTCTGTGTGTGTGTGTGTGTGTGTGTTGGGCTCTGTGTGTTGGGCTGTGTGTGTGTGTGTTGGGCTCTGTGTATGTGTGTTGGGCTGTGTGTGTTGGGCTGTGTGTGTTGGGCTGTGTGTGTTGGGCTCTGTGTGTGTGTGTTGGGCTCTGTGTGTGTGTGTTGGGCTCTGTGTGTGTGTGTTGGGCTCTGTATGTGTGTGTTGGGCTCTGTGTGTGTGTGTTGGGCTCTGTGTGTGTGTGTTGGGCTCTGTGTGTGTGTGTGTTGGGCTCTGTGTGTGTGTGTGTGTTGGGCTCTGTGTGTGTGTGTGTTGGGCTCTGTGTGTGTGTGTTGGGCTCTGTGTGTGTGTTGGGCTCTGTGTGTGTGTGTTGGGCTCTGTGTGTGTGTGTTGGGCTCTGTGTGTGTGTGTTGGGCTCTCTGTGTGTGTGGGGCTCTGTGTGTGTGTGTGTGTGTGGGGCTCTCTGTGTGTGTGTGTGTGGGGCTCTCTGTGTGTGTGTGTTGGGCTCTGTGTGTGTGGGGCTCTGTGTGTGTGTGGGGCTCTGTGTGTGTGTGGGGCTCTGTGTGTGTGTGGGGCTCTGTGTGTGTGTTGGCTCTGTGTGTGTGTGTGTGTTGGCTCTGGGTTTGTGTTACTATCCTTGTGGGGACTTGGGTGTGATAACACACTCACGCTGTGGGGACTTGATTGCACTGTGGGGACCTGAACCCAGGTCCCCACAAGGTAATGTCCTTTAAATGATAAAAAATGACTTCAGGAACATCTCTGTCAATTTTTACAACTTTTAAAAAAATTGTCTTGTGGGGACCTGTGTTTCAGAAAGTGTGTTTATATTTTTGCTCCCTCTGCCCCCATAGACAGGAGGCGGTACTGCAGTCTTAAACACACTTTGCATTTAAACACACTTTGTTCACCAGGAACACAAGTTAGCAGCAGAAAGCACAGATATTTAAAAGGAAAAGCTGCAAACCCCGGGGTTAAAACATATTTTTCATGCAAAGTAACATTTTCCCCATTTAATAAAGTAAAACTTTATTTACATGAAAATTTTGAATTCAGACTATTTGAGTTTAAAAATTGTTAAACATTGTTACAAGCAATTTGGATATGATTTGAATCCCAGATTACATCACTATTGTGGTATGATCCTTATCTGCAATTAAAGAATGATGGTGCATTAAAACATGATACAATATAAACTGATCTGATCGTTTTTTACAAATTTGATTACATATTAATATGCACTTTGGAATACGTTCTTAAGATGATGGCTAGATGAGTGAGTGCCTAGAGTTGCTTTGTGCTAACAGTTATTCTCTCTCAGATGATGAACTGCAGTAATGTCATGCCCACAGCAATGGGAAGTTTAATTTTAACAGAAAAAGCATGTTCTTAGAACATTAGTGAAATGCTTAAAAAATATATTCAAATATTGCCATAAGTTGAAATTACATTTAATTGAATTGCTTAATTTTCAAACTGTTTCTAATGCTTTTACAAATTAAATCAACTTCATTCCCATAGATGGGTGAAGAACGGTCATATAACCAGCATTAGCAAAGCCAACAGGTGTTACCTACGACACAGCTACTGGCTTTGACAGTTTTTTTGCCCTGTTTTACAGCAGCATGCCTGCTCTGCCTCATGGATGAAATTGAAATTAATTTAAAGCACTATGATGCAGCCCAGCCAAAACAGACCACATCATGACATTTATTTTAATTGCTGGCAGTAGGGTGGGGGCGTGTGAGGGGTCAACACTATCAACGGAGGGGGTAGGGAAAAGAAAAATCACTGACGCTGCCACTATTCATCACAGTACATAAAGAAGTTGTCAGAGCCTTGTTGGCCTTATTCAATTATAAAATGCAGACTCTGATATATATCAACCGTAGTGAAGTAGGTGCCGAGGCACGGAGTCCTGATTCACTCTAAATAGTGGGTATGTTTTAAAAGCCTAAAAAGGGAGGCGGATAGGAGACCAAATCCCTAGCTTGCATTTGGGCTCACAGTGCCCTTACTACTGCATTGGCACCCAGGCTTATTACTGTTTGAACTTAGTGCATCAGCTAAGGTGCAAAGTTCTGCTGTAAAATGGGCACCTTCATGTTGATGTCCACTTCAATTGGCCCTTCCTGCGTATTTTAATATAGTGTGCCTTCCAAGATCATACTAGTTTAACTACAACATACTGTAGTAGCATAGGCTGTGCTCAACCACCTGCCTTATGAGTGAGAAAGTTTTCAAGTCGGAAGGGTGGAGAGGATGTGGCGTTATGCTAGAGCTGCAAACTTCAAACTCAATTCTTGATGTTAGCTTGACATCCTGTGATTCTGGTCAAATCACTTAATTTCCCTGTGCCTAAAGAAATTGTACATGACTTAACTGGTGCTCATGTAAAGTGCTTCAAAGTGGAGTGACACAAGCACATTACTAGTGGGAATGAGGCATTTGCAGATGTATGTGAGAATTTGCTTCTGTTGCTTCACCATTTATTTATTTATAAAGTTTTATATTTATCTATTCATTTATTTAAGCAATTTGTAGAGCGTGCAAATACCCATGGGTGTCTTGGCGCTGTAGACGGGAGAGGCAGTAGTGAAGTGGTGTGCTGCTCATTGCTATTTATTAGCTTCCTGAAAGCCGGCAGGTATTTATTAGCTTCCTGAAAGCCGGCAGCGATGCACAGGATTTAATTGGCTGAGGGAGGCTTTTCCACAGTCTGGCCATGGCAACAGTGAATCGTTTGTTTCCCCAGGAGACCTTGTTTGTGCGGGAATCGTGATGAGATTTGCGGTTGAGGATGGTAGGTTTCTGCTAGGTAAGTGGGCGCAAAAGGCTTCCTTTAGAAAGTCCGGACCTGAACAATGTTTAACAATTTTTAAACTCAAATAGTCTGAATTCAAAATTTTCATGTAAATAAAGTTTTACTTTATTAAATGGGGAAAATGTTACTTTGCATGAAAAATATGTTTTAACCCCGGGGTTTGCAGCTTTTCCTTTTAAATATCTGTGCTTTCTGCTGCTAACTTGTGTTCCTGGTGAACAAAGTGTGTTTAAATGCAAAGTGTGTTTAAGACTGCAGTACCGCCTCCTGTCTATGGGGGCAGAGGGAGCAAAAATATAAACACACTTTCTGAAACACAGGTCCCCACAAGACAATTTTTTTAAAAGTTGTAAAAATTGACAGAGATGTTCCTGAAGTCATTTTTTATCATTTAAAGGACATTACCTTGTGGGGACTTGGGTTCAGGTCCCCACAGTGCAATCAAGTCCCCACAGCGTGAGTGTGTTATCACACCCAAGTCCCCACAAGGATAGTAACACAAACCCAGAGAGCCCAACACACACACACACACACACACACACAGAGAGCCCAACACACACACACACACAGAGCCCAACACACACACACACAGAGCCCAACACACACACACACACACACAGAGCCCAACACACACACACACACAGAGCCCAACACACACACACACACACACAGCCCAACACACACACACACAGCCCACACACACACACACACACACACACAGAGCCCAACACACACACACACACAGAGCCCAACACACACACACACACAGAGCCCAACACACACACACACAGAGCCCAACACACACACACACAGAGCCCCCCACACACACACACACACACACAGCCCCACACACACACACACAGAGCCCAACACACACACACACAGAGCCCAACACACACAGAGCCCAACACACACAGAGCCCAACACACACAGAGCCCAACACACACAGAGCCCAACACACACACACACAGCCCAACACACACACACACACACAGAGCCCAACACACACACACAGAGCCCAACACACACACACACAGAGCCCAACACACACACACACAGAGCCCAACACACACACACACAGAGCCCAACACACACACACACACAGAGCCCCACACACACACACACACAGAGCCCCACACATACACACACACAGAGCCCAACACATACACACACACAGAGCCCAACACATACACACACACAGAGCCCAACACATACACACACACAGAGCCCAACACATACACACACACAGAGCCCAACACACACACACACACACAGCCCAACACACACAGCCCAACACACACACACAGAGCCCAACACACACACACAGAGCCCAACACACACACACAGCCCAACACACACACACAGAGCCCAACACACACACACAGAGCCCAACACACACACACAGAGCCCAACACACACACACACACACACAGCCCAACACACACACACACAGAGCCCAACACACACACACACACAGAGCCCAACACACACACACACAGAGCCCAACACACACACACACAGAGCCCAACACACACACACACACACATAGCCCAACACACACACACACACACACAGAGCCCAACACACACACACACACAGAGCCCAACACACACACAGAGCCCAACACAACACACACACAGAGCCCAACACAACACACACACAGAGCCCAACACAACACACACACAGAGCCCAACACAACACACACACAGAGCCCAACACACACACACACACACACAGCCCAACACACACAGACAGACAGACAGAGCCCAACACAGACAGACAGACAGAACCCAACACACACACACACAGAGCCCAACACACACACACACAGAGCCCAACACACACACACACACAGAGCCCAACACACACACACACACAGAGCCCAACACACACACACAGAGCCCAACACACACACACACAGCCCAACACACACACACAGAGCCCAACACACACACACAGAGCCCAACACACACACACACAGAGCCCAGCACACACACACACAGAGCCCAACACACACACACACAGAGCCCAACACACACACACACAGCCCCACACACACAGAGCCCCACACACACACACACACAGAGCCCCACACACACACACACACACACAGAGCCCCACACACACACACACACAGCCCAACACACACAGAGCCCAACACACACAGAGCCCAACACACACAGAGCCCAACACACACAGAGCCCAACACACACACACACACAGAGCCCAACACACACACACAGAGCCCAACACACACACACACACAGAGCCCAACACACACAGAGCCCAACACACACACACACAGAGCCCAACACACACACACACAGCCCAACACACACACACACACAGAGCCCAACACACACACACAGAGCCCAACACACACACACACACACACAGAGCCCAACACACACAGAGCCCAACACACACACAGAGCCCAACACACACACACAGAGCCCAACACACACACACAGAGCCCAACACACACACACAGAGCCCAACACACACACACACACAGAGCCCAACACACACACACACACAGAGCCCAACACACACACACACAGAGCCCAACACACACACACACACAGAGCCCCACACATACACACACACAGAGCCCAACACATACACACACACAGAGCCCAACACACACACACACACACAGCCCAACACACACAGAGCCCAACACACACACAGAGCCCAACACACACACAGAGCCCAACACACACACAGAGCCCAACACACACACAGAGCCCAACACACACACAGAGCCCAACACACACACACAGAGCCCAACACACACACACAGAGCCCAACACACACACACACAGAGACCAACACACACACACACAGAGCCCAACACACACACACACACACAGAGCCCAACACACACACACACAGAGCCCAACACACACACACACAGAGCCCAACACACACACACACAGAGCCCAACACACACACACAGAGCCCAACACACACACACAGAGCCCAACACACACACAGAGCCCAACACACACACAGAGCCCAACACACACACAGAGCCCAACACACACACACACACACCCACACACACAGCCCAACACACACACAAAGAGCCACACACACACACACACAAAGAGCCACACACACACACAGAGCCCAACACACAGAGCCCAACACACACACACACAGAGCCCAACACACACACACACAGCCCCACACACACAGCCCCACACACACACACAGCCACACACACACACACAGCCACACACACACACACAGCCCAACACACACACACACAGAGCCCAACACACACACACACACACACAGAGCCCAACACACACAGAGCCCAACACACACAGAGCCCAACACACACAGAGCCCAACACACACACACAGCCCAACACACACACACAGAGCCCAACACACACACACACAGAGCCCAACACACACACACACACAGAGCCCAACACACACACACAGAGCCCAACACACACACACACACAGAGCCCAACACATACACACACGCAGAGCCCAACACACACACACACACACACAGCCCAACACACACACAGCCCAACACACACACACAGAGCCCAACACACACACACAGAGCCCAACACACACACACAGAGCCCAACACACACACACAGAGCCCAACACACACACACACACAGAGCCCAACACACACACACACAGAGCCCAACACACACACACACACAGAGCCCAACACACACACACACAGAGCCCAACACACACACACACACAGAGCCCAACACACACACACAGAGCCCAACACACAGAGCCCAACACACACACACAGAGCCCAACACACACACACAGAGCCCAACACACACACACACAGCCCAACACACACACACACACACACACACACACACACACAGCCCAACACACACACAAAGAGCCACACGCACACACAAAGAGCCACACGCACACACAAAGAGCCACACACACACACAAAGAGCCACACACACACACAGAGCCACACACACAGCCACACACACACACACACACAGAGCCACACACACAGCCACACACACACACACAGAGCCACACACACACACACACACACACACACACAGATCCACACACAGGGAAACAATCACAATGAGGAAACAGAGGGCAGAATCACAATCACAACGAGGGAACAGAGGACAGAATCACAATCACAACGAGGGAACAGAGGACAGAATCGCAATCACAACGAGGAAACAGAGGGCAGAATCACAATCACAATGAGGGAACAGAGGACAGAAAAACAATCACAACGAGGGACCAGGGGGCAGGAAAGCAAGCACAGCGAGGGAACAGTGCCAATAGCTTAATGTCTCGCAAATGCGAAACCTATTAGCTTAATGTCTCGCAAATGCGAAACCTATTGCATTTGCACCCATACACACACACACACACACACACACACACACACACACACACACACACAGAGCCACACACACACACACATAGATGTGGTGGTGGAGGATCTGGTGGATGTGGTGGATGGGATGGTGGTGGATGGGGTGGTGGTGGATGTGGTGGTGGATGGGGTGGTGGTAAATGTGGTGCTGGTGGATGTGGTGGTTGCGGTGGTGGATGTGGCGGCGGTGGATGTGGCGGTGGTGGATGTGGCGGTGGTGGATGTGGCGGCGGTGGATGTGGCGGCGGTGGATGTGGCGGCGGTGGATGTGGCGGCGGTGGATGTGGCGGCGGTGGATGTGGCGGCGGTGGATGTGGCGGCGGTGGATGTGGCGGCGGTGGATGTGGCGGCGGTGGATGTGGTGGTGGTGGACGTGGCGGCGGTGGATGTGGCGGCGGTGGATGTGGTGGTGGTGGATGTGGTGGTGGTGGTGGATGTGGTGGTGGATGTGGTGGTGGTGGTGGTGGATGTGGTGGTGGATGTGGTGGTGGTGGTGGTGGATGTGGTGGTGGTGGTGGTGGTGGTGGTGGATGTGGATGTGGATGTGGTGGTGGTGGTGGTGTCAGAGCATTGTGAATGTTGTGCAACATGTTTAAAAGTTATAAGTTATCATTAAGAAAGTGTTATAACCATTTGTCACTTTATATATAACCTAGAAAACATTATATACATTTGACGTATCCTAATAAAAACCAGAATTAATACCAAAAATGTGTTTTAGTTTTATTGTTTATGCAAGGAAGGAGGCAGTGGGAGGAGTGGAGGTATTGGGAGTGGTGGGGTAGGAGTGGAGTGGAGGTGCAGGGAGGGAGGGGATGGGATGAGGGGGAGTGGAGGTGCAGGGAGGGAGGGGGTGGGGAGGGTGGAGTGCAGGTGGAGGGAGGGGGTGAGTGAGTGGAGATGGAGGGAAGGGAAACAGGAGTGGAGGTGGAGGGGGTGGTTGAAGTGGAGGGAGGGGGAGAGAAGGTGGAGGGAGGAAGGAGGGTGTGGCAGTGGAGGTGAGAGTAAAGGTGCAGGGAGGGAGGGGGAGTGGAGGTGGTGGTGAGAGCAGAGGTGGAGAGGGGGGGATTCGGCACTTTGACTAGCACATTACACGCTGATCTCTGCATTTGTGCCCAAAACATGTAAACTACCCTGTCAGCACTACACTCTGGGAGTCCCTGGACATACACAGATCTGTGCAGCAGGTGACTTAATCCAGTGTAACATCTTAAAAGTGCTACTAAATGTCTAGGCTGTGGTATGCAATTCTTGTGGGAAAGGAGTGTCACTTTCACACGTGCGGGGCTCAAACTACCGATTTTGTTTGAAGCAGAGGTCAGCCATGTCTAGGATAAAAGGGATGGGATGTCCCGGGACAGAGAAGGGAGATGCGAGATTCAATGAGACCTTTAAACCCATCAGCAGTAGATACGGTCATGGAAGGTGCCTGTATCCCGGAGGGGTGTGTCTATAAGCAGTAGCGCAGCTCGGATTCCATGGGCCCTGGTGTGAGCAAGGACAATGGTGCATTGGTATGACGCTTTCATCGTATTATCCTGCAATTATCAGAGTTCAGTGACCCCCTCTGGGTTCTGGTGCTACTGCACCAATGGCAGGAAGTCATGGGGTTCTAATTGCTGTAGGATCCGGGTGCTAAAGTATAAGCTTCACATAAAGGGCGGTAAAGACATGGGGCCACCTTTCTGCGGCCGTGGTGTAACGATCTGTAACTAAATGCAAACAAGGGCCAAACAAAAGAGATTCACCAAGGAATCAGTTGTGCGGAAAATAGACTATGTCATTATACCCGTTTACCCGCATAAGAGCCTCTTACATGCTAGCACTGGATTAAAAAGGCAGAGTGTTTGCGCCATGATTTTACTTCATATTTCCAGGCGTACGAAGCCAAATGTGCGATGTATTTCTTATCCAGAGTTTCCAACTAATCATAAATTGTGTGTAGTGTGAAGCATGAAAGCATACGAGGATAGTACCAGAGATTATGACAAGATAGTAAGGGGCAATAAGTTATTGCTCTTCTGAAACCCTTTTGGGTGTGGACAAGTGCATGTTTTAAGTGTAATTTGCATATACTATATGTTTTAAAGATTTAGGCTCATGGTGACATTTAATTATTTTGTAATTGATGAAAGGGGATGTCTAGAGAAAGCACGGTTGAACAGAGTTAACATTCAGTTTAACGGGCTGCAAATAAACGCTATAAAAGTGAGTGCAGGCCGATTTCTGCTGTTTTGCGTTGTAAAAAATGAGTTTGCAATAGCCTTGTAGTTTAAAAAAAATGCATTATTTGAAAAAGATCTTGGAAGTTTACAGCGTTATGGCTCTTGAGTCACTGTCTCTTGGGTAAAAGCTACACTACCGCCCTTGAGGAAGAACAGAAGCTTGCAAGGGCTACACAACAAAGCATAGTGCGTAAGGAAGCACATATCATTAGAATAGTAGTACGGTAGTTATCACCGTGTTAATGTGGCAGAGGCAATTAGGGTTTCCGCCCTGTAGTAGAAGTTCACGGGAACGACCGCCAAGTCTATGGTCGTTAGACGAGACGCATCTTCAAGGGCGTTCCTTTAGATGTGCGCTAACCGATGGGAAGCTAAAGACACCCTATTGCCCAGTAACTACAAACAGCAGAGGTTTCCATTAGGGTACAGCACTGGCGGCCAAATCCTTGTTCAGTCAATTCGGGGTTTCGCTATGAATTTTGCAGAGTGAGGCTATGACCGAATGGGGACGCCATCTTTGTGATTTTCTCAAGAAATGTTTTAGACAGGTGGCCGTGGTCTGTTTCATTTGGGGAAATAAATCAGTCGAGGAAAGATAAAATAATATCAATGGACCGTTCACCTTTCTCCAGCGAACGACTAAGACAGGACTATTTGTAAGAAAACTCAGGCAACATTCGGATAACTAAAGCTATCATTGTAGTCTCGCTATCGCCCACACAAAGACTGAGGCTGTTCACCCACACAGGGGTTCCGTGTTAATCCCCACGGTGCTGTGCAAGGCCTCCTACCGGTACTCCATATCAGAAGGTAACTCACGTGTACAAGCCCACTATCGATTATTTCCCTTAAGCACAGCAAGGCTGCCCTACCCTCCCTTCTCCTGATTTCCATGTCTTACTTGGGCATGGCTTAGTTTCTTCCGAAATCCTGGGTTTCGCTCCACGGATCACCACGCTCTCTCCGCCACCTAACAGTCGCCACAGGAAGTGACGTCACTATCCCACGACTGTCTGCACAGTCTGCTGCAGATTCTACGTCGTAGAGAGAGAAGAAAAACCCGCTAGACTCAAATCCGCATCAGAACAAAGCTATTGCAGTCTTGGAATAGTGTTACTTTGTTTTTCGCTTGAAAGATAAAAGTAAATCTCAAGTAATGTATAACGTTTAATTTTTTAACAATGTATATTTTTCAGTTTTCAATAGCGCGACGTCGACGCAAGGGCATCGGAGGGCTTTACCTAAGAGCCAGTATAAAAAAATTCTAAGCAGCCCTGGCCACGTCACGGCTGCTCCCCGCAGACGTCGCACGCGGATGCTGCAGGAGGCCGATGACAGAGTGCGTGACACTGTGGGTGTCGCATGGCCTTCATAGAACAGCAGGCTTTCGCGAAGGGAACCTACACCTTTGTATCTAAGCCCTGTCCTTTTCAGACTGGGGGGGCGTGTTTTTGTTGAGTGACGGATGACGTCACAGATAGAAAGGACAGCAAAAAACACACCCCTCAATCCGAAATGGACGGGGCTTAGAGTGACAGGCAGAACTCTTCTCCAATGGCTGGCTGCCGTTTAGGAAGCCAGCCAATGGAGAAGAGCTGGCTCGTTTACCTCCCATAATTTCTCGCCCGGCGAGACGGCGCAAGCGCAGCCTACGCAGGCCGAGACCTAAAAAGAAGTGGGGGGACGCTGACACCGGAAGTGACGTCACAACAGGAAGTTATGTCACAAAAGGAGGCTTGCACCATCGGGCTCATTGCCTCCCCTCGCTCACCCCTTAGATGAGATTGCGTCTGAGAACTCAGCGCATGAGGCGTGAGCAGCGTGCTGTGTGCTCCGATCTCGTCCCATAGAGGCCAAAGAGTAAACTCCAGCTGTTTGGCAGGGGGGACGGCATCCACCTGGTAAAATAAGTGGGGGGACGTCGTCCACCCGCGCATTACCCCGACTCGAGCCCTGCATAGCCATGTGTATATTGTTGAAGATCCCATGATGGAGCAAGAAAGATTTATTAACAAAGTTCTCATTGTTCATGAACTAGTCATCCAACCACCTCAATCAACTCACTTACCTCATGGAAATCTCAGAAGTATATAGATCAGAGCGCTGTAGGTACCACAAGGCTTGTGGCTGGTGCAGTCTTCGATTGTAAACATTTTAAAAAATGCTGAGTATTCCTTTGTTTTCGTTTTTTTAAACAAATGCTAACTACTCCAGCACGAACTAACTGCTCTGAAATCAAATTAAAATGAGCAGGGGCAAGTTTCTCAACTGCACATAGCTGTACTTCATGCTAATGAATCACTACAGTTTTGCTACAATCTAACATATATACTTAAACTAAATTACTAAGTTACTGTGGAACAGAGAATTCCTGTAAAGTAAAAAAAAAAAGTGGTATCCAGAAGTACTAGTTGTACATAGCTGACAACTCTGATGTAGGTTATTTAGCAGTGCTTCGAGCCAGACTAAATGGAACCTACACTGCCATTTGAGAATATGTTAAGCGTTTTGGTCAAGGGGAGCAAAAAAAGTACGGTGAATATGTTATTGAATTAAAGACATGGTATTCTATGCTAAATGTTTCTATCAAATATCCATATGCACTTTATTCAGTTGAACAGCGTCCCTGTGATTTTGGATGAAAAGAGTTTAAATGGGTTGCTACAAACTGTGAGAGTATACTGGCTGGGCGTTTTTTAAACAGAAATGAATCAATTCTACCAAACCTCTAAATTTAACAAATTAAGAGAAATACGATTAAGATACAGCGGTTTAAGTTAGGGGAGACAGAAATACGAAATACAATATTAAAATAGGAAAAACATTTGATACTTAAAAACAAGCAACAAAAATCCGCTAAACAAGTATGTGGGCTTTATAAAGATGTGTTTTCAAAAGGCCCACATTTGCTGTAAAGGTGTACAGTTTGATATATGTTATATATAATGTACAACACTGCTTGACTGTACCTGAATTTTGTTATGGATTGTTTCCTTTTGTTTTCAAACAAAATAAAAAAAACATTTTTTTAAAACCATGTAAAAATGTCCAGTTCTACCAATTACATCTTTTAAATTTCAACCACAGCTAATACCACTCAATGTAAGAGAAAAATAACCACCATTGAGGACATCTGGCTCATTATTACGCAGGTAACTCGCTAGCTATTGCGATGACTTCCATGAATTATGCAACAGAATTGTAGGAAAATGAAAGAGTGAAATTAATCCACCAAATATTTCCTAGTTTTGGAGGGCTAGGATCAAACTTGAGAAATGAATTACTACTTCAGAATTTTAGCAGCAGTGATCTACTGATCCTTACAAAAAAGTCCAATCCTCGATGATGAAAAAATTCCAAAATGCATGGGAGGTTCCTGTTAGAGGAAGTTCAACGTGAACTGGCTTGTTTAACTAATTGGTACAGAACGGATTCATCACATTTCGATCGAGTTGCAGCACTATCAAATTAATCATCGCGGATACTCCTGATGTCTCGTAACTAAGGAGGTGGAAGAAGTAGGCTGCTTTAGAGGCGTTCTCATGTCGGTCTACAATGTACCTATGTGGTGTAATTACTGGGTTTGTTAGAGCCGGTAACATCTTTGAGGGGTAGATGCACAGGTGGAACATCGGCAGTAAATGATTTGCGTGACAATCATGTCGCATTCTTCTCGAAGAGACTAATCTTTAGTTTAAAAAAATGTAGACAACAGACTTGGTTGATTCCCAAGGTCTGGACTTCAGGGGTTCCAAACCTTTCACCCCAAAACGGAAATGACTCTACCTGCCACCAAGTTTGAGTGCCAACACTAACGGTGGTCCGGTTGCATAAATATGGCGCGGGTTTCTTGATCATGAAAGGAGTATTTCGTCCATTTCAATTTCCTCTCCTTTATTTCACATTCTAGATGTTTCCAATCTCTGTTCCATTCAGGACATTCAAAGCAGATTCTAAGTACTGTCTCTAAAGTGTCAGTACAGATCAATTCCATAATCGCTCTACAATAAAGATAACCTGCTCCTGCCTATCCTTTCCCGGGTTAACACAACTAGTCCCTCATATAAATAAACATAACATTTCAAAAACTTGTTGGGACTCCCCAAGTTCGAGGTTGTGTCAAATCTTTGCAGTGCTTACTTGTTCTGCTTATCTCTGCCATTGACATCGGCTCCTTTATCTATCAGCAGCTGGCAAATTGTAGGACGACACATCTGTGTGGCCAGCACCAGAGGTGTCCTCCCATCCTGTGAATCAGAAGGAATGCTTGGTTAGACAGAAGCAGAACCATGAATACAAACACACTGAACTTGGTACAGAGATGCAACCCAGACAGCTTAGCACGGGGATGGAAAAGAACAAGTTCCTAGCAGAGAGCCCACCTTCCAATCAGACACAAAGGACCCACTAACAGAGCACACCATGGTCCTGGCACAAAAACAGTCCACCATAGGAATGTCAACAAATGAACATTGGGAGAGCATAACCTAGGCAAGACACCAAAGCAGCTCCTGCAAGAGCCAATGCTGGGGATGGGACAGAAATATCCTTATGGTGGGCACACCCTGGGATTGCAAAGACGAATGGACCTACCCCATCCTTGGCGTTTACAGATGCCCCATGATCACACAGCAGCTGCACACTCGATCGGCAATCTGACATGGCTACGGCATGAAAAAGAAAGAAAAAAAAATGTATCACATCAACTTTGGTTGATATTTTATGCAGATGCCAGTCATAACCAACGAGTCACAAACTATCCATTCATGCAACCTGTACGTTTAGAACTCTGACAATATCGCAATAAAACACCTTACATTATTTCGCAGCCCGAAAAATGTAAGACGCCCAGGTAAAATTGAAACATTACTTAACTGTAAACAGATGTCCCAGGAATATGGTTTCCAAAGGTACACTTTGATAACCTTCTGCTGAGAGAAATGTTCATGGAATAAACATTTAAGTCTCACAGTTGTAGAAAACAATTGTCCCAGAAATTCACAAAAAGTCTGTTGATTTTTTTGGGAAGTGGAAGGTGCACAGTGGAAGTCAGAGAACCACTGAAGGAGATTGATAAGTACAGTTTGGTGGATACATGATTTTCCTGCAGATTACTCAAAGTAACATTTCCATCATCCTGAAGATTCCTCCCCTTATGAATGAGTCTGGGATGTGGAATCAAGTAGCGCAGATTATCAAAGGAAGTGACGTAACAAAGCCAGGCCAAAGTACCTGTCATTGAGTGCTTTCATTTTGAGCCAACTGTACTTGGCAAAAGTATCCAAGGATGACTTCGTGACTGCCAAGCAGATGCCAGCCATCTGAATGCTTCTGATGTGTCGTGGATGCAGCCACCGCTCTAGTAGTAGAGTGGGCACAAATGACCCTGGAAGATCTTTCTTGGTTAAGACTTAGCTGATCCTAATGAAAAGGATGACCCAATAAGTAATAGTTTGTTTGGATACTGCCTTGCCCTTCTTCGCTCCAGTAAAGTCCGGAAAGAGTTTATCACCCACTCTGACCTGTGGAGTGTGATCCTAGTAATAGAGAACATTTCTAGCGTCCAGTCTATGCAGCTCCTTTGCCTCTTCGGTGGGATGACGAGGAGGGCAGAAGGATGAAGGGTAATGGAGTGGCCAATATGAATAGCAGGCACCACAGAGGGTGGTAAGGATAGGCAGAGATAAAGAACCAGTCAAACTGGACATCAGTGCATTGGTTCAATTGGGGATGCCATTAGTAAAGGCATCAAGTTTTAAATCTGACTGAGCACCACTGAATGGAGAGTGTGGAAACAAGGCATGTAAACCTTTTAGTATTAAATCTGTTTATTCAGAGCAAAAAATACCGACCCATGCTTATGAAGGCACCGGTCACACAATTACAATGCTTAAGTAAGATCAAGGCGGGCATAGGTGTCAATCAAGACGCATTAAACACAGCAAGCCGCCTACGCCTACAACCCAGTCGGGTCGGCCGCGTCAAAAGGCAATGGAGCATGTTGGATGCTGAAATAATTTGTGCAACAAAACCAAACCCCAAACAACCCCCAACGATCCCCCCCCTTACCCCACCCCCCTTCTTGTCCGCTAAGTAATCCAGGCCAAGCCCCATCTGGCCCAGCAGCCCTAAAGGGCTGGTGCTTGAACTATTTCACACTGGACTTTACGCCTGCGGGTCTTGGCCTTAGCTTCAGGGAGCGGGGTGTCTGCGAGATGCAGCAATCGTAGGTATCGGGGGCAGCTCAGCTCCCGAAATTCCTTGGTGAGCAAAGTAAAAAATGGCCGCCAGATGTCTGCAAACTCCTCGCCCCGCCCTGCCCTGCCGCCGTCAGGGACAGTTTCTCCATCCCCAACACTGTCCAGAGTCTATGTAGCCAGCCGAGGTGTATGGGTGGTTGTGGGTCTCTCCAGCGCGCCACAATGTTCTGCACCGCGGCTCCCAGTGCTATGGCAATCAACCTCCCTCTCATGGATTTCAGGGGATACTTCAGCGCATTTGGCAAGCCAAGAATTACATAGGCAGGGAATCTGGGAAGCTGGGTGTCCAAGTGCGCGTCTACTAGATCTAGGATGGTGGACCAGTATTGTCGGAGATTTTCACAGCTCCATAGCAGGTGTTCGAGTGTACCCCGTTCCCCACATTCCCCCCAACAGCGATCGCTTGCCTTGGGGTCCCAACGATGGATGCGCGCTGGGGTATGGTACCAATACATGGCTACTTTAGTCAGGGTCTCTGTGAGGCCGGTGTGATAGGCCGAGTGTCTGGCTCTATGATAAATCCACTCCCACTCCTTCCGCGTGAGTTGCCTCCCCAGGTCTTCCTCCGATCTAGCTTTCCCCGGGTGATAGGTGTATATGTGAGTGAGGAGCAAGTGTTGGTATAGATCTGAGAGTAGTTTCTTCTCAGACTTGCGCGTGAGGAGCCATTTATCATACGGCGTGAGGAAACGCTGCGCTCCCGGCTGAATGGAGGGGTGTAAGACCCAATGCCTGACCTGTAAGTATGGGAGTCGGTCTGCCTCCTGTATCCCATACTCCTCTTTCACTTTTTGAAAGGAGAGGATGCCCTCCAGATTGAACATGTGCCCTACCTCCCTACAGGGAGTAGTCCTCCATGTTTTAAAAAGCTGCGGGTCCAAGCCCGGGGTAAAGTCGGGATTCCCGAATATGGGCGTCAATGGGAGGGAAACGAGGTGAGTTCTCTCCGGACAGCCACTTGATCCCAGACTCATCACCGTGCTCGTAATGTATGATGCATAGAGGTTAGGGGGTCTATGACGCCGCGGTAGAAAGGGCACACCCTGGAGGGGTCGACCGGCTACAGCTTGGTCCTGAAAGAGCTAATGTTTGCTGGACTCAAGTTGGTACCATTCCACTAGAGTACGCAGCTGTGCCGCTTGAAAGTACAGGGTGAGGTCCGGCAGACCCACGCCTCCATGGGCTGGGGGGAGAGTCGCGATTCGCTGCTTAAAGCGGGGACGGCGCCCGTTCCAGAGATAGCGCGCTTAGTCCGCCTGTGTCTTTTGGAGCCATCCCGTCGGTGGGCGTAGAGGAAGGGTCTGAGAGATGTACTGAACCTGCGCTAAGAGGGTCATCTTGACCGCCGCTACGTGTCCGAGCCAGGAAAGTGTGAGGCGGTTCCATTTCCGCAGTGTCTCACTAATTTGCGTGCTCAGTTTGGTGTAGTTGGCTTCTGTCGTGCCCCGCACCGTCGGTGCCAGTAGGACCCCTAGATATGGGACCGTGGAACTGGACCACTGCAGGTCAAACTCGGCTTTGGCATCTGCCAACACGTCGGGGGGCACCAACACATTCAGGGCCACAGATTTATCCACGTTGATTTTAAAACCCGAGGCCTGCGCAAAGGAGTGCAGTTCGACCAGAAGTGCCCGCAGGGATTGCATAGGGTCCATTAGGGAAAATAGGATGTCGTCTGCATACAGGCTGATCTTGTGCGTTTCTCCCCCAAAGGGGATGCCCCTAATGCGGTGGTGTTGCCTGACTCTTTGCGCCAGTGGCTCCATGTAGAGCGCAAACAGGAGAGGGGAGAGCGGGCAACCCTGCCTGGTCCCCCTGCCTATCGGGAAACGCGGTGAGGTGTGGCCATTAACCCGAACCGTCGCGGTGGGCTGTCTTTAGCAATTAAATATCCGATTTCGGGTAGTCTCCCCGAGGCCGAATCTCTGGAGCGTCTGTTCAAGATAGGGCCAGTGCACCCGATCGAACGCCTTCTCGACGTCAATGGCGAGAAGCATACACCCCGGCCTCGTGCGTGAACCGGCCTCAATCAGGTGGAGGACACGTCTGGTGTTGTCGCTCGTTTGCCGCTGGGGGATGAAGCCGGCCTGATCGGGTTCGACCAGTTGCTGCATGTACGGCGCCAACCGGCTTGCTAGGATACCCGTGTACAGCTTAAGGTCTACGTTCAGTAGAGATATTGGCCTATAGGAGCCGCACCGGGTGGGGTCTCTGCCAGCTTTGGGTATCACAGATATCGCCACCTCCAGCAGTTCCGGGGGGATAGTCCCGGCCTGATCGAAGGTGTTGAAGAGATCCTGCTGTAGGGGGGCCACCTGCTGGCAGAACTTCTTATAAAAAGCCGCAGAGTAGCCGTCCGGGCCCGGAGATTTCCCCAGCTTGAGGCGGGAGATCGCGGAAATGACCTGCTCCAGACCTATGGGCCTGTCGAGGAACTGGGACTGCGCTTCGGTCAGCGATGGGAGGGTTGCCCCGTCAAGGTAGTCGCTACCGCATCGCACGTCCAGCCCGTCTGCCTCATACAGGTCGGCATAAAAGGTCCCGAATGCAGCCGCTATGTCAGCGTCCTCGGTGAGCGTATCCCCTTGGGCGGGACGGATGGCGTGGATGCGCCGTTGCTGCCGTTGTTCCCGCAGCTTGCACGCCAACAGTTTCCCGCAGCGGTCCCCACCTGTGTAGTAGGCATGTTTCAGGCGTATCGCGGCGAATTCCGCGACATCCTGATCCAGCGCGGCTAGCATCTTCCGCTCTGTGCAGAGCTGGCGCCACGCCCTGGCCGCCCCGGTGCGTTGATGCAGTTGTTCCAACTCTTTTACGCGCTGTGTGAGGTCGGCCCTTTTCTGCGCGCGCTCCCTATTGTTGGCCGCCGCCAGTGAAATAAACTCGCCTCGGAGGACAGCTTTTAGCGTTGCCCATTGGGTAGCCTTGGAAGTGTCCACATTAGCATTGTGTGTGAGAAATTGGCTGATGGCTGCCTTGATCTTCTCCACTGAGGAGGGGTTCTGCAGCAGGCCGCCGCGCAAGCGCCAGTGACGTTGTGGGCTGGGTGTATCGGGTACCAGAAAGGATGCCGAAATCGGGGAGTGATCAGAGAGCGAGGCCGGGTGGATCTCAACCTCCTGCGCGCGTGTCGCAAGTTGGGCGGAGCAAAGCAGGTAATCTAGCCGCGCATAAGACTTACGGGCTGCTGAGTAGTGAGTGTAGGCTGTGGCGTGGGGGTGAAAGTGTCTCCACAAATCGATCAGTCCCAGGTCTGCAAGGTGTGCGTGGCCCTCCACTGACAATGCCCCTACCTGGCCCACCCTCTGGTTGGAACGATCGGCGAAGTTGTGGAACACCAGGTTCAAGTCCCCCCTAGTAGCAGGTGTTGGTGCGTGTTGGCAGTGGCCGCCTCAAGCCAAGCATGCAAGTACTTTTCTTGTCCTTCATTGGGTGCGTACATGGAGCCTATTAGTAGCGTCTGCCCTGCCACAAGGAAGCGGTGGATGAGTAGTCTACCTTTTACTTCTGCCTCCTTCTGCAACACCCGTCCCTTAAAGGACCTTGCTACCAGTATGGCCACCCCAGCTACTTTCTTGGACGTGGACGAGAAAAGCTGCTCAGGGAAGGCGCAGGATCGAAGCCTGTGGTGGTCCGTAGACAGCGGATGCGTCTCCTGCAGGAGGCAGATGTCTGCCCGCGAGCGCTCTAGGAAGGAAAGGATCGCCCTGCGCTTGTTGGGGCTGTTAAGCCCCCTGACATTTAGGGAAAGAATAGTCAACAGATGCATCATTCCAGGCGTGGAGTGGGGGCAAGCTCCTGGTTGGTGCGGGCCGGTGGCCTGAAGGATAAAAATTCAGCGATACATCTCAGCGTCCGTGGACAAGAAGGTTCCCCCCCCTCCCTTCCCCTCCAAAAGACTGTCCCCCCCGAACCCCAACTAGACCCGGGACGGCAGTTGAACGTTCCTCCCTCTTGCCCGGAAACAACCTTGACCCACCCACCCAACAACGTACCCCTCCCTTTCCCACCCTGACCCCAACTTGTGGTTCCCAACTCAAAATCATAGTCTCAGGTCTATCCAAAGTCAGTTCAGGCCCGTAGAGTAGAGAAGTACAGGAGACTGTGGCAGTGGCCGCCCCCGCCGTCCCCGCCCCTCACCCCCCCCACATTTCAGAGAGAGTGCGTTAAGCATGGCCCCCCGTCTGAGGCACACTTAGGATTTGGTGGCTGCGACTTTGTCCTTGGCAATCGTCCCCTAGTCCGGGCGTAAACGGTTTTTGGGCGCGGGGCATCTTCTAACTTGTTGCCAGTCTCCTCCAGGCGGTTGGGTCCGGGCTGCTTGCGAGGGACCCGGAGTGGAGTCCCCGTCCGCGGTGTCGTCGGGAAGCTCGAGGCCCAGTAGGGCGCAGGTGTCTTGAAGTGAACGGAGTTGGTCCAGGGCTCCCTCCCACCTGAAGATCAGGCGGAACGGGTGGCCCCAGGAATAAGGCACTCCTTTTTCTGACTATCTTGAAGTCTTTGCGCTTCTGAAGAGTGATGGCTGAGAGATCTTGAAAGAGTTCAATGGGGCTGTCTCGGAAGCGGATGGGCTGCGCTCGCCGCGCGTCCCTCAGAATCCTCTCCTTCAGGGGAAAGTCCGGGAGGAACGCCAAGATGTCTGGCGGTGGGGCAGGAGCCCGGCGGGGGAAGACCCACTCGGTGTGCCCGGTCGATGCGAATGGGAAAGTCGGCAGGTTCGTTGAGGACCTCCCGGAAGAGGTCTTGGAGATATTCCGTGACGCTATTCCCTTCTGCTTTCAATGGCACTCCCCGAACCCGTATATTGTTCCGCCGAGAGCGGTTCTCGAGGTCCTCCGCGTGGGCCTGGAGGCCGACCTGCTGCTCCTGAAGACGGATAACTTCTTGCTGGAGGAGCACCAAGTCCTCACAGCGCGCATGATTAGATTCCTCCACCGCCACCACTCTTTCCCCCAAACCATCCAAGTCCCGGCGCAGTTCCCTTTGTTCACTCACCAGCTCCTGCTTTAGAGTCTGAAAGTCTTCACTTAACGTGTTGAAGAGGGATTCCAGAAAGGATTTTGTGATAGGGGCATCTTCAGCCTCCTTGGTTGTGGTGGTTGTCTGCGCCTTAGGTGATGTGGACGCTTGGGATTTCTCAGTTTTAGAGGAGGTCTTCATAAGTAGTTCATTGATCAGCCGGCCCCCCTCCGGTTGGCGTTCGACATTGTGGGGTGACAAGAAGAACAGACTATGCCCCAGAGGAGTTGAAGTATAGCATCAGGTGAGGACCTGCAGTTCTAGTACCTCGAGCTCCCCTTCACCGTGCATCGAGATGTGCGCGGGTGATGAGTGTGTCCTACCCACGCCGGAGGTTCGGTTGGTGTCAGAGGGCAGCGCAGACAAGGGCAACACACCACCGTCCAGTTGGTCCACGGAACCCCCAACATGCTCCCAGGGCGTGTCCCGAGGTCAGCTCTCGCCCACTCGGGCGCCTTAGGCCGTTTTTAGGTGGATACGGGGGTGGGTCCCGCCCGGTCCCGCCCCGCACAGACACCAGCTCTCCTCCCGCCGGGGGCACGACCTCCAGGCCCCCCGAGCACCCCCAGCTCCTCACCTCAAGTGCAGCTGTGCTTTGGATCTTCCACTCCCAGACGGGCCGCAGATGTCACACCAAGGTCCCTCACGCCTGAAAGGGAGGCCTGGATCCACAGGCCGGGGCAGACCTCGGGTGTGCTCAGCAGCCACCTCGAAGCGGGACCTCCACTCCCCGCCTCTTCCAGCTCCTAGTCGCCGTCCGTGAGCCCAAGCCGGGGCTCGGTCGAGGTGCCAGTATCAGGGACACACCACTATTGTCCCCGGCCGGCTTCTTACGCCTGCGTGTCAACTGCTCCTTTCGCGGTGGAGGCCCAAGCAGGCCCAAGCCGTGGCCTGGCGTGCAACGCGCCCCGGCCGCAGTCTGCCTCAGGTGCGCCGATGTCCTCCGCTCTGCATTCCCTGGGCAGAGGGCAAGGATCTCGTGCCGATCCCAGGCCGGACACTCAGTCAGCCGCTCGGGCGACGCAGTGCGGGAGCCGGGCACACCCCCACCACCGGGCCCAAGGTCCTTATAGGCCGAAGCCGGGGGCTAAAGTTGAGAGCCGCCCGGGATCCGGCGTTTACCAGCTACAAGGTGGCTCGGCACTCTAGGCGGCTCCCCCGTGTCCCCGAGGGACCCGTTCGTCGGGGATCGGCCTCCGATCCGCTGCTATGGCACCGCGGCAAAATCCAGGCGGCCACAGGGTCGCAGCAGGCCCGGCCCGCACAGGGTCCGTTTCTTGGCGTTTTCAGGCCGCGGTCAGCGGCGGCGGCAGGCGTGGGCGGCCGCAGCCCTGCAGGCTCACACACCGGGGCTTCGGGTCTGCCCCGCGACGTGCAGCATGCGGGGGGGCCAAATCAGCGAATACAGGGGGCTTTCGTGGGGGTTACTGGGGATCGGGGCGAGGAGCTCCGCGGCTATGCGACTGTCCCGGCCGCCATCTTGGCCACGCCCCCCCATGTAAACCTTTTAGAAAAACGTGCCACTAATGGCAGTCCAAGCAAGGGCAGCTCATCAGAAAGACACAAAGGTTGACAGGGCAGATAAATAGCCTTTAACTGTAGCTACTTCAAACCGTGCTGGGCATGAGACATATTCAGTCACAGGATTTCGGAGAGGCAGGACTGAAAAGGATTTAGGCCTTCGGATGTATTTAATACATTTGTTCCAGCACTCACATAAAAGGATTTTGTGCCAGGTGTTTTAGCAACCACCTGTGGTTCTGCACAATGTCAGCAGAAAGACAAATGACTCTGGTTGACATCAGTCAATTTCCACACGGTCATAGACATTGTTTTGGGATGGGGGTAAATGACCCAAGCGCCCTGTGCTAAAGAGGAAGAGGTTGCAGAATTCAAAGTGCCAACATATAGACATACTAAATCTTCCTTGTTCAGTGTAGGGCTTTGTTCAATTCTCGCGCACCTTCTGCAGGACTTTCAACAGAAACAAAATCAGTGTATATGTAAACATCAGGCCCAGGCACTAAGTGAACTGGAAGGCAACTTACGAGAACCATTCACAGGGAAGTGCACAGCACCAAAATAAGGGAACTTCCTGTTCCGGGCCATGGTGAAGAGATCCATGTATGGATACCTCA
The DNA here is from genome assembly GCF_964263255.1 of Lissotriton vulgaris. Classification (NCBI taxonomy): domain Eukaryota; kingdom Metazoa; phylum Chordata; class Amphibia; order Caudata; family Salamandridae; genus Lissotriton; species Lissotriton vulgaris. The sequence goes on along the minus strand of NC_141687.1, from coordinate 1,825,485,035 downwards.
GTCTGGAGAAAAATACCTCGTTTCATTTCAGGATGTTTTTCCCACTCGTGGTCTTCCAGTGAGAATAACAGAGCATCCACATTCAAGCTGACGGAACCTGCAAGGTGAGACTCTATCCAGAAAAGTCTATGTGCTGCGCCCAATGTCACAGTGAATAGTTTCCATGACCTCAAACTGTCCTGTCTGTTGATATAATGAATGGTGGTGGTGTTCAACAAAATTTGACTGGTGCTCCTTGAGATGGAAGAGAGGAATGCATTCATGGCAACGTAGTCCGCTCATAACTCCAGAAATGTTTGTGTACAGAAACAACTTCAATGTGGGCTAATAACCTTGTGCCTTTTTATTGCTCAGAAGGTCGCCACAGCCCACAGAGGTGTCACGGTGAGGTTCCGTGACAATTGTAAGTGATGTTTTCGACTCGCACGAATATGGTCGAGTCTGGTATCTATGAACCGCAAATGACGAGTTTAGTGGGTGTGTGCAGTTTCGTTGTGCTAACCTAAACCGTTTGTCTGTTATGTGGGTTTTCCTATCTGTACCCACGGGTTCCATCTTAGATACGGCATCCATTTTGTCTCTTGCCCTCAAGTAGCCAGCGAACGGACGTTGTCCGCTTCGCGACCCTGGGACTCCCAAGATACTTGCGGAAGCCACATGTCCTTTGAAACTGTCTTTATGACGAGGGGGATGATACTGTAAGGCAGATGGCCCCGCTCGAGGCACATCTTGCCGTGCCGGTCTATTGTCTCAGCCGTGCATCTCATTAGGCACGTCCCTTTTGATGCCTGTAGCTCGCGTTTCCCGATACCTCCCCTTTTACACCCTTTCCAATCCCCCACTGTCTCCATCTTCCTCCACACCTGTCCTTGTTCCTTCTTCGATCTGTTTTACTGCTGATTGGAATGTACTAATGGTGGGAAGATGGGTTTTTACAGTTGGGAACCGCCAAATGTTTCCGCACTTATGTTCCGGACCTTGTGTGTATCAAAGTGACCAACACGACCCCTCTGGGGGATAACTATGGGAACCAAGTCATAAACCTTTGTGTACCATGTAAACCTATGGGTAAATTGTGTATAAAAGGAGCGATCCACAGAGCCAATTTGAAGCAGTCTCCACAAGTAGCACATGTTGTACTTGCCGTGATTTCTGTGTTCCCTGCAGTAAATAAAGCTCGAATCTTTGACGCCGAAGGAAGTGTCCCGTGTCTCTGTCACTTGTACGCCGGAGCAGGTTACCCACGAAGGTTTCAGGTGTTGTTCCCTGGCACCGCTGGGTCTTAAATAACCCAGTCCTTCAGTTGGCGCCCAACGTGGGGCTGCATCAGTGGTACCGGTCCAAGCCCGACGATCGTGAGGAACCTTGTGTGAAATCTCCGAGGGAAGGTGCACTCCGCTTCATCGATCCTGTTGTCGAAATAAGTGGCCCGAAGACTTTTCCCGCGAAGATTCCCGCCTCCTGACGGCTGCGACGGACTGCTGCCCTGACTGTAGACCTGTTTTGGCGCCTGGCGTAGACCTTGGTATAGCGAGACGATTGACGGGCCTTCCTGGTGACGCCATCGATCTTTGAGTTAAGTATTTGTGGGTCGCTCCCAGAGTTCTTGGTTGTGGTTCTTAGTTGTTGCATGGTTCCATTGCATTTGTGGTTCTTGGTACTTTGTTGTGATATTTGACGACTGCAGACGCCAAAAACCGAGGGTTTTCGCTCTTTGCTGGGACTTGGTAAATCCCGTAGCCCTTGAAGTTTGTGAAACTCGGCTAGTGTGCAAGATGCCTGGTCGTAGTACTTTGTTTAGTTGTTTCAGACGTTGTGGTACGGATTCCCGACTGGAGGACTCGTGTCCGATACCTCCGGTTGGAACTCCCACTTATGAACTGTACAGTAAGCACGGATTGGGCCCGATTACTTTTAATGATTACTGGATTCGGTATACTAAGAAGGATGGTGTCCTTAGTTGGCCACCTCATGGTAGCTTCGAGACTCCAATCTTAGATAATCTAGAGGTTAAATTATTTGCGAAAAAGTCAAGGCCGGCCATGTTTGATGCCTTTCGGTTGTGGCATAAAGAAGCCCGACAGAAAGAAATCAGACAGACTAAACGAAATCAGAGAGATGGTGTTGCTACCATTGTAAAGAAAGCAGAGCAGTTTCAGCGTGATAAGGAGGATAAGGAAAAGGAAGTGTTCGATAGGCTACAGCGTATGTCCATAGATAAATGCTATCCTGCTTTGCCTACGGAGTCGGATAAGAAGGAAGAACCAGTTGAGGATCCTTTAATGTCTTATCTTCTGAAGTCACCACCTCCATATGTACAGGGTACCGCAGCTCCTGTGGTTCCCCCTGTACCTATTCTTCCACCTATTCCTCAGCCTGTTCCTCAACCTGCACCCGTTCTTCCGACTGTTCCTGCTCCTTTGTCTGTTGCTATCCCTACTGCTCCTCCACTTCCACATACTCCTGCTCCCGCTACTGCTCCTGTTTTGTTAACTCCTGTTGTTGCCTCTGTTTCTACCTCTTCCCTTGTCAGTCCTGTGTCCTATACTTCTCCCTCTGTTCGTAGTCGTACTTCTCCTGTTGCGGCTAACTTCTTTCATTCTCTCGGACCTGTTCTTGGGTCCGCTGGTTCAGATGGTCCTCAGAGACGTAGTCAGCTTCCCGGTAATAGGGAACGCGCTTCGCTATATAATATGGCGATGGGTTGGATGACACATCCTCTTAGAGTTCCACCAGTATGGATGCCAGCCAACCCTCAAGCTCAGCCACCGATTTTGGCGCACTTCCAGAGAGTATGGATTCATCTCCCGTGGAAACGATCAGAAGTGTTACAGGTGAAGCAGTCTTTGCCTGACCCTCGCAAAAATCCTGCAGGGTATTATAAAGAGTTATCGCAGCTTGTAGACGCTACGATAATGAACCTTGCCGATATTGATATGCTGTTTGGCAATGTAGTACCACAACCGGTCTGGGCTAAGATTCGTCAGGAAAACCATCCTAATGAATTGGGCGGTGATTGGGCTGCCCTTATAGCGGCTGATGGGTTGCAAACTGGTGGTGCTAAACCCGAGCAGTTGATTGCTGCTCTTCCTCAACGAATAATTACGCTAATGAAAACTCTTATGCCAGCTATGAGGGTGAATTGGGACAAATTGTCGGCTTGTAAACAGAAGAAGGACGAGAGTGTCTCCGACTTCTTTACGAGATTCGAGGAGGCATTCATCGACCATAGTGGTCAGGATATGGGTACTGAGGGTGGCCAACGGTTGTTTGTGGATAAGTTTGTCTCTAACTTATTGCCCGATTTGAGCAATAAATTGAAGAATTCAGAAAGTGCATGGGCCGTTTCTACCTCAGCTCAGATATTGGCCACAGCACAATATTATGAGAATAGAGAGAAAGAAGAGAATGACCGCGCTGATAAAAAGACGAAAGAGCTTAAAACTAAAGTATTGTTACAGCAAGCGTATCCTCGACGTTCGAATCAGAATGCTTCGCAACAAAATAGATCGCAGTCGCATTCTAATCGACCACAATCTAGAAATGACTCCTCTTCCCAAAGATCCTCTTTAGGGTACAATCAGTGTGCCTATTGTAGACAGGAGGGTCATATAAAATTCAATTGTCCTGTTTTGAACGACCGTAATAGTGGTAATTCATCTAGAGGAGGTCGTGGTGGTTCTCAACAGACATCACGCGGTAGGGGTCGCGGTGTTCAAAATGACCGTTCAGATAACCAATCGAATTCTAATAACTGTTTTGATCAACGTGGATCATCGCAAGGACGATCTGCGCAGTACAATGTAGACGATTATTACGTCGATCAGGGAACTGACGACAGTAATTACTAGGACAGCCATAGACAAGGAGAGGGAGTGGTATCAGTTCCGGTTGATCAGAGAGGGCCTTACGTCGCAGTTGCTACATCGGGCGTCGTTGAGCCTTTTCTGTTGGACACTGGTGCAGCGAAAAGTTCCATTATGCATTCGAAACTCCCTGGCGCACCTTTGTCTGGCTTAACAAATGTTTCCGTTGGATTCTCTGGCGCCCCCGTTAGCAATCCAGTTTCACGCCCTTTGCCTCTTACAATTGGGCCACGTGAGCTTGAAGCTCCATTGATTTTGACTACTGGTTGTGGTGAAAATCTCTTGGGTCTGGATTTGCTAAAACGTTTGTATGCAACTCTATATTGTTCTCCTGCGGGTGTAAAGCTTACGTTGGGAGAGAAGGTTGTCTCTCCTATGTACTTGTCTCTTGATAAGCTTCCACCGGAATTGAGTTCTCTTCCTGAATCTTTGTGGGCAACAGGTCCCAATGATGTGGGCCTGCTTGACATCTCCCCTTATGTTGTTCAGTTGAAATCCAATGTGCGATTGCCACGTATTCCCCAGTATCGTATTTCTCTTGATGGTGAACGAGCACTGTTAGCGATCATCTATGATTTGATCGACAAAGACGTTATTGAAGAGACTCGGGGAAACGTGTGCAACAGCCCTGTACTGCCTATTTTAAAACGTACTGATCCTTCGAAACCACCTGTTTATCGTTTTGTTATCGATTTACGGGAGGTTAATAAAATTGTGATTCCTCAGTTCCCTGTTGTGCCTGACATCACGGCGCTACTGACTCTGATTCCAGCATCTGCGTCTTGGTTTTCGGTGATCGATCTGAAGAATGCGTTCTTCAGCATCCCGATCGCAGAGGAGAGCAGAGACCTTTTCGGTTTCTCTCTTGGTGGGCGCAGCTTCCGGTTTAAACGCGCTCCTCAAGGCTACTGTGAGAGTCCATCGATTTACAGCCAAGCCTTGAAGGGTCAACTGGATGCATTTACGTTGCCGGCTGGTGCGGCCTTAATCCAATACGTCGACGACTTATTGGTGGCGGCAGATACTCAGGACATTTGCAAAATTGCTACGGTGTCGTTGCTGCAACGTCTCTGTGACTTACATCACAAGGTGTCACCTTCTAAACTCCAATATTGTTGTCAAGAAGTAACCTATCTAGGTCACTTATTGTCAAAGGAGGGAAGGCGGTTGACCCCAGAGAGAATTGCAGCAATTGCGCGAATGACTGTGCCAGCAACACAAAGGGATGTGCGTGCCTTTCTAGGTATCACGTCGTACTGCAGGCAATGGATTCCAAATTTTTCACTGCTAGCGAAACCATTGGTGGCTCTTACGTGCAAGGATGTTTCTACTCCTTTACCATGGACGGAAGAATGTCAGAAAAGTTTTTCTGAACTGCGTGACTCATTGTGTTCGGCTCCTGTGTTAGGTACTCCTGACTACAGTAAGCCATTCACGTTATATGTTCACGAGAGGGAAGGTTGTGCTTTGAGTGTCTTAACGCAACCTTTTGGTGGTAAGCAACGTCCATGTGCATATTTTTCCTCGACCTTGGACCCGGTAGCTAGAGCGTTGCCGAGTTGTCTGAGAGCAACAGCGGCAGCTGCGGTGTCCATCCGGCAATCAGCAGGATTGGTCATGGATAATATGCTTACGGTGATGGTTCCGCACGCAGTCGACACTCTTTTGAATCGTACAAAAACTCAGCACTTGACAAGTGCGAGGTTGTCCGGATACGAGTTGACGCTTCTGGCAAGTCATATTCAGATAAAACGTTGCAATGTTCTGAATCCGGCAACTTTGTTACCCATTAGTACAGAGTCAGATGAAATAGCAGCCCATGACTGCTATTTGCGAACAGAGGAGGAAACAAAAGGTCGAGTGGACCTTAAAAACACTCCGTTAGAAGATCCAGATGGAACACTGTATGTAGATGGTTCGTGTTTTAAATTGCCGAATGGTGATGTGACCACTGCGTATGCTGTTGTAACTTTGAGTACTGTTGTGGAAGCTGCGAGATTGAATCAGAATTCTGCCCAGGCTGCGGAGCTGATTGCCTTAACTAGAGCGTGTGTGTTAGCAAAAGATAAACGTGTGAATGTGTATACTGACAGTCAGTATGCATTTGGCGTCGCTCATAGCTTTGGACGATTGTGGAGAGAGAGAGGTTTTCTGACATCGCATGGTACGAAGATTCAGCATGGCCAACTTGTGAACGATCTTTTGGATGCACTTACGTTGCCTAAGCAGGTAGCGATTGTTAAATGTAGTGCACATCGTAAGGTGACGGATGATGTTGGTCGTGGTAATGCGTTTGCGGATGAGACTGCTAAGGAGACTGCCCGGAACCTTAGCACTCGAATGTATGTGACGAGTTCAGTTAGGTGGCCTACAGAGTCGAGTATGTGTGAAGACACTATTGAGAGTGTGAAGGCGATACAAAATGAGGCCACTGAGACTGAAAAGAAGAAGTGGAATGAAAGTACGGGAAAGTTGGATGCGAATGGTTGTTGGATTGATTTGTCGGAGCAGAAAAGATGGATGTTACCAGATGCGTATGTGCTGGCTGTTGTGACAATGGCACATGGGTTAGCACATATTAGCGTGAAAGGTATTTGCAAGTTGTTGTCTCCTGTGTGGAAGAATGATGGTATCACGAAATGTGCTGAACGCTTGGTTAAGAACTGTATGGTATGTATGTTGTACAATCCTGGTAAGGGAACCCCAACTCCTCCTGGTAGTTTTGCTCCCCCTTCGTGTCCCTTTGAGGTGATTCAATTAGACTTCATCCATATGGAGAGATGCAATAACTTGAAATACGTTTTGGTTGTGGTTTGCGCGTTCTCCCGATGGATTGAAGCCTATCCTCTCAAGGACAACACCGCTTTGTCAACGGCAAAAATCCTACTGAAGGAATACTTTCCTCGGTACGGAATGCCTCGGGTTGTATGGTCTGATACTGGAAGTGAGTTTGTGGGGAGTGTGATGAAGAGTGTGTGCAAAGGCCTTGGAATTAATCAAAAATTCCACAGCGCCAATCATCCCCAGTCAGCTGGTTTGGTTGAAGGGTATAATGGCACCCTTAAACTAAAATTAGCGAAGATTCAGGCTACGACTGGTCTTTCGTGGCCTGATGCTTTACCTTTAGCTTTACTATCAACAAGGGCAACCGTACACTCCCGAGTAGGGCTCAGTCCCTATGAAATAGTGTTCGGTCGTCCTGCAAATGTTTGGGGGGTCCCTAGACCGGCTGCGTTCTGTGATCTTGAGTATCCAATGTTGATCGATTATCTTCATGACTTGACTGCTAAACTGAGGTTAATTCACCAACAGGTTTACGAAGCACTGCCGACGCAGACTGAGGGTCCAGGCCACCAGCTCCAGCCTGGAGACTGGGTGGTTACCAGAAATTTTTCTCGGAAGAAGAACTTGGAGCCCAGGTTCACCGGACCCTACCAGGTCCTCCTTGCCACGAGAACTGCTGTTCGTCTTGAGGGGCGGAAAAACTGGGTGCACGCCACCCATACGAAGAAAGTCCCTATTCCGTTGTCGGCAGACTCGTGGGTGAGGAGAGGCATTGCATCAACTGAAACCGAAGGATTGCCGGCGTTTGTTCCTTTCAGCGACGCACAACCGGTCGGAGAATCCTCAGTGCAGCAGGAAGACACTGTTGAACATTTGTCATCAAAAGACTCAAGACCAGAACATTCGACTGATCAGCAGGACGCTGTCTCTTCAACGGATCCTTTGTTTGACGAGCAGACACGTTCTGGGAAAACTCGATACTTTTTGCGATCCCGCACTAAAGACTAATAAAAAGATCCTGTTCTGTCCCTTGACAACTGCATTATCCCGTTTTCCACGATCAGTCTGAACACCTGTATCATTGTCATTATTCTTGTACATATTGAAGGTTTTTTCCAACGTATTTTTGCTTCCACAGCTGAGAGACATTGCATATATATCATAAATAAAGGCCGTAGGGCCGCGCGCGTACTTCTTTCTGGTTAGTAGGTCTTAACGCTAGGTTAAAGACCGTCGGTTCCTGGGAACTCCTGGGAATTGACTACTGCTACACAGAACGAAGTGCGTCAAGAAACGTTGCGGACGGTCATAGGGGATGGCGTTTTCAAAGCTGATGGATGTGGAAAGAGCACAGGCACAAAGATTTGAGCTGCAGCGACTTAGTCGTACGAAATGTTTTATGTTTCAGATATTTGTATTGTTTTTGATTGTTTCTGCATTTTTGGCGGGTGGGGTGTACTATATGATGTCGTACTTCTTACCTTCTGCCATACCTACACCTATTCCTACTTCTGACTTTAAATTCCCCTCTACTGCGTCTCCTCATTCCTTCCATATCTTACCCGAACACGAGCAGGCTAGACGTGCAGAATTTCGCAACAATTCCTTTATTCAGCTCCTTCACCAGCACCAGTTAGTGGTTAACACTACTAATTGTTGGGTGTGTGGGTTGATGCCACATACCACAGATAAGGGAATTCCATATTTGGTTTTACCGTATAGTTCCCAGGGTTCTGCTCGAGCATTCCAAACAATGTTCCGAAGCGCACTAGGATTCCACCCCATTCGAGAACCACGTTCTCCCTACTCAGGCCCTGGCTCGTATCAGAAGCCTTTGTCTATAGCGATAGAGGATTTAGATAGCGATATCTATGATCCCTCGCTTATTCCCGAAGAAGAGGTACAAGCCTATAGGGTCTTGAGTAGAGGCGAGTATAGTGTGTTCACTAGTGAAAAACAGCTTAAAAGCGCACCCCCGATATGGGTCGTACCCCACATTGGTAATTTTTGTCTCATAGGTCGTGGCCGAAGATCGAAAGCCCGACTTGGAGAGAGTGCTTGCACTGAAAATTACATATTGCCGATGGTCTCGTCCCCTGTGTTTCTGGCTGCCAAGGGTACATACTTTATATGCCATGATCGTGCGTATGCATGGTTGCCCTTCGACTTTGTGGGCTCATGTTTTATTGCAAATTTGTTGCCTCCGACGTTTACTGTAGATGCAGATTATCACAAGACTAGAGTTGTGAGAGGCGTAATTAGCGAAGAAGACACTGCCGGTCAAGAGGCAGGAGACTTTTTCAAGGGTTTCCTCCCGTTTTGGGGGCCTATGGTTAATAGTAGGAACCTGAGACAGTTGACTCGAGTGGTGGAATCGACAGCTAATATTACTGCCAGTGCCCTTGGTAATATCACCACAGAACTTCAGGCGGATAGACTTATGACGTTACAAAACCGTATGGTTTTAGACGTGATCTTAGCAGATCGAGGTGGGGTATGCAAGGTGATCCATTCGAGCTGCTGTATTTTCATTCCTGATAACGCTCCGACTGTCTATCAAGCCATCTCAAAGTTGCATAAAATCTCCGAGTCCATACACGTGGACGTAGGGGGTTGGACGCTATTTGGGTGGTTTTGGGGCCTGATGTAGACTTGGGGTTGGAAGATTCTGATGATTATCGGAGTTGTTGTGGTGTTCCTGTTCACGTGCTGCCTTTGCGTGCAGTGTGGTCCTGCCTTATGTGGCCTCTGTGCTACAACGTGTATAAGACAGCCGCCTGTTACCAAAGAAGCTCGGTTGGACAGAGCTATGTTACAGCAACATCTAGATGGTCTAATGAATATCGAGTATGATTCCGACTAGTGCTTGCCTACATGAGGGCAAAAGGAGCGTCTGAGGTTCCGTGACAATTGTAAGTGATGTTTTCGACTCGCACGAATATGGTTGAGTCTGGTATCTATGAACCGCAAATGACGAGTTTAGTGGGTGTGTGCAGTTTCGTTGTGCTAACCTAAACCGTTTGTCTGTTATGTGGGTTTTCCTATCTGTACCCACGGGTTCCATCTTAGATACGGCATCCATTTTGTCTCTTGCCCTCAAGTAGCCAGCGAACGGACGTTGTCCGCTTCGCGACCCTGGGACTCCCAAGATACTTGCGGAAGCCACATGTCCTTTGAAACTGTCTTTATGACGAGGGGGATGATACTGTAAGGCAGATGGCCCCGCTCGAGGCACATCTTGCCGTGCCGGTCTATTGTCTCAGCCGTGCATCTCATTAGGCACGTCCCTTTTGATGCCTGTAGCTCGCGTTTCCCGATACCTCCCCTTTTACACCCTTTCCAATCCCCCACTGTCTCCATCTTCCTCCACACCTGTCCTTGTTCCTTCTTCGATCTGTTTTACTGCTGATTGGAATGTACTAATGGTGGGAAGATGGGTTTTTACAGTTGGGAACCGCCAAATGTTTCCGCACTTATGTTCCGGACCTTGTGTGTATCAAAGTGACCAACACGACCCCTCTGGGGGATAACTATGGGAACCAAGTCATAAACCTTTGTGTACCATGTAAACCTATGGGTAAATTGTGTATAAAAGGAGCGATCCACAGAGCCAATTTGAAGCAGTCTCCACAAGTAGCACATGTTGTACTTGCCGTGATTTCTGTGTTCCCTGCAGTAAATAAAGCTCGAATCTTTGACGCCGAAGGAAGTGTCCCGTGTCTCTGTCACTTGTACGCCGGAGCAGGTTACCCACGAAGGTTTCAGGTGTTGTTCCCTGGCACCGCTGGGTCTTAAATAACCCAGTCCTTCAACGGACCATGCATCCTGTACCTCTAGAGGTCTGAAGGAGTGACCCACCAAACAGTTGGAAGGGTCCATTCCCCAGCACAGCACCAGCTGGATTGACTTGAAAGTCTGCACACAGACTGCCTTGATGTTGAAGTCACTTTTTTCTCAGGCACCACTGAAGGACCCTCATCTGCCGTGTGGCACCAACAGCATGTACAAGGCCTGTTTCTCGAATAGCACCGACTCACCTTTTATCAGCTAGTCCTCCAAGTACTGAAATACATGGCTTCCTGACAGTTGAAGAGAAGACGCCACAATTGCTAGTACTATTGCAAAGAGACACACAGTGTGGTTCCTAATCCAACTAGTAGGACAGGAACCTAATAGTGCTGGGAGCACACTTTGAAGCTGTGGTAACAACTGTGGACAGGCAGTATTTGCTAGATGAAAGAAGGTGTCCTAGAGGTCAGGGATGCTAACCAATCCCGCACATTAAGGCAGTGGTAGCCATTCTAAATTAAGGTGATTATCAGGGATGGACCTCTGAATCCCTTCATTCTTGAACACCAGTAAGTAAAGGAAATAAAACCGGTGTCTCTTGCTTCGAGGGCCCAATGTGCTGAAGTAAGGGGAGGACTTCTTCCTCTAAAATCAAGGTTGGTGCGAGAAAGTACACACTGCTAGAGGGAGGTAAGACTGGAGGAATCAACAAAAACAGCAGAGTCTAGTCCTTGTGGTTTAGTTGGATGACTCAATGATAAGTTGCAGTGGTCTCCTAATTTGTTGAAAAGTGAGAGAACCTCAAGCCCGTCGGATGATGGTGGTGTAAGGGCAGGGGACAGGTGTGGGGTTTTAAACCAGAGAGGGTTTGAGGCAAAAAATCTGGCAGAGAATGGGAACTGAAAGGAGCAGGAACCGATAGTAGGGGTATTTCATTTGGAGTGGCTGTGAATGTTGGAGCGGCCTATGCTCTGGAGCAGCCTCAATACTTCCTATGTCTTTTCGGGGTACTGTCTCGCTGGAAAAACTAGGCACAGTGAGCAAGTTGTAGCTCTGCTACTTTACCAAGTCTTGAAAGGAAGAATCAGCCTTCTCTCCAAATAGGTGCGCTCCACTGAAGTGTTCGAGGGTTGCTGGAAATCCCGAGAGGCCAGTGGAATGCATCCATTCATGTATGCAGAAACTAGGCCATACTTTAGACTTTGTTTACTAGTATCCAAATCGTTGTTGATTAAATTTGAAAATGGCATACACCATATGAAGAGCTGGACAGGCAAGAGGCTACTTAGAGGTATGATGGGGAAAGTCAGCTGAGTTCACTTTTGAGAAAGAAGCTTGGTGCAGTAAGCTTTCAGGAAAAGGATATGACAACAAACTTTCAATGTGATCTGAATATTTGTCTGTGGAATAGCGGGTCCAAAAGGATTGTCTGCTATGCAGCTTAAACAGGTTGCACAAGGGCCTCATTGAAGGGCAAAGACTCCACAAATATGGGGGATGATTACATGATTTTTATCAAAATGTTAAGATTTTGCTTCTTCAGAGGGTAGTGCCAACTGCAAAGCTTCGACTGCTTTCCATACAACTCTGGTGAACTAAGCGATTTCTTCTGAATCCGATGGGTAAGGAAAGGCCCCTACTAGTGAAGTATCCAGACACTTGGATTTTGTAAATCAAAAATACACCACTATCACTACTATAGAAGAGATGGAGGTAATCTGTTTCCAAATAATTGCCCTATACGAGGCCATAATTCATCAAGCATGGCAATGGGCAGTCAGACGCAAACAGTCTTCTAACGGGCAAGTATCTGGGCCCTGGTTGGGGGTTCTGCCAAGTGGACATCATAAAAACATTTTTTACCTTATCTTTTGCCACTTGGATGATTTCAGCAGAGTTCGAGAGCTTGAAAGGACGTATACGATTCAGCTCAGATAGTGGCGTCTGTATCAGTACCAGAGGTGGTGCCTACCTAGCTGGCTTTCACTTTTTCTTAAGTGTCAGAACTCAAGGAGATGCAGGGTTAGGAAGATCAGAGCTACCGGAGCTTTTGTCACTTTCAAAATACCGAGGAATTGTATCCGCTAAGCACTGATAGAGCACAGAAAAATAGCAACGGAGCCCAGTGTGCCTGCGTGAACCCAATACACTCTTCACGTCACATTTAACAGGTGAAATCACATCTGAGAAGCTCTAGAGCTACTGTTGGCAAAAAGTTGTGACTAGTCTGACAAATGTACAGATGTTCATAAGGTGAGAAATCTGCAGGAAGAGGTTTCCATCAAAAACCTGATGCTGTGTTGAGCATGGTACAGATTAATGTTTGGCTTCTGTGTAGAAGCAGGTGGTTAGTTCACAAAAAAGATAGAAACTAATTTGAGCTGAACTGCAGCTCATCTATAAATCACACACAACAGCTATGAAAACCACAACTCGTACACCAAAGGCAATGCACTTTACCTCACCATTAATAAAACACATGAAATACAAATGTTGAAAATCATCTAACAGAACAGATTACATCACATTATCCTTACTACTTCGACAGAGTCAACTACAAATGCAGTAAATGTATGGTTTAACTATGTGTTGATTAATTACATTTTGGATTTAAGTGCAGTTTTCACTGGCATAAATACTGTGAGATCCTGATCACTGCACTTGATGAGGTATTGTTTGCATGGCTGTTGTGCGAGTTATGTTTATTCGTAACAATAACTGCACTTTAACTGTGGCATTAAGTGAATTTCTAAGATTTGTTTTCAACATAGGTTAGTAGGTCAAATCCAAAGCGAACCATAACTGCAATTTAACATTTAGTTTTTTTCCCCAATGGATTTTGTTTACTTTTATCATAGATCTCAATTTAATTCCAAAGATTTTTTTTTGTTTAGCTCAAATACAGGACTACATACACCAAATTTGGCATGAAAGTAGACTTTTACTCAAGAAAGTACTTTGCTTGGATTTGTTTACATATTTTCAAAGAACTGAACGTTTGGGGTTTTTCGAGGTGTTTTATACAGCTATCTTGCCTGTTAATTCATGGATGGTCAGCAAATCAAAAAATTAAATAACAAATACATTCTGATTAAACAAGGAAGCTTTTATTTCTGTTGCCCATTTTTGGTACACAAACCCAAAGTTGTGTTTGTGAACCGAAAGCCCTATGACTGGCTAGCCAGAATTTGAGGCAATATGGAGCGGTTAGCATTGAAGGACTTGCGGTTTAAATCCCATGGCAGTCACCATGAAGTCTGACAATGCAGGGCGAGGGTCTGTGAAGCACCCGCAAGAGTTACTGGGCACATTTTAGACTGTTTGTGAGTTTAGATACCCAGTACTGAGTTTGTGAATTCCGCACGGAGGATCAAAAAGGGTACAAGAGTATGCAAACTCTAACACAGTGTCCACCAACCATTATAAATATTAAAAAGCCCCCCCGCCCAAGCCAAGACAAAAGGGGAGCCCTGTCGTACGCCTGGTCCGGAGGACAAACCTCTTAGTGTGTGGCTAAAGGGCATGTGCACAGTGGAACGGGATCAAGGTCTGGCTGTAGGCCAAGCTCTGAGGCCAGCTCTCACTGCACATTCCCAAAGACCTTGTGCAGCGGATGTTTTCCACCCAAGGTGGGTTGGGTGCAGGCCTGGTTCACCTCTGTAGAGCAGGGGTTGGCTGCCAGTTGCAGGGTGCAACAGGGCCTGGCCATAGACCAATACTTCGGCTCTGCGCAGCGGGAGTTGCCAGTCCGTGGAGGTTGTGTGCAGTGAATTGTTGGATGTGGTATATGATCAAACAAAATTCCAGAAAAAAAGACAGGTGAAAGTGAAGTTAGCTTTGGTTATATCACTTTAACGTAGGGTTTAAAAACATCAGGAATTCACTGAAAACATGGGAACGGTTTATAATTATTCTACCTACCTAAAACTGATTCTTTTCAGTGGTTTTGAGGTCGAGCCTAGCGCAGCATGCATGCTCTGCTCTAGGAAAATGACCTTTTAAAATCAATCTATACTTTTCACACGCTCGTGCGTGTTTTTTTGTTGTTGCTATCTTTCTATTGGTCTTTGCGTGCGAAGGCAGCACGCAATTGGCAAAGGCGAATGCATGTCCCACCTTTGCCAGGAATTGTAGCTGCCCATGGCCTTCGGTTATGAGCAGCGGCACGCAGTGTGCCATCTGTTTTTTCACGTGCAGCGGCGGGCACAAGCGTGCACACCACTCCCGAGCTTGTTCTAAATAGCTTTCACTGTTGTGCTTTTTGGAGCAGCGGCGCGTGCAGGGGCCATCTGTTTTTCTAATTAGTGTGGCTGCATTTCAGTCCATCTATTATCCAACAATTTCCCAACATTCCCTGCCTTTGAGGCCATGTGACCACACGGAAACCATAGAGCTCGTTTACAGCAGAGAAACAATGTGAGTAAATAGCCCTCGCCCTGGTGGTCTCTATGGTCTGCGAGCCCTGCTGTGTTCTGAAGCCACCTCCGATGCCTGCCTCCCCTGCGCGCTATGGTAACAGCGGCTGCAGGATGCGCGCACAGCACAGCTGGCTGCAGCTGCAACATACGCCGTGAGCTGGCGCTCCGAGATGCGCTGACGTAAGGCTGGAGTTTCCGCTCTTTTGTCTCTTACTGTTTGTTATGCCACCAGGAAGCTTCATGGAGACTCGTGATCTTCCATGTTAGACAGTATAGGGCGATTAATTCTTTCTTTTCATTTTTATAGAGGCATTTGCGGCTGAGACGGATTTTGCTCGGGTGAAATGCTTTGGGCTGTTTTTATTTGCTAGCAGGACGTTACTTTGCTAGCCGTAGATTTAATGCATTCATTTTCTCAGTTCCATCTTTCGTGCTTCTATGAGTCTTTTTTTTTATAATTACAAGGTGTACACAAACTTGTACAGTATGTCTTATTTAAGGGGATGCTGTAGGGCAGGTATGTAAATGTCTCGCTTGCCCTTATTTGCAAATCATGAATGACAGCATGAACAGCAAGGGGTCAGCTACACTGAACGGTGGAATGCTATAACACCTGTGTAATCTTTTTGGCACTGCAATAAAGATATCAGAGCAAACATGCTTTCTTCCTAAACCGTACTTGCGGGTGTGTTGGAAGAAGTCCAGTGTACATGAATCAAAGGGTGATATTAAATAGTTTATCTCAGTTTAGTGGTGTGCAAGCTGGGTAGGTGTGAGGAGGATCTAATAATTCCTTGGTGCAAAAATGATCACCTGCTGAGTCAAGCAGTGCCTTGGCCCCATCTCTCTTGGTTTTATGAAGCATAAACATTTGACGTGCTTCTGTGAGGCACGTAGGTTTGTGAGAAAATGACACACTGAAACGAAATGATCTACATGAACAATTAAGAAAACAAGTTACTTACCTGTAACTTTGGTTCCCCAGTATTGGTAACTTTCATAGATTCCCATACTTTTGTATCATTCCCCATCGTCGGAATGGGAGTCTCGGTAACAAAAATAACATAGCAGTAGGTACAAAAGAGAAAGAAAAAGGCCTAGGCCTCATTCCCTTTTGTAGCATATCATCCTCTTTTTGTAAAAGAGACCAAACTTAGGCGTCAGCCAATCAGAAGAGCATCACCCCATAGAACCCTCCTGAAGGAACCTCAGAGCCTCAGATTTTCGTAGCCGTTGTGTAACAGTCACCATATCTGCTGTAGGCTGAGCTTTCCCCAGGGAGGTGGGTGGGCGCATGGGAATCTATGAAAGTTACCAATACTGGGGAACCAAAGTTACAGGTAAGTAACTTGTTTTCTTGCCCCAGTATTGGAACTTTCATAGATTCCCATGCTTTTGTATCAGAGTAGCAAGCAGTTAGCCATAAGAAAACACATTTTGTGTCAAATACATTGTAATAGCTAACATGACAAAGATACAAAATGTGCAAAATAACGGAAGGTGGGATAGAAAGGAAAGCTCACCAATTATTGGAAAAGGTTCCTCAGGACAGCCTGGCCCACTGCCGCATCCTCTTGCTGTAAAGATTCCAAGCAGTAATGCTTAGTAAAGGTGTGGACGCTGCTCCAGATAGCAGCTCTGCAAATATCTTTAATCTGCACCCCCACGAAGAGGGCTGTTGAAGAAGCCACTGATCTTGTGGAATGTGCCCAAACCCTGCCAGTCAGTGGTTTACCTGCTGCAGTATGGCAATGTAGAATGGCACTCTTAATCCATCTTGCAATCCCCTGTTTTGACAGCTGGAGACCTTTGCTCGGACCACCAAAAGCAACAAACAATTGGGAGGATTTTTGAAATCCCTTGGTACGATCCAAATAGAACATCCAGAGAATGCAGCGACTTCTCCGCTGGTGTAGCCGGGTGAGGAAAGAATGTCTTTAGAATAACCGGCTCGTTCAAGTGGAAGTCCGAGGGTACTTTGGGTATGAACCCTGGATTAGTTCTCAAGATAACGGTGATTCTTTTAAATTGCAGGAAAGGCTCTTGGATTGTGAGAGCCTGCAATTCTCCAATACGTCTTGCCGATGTGAGGGCAAGAAGGAGAGCCAATTTCCATGAAAGGAACTTCATGTCTGAACGATGAATTGGTTCAAATGGGCTTTTCATGAGTTGAGTGAGGACTAGATTTAGGTGCCAGGTAGGAGGCAGAGGCCTCACTGGAGGATAGACCAGGAACCACAGCGAAGGACCAGACTCAGACAGTCTGTATCTTTAAATGGCTGCCAAATGAACCTTTATAGAAGAATGGGCCAGCCCGACTTAGCCAGGGACAAGAGAAGGTAGAAGTTGATGAGGCTTTGAAGTAAGGGGGTCAACTTTCTCTCTCCTGCACCAAATACAAAATCTCTTTCATTTTAAGCGGTAAGTCCTGTTTGTGGAAGGAGCTCTCGCCTGGGAGAGGACTGTAGGAGCGTAGGGTCTGCTTCCTATGGTCACCCCCACTTTTTGCTTTGCTTTACTGGTTTTCGACTTAGATATGGCTGTGGGCCTGCTAATCAGACCCACAGCACAGATGCACGCTCTCTAAATTTACACCATGTACTCTAGGTACATCCACATTTGGGAATCGGTTCACCTTGTCAGCCCCTGTAGAAGTGTACCCTAGGTACTCAGGGCATAGGTGTAACCAAGGCCTACCAGGAGCTGCAGCATGCATTATGCCACCCCTGGCTGGCCACTCAAATAGACAACTGGCTGATCACTTAGCTCGGGCAAGGTTGTGTAATCACCCCTTGCTTAGGTGTAGTATTCCTATACCTACTTGCATATAGACACATAGTAACCTATAAGTCACTCCTATGGCAGGCCTTAACAATCCTGGAGGCAGAGTGCTTGGATATGTGTGAGATGGTGCTCTAGCATGAGCTGAGCCTATCTGCAGCTTTCTGAAATATGTCCTTATAGCTGTTCTATGATATTGCCATACCATACACTCTTAAGTGCATTATAACCCTTGCGGTTAATGCTAACTTTGGTTTGGCTTTATCCAAACATGTCGTGTAAGGTGTCATACGCTTTGGAATACTACCCCCTCGCCAATTCTGGCGACGGGGTAGCATTCCACCCTTCTAGAGGGAGAAGACATGTTAAGTCCAACGATCCCGGTTAAAGTTAACCAGAGCCCCAGCGTCACAAAATGGACGCTGCTGCCAACACAAGTCTGACCTCCTGCTGCTGGGAGTCCTTCCAGTCACGGAGGTTTGGACAGTAGGTTTCCTGCTTGGGGAGGTGCGAGCACCACCCCAGACAGGAGGATGTGTATTGGGACAGGGAGGGCTGAATAGACTGAGACTGCCTAGAGCACACTAGGTGCTTCATGCATACCCCAGTTCAAACCGGTTGCTGGGGCACTCCAGCCCCAGCTCTGGCGCGAAACTGAACAAAGGATAGGGGGTGTAACCACCCCCCTTCCTGGTCCCACCCATAGGAGGGACCTAGTCACTAATCCAGCCCCTTTTAGTTGTATAAAAGTAGGAGCTGTGTCCTTAGACTTTAGATTAATCCTGAAATCGACTTGAAACGAAACTCTGAAGCCTTCGACATTCACCTGAGCTGAAGACTGAAGAATCTTCCTTGTGGCCAAGAAGTGACCACCCTGGGCAACCAGGCACCATCCAGCAACTCGACGGCTTACTTTGTCCCCGTTCCCGCCGGAACCCGAGCACACAGCCCGACAAGACCCCGACTTCCAGACCTCTCTGACCCCACTGCACGAACCCAGCACAGCTGAGCACCGTGGAAGGCGTTGAGACATGTGGGACCGGACATCTTGGAAAGCCTGCAACTTGCTAACAGCGCAGCACCTGAGGCATCCTCGAAGCTGTGCACTGGGGACTGAGACACCCCGACAAGGAGCTCCACCTGCACCGAAGACCAGCCCTCCACGAGATCTGCATGGGGCCCTTCTGCTTGTGTTCTGCTCGACGCGTTGTCCGGTTGCTGGCCCGTTGGCTAGTAGCCCTGTGGCGACGATCCTTTTGAAAATCCATCGCTGGTCTGGTTGCTCCAGACTGGCCCTTGCTTCCCTGAAAAGGTGAAGTACCTCAGACCCTCTTGGTCTGCACCAGAAGCCTTTTGTGTATCCTGCGTGGGTTGCCTTTGCTTAAGCTTGTTGGCTCAGATCTTGAAGTCGACCCCTCCATCTGCGAGAACCTTCGTGGGACAGCTCCTCTCCAGCACCTGGTTGTCCTCGGCGCCTCCTGGTCCACGAGGCTGCAAAGACAAGCTTCACGACAGCACCTGATTGCCCCTCGACGACGTCTGTTTCCTTTCTAGTTCCACCCGGTCACTGGCTAGTGACCTAGACTCTGTCCCCTCTGCTTTCAGGTCTTCTTCAACTCTGATCCACCCTTGGATCCACCCGGACATCTACCTCCTGGTCGCCTGCAGCATCTTCTTCCAAGGCTCCATAGGAATCAACGAGGAAACCAGACACACTTTGACACCTATGCACCCGCAGCCCGTGGGTGAGGTAACGCGAGTACTTTGGTGCTCCTGTAGGGATGGACTATCCTAGTGTCTAGTTTTGTTAGTTGTATCTTCCTAGTTAGACCGGAAGTGTCCTAAATCTCCATTTATTTACCTTTTAAGTACCCATTGACTTTCTATTGACTCTCACGTGAGTGTACTGGCACTGCACGCGCTGCCTGTGGGCCTCCTACCCTAAGGTGTAGGAGTAGGTGTAGCCCCAGCGATTCCCTAGGCCTTTTCCTTTCACAAATCGTGGTTCTTATACCACTTACTTAGTATATGGTTTTACGCGCCCCTAGGGCCTAACTGTAAATTGTGCTATTTAAAGTATTTCTGAGAGTGACTTGTTATGTGCTTTTGCTTCTGACCTCATAAAGAGTTCAGAGGAGTGTGTTAGTAAATAAATACATATATATTTTATATATATCTTGTGTGGTGTCCTTTCCTTTGGTATTCAAGGGGTTACATATGGTAAAACAGCTGGCTTTACACGCCCTCAAGAGTCTTTTAGCCTAAGACTGTTCTGTCCACGCTACCTCTAGGATAGCTGGTCTATAAGGTTGACTTTACAACCATCACCATAAGGGTTGTTTGGACTAGTGCAAGGTGTTCACTTGATAGTGAACATCATATACCAGGCCAACTTCTCACAAGAACTTCTTTAATTTCGGAGATTCATAAATTCTCGCTGCTCAGGAGCCATGCTGTCCGGTGTAATGACTGTGGATCTGGATGCCAAACCTGTCCTTCGGACATTGTGAGGAGATCTGGAATAGTTCTCAAGGGGAGAGGAGGAGCTGGCGATAGCAGATGGAGCTCCATGTAGCAGAACCGTCTCGCCCAAGCAGGGGCTATTAGGATCATCCTGCATGGTTCCACTTTGATCTTCCTGATCAATCTCGGGATCAGTGAAATGGGGGAAGGCGTAGACAAATGTCCTTGACCAGGCTATCGAAAGCGCATTCCCCAATGATCCTTGGTGGTGAAGCCTGCTTGCATAAGACCGGCATTTCTTGTTGGTCGGTGTAGCAAAGAGATCTATTGTTGGTCTGCCCCACTGGTAAAAGACCTCTTCCAGAACCCGCTGGTTCAGCTCCCACTCATGACTGACCGAGGATAACCTGCTCAATCTGTCAGCATTTTAGTTTAGAATTCCTGGCAAGTGTTCCGCCTGCAGCGACATTCCATGAAGGATCTCCCATTCCCAGATGTCTTGAGCTTCCTGCGACAATGGGAGAGACCTGGTTCCTCCCTCCTTGTTCACATAATGCATGGCCGTGGTGTTGTCCGTCCAGATGAACACTTGTGAATCTTTTAGGCGAGGGAGAAAAGCTTGCAGAGCCAGTTTTATTGCTCTTAGCTCTAAGAGATTGATGTGGAGCCGATGATCGTGAGGAGACCAATGGCCACCGACAGGTAGTTCTTGCATCACCGCTCCCCAGATCTCCAAGGACGCATCAGTTGTCACTACCTGAGGAGACGGATCGCTTACTAAGGATAGACGTTGGGATAGGTTTCTCTGGTCTGTCCACCACAGGGCTGCTCTTTTCATTGACGGAGTGATGATTACTTTGTCGTCGAATGACCCGTGAACCTGTGTCCATTGGATGTCCAGTTCTTGAACAGGACGCATTCGCAGTCTGCAGTGTAGAATCAGAGGTATACATGACGACATCACGCCCAGCATAGACTTGTAGCGGCGTACTGAAATACACCTTTTTTGTATGTCCAGAGACATGGACTGCAGTTTCTCTCGTCTCTCTAGAGTTGGAAAAGCCTTTGAGAGTCTTGAGTCCAGGATTGCTCCCAGGAAACGTGCCTTCCTGGATGGGATCAGAGACCATTTGTCCTTGTTTAACGTGCGACCCAAATTTTGAAACAGGTTTGTACAAGCCTGAACCGCATCCTGCGCAGCTCCCCTGGACGGGGCCTTCAGCAACCAGTCGTCAGGTAAGGAAAGATTTGAAAATGATTCCTTCGCAGGAAAGCCGCTACTGGCGCCAGCACCTTCGTGAAAATCCTCGGGGCTGAGCGAAGGCCACAGGGCAAAACTCTGAATTGAAAATGGTTCTTGGCTACTGTAAAGCGTAGGAACCTTCTGTGCGCTGGGTGAATCGGTACATGAAAGTACGCATCTTCGAGATAGAGCGTGGCCATGAAATCCCCCCGATTGATGAGCCGCAGGATGTCTTGAAGAGAGACCATCTGGAAAGACAGGGAGAGGAGATAGGTGTTGAGCTCCCTGAGATCTAAAACGGGGCGCCATTTCTTTAGCGTCTTTCTTACCAGGAAGAACCTGGAATAGAATCCCTGTCCTTTTTAGTCAGCAGGAACTGGCTCTATTGCTCCTTTCAGGAGCATTTGATGTGCTCCGAGCCGCAGGTGTTTCGATGGAATGGCTGCAGGGGCTCTGGATGGTGGGATTAGAGTGAATTCTAAGGTATGGCCCTTTCGAATGATTTTGAGCACCCAACAGTCCGATGTTCTCCTGGACCAATTCTGAAGGTATTGGGATACCCTGCCTCCAACAGATGACTTCCTGGAGGAGGGCACAGTAGGAAGAGCCAGAAGGCCACTATTGACGTTTGGAGGTATCCCGTCCCTGACGAGCTTGCTTCCCTCTATTGCTAGGCCTGGAGTAATTGGAGGATTGACCCTGCCTTTGTTGATAAGGCTGGCGGTACTGTTGCGAACCTGAGCCGTAGGAAGAGTATCTGTTGTTGAGGAGACCCTCTGTAGTTTGTACTCTTTCCTCTGGACCTCTAAAAGAAATCTTGCGGTACTGTAGTGTGCCTAAAGATCTAGCGGTCTCAGTGTCCTTTTTTATGTCTTGGAGAGTGTCGTCAATCAGTTTCCTCAAAAGTGCCTCTCCATCAAAAGGAAGATCCAGGACCTTATTTTGGATCTCGGGTCGGAACCAGGTTGATTTCAGCCACCCCTGGCGACGAAGGACTGCAGCCCCAGCCAGAGACCGAAACTCCGTTGTGGCAATGTCCATGGCGCAATCAATGATCTCCATAGATGTAGCCTCTCCCTCTTGTAAGACTTTCTTTGCTTCCACCTTTGATTCCGGAGGAAGCTGCTCCAGGAACGGTGCGACATCACACCATAGCTGGCGATCATATCTGCCCAATATTGCCAGGGCATTAGCTGCACGCACCAGGAGACTCGCCATAGAAGAGAATATTTTTCCCGCATTGTCCAATCTCCTTCCTTCCTTGTCTGGAGGAGTTGTTAAAGGAGCAGAGGGGTTGCAGGACTTTCTCTGAGCCGCCTGGGAAATTACTGAGTCCGGTTTTGGGTGACCCGTCAAGGCAGCTGGACCATCGTTTTGTATTTCTTATCAAGACGCTGTAGTACAGGGACCACCGTCGCTGGATTCTTCATCGCCTTAATACCTTCTTCCCACAGATGCTGCACTATCAGTATGGATCTTGTCGACTTCCTATAAGGATTCTTTGAAATCGTACAAGAAACACTCAGTGGCCACCGCAGGCATCGCCAACTTAAATCTGCTAGTCTCTATTTCCATTAACTGATGGAATCCGCCGGAGGGGAATCCACCGTGTCCAGACATGGAGATGGAGGGTCCGGAATGATGTATTCATCCCATTGAGTAGCTTGATCACCATCCTCTGAATCATGATCCTCATCCGAGGAATAATCATGGGTGTCTACTGGCCTGGAAGGCTCTTCTAGCATTGATGTCTGTGGTTGAGAAGACACCTGAGCTGGTACCTCAGGAACAGCTGTTGAAGTAGATGCAGTGACAGGAACGGCTTGTACAACTGGAGCCGGAGCAGGCTTTGCTGCTCTAGATTTATAATTCTGTAGCATCTTGTGTAGATCTTGCAAGAAAGAAGACGGAACCGAAACCATGCCCTGATCTGAATATTGATGTAGTTGGGCAGAATGATGATGATGATGATGATGATGATGATGATGATGATGATGATGATAATCACCCTCTTGGTCATAACCTCCTTCTGAATCAGTTTCCTGGCATTTTACCATAAGTTGAGAAGGACTACCAGCATAGTCATATGAGTCCTGATCCTCCTCCTCTGACTCATCCTCATCCAACAGTAGCGCTAGCGGAAATGGGGGTTACCCTTCTCGGAGAAGTCACATCCGGCGTAATTCTGGTCACTGAGATAGTTATTCTCTTCTCCGATGCCAAAATAGTAGACGGTCCCGTCGACGATGGAACTGAAAACGCAGCGGTCGTCGGCTTCGTAGACGGAATATGCCTCGTCGATACTGAAACACTCGACGACAAGATAGTCGTCGTCGTCGCTGCCGTCGACAAGACTGTCGACATCCCCGACGTTGTCGATGTCGTCGTCGAGGCTCTCGTCGACGACACTGTTGTCGTCGCCACCGTCGACGAACCTCTCATCGACTTCGTCGACCTTGTCGACTTCATAGTAGACGTTGTCGTCGGCAGTATCCTCGTCGACGACTCCTTCGTCAACGCTGTTGTAGCCGTCGTCGACGATCCGGTCTTCGTCGACGATCCTTTCGTCATCGGTTGCCCGTCGACGGAACCAGTGTAAGCTTAGGCTTCCTTTTCTTCGTCGATGGAGCCTCAGTCGACGACGACTTGGAACACCTGTCAGACTTTCCGGAAGGTGGGGAAGAGGGTTTTCTGAAGGCTGCATCAGTCTTCAAACCCTTAGAAGGCGTAGAAGGTCCCACCCTCTCCTTTTCAACACGGTGAGGAGATTCGCCTGGACCTTGGCTCTCAGACTCTCTGGGGGTCTTTTTTGAGGTCTTAGAAGGATGCTCCACAGAAGGAGAAGGGGAACCCCTACCCCTCTTGACTGACCTTCTTGATGAAGACTTTGACGCAGAGTCCTCACTGTCACTGGAGACAGTATCCTTGCTGGACTTTAACTTTTGGAGCCATGTCAGAAGCCTACCCTCACAGTCCTGGAGGGTCTTAGTTGAAAAGGTGCGACAGATCCTACAGTCCGCAGCCTTGTGGTCAGGATAGAGGCAATAGATGCAGTCTTTATGCTTATCCTCAATGAAAAGCATTTTCTTGCCACAGGTTGAACATGGTTTAAAAAAGGCCTTCTTCTCCTTGTCAGACATCCTGGAAGGATCAGCTAACAATCTGAAGCGAATCTGAAAAGAATCTGAAGAAGAAACCTTGAAGAAACTTTCTGAAGGGTAGAAGTTGAGCAGAGCTCAAAGGAGACTCCCTAGCACAACGTGCAGTATAAAATCTGAGGCTCTGAGGTTCCTTCAGGGGGGTTCTGTAGGGTGAGGCTCTTCTGATTGGCTGAGGCCTAAGTTTGGTCTCTTTTACAAAAACAGGGTGATATGCTACAAAAGGGAATGAGGCCTAGGCCTTTTTCTTTCTCTTTTGTACCTACTGCTATGTTATTTTTGTTACCGAGACTCCTATTCCGACGACGGGGAATGACACAACAGCATGGGAATCTATGAAAGTTCCAATACTGGGACAAGCACAGTATACAGGTAAGCAACTGGATTTTTTCTCCAGCACTGGATCGTTCATATATTCACTTGAGAATATAAAGTAGTAAATAAATATAGTAATTGGCATATGTATTCCTATTAAACAGTACTGACAGTGGATGGAGGGTTGAAATCTGTACATAATAGGCTCAACTTTATGAAAAAGATAGCAGAAAACTGCCTGGCCCAATGCTGCATCATTGGTCAACTTGGAGTCAAGACAGCAGTGTCGTGCAAACGTATGTCTATTCTTTGATGTCGCAGCTCTGCCGATAAGCGATAAAGGCACACACGCAACTAGGGCAGTGGAAGTTGTAATTGTTCTTGTGGAATGTGCCTGGATTTTCCTTGTAAAGGCCACCCTACCTTTTGGTTACAGAAAACTATAGTTGAAAATAAGCTGGAAATAGTGTGCCCATTTCTGGGAGGACCATATGCTAATAAAGATTGACGTTATTTCCTGAAATGGCGTGCTCTTTCAATATACAATCTGAAACATTGACATTGTCTTACAAGAAGAGTATGCAGAGCTCTCTCTGCTGCATTGTTAGAGTTTTTAAAAAAAAAGGATTTTGCACAACTGGATTTTTAAGGTCAAAGTCTGAATGTACGTTGGGAATAAAGTGAAGGTTTGCTCTTAGGATGACTCATCTTGAAACTGCATGTACGGGCCCTTGATGGGATTGGATTCACTCATGCTTCAAAGCCAATAACAAAGCTGCATTTCAAGATGATAATTTAATTTCTGCCTTGTGAATAGGCTCAAAAGGAAGTTTCATTAATTGTGTTTTGATTGTAGTAATTTACCATGAAATTGGTGATTTTCTAACCAGAGGGTAGGCTCTGAATAAACGTCTGAGGAACTCCATCATACACCCAATTTGAACATAAGGACTATTCGTTAGCCAAAGTAAATTGTGAGAACGTACCACTAAATGGACTTTGCCTGAAGAGTGAGACAGACCTGAACGTGCTAAGTGAAGTAAGTATGGAAGTCTGTTCTAGTAGGGAGAAATGGGTTGAATATTGTGGCCTGAACACCATAGACAAAAGTGTTTCCATTTGGTTACATGTCTTATTTGTAAAATCTGCTCTGACTTTGGCAAACATTACTCTGCAATCTTCTGGGATATTTAGAAATAATATTTATTGCGTTCAAAAGCCAAGCCGATAAATTGAGCAATTTCCGGTGTGCATGAAGAACCTGGCCTGCATGCAGACTAAGGACTTTGGTTAGGGGCATGAGGGGAATGTGGTTCGCCTTTGAAAGGAGCAGTAACTCTGTGTACCAGTACTGTCTGGGCCACACTGGTTCATTAGAATGAGACGGCATCGTTTTTGTTTCATCTCGCTTATGACTCTCTATATAATTGGAAGCGGGGGAAAGAGAGGCAAAACTTCCAGACCTTGCTACTTGAAAGGCATTCCCCGTGACCCCTTCTAAGGAAATCTGCTTGTGTGTGATCAACATTTGTGACACTGGTTGTTCGCAAACGGATCCAGATTTAGGGTTCCCAACTTTTGTAAGATAGTTCTCAATTGGTGTTAGCTTTACTTCCATTTGCAACAGTCTTTTGTTGTTCTGCCCACAGTGTTGGACAATTGTTTATTGGTACCTGATACATGTTCCGCTCTCAGAATAATTTGATGACTGTGCCTTTCTCAAAACTTCTGTGCCTCTCTGGAAAGTAGGAGCGATGTTATTTCACCTTTTTTGTTTATGTAGCACATGGTCGTTGTATTGTTAGTGTGTACCAGTCCGGATAATCTTGCAAACCTTTGTAGGAAGTATTGAAGGCCTAAAGCCACTGCTTGCAACTCCAAAAGGTTGATATGCATTTAGGACTCTTGAGGCGCTCATCTTTTGTTGATCTTTAAATCTGGCAGTGAGCTTACCAGTCTTCTAGGGACACATCAGTGGTCATATTAAATCAGAATTGGGTTGACGAATGTTAGTCCTATCGACACGTTGTCTTCATGAGTACACCATGGTGTGGTGTCTTTCATGGTGCTTATGATTTTAACAATGTCATCAAATTAGCAATGGTCTTGGGCCCATTGATTGCTCAGTTCCTCTTGGAATGGTCTCATACAAAGACAGCAATGTGGAATCAATGGGATGCAAGATAACATCCCCAGGAAAGATCTGTAGATGTACTACTGAAATAGACTCTTTTTAGGAGCTTGCGGGCAAGAAAAGAAATTGTTGTAGCTCTTTTTTTTGGTGGGAAAAATCTTGCATCATTTCATGACAAAGAATTGCCAGAAACCGTATTTTCTTGCTTGGTTTTAAGGAGGATTGGTCTTTGATATGTGTTAGACCTAGGGTGTTGAGTTGTAGGCAACCCCTTTTAGAGTTCCTGGTGTCTCCAGAGGATGGACCTTTGACTAATCTGTCATCTAGAGTAAGGGAAGATTTGGTAGCCTACTCTTCTCAGATAAGCTGCCACTGAAGCCAGGAATTTTCTGAAAAATGTGGGGGAGTTTGAGACCAAAAGGTAGGATTCTGAATTGATAATGACGACCAACCACTTTGAACCTTCAGTATGGTTTGTGCAAGGGAAGCATGGGAATTGGGAAATATGTATCTTGGAAGTCCAGAGATGCTATGTAATCTTCCTTGTTTAGTAACTGAAGGATTTTTTTGGGTGCAACCATGTGAAAAGATCATTTCTTTATAAATTTGTTTAGCTGCTGCAGGTCGAATATTGGTCTCGACTAGCCCGATTTCTTTTTTCCGAGGAAATAATCTGGATATAAACAGGAATTTCTCTGTGGGTTAAGCACCTGTTCTATTGCTTCTTTTTGAGCAGCACACTTTTCTATATTTGCAACTGACGGAGATGTTGGGGTGGGTTTGCAGGAGGTATGCGGACACATTCTTTGGTGTGTCCCTTCTACCACTACTCCAAGACTCAACAATCTTTTGTAAAAGATTGCCAATGTTCATAGAAATTGGAAGTGATCTGCCTATGGAAAGAGGCGAAAGTGTGGACCAATGCCAGTGACTGTCACCGATGCCTGGAGAAGAATTCCTATGATCTTTGTTGTGCCGTAGTCTTCTTTTGGGGTGGGGTGCCTGTCTGGAGTAAGCAGACTGTAGAAAAGCTATATACTGTTGGGAAGGTCTTTTTGACGATAACACTGTTGGGTTGTTTGGCAAGGCTGATTATATATATATATACATTGGTAACCGCCTCAGTACGAGAACTGTCCTCTTCCTCTAGCCCCATGAAAAGGCTGAGTTTGTTCTTGCTGGAGAACTCTAAATCATCTTGCAGTATCAGTATCTGTTTTTTTGGACTGCGATGGGTCATTGACATGCTTCCTGACTAGAGCTTCCCCATTATAAGGCATGTCGAGAATTTTTGTTTATACTTCAGGACTTAAAGAGGTTGCCTTAAGCCAACCCTCTTGTAAGGAAAGCCACCCCGGCAAGTGGGTGAAACCTTATTGAGGCTATGCACATTGCTGTGTCAATGATTTTGGAGGATGTTCTCTGTCCTTTCAGAAGAAGGGAGAGGAGTTCAAGTGTAGAACTTATGTAAGACCACATTTGACATGCCTTCCCAGGATAGACAAGAAATTAGATGCTCTTATAGAGGTAGCAGCCACTGCAAAGAAACATTTTCCTATGTTGTCTAACCTTCTACCTTCCCTCTCTGGTGGAGTAGAACAAGAAGTAGAAGAATTCCTTGACCTGCTCTGTGCTACATGATTAACCAGAGTCCAGCCTAGGGTGGCCTATGAGACAGGCTGGGGAGATGTTAGCGGCCCTGTATTTTTTGTCCAGACGTGGGACAATAGGCACCACAATTGCTGGATTTTTCATAATTTCTAGACATTTTTTCCAGACATAATCAAGGATTGGGATCATTTTTACTGATTTACGAGCTGGTTCCTTAAAGTAATTTAGGAAACACTCTGATTATTTCATTGGCAGAGGTGGGTCACATTTTTAGGATGCTCTCTTAGGCAATGTGTGAAATGATGTCATCCGGAAGAGAATTTGCAGCAAGTGTGGTAGGTGAGGCAGATAATGCCACATAATCGTCTGTTTCAGAACCCACATCCTGAGGATTCTCAGAGATTTTATCCTCCTCCTGGTCCTCATCAGAGTACATATCCTTGTGGGCTGAAGGAAAAATAGGTCTTAATATGTGGCGAATCAATTGATTAAGTCTTGGCCTTCCTAGAGAAAATATTTGTTGTAGGCACTGATAAGTGATTGATGATTGAGGCCTAGGTGATGCTGGTTGCGTTGCTTGGTCTGAGAATCTTTTATTACTGTCTGCAAGCAATAGGCACTTTTACTAATGCGCTGGGGGCCTGCATCATACGCTGTTCCTGGTACTGGTAGCTTTCTTTAAAAGGCTCATATGTACAATGCTCTGAAAAGACTCTACATTTCTTGGCTTCACCGTTACTAGCTGGTAAACAGGTTGTTCATGCAAAGAATATTCCCCATCGAGAGATTGGTGACCATCTTCCTCCTGGCACTTGACGTTAATTTGGGTAGGACTTTAAGCTGGATCAATGGGACATTCTTCATCTCAATATCCAGTTTCCTGGAAATGCTGCCGTGGAAAAGGCAATACTTTACTCAGTGAATTATGCTTGAGAAGGAGAGGCAAATAATGCCTTTGTCTGATATTAAAATGACCTTGTATGGTTTTGTCGACAAATTGCCAACGGTGCCCTCGATGATGGTTTTAACAGCATTGATTCCTTCAGAGGTGTTGTCATTGATGGAGGTCCAGTCTATGGTAGTGTTGACGACGACATTTTCGTCGGTGAGGTGGATGTAGGAAAAGTGCCAAACAACTGTCTTCAATGTGTTTCACCGATGATTTGTTTTGCGTACGACTACATTGACACTGATTTGAACTACATTTTAGAAGAGTCATGATAAAAAGCCTTTACAGATGGTGTGGAAGGTTCAGATTGTGGTCTTTCTAGCCCTGAAGAAACATCTTTTTTTCTTAGGACATTCCAGGACATCCGAAGCAGAACTAGGACGTCTAAATAGAGGCAACTCTGTACTTTTTAAAATCATCCTCCTGGGTTCAACTGAATATTCTCCATGTGAGAAATGTAAGGATGGTTTCTCTTGTGCGCCTTTATGGAGATTTTTTAATACCTTACTGGTTATCTCCTGAAGATGGTGTCTTCCTTGGCCTTGATCTTTTGTAGCTACAAAAGTAATCTACCTCTGGTCCTTCGGGGTCTTGGCTGAGAAGGTGCACCACATCTTGCATTCCTTGGTCATGTGTTTAGGATGGAGACAGTAGGTGCACTTCATGTGGGGGTCTTCAGAATGTACCTTTAAAATCGAACAGGGGCCACAAGGTCTGAAGAGGTCTTTTTAGGATCAGCCGCCATGCTTTCAGTCAGAATAAAATGCCAAAAGGAGAGGTAGGTTGTAGATAATAGTAGTGATCAAAATTTACTTCAAAATAAAGAAAGAATCTTTCAGAGGAAAAACCTGAGCAGTGCTCAGAGAGGCTACCTTCAAACAACCTGCAGTAAAAAGTCTGAGGTATGGCGGTCCTTGAGGGGAGTGGTGTTGGCTCATCTGTCTACTGTTTGGTTGAAGTTTGGTTCTTTTAAATGGCAGTAAACAGCTCAATAAAGTGATCGTTTTAAGCTCTCAAAGCTCAATCTAGCATTGTACTGCTTACGTAAAAGTTGTGTGAGAATCCCTGCTTGATGACCCGGATGATTGAAGTATGCGAACCTATGAAATATTCAATACTAGAGAAGAAATCCTGATAAATCCACAAAGCTGCCATTTCTCATGGTACTTGCCTGGTTTGCAAGGTACATATAGTTCTTGCCCTATATTTCCTGTCACACAACAACAACAAAAACACAGTAGCATGAAAATGGCTTCATCGCCCATGCCCTTCCAAACCTTTTCGACCCATGTATTCATTCTCCCTTTGCATCCTCCATAACCTAGTCTCCTTTAACCCTCTATGGCTTTTCTTTATAATCAAAACCGTCGTTCTTTTGAATGAGTGACTCCCCATGCCTCTTGTCCAATTAATTCTCCCCCTTCATTGTCTGCTTCTTTCCCTACATTGCATGCCCAGTCCTTACCTGCGTCATGCAGGGCAGTTCTACCCTGCAGGTCAACATTTTCAGTTGGGCAGTTAAACTGTAAAATAAAAAGTGAAGATTAATTAGCTATTTTATACAAATGGTTTTCACTCTCCTATATCGTCATATCCTTTTGAATGCAGGGTTAAATATACAATTATTCCTTAGTGAAGCAATTAATTTTATTAGGGTACTAGAAAACTCACTTCGAGATCTACCCAGTACTCTGATTTGCACCAGATTATTGGTGTGAGTATAACAAATTAATGTGCAGCTCAATGTATTAGAGTTCACAGTGTTTCAATGAGAGCTCACTAGGTGGAATACAATCAAAATGCCCCTATAAAAACCACTTCCTCAAAGGCAAAGCATTAGGTCGTCTTTGCAGACACCAAATCCCCATGGGGATGTCACTCTGCACCGGTACATCATCATCACTCATTCCACACCCTTGCCCACGTAGTGTTATTTTTTAATATTTTGCAGAAATACAACCACTGGCTTCAACTTTAAGGTTTGCCCAACTGTACCGCAGCTCTCATATATTCTGCATTTATTCGTTATTCACTTTTTTTTTAGAATTAAGTGACCCAGATGCCATACCAAAGGAGCAGTACAATGATGCATTAACCCCTTCGCTGCTGATGACGAGCTCAGCTCGTCATCAGCCACGATGGTCGTGTGCGGATGACGAGCTGAGCACGTCATGTAACGCGGCTTTTAGAAAAAAGCCGCACAGCACAAAAATAACCGCTGCAGCGATGCGGTTAAACAATAACAGCTACATAATGTACAAATTACAGCATATCAGTGTAGCAATGATGTGATTTGATAGCACAATTAATCAAGAGGAAGAAGAGGGGAGGTGGAGGCACCCACTGAACAAATTAGTTCCCCTAACTCGTAATAACTTGTACTATCTCATTGTTAAGCAATTACTGAGATAATCATACAATCTGACAAAGAAAGGAATATTGCTCTGTGGCCTAAAAATGTATGCAGAAGAGGCTAATAACCAACTGAGCATATTGGATGCCATAAAAAAAATGTATTTGACATTTTAATGAAGTAAGCGGTTTGTTTCATGATGATCTAAAGGACCAGGTGGCTGGTAGGCTGCTAGACTATTATGAATATCAGTTCCTGAAAGTGCAACACCCTAGGTCCCCACACTATACCATCTGGACAAAGTTTCTTTAAAACCTAATCATTCCTCCCGGGAGACTTATATGTTGGACAAAGGGAGCCTATTTGAAAACATATCTACATACATGATTTTTTATTATGCTTTGTAAAAACACTTTCCTCTTTTACCAGGGATACTAAAGATTTTCTAGGTAAAGGGATATCGATCCATTGGGAACCAGAGTTTGAATATATTATTCTAGATGTTACCTCTAGATGTATTGATGTATAAAGTGAAGTGACAACATGAATTGAGTTTTAAGGCAACTGAGCACTTTCTTGGAGCAAGCAATATACACTGTTTACCTCACAAAGGAATGTTGTTGGCTATGATGAGATGGTGCTTGAATGAAAACATTTTTCTTTTTGAGGATGACCCTAGTTAGACAACTTCAAGGTACAGCTGCCCCCTCCAACTATGCAAATGTATTTATGGGCTGGTGGAAGGAGCAGGTGGTCTGGGAAGATAATTTAGAACCTTATACTTGTAATGTAGTTCTATGACCTGATCAATAGAAAACCTGTTTTAGGTCTGCAAAGGCGCGAAAAAAGCAAGCATCTTTATCAGAATACTGAATACCAGCAACATGAGCATAGGTAGTTCTGCCTATTAAGATGATGTTGGTGTTCCATCAGAGGATAGAATGCTAGGCCCTTGTGGAAACCAACGCTAGATCTTCCCAGTGGCCTTCTGCTTGTGCCACTGTCTTTAAAAGCAGCATACGTATCCTGGCATAGGGAACTACTGCTTTGAAGGAAGCAACAGTGCCTAAAAGTTTCATTACAATTCTTGTGGTAATGGGAGGTCATGCCTGAAGGAGGTAGAAGCTGCTAGATTTGCAGTTGCCTGTTTGTGCATTTGGTTTGGACCCTAAGAAGAGTTGAATTTGATGTGGCTGAAGATGTGACTTTTTCCTACTGATCGTAAAAACATTTGTGCTGTAGCAATGCTGCTTGCAGAGTGTGTGCTTGGCACTGTTCTTTGCTGCTGCTCCTTATCAGCCAATCGTTCAGAAATGGATACATGTGGATGGCATGTCTGTGCAGGTAAGCTGTGATGACTGCCAAAAGTTGGTAAATATGCTTGGGGCTGGAGTTACTCCCGTAGGAGAGAACTTTTAATAGGTAATGTTTTCCGCCTACCATGATACAAATGTAACAGAGAGGCACTGAATGCGAAGGTATATGAAAGTATGAATCCTCGAGATATAACACAGTCATGAAGTCGCCTTACTGTAGTAAGGAGATTGACATCTTTTAAAGTGACCACGTGAAAATGTTCTGATCAAATAAACTTGTTCAATGGTCACAGATTGAGGACCTTTAGGGTGCCAACCTACTTGGGAATGAGGAAATAGAGGGAGTAGATCTCCTGCGTTTGTTGGTATGTGGGAAGGGTCTCCTCAGCACCCTTGAAAAGAAGAGCTTATACATCTTCCTCTAGAAGCTGCAGATGGCCGAACTACATAATGACAAGGTGTCTAGATCTTCTTTCTCAAATTGCCTGGTTGATGGACCGGCCTCTTCTTCCTCTGGCTGTTGTGCCTTCTTGAGACTTTAGATTTCTAGGATATATTCGATGCCGAAGATGTCACTATGACGTTACATATTTTATCGCACCCAGCATTTGTACTATTTGTGTTTGATTGAGATATATATATATTTTATTTTACAGCAATACGCAAGACAGGTCTCACAGGTTGACACCTTGTGGTCGAGTGAAAGGCACAAATTACATACACTGTGGCGGTAAGGACCACAAGTATTTTGCACTACACTGTGGACATAAATTAAGATTTGCTTCCATGCCAGAGTCTTTAGTGCATTCTCGAGAATTGTCTCAAGACTTCTTGATGAACACTTTGAGCCAAAGGCATTCCCATTGAGTAGAATAGATGAAAACAGAGAAAAAGATTTTATGTGTTTGATGTAAGTGATTGTAGTTCTTCTTTGGAGTTGCAGGACCCAAAACGTCTGTTGACGTGTTTTTACCACTTCGATTTCAGAGCAACGTCCAGAACGCCAGAGTCCAATGGCAGAAGAAAACAATCTAAGGTGGAGCTGGTGTGCTGATGATTTCTGGAACAGGAGTGGAGCAACAATGATAAATATATTGCAAATGTACAGGTCCCACACTAGATGGCAGGAGAATGTAGAGCATGTTTATCCACAGCCACACATTTAACAAACATCTTTGTATTATATCAGTGTATTATTGGATCCATTTGCCCTGAGGAAGAACAACGCACGTTGAAACGTGTTGGCTAAAGGAGGGTAAATAAGAAATATAATTTCTTTAATACTCAAAAGTTTGGAAATCATATGAAATAGAAACTAAACATGTAAATAAATCTTAAAATGATGAATCTTTGTCATTTGTATGGTGCCTTAACAAAAGAAAACCCGAACACAAGGATTTAGAAGAAAAAATATCCTGCCTCCTGCCCATCTCCCCGGAAGGCCTCTCCACTGAAAAACTCACATCCCACTACAACGCTACCATGTCCTCCATCCTAGACGAACTAGCCCCCTTGAAACAGAAAAAACCCAGGAACACCCCCTCCAGATCCTGGTTCAACAAGGACATTAATGAGGAAAGAAGGCAACTCAGAGCCACAGAACGTCTCTAGAGAAAGAATCCCTCCTCCAGCCGTTATGAAGAACTCAGAGTAGCAGACGAAAATACAAACATATCAAGAATGAAAAATCCAACTTTTTCTACACTGTGCTGGACAAGGCCAGAAACAGACCAAGAGAACACTTTGACAGCATCAAAAAACAAACGTCCAAGCCAGTGACCTCCCATGTCCAGCCCTCTGAAGCCTTATAGGACAACTTCGCCAACTTCTTTAACGAAAAAATCTCCAAGATCGAACTTTCACTGGACATTAACATTCATCCTCCCGACAAAGACTGCCCCACTACAATCGAAACTACAGCGAGAATGCGACAGGCATCTACCTGATCTTCCTTCGATCCCATCACAGAAGCCGAGATCCTTAACCTTATCTCCGCCTCCAAGCCCTCGTCACACAACCTCGACCCCATTCCCTCCGAAATGGCCAAAGAGCTAAAACTCACCCTGGCTCCACTTTGGTGCGAAATCATGAACAGCTCACTAAAAACGGGCAGCATACCAGATTGCCTTAAAGTCGGCCAAGTCACTCCTCTTCTGAAGAAACCAGGCTTAGACTCTACCGACCTGAATAACTTCAGACCTGTCTCCAACCTCCCCTTCCTAGCCAAAATCCTAGAAAATGTGTTCTCCGTCAACTGAACAAACATATTGACAACATTAATTTGTTAGACCATCACCAATCAGGCTTTAGAAGAGGCTACAGCACCGAAACTGCAATCCTCTACATCATGGACGAAATCCTCTTCTCATTCGACTCAGACCACTGCTGTCTAATCATCCTTCTAGACTTGTCAGCAGCCTTTGACACTGTAGACCATAGTCTTCTCATCAAAGCTATCAAAGAGTGAGTAGGTGCAGACGAAGTGGTCCTTCAATGGTTCTCCTCCTCCTTCCAAAATCGCTCCCAAAGATTAAAATTCAAATCCTTTGCTTCTGACCTCCTACCCGTGAACAAGGGTGTCCCTCAAGGATCCATTCTCTCCCCTCAACTGTTCAACATATACATGGAACCCCTCACATCCATTCTGAAAAAAGCAAACGTCCCTTTTCATCTATATGCAGATGACACTCAAATCTCCTTGGAAACCTCCTCCTTTAATGACATACTAAGGCTCAACAGCACTCTCAGAGAAGTCCAAGATCGGCTATCAACAAACCACCTCAAAATCAATCAGGGAAAAACCGAGATCCTCCTCATCTCCAACAAGGAAGAAAATCCGCAAATCGCTGAATGGGTGAAAGCAATTGATACCCTCAACGGAAATCTCACCCTGACAACCTCGGTCAAATCACTGGGATTCACCCTTGACCCCAAACTATCCATGAGCAATCACATCAAGAACTCCGCCAAGAGCGCCTTCCTCAATCTGAAGCTCCTCAACAAAATCAAATCCCTCCGGTCGACCTCAAACAAGTCACCTAATCTCTGGTGCTGTCCAGACTCGACTATGGGATCGCAGCCCTCACCGGTACAGCTCGCTCACACTTAGCCCCTCTCAAAACCACCCTCAATGCAGCAGCCAGAATGGTCACTGGAATCCAAAAATTTGACCATATATCTCCCGCTCTCAGATCTAAAATGGCTCCCTGTGGAAATGCGAGCCAGCTTCAGAGCTGCCTGCCTCACACACAAAGCCCTGCACACAGGGAAACCGGAACACCTAGCTTCCAAACTCAAGAAAGCCAGTCAATCAAGAAGCCTCAGGAGTTCTAAAGCCTTCCTTCTCATCCCCCCGAAAATGCGTAAACAAAAGACTGCAGCCCGCTCTTTTTCAGGCAACGCTCCGAAAATCTGGAAATCCATCCCAATCTACATCAGAACCACCCCCTCCTTTCCAAAATTCAAAAGTCTCCTAAAAGCCCTTCACCTCAACCACGCCTTCCCGAACGCAATCACGTGACTCCCACGCCCCCCACCAGGATGTCACCTGACATTGCGCTCCCACTGGATAGCCATCAGACACCGCACGAACAATCAGCCCCTGGGTCGGCACCGCTAAGAGAAATCTCCAGCACTAGACTTGCGTTCCCTAGTCTTTGAGACTACCTCCAAACCTCTTTACCTCAATCCCACTCCTCAGATACCTAGACCTCTCAACCTCAACGATGCACCTCTGACGTTCAGCAGAACTGTATTGTTGTTTGCACACTTCTGTATTTTTCTACCATGCCATTATCCTGTATTTGTCTTCTCTATATCATGTTGTAAAGCGCTCCGATACCCTCGGGTCTGGCTAGCGCTGTAGAAAACCTCTAAATAAATAAATAATAAATAAAATGTTTATTG
Organism: Lissotriton vulgaris; assembly: GCF_964263255.1. NCBI lineage: Eukaryota > Metazoa > Chordata > Amphibia > Caudata > Salamandridae > Lissotriton > Lissotriton vulgaris. The sequence continues at coordinate 1,825,447,949 of NC_141687.1, read as the reverse complement.
CCTCCGTAAATTTCAGCACTGATTTCACTCGTTGCAATGTAGCACTCCTTGGCTATTTTCAGGTGAAGAAGGAATTTAAGGAAGGTAAACACATTGTAAACTTTAAGTCTTGAAGGATAGCATTCCTGTTTTCGTGTGGTAGCATCAAGCTGAGTTTAGCATTGTGACAAGAACAGGTCCAGAGCTGCAGGTCTTGGAGGTGGTCAAGGAAAACGAGACTGAAATCAAAAAGTGATTTTGAAACACAATTGGAGGCGTAAACAAGATTTTAGCATAGGATTAACCTCTTGCATGCTCATGACGAGCCCACGGTGCTCCGGTGTTCATGACGAGCTCAGCTCGTCATGGCCCGTGGAATGCTCAGGTGCGGAGAGAATTCCCCTGCTGTGCTGAGCATTCCACGGGAGCCAATGCACCTGTGACGAGCTGAGCTCGTCATGAGCATGCGGGCGCTGTGCGCGCCCCTCTCCCCACCAGCACAACGGGGGAATAAACCCTGCAGCGAAGGGGTTAAACTGAAAGATAATTCTTTCTTGGTTAGACATAAGGTTTTTAATGTCCCCTGTTATATTATGGAAAAGGGAGTCTAATGTTACTTATGGGTTTGTACGAAAGAAGGTAATTAAAATTATCAAAACTTGCTTGTAGTTGAGTCCTGTAAAGAAAATATCTAATGCAAGCTATACATTGATTTGTGGTGTAGTCTCAAACATAAATAATCCAATTCGCTTTTGCATCTAGAATGTTTACTCAGATACAACTCAAGTAACTAACAAGCATTTGAAATGCAATAGGGCTCGCATTTACGCGAGTTTGAGCTATTGACATTGCAAATGACAATGCCTTTTATTTTTGTTTTAGTTTTTAAAACATAAATAAAAGGCATTGTCACTTATAATGCCAATAGCTTAAACTTACCTAAATGCAAGACCTACTGCATTGCAAATGCTTGTTTGTGGTTGAACCCTTCACCTTTTCCCTAAACCTTTACTAATTGGCACACTTCTCACCTGATCACTGCCTCTCTTTTCACTGCACATCTCCCTTGCTACCACCCATTGGCCCTATCTGTACCACTTTTGTCTCCCTAAAACCTATCTACTCCGCACCTACCATAATTTACTGGAAATTTTCCATTGGTCTTACTATACCAATTGCACATCTTTCCTGTCCACACACCTAACCCCTGCACCTTTTCCTTTCCCACTCTTCACAGCTCCCCTTTCTAGTGCACCACTATTAAGGCCTAAACATACCAGTAGGCATAGGAAGGAAAAAAACGTGACCCCTCTTTCCCTTTAGGATTACATAATTGCCAAAGGGTCTAAGCCATAAGAATCTGCTTGAACAAATCTTGGATCATAAGGCAACAGCATCTGGATTCTGAGACTTGTTCTAATTTATAGTATGTACCCACAGGCCCCCTCGTGCAGAGCACTGCCAGCTGAAAAAAATCTCGCATGATATCCCCCTGCTAACACAGAGCCTGTTTGAAGCTGTTGTCCTCTTACTATAATGACGTCATCCTCAGTTCAGCTTCTACTTAATGCATTTAAAATGCAATGCCTTTATGTATTCCTTAGTCGATCTTTGAGGATGCATACGTCTCCATACATAATAATGCAGGTGGTAAGAAGGGGTACCTAAAAACATCCATCATCTAGGGCATTTTCATGCTCTACCTTTGCCCGGATAAACTCTTTACCGCAAGTTCTTTATGGCTAACCCTAAACATCAAATTCCATTTCACTTTATCCAAACATAGGGATGCCTATGATGTACATTTTTGTTTGTAATGACTCAGTAACATCCTCGGAAGTCTTACTGTTTTATCAAATTCTCCCCGTCACCAAATATTTAATCGGCAATTAGTTTGTTAAAACAGGACGCATTGCCTAGTTAATTACACAAACCTGCATGCATCAGGGAAACTACACTTAATCACCACAGTGGGCTCCATGCTGGTCCCTGTATGCTATATGCTTTAAAAATAGGCTTCCATGCATAAACACCTATTTCAATGCACACTTCCTGCTGCTAGGAGTCAGATGCAACCATTTCCAGTCCAAAATGTGAAAAATGGAATATGCTACTTACCAGTATGCATCTGTTCTTGGCATAGAGGGCTGCAGAGTGGTACATTATGAATAGATCGCCATCTGGTGTTGGGCTCGGATGATTGCACTTTGTTTTTCTCTTGGAGAGTCTTTTGTATCTTGGTGACTCCTCCCTTGGTTGGTAGTGCGCATGGGCATCGGCTCCATCCTTAGATTGTTTTGCCATAGTAGGGTTAGATGGAGTAGTGTAGTAGAATACAGATAAGAATGCCCATGTAAGTGTATCTAAATAAGATAATGTTGGAACAGACACAGGTTTCCGGGGAGGCTGGGAGGGCATGTACCACTCTGCAGCCCTCTATGCCAAGAACAGATGCATACTGGTAAGTAGCATATTCCGTTCGAGGCATATGGGCTGCAGATGGTACATTATGAATAGACTATACAGCAGTTCTCTCCCTAGCGGTGGTCGCCCGTGTCTGTTGCAACTGTCTGAAATAAAATTTTTAATACTGCTTGTCCCACTCTAGCTTGTTGTGTTGTGTGCACATCTACACAATAGTGTTTTGTGAAGGTGTGCGGTGTAACCCAGGTAGCTGCTTTGCATATGTCATCTAGTGGAATGTTTCCCAAAAATGCCATAGATGCTCCTAGTTTACGTGTAGAGTGAGCTCTAGGAGGAACAGTTACTGTTCTCTTTGCTTTTAAGTAGCATATTTGAATGCATTTTACAATACATCTGGCAATGCCCGCTTTAGATATGGGATTGCCTTTGTGTGTTGGAGAAAACGCAACAAATAGCTGTTTTGTCTTTCTGAAAGTTTGTGTTCTTTCTATGTAGTACAATATGGCCCTTCTAACATCTAGTGTATGCAGGGCTCTTTCTGCTACTGTTTGTGGTTTTGGAAAGAAAACCGGTAATTCCACTGACTGATTGATGTGGAATGCTGAAATTACCTTTGGTAAGAATTCTGGGTTTGTTCTAAGAACCACCTTATTTTGGTGTAACTGCATAAATGGTTCTTGAGTTGTAAAAGCCTGCAACTCACTTACTCTTCTAAGTGACGTGATAGCTATGAGGAAGGCCACCTTCCATGTGAGGAATTGTATTTCACACCTATGCATAGGTTCAAAGGGTGGCCCCATTAGTCTGGTAAGTACTATGTTGAGATTCCAGACTGGGGAAGGTGGTCTTCTTGGTGGAATGACTCTTTTGAGTCCCTCCATGAAAGCTTTAATTGCTGGTACTTTAAACAGGGAAATATGTTGCCTGTTTTGTAGGTACGCCGCTATAGCTGCGAGATGAACTCTTATAGAGGTGTATGCTAAGTTACATTGCTGCAAGTGTAGTAAATAGCAAATGATTTGTTTAGTGGATGCGTCCAGAGGGTTGATGTGCTTACTGTCACAGTGTATAGCAAACCTTTTCCATTTTGATGCATAGCATGCTCTGGTGGTAGGACGTCTTGCCTGTTTAATGATTTCCATACATTCTGGTGGTAAATCTAAATATCCAAACTCTATGACCTCAGGAGCCAGATCGCTAGGTTCAGTTGTTTGGGATCTGGGTGCATTATTTCTCCATGGTTCTGTGGAAGATGCATGGGTAATAATCTTAGCTTTTGATGTGGTACTTGTGAGAGTTGTAGCAGTGTGGTGAACCACGGCTGCCTTGCCCACGTGGGTGCCACTAGTATCATTGTCATTGAGTGTTGCTGCAGCTTCCGAACCAGTAACGGAATTAGTGGTAGAGGAGGGAACGCGTAAGCAAATTTGTTTGACCAATTTATCCATAGTGCATTGCCCTGGGACCGTTGGTGTGGGTACCTGGATGCGAAGTTTTTGCATTTTGCGTTCTGATTGGCAAACAGATCTATCTCTGGTTGCCCCCATTTTTGGAAGAATGGCTGCAGTATTTGGTCGTGCAGCTCCCATTCGTGTACTTGTTCTGACTGTCTGCTTAGGATGTCTGCTATCTGATTTTGAACTCCTGGTAGGTGTTCTGCTAACAGATAGATCTTTTGAGGAATGGCCCATCTCCAAATGTCCTGTGCTAGTTTGGATAGTTGGAGAGAGTGTGTCCCCCCCTGTTTTTGAATATAATACATTGCAGTCATGTTGTCTGTTCTGATCAGGACTGCCTTGCCTGTGATTTGCATTTGGAAAGCTTTTAGTGCTAGAAATACTGCTAATAGTTCTAGGTAGTTGATGTGCAGTTTCTCCACTTCCCCTGCACTGTGTATTTGTCCATATGCGCTCCCCATCCTGAGAGCGATGCGTCCGCTGTTATTATCACTTGTGGAATTGGCTCTAGGAACGACCGTCCCTTGGAAATGTTTTCCGTGTTCCACCACTTCAGAGAGCGATACGTCCGGTCGTTTACCAACACCAGATCTGTAATCTGACCTTGAGCCTGATTCCACTGTGTCGCTAGACACTCCTGTAGTGGACGCATTTGTAGTCTGGCATGTGGTATTAGCAGTATGCAGGAGGACATCATGCCTAATAGTTGCATAAACACTCGTGCTGGTAGTGAGTGTTGTGGTTGAAATCTTTGTATTAGCCCGACCATTGTTTGTATCCTGATTGGGTTGGGGTGTGCTATTGCCTTTTCTGTGTTTATCGTAGCCCCCAGGTATTGCTGAATCTGGTTTGGTTGCAAGTGTGATTTTTTGTAGTTCACCGTAAACCCTAGGTGGTGCAGCAATTGAATTGTCTTCTGTGTGTTGTGAAGACATTCTTCTTTTGACTTGGCCTTTATTAGCCAGTCGTCCAAGTATGGGAAGACATGTATTTGTTGTCTTCTTAGGTGTGCTGCCACCACAGCTAGGCATTTTGTGAAAACTCTCGGTGCTGTTGTAACACCGAACGGAAGGACTTTGAACTGATAGTGTTGTCCTTCTAATACAAACCTTAGGTATTTTCTGTGGGCTTTGTGAATTGGGATATGAAAGTAAGCGTCTTTTAGATCCAGTGTAGAAAGAAAGTCCCCTTTCTTCAGTAAAGGGAGTACTTGTTGGAGCGTGACCATGTGGAAATGCTCCGAATTTATGTAAGCATTGAGAGGTCTGAGGTCTAATATTGGTCTTAGGGACCCGTCCTTTTTGGGGATCAGGAAGTATAGAGAGTATACTCCTGTTCCTTGTTGATCTTTTGGGACCTTCTCTATTGCATGCTTTTGTAGAAGTGCTAGTACTTCTTCTCTTAACAATGTCAGATGATCTTGACTCATTGGACGCTGTTTGGGGGGGATGTTTGGTGGGGTAGCTGTGAGTTCCAGACAATAACCATGTTGGATAATTTGTCTCACCCACTTGTCTGATGTGATGTTCTCCCAGACAGGTAGGAACTGTGATAGACGTCCCCCGACCGGTGTTATGTGGTCTGGGGGGAGTTCTATGAAGTCACTGTTTTGGGGTTGAGGCGTTGCGGTTGTTATTATTTCCGCGGCCTCTACCTTTGTTGTTGTTACCTCTGTAACTGCCTCTTGAATTACCTCTGGGTGATGTTGGTGTGAAAGAGGTGGATTGCTGATTTGTTCCTGTATTCTTTGAGCCCCCTCTATAGGTGGATCTACGAAAGGAACCTCTTTGTGTTGGCTGTTGCAATGCTCCCATTGACTTAGCCGTTTCTGTATCTTTTTTCATTTTTTCTAAGGTCTCATCTGTGCTTGAACCAAACAGTGTCTTTTGATCAAATGGTTTGTTCAGTAGGGCCGTTTGTACTTCCTGTTTGAATCCTGAGATTCTAAGCCATGCATGTCTCCTTAACATGACACTGGTGTTGATAGATCTTGCTGCAGTGTCTGCTGCGTCTAGGGCGCACTTAATGGAAGTATTAGTTATTATTTTACCTTCCTGTATTAACTGATCTGCCTTTTTCTGATGTTCTTTGGGGAGATGTGTGATGAGTTTTTCTAATTCATCATAATGTGCCCTATCATAACGTGCGAGTAGTGCCTGTGTATTGGCTATACGCCAGCTATTTGCCGCCTGTGATGCTACTCTTTTGCCTGATGCATCTATTAATTTTGACTCTTTATCAGGTGGAGGAGCCTCTCCTGTAGATAATGAGTTTGCTCTTTTACGAGCGTTTGAGACCACCAGCGAGTCTAGAGGTACATGCCCTTTAATAAATATTGGATCCTTTGGAGCCGCCTTATATTTTTTTTATCAATTCTTGGGTTTAACACCCTAGCCCTCACTGGGTCTTTGAATATTTCTTCTGTGTGACTGAGAAGACCCTTCAACATAGGAAGAGTACCTGATGTTCTTTGTGCATTAGGTAGCGTCTCTAACAGGAAATCCTCTATTTGAGGTTCTGTATGTATATCTACTTTATGATATTTTGCTGCCCTATTAATGAGCTGCACAAACCCTGTGTTATCATCAGGTGGTGAAGGCTTTGAGGGATATAACTCTGGGTCGTTGTCCTCATCTGACCCTACGTCATAATTTTCCCATGGGTCATCCTCATCTGGGATGGTTTCGTCATCCCCTTGAGGTTCTCCCTCCCCTAGATCACTGTCTACATCAGACTGAGGTGTAGATGGTCTTGGTGTGGAAGGTGTAGGAATATTTGGCCTAGTGTGAGGAATAGGAGAAGAGGGTGTGACTTTAGGTCGAGGAGAAGCAGGAGGAGTTATATTTGTCCCCATTGTTCTCTTTTTTGAAGGAAGAGATTTATCTTCTGTCTGTTCATTCTTTCTCTTCTTCGTGACCACTTTGCCAGTTTGCGGATCGATAAACAAGATCTTTTGTTTGGGATCTGTATGTTGCTCCTGAATCGGTACCGAAGGTCCTGGTTCCGAAAGGTGCTTATGTTTTCGATCGTCAGTGTTTGGTGTTTTCGGCACCGAATGTCTACTCGATTCCGACTTCCTGGGTATCGAGTGAATCTTGGACGACGAATCATATTTATGTTTCGACATGGAATGTTTCGATACCGAGCTTTCCCTTGTATGTAGCCTCGGTGCCGAAGTCGATGTCGCCCTTTTCTCGGATCCGACATGGTGGGAGTCCGAGTGTTTTGGTTTCAGTTTCGGTTTCGTTGCCGGGCCCGAGGGCGGGGCGTCGGAAACTTTTTTCTGCGGTTTGACCGGGCCCGAAGGCGGGGTCGTTACCGCACGGGGTCGGTTTTTCGGTAAGGGGACGTCGTCACTCACGGTTTGTTGCTCGATGAGTTCTTCAACCTCCGACTGGTCCCCTTCCGACCCCGACTGATCCTCTTCTTCCTCAATTTGCTCGTCTCCGAACAGCTCCGGGATCGCCTCCGACTGCATTCTGGAAACCTCGTGTCTTCGAGCTCGACGATTTCTAATCGTTAGCTTGGAGGAGAATGCTGCGCAGGCTTCGCAGTCCCTGGATTCGTGTTCAGGCGATAGACAGAGGTTGCACACCTCGTGTAGGTCCTTGTGTGGGAACTTAGCACCACACGTTGGACATTTTTTGAATGGAGTCCTTTCCATGGACTCCGGGCTTGACTGCGTCGAGAAAGGCCTCCTGTTCGTCGACGTAGATCCAAGTTTTTTCTCTTCGATTTTGAATTTGCAACGCGTCGGAATGGAAATGAAACGCGTTCGATAACAATACCGTCGAATTGGAAAGGGAATACGCGCCGATAAATCACTTTTCTCTGAAGTTGATCTGGAGCGTCTCGATCCTCATCCGAACCCGATGGCGGAAAAAAACAATCTAAGGATGGAGCCGATGCCCATGCGCACTACCAACCAAGGGAGGAGTCACCAAGATACAAAAGACTCTCCAAGAGAAAAACAAAGTGCAATCATCCGAGCCCAACACCAGATGGCGATCTATTCATAATGTACCATCTGCAGCCCATATGCCTCGAACATGGTATTCAAGCTATGCTGAATAAGCTATCTGAAGCAGCACCCCTCTGCTATGCAATGTCCTATGTTAATTCTTGCAATCTCGTTTTAGTTTTAGTACAATGAGGCCTGCAAAGCCTGAGGAGAGACCTGTACCTAATATGATTAGTCTTGTCGTGACGTCATTCCTATCCTTTAGTAAAAATGACATCAGCTATACTACAATATTGTTTTGCAGTTGAGTTGTTACGTCTCAGGCCCTGATGTCATAGCAAGCAGACAGAGTGAAGAGTGGCGCCATGAGCAGAACACCAGAAACTGCTTTAAACAATAAAAAAACAGCCTCCCCTCCATAGGATGCGCAGGAGCAGCCCATACCTCCTTCTAGGCAGCAGCTCCCATTACTGACAGCCGCGGGGAGAGAAGGGCTCCGCCGCATGGGACCTGGTACCCGCTCTGTCCCGGTGCCCGCCTGCCAGTGGTAGCCCTGCTCAGAAGCCCGTCCCGGGGAGGGGGCGGCGGCGGCTCGGCTGCCGGACATTGGCTGTAGTTTCCTTGATGCTGTGGCAGCGCAAACCGCCTCCCAGGTGCCTAGTCTGGGCCATCTGTTTGTCGGGAACCCCTCGCCTCCTCCGCTCAGACCGCTCCTCCCGATGCCCCAGGAGCGTCCCTCACACTTTACTTAAGTTTGGCAACTCGTCTGGCGCGCGCAGGGCAGCGTTGCTTAACCCGTGACCGTCGTCCGGTTCCTGCCGCTGTCCTCCTCACCTCCAGCGCCCGGACACCTCCTCACTGTTGTGCAATCGGACCAGGGATGTGATGTCAGCGGGAGAGGCACTCACTCTGCTCTGCTAAAAAAACAAGCTGAAGCAGCGCACATCGTGCCTGCACGAAGAGAAACTCATGAAAAACAAGAGCTGGCCACGCGCAGCATTCAGAAGCATGGCAGCGTCAGATTCCAACGCGCGCCTTGGGATTCGGTCGCGCGCATGAACTGTCTACGTTACAAGCTCACGCACGTGACCCAATCCGAAGGCGCGCGTCAGAATCCGACGGTGCCATAGACAATGCTGAGCGCGTGGCCAGCTCTGGTCTCCCCTCGTTGTCGGCTGAGCCGACAGCTATAGCTCTCGCGGCGAGAGAGCGCTTTCGCCAGGGCGAGACCTAAAAAAGAAAAGGTATCCTGCCTGTGGGCTCCTATTCTATGTTATATTAAGCTCTTTGCACTTCACAATTAAAGTGCATCATAACACTCTGTTGTATATATTTTGCAACAGAAGTATGAGCAAGACTATTGGTCACCTTGCAGAGGTATATGCATACTCATGGATGATGAAATATCAGGAGAGATTGCTTGCCTCATTTATGTGTGCAACAGTTGAGAGAAATGTCAAATCTGATGGTTGCACTTGTGGATGTTGTAAGGCATTCTCAAAACAGAGAGGTTCCCCACTCAACCATTGATTATCCACATGTTTTTGATCATGGGAAGTAGAGCACTGCAGCATCATGTGCAACTGAAATAAGAAGGTACCAGAGAAAGAAGTAAGAATGGATTGGAAAAGATAATGCCGAACCTCTCCAAAACTATTTAAAAGTAAATACAAATTGACAAATCTTTCTTATTAGATAAACCCAGACTAATGTGGGTTCATTCGTAATCGCCAAACTTATGATAATATTCATAGAGTACTGCACCTGATTACAAAAGCAAACGGGCCCAAAGATCAGATCACCCTGGTAATCGACATGGAGAAAGCATTCCATCGAGTGGAATAGACTTCCCTACGACAGGGCCTGATCAGAGTGGGACCCATTATGCAATGATGCATTTGGGCAGCTTATCATTCCTTGCGAGCAAACCATACAGACATCTGTATTCACGCTTGTGTGGGGTCCTCGAATGGGCTGCCCTCTCTCCCCACCCACCCTTTGTTATGTTATGCAGATTTGTAGAGAGCCCTATGACCCCTGGGAGGGTATCCTGGCACTGAGCAGGTGCGAGCCTAGCTAAACCTACAGCCTAGTTTGACTACTCAAAAAGCCAGGTCTTCGGCTACATGCGGAATTCAAGAGGTGAGGAGGAGGATCTTATGTGTAGTGTAAGGTTGGCCATGCTTTAGGAGCTATGTAGGAGAAGGCTGGTTTTACATATGTGTGCAACCGAAGCCCAAATCTCTTTGGGAAGGGGGCTGTTGGAGTGTTGATAAGCCAGGCTTGCTTTTGACTAACCTGGACCTATGACTGGGCAGTTTCTGTCTTCTTTCCTGTTGATTTGTGACAGCTCCAATGTTGGCTTCTGGTCGAGCAGTAGTTTTAGTTGATATGGCTTACCTAGGTGGGCTGGAGGAGAGAGAATATTGTAAACTTTGAACACTGGGAGTGGTTTTACCCTACTCGGTAAACCTAGGAGTGTCCGAAGCCAGAAAAAAAAATGTGGAATCTACTGGCCTGAATTACAGGAGCCTTGTGAGACTGTTGTGCCACCACCAGTTTTTATACTTTGCAGCACATTGTCCACATACTTGCCAAACAAGGTTTTACCAATCAAAGGCATGTTGAGGATGTAAGCCTGTACTTCTGGATGGAAAGATGTAGACCTGCGTCAACCCTGTCTCCACATTACCTCCAGACCTGAAGACTGACAGAAACCAGCATTTTAGACATACACTGCTGCATCTCTAATGCAAGCTGATGCGTTCGCTCCAACCCTCACAATGGCTGTAGCTTTTTTTCCCTTCCACCCTCAGGGATTAAATCTAAGCAAAGTAAAATGCAATGCCACATTTGCCAGAGGTAACCGTAAGAGGGTCATGGAATGTATTGTTGGATTTCTCTGCCATGTAATTGATTCTGCAGCCTAAATTGTCAATACTTCTCCCATCTTTGTCCTGAGAAATAGAGGCCAGAGCAACAGGATTCTATGAACGACTGAGTAACTATTACAATAATTGAATATGGCCTAGTATGGCTAGTTAAATATGCCAGACCAGACTCTGGTGCATTACTTGTTCTGTAGACGGTTCTTCGATGAATGCTTTGCTTTTCATTGAGTATTCAGGGCAGGAATGGATTTAGTTGTCTTTCTGGGCTACTGCAAAAGAATCATACAGAAATACTGCTGCCTGCTGCACTGAGAACACTGGGAGGTCAAACTTCTTTGCTGTCCATTCTAGCAGTGCATGACGTCAGGTGAGCACATCTAGTGAAGAGTGCAGAAAGATCCTATCACCTTCTGTAGGCAGAGTGATGTTCCTTAATTCTTCCTCACCATTCTCTTCTTCAGAGATCTCACTATCTTTCTCATCTAGGACTGCTTCCTGATCACTATCAAGACAGCCTTTATCTCCATGTCCCTAGGCGCTGGGGGGATACGAGACGTAACACCAATGGCAGTATTTGTGGAAGGGAAAGAGGCTGTGGATGAGGTAGAGGTTGCGGTCTAATTGGAAATGTCAGAGAACATGGCAGAGGTGCTGATGTTCTTGATGGAGGACCTTGCGGAGAGTAGAGATACTGCAGTTGAGAAATTAGCCTTTTGAATGTCTATCATTTGTTACACTGCAACCATGAAAGCATGGCACCAGCATTACAGGAGATTCACTATATTGGGACATTGGTTCTTACGAGGCCCACTGACTTTTGGGTGACTTCCAAATGGGAACATTTGGGGCTCATAAACCTCAAAGTCCTGCTGAAAGTCTGTGTCTATTTACTCTTCTTGAGTCTCTCCTTCATGCTCCAGAATGCAGCAGAAACACAAGTACACAGTACTGTAAAAAGTTTTGGAGGTTTGTTTTTGGTGGCTGACGTCAGCATCTAGCTTAGCTGAACAGGCAATTGCATAGAAACCTTCAAAGTTGAATGTGAATAGGCTGGCTGTGATTCCAAAGCTGGCAAAAAAGTAATTCTACCATTAACAGCAGCTGACAGTACAAATGCAGTGGATGATTGGACTGTCAAAATGATAACCATCAATCAGTATGCCGCTGGAGCTGCCTTCAACAGGGTCATCGTTTACCAGGTTCTTGTAGTGGTCGATGGTATAGTCTAGGATGGTAATGACAGGGCACTGTCTGAAGACTTCACCAGCGAGACTGTAATTGACAGAGAGGTTGTCAGCAGGGTGTGCTTTTTTGCACTTTCAGTCGGGCCGGAGGAGAAAGATTTTTGAGCCGTTTTCAGAGCAAGTTGTTACTTTTCTTTTTTCAAAGCCTTCTCTGATGAAAGCTTGATCTTGTCCTTGGAAAGGGTAGCTGAAGGGCAGTTAGACTGGTCATCCTCAGGGTGGTCTTCCGCCAAACTTTTTGCCTACACCCCTCCTATTTTTGCAATTCTCATTTTTGTTGTCCTTAGGATTCTGCACTTTACCACAGCTAACCAGTACTAAAGTGTTTGTGCTCTCGCCCATAAACATGATAGAAAAGTCTTCTAACCAATTGACATATTTAATGTATTTGTAAGTCCCTAGTAAAATGGTATCCAATGTACCCAAGGCCTCTAGATTAAATACTACTAGTGGTCCTGCAGGGCTGATTGTGCCACCCATGGAAAACATGTCTCAGGCTTCCCACTTCGACCTGGTAAAATAAATCTATTGCCAGGCCCAAGCCAGCCTTCTTTTTTAATACATACAAGTCACCCCAAGGGTAGGCCCTAAAGCTGAACGCACATCTGGCTAAAGACCAAGTGGAAGTCAAAATGCAGCCGATGTAAGGTCAAAGATCGGTAAGAGCAGAGCTTTTTCTGTTGACTCCCTCACACATGAAGTGGAGTAGAAATCTGTGCTACGGTGGTCTCTAGTAGAGAGCACAGAATCTCCACCTCATTCAATGAAATTGAGATTGTTTCAAATGACACAGGACTTACCATCGCAGCCCTGCATCTCATTGGAACCAGGGCCGGCTCTAGGGCGGTGCGATCGGTGCCACCGCACTGGGCGCTGACTTGGGGTGGGGGCCCTACATTCATCCTTTTAAAAGCACTCGATGCCGCATACATTGTCCCAGAAATTTTTAGGCATCAATAAAAATTACAACTCCGTTGATTAATGTTCTTCCTGGAGAGATACCGGAGCTTTGTCTAGTGAAAGTTTTGACTCATTATAGGGCAGATGGTTAATTTGCCTGCTACAAAGAACGTGTCCCATTCACATCACAAAGTGCATCTAATATAAATAGGTCAATGGGTTACCGCTTTTGTCAGAGATCCTTTTGTTACTTGCCGTTTAAAAGTTAAAATCCCAGCGTAGAGCAGTGAGCTATTAACTGCCAAAGGGCTGCATGCAAACTGCAGGGAAAATATTAGGGATATTTTTTGCCCCGTCTTCGTTGCCCTAATATTGCAAAAGTGGTTCATTTGGGAAGAAACCCATTTTTATTATTAAACGAAAACCCCTAACAATAGTGTTACATTTTAAATTCTGAATTTGTGTTTTACTAGATCAAGGACTCAAGCTACACTGCCTATCAGTCTGGATGAAATGTAACTCCTACTCCTTGTATGCCTATGTCCTATGTAACATTTCCTATGTACTGATTTACACACCAATGATTGAATGTCTCTGTGCAATTGTGTGTGTGATGTAAAGTGTTCTGACATCTTAAACTGGTATGAGTGGTGCTATAATACTAAATGAATCTAAGAGACAGTGGTTATGGAGACTTGAGGGGCACTGTCAAATGGCGGTAGTGAAGGAATGCGTGGCGGAGGTGGTCATGGTGGAGGGCGCCAACAAACATTGTTGCGCAGGGCGCCACCGGTGCTAAAGCCGGCCCAGATTGGAAAAGCTGCTGCGCGATGCATCTCCATGCAAGGGCTTTGCACTGCACACTTTAGCTCAAATGTACTGCCACGGTGTGATGCATTCCCACGCAAGGATCTTGCATTGCCATCGCAGCTCTCCATAACAACTGCTGTGCAACGCATCTCAATGCCAGGACCTCGCATAGCCTCTGCTGCACGACACATCCTAGAGTCCGGACTCTACATCAATCCGCAACCAAGCTTTAAAATATTTTGTTCAGTGGACCACAGCATCTCCATTTCATACAATGAAATTTCGATTGTTTTAAATGAGGTGGATGGGCTACCAAATACAAGGTTGTTAGGCCTATTGATATTGTAACAATTTACTATTTAAGTTTACTGAGTTTTCCCAGCCTTTCAAGAGGAGTCGAGCATGGGAATTTATGATAAAGCAAATGATGGAAAACTTAGATTCTGACAAGGAGTCACTTTTTCAAACTCTCGTTCCTTCTCCCACAAAGCCTTACTGGTCATCCATGCACAAATTGCCTCACCTATTCCTCAATTATGGCAAAGAGCAAGTGGTCTTGTATTTTCAGAACTCTCTCATTGGCCAACATTCATGTATGTATGTACGTCATGGTATTTATATAGCCCAAACTTAGCTAGAAAGCAACGGAGCACTGTACCTTACATATGGGGAATGGGAGGAAAGCTACAAGAATGTTTACATCAAGTGGGGATTACACTAATATAATTAACAGATTACATTCCACTTTTTTGTTTAAGAACTGGGCGATTAAGTGATCTGCCCAGAATCACACAATGTTCAGTCAAGTGCTGAGATTCAAATTGACAGCTCTGGTAGGTAGGTCACATCTTGTCACGAAGACTAGATTCACTTTCTGCTTACAAACTGTGCCCCTGAATACACCACTCCATCTGCATGACTCACCATTGCTCCCTGGTCTACAGAGAATGCCTGCATAGTGCTCTAGGAGCATTACTGCAATAGGGTCAATGGCTTACCTGCAAAAGCTTCTGTAAGCATAGAGAGTGTCCATATTTGGCAGACAGATGCAGGGCATTTCTTCCTGCAGGGATACATAAGGCAGGCTTTAGTAGAAGATATAGTTAGACAAAAACAGTATGTATTGCACTATTAGCATAAAAGAACAAGTTACTTACCTTCGGTAACGCTTTTTCTGGTGGATACAGTATTTGCCTGTGAATTCCTCACCTTGTGAATATCCCCTTGCGTCAGCAACATTCGGAAATTCTTTTTGTAGCTTCGCGCTGACGTGGACGACGTCACAGAGGCACGGCATAGCTCGTGCGGCTCCGCTGACGTCACAGACTCCATGACAGGCCCACGTCGGCGTGATGACATCAGTTTCGCCCTTTTTTCCGTGCCTTCAAGGCACACGGACGGATCAACAATAGTAGATATACACACAATGTACATAGTACCAAATAATCAAAATAGCACACACAGTGTGAAGCCAATGCAGGAAAGCACATGAAATAAAACATTTCCTTTGACAATAAAAATATTAACATTACAGTAACTCAGGTACAGAAGAGTGGACAACGGGGAGGCAGGTGGTCAGTGAAGAATACACAGGCAGATACTGTATCCACCAGAAAAAGCGTTACCGAAGGTAAGTAACTTGTTCTTCTGATGGATACATCTGCCAGTGGATTCCTCACCTTGCGAATAGTCCCACAGCAGTCCCCACTCCCGGAGGAGGGTGTCCACTCTCCTATACCAGAAAATCTTGGAGGACAGAGCGCGCAAAGTGGCCGTCCTTCCTCACCTCGGAATCCAAGCAGTAATACTTCGCGAAATTGTGGAGGGAGGCCCAAGTCGCCGCTCTACAAATGTCCTCTACAGGTACACCCCTGGACAAAGCAGATGTAGAAGACTTTGCTCAAGTAGAGTGGCTCTCATACCCTCTGGAGGTTCCTTACCCGCCAGGGCGTACCACATCTTAATGCACAGGATAATCCATCTCGACAGCGTGCGCTTATGCACCTCCTTCCCCTTCTTGCAGCCAGCAAATCCAACAAAGAGCTGGTCATCCACACGATAGTCTCTAGTCCTATCTAGGTAGAAGCTCACCGCTCTCTTCGGGTCCAAGCGGTGAAGTCTCCCCTCCTCCTTGGAAGGGTGAGGGGGAGGCTAGAAGGTAGGGAGGGTAATGGACTGCCCTAAATGGAAGGGAGTTACCACCTTCGGCAGAAAAGCAGCCCTGGTCCTGAGAACCATTCGTTCAGCATGAATGGTCAAGAATGGGGGCTTAGAACTAAGAGCCTGAGGCGCATTTACCCTCCTTGCCGAGGTAATTGCAACCAGAAAGACCGTTTTAAAAGACAACAGCCTCAAGGGACACTTGTGTAATGGTTCAAAAGGCGAACCCATTAAAAAAGTGAGCACAAGATTCAAGTCCCATTGAGGTACAATAAAGGGAGTAGGAGGAAATGTATTTGTAAGGCCTTTTAGAAACCTCAAACCAATAGGAGATTTAAACAAAGACGGCTGATCCGCCGAACAGAAAAAGGCTGACAATGCCGATAAATAACCTTTGACGGTAGCAACAGCAAACTCTTGCCGAGCCGAAGAAAGCGCAAATTGAAGTATATCAGATAAATAAGCCCTCAAAGGATCGATGGACTTCTCTCCACACCAAGCAACAAATTTAGACCATCGACTTGGTGGAGTCACGCCTTGCCGATAAAATGACATCCACCACGTCGTGCGGGAGAGAAAATGAATTCAGGTTCCCCCGTTAAATCTCCAGGCATGAAGGTGTAAGGTCTGGAGGTGGGGGTGTAGAACATGCCCCTCCATCTGAGAGAGGAGATCTGCAGTGAGAGGGAGACGGAGCAGCATGCACAAGGAGAGGTGGAGAAGATCTGTGTACCACACCCTTCTTGGCCAATCCGGGGCGATCAAAATGACTTGGGGCCCGGTCTTGGCGAATCTTCCTCAGAACCCGAGGGATCAAAGGTATGAGAGGAAACGCATAAAGGTATGAGAGGAAACGCATAAAGGAGTCGTGAGCCCCAACTCAACTGAAACTCGTCCCCCAAGGCTCCCTGCATCGGAAACTGGAGACTGCAGAATGACGGGCAGTGAGCGTTCGAGAGTAGCGGACAGGTCCACCTGAGGAGATCCCCACATCCGAAAGACGTGACGAACCACCTCCGGGTGAAGCCTCCACTCGTGGTCAGCCAAGAACTGCCGACAGACGGTCTGCACGCACATTCAGAACTCCGGCCAGATGATTTGCCATCAGGCAAATCTGATGGTCCTGAACCCAGGACCAGAGACGCAAAGCCTCTCTGCAGAGACACTGCGACCCCACTCTTCCCTGCTTGTTTACATACCACATCGCGGTGGTGTTGTCAGTCAGGACTTGAACCGACAGGGAAGGGAGGAAGGCCTGGAGTGCTAGACGTATTGCCCATAACTCCAGAAGGTTGATGTGAAGCAACCTTTCCTCTGGAGACCAAAGACCCTTGATCTCCAGATCCCCCAGATGAGCACCCCACCCTAGAGTGGATGCTTCAGTTATCACCGTGGCCACTGATGGAGGTAGTTAAAATGTCTTTCCTTGAAACAGGTTGCCTTCCCTGCCCCACCAAGTCAGATCCGCTGCAGCTTCTCTGGAGATCCTGACTGACTACCACTGGAGTGCCCTCATGTGCCAGCATGCATGGTTGACCAACAGAATGCAGGAGGCAATCAGACCGAGCAGATGTAGGACCTTCAGGACGGGAACAACCACTTCATTGTAAAATAATTTCCTGTATGTCGCGAATCCTTTGAGGAGGGAATGCCCGATATACAGTTGTGTCCAGTACTGCACCAATGAACAGGATGCACTGGGAGGGCACCAGGTGAGACTTGGGTACATTTATCGAAAAACCCAATCTGTACAACAACTAAGTTGTGACCTGCAGATGATGGAGCACTGTCTCTGGAGATTCCGCTTTGATCAGCCAATCGTCCAGACAAGGAAACACCGGAATCCCTGACCTTCTGAGATGTGCAGCCACCACCTTGGTGAAGACTTGAGGCACAGTAGTAAGACCAAACGGAAGGACCGCAAACTGGTAGTGCTGCGATCACACCGTAAAACAAAGATACTTCCTGTGCGACTTCAGGATCGGGATGTGAAAATACGCATCCTGCAAGTTGATCGACACCATCCAGTCTTCTTCCAGCAGTGCCTGAAGAACCTGTGCAAGGGTGAGCATCTTTAACTTTCCTGTTTCAGATAAAAGTTCAAGATCCTGAGATCCAGGATTGGACGAAGTCTGCCATCCTTTTTGGGTATCAGGAAATACCGGGAGTAGCATCCCTGACCCCTTTCCTGCTCCGGAACCACCTCTATCGTGCCTTTTCTTAGCAACGCCAGGACTTCCTCCTGCAGACGCCGCAGGTGGTCCTCCGTGCAAAAGCCTTGGCAAGGAGGGTAATTCGGCGGGGATTCCCGAAAGGGAAGTGCATATCCATTCTCTACGAGATTGAGAACCCAAAGGTCCGAAGTGACAGATTCCCAATCCCGCAGAAAATAGGTAAGCCGGCCCCCCACTAGACCCACATGATGCGGAATGGCGGATCTAGGGCTGCTTGGCTGTGGTGGGAGGGGGTTGGGAAGAGGAAGAGGAGGAGGAGGAAGCTTGACGGCCTCTAGGACAAGCTCTTTGCCTGCCCCTGTACGACTTGTACAACGTATTTTGCTGCTGCTGCGACTGTTTGTGGGTCCAAAAGGAAGACCTGCCAAATCCTCTGCACCTTTTCCCCCCAGTACCCCTGGACTGTAGGCCCAAAGATCTTTCTGTCGCTCTGCTGTCCTTGAACCTCTCCAACGCAGCATCAGCCTTCTTCCTAAATAAACCTGACCCATCAAAGGGCAAATCCATCAAGGTAGCCTGGACATTCGCAGAAAATTCTGAGGACTTCAGCCATGCTGCTCTTCTGGTGGCCACCGAAGAACCCATCACTCTTGCCACCGAGTCAGCAGTGTCCAACCCACTCTGAATGACCTGCCGAGCAGCAGCTTGAGTGTCAGTAATCACTTCTTGAAAGTCTTTCCTATCCCCCTCAGGAATCTTTGGAGCCAGCTGTTTGACAGAATCCATCAAAGCATGGATATAGCGTCCCATGAGACAAGTAGCATTTGTCGATTTGAGTGCCATACTTGCCGAAGAAAAGACTTTTTTTGAGGCCTGGTCCTGCTTTTACAACTCCTTATCCCCAGGAACCTGAGGAAAAGCGCCAGAAGATCTATTCGAGCAGGCAGCCTGCACAACCAAGCTCTCTGGTAAAGGGTGCGAAGACAAAACGTCTGGGTCACCAGGAGCCACCCTGTACCTTCTCGCAACAACCCTTGAAACAGCAGGGGATGTCAGTGGTCTTTTCCACAGTTCTAATATTGGCTCCGCCAAGGCATCATTGAAAGGGAGCATGGGCTCCACAACAGAGGATGGCGAATGAAGGACCTCTGTCAGAATGTTTGATTTGAACTCAGAAGTAGGAAGTGTTATGTTCAACCAATTCTCCGCCTTCCTTATAACTACGTGATATGGAGTAACATCCTTAGAAGGGGCGTCAGAAACAGAGGCCAATTCCCAATCAGGAGAAAGCTCAAGACCACTATCCTCCCTTAGATCGTCGAAAAGATCCTCCGAATCCTGCAGCTCACCCTCTTCCATTTCTGCATCACGGTACCTCTGCTCTTCCAGAAGTCTGAGCTTCATGCCTCGACCTCTCCTTCAGGAATGACGTAGACGGATCCTGAACCGACTCCGACGGAGTCGGAGCTGGCGTCGAACTCAAAGCCGGAGGGCCCGAATGTTGTTCGCGAGGTCGGATCGGATTCGGCATCGAGGACATGGGCGTCGAAGGCTACAGTGTCGAAGGCTTCGGCGGCGGCGAGAAATGCCAAGGCGGCGTCGGAGCCGGCATGAAAGGCACAGGAGCATATGCCTGGGGAATACCCATATTGAATGCCAATGGACCTGTGGGACCAACCGGTGCTCCAGAGGGGTACATATCTCTGGAATACACTCCATACATTGCATTCAGAAACTGAGTAGGGTCCTGACCTGGAGCCAGAAACGCAGGATAAGAGCTCACAGGCTGCTCTCGAGAAACCGGAGTCTTCTCGACCTCTACCTCTTCCTCAGGCTGGTGCACCGGGGTCGACGAACCCTCTGGCAACGGAGCCTCTTCTACTCCTTCCTCTTCTTCCCGGACAGGTGAATGAGAAGGAGGCGGAGAAGGATTTGACACTGGCTTAGGTGAAAGAACCGGCGAATCTGCAGGCGAAGCCTCACCCTCGGAGTCTTGAACTTCTGGAGACAGAGACACCTCATCCTTGCAAAGCGACTTCACCTGCGACTTCAGTCTCGAGTCCGAGCCCTTTCCAGAATGATGTCGAGACTCATGTCTTCTCTTCTAGTGCTTCTTTTTAGTTGACTTAGAAGCATGACCCGAAGACTACCTCGAGTGCGACTTCGAACAAGACCTCGACCGTCTAGTTCGAGAACTCGAACTCTTCCTGTCCCTCTTGTTCTTCAACCTGGCAACACAGAGCTTTGCTTCCCTCTCACGAAGTGCATTGGGATTCATTTTCTAACAAGAAGAACATCCCTGGACGTCATGGTCCGAGCTCAAACACCATACGCAGTACTCGTGCGGGTCCGTTATCGACATCATCTTACCGCATTCACCACACGGTTTAAACCCGGTATTTTTCGAAGACATGCCGACTTTGAAGAACAAGAAACACTTTAACAACGAAAACTCACAAAGTAACTATCAAGCTACAGAGGATCCCTCGAAAACGGTTAGCGTTGATGACGCGAAAAAAGGGAACTGATGTCATCACGCCGACGTGGGTCTGTTATGGAGTCGGTGACGTCAGCGAAACTGCCCGAGCGATGCCATGCCTCTGTGACGTCCACGTCGGCGCAAAGCTACAAAAGGAATTTCCGAAGGTTGCTGACGCAAGGGGATATTCACAAGGTGAGGAATCCATCGGAAGATGTATCCATCAGAAATTCCAACACATGGAAGGTGTTAAAGCAATATGCAGTGAAAGACTAGATCCATCAAGGCATACAATTCAGTAAAGTGAAAAGAAGGAATAACTTCTTACCTGTTACTCCAATTCTCTCCTAGGGGAATCTCCATTGAAGTCATAAGCATTTGAATAGGTCGGCCCATGTCTGGGAACCCCGGAGCACAAGGTGTTGACGTTCTTCTTCAGGAAGGCCTGCAGAAACACTTAAGAACCTAATGTTCAACCTAGTAAACACGCTACATTGAAGAAATACTTCAGATTGTACTAACAAAAGGGTTAGAATAGCCCAGAATACATATAATTTTGAAGTGAAAATTCTAGAAAACAGCTTAAATCTCTTTCACAAACCCTTTTTTGTAAAGGAAGAAGATGAAGGATAGCAGGACAGAGTAGCCCCATAGGCTGCCGTTTTTTGTGTCTGTGCATTTAAGGACTTCAAGATCACCAGTATCCCATCACGCCTAGCAGGTGACAGTTGCCTCAGTTGTTTTTGAAGGAATGTGTCAGCGATAGGTAATCCCAATAATATCCGCTGTTATGTCCCCCGGGAAAGCAAGCGGGTCGCTTATGACTTCAATGGAGATTCCCCTACAAGAGAACCGGAGAAACTATTCCTTCTCTCGTAGGGGATCTCCATTAAAGTCATAAGTGTTTGAATTGAATAACAAGCCCATCCCCAACAACAAGGCAGAGGAAAATAGAGGAATGACAATAGGCTTGAAATAAGCAAACACATTTCTGAAGGGAGGCATGTCCCACAAGAGTGTCTGCTTCACTATAGGGACATTTCTCATCAAAGTGGCAGTAGCTGCTTTATCTCTAGTAGAGCTTGCCTTAGGTACAGCTGATAAGGTCTAGTTGGCTTCTTGATATCATAAGAGAATGCAAGACACTATAAATCGGGAGATGGATTGTTTAGAAGTGGCTAAAACTGTACGGACCGGCCCATAATTTATAAACAATTGGTCTGATACATGTAGTCACAAGTCTTGTCTAGACAAAACTTCAAGACCCGCCTCACATCCAGCGAATGAAGATTTCTTTAAGCCACGGTTGAAGGGTGCTAAAAGAATGTTGGCAATGAAATTGTCTGATTGCCATGAAAGTCCAGAACTACCTTGGGGAAGAAGTTAGGGTGAGTCCTCATAACTACCTTGTTAGAGTGTAAGACAGTGTAGGGCTTGTGAGAACATAATGCCTGATTTTCACTAACCCACAAGGAAAGCTACTTTCCAAGAGATATGCTGTAGGGACGCCTTATGAATGGGTTCAAAAGGGGCCTGCATGAGACTTAACAGGACTATATTAAGCGCCCAGGGAAGGGAAGGACACCAAATGGGAGGGAAAACCTTCTTTAGCACATTAAGAAAATCCTTGATCACTGGGATTTTGAAAAAAAGAAGTTTGTGAGGGACATTTTCTGTAGGCAGTGAGTGCAGCCAAGTGAAGTCGTAGGGAAGAGAATTACAAACCAGATTTTTGGAAATGGAGAAGACAGGGAAGGATAACATTTTCCTGGCAAGCAGTCGGCTCTATGGTTTTGGAGGAACACCAAATGCAAAATCTCTTCCTCTTTAAGGCATATGCAGAACGGGTTGATGGCTGTTTAGCCTCCTTGAGGATGTCCGTGCAACCTTGTGGCAAGTTCAAGTGTCACATTGCACCAGCTCAGGAGCCATGTTGCCAAATTCAAAGAGGAGAGATTGGGGTGAACCATTTGGCCTCCGAACTTCGTTAGCTGGTCTGGTCGGCATGGCAGCTTTGGATGTGGACGCTGTGACCAGTGAAGGAGGTCTGTAAACCACCACTGATGGGGTCACTCCAGGGTAATCAGGATGAGTCTGGCACTTGACAGTTTGAGTAGGAATGCAGCAATCGGAGGGATTGGAGGAAAGACTTAAAGAAATTTGCCAGACCAGTCGATACATAGGGCATTCCCCAGAGTGGCAGGTTGGAAGTAACTTGAGGCATAGTCTTGGGATTTTTTGTTTTCTGCTGTGGCGAACAAGTCCATGTGCAGGGAGCCCCACAGCCAGAAGATGTCTTGCACAACATCGTCACAGGAGACTCATTAGTGATTTTCTTACAGAACCCTGCTGAGGGTGTCCGCCTGCACATGTTGAACACCTGGGAGGTGGGTCTTGACTGCTCGGAGCTCAACGAGATTGATGTGATATATCATCTCCTTTGGAGACCATGTGCCTTGAATTTGGAGATGATCCATTTGAGTTCCCCACCTCAGTAACAATGCATCTGTCACTATGGCTTGAGAGGGAGCCTATTGGTGGAAAGGCATCCTGTGAAGAAGATTGGTTGAAGAGCTCCACCATTTCAGAGATTATTTGCGCATAAGGGGGGGATCATGATCTGGTCTACTCAGTTGCTTGGTGCCACTGGTCCTTGAGACATTACAGCAGGGGACACATGTGGAGGTGTGCATTCGGCGTGAGGAAGATACATGAGGCCGTGGAGCTGAGGAGGGATGACACTGACCTCACCGTGGGATAAGATGCATTCACTAGAGTAACATTTACGACAGATCGATGAAAGTCACTCCTCTGAAGGACACACTTTTGCCTGCTGTGCGTCAATGGAGGCCCCTAAGTATTGCAAAGCCTGAACCGGGATTGAGATTAACTTGATGTGGTTGAGGTAAAAACCCAACCATTGAAGGACTTTGCATGTACAGTTAAAATGCTGCTGGGCTTTCTGTGAAATTGACACCTTGATTAACCAATCGCCTAGACAGGGATAGACAAAGATTCAGTGCCTCCTGAGATGAGCAGCAACTACTGCCCTGCACTTCAAAATGGTCCTGGGAGCTGACTTGAGGCCGAATTGTAGGACCTGGTATTGATAGTGGTTCTGCCCCATAACAAACCTCAAGAATTTGCGATATTTCTTGGTGATGGGCACATGAAAATAAGTATCTTGGAAGTCTATGGAACAGAGTCAATCCCCTGTTGTAGTTTGGGATAGATCGAACGTAATGCCAGCATTCTAAACTTTTCTCACCAAATCCATTTGTTGGCTACTTTTAAGTCGAGAATGGGTCTGAATTTCTCCTAGTCTTTTTTCTTCACCAGATAGTATTGGTCGTAGATGGCTGTACCCCATTGGTAGTAGGGAACAACCTCCACCGCACATTTCTGTAGCAAGAAGCATGTGCAGATGATGGCTGGAAGGTTTTGGTGGTATGGTCGGGGGAGGATTGGTGAATTTGAGAGACAATACAATATTCAGAACACAGGTGTCTTCTGTGATTTTTGCATCTCTGCCAGAAAGTGTGGGATGCTTCCCCCTATCGGAGTGGCTAATAGAAAAGGGGGAATGGAATATTCCAGGTTTGGCGCTTTCAGGAAGGACACCCTCTAGATGGTCATCACTGCTGTTGCTGGTATGGCTGCTGCTGCTGTGGCTGCGGGGACCCTGGGACCAATGAGGGGTTTGAACCCTCTGAGGGTAAAACCGGCACTGGTAAGGCCTGAAAGAATGCCTTTGCTCCTTTGGTCTTTCTAGACTGACAGCCTTAAGAATCTGCATTTTAGACTTCATATGAGCCATCTCATTGTGGCTGCTGAAGAGAGTAGACTCTGAAAAAGGAAGTTTTAAGATCCTTTGCTGCGACTGATTTAAGAGATGTGAGGCAGAGCCAGGAATGTAGCCTTGAGACAATACCATGACAATATTCTTGTGCTGATAACAGGGAGGAGTCTGCTGTGGCGTTAATGACATGGTTGGACATCATGAGGCCTTCATTAACAATATTGAGGAAGTCTTTCCTTGGGAAAAATGTCTGCAAATTGCTGGATAGAGTCCCAGAGCGCTCCATCATATCTACACAGAAGGGCAGTAGCACTGGCCAATTCATGGTGGTTGCGGCCGTGTTACAAACTTTGTGGCCCATAATGTACAATTCTGTTGCTCTCCTTACCAGGAGGAACTGAAGAAGCAGGGGTGGTAGCATGATGCTTCTTGCTGACAGAATGACCACGAGTCAGGAGGTGGATCAGGTCTGGGGAGGAAAAGGGGATCTTGCACAGGAGGTCTATATTTTTTTCTGTAGCCTCGCAGGAAGGAAGGATTTGGTTGAGGCTGGGGTTAGTAACAGTTCCATCATTGGTTCCAAAAGACCGGGAACCAATGGAAGCAGAGGTCTTGAAGATGACCGCTGGTGTAGAGTCTAAAATATAACAAATGTGGTAGGTGTGGGGACCAAAATATGAATATAAAGTTTTGCCGCAACTCTATTAGGACCTCCTGCAATGTGGTAATGTCTAACACTGGAGAGACGCAAGGCGGGGGGAAATCGTTCAGTGTCGGCGAATATCGTCCAATTCATATAAAGAGGACAATGTGTGTTGAAGTCGATGTCTGGATTTTGTATGGGCCCTGGACTGAGATCCATGGCTGTTTGACAAGAGCACATAGGCATATGAATACCTTGAATGACACCAGCGATGGTGTGACCGAAGCCGCGTTCTGGAGAGCGATCTATGCCTTGGCAGGGCTAAAGGTGAAGGCATTGGTGTTGGTGGATGAGGTGGAGAGGGAGGTGAAGAATCTGGCAGCACTATCAAGGAAGAGGGAGAATAGGCCCTTGAGTACTCCGAATCAGGGGACAAATAGATTTACATCCTTTTTCTCCTCTTTTCTTGTGTCCTTGACAAAGAGATGGATTTAGACGTCGATGACTCAATGGGGGATCTCCTCCAACCCATAACTGTTTCTCGGCATCAATGGATCACCATATCTCGGCATAGACTGATCACCTCGTCTCAATGTCAATATACTCCTCGACATCAATCTTACAGAGTGTGTCTTATGGCACATGACGTCTACCTTGCCTCAAGGTTAATCTGCTTCTTTTTATTGACGGCCATTGAGCCCTGGACAGCGAGCAAGTTGGTGCCATATCGACCCTTTATGTCAACTGGGAAACAGGCAGTTGTCTGGCTGGCACCCTCTTTATGGATCTTCCACATTCCTCAAGAGGCAGATGTGAGAACCCTGGTAGAGGACTGACACTTTGAGACTGGACTTGTGGCATATGTTGTTCTTCCATGCCATGAAAGCTAATTTTCTCTCTCTCCCTCACTGTGCAATGTGAAAACTTCATGCAGTGTTTGCATTACTTTGGAACATGTGTAGATGGAAGGCGGAATATACATACGTGTTGAGGGTCTGATTTGGCCATTTTACTCCCAGAGGCAGTGCCACTTATCAAATAAAGAAGGCATAACTATTAACAAAATGCCTTAAAATTCTGTCAGAAAATACTGTGAGAGGTTGATGAAATACATCGAATGATTCAAAGAAAACATATTATACAGGTGAGGTTGAAGAAAAAAAAGAAGAAAAAAAAAAGGTTGAGCCCGATGCTCCAGGATCCTGTCACCAGGTGCCGGAAAAAAGAACTGAGGCAACTGCCACCTGCTAGGCATGATGGGATACTGGTGATCTGAGTCCTTAAAAGCGCAGATAAGGTTTTAAACTCACATAATGGCAGCATATGGGGTACACTGCCCTGCTATCCTTAATCCTCTTCCTTTACAAAAAGGTTTTATGAAATATTTAAGCTATTTTATAAAAATTTCACTTCAAAATTGTATGTATTCAAGGGTATTTTACCCTTTTTGTAAGTACAATCTGAAGTATTTCTGCATTGTAGCTTGTTTTGTAAGCTGTGCATCATGTTCTCAAGTGTTTCTGCAGGCCTGCCTGAAGAAAGGTAAACATCTACACTTAAGAAGATATTCTATGAAGAAGTCCTCCGGGATTCCTGCATGTGGGCGGAACTATTCAAACTCTTAGGACTATCCATGGAGATTCCCTATGAGAGAACTAAAGTTACCCTGCCTTGCCACTGAAAGACTAGAAAAGAAACCAGAATGCTTTGGAAGATATACAAGCCACCTTGCAGCTGTCGATGGAGAGCAGCATGCTAATGACCGCACTATATAGCAATGATGAGAAGTGGTTGATTAATAACTTGGTTACACAGACAGTGTGTGCTAATAAAGTTCTCTCATATCATAACAATATAAATAACAGCTGTTACTATGACTTAATTTAATGATACTCAATTAATCAACGTCAGTAGTTTAAAGGCCTGAAGTGGACCTGCCAGAAATAAAACTTCTGATCAGAATCTTAAATTTGCAGGAGTCTTACCTTTATCTCACTAAGCAAAGCTGCACGTGCAACACTAACATGGCTAAGGCAGTGGCTGATGTAAAAAGTCCATGGGCTCTTCACCATTATCAGCTTGTGAGCAGTGGAACCAGAAACTGTTTCAGTTCAGGGCACAGTACCTGATAGCACACACATGTTTGTGTAACAAATGAGCATGCCCTCTTGTGTGCCTATTGTAGGCGTCGGTAACGTCAGCGGAGTCGTGTGCAATGCCGTGCCTCTATGACGTCCAAGCCCACGTCAGAGCGAAGCTACAAAAATAATTTCCGAATGTTGCTGACGCAAGGGGATATTCACAAGGTGAGGAATCCACATGGCAGATGTATATCAGAAAGCACACACATGTTTGTGTAACAAATGAGCATGCCCTCTTGTGTGCACACATGCACTCACCAATTCCCTTTTGGGGGAAAAAGGAAGGAATTATTTGAGGATTTTTCTGACGAGAGGATTAGCAGAAGGGCATTTATAAAGGGAAAGATCCAGCAGATTGAGTAACCGAGAGCCCATAACGATGGGTCTTTCCCATTACCAACTTGTGGGCATAAACCAAAGCAAATATAAAATGGGAGGAGAAGGCAGAATGGGGCAGTGTTTGAAAGTGGGTTATTGGTAGGGGCAAATGTAGGTCTGCCACTGGCAATAAGGCCACTAACACATGATAGGACTCAGCATAGGTCTTATAAAAGTATTCCTTTGCTCAACCCTTGGTAACGTGGCTGCGAGCAGACAAGCTTAACTTCAAAGACAGGTATGTAAAGCATTTAAAAAC
Source organism: Lissotriton vulgaris (assembly GCF_964263255.1). Taxonomy (NCBI): domain Eukaryota; kingdom Metazoa; phylum Chordata; class Amphibia; order Caudata; family Salamandridae; genus Lissotriton; species Lissotriton vulgaris. The sequence continues at coordinate 1,825,420,250 of NC_141687.1, read as the reverse complement.
ACAATTTCAGTAAATAATTAAGACAACACAAAATAAAAATCCAACACCAATTTATAAAAAATAGGTAATATTTTTATCTTTTAAATGACACCAAAACGAAAATAATCCACTGTAGGAACCAGAGATATGAATTGTTAAAGATTAGTCACTTTCTAGTGCTTAGAAACCAACAGTGCCCCTTAAGTCATTTCGGTTTTCTCTGTCAGGCACTCACCTTTATAAATTGTTCTGTAGTGGGCCGCCTTCTTCAGCAACTGGGGTCCAGTTAGAACACCTTCCTGGCGTTCTGCTTGCGGGTCCCAAAGTATCCAACACACAATCCAAGGTTCTGGAATCTCCAAGAGGGTCCTTGAAAGTGTGAAACTTCAATTCCGCAACCCACTTGAACAAAACCCTTACAAATCCACTGGTACTCCAGGCTTTGAATTCTTTTTGGGGCCGTCCAGGTGAGCTCTGTTAAACTGTAGCTTGCAGGGAGTTTCCACTCTTGAGTCTTTTGGCAGCAAGGTAATCCACGGGGCTGTAGTTTCAGATGGTGCAGTCTTTATAGGTCAGGCCTTAGAGTTCCTTTCACACAGCAAGATCTTCAGCACAGCACTTCATGCTTCATTCAGTTTCAAGCAGCAGATCTGGAGGGCTCTGCCCCTCTCAGATACGTATTCAAAATTCTCTGGGTCAAGCACCAGGTCACTGCTGACCAATGAGAGCAGGGCACCTCCTCATAGTTATGACCACATCCTGTGGAGTGTGGCATTAGTTTGTCCCAGAGTGCATCATTCTTCCAAATCCATAATGGCTGATTTTCCAGCAAGGAGGTAAGAGCTGGCTAAACACACCCCCTACCATCTGCACATACCTTTCTTAAGCCTAGCCCTGACTCTGGGTCACGACTGTCATAGTGGACTGAAACCCAGGCCTCCCCTCTTGCCTTTTAAGAGCGTAGTTTACATCGGCACCTCCTGGCCTGGCATTCCTATAGAACAGCACACTGCCCTCCCAGCAACCTGGCTAATCCACTTAACTCTGACCAATCAGGGTAGACCACTGAAAGGCTGAATTTGGACTTACAAACAAGAAAGTCTCATAACTTATTGTATGTACACTTTAGGAGAAATGTAACAATATAATATTGTTGGATTTACTACTACCATTGTTGGATGTCTTTGAATGGTCCGGCTAGTCCTCTCCTATCAATATTTATAAATCAATCACTTCCTACCATGTTAACCTATGGGCCATGGGGTTTGCAATACGGAAAATGATCTGGGCCACTTTTCAAGAACCAGGGCTTATAAAACCATATTTAATAAGTATTTCCCTAATTTCTACAGGACCCCCACCCCCTGTGCAACTAGGGGAGACTTCAGGGGTTCTGAATCTGCAGAAATATTGCAGATCATCCTTACCCACTTCTTCTAGCATCAAAGTCGAATTTGAGCAGCTCTTAAATACAATGTGGGGAGTGAAATGTAAAATTTCACTTTACCCAGGCATATAAAAACTCATTTTATAAGCGCGCTCCTTATAGATAACTGACTCTCCACCCCTGGGATACCTAGGCTTGACCCTGGGGGTCCCATATATGCAAAAACATGGTAGGTTTTTAATTTCTAAGGGCCCCTACCCCCAAAGTCGAGTTTGGGCACAATTTAAGGTTTAAAATCTGTCCTGGCCACCAGTGCAGCTTTTAAACTGATCTCAGGCTTCAGCACTGCACACATGCTGGTGCAGAGAATCTGCTGGCCTCTAAACTGCCATGCCCCAGGATACTGGAGACTTCTAGGTAGTTTCCATCCCCTGCCCTATTACATACTAGGGGCTTAGGTGGTAGGTCATGCCAATTACAGGGGTACCCCGCCATACCATAGTGTACCCTAGTGTATGTTGGGTGTCTCAACTGTATTCTAATGTGTTCCTTTTAGCTTGCACTGGCCCTGGGCCTGGTTAAACAGAGCCCAGGGTCAGTCAGTCAGTAACCACCAGTTCCAGTCAGCAAAAAGTTGGGAGGTGCCCAGGGCACATTATGACTTTGCAACAGGTAGATTAGAGATAGGGAAACAAATCTGAAAGAACGGTGTAGAAATAACTTAGCATCATTCTGGCAAGTAGCCTCAAAAGCATATTATCAATATAATATTAGTGAAATAGCCCATGTAGTCTTCCAGACTACATCTATGATAAGTGCTGCCTGCAGAATGCCACAAAAGCAGCCTTAGTTCTGTACCACCATGTCCTAATGGAAAACAGAGAAATGTTTTGAAGCCTAAAGGGCTTGCTGTCCACTGATGCATTCAGCCAGTATTGTGGATACCGTGAAAGAAGTCTTGCACTGAAGTTGTTTTAGGTTTCACAAGGCCAATATATCAAAACGTTTAGCAGCCAACCTGGCAAGGACCACGTTTAAGTCACATGCTACCAGGTAACTCCATGGACCTAAATGGGAGGACAACCTCTGAGGTCTGTTGTTGTAGAATACAGTGGCTGCACGGTATGCTAGGCAGATGTCCACCTACAGTCCTATCTTGCTAGGTTAAGTGACCTAATAATGCACCACCAACTAGGCAGGTGAGAGGATTGATGCTCATTGCTACAGCCCAATGGAAGAACCTCAGCTTATACAGAGTCCGGGTGAAGGTCTTACGAACAGTCACCTGTATTTATAAGTTCTCTGAGAAGAGATAGGTTTGCAAAGTTTAGATCCTGAGAAACCATGCACTAAGTGATGGTAGGGACTCTGGTGCAGCACTTTCCCTTGCTCCATGGTCAGGAGGTCCGAGGAAGTAGGCGAGTTCCTTTTGAAGCAGAGAGTTGCTGTATGGAATTAAGACTTGCCTGTGTCATGGCAGAGTCATTCGAATGACTAAGCATCCTTGGCTCTCTGATCTTCTGCAGAACTTTGAGAATCAGAGGATTTATACAGGCACACAAGAATAACCCATCCACTCCACTACAAGGCCATTGCCTGGGATGAATGCCCCCCTGCCCTTCCAACAGATGTACTAGTCACTCGAGGCATGAGTGGCTAAGTTGTTTATGAGTAGTTCCTGGACAATTCCTCATTCACATGGCGAGTGAAGACTCTGCTCAGACTATCTGTTTCAGTATTGCCGATCCCAACAGCTATGTGAGGTGCTCGCATTGACATGAAGTGTTGTAAGGCCTATTCCAGAGAAGCTCAGCTGGTGAAGTGGGTGCCCTCTTTTTTCCTCAGACAGAAGAGGGCTCTGATATTATCTGTTTCATCCAACATAAGGAATATGCTACTTACCAGTATGCATCTGTTCTTGGCATAGAGGGCTGCAGAGTGGTACATTATGAATAGATCGCCATCTGGTGTTGGGCTCGGATGATTGCACTTTGTTTTTCTCTTGGAGAGTCTTTTGTATCTTGGTGACTCCTCCCTTAGTTGGTAGTGCGCATGGGCATCGGCTCCATCCTTAGATTGTTTTGCCATAGTAGGGTTAGATGGAGTAGTATAGTAGAATACAGATAAGAGTGCCCATGTAAGTGTATCTAAATAAGATAGTGTTGGAACAGACACAGGTTTCCGGGGAGGCTGGGAGGGCATGTACCACTCTGCAGCCCTCTATGCCAAGAACAGATGCATACTGGTAAGTAGCATATTCCGTTCGAGGCATATGGGCTGCAGATGGTACATTATGAATAGACTATACAGCAGTTCTCTCCCTAGCGGTGGTCGCCCGTGTCTGTTGCAACTGTCTGAAACAATGTTTTTAATACTGCTTGTCCCACTCTAGCTTGTTGTGTTGAGTGCACATCTACACAATAATGTTTTGTGAAAGTGTGCGGTGTAACCCAGGTAGCCGCTTTGCATATGTCATCTAGTGGAATGTTTCCCAGAAATGCCATAGATGCCCCTAGTTTACGTGTAGAGTGAGCTCTAGGAGGAACAGTTAATGTTCTCTTTGCTTTTAAGTAGCATATTTGAATGCATTTTACAATCCACCTGGCAATGCCCGCTTTGGAGATGGGATTGCCTTTATGTGTGGGAGAAAACGCAACAAATAGCTGTTTTGTCTTTCTGAAAGTTTGTGTTCTCTCTATATAGTACAATATGGCCCTTCTAACATCCAGTGTATGTAGGGCTCTTTCCGCTACTGTTTGTGGTTTTGGAAAGAAAACCGGTAATTCCACTGACTGATTGATGTGGAATGCTGAAATAACCTTTGGTAAGAATTTTGGGTTTGTTCTAAGAACCACTTTATTTTGGTGTAGCTGCATAAATGGTTCCTGAATCGTAAAAGCCTGCAGTTCACTTACTCTTCTAAGTGACGTGATAGCTATGAGGAAGGCCACCTTCCATGTGAGGAATTGTATTTCACACCTATGCATAGGTTCAAAGGGTGGCCCCATTAGTCTGGTAAGCACTATGTTGAGATTCCAGACTGGGGAAGGTGGTCTTCTTGGTGGAATGACTCTTTTGAGTCCTTCCATGAAAGCTTTAATTGCTGGTACTTTAAACAATGACAGGTGTTGTCTGTTTTGTAGGTATGCCGCTATGGCTGCTAGATGAACCCTAATAGATGTATATGCTAGATTACATTGTTGTAAGTGTAATAAGTAGCAAATGATTTGTTTAGTGGATGCGTCCAGAGGGTTGATGTGCTTACTGTTACAGTGTATAGCAAACCTCTTCCATTTTGCTGCATAGCATGCTCTGGTGGTAGGACGTCTTGCCTGTTTAATGATTTCCATGCATTCTGGTGGTAAATCTAAATACCCAAACTCTATGACCTCAGGAGCCAGATCGCTAGGTTCAGTTGTTTGGGATCTGGGTGCATTATTTCTCCATGGTTCTGTGTAAGATGCATGGGTAATAATCTTAGCTTTTGATGTGGTACTTGTGAGAGTTGTAGCAGCGTGGTGAACCACGGCTGTCTTGCCCACGTGGGTGCCACTAGTATCATTGTCATTGAGTGCTGCTGCAGTTTCCTCACCAGTAGTGGAATTAGTGGTAGAGGAGGGAACGCGTAAGCAAATTTGTTGGACCAATTTATCCACAGTGCATTGCCCTGGGACCTTTGGTGTGGGTACCTGGATGCGAATTGTTTGCATTTTGCGTTTTGATGATTTGCAAACAGATCTATCTCTGGTTGCCCCCATTTTTGGAAGAATGGCTGTAGTATTTGGTCGTGCAGTTCCCATTCGTGAACTTGTTCTGACTGTCTGCTTAGGATGTCTGCTATCTGATTTTGAATTCCTGGTAGGTGTTCCGCTAACAGGTAGATTTTTTGAGGAATGGCCCATCTCCATATGTTCTGTGCTAGTTTGGACAGTTGGAGAGAGTGTGTCCCCCCCTGTTTTTGAATATAATACATTGCAGTCATGTTGTCTGTTCTGATCAGGACTGCCTTGTTTGTTATTTGTATTTGGAAAGCTTTTAGTGCTAGAAATATTGCTAACAGTTCCAGGTAGTTGATGTGCAGCTTCTTTTGCTGCGCACTCCACTTCCCCTGTACTGTGTATTTGTCCATATGCGCTCCCCATCCGGAGAGCGATGCGTCCGCTGTTATTATTACTTGTGGAACTGGCTCTAGGAACGACCGTCCTTTGGAAATGTTTTCTGTGTTCCACCACTTCAGAGAGCGATACGTCCGGTCGTTTACCAACACCAGATCTGTAATCTGACCTTGAGCCTGATTCCACTGTGTCGCTAGACACTCTTGTAGTGGACGCATTTGTAGTCTGGCATGTGGTATTAGCAGTATGCAAGAGGACATCATGCCTAATAGTTGCATAAACACTCGTGCTGGTAGTGAGTGTTGTGGTTGAAATTTTTGTATTAACCCGACCATTGTCTGTACTCTGATTGGGTTGGGGTATGCTATTGCCTTTTCTGTGTCTACTGTAGCCCCCAGGTATTGCTGGATCTGGTTTGGTTGCAGGTGTGATTTTTTGTAGTTCACCGTAAACCCTAGGTGGTGCAGCAGTTGAATTGTCTTCTGTGTGTTGTGAAGACATTCTTCCTTGGATTTGGCCTTTATTAGCCAATCGTCCAAGTATGGGAAGACATGTATTTGTTGTCTTCTTAGGTGTGCTGCCACCACAGCTAGGCATTTTGTGAAAACTCTCGGTGCTGTTGTGACACCGAACGGAAGGACCTTGAACTGGTAGTGTTGTCCTTCTAACACAAACCTTAGGTATTTTCTGTGGGCTTTGTGAATTGGGATATGAAAGTAAGCGTCTTTTAGATCCAGTGTAGAAAGAAAGTCCCCTTGCTTCAGTAAAGGGAGTACTTGTTGGAGCGTGACCATGTGGAAGTGCTCCGAATTTATGTAAGCATTGAGAGGTCTGAGGTCTAATATTGGTCGTAGGGACCCGTCCTTTTTGGGGATCAGGAAGTATAGAGAGTATACTCCTGTTCCTTGTTGATCCTTTGGGACCTTCTCTATTGCATGCTTTTGTAGAAGTGCTAGCACTTCTTCTCTTAACAATGTCAAATGATCCTGACTCATTGGGCGCTGTTTGGGGGGGATGTTTGGCGGGGTAGCTGTGAGTTCTAGGCAATAACCATGTTGGATAATTTGTCTCACCCACTTGTCTGACGTGATGTCTTCCCAGACAGGTAGGAACTGTGATAGACGTCCCCCGACCGGTGTTATGTGGTCTGGGGGGAGATCTATGAAGTCACTGTTTTGGTGTTGAGGCGTTGCGGGTGTTATTATTTCCGCGGCCTCTACCCTTATTGTTGTTACCTCTGTAATTACCTCTTGAATTACCTCTGGGTGATGTTGGTGTGAAAGATGTGGATTGCTGATTTGTTCCTGTGTTTTTTGAGCCCCCTCTATAGGTGGATCTACGAAAGGAACCTCTGTGCGTTGGCTGTTGCAATGCTCCCATTGACTTAGCCGTTTCTGTATCCTTTTCTAATGTCTCGTCTGTACTTGAACCGAACAATGTCTTCTGATCAAATGGTCTGTTCAGTAGGGCTGTTTGAACTTCCTGTTTGAATCCTGAGATTCTGAGCCATGCGTGCCTTCTTAGCATGACACTAGTGTTAATAGACCTTGCTGCAGTGTCTGCTGCGTCTAACGCACACTTAATGGAAGTATTAGTTATTATTTTACCTTCCTGAATTAATTGGTCTGCCTTCTTTTGATGTTCTTTAGGAAGATGTGTGAGAAGCTTTTCTAACTCATCGTAATGTGCCCTGTCGTAACGTGCGAGTAGAGCTTGTGTATTAGCTATACGCCAGCTATTTGCTGCCTGTGATGCTACTCTCTTGCCTGATGCATCTATTAACTTCGACTCTTTATCTGGTGGAGGAGCCTCTCCTGTAGATAATGAGTTTGCTCTCTTACGAGCGGTTGAGACCACCAGCGAGTCTAGAGGTACATGCCCTCTAATAAATATTGGGTCCTTTGGAGCCGCTTTATATTTTTTATCGATTCTTGGGTTTAACACCCTGGCTCTCACTGGGTTTTCGAATATTTCTTCTGTGTGAGTGAGAAGACCCTTTAGCATAGGAAGAGTACCTGATGTTCTCTGTGCACTAGGTAGAGTCTCTAACAAGAAATCCTCTATCTGAGGTTCTGTGTGCATATCTAGTTTGTGATATTTTGCTGCCCTATTAATGAGCTGCACAAAACCTGTGTTATCATCAGGTGGTGAAGGCTTTGAGGGGTATAGCTCTGGGTCGTTGTCTTCATCTGACCCTACATCGTAATTTTCCCATGGATCTTCCTCATCCTGGATAGATTCGTCATCCCCTTGAGGTTCTCCCTCCCCTATATCACTGTCTACATCTGACTGAGGTGTAGCTGGTCTTGGTGTGGAGGGTGTAGGAATATGTGGCCTATTGTGAGGAATAGGAGAAGAGGGTGTGTCTTTAGGACGAGGAGAAGCAGGAGGAGTTATGTTCGTCCCCATTGTTCTCTTTTTTGGAGGAAGAGGTTTATCTTCTGACTGTTCACTCTTTCTCTTCTTAGTGACCACTTTCCCAGTTTGTGGGTCAATAAACAAGATCTTTTGCTTGGGATCTGTTTGTTGCTCTTGAATCGGTACCGAGGGTCCTGGTTCCGAGAGCTGTTTTTGTTTTCGATCCTCAGATCTTTCTGGTTTCGACACCGAATGTCTGCTCGATTCCGATTTTTTGGGTATCGAGTGTCTTTTGGGCGATACATCATATTTCTTTTTCGACATGGAATGTTTCGATACCGAGCTCTCCTTTATATGCCGCCTCGGTGTCGAAGTCGATGACGCCCTTTTCTCGGATCCGACGTGGTGGGATTCCGAGTGTTTCGGTTTCAGTTTCGGTTTCGTTGCCGGGCCCGAAGGCGGGGCGTCGGAAACTTTTTTCAGCGATTTGACCGGGCCCGAGGGCGGGGTCGTTACCGCACGGGGTCGGTTTTTCGGTAAGGGGACGTCGTCACTCACGGTTTGTTGCTGGAAGAGTTCTTCAACCTCCGACTGGTCCCCTTCCGACCCCGACTGGTCCTCTTCTTCCTCGATTTGTTCGTCTCCGAACAGCTCCGGGATCGCCTCCGCCTGCATTCTGGAAGCCTCGTGCCTTCGAGCTCGACGATTTCTGATCGTTAGCTTGGAGGAGAATGCTGCGCAGGCTTCGCAGTCCCTGGATTCGTGTTCAGGCGATAGGCAGAGGTTGCACACCTCGTGTAGGTCCTTGTGTGGGAACTTAGCACCACACGATGGACATTTTTTGAATGGAGTCCTTTCCATGGACTCCGGGCTTGACTGCGCCGAGAAAGGTCTCTTGTTCCTCGACGTAGATCCAAGTTTTTCTCTTCTATTTTGAATTTGTAACGCGTCGGAATGGAAAAGAACGCGTTCGCTAACAATACCGTCGAATTGGAAAGGGAATACGCGCCGAAAAATCACTTTCTTCAGAAGTTGATCCGGAGCGTCTCGATCTTCATCCGAACCCGATGGCGGAAAAAAACAATCTAAGGATGGAGCCGATGCCCATGCGCACTACCAACTAAGGGAGGAGTCACCAAGATACAAAAGACTCTCCAAGAGAAAAACAAAGTGCAATCATCCGAGCCCAACACCAGATGGCGATCTATTCATAATGTACCATCTGCAGCCCATATGCCTCGAACCTGTGGATTTCACCACTGGAAAGAAGGCTTTCTGTTCTGGAAATATTGCTTCCAGTTGAAGGAAGGAAACTGACTTGTCCCACAAGGCACTGGCCGGCTGATCCAGGCAATGTGATTACCACTTACTGTACGAAGACTGATGATCACAAGCTGAGAGATGGGATTGAACCGGTCCTCAAGCATTTGGCACTAGTGGTCCATTAGATATAACTGCAGGATATATGTATTGCTTTGCATGGGGTACCACTGCTAGGCAAGATGCCTGTAACCTCAAGCTTCTGGATCCATCTGGATGAAACCGTATCATCGCATGTGAAGTGAGGCAGTCAGTCAGGAGGAGCCCCATGAATGTGTGAAGTGGAATCTCATGTGTAGTACCATGGTGAGAGTTAGTAAGTTCAGTGAGAACTTAACTGATATAACACTGAGTGTCAGGACTAGACCGCAATCTGCATTCTCCTTGAAGGACAGCGAAACTAATTAAAATATCTGAAAAGAACAAAAGGGTGTCTGCGCTAGGTTTTGTTTAAGGAATCCGCTGAGTGAAAGAGCAGCAGCTTGCAATCCTTACATTTAATAGGAAAAATATAAAATAATGAGAATGTGCATGCACATAAGGAATTGAGAATGCCTCGTAGTAGGCACTAATTCTTTGTACTGGCAAGCAAAGAAATCCATTTTAAAGATATGAAAGCAGTTTCCAGTTCTTTGATTAGGTGGCAAGGTATCCACAAACTGAGACTTTGAAAGAGCCAGGGTGTAAGAGAAGCACAGCACGGATGTGCTGGACCTTTTGGTTTCAGTCAATCATTCAAACTGTACTTGTATAGAGCGGCTTATCAACCGTTAGGGTATCTAGACGCTGTGCTTCGGTGTCAGACGAAGAGCCAGGTCTTGAGCCCCTTTCTGAAGTCAGTCAGCAAGGGTGAGTTATGGAGATGTAGGGGAACAGAGTTCCATGACTTGGTAGCGAGGTGGGAAAAGGAGTGTTCTCCGGAGAGGCAGTGGTGGATATGCAGTATCTGTACGGGGCAAGGAGAGCAGAGCGGAGGTTCCTAGGTGGTAGGTGGAAATCAATGTGGTGGTTCACGTAGCCAAGGGTCCTTGGTCGTGGAGGGCTTTTTAGGATTGGGTCAGTAGTTTGAATTGGGATCTTCTCTGGAGGGGGAGCCAGTGGAGGTCTTTCAGGTGCTGGTGATGTGGATTCTCTTGGGCAGGGTGGGGGATCAGCCTAGCTGCTGTGTTCTGGATCGTCAGGAGTCTTCTCAAGAATTCGGTGGTGGTAGCTGTATAGAGTGTAGTCCAGCCAGCTGGTGAGGAGGGCCTGTGTCACTGGTGCTGGTGGGGAGTCATTCGAAGATTCTGAAGAGCATGAGTAGAGTGAGGAAATAGGCTGAGGCGATGGCATTTACCTGGCTTTTCATGGAGAGTTTGCTGTCCAGGATGATGCCAAAGTTGTGGGTGTGGTCTTTCGGAGTGACGGTGGATCAGAGTTCTGATGGTCACCAGGAGTCATGTCTGCCGAAGATCAGTACTTTAGTTTTATCAGTGTTGAGTGTCAGGCTGAGATGGTCTTCATACAGTTGTGGAAGTTGGACTTGGTCACGGTGGGGTCCGCTGAGGGCGAGAGAAGGAGCTGGGTGTCCTCGGTAAAAAATATCACTATGTTGTAACTTGATGGAGGGCCTACTCTCACTCTTGTGGCTGGCGTAGGTGGCTCAGACACAAGGCATCACACTTTGAGCTGGGTAGAATGAGAATTAAACAGGGCTTTAAACTGTTTTTTCAGGTGTGAGAACTGCTACACAACGCATCACACTACGGTGGGCAGAACAGTCCTTCTTTACAAGTTATCATACTGTGTACAGCTGAACAGACTACCTAATATACAAGTAAGCACAATGAATGGACTGAGATATATAAAGGCATCATACTGGTATGGATGGGGTTGCTGATCAAACAGACTATGCTGCTATCGCTGACTGACACATATCTGTATACGGATTTATACTGTGGTCTGCTCTTTATTGACAACCACATAGTTTATAGCTATCTGAATTGAAGACTTCTGCTCAGAAACAGTACTATAATCATAGTAATGTCAGTCCGGCATACCACAGAAATACAACATCGAGCATCTATGCCATCTTTCAGATTATAGCAATGCCAAAAGAAATGCTCTCTCCCTTATTACTTGAGACATACCAACAGCATCATGACTGGTGATGTCCACTCCATGCAACAAGATGGTGTTCAGGCAGTCCAGGTTACCCTTGGAGGCCACAACATGGAATCTGCAAGTAGAAGAAACATGACTACATCAGACAAGCCATAATAAGAAGGATAAGAATGGACAGAGGTCAGAGGTGCTCAAATATAAATCTGGGGATAAATCTGGGGATAAATCTGGCTTGTCTTGGGTGCACCAAGACAAGCCAGGAAGTTGTAGTATCCATGTAGGGCCAGGACGGGACAATGGAATTATACTTGCAAGGGTTGGAAGATGGGAATACATACATAAGGGCAGGGTGATTAGAATACACACCCCACATTACACATTTCTTTCAGGCATATCAAATTTTAGAGTCCTTATTGCCAAGTACAATGCTCCACTTTTCCAATCACTGGTCCTAGGTTTGTGCTATAGAATGATCAATATATGCAGGCCCGATAATGGGGCTGATAGATGCAATGTAGGCAACAGGACAGCTGGCGAAGGGAATACTTGCACAAGAAATAATTGGTGGGAATGAATACGTGAACGAAGACCGGGCCAAAAGATGGGAGCACATGCTAAAGAACAAGACTGTACAATACGAATGTGATACTGCTTTGAGATGGAAATGCATGCATAAGAATTGTTTTGGCAGGCTGAAAGGCATGCAAGCGTATGGGATTTTGAGATGGCTATATGTGCAATATGCATAGGGCCAAGAGAGGTAATACATCAATAAAAGCAGGGATTTGAGAATAGAGAAATGTGCAAGAAGACCTGGGTGGTGGGAACAAGGCTTGGTAGTAGAAATGCTTCTGAGAGGACCGGGCTACAAGTACAGGAAGCATGCATAGGGCAGGACTTTGTGATACCGATGTGTGCAGGAGGGCAGGATAGGTAGGTGGGACTATATAGAGGCAAAGCAGGCAGAAAGAAGAGAATATATGCAACAAATATGACATGGCTGGGAAACACATTTGGTACACTGAACAAGAGACAGAGATAGCAGTAAAAAAGGCTTGAAAGACTAAAAGATGCATAGAAATGGGACTTTGAGATTCCAACATGGGCAAAAGGAAAGGCATGGTAGATTGGATGGGAATACCATTTTATAATGCAAATATGTGCACAAGAACAGGGCCAACAGTTTGCAATCCATGCATACATTAAAATTGCAGTTGCTGTGCACACAAACTAGTTTGTTCCAGAGAAATCCATTACCTTTCCGCATAAACATTATTCTTCACAAAACACGTGTTGATGCCCGGGGCTTTCTCAAACCTCAAAAAACATGTGTGACTGGCATCAAAATGCAGACTCCCAGTCTTCATGAGGGATGGAGTGACGTGTGGTTCCCATACAGACATGTCTGTACGCTAGTAGAGAAGGACAGCATAATCCTTTACAACCATGTAGGCAGGCGAACACCGCATGCGGTCCCAGGTGCACGTACTTGACTTTTGTCACACTGATGATTTGATGAGTGCCACGGTATCAACAAAGTGGTGTTATGCTGTTCCTCTAAGAGGGGGAGAGGAGAAAGGACTAAAAGGAGTCAAAACAGAAGGCTAGGACCCACTTGAACCAGGTGCGTTCTACAGTTGGAATCCATTGGTTGGATTTTAATGCCCTCACACACCCTCTCAGGTGTCATGCTTCATCATCTGTGTTGCTCCTCGTTGGGTTGGAGGTGCAATACCAAACGGGCTCACCTAAAAAGGGGCACTTTATCGGAGATCTTTTATACAACAGCCATATCGTGAAGTGCGGGTGTGGGGCGAGAAATGTGTAGATGGATTAAGATAGGGCTGTGAGTGACTGAATGCATGGGGCAGGACATTGTGATACCGATATGTGCTAAAATAGGGCTGGGAGTACCTAGCACCGATTATTTTATGCTGGGGGTCTCCTGCCCTAATTCAAAACAGTGAACACAGCACTCATCACAATATAATGTCTCCTATTAGTGTGTCCGTTACAAAGAAATGAGGGTCAACATGTTTCTCACGTTGTGAATAATAACTTGCGATTCTTCAGGACCAGGAAAAGACCAACACTATCTACACTTAAGAATCATTGGCCATCCATTTAAGCCAAAGAAGATGGTCAATCCCTAGTATGTGGATATACCTGTGATAATCTGGATCTGCCTATGGTTTCAAAAATCCAGGCTTCAAAAGTACCCGGTGGTTATCACATAGGGCTTGGCTCCTATGTGTTGGGAGTTTTGCTTCCCTGTGCGCTTCCTCACGACCTACCCACTCCACCGGGTCCTACACCACTCACAGAGACCAAATAAGAATACGATACAGGATTGGATTAACATGATTGAGGCATAAACTCTACTTTAACTACTTGGTAAAACCCTAGAGCCCTGTAATTCATACAGTTCATAACTCGACCGGATACAGGGCAGCCCGGCCATGGGAGGGTCTAGAATCCAAAAACCCTTATCCATTAAATAGTCAACGTTAAAAACATGTCATCTTACTCTCCCAATGAAGTATAAAGATATGTGCCAGCCATTAAAGGTTGAGTAACTATATGGCAGAGGAACAAGGGTCCAACTAGTAAATGCAAGGTCAGAGTCACTCACAGAAGTCCATGTCGGGCAAACAGACCCTCCTAAAGCCATGGCTCTTCAGTGTCACAGTGCCTGTTGAGTATTCAGGCATCTGCAAATTGCGCAGCCAGGAGCCAAGCATTGGCACAGCCATTAGGTATGGCTTTGACAAGCTGAAGTAATGATTCATTAAAAAAAAACATTTTTAATCACAAGCATATGCCCAAAAAAAAAAATAGACTGCCAAGTATAAGTGGTCATCATAAGCTTGCATACAAATTTTCAATGTAAAAAAAAATTCACTGATGTGTTTTTTTTTTTAACTAGTGATGTTTTTAAATAAATACTTTTAGTTGCCTCATGCACTTTATTATTTGTGAAGGAGAGAGGAATACATCGCCTCCTAATCAAATCGCAGACAGCTACAGTGTCATGTCTCTGTATAACTTCAGGTTTAAAAGGAGACCAAAAATAAATCACGAGTTATAACATCCAAAATGCAGACTAAATTGATTGCGTGCATTTACTCTTCCTATTAACAAAACGAAAATACACTTTTAACAAGCATTCAATGCAATGATTTCGCCTTTGGAAAAGTTAGAGCTATTGGCATTGTAAATGACAACATTTGTATTTATGTGTTGGTTTTGAAAACAGATAAATAAATGGCATTGTCATTTACATTGCCATTAGGTTAATCTCGGCAGCCTCTGCACTCCCTAGCATTCTGCAGTCAATCTGCACTCCCTAGCACTCCCTAGCAGTCTCTCTGCAGTCTCTCTGCAGTCTCTCTGCAGTCCCTAGCACTCACTAGTCACTCTGCATTCTCTAGCACTCCCTAGTCACTCTGCACTCTCTAGCACTCCCTAGTCACTCTGCACTCTCTAGCACTCCCTAGCACTCAATAGTCACTCTGCACTCTCTAGCACTCCCTAGCACTCTGCCCTCTGCACTCTCTAGCACTCACTAGTCACTCTGCACTCTCTAGCACTCCCTAGTCACTCTGCACTCTCTAGCACTCCCTAGTCACTCTGCACTCTCTAGCACTCCATAGCACTGCAGCCAGCCTTCCCGCCCCAGACTGATATCCACTGAAGCGACGAGGAGGTCCGGGCACTCCCTGGGACGCTCCGTGCCAGGGGCTGAGGGTGGCGATTAGCAAACGTGCATTCCACCGGAAATCTTTGAAATAAATCCAGTTTAAAGAAAACGGAGGGTCGGTGGCAGTCAGAACAGAAATTCTATTAAAAAAATATATAACCTGCAACCCACGGGCTGGTCCAAGCTACGAGGGGAGATACGCAGCAGCGAGCGTCACCCGAAATAAACCCACGCAGAGAATAAAGTATCCAAGAGAAGAACTGGGCAAAAGCAAGACAAGCTGGTTAAATACAGTAAGACTTGTGCCAATCGGAGGTTTGAAGCCTGGCAACAATGTGATGCAGCCTAGATGAACAAGGCTTCGAGGCGCCTTCGGGCCCGGGAGAGCAGGTGGGAAGCCGGGCACAGCGCTCGAGCCACATCCGGGGAGCCCGACTGGCAGGTCGGTGCCGGGGCTAAGGGGCGTGTGCACTGCCCCGGAGCCGGTGGGGCGGGCCAGATGTCACCTTGAGGGCCCGCTCTGATAGAAGACAAGCGAAAGGACACCGAGAAAACTTTCAGGGAGCCGAGCCTTCCAGCTGGCAAGACGAGCAATTCATTCCAACCTCCCCTGTCCGTCTCCCTCTCGTGGCCTCCTCCTCTCCCCTCCTTTCTGCCCTCCTCCTTCCCTCTTTTCCTCCCCTGCACTGCCCTGCCGCCACCTTTCTGCCCTCTCTACTCCCACACTTTAGGAAAATGAGCTGTCAGAAAGCAGCGAAAAAATGTAGAGCTAGCGTTAAGACCCATTACACCACTTCCCGATCAGTCTTCTCGAAGAGAGAGGGGGGGTGGGGGGAGGGAGGGGGAGAGGCGGCAGAGAGGTCTGGAGAAGCAGGAGGAACTAGCATGTCCCATTAGCCTCCGTCTAACCTTGTTAAAAAACAGTTGTCTCCAGTCTGAGGAGCCGAATAATTTTTATTTGTGGGCAGGCGTCCC
This sequence comes from Lissotriton vulgaris, assembly GCF_964263255.1. Classification (NCBI taxonomy): domain Eukaryota; kingdom Metazoa; phylum Chordata; class Amphibia; order Caudata; family Salamandridae; genus Lissotriton; species Lissotriton vulgaris. The sequence goes on along the minus strand of NC_141687.1, from coordinate 1,825,404,313 downwards.
CGTGTGCCAGAGCCCTGCATGAACACCCCCCACGCCATGTGCAGCGGAAGGAGGCCGCCCCCTCCCTCGGCGCTCGGGGAAAGGAGGTCAGTGCAATTAAACACGAGTATTGAATTTGGCTGGGGGCTGGAGTAAGCAGATGACCGCTGCTTCTTTAGACCCGCTCCCGCCCCCGTCATTCAAGTAACCTCCGAGGCGTCCCCTTCTAACGCTCTCCTCCCAGCCCGTCTCTGACTCACCCCGGGGGGGGGGGGGGGCGGGGGTGATCGTGCCCGGAGACAAACTGAGGAGAATAATCACCATCATTAGAGCAGCGGCCCCCGAAGTGAGCCCCCGCCCGATCGATAAACACGGCGAGGTGCCAGTCACCTCCTAATGCCGCGCAGACCACTGGGCTGACAGCTCTGGGGCTAATTGCATGTCACACTCTGCCTGTCTGGGCTGGCTTCCAACGCCCCTTCTCTCCTCTCCGCCCCCCGCAGAGCGCCCGGAGCTCAAACTCCTCTGCTACAGATTTCTAGCCGCAGAGCACCTCGTGCAGCTCCTGCGGTGCCGGGCTGCTCCCTCGGCTCTGTTTGCGGAGGGGGAGGGGAGGTAGGGCAGGGAGGGAGGGGCACCTCCGTCTGCCGGAGGATGCCCCGGAGGCAGGCGTCTCGCTTCACTCCCACAGCCGCTCGAGTGACAGGCTGCGCATTACCGCTCCCCTCCCCGGGCCGCCCGCCTCCTCGCCGTCCCCAGGCACACTTCACAACTTCAAACAGACGGGCTCTTCCGGGAGCCCTCCCCCACACAAACCCGCAGACCTCCCCCGCCGCCGCAGCCCAAATTAACTGGACTTAGCCCCCCCGACACCTCACATACACGACAGTTAGGATTTTGCACCACAACTGTGTCCAGGACACTAGATATAGTCTCAATATTCACAGACGAGATTTCTCCCTCAGCAGGTTTTCTACCCTCACATTTATCTGGGCCATGTGCAGATATCCCCAATCACGCGACATACTTTCCCCAACTTGTCTAGGACTGGGTCAGGGGCAGCCCATCCCCCAAACAACTTCCACCAGGCCCACGGGCTGAAGTACGAGCTTCACAAGGGGGGGGCGGGAAAGACACGGACAGCTAAAGGAACGGACAGGAAAGGAACCACTCACCTGGCCACTCACCTGGACTTCCTCGGCCGGCGGTCGGCCGCCAAATGGCCCAAACAAACCTCAACCAGCGAAAAAAAAAGCCCCGCCCACCGCCGCATGACGTGGCCAAAAGAGAAAAATTCTCGGGAACGCCCCCGAATCTGGTCCGGCCTTGACGGACAGATCCGGCACCCAATGGCTAGCCTCCATTTATGGAGCTAGCCAATGGGAGCCGGGGGACGTTCCCGAAGTCCTTTTTGTAAACAATGGATTTCGCCTGCGCCGAAAAGCTGCGCTCGGCAGGCGAAACCCAAAAAGCGTAATCACTGAAAAGAAAGGAACTATTTTAGGCAGAAGTGAACAATGTGCACAGACTTTATTGCAGTGTTTCAAAGTGAAGAGAACTAATTGGGTAAAAAAGGCTGACCCACTGATCAATGTTGTAGAGGGCAGAAGGAAAATATGAATGACTATTAAACAGACCAATGCCTGAAGCTCGCTGACTAAAAGCCTCTCTATATGTGCATGCATAGCATGGATGATTTTTGGGGGAATAAAGCCAACCAATGGAAGCAGTGAGTGGGCTCTAAGCAGTGGCAGCTCGTCTGAGGAGTGTAACCCCACCACCCCTTGCAGACTCAAAACTTGAAAAATAAAACAATAATAAAACGGATTGTTTTATTTTTAGAGTTCTAGTCTTGGGGTGGGGGCATCATGGGGGCAGTAAGAGGGGAGTGTGCACTGAGCTGTCTCTAACCCAGCTGCGTTGCTAGGTTTGAGACAGCAAAGCACAGGCTCTCAGTCTCTCTGGAAGCACAAATTTACAGCGCTCAGGACCATCCTGACGCTGTTTTCAAACTTGAGAGCAGCTTAAAGATTGGCCGCAGAGGAGCCTGTGCTGCAGCGAGGCATCAGACTCCGAGCAGAAGAGCGACTGGCCTGTTTCAGGTATGTTTTTCCCCCTGGTTTTCTTTATAGTTTTTGCCCTTAGCCCCGTCCACCCCCGCCCCACCACGGCAATCCGCCCAAGCAGCAGCTACTGGCTCTAGGCCCACTAATTTCATGATATAGCCAACAAAAGGTCTTTCGCTTTCAGCGGTCTGGTAGCTGAGACCAAGAAAGTTGGCTCTGGCACGACTTTTAACTCCTGAAAAATGAAATGCATGAAATGTGACACACCTTAAAACAAGTTGAGTAAATAGATTTCAGATGTTGCAGGGTCCACGTGGCCTTAAATGTCAAACACATGTAGAAAACATTTCTCAAACACAAACTACAAACATAGTTTTGCTTTGAAGAGGCAGATGGTATAAAACAATAATTCACAAGAGAAAAGCATAAGTAAGAAACAGAGGAGCAGGAAATAAAAATATTGTAATAAGCAACAAACACATAAGTAGAGTACAGAACCCTTCCTAGTTTAACTCGTCCTCTAATTTAAGCTACATTTATTACACTAAGTAAACAAGCATTTGCAATGCAATAGGTCTCGCATTATTTAAGTTTGAGCTATTAGCATTGTAAATGGCAATTGTTTTTTGCTTTATGCTATATTTTTTTTTTACATAAAAAGCTTCATATAAAATATGTTTTATTAAAGTTATTTATGCAGTATCTAAATTTTGTTTGCATAAAACAGTATAATAATATCTTAGTAAAAAAGTCAAATATTTTAATGGAAATTCACCAAACGTTCATTTATGTGTTGGTTTTGAAAATAGCTAAATTAATAGCTTTGTCATTTACAATGCCAATAGTTATAACTTTCGCAAATGTGACACCTATAGCATTTGTAATGCAACATTTGTATTTACGTGACTTAGATGTATTGATATTACAAATAACAATGGCTTTTAATTTTTTTTAATACTTAATAAAAGTGATTGTAATTTATAATGGCAATAGCTTAAACTTTTGTAAATAACTTTTGTGAAGATTATGTTCAGTGTATTTTATTGTAACAAAATCCAAGAACAGAAGTGAAATATTAACATCTTTTTGTGACATTTGTAATAAAGCTTGAAACATTGAGAGAACATATTTGTGCTGTGGTGGTGCTGAGTGATGCTGTGGTGGTGCTGAATGGGGCTGTGGTGATGCTGAGTGATGCAGTGGTGGTGCTGAGTGGTGCTATGGTGGTGCTGTGGTGGTGCTGAGTGATGCTGAGTGATGCTGTGGTGGTGCTGAGTGGTGCTGTGGTGGTTCTGAGTGATGCTGTGGTGGTTCTGACTGATAATGTGGTGGTGCTGAGTGACTGTACTCACTGTCACTCTGCACGCACTGTCACTCTGCACGCACTGTCACTCTGCACGCACTGTCACTCTGCACGCACTGTCACTCTGCACGCACTGTCACTCTGCACTCACTGTCACTCTGCACTCACTGTCACTCTGCACTCACTGTCACTCTGCACTCACTGTCACTCTGCACTCACTGTCACTCTGCACTCACTGTCACTCTGCACTCACTGTCACTCTGCACTCACTGTCACTCTGCACTCACTGTCACTCTGCACTCACTCTGCACTCACTCTGCACTCACTGTCACTCTGCACGCACTGTCACTCTGCACGCACTGTCACTCTGCACGCACTGTCACTCTGCACGCACTGTCACTCTGCACGCACTGTCACTCTGCACGCACTGTCACTCTGCACGCACTGTCACTCTGCACGCACTGTCACTCTGCACTCACTGTCACTCGTCACTCTGCACTCACTGTCACTCTGCACTCACTGTCACTCTGCACTCACTGTCACTCTGCACTCACTGTCACTCTGCACTCACTGTCACTCTGCACTCACTCTGCACTCACTCTGCACTCACTGTCACTCTGCACTCACTGTCACTCTGCACTCACTGTCACTCTGCACTCACTGTCACTCTGCACTCACTGTCACTCTGCACTCACTGTCACTCTGCACTCACTGTCACTCTGCACTCACTGTCACTCTGCACTCACTGTCACTCTGCACTCACTGTCACTCTGCACTCACTGTCACTCTGCACTCACTGTCACTCTGCACTCACTGTCACTCTGCACGCACTCTGCACTCACTGTCACTGCACTCACTGTCACTCTGCACTCACTGTCACTCTGCACTCACTCTGCACTCACTGTCACTCTGCACTCACTGTCACTCTGCACTCACTGTCACTCTGCACTCACTGTCACTCTGCACTCACTGTCACTCTGCACTCACTGTCACTCTGCACTCACTGTCACTCTGCACTCACTGTCACTCTGCACTCACTGTCACTCTGCACTCACTGTCACTCTGCACTCACTGTCACTCTGCACTCACTGTCACTCTGCACTCACTGTCACTCTGCACTCACTGTCACTCTGCACTCACTCTGCACTCACTGTCACTCTGCACTCACTCTGCACTCACTGTCACTCTGCACTCACTCTGCACTCACTGTCACTCTGCACTCACTGTCACTCTGCACTCACTGTCACTCTGCACTCACTGTCACTCTGCACTCACTGTCACTCTGCACTCACTGTCACTCTGCACTCACTGTCACTCTGCACTCACTCTGCACTCACTGTCACTCTGCACTCACTCTGCACTCACTGTCACTCTGCACTCACTGTCACTCTGCACTCACTGTCACTCCGCACTCACTGTCACTCCGCACTCACTGTCACTCTGCACTCACTGTCACTCTGCACTCACTGTCACTCTGCACTCTGCACTCACTGTCACTCTGCACTCACTGTCACTTCGCACTCACTGTCACTTCGCACTCACTGTCACTCCGCACTCACTGTCACTCTGCACTCACTGTCACTCTGCACTCACTGTCACTCTGCACTCACTGTCACTCCGCACTCACTGTCACTCTGCACTCACTGTCACTCTGCACTCACTCTGCACTCACTGTCACTCTGCACGCACTCTGCACTCACTGTCACTCCGCACTCACTGTCACTCTGCATGCACTCTGCACTCACTGTCACTCTGCACTCACTGCATGCACTCTGCACTCACTGTCACTCTGCACTCACTCTGCACTCACTGTCACTCTGCACTCACTGTCACTCTGCACTCACTGTCACTCTGCACTCACTGTCACTCTGCACTCTGCACTCACTGTCACTCTGCACTCACTGTCACTTCGCACTCACTGTCACTTCGCACTCACTGTCACTCCGCACTCACTGTCACTCTGCACTCACTGTCACTCTGCACTCACTGTCACTCTGCACTCACTGTCACTCTGCACTCACTGTCACTCCGCACTCACTGTCACTCTGCACTCACTGTCACTCTGCACTCACTCTGCACTCACTGTCACTCTGCACGCACTCTGCACTCACTGTCACTCCGCACTCACTGTCACTCCGCACTCACTGTCACTCTGCATGCACTCTGCACTCACTGTCACTCTGCACTCACTGCATGCACTCTGCACTCACTGTCACTCTGCACTCACTCTGCACTCACTGTCACTCTGCACTCACTGTCACTCTGCACTCACTGTCACTCTGCATGCACTCTGCACTCACTGTCACTCTGCACTCACTGCATGCACTCTGCACTCACTGTCACTCTGCACTCACTCTGCACTCATCATTACTGTTCCTTTTGTGGCATAAAACGGGTACCTCTTCTGCGTGCACTGGTTTATGTCAGAGGAGCTAAGCTTGGTCAATGTCTGAACAAAATGGCAAAATGATATGTTCCTGCAACAGCACAAGGCCGTAGATTAGAAGCTACGAGGTAAGAGACAAAATGTACCCGCAATACCAAAGTACTAAACGTTTCACTGTATCTTGGAGGAATGTACTTACAAAAAAAAAAATCAATCACCCATAACAACGAACCCACCCGACCCGTCCTTATCAAAACAGATCAGACGAAGACTTGATGGAGAGGGCCAGGCACACAACCCGGCCATCGGTCGCCTGGGAAACCAGATCCATCCACGGCTCAGGAGTCCTCTGTGCGTGGACAGGGTGTACTCCAGGAATCAAGTCCGTGCAATTGTACCTAATAATTTTCTCATAAAAAACTCACTGCGCATTCCACCCTCAACGAACAACACGCTTGGCAAAACAACATGCACGGCAAAGGAAACCGGCCGCTCGCACACTCTCCTCTCCTGCCTCCTTGTATCATACCAAGTCACGGACATGCGCAGACGTCGTGATGCGCATTTGATTCAAGTATTTTACAGTTTTATAAAAAATACTCACTGCGCATTCACCAATCAACGCGCGCGGCAAAGGAAACCGCCGCGCACACACGCTCCTTTGCCCTAAGGTAAGCAATTACGGCGGACTCCCGCTTTCGTTTTCCGCCGGCCTGCGAACAGGAAGTCAGGCAGGCCGGGCGGGACAACCGGAAGTAGGAGGGCGGGAGCCTACCCCGCCTCCCACGGAAGAGCCGCGATTGTTTGGCGCACCGGAGCAGGCAGGAGCCTACCCTGCGCCCCGGTGCCGAAGAAGGGAAGAAGAGTCTTGCTGCCGGTGGGAGCCGCTGCACTGAGGATGCCGGTGAGTGGGGCGTCGCCTTGTTGGGGGGGGGGCGGGGGGCATCTGTGTGCGCGCGCGCGGCGGCGGACTGTGTATGTGTGTGAGCGTGCATGTGTGTGTGTATGTGTATGTGTCCTGGAGTCTGTGTGTATGCGTGTGTGTGACGGGGGGGGGGGGGGTTGCCTGTCTGGGTGCCTGCGTGTCTGTGTAAGTGTAAATGCGTGTGCGTGTGTGTGGAGCCGAGAGGAGAGGGGCTGGTGTGTGTGGAGGGGTCTCTGTGTATGCGTGTAGGTGACGGGGGTGTGCCTGTGTATGCGTGTGTATGTGCGCATGCGTGAGTGCTCTGTATGCGTGTGGCTGTGATGTGCGCATGCGTGAATGTTGACGCGCGTGCACGCAGCTCAATCCACGCTCGTCACAGTTTTGTGTCCCTCATTCCCCCGTGTCAGCCGACTATAAGTCTCCGCCCTGGACGCATCCTTCGGATGCGAATTCCAGGGCGAGACCTAAAAATATTCATGAAGGATATGTTTAATCTAATTCGCTTGTTTGCATGGCTTAATTGGTAATTATCCAATCAATTACGGCAAGTTAATGCTCAGTATTCCACGTGGTTAGACCAGTAGGTAAACAATTAATGAACCGATGGGCATACGCAGTATAAAATCACATGTATCGACTTGTTTAATATGTTCAAATAAGTAGACTTAACTGTAGAAATCGGCACACATGTTGTTAAAATACTAGATAGGGTGAATATACACATTTAGGAACATTTCTATTACCATTTTCATACCCGTTTCCCGACGGAAGATTGGGTTGCCCTAGTGTAGTTATAACATTTACTACTCGGTCAGTTTAATTACATGCAGTATTACTGAAAAGGGCACGCAGGGCTCTGTGGAAAACACAAATCACTTTTTCAACAAAGCGGTATGCTTTTAGACCTCAAAAGTGCAAGGCAGAGACAACGATTCGAAAACAAGTTTTTTTACTCGTGGTTACTCTAAAAAAAAAAATCACCCCGAGTAGTACTGCTCGGTCTTTGCTTGTTTGATGAATCATTCCACCTCTTAAGGAGTGCTTGAATTGGAATGCCTGAGGAACTATTTTACATTTCAAAAACAGACTTAGTCATCACACATTAAATTCTCTAACTCGGTTTACAAAAGCAATCTTTGTTGTTTTGTTTTTCACTGCAACCTGCTTTTTTCGCTGTGTTACGCGCGGTTTCAAAATGGAAGCCAGACCTACAGGCTTTCCCAGTGTGTGTAGTTATGGCTGGCAGCCTTGCGGAACTGCACGTGGGCTAAGCAGCGGCATTCAAATACTGAGACTCTGCAGGGCCATACCCAATTCACTCGATCACCGGCTGGAGTTCTCATAGTCCCCATGGTTGCGCCTGTAAAGCCAGTGTGTGCTCTTGGGGCACAAATAGGAAGAGTGTTTGAGACAAAGTGTGGGGGAGCCGGACAAATAGTCATGAGGCTGCGTGATGAGATGTTTTTGAGGAGAATAGAGACATTGAAATATGAACGCGCAAAAACGGGATGAGGAGAACTGCGTGTGAGGGACAGTGAGTAAAACGGAATACGAATCGTTATAAATTTTCACTGTAGCCTTACAGATTTCTTTGCTTCTCACTGCAGAATGTATAGCCTTCCCAACAGAAAATGTAAAACTGGAAAACCACTGTGTCACTTGCCGCCCCCACCAGCCAGCCCACCTTCTTGGTCTGTGTGTCCAAGGTGCTGCTATGCTACCGCACTGTGGACCTGTGCACATTTCTAGTACAAAGAATGTAGTGTGTTCCAAGGTCAGAGTAGCCACATGCGTGCCACCCACCCATCTCTGCTGAGTTCATATGCATTTTTACCCTCTTCTTCCCTCCACCTCTTCAGAGTGCTCAAAACTGTCACACCGAAGTATTTTCGATTTTTTTCTTTTTACAATGCACCCAACACCAGACCACGGAGGTAGGTGCACCTGGAGGGTCACATATTCCACCCCCAATAACTCCCCAGCGTGGTCGGGGCAGAAGCCCATAAGCCCTCTGACCAAAAGCCCCTCTACATATGAATGGATGTTTTGGGAATAAAGCCAACCAAAGGAAGCAGTGGGTGCGCTTTAAGTTCATGATAAAGCCCTCAAACGATCTATCGTTTTTAACTGTCTGGTAGCTCAGATCTAAAAAGCTTTCTGGTCTCTTCAACAAGTGTCAAAAGTGACCCTATGATGAGCAGGCTACCTCAGGTTCGGTGACGGCTTCTGTTCTCTAATAATTAAGGTTCCTTCACAAGTTCAGACAAAGTCCTCAAGCACGACCAAAACACCTTTGGTGCCTTACAGAGGGGTCTGTTTATTCTAGGTTGAGCACACTAAATAGATAACGCTGTATAGGGCAAAAATTTAAGGTGGAAGAAACCACCTGAACCTGGCCCAGCCTGGGCTCCATCTGGACAGTCAGTAGTCAAAGGGGACGTCCAGTGTAGAGAAAAAAACTCCTCTCATTACCCAGTCCTGCCTCGCTAACATTCACCAAAAATAGTTATTCAACTAACGAAAGTGGATCTCTGGTCTTGGCTGTAGGCCAGCCTGGCCCAAAATCATGTGACTGTACTCACAGGAGCTTAGCCAGATAAGGTATTATAATCCAATCCATCTTTATCATCAGACATTCTAAACAACTCAAGAGTTTCATTGCCTCAAATTATCTTCTAGATCGTGTATTTTCGGTCGATCCTCGACGTAGATCATTGCACTGCCTCAGATACTTGTGTTCTTCTAGGACTTTTGCCTTACGATTAGCCCTGGTAAAATGCGACAGGTGGTCCACATTTTTGCATTAGCAGTACCAATAATTAATTTGTTTTAAAAGGCTTTTTTGAATATCTTGTACGGCCTCAAGTTGCTAAATGAATGACCACCAGCTGCGTCAGCATATTTATAACTGTAAAATACCAATGAGGGATTAATGTTGGCTTGAGAATCAGTGATTGCAATGGATATATTTATAGATAGCCCTCCACTTCTACAATCACCTTGAACATTAAAGGTACATCCCAGTGGAAGCTTTAGATGGAGTCATTTCTTATTTAGGGTTAATGCGTTTTAATGTTTTCTTAAAACCTTAATAAAAATTATTTGAAAACGAAATGTGTTTTTAATGTTAAGCTGTCCGTAATCAACAAGGTTCATGCACTTCAGTGGGTTTTCAGATGGGACGAGTGTGGCACAACCCCTTCTAACAATAAACAATGTAGTGAACCTCGATACGTAATCAGTTACAGGCTTACAGTTGTGAAGAGAGCATAGGCAATCATTCAAGCTGCCAATTCCCACTTGCAGTCCCATATTGCGAGTATTTTCACCAATCAGATAGCCTCTTAAATGGCACAGAAAGACCCTCAACAACTCTCTGAACTTTCCGGAACTGGTGGCCACATTTGAAAACGCGGCTGGGTGGCTTACCATACTTGATGCTTCTTTAAGCAGTGGTGCTCCTACAATAGAAGATTAGTTTCTTACCATAATTCAGTAGGGCCAAATATTTTTGAACTGATTCGAAGAACAATCATTTGGTAGCTTTGCAAAATAACTCCAAACCAGATCCAACTGCGAACAGCGAACAAAAGATGTGCATCAATGGCCAACCACAATCAATGGTCATAAAAGCATGTTGCTTCACCTGCTATTTGAGATTGAGCTCTGGCCAAAAACACAGTGAAAGCAAAACTGGCAGAACCAGTGGCCTTCTAAACATCCAGTCACATCACGTTCCAAAGATATATTTACTCTGTGGGACACATTATGAGCCACAAGATGTACACTTTTCAGAGTTTTGGTCTCTGCTCAGATGATGCAAGTGGAGAAGCACCCGGATACTACTTTAGGAGACTTGGAACGCGCACCATTGCATGGGGACTGCGCTTCTAACCCAAAAGATGCACTTAATGTTCTCATTTCCATACCCCATTATTATAGCCTGTACTATCTAAGGTGTGAGACGGGGCGCTTTTATGCATATGAGTGTCTCTTTTTTTGGCCTGGAACAATAAAACCAGCCATAGGAAGATTTATTTTAGCTGTGAAACTATGTCCTTAATATAAGTACTTGAGAACACATTAAACATTTCTGAGGAGAAAAACAACGCTGGCAGTTAGTCAGGACAACTAAACGCCAAGACGGGTCTTCTCTTCAGATAAGACATGTAAGGAAAGGCCAGGCCCTGTGGTGGAAGAGTCATCTAAAACTCCCTTTACGTCAGTGGGATGGACTTTGGGGTCACTGACTTTAAGAATGAGTACTCCTCTTGACTAGGAACTCCTCACATCCCATAACCCTCGCATGTGCCTATTCAGCGGAGACCCCAGTCTCCATACTTACCGGCCCCCGCATTCTGCTGTTGCCAAAGGTGGGAAATAATGTCAGCCAACAAAACCGGGTATCTTTAGTGGTCGTTGTTGGCCGCAGTTTATTAATAACCAAGGACATATTAATAACACAAACTGGTTTCAAGCAATCTTCCATTTTGCGAACATTACTCATCAATCATAATTATCAATCATAATTGGCATATTACACTTTATGACACCCCCTTGTGATAGCGGGTGTCAGTCTCTTTGTGCCCTCCTTAGTTCGAAAATGGGGCTTGTACCCAAACCAGTTTGTTGCCAGTCTATTGGTGCTCCAGTGGTTGGTTGACCACGCCCTTTGCGTGTTGCGGAGGGGAGCTTTCCAGTCGGGAGTTAGGTCCCCAGCTCGCTACCAAATTGCGCCCTGCCGTCCGGCCGGGTCTGGGCCGCGAGTGCTGTCTCCTCCTGTTACTCCCCTCCTTTATGCCGCCACGTCACCCTGCCGTGCGGCATTCAAAAGTGAGTGGCCATCCTCTTACACACCGCCCGCCGGTGTGTTTTCTTAGCCAACCAGTGTAGGATTTCCGCTAACACCCTTCCCCCTATCCAGCACTGCGACTTTTGCTGTTCCTTAGGTGTGGGTTGGGTGGGCTTCAGTCGTTGTTGCTGTCGCGCCGTTCTCCCAGCTCCTCGAATGCGATGTGCTTCTGCTGGGAGGGCGGCGTTGCTTAAATCCTCTTGAGCCCTCCATGCAGGTCTCAGGTGAGTCCCCCTGATTGGGGGGTTCAAACAAAGCCAGGTTGACCATTGGGCGCCCTTTGGGGGCGCTCAGGTCAACAGGTCATTTCCGGTCGGGTGGCTGGTGCGCACCCCGCTTCCGCTGGTTCCTGTGCGCATTGAAGCGCCCAGAACCAGTTTAGCCCCGCTGGTGGCACCACGAGGGTTATGGCGCCGGCCTTCGAGCCTCCCCCACCCTTCGGGCGGGTGCGGCGGCCTCTGCAATAACCCTCGCATGTGCCTATTCAGCGGAGACCCCAGTCTCCATACTTACCGGCCCCCGCATTCTGCTGTTGCCAAAGGTGGGAAATAATGTCAGCCAACAAAACCGGGTATCTTTAGTGGTCGTTGTTGGCCACAGTTTATTAATAACCAAAGACATATTAATAACACAAACTGGTTTCAAGCAATCTTCCATTTTGCGAACATTACTCATCAATCATAATTATCAATCATAATTGGCATATTACACTTTATGACACCCCCTTGTGATAGCGGGTGTCAGTCTCTTTGTGCCCTCCTTAGTTCGAAAATGGGGCTTGTACCCAAACCAGTTTGTTGCCAGTCTATTGGTGCTCCAGTGGTTGGTTGACCACGCCCTTTGCGTGTTGCGGAGGGGAGCTTTCCAGTCGGGAGTTAGGTCCCCAGCTCGCTACCAAATTGCGCCCTGCCGGGTCTGGGCCGCGAGTGCCGTCTCCTCCTGTTACTCCTCTCCTTTATGCCGCCACGTCACCCTGCCGTGCGGCATTCAAAAGTGAGTGGCCATCCTCTTACACACCGCCCGCCGGTGTGTTTTCTTAGCCAACCAGTGTAGGATTTCCGCCACGCCGCAGGGAGGCCCACGTCTCACTGCGGCTCCCCCCCTGCACCTGGTTCGTGGCTCCCACCTTTCTCCATCTTCCCTCTTTTTTTTTTTTTTTTTTTTTTTTTAGTTGCAACCTGCGAGTGACATTGCACCCCACAAGTTATCCCAAAACACCTTCATCCCCTTTTCGGATAGGTGTACCCCGTCTTGCCCGTAGAGTTCTGGGCGGCCCGGGTGGATGAGGCCGTGCCGAACTGATTCCAGGCCATTGGCGAGGCAGAACTTGTGCATTGCCACGTTTAGCTTCCTACTTGCGTTGTCGACGGCCTTGTTGGAATCGGCACCTCTCCAGTGTTTCCTGCTGATCATTTCGGACCAGACCACCGTCGTGGGTCCCAGCCATGCAGCTGTCTTGGTGAGATCCCTTTGGATGGCTTGCCCGACTGCTTTTCGCCCTAGCCGGGTCAGGTCATTGCCCCCGAGGTGGATGATCAGGACGTCGGGCAACCAGGCCGAATCTGCCATGAGGCCATCCAGCGTCGGCAGTAGCTGCTCCCATCTCATACCTGGCTGCCCTATCCACCGGATGTATGTCGCTTTGGGCCTGTTTATGCTGCGGCCCTCCTGCCGCCACCAAGACTCCATCCGGGACACGAATGAGTGCCCTACCACCCAGACCAGCTGCGGGCGTCCCCCTGTCGAGAGAAAGCATTCCGTTAGGTGGCTTTTACTGCGCACCGTGTGCATTTAAGAGAGGGCGGGGGGTGTGTTGTCACCCTGCCGTGCGGCATCCCAAGGCAACTCCCTCTCCTTTCCCCCCCCCCCTTTCGGGGCTTACTCTCTCATTTGTCTTTTTTTTTTTTTGTCTTTTCTCTTCCCCCTTGTTTTTCTTTTTTTTTTTTTTTTATACGAGGTGAGGGCGTATGTACGACTTGTACGCCCTGGAGCGCCATCTGCCCACTGCCTGGATCCTGTCCTCTGGCATGCCATGCTGCGATGCCGAGGTCGCTGCGCCGATCCTGAACGAGTGAGAGGCAAACGAAGCCGCGCAATACCCGGCTTTACCAAGGCCTTGGCGCATTATGGCTGTAAACTGGAACTTACTCAGGTTCCTCCCGTCCTTATGTATGAAGAGAGGGCCCTCACCAGCTGGTCGAGCCCCCATGTACCTGAACAACCAGCATACCGCGCAGAGCCCCGACTCTGGGATGCAATGGAGACGTATCGTCGTCCCCCTCCTTGCCCTGTCCGTTTTGGACTGCCTCAGCGTTAACTCCACTGCCCTCTCCATTGGTTTAATGTCTCCTGCCTGCAGGCATTGCTGCGCTGGGCCCGACTTGCTGGGGGCTACCAATTCGCTGACACGGAATGCTCCGAAGAACGCCGTCGTGAAAGCCGCCCTAAATAGCAGCAGCTCGTATTTATCCGATATTAAGCCTGTGAGGGCTCCAAGGAGCTGCCCCAGTTTGGCAAAGTCGATGGGACGCCTGTTGTCCTTCTTTTTTCCTTCAACCCTCCTCCAGCCTTTCAAGGCCGTCTTTAGATAGGCCGAGGTAGTGGGGTCCTCGCCTGTGTAAAGCCTCGCAAAATGGGCAATGGCGGACAAATGCGCCTGGGCCCATGATCTCGTTTTTCTCGACTCGAATGCCCATTGCACGAATTTCTCGACTGCTGTGCGAGTCTTTGCCCTGTCTTCCAGCGATTTTAGGCCGCCAACTCTCATTACTGTGCCTGCGTATGTCCTGTATCTTCTGTTAGCTTCTGCGGTAAGTGATTGCCCTACTAGCCATGATAAGTCTACTCCCCCAGGTCCCAAAGGGACGATGGAAAGGGGGTCATTTCCTTGTCCGCCCCGGGCACCAGTTCTCTGAAACGCTTCATTTGGGACCGTGAGAGTGCGTCTGCTGCTGAGTTCTCTGCCCCTGGCACGTGGCGTGCTTTCAGCTCCAGGTTCCCTTCCAGCTGTAATTTAATTAACCGTCGCATTAGCCTCAGCATGTCCGGGCATCTCGCTGCGCCTCTGTTAATGGCCTGCACCACTCCCATGTTATCTGACCAAAGGGTGAGTTTCAGGTTTTTTATTTTTTCGCTCCAAATGGTCAGTGCGACAATGATCGGGAACAGCTCGAGAAACGTGATGTTCCTGGTGAGCCCCTGCGCATGCCACTCGTCCGGCCACTGGCTGGCGCACCAGCTGTTTCCCAGGACCGCGCCGAAGCCAAGGCTTCCGGCCGCGTCCGTGTAAAGGGCTATCTGTTCGGCCGTTACCCAACCTGTTCTCCAAATCAGCACCCCGTTGAAATCTTGTAGGAACTCGTCCCACACCCGCAGGTCCTGTTTCACGCCTGCGCTCAGCCTGATGTGGTGGTGCTTGTGGGTGACGCCGGCCGTTAGCCCTGTTAGGCGCCTTGAAAATACCCTGGCGGGCGGGATTACCCGAGCCGCGAAGTTGAGTCTACCTATCACCCGTTGGATCTCCCTCAGGGTGGCCTTGTTCCGACCCGTAGCTTCGATACTTCCTCGCGAAATTCCTTTACTTTGCCTGGAGGCAGCCTGGCCGTTCCCGCTATAGAGTCCAACTCTATGCCCAGGAACGTGAGACTTGTGGTCGGGCTTGTAGTTTTTTCCTTTGCGAGGGGGACCCCTAGGGACCTGGCTAGCTCCTCGAAGGCTGCCAATGTGCTTGCGCACACTGCGGAACCTGCCGGGCCCGTGAACAGGAAATCGTCTAAGTAGTGCAGTTTTCCACCTTCCTGGTGCCGGTCGTGCAGCGCCCATTCTAAGAAAGTGGCGAACTGCTCGAAATATGCGCATGATATTGCGCATCCCATGGGCATGGCTTTGTCAATAAACACGTCCTCGCCCCATTGGAAACCCAGTAAGTGGAAACTGGAAGGGTGGACCGGCAATAGACGGAACGCGGATTCGATATCGGCTTTCGCCATGAGGGCCCCTCTGCCTGTCGCCTTCACCAGCTCTATTGCGTCGTCGACTGACGCATAGCCCACTGAGCAAGCTTCGGGGTCGATACCGTCGTTCACGGAGGAACCTTCCGGAAACGAAAGGTGGTGTATCAGCCTGAATTGACCTTGTTCTTTCTTGGGGACCACGCCTAGCGGGGAGATGACTATGCCTCCTTGTAATTCCTTTGGGAGAGGGCCCTCAACTCTACCCAGTTTTACTTCTTTCTCTATCTTGGCGCTAACCACTTCGGGGTGTTGGGTTGCCGACTTCAGGTTGCTCGCCCCCGCCGAGGGGAGCGGGCCATGGAATGGAATAACAAAGCCTTGCTCGAAGCCCTCTACCAGTGACCTGGCCTCTGCTTTGTTCGGGTATTTGTTTGTCAATCTGCGCAGCTGTTGAGTAATAATGGGGGGATCTGGCCAGCTGACGCCTACAAATGTCCACCAGTCCCCTCTTTTCCCCTGCGTTGGGGCTAACGCTTCTTGCTCTTTTCTCTCCTCTCCTTTTTCGCTTCGTGTTTGGAACCTTTGCATGCGGCGGTGGCATGCTTGCCCCCGCAGCTAGCGCATGCGTGTTGAAACTTACAAGACGAGCCCCATGAGCAGTCCCCCGCCTCGTACCTCCAACAGATCGCCTTAGTTGCGGTTGGGGAGTATGATCTCCTGTTCGACCGCCTTTGATAAGAACCGCTCCTCCCTTTTTGGTATGAGCTCCGAAAGGGCTGGTCGCCTTTTCCGGCCCAGGCCCTAACGTCTTTGGCTGTGAGCATCTTGTGGATGAAACCGGAGACATCCTCCTCATTCCACTCCATTTCGGGGTGCCTCTGCATTTTTAATCTAAACCCTTTATCGTATTCTAGCCAGGCGTCCCCCGGGAACTGCCTCTGTGCTAGGTGGATATTGGCCTCGTACAGCCACAAGTCAGCCGCGCAATGGGGGAACCTCTCCACTATAATGCACGCCATGATTCTGAAGGCGTCTAACCAATTGTCGAAACTGCGCTCTTTTCTGGCCCCACGCCTCTCTCTCCTGTCCTCCTCTTTCCTGTCGCACGTGGTTAGATCAAGACCCTCTAGCTGTATTTCAAGCAGCGAAAATATGTCTAGGAATTCTTTGCGCCATATCCTCTCTTTTACCGCTAGGGGGATGAGACATGCCAAGCCGGTGGCTTTCGTGGTCAGGGACGCCGGGCCGGGGGATGGCCTGATGTAATGATCGTTGACTACCCCCGAAACGGGGCAGTAACCCCAACCGGGTAGCGGGGAAATCTGTTCCCCCTGGGCGGACAAGCTTACCTGCTCCTGCACTCTTGTCTGACGGGCCCACCCCGGGTCGACTATGTGCCACGTGAGACCTGCCGCTTCCTCCGCGCGCTGCTCCCTAGGCCCTGGTACCCCTTGCCCTGTGCCATTAAGTAGCCCCGGCGCCAGAGATTTTAGACATTCCTTTACGATGCTGCTAATATGCTCACCCTTTTTCTTTTTGCCGGTCGTCTCGCCCTGTTCGCTGCCCTCTGGCCTCGGCGGAAGAGGTTTCTGCCGCACTTTCCTCGGAGGGTTCCTCTTCGATGTTCTCTTCATCGGCGTGTTTTTTAGCTTCTTGGGTGCGGAAGGCCCTGGTTCTTCGTCCGCCTGTTCCACCGGTCTGTTCTCTTTCCCTTTGCCCAGGTGAGGGTGAGGCCAGTCGTCGCCGTGGATGGCCGATAATTCGCGGATCTTCATCAGTACCTCCGCCATCTCGTCCGGCTGGCCTTCCCACATGTCGTGAGTCTCTGCGCACTTGTGTGTGGCTTCTTAGTTTCTCGCGTCTGCGTCAGGCCGTCTGCTGGGGGCACAGCTGACTGCGTGTGCTTATCCCGTGCCCTGAGCTTGCCGCGGTTTTTTACCTGTTGTTGCTTCGGGGGAGCTGGCACGGCGCGCCGCGCTCCGTAAGGCGTCCTCCGTGATGATGACCTGGATCTTCCACCGGAGCCTTCGCCGTCTTCCTGCTTCGTCCTTCGCCGCGTTGCCTCTCTTCCTTCAGTCGTTGTTGCTGTCGCGCCGTTCTCCCAGCTCCTCGAATGCGATGTGCTTCTGCTGGGAGGGCGGCGTCGCTTAAATCCTCTTGAACCCTCCATGCAGGTCTCAGGTGAGTCCCCCTGATTGGGGGGTTCAAACAAAGCCAGGTTGACCATTGGGCGCCCTTTGGGGGCGCTCAGGTCAACAGGTCATTTCCGGTCGGGTGGCTGGTGCGCACCCCGCTTCCGCTGGTTCCTGTGCGCATTGAAGCGCCCAGAACCAGTTTAGCCCCGCTGGTGGCACCACGAGGGTTATGGCGCCGGCCTTCGAGCCTCCCCCACCCTTCGGGCGGGTGCGGCGGCCTCTGCAATTGCGCAGCGTATTTTAGGTCATGAAGAGGAATCAGCAATTTCTCTAGTCATTCTCAAACTCATTTCCGTCCAGTGAAGTGCTGCACCTCACCAACACCATATGTCTGGAAACGAAAGCATCTGCAATGAGCACATTAAGAAGGAGAGATGCAGGTACCTGTCCTCGGCATTCACAAAGCTTTCAAACTGCAGCGTCGCATGACATACTTTTATTTACAATGCACACACACACGGCGATCCAAAACTAGGTGCACTAGAAAACTCTAGGCTTCTTTGTCAGAGGCAGATTAGGACGTCCGGAAGATTTGCTGCCCCGGCTCCACTGCAGGAAAAGGTTATTTGTAACGTTATTGCTATGATTTTTGATTTTTAAAAAATTAAATCCAAACATTTCATTCCAGTCTTTGTTTTTCCGTCCAGTGCCCACGAATACATCTTTGAATTTAATCCTAAAAAGCACTGCATGTACAGTATGTAACATTTCCCCACACACAGCAATGCATCCAACTTCAAACAACACCTGCCTGCATTAAACAAGCTGTCAAATCCTCAGTCCTAAGAGATCTAATGCAGACACAAGTGGGATTCTTAGACTTTCTTGCTGACTATGTTCTGAGTGTCAACGGGGCCAACCTGTTTCAGGTATCCAGGATTTGGTTCCATGGCAGAGGCTTCAGTTTCAGTGATGCCCACACAGAGAAGAATTTTCTGTAAGAAAAATGACAAAGTCCCTTTCTCAAGCGGAACCTAGAAACGTTTTTGAACTTTGTCTTCTAGAATTTCACCAGGACCAATCCACTTAGTATACCCGACCCGTGACCCACCGTGGTTAGCCCCAAATTGCTCCCAGCTCCCAGTCTACCACAACAATTGATTACCATTGCCACTTTTGTTTCCTTTTTAGGTGCTACCGAAAACTCTAAAATTTCCTATCTCCACCTCGCCTTATTTATTTTTTGGCATTTTGGTGATTACAGTTTACTTTGTTTTTCTAATACAGTTTGGGATTTTTGTTTCTTGGTGTTTTGACCTTATGACTCTTAGTATTGCATAAATATGTTACACATGTTTCTTTGTTAAGCCTGTGTCCTCTGTGCCACCATTATCAGGGGTGGAGCTCAGGCAAATTGGGACGTTACGGGTAATCCCTGACTAGAAGTGTTTTTATTCGTTGAGGTGGGCAGACACCCATTCGAAATAATAATCAACTTTCTTACAGGCAGCAAGCACTATAGCCAAAAAACCTTTGATATCCGACCATCAATATAAAGAATCTGAACTGCTAGGTGTTCCTGATCTGGATAAACACACCTATTATAGTTACAAATACATTTGATGTTTTGGTGCATTTTGAAAGTTAGAGTGCATACCACACTTATAACACACTTATATAATGATATTAGCTAAATATTAACTCACAGCCAGAGATGCTT
Organism: Lissotriton vulgaris; assembly: GCF_964263255.1. Taxonomy (NCBI): domain Eukaryota; kingdom Metazoa; phylum Chordata; class Amphibia; order Caudata; family Salamandridae; genus Lissotriton; species Lissotriton vulgaris. Next base: position 1,825,384,994 of record NC_141687.1, on the reverse strand, counting down.
TGATGTCCTTTCATCTAAGTCCTGAAAAACTCACGGCCACCTACAGAACTATAGCTCCAATGGGTAGCAGACCAGACAAACGATTATAGAATCATGAACAGAGAAAAAGGTGATTAGGTACAGGCATGAGTAATAAGGTGATTCAGAGGAGAGTGTGAGGATAGAAAAGATGAGTGAGAAAAAAAAGGAAGGACAAGACAAAAGAATGGCAAGGAAACAGGTGGAAGAAAACAAGAGCAAAGAAGTTATTCATGCCACACTATTACATCGTTTGAAGGGGATGGGGGTGTCGTGCGCGGCCCTGATGTGGCTGACCTCTTTTTTTAGAGGATCGCTTTTTCCAGGTATTTGAAGGCGAGGTGGTATCATCAAAGCATCCGCTCAGCTGTGGGGTTCCACAGGGCTCCTCCCTGAGCCCCACATTATTCAATGTTTATATGCAGCCTCTAGAGAAGATAGTCCTCCCTTTTGGTGTGCGGATTGTCACCTACGCAGACGACACCCAACTTGTGGTCTCTTTGGACCACAAGGAGGGCTCGTCTAACACCTTGGGCCCGTGTTTAGAGGCTGTTGCTGGGTGGATGCAACTCTCCCACCTCAAACTCAACGGGGAGAAGACCGAGATTATGTTACTAGGTAACTCCTCTCCTACCTCCCTGATGTCGAACTGGCCTTCGTGTCTCGGCGCTCCCCCTCCCCCTAAAGACCAGATAAAGAGCTTAGGAATCTGGCTGGATAGAGCACTGAATTTCTCGGTCCAAGCTACTAAAACTGCCTCTGTATGTGTGGGGCTAATGAAAATGCTCAGGAAAGTGCTCCCCTTACTTCCATTCCAGGCGAGAAGAGTCATGGTACAGGCCCTGATACTCTCTCGCCTGGATTATGGAAATGTTTTATATCTAGGGGCCCCGGCAACAGTGACAAAAAACTCCAAGTCACTCAAAACTGTGCCGCACGCCTATTGTTTAACATCCCTTGCTGGCAGTCAGCGAGAACTGCCCTAAAAGAGCTTCATTGGCTCCCAGTGGCTGCCAGAACACTGTTTAAGGCCATGTGCATTCTGCACAAATCTTTTCATCGAACCGGCCCGCAGTGCTGTACCCCTTAGTGTTGCCTTATGCGCCGCCTAGAACCCTTCGTTCGGCTTCATTGCATCTGGCAACTAAGGCAAAAATTAAGAAAGCCCGTTGGGGTGGCCGTTCGTTTACTCACTCAGCGGCGAAGGCATGGAACTCCTTGCCTTTACCCCTCAGACAAAACGACACCCTGATGTCATTTAGGAGAGATTTAAAAACTTACCTGTTTTCAAAAGCGTACTAATTTTACCCTGTAGCCGGACACAGTAATCAGTCAACAGCGCTGCGAGGCCTCCGGGTGGTTATGCGCAATATAAGTGGAATTTTTCATTTCATTTCATTTCAAGGAAGATGAGAAATATAACAGAGGGTTGATTAGTGAGGAGTTGGATGTGATGTGGGTAAAAAAGTAGAGAAGGTGAAGACGATGTGTGAGAAGTGGGTGAAAGATGAAAAAGGAGTGAGGAAGTAGGCTGGATGGAGTAACGTGAGTAAGAGGGATGGATGAGCATATATTGAGTCACAGGCAATATGAAGTGAGCAGAGGGAGAGGAATACAGAAAGGAGAAGACGGAGGACCAGGTTTGTGAAGGACGGGGCATGCGGAGAAAAGAAGGTGATCACATAGGAGGCTCATGAGCAAATGATAAGTGGTGGGGGAAGGGCCAGAGAAGTAGGGGAAGAGGCGGGAAAATACTGGTAGAAGAAAAAGGAATTGAAGGACAGGGAGCGTGATGGGTAAAAACAAGGGAGTGATGGGAATGGGAGAGACTGGTGGGAAAACAGCAGAATGGGAAAGAAGAGGAAGCATGCCAGTTACTAGTTAGGAGAAAGAGCTCAATTTTGAGGCACTCGAATGAGCTCAATGTTTCGTTTTAGTTTCCCTTTTAAGATACAACCTGCTCAGAAGACTGGCAACAAAACGGCGGTTAAGAAATTGGTCATTAAATTAAAAGTCCAGTCGTCAACCTCGGAAGATGTACCCTTTGACCTTTGGGCATTTAGATGTTGAAATCAGCTCAGATTTGTTTGGTTGCTCGGGAGGCCATTTTTGGTTGCTCTTCAAATTGTTAACTCACTTAGTTTAAATATACATTTCCTCAAGTCTTTGTAGATCCTGCGTGCTCATGAGTATGCGCTAAATAATCTCAGAATGAGGGATGCCACTATTTAGAAGGTGGAGCGCTACCAATGAAGAACAGATCCAGAGATGGAAGTGCCAGGCATGATTACGCACACCCATCCACCCACAGAAGCACATTTACACGCTAATTCCTTTACATAAGCACAATTATTACCCCACAGGCCGCAGCAGTGAAGGTGAGGCTGACAGAACAGGGTGAGGTGGAGAGTGAAATGGTGTTCTGACCGAGTTTTTGCCCCTTTTCTTGAGTGAAGGTGACTGAAGGTGACTTTAGTCTGCTATCATTCTAATGGGAGGACTAGAACCTTAGACCGGGCCTATTTACAAGGCGTTTGATGTAATTACATACCCTTTTCTTTATTCTAGGGCTTATAAACCTATGTTAAGGGATAGATTCCTTAGTATTAGTAATAATCCGTCCTTTTGTAAGAGTGCTAGTATACTTCTAATGGAGTTATGCTTATTTCGGGCCTTGTAGGCCTCGAACGGGAGAGTCTCCATCTTTCTTTCTGCCTCGGCAGCTTGAGATGCTTTTAGGTCAAATGTAATGTTTTCGATATGAGGTGTTGTTCGCTTGGAGAGAACCGGCTCAGGCTGGCCCTTATCGAAAGGCTGTATTTTTCTTCGTGTCGAAGACATAACATCAGGCTGGCCGACTGAGAACGTGTCCTTGGCACGGGGTGGTACAAGAATTTGGTGGGCGGCAGGTTACTGGACGTAACTTTCCATGCATGAACAAGGTTCCATATTAGCGAAAGCACGAAGAGTTCAGGAGTCAGTTCGTCAGTCAGTTAGTAGGCGGCAGCTAGCCGTTAGCATTATTGCAGTTAATCAATTTAAGGCAGACAGTTGCCATTTTGAAGTCTGAGAAAGATCAAAGGCTAATACTCTCTTAGAAAAATTGAAGTCATTTTAGCTGGAGCAGCTGGTGAGCTTTGACATTAAGATCAGAGCATGCATAGTGAAGCAGTTAGTGGAGAGAACGAATACCAGAGCGGTAGAAACTGATTCATAAGATCGAAGCTGGAAGGTGAAGATAGTCCGTGATTGAGAGGAGAGAGGAGTAGTGCAGAACAGCGAGAGTGGAGCAGACAAGACAAAGAACAAGAGGAAGGTTCCAGTGACATGGAGGGAAATGGAGGAGACAGAGCATAGTGGTGAAGACGTGTATCCGTGACTGCAAGGGTGATCCTAAGACGAGCCAAGGCACAGACGAGAAGGGAACCCAGATGACCGAGTCCAGACTTCATACTCATAAGGTGACGTCGACCCCTTTCTTATTAGTGTGCACACACACGCATTCGAACCTTTCCTTTTGCTTTTCAGGCTATGTGTTATATTGTAGTATTATATTGTCGATATTATTAATGAATAAAGATACCCCAGTTCTTAGCGAACTAGTGTGTGACTGTTACTTCCTTATGATAAAGTTAACCTTTCTTCTAGTCAGATGCTGTTATGTGAACGGATGCATCTCCCGTCCAGGTAAATGGTAACTGAGCAAGGGAGTAGAGGAGCACTCGAAATAGGGAATAACCTTTACACAGTGTAATTTGGCCATTCTTGTGTGAGGGAGGATTGACCTGTCTATCTGTCACATAATCTATAATATTGTAGTATTGTAATCCTAGTAGATAGAGAGATTTCCCAACATGGAGAGCTGAAGGTATTTATAGGAAAGTGATCGTCGTTGTGTAGCGGCGTTAATGAGAGCATTGACCGTGGTCGATGTGTATACCCACAAGATTGTGGCTTGCGAGAGCACCGGAGGGACCCGGTGTGTAATGAGATCGCCTCTAGGGAAAGCGGCGTTAATGAGAGCATTGACTGTGGTTAATGTGTATACCCATAAGATTGTGGCTTGTGTATGTATGAAATAGTGAGAGCACTGGGAGGATACAGTGCGTATACCCACAGGATTGTGGCTTGCGTGAGCACTGATGGTGATCAGTGTGTAATGGTAAGTAATCGGAACTGCCTCAGGGTAGTCCAGTCTGGGCCTATGTTGCCGCGAGACTATAAGGTATGAGTGTGGTGTTGTAACAGATCTAAGCTTGTATATTGCTAATTCCCCATCCTTAGGTAGGTACACAGGTTCCTTTTGTAAGTAGGCCCTGAGGAGGGAGGTGGTTACGTTTCGGCTGGGTTAGTGGGGTCTTGGTGAGCTGATTCTATCTGGTCCGAAAATCCGGTCGTTACATCTGGCGTCACGAACCGTTTACGAAAGCCTGTTTGCGCGGTTTTGTTTCTATCTTGTTGGTTTGCGCTCGGCACGTATGGTGTTTATTTTGTATATTACTTGTTTATAGTTGTATATATCTTTCTTTATTCACAATGTTTTTGAAAACGTCGAAATCTACTTTTAAATTACCTATTGAAATTCCCGGCTGGGAATCTATGCCTTACGAGGCTTTGGCCCGTGAGTGGGCCGATTCTACTGGTTTCAGTGAAAATTGGAGTTCCTGTTTGGAACTGGCGGAACCATCTAACGTGATTGCTTGTCTACAGAAAGCGCCAGTTGTGAAGGGTGAGGAGCTTCCTATTTTGGGACGCAGAGGTTGGATTGTTTTATCTGCGTACAGGATTGTACATGAGAAATTTTTGAAATTACAGAGACAATTTGCGGATATGGAAGAAAAGTTTGTTGAAGTGCAGAATGCTCACACTCTTTTGCTATGTCAAAATAAATTGCTTGCCGACAAACTTGAGACTTATCAGACAATAGCCGAAAGGGCTGCTGTTCGTATTGCTAAATATAAATATAAGAATCGTCGTGGTCGAGTTTCTAAACGGAAAGCGCGTCTGGTCGTGGCAAAAGCCGGACTGGATTGGAATCCTGATGAATGGGATGGTAATATCTGGGGCTCGAATGATTCTGGCTCTTCGGCTGAGGAGTCTGACAGACTCAAGTTTTCTCGCACCGGCCGTGACTGTAAATCTAATACTTTTGACAAACTTGATCGTTCCGACGACCATGGTCGGTATTCTCAATCTGATGACATTTCTTAATCTAAATGTCCTTCTAAATCTGTGGATCGGGCTTCTTCTGATGCTCATCCTGAGGTTTCTGCGCATCCGGTTTTTCGACGAAAACTACAGCAAGCTCCTGGTAATCCAAATGGTATTCCTTTGGATAGTTTGGAAGATTTTACGCAACAGGAAGTTAGTGACATTTTGCAACGTTTTCGGCAACGGCCCGGTGAGGCCTTGCTTACATGGATGGTGCGCCTTTATGAACTGGGTGCTGCGGGCATCATGTTAGACGCAGGAGATGCCTTAAAATTTTGTTCTTTGAGTTCTGATTCTACTGTTCAGGATCATTTCCGTAACTATAATGCTGCTGGTCAAATTAGTCTGCTTTAGTTAGCGACTGACGTTTGTAATCACAAGTACCCTACTGAATCTGATTAGCCTCTGAATGACAAGCCATGGTACACATTACGCGATGCAGCACAAAGGCTGAATGAGGAGGTGATGAAAACTGCGATTTTTCTGAGTACATCTGACAGATTGTTGGAAGGTTTATTGACATCTTCTGTGCGGAATTGCATTATCCGTTCTTCCCCTGTTGCTTATAAACACGTTATGATGACTTTGTTGATCAATCAGACTGGCAATGCATTGTCTATGGTGCTTGAATCTGTACGTCAGCTTGGTGAACTGGGCGAATGGCTTAAACCTGAGAGACAGTCCACACCTGAGGGTCGTACTGCTGGGAATTATAAGTTCTCTAGACGTGATATGTTTCTTGCTTTACTGGCTGATGGTGTGAAGAGTGAAGACATTGATGGTGAACCTAATAATCGCTTGTGGGACATGTTTCGCAAGCGTGGTTTGGATCGGAAGGAGGGTGCTCGAAGTGTGCGGAAGAATGAATGTGATCGTGAATATTCTGATGACAGTGGGGATGATCGACGTCGTGATGATTCGGATCGGCGTGATGGACGATGGAATGAGTGAGATGCGTCCCCTCGACGTGAAAGAGAGAGGGGGAGAGAGGGGGGGAAAGAGAAAGGGGGAGAGATGAACTTGTTAAAAGCAGATATAGAGATGAAAGGGATCAGTCCCCCGAGATGAGGAGAAGGGAGGATCGACACAGATTTTCTGAACGAAACTCACAATACCATGCAGATGACAAGAATCCATTTCGTAATGGGGATGGATATGAACAAGACATTATATCGTTCAAGAAATTTGAGAGCATTTACCCTGATTTGTCTTGGTTGTCAGAACGTATTAAGAATGACTAGGAAATAGGTCAAGCTCCAGTACGCAGTTGGGCTCACAAAGACAATAGACCCTATGTAAATATTGAAATTTTTTGGAGACAACATAATATACAAAGGGCCCGAGCATTGGTAGATACAGGAGCGAAGGCCACTCTAATTCATGGAAAAGCGAAAAAATTTAAAGGACAATTTTTCACGATTACTGGTTTAGGTGGAAAGGAAACCCCTGCAGAGCAGACAAAAGTTGAAATGAAAATAGGTAGAATTCCTCGAAAAGAATATTCTGTTCTAGTTGTGCCACTTTTGGAATACATAATTGGAATTGATATTTTAAAAAGGTATGACATTGCATCTAGATGATGGTTGTTATCAATTTGGGAGTAAAGGTTATATATCATCCAGGCCTGTACGAGTTGGTCGTTTGAGAATGCCCCCTATAAAAATTCCTCAGGCTACAAAAGTTGTTTCCCAAAAGCAGTATCGTATCCCAGGTGGTCACGAAGAGATTAGTTCTACAATCCAGGTTCCAGTGAATGCAGGAGTTATAACTCTGGTTACTTCTGCTTGGAATAATCCTGTTTGGCCTGTGCGTAAAAGTGATAATTCTTGGCGCATGACTGTTGATTACCGCAAATTGAATAAACATACACCCCCTTTGACTGTCGCAGTACAAGACATGATTACTTTAATTGAGAGAATTCAGAAGCATCCAGGAATATGGTATGCATCTATTGATATTGCTAATGCTTTCTTTTCAATCCCAATTGCCCCCGAGTGTCAGGAACAGTTCAGTTTTACGTGGAATGGACATCAAATGATGTTTAGAAGTCTTCCTCAAGGCTATGTACGCAGTCCTACGATCTGTCACCGGCTGGTGGCGGAACATTTATCTGAAATACCCATAAACCCACAAATTCAGATGTGTCATTATATTGACGACATTTTGATTCAAGGTGAGACACAGGATCAAGTTCAGACTCAGTTGGATCAGGTCATTGATCATTTACGTGAAAAAGGTTGGGAAATCAATCCCGACAAGTTGCAAGGTCTGTCACAAAGTGTGAAATTCTTAGGCATTAATTGGCATAAAGGTAACAGAGAAGTGATTCCACAAGTAAGGCAGAAAATTCTTGATTTTGCGGTTCCTCAGAACCGAAAAGAAGCCCAAAGCTTATTGGTTTATTTGGTTTTTGGCGTCAACACATCCCACATTTGAGTCAGATATTGGCCCCTTTATACAGAGTTACTCGTAAAAAGAATGCCTTTGAGTGAAGGAAGCCGCAGCAAGATGCGTTTGATTTGGCAAAAGAAGCAATTCAGTATGCTTTGGATTTGTGGCCCGTGCGTGACGGTGATGTGGATCTGAATGTGTCTGTGCAAGGTCTTTATGCAAATTGGAGTTTGTGGCAGAAACAAGGCAGAAATAAAGTACCATTAGGTTTTTGGACTAAAAAGTTACCTGATGCTGGTGAGCGTTATACACCTTTTGAGAAACAATTACTTGCATGTTATTGGGCTCTGGTGCAGGGCTCGACAAATCATAAAAAATGCTCTAGACCTGCAGGTCTAGTAAACTACAAAATCTCCTCGTCCTAACTTAAATGAACTTGACCTCAAACTCTGAAAACTGAGCAAATGTGACAAGTTAACAAGATTTAAAAGCATTTTTATTGCTCATTTACTTTGTGAGCATTAAAGATGCCTTTAAATCTTGCTATCTTGTCACATTTCCTCTGCTTTCAGAGGCAGAGGTCAAGTGTCAAGTTTGTATTCCTACTCACCAGAAAGGGCGAGTAGGACCTAAAAATAGCTTGCCCTTAATCAATCTCACTCGCAAATGCGAGCGGTCGAGTGAATTTGTCGAGCCCTGTGGTGGATACCGAGCAATTTACTTTGGGGCATGATGTGGTATTGAGACCTGAAATTCCTATTATGCAATGGGTTTTGAGTTCGCCGAAAACTCATCGAATTGGACATGCTCAAGAGGCGAGTGTGATTAAGTGGAAATGGTATATACAAGACAGGGCACGCATGGGACCGAAAGGTGTTGCATCGTTACATGAGCAAGTGGCGAGGCGCCATCGAATGAGACTGGGAGTGATTGCTCCGTACCTATAGTACAGGAATCCCCTGTTAAGTGGGGTAAGCCATTTGATGATCTGTCCGCGGAGGACAGAAACCATGTGTGGTTTACGGATGGTTCAGCGAGGTACATAGGGGAGAAGAGGCATTGGAAGGCAGTGTCCTATAATCCTATCACACAAAAATTGCTGACTACAACTCGTGAAGGAAAAAGTAGTCAATTTGCTGAATTATATGCTGTTTACCAAGTTTTGAAACAGGAATTACCCGGTACATGTCACATTTTTACTGATTCCTGGTCCACTGCTAAAGGACTGGCGGTTTGGTTACCAACCTGGCATTCTCGTAATTGGGAATTGCATTCTAAAGAACTTTGGGGTAAAAAGTTATGGCAAGAGATTTGGGAACTACTCCCACAAAGTACTGTTACAATCTTTCATGTGGATGCTCATACATCGATAGACTCCCTTGACAAATTTTTTCACAACATTGCAGATGAGAAATCTAAAATTGCTGAGGCAGTGGTGGACATGCAGGATTCTGATTTGGCGGGATTGGCGAAATGGGCCTACCAGAAAGCAGGGCATTTTGGAGAGAGAGCCACTAGCAGGTGGGCTGCTGATCGAGGAATTTATATTCCTTTAAATTTGATTAAAGACACTATACTGCATTGTCCTATCTGTTAACATTCTAGACAGCGAAAAGTGCCACAAATTGTTAAAGGACATTTACACCGAGGAAAATTCCCCGCTCAAATTTGGCAGATTGATTATATTGGTCCACTCCCTATGAGGAAAAATTGCCAATATATTTGCACCATCATTGATACATACAGTGGCCTTTTGGTGGCCTTTCCTTGTAAACGAGCTACCCAAGTAAACACCATTAAAACATTGGAATTGATTATGCTCTATTATGGTGTTCCATTTCAAATTCAATCTGATAATGCATCCCATTTCAAGGGAAGATTGGTGCAGGAATTTTGTGTGGAGAACAACATTGAATGGGTGTTTCATATACCATACTATCCACAGGCAGCAGGCCTTATAGAAAGAATGAATGGTTTGCTAAAAGATCAATTACGTAAATTAACTGACAATAAATATAAGAATTGGAGAGAATATTTGTTTCAGGCACTGTTGATTTTGAATAATCGTCCCTTTTTAAATGCTGAATCTCCATTAATGTGTTTATTTCCTCCAGCTGTTGACGCAAAACCGAATACAGTTAAAAATACTGTAATGTATTGGGAAATTTCCCCTGGAGCCCTGGCTCCATGCAGAGCAACCCCAGGTTCCGCAGGCTTAGACCTGCATGCCATTAATGACATTACTGTAAAAAGCAGAGACCGAGTTATCATTGAAACTGGCATTGTTGCCTGTATACCAGCTGGAAATTTTGGATTGATTGCCCCTAGATCGGGCCTGGCCTTAAAAGGCATTCAAGTACTTGGAGGTGTCATTGACAGTGATTATCAGGGAGAGATTAAGGTACTCCTGCTGAATAGCAGTGACGTTGATTTACCGATTCATAAGACTGAACGAATTGCTCAGTTGCTAATCATGCCTGTTTTCAGTGGTGAGATTCAGAAAGGCACTGCCCCAACATTGCTAACTGTACGAGGACAAAAAGGCTTTGGCTCTACGGATAACCCGGGAGCGAGAGTATGGGTGCAATCGCCTAAAAATCCCCCTGAACAAGCTGAAATTATTGCAACCGGTCAGGATAACACCATTCTAGTCATGAGACCAGGGAAAGATAGCTGGGAAGCTGTCCCGGCTGACAAATGTTACTTACGAGAATGAATAATGCCTGTATTTGATTTTCTTTCAGATCATTCTCTGGACTGCTGTTGCAGGATGTGCCGGCGTTGGACTCCTTTTGGCCTGCTACGTCGGGAAAGAAGGGAGCCCACAGACTTTGGTTGAATCGATAACCCGAGTACCGCGTTCCTTTGCTGCGTGGGATTAATCATCTAACTTTTGGACTACCCTGGCACGAAGGGTGACAAATTCCCCACATTTCTGTTTAACAACGATGCGTTCGGTGACTGGCATATTAGCGACCTGTTTGGTTGCCGTCCCTGCTTCGTTGGAGACTCTGGCCCATATTTTCAATATATCAAATGCTCGTCCTAATATTATTCTTGGAGATTTCGCTACGCACGAGTATTGCCCTTTATGTACTGTGCTTTCCGATCCAGTACCCCCAATTCATTCTCAAATGATTACATATAATATCACGCAGGGTGATTTATGTTTTTTCCTTACCTGTGATCCAAATGCCATAACTGAATGTGTTCGTTTAAAATTGAAAGGTGCTACTTCATTCACAGTTCATGAAAGGATTTTATGTTCCCGGAGATTACCGAAGTCATGCATTTCAGTGAAAAATAATATGACCTGTAAAAGTCTTGTAGTTACCCCTAGCCACTATCGTACAATGCTATTACCTTTCGGATGGCTTTTCTCTTGTGGCAATACATCCTGGCCTTATATTCCAGCAAATATTTCTGGAGGACCTTGTGCCATTACCAGACTGAGTTTATTAATGTTTTCTTCACATCCTAATATGCATTCCCGTGTTTTCCGTGATGCAGTAATGTTGAAAGATAATTGGGACTCTACGCTACATTTATTTTCTGAATCTGAATATCTTAGTCTAGCATTTTCTATTCTGGGTGTCCCTGCCTTAGCAGTCTATAATGCTAAATCCATCGGAAAAATGGCCTGTAATCTATTAATCACACTTCTACAATTCTATCTGACAAGCTACTGGACGCCCAGGGTGAACGCAGAGCTATTTTGCAGAACAGGGCTGCGATCGATTATCTTTTGCTTAAACATGGACATGACTGTTCTGATTTTGAGGGCCTTTGTTGTTTTAATTTATCAGATCATACTAGATCCATTCAGGCTCATATCGACAAACTTCATGACTTGACCAAAGAAGTCAGAAAACACATTGATCAGGGCTGGTTTGACTGGCTCTTTAATTGGTTTCCAGATTTACATTCTTTACGTCTGATATTAGGGGGTATCCTGATTACTATTTGCATTTTAGTCGCTATTTGCTGTTTTATTCAATGCATTCCTTCTTTACTGCAAACCTGTAGGTGTGGTACTAGAAATAGATCAGTTAGTTTTGTTTCATATTATTCCTCAACAGATGTTAGTTCCATTTAGCCAATGATTAGTAGCCTAAAGTCAAGGGTGAAGTGTTCTGACCGAGTTTTTGCCCCTTTTCTTGAGTGAAGGTGACTTTAGTCTGCTATCATTCTAATGGGAGGACTAGAACCTTAGACCGAGCCTATTTACAAGGCGTTTGATGTAATTTCCTACCCTTTTCTTTATTCTAGGGCTTATAAACCTATGTTAAGGGATAGATTCCTTAGTATTAGTAATAATCCGTCCTTTTGTAAGAGTGCTAGTATACTTCTAATGAAGTTATGCTCATTTCGGGCCTTGTAGGCCTCGAACGGGAGAGACTCCAGCTTCCTTTCTGCCTCGGCAGCTTGAGATGCTTTTAGGTCAAATGTAATGTTTTAGTTATGAGGTGTTGTTCGCTTGGAGAGAACCGGCTCAGGCTGGCCCTTATCGAAAGGCTGTATTTTTCTTTGTGTCGAAGACATAACATCAGGCTGGCCGACTGAGAACGTGTCCTTGGCACGGGGTGGTACAAGAATTTGGTGGGCGGCAGGTTACTGGCCGTAACTTTCCATGCATGAACAAGGTTCCATATTAGCGAAAGCACGAAGAGTTCAGGAGTCAGTTCGTCAGTCAGTTAGTAGGCGGCAGCTAGCCGTTAGCATTATTGCAGTTAATCAATTTAAGGCAGACAGTCGCCATTTTGAAGTCCGAGAAAGACCAAAGGCTAATACGCTCTTAGAAAGATTGAAGTCATTTTAGCTGGAGCAGCTGGTGAGCTTTGACATTAAGATCAGAGCATGCAGAGTGAAGAAGTTAGTGGAGAGAACGAATACCAGAGCGGTAGAAACTGATTCATAAGATCGAAGCTGGAAGGTGAAGATAGTCCGTGATTGAGAGGAGAGAGGAGAGAGGAGTAGTGCAGAACAGCGAGAGTGCAGCAGACAAGACAAAGAACAAGAGGAAGGTTCCAGTGACTTGGAGGGAAACGGAGGAGACAGAGCATAGCGGTGCAGACGTGTATCCGTGACTGCAAGGGCGATCCTAAGACGAGCCAAGGCACAGACGAGAAGGGAACCCAGATGACAGAGTCCAGACTTCATACTCATAAGGTGACGTCGACCCCTTTCTTATTAGTGTGCGCACACACACATTCTAACCTCTACTTTTGCTTTTCAGGCTATGTGTTATATTGTAGTATTATATTGTCGATATTATTAATGAATAAAGATACCCCAGTTCTTAGCGAACTAGTGTGTGACTGTTACTTCCTTATGATAAAGTTAACCTTTCTTCTAGTCAGATGCTGTTATGTGAACGGATGCATCTCCCGTCCAGGTAAATGGTAACTGAACAAGGGAGTAGAGGAGCACTCGAAATAGGGAATAACCTGTACACAGTGTAATTTGGCCATTCTTGTGTGAGGGAAGATTGACCTGTCTGTCACAATCTATAATATTGTAGTATTGTAATCCTAGTAGATAGAGAGATTTCCCAACATGGAGAGCTGAAGGTATTCATAGGAAAGTGATCGTCGTTCTGTAGCGGCGTTAATGAGAGCATTGACCGTGGTCGATGTGTATACCCATAAGATTGTGGCTTGCGAGAGCACCGGAGGGACCCGGTGTGTAATGAGATCGCCTCTAGGGAAAGCGGCGTTAATGAGAGCATTGACTGTGGTCAATGTGTATACCCACAAGATTGTGGCTTGTGTATGCATGAAATAGTGAGAGCACTGGGAGGATACAGTGCGTATACCCACAGGATTGTGGCTTGCGTGAGCACTGATGGTGATCAGTGTGTAATGGTAAGTAATCGGAACTGCCTCAGGGTAGTCTAGTCTGGGCCTATGTTGCCGCGAGACTATAAGGTATGAGTGTGGTGTTGTAAAAGATCTAAGCTTGTATATTGCGAATTCCTCATCCTTGGGTAGGTACACAGGTGCCTTTTGTAAGTAGACCCTGAGGAGGGAGGTGGTTACGTTTCGGCTGGGTTAGTGGTGTCTTGGTGAGCTGATTCTATCTGGTCCGAAAATCCAGTCGTTACAGATGGGTGAGGTAAAGAGACAGGAAGGTGAAGCAGAGAGAAGTGAGGCTAATAGGGAGGTGGCTGAGGCAAGAGTGAAATTAATGGGGGGAAAAAGAGGAAGGGGGAGTGAGGAAGGTGAGGGGGAGAAAAGAAGGTGAGGGGGAGAAAAGAAGGTGAGGGGGCAGAGAAGAAGGTGAGGGGGCAGAGAAGAAGGTGAGGGGGCAGAGAAGAAGGTGAGGGGGCAGAGAAGAAGGTGAGGGGGCAGAGAAGAAGGTGAGGGGCAGAGAAGAAGGTGAGGGGGCAGAGAAGAAGGTGAGGGGGCAGAGAAGAAGGTGAGGGGGCAGAGAAGAAGGTGAGGGGGCAGAGAAGAAGGTGAGGGGGCAGAGAAGAAGGTGAGGGGGCAGAGAAGAAGGTGAGGGGGCAGAGAAGAAGGTGAGGGGGCAGAGAAGAAGGTGAGGGGGCAGAGAAGAAGGTGAGGGGGCAGAGAAGAAGGTGAGGGGCAGAGAAGAAGGTGAGGGGGCAGAGAAGAAGGTGAGGGGGCAGAGAAGAAGGTGAGGGGGCAGAGAAGAAGGTGAGGGGGCACACCCAGGTCCATCTCTCAGACACCTGGAAGAGTCTGGACAATCCCACTCATCTTTATGGCTCCCCCAAATCCCAAATCCTGGTGTGGGGCCCAGGGCCGGCTCTAGGCTCATGGTGGCCCTGGGCAGGGAGCGTAGGTAGGGGGCCCGGAAGAGGGGGTCCGGGCGGGGCGGAGCGCGCAGGCCAGTAAAGAGGGGAGGGGGTCAGGGAGTTTAGAAGTAAAACAGAGCCGGAGGCCGCCAAATCCGTGCCAGGGGCCACCACGCAAATATGTATCCATCCTCAGAGGATTAATATATTAAGGATATATATTGGCGTGGTGGCCCCTGGGGTTTGGTGGCCCTGTGCAGGTGCACAGCTTGCACATGCCTAGAGCCGGCCCTGTGGGGCCTGTTGTGAAACCAAAAATATTTTGGGGAGGCAAGACCGGGCACCATCCGGGGACGGGATGAGAGATTTCTTTTGAAGGTGTTTTTCCAAGGCTTAACCAGACCAGTTTCCTGGCCTGGCCTGCCCTGGCCTGGGGCAGGTCTGGAGGCCTCTACACACTCCGAGTGGAACCCCCTTGCTCACTTCGAGATGCATACTACGAATAAGGCGACGGGGGGGCCATTTTTCTTACTAGCATTAGAGTCCAAGTCACTGCTCCTGCCTTTTTTTTTTTAACAAAAAAGGGGCAGGAAGTATCATTGGTGCTGCACGTACAGTGGCAACAGGGCCCAGTGATATGAGGAGCCAGCTAAACCCCCAATCAGGTCTGTTTCACTATCCTTCATTGCTTGCATTAGGCCCAAGTGCACACTTACTGTGCCAGTGTTGCAATGGAATTGGATTAATTGCCCACTGAATATGAAAATTGAAGGAGAGGAGAGGTCTTAGCTTGGCCTCATTGAGATAGCAGGGAGGAGATGAGGCAAGATGGGAGCCCATGTCTTTAAGAGAGCAGAAGAGACTGCCCACTTTTGCAAGGCAGTAGCTCTGAGTGAGAAAGAAGCTGTCACAATGGGGCCAGGGGTTTGAGGGGGCATCACAACTCGCTTAAAAAAAAAAAAGTGGGCTTGGGTCTAATTTTCCTTTCTAGCATTAGGAAGAAAGAAGGGGGCCAACATGTGGGTGGCTCATTTTTTCTGATATGGATAGAACACCTATTTAATGTTTGGAGTGATGGTCAGGCAAGGTGGGAAAAGGATAAAAGAGGCAGAGAGGACAGCCCGCTACTCTAAGCCACCGTTATTAGTCCAGCCAGTTGCATTGGGGCCTAGGAGTGCAAGAGGCTCGTAACACCCCAATTTTGGGGAGTTGGATTCTTGGGCCAATTACTGTTTATGATTGATGCATTTGCTGCTTCATGTGGCTCACATTTAGTGTGGATTATGAGCTAAAGAAAAATTTGCCCTGAAATTATTTTAGAAGTCCACAATGTTTCCGTGTACCGAAAGGTGGCGCTTTGCGGCTCCGCACTGATGCCATTCTGCTCTGGAAATGACGTGCAGAGTCCATATAGGCACCACTCCTGCATGCTGTCAGTTGCTTTTGAGATTGTCCGGCCGCCCACCCCCAAGAAGCAGAGCCCCAAAAATAAATCCGTAGACAGGGGGCAGATTCCTAGACTTGGTCTCTTATTAACAGATAGAATCCAAGTACAGAAAATGAGTGAATGGGAGGGTCGGTGAGGAATCTGTGGCTAGATCGAGCGTCTACCAGAAAGAGCGTTACCAATGGTAAGTAACTTGTTCTTCTGATGGGCAGTTCTAGCCACAGATTCCTCACCTTTTCAATAGAAAGCAAAGCAGTACCTTGGAGGAGGTGGTTCTGTGGCTGGACCCAAACCAGAAAGTCTTACAGGACAAAGAGGCAAAAATGTCCCTCTCGGCAAACCAGACTGTCATGCAAGTATGGAGGGACACCCACTTAGCTACCTAGCATATGTCTAGGGCAGAGACTCCTCATGCTAACACAGTAGTAGAAGCTTTGGCCATGGTAGAATGAGCAAGCAGTCAGTCTGGGGGCTGCTTTTTTTGCCAATGCATCTCAAATTTGTATGCACTGCATGATCCAGTGGAAGATGGATCTCTTCTGCATGGTCTTGTTTTTTTGCCATGCAGAACCCCACAATAGCTGATCGTTTACATGGTGTACAATCAATGTAGAAGCTCAGCACTCTTTTGGGGTCCAAGCAATGGAGTCTCTCTTCCTTAGATGGGTAAGCAGAGCATAGAATGCTGGCAGGGTGATGTTTGACTAACGTGGAACAACGTCACAATTTTCAGGAGAAAGGATGCCTATGTGAAAGAGCGTGCCTTGTTTAAACTTGGTTGCACCACCTTCCAGGCCAAAACAGGCACTGCCCCGGAATTCATCTGTTCTGCCATCACCCCCTACACACCTGGACGTGAGCTTAGGTCTACTCATCAGGCTCTGTTAACTATCCCCCGCTTCAGCAAGAAAAAGACTGGCGGTACGAAATTTGCAGTGCTTGCTCCTGCGTTTTGGAACTCCCTTCCTTCGGAACTCCGCATGTCATCTTCCTATATGGAGTTCCGGAAGGGTCTCAAAACTTTTCTCTTTTCTCGAGCCTACAATGCTTAATCCCCCTCTGCTCCTGCCCGCTTCTCACAATCCAACAGCGCCATGAAACCGCATGGTAAAAGTGCGCTATAGAAAAGTTTTTAAATTCAAATTTTAAATTCAAATTATGTCGGCAGAACTCATAAGCGTGGGAAGAAGGTAGTGTATGATGAATTGACACAACGAGCCTGAAGCTCAATCACTCCCAGTGCCAAAGTGAATGCAATGAGGAAAAAAGTCTTAATGGTAAGAAGTCGTAAGGGACAGCTGTGAAGCAGCTTAAAAGGAGTGCACAACAGATACATCAGGATCAGATTAAGATTCCATTGAGGTATGACAAAGGGAGACGGGATAAACTTATGTCAAAGCTCTTTCAGAAATTTCACATTTGTTTTGGTTACTATTTATTTCCATACGGACATTATACTCTGTATATTTCTTTAAAGTTTAGGAAATAACCTTGCTGCCCAAGACACCACTGAAGATATTTATACCAGTTCTTGGTAAAACTCTGTTATATGTACCTTTGTAAAATACCTTTTTGCATAGTTCTTTGGGTTTTTCGCCGTATAGAATGAGTCTTTTGCTTTACACCTGGGCCCCTTTCCTAGTTATATGAACATCAGGTATTCATTTGGTGATTTCTAACACAGAGGGATGTAACTGCACAACTTTGGTGTTCCTGGTTGATGTTGGACAAACAGCGTTTTAGTAAATGTGGTCCTTCTCGTACCAACCCCTCTAATTTGGTTTGCAAGCTCTAGAAGCTACTACAGTGTAAAAACACTGGGTGAGGGATTGGGGGTTTGTTGAACATGTGCAAGAATACTTCGTGTTTATTGTGTATGTTCCTTAGCCTTGAGAAAGCCATGGCAGTTGAGGCGGACAAAATGTGTTGGTTTTGGATTTATGAAGTTGGAAATAATTCTGTTTTTGTGAAACTGAGAACAAAGGCAAAGTAGATTTGTTTCAAAAGAACTGAATAAAGGATTTGATATCTGTGATATACTATGGACTTTTGAACTGTTCTCAGATTGTGTTCACAATCTATAATTCGGATTGAGGCTAGCTTCATACTGAAGGGCACGGTGTGGCTGCTTCTCTGTTGAGGACATTGAGGCCGAAATTCTGACTGGGGTTAGCGGATTGTGCGGGTTGCATTGCACCGTACATGCTCTGGCCACCAAATGACTAAAACCTTGAAACTGAACTGTGTCCAGAATGACTACGATGAAGTGGAACATCTGAGAAGGAATCCGGTATGACTTCAGCACGTTTATTTAGTTAATTCCAACAGAAATTTCGCCATAGTCTGGAGGTGCTTGATGACTGCTTGAGGCGAGCCCACCTTCAGCAACCAGTCATCGAGGTAAGGGAAGACTAGTACCCCTGACCACCAAAGGTACGCTGTTATCACTTTCGTTAACACCTGAGGGATGCAAGGGAGACCAAAGAGAAGCAATGTGAGTTGAAAATGCTGGTCTCCCACCACAAACCGCATGTACCACTGGTGGGCAGGCAAGACGGAGATGAACAATAGTTACTTACAAGTAATGTGTGGTTCTCCAGTATTGGTGTCTTTCATAGATTCATATGACTGAATCATTCCCCGTCGTCGGAGTGGGAGTCCCACGGTACATAAAAAAGCAATAATATGCCATAAATATGTAGTAAATACCAATAAAAACAAACCAGGAAGTAAAGTAGCTAAAGCTACAGTAGAAAAAACCTCCACATCTAGGACTATCCTAGTCATTTTGTATAGTCCAAACTACAGCCAATCAGGCGCCAGCACCCACCAGAATGTTCTCCCCAGAGGCTCAGGCTCTCAGATTTTCTACCGCACGTCGTGTGAAGGGAGTCTCCCTGAGCTCTGCTCAGTTTTTTCAACTCTTTCTTCCTTTTGGATCTTTTCTTCAAGAATGTCTTCAAAGAAGTCTCTGTTTAGAGCTTGTGAATCTTGTGGTAAGCTCCGACAACGGGGAATGTTTCAGGCATGTGAATCTATGAAAGACACCCCTAATACTGGAGAAATGGAAATATGCACCCTGTAGGTCCAACGCCACCATTGAGTATCCAGGGTTGATGGCAAATAAGACCTGAGTCAGGTTGAGCAAATTTAATTTCTCCTTCTGGAGGAAGGCATTGAGAGGATGTAGTTCTTGAATAGGCCAAAGATCTCCGTCCTTCTTGGGCACCAGAAAGTAGTGGAAACTAACCACGCCCTACTTCTGGCACCAGCACCATCTCAACAGCCCCTTTAGTGAAAAGGGTTTGCACTTCCTTCTCCAAGAGGGATAGAAGGTCCTCAGTCAGTTGTTGGGTAGAAGGTGAAATGTGCGGCAGAAAGTTAAAGGGACCCCCCCAGCCCGATGTGATTGCTTGACCCTGTCCCTGGCAGGCAGGGCGCTCCCCACGCCAAGCAGCTCCACCTGACTGCGCCCGCTCCCTACTGCCTCTGCTAGAGCGTGTTCGAGCCCCCTGAGCAGCTGTTCTACTGATCACCACCTGGTACTGCCTGCTTGGTTTTCTTTGTGTGCTCATTTCGCTTGTGCTTACTGCTTTCTGCTTCACTGTATTTTGTCTGCCCCACTGTAATGTCCCGGTACTCCTCTGCCCATTTTTTCCCTCTTCGCCGTCGTCCTGCCGCTGCCTCCCCCGCGGCCCGCCCCCTTTTTTCCTTCTGTGTCCCTCGCCTTCCCGCCGCTGCGTTACCTGCGGCCCCACCCCCATTCGCCGTCCTCCACCCGCCTCCCAGCTGCCCCTTCCTCCCACCTCCCCTACTTATGGCGGCCGCTGAGCGACAGTGAGAGCGACCCTTAACCCAGTACCTGGCAGGCAGGTCGCTCCCCAAGCCGCGCAGCTCAACCAGATTTGCCTGCTTGGTTTTCTTTGTGTGCTCATTGGGCTTGTGCTTACTGCTTTCTGCTTCACTGTATCTTGTCTGCCCCACTGTACTGACCCGATGCTCTTCTGCCCATTTTTTCCCCTCTTTGCCGTCGTCCCGCCGCTGCCTCCCCCGCGGCCCGCCCCCTTTTTTCCCTTCTGTGTCCCTCGCCTTCCCGCCACGGTGTTCCCTGCCGCCCCGCCCCCATTCGCCGTCCGCCACCCAACTCCCAGCTGCCCCTCCCTACCACCTCCCCTAATTATGACGGCCACGAGCAGCAGCCAGCGGAAAGCCCGTCTGCGCCAGTCTGCGCCTGGACCGCGCCCAGCGCCAGAACCCCTGGACCCCGCAAACGCCACAACACCAGACTCCGCTACGATGCCAGCACCCTCCACGCACTCAACGTCGACTGAGATCACCACTGCTTCCTGGCCGCCCCAAAACGCATCCACAGACCTTTCTCCTGCTGCACCTGCAGCTTCACCTGCAACAGAGCCACCAAACCTCCAAAGGCCAGACCCAACCACCTTCGCTGCATACTCCAACACCCGCTCCGCACGCAAACATGCAGTCTAGCTCTGGGACCGGCTCGACACCTCCGCCACGGACGTCGCCTTCCTGACGAGACCCGCCAGCTCCGCTCCGCCAGCCTGGTCTTCGCCACTGTCCCCCGCATCCAACGAGCAACCTTTGGCGGCAGAGCTTTCTCCTTTCTTGCCGCCAAGACCTGGAACACCCTCCCCAACCACCTGCGGCAGACCCAAGACCTGCTCGCCTTCAGAAGACTCCTCAAGACCTGGCTTTTCAAGCAGTAGCGGCACCCCCTCCCTCAGCGCCTTGAGACCCTCAAGGGTGAGTAGTGCGCTTTATAAATAGATTGATTGATTGATTGCTTGTCCACCCTGATAGCATTGGTGGATTCTGCCTCCCACTGATTGACTGTTACCCTGTAAGAGTGCACTAAATAGGCTAGGCATGTGTGGCTGCGGTGGACTGACGGCACTCTGAACTTCACCTCCGGGGTGGTGGGCACCTCCGTCCAGTGGCTCTTGGTGACCTAGAGTATTAAAAGTATGCACGATAAAAGCATTTTTTTTTTTTTTTTTAATGGAGCACGCTACACAAACTTAATTTTGAGGTATTGGAGAGTTGAAAATAAGCACCAGTTAAATTACATTACATACGTAACAACTTTCTATAAACAAAAATTTTATGTTTACTAATCCTTTAGCAGCCTGCAGCACGTCCTCTTTTTTCTCCAGTCTATGGCTCCCATCACGAGGTTCCACATCCAAATCCCTTCCTTAACTAATCCAAAGGCTGCTCTCATGCAGTTAATCATGTTAAACATCATGGGAGAAGTGCCAGGATGATTGGAGCAGGCTGTCTGAGTGCTCCTTCATGCACTGGAGCCCGTGCCTGCTCTCCACCCAGCTGTCTAAGACAGCTCACATTGGAGAGGTTTGAAGTGCGAATGTCCGGCTGACTGCTGCATGACAGCCGGACGAACAAACATGAGCACTTCAACCTGTATTGACCCTTTCTTTCTGCTGCCAATCACCAGCAATAACCCACTGGCCCGTCATCACGCTCAGCTCAGGCTGGCAGAGTAAAAAAAGTAAATGGTATTAAAATAATTTATAACCTTTTTATTTTTCATGCTTTCTGCATTCGCAGGGAATTGGGGGGGGGGGGGGGGGGGGGGGGAGGGAGGGGAGTGGGAGGCGACACTCCTCCGCCCTTATGGAGGAACTGCTGCTGCCAATTTCTCTCCCGCAAAACTTCTCGATCCCTTGAAGGGGTAGGTTGGTAGGGACATAGCTACCAAAGCCATGAAAGGAGGGTTGGTACAGAGTGAGCAGTGGCCCTACTCTCTTTGTAGCGTTCAAGGGTATAGTCAGGCTTGTCCCAGAACAGGCGAGTCCCATCAAAGGGCCTGTCCACTAGAGGGGACTGGACATCGCCAGAGGACCCAGTTGAGTGCAGCCACGCATGGCAACGTATGGCACTGCTGATGCCTATTGCACAATGAATGGGGTCAGTGGTGTCCAAACCGCAATGAATTGTGAACTTGCCCGCATCTCGACCATCCTAAACCACCTGAAATAGTACAGGGCAAAGGTCTTCCGGCACACTGTGGAGGACTTATGCTACCGAATCCCAAAGGGATGACAATTACGATCAAACAAACAGGAGTCATTAACAGAACGGTGGGCCAAACTAGGGGCTAAAATTAGGCACTTCCCAAATGTCTACACGCGCTTTGATTCCCTATCAGGGGGAGTAGTAGGAAAAGTGTTCAGATTAAAACAGCTAGTGGAGGCCTAAACCACAAGACTTTCAGGTGAGGGGTGCTAGGACAAGGAAGCCAGGTCACCTGGGGCACAGTGATGGCACCTGGTGATTTGGCTATTGACTGGCGGGCCGGAGTAGGGGTTGGCACAAGTTCCCAAAAGGGTGTCCGTCACAGCCTCATTGAAAGACAGGAGAAGTTCAGCAGAAGCCTGGCCCATTGCTGGGCCTCAGTAAGGACATTAGTTTTCACCTCCAGGTTGGGGAGTACGAGTTCAAATACTTCATCTCCCTATGCATGACCATGCCTGGGGACGTAGATTCATTTGTGGCTAGTCTGGACAGAAAGAAAAGAGCTGACCCTGGGGAGGTGTCTAGTCCTACTAACCTCCTGCAAACCCTCATACCAGATGTCCTCCTGATAGAGCTGAGTGAACTCATCACTCGGGTCATAATCGTTATCGGAGTCTGTTCCAAAAAGAGAATGGCAAGAATGTTTCCAGCCTTGTGGCAATTTAGGTGCACAAATGGGCGCCTTGTCAGATTCGGGTCCAACTTCGGTTGAAGTCGGACTGGTGTCAGAAAGGACAATCGGGGACAATTTTTTGGGCAGCTAGGTCGGCATCAGTGTTGAGAAACCTAGGCCCAATGTGATTCGGCTGCTGGGAGCGGCATCAGAAGAGGAGTTGGGGGCAAGAGGAACCAGCAGGCAAAGAGAGTGTACTCACCAGCATGGCTGTTTGAGGCCCAAAGGGTATGCCAGAGGAAGGCCACACTGTAGAAACTCCCTTGTGACCTATATTTCTTTTTATCTGATTCAAATAGATATTAAAAAGGTATAATTCGTTTCCTGTCCTTTCTCTCTAGAAATTGGCATTTACTGCCAATATCAAAAGGTCAGTCTAAATATTTACATCACAGATAACACGAACTTTGACAGTGAGTCTTGTTGTATTTATTTTGTAGTTGGATGAGGTCTACCAGAAACCTACTTTTTTGAGCTACACGTGGTGTGTTCTTTGGGCAGCGGTCTATTCCTTTGGTGATGGTATGATACACAAAGCTAATCCTCTGGACCTAGTGTCTTTTTGCACGATTTCATAAAAGTGATGCCCTTGGTAAGTAAGGGTTTCTCGACAGAGAACATTGTAGGATGCACTTTTTTGGGTGGTTTCAGTGTTGTGGGTATTGTGGTATGTTTGAGTTGAAAGTCACACCGTGTATGTAGAGTAGATGGATGGGTCCAATTGTTATCACTTAACCTGTTTGTATTCCTTTTAGATAGGTTGTGTTTGGGCCGGTAACGGATTTCAATTTCTATATATTCTTCTAAGTACTCCCTGATTATTGTTACTTTGGTTGGTTATTTAGCGGGTCCTGATGAAGGTGGTGTTCTTCTTCCTGTGCCACCGAAACGCGTCGACCACTGACATTTAGATCCTGCTCATCGCAGTTGTCTCTTTGGTCAAAGGAGATTATTGTCATACTTAAGTCTCCAACTTTCCAGAGTCTTTTTGTGTTTATGAATGTAGTATGAATGCTGATTGAACTAGTATGAATGTATGAGAGTGTTTTTTTTTGCATGTGTTGATTCTTACCTGGGGATTACATGATGTTAATATGTGAAAAGTCACAGGTAAATATGCTGAGTATATTTATTGTATGTTTAGTAAATAGAAATTGTTAACTGATAACTAATTTTGATATTTAAAGAAAAGTGCAAAAAAATGAATAAACAAAGTTATAAAGAATAATGATGTATTTGCAGTATATTGTAATTTAATACGGCTCATTTTTTAATTCATTTGAATCAGATAAAAAGAAATATAGGTCACGAGGGGGTTTCTACAGTGTGGTTTGCCTTTTTCCCCTATTCTCCATAACCTCGAAGATACCTTTTGAAGGGGTCCCAATCTCTCTGCATATGCTAGAGTAAGGCGCTAAGAACCAAAGTGCTGGAGCATGATTGAGGTGAGCTCTCCGGACAGGACAGGGCATGGCATGGCTGAAGGTACCAGGAATTTAGGTTTTACCAGAAACCACTGCAGAATCTGCTAAAGTTGGCCAACCTTAAGAGTGTGATCGAAACAGTAGGCAGCAATCACAAGCGTGCTCAGGGGTGGGCAAGCAGCATGAAGGAGTGAAACTCCGCTTCGATTTCTTTTGTTTTTTGTGCTTACCTTAAGACTTGGAGAGCGACAAAGTCTGGCCTCTGAAGCGGGTCCATCGACTCCGGGACTTGGATCTTTGATGCGGAGAGGGACTTGGAACGATCCTGGCACTGAGTTTTCTTAAGCTTGGCGACACAGTCGCAACTACTAATATCTCCCAATAAACATTTTCTAAACTTTTCCCTCTATCCGTCCATTATCTTTTTCAATCCAACTAACAGACTCACATGTCCATCGCTCAAATGAACACATATTTTCCTTTACTAATCCTTTTGGGTTCCAAAGTAGTGTGGTACTCGCTGAAAAGCACTTTGACCCCTCGTCACTGACAGTAAGCGCTATAGAAATACAATTATCTCATGTTCCATGATGGCCTTCAGGTTCATAGAGGCACAGCACAGTCTCTGCAGGTCGTGGAGTCATGGCTCAACCCCAGACACCACAGGCACACCTGGTGGCGACTGGTCACAGACATCTGTTTACGACAGTGCCTAACCTCTTCCATGCTCGTGACGGCCGGGAGCCGTCACGCGACACTGTGGGCGTGTGCACAGGACGGCCCCCGGCCGTCCGAATCCCCGCCCACTAATGGAAATGCCTGCACAGCATGGAAATTCCACGCGCACAGAAGGGGCTAAAGGGCTTGAAACCTGCTGTTTTAGGGGGTAACATGCCATGCACACAGTGAATTCAGAGGAAAAAAACAGAGGTAAAGCACCTCTGAGAGGCAAGAAGAAGCGCCAGATCTGCGTCTGGCAGTGTGGAAAGAAAGGAACCGACCTATATAGACCCTGCATGCCATTTCTAGAGTGGAAAGTGTATCAGCGCTGAGCCGCAAGGCCCCACCTTCCAGCTCGCAGAAAAATTGCTGAAAAATGTTCCAGATCCAATCTGGCGCTTGGGGACTATTCAAAAGGTGAGGAATCTGGGGCTCAAAGTCTCTCTCATAAAAATAAGTCCATAAATAAACACTATAAAAAAGGACAATGGTAGTGAGTCGGCCATCTTGGAGTAAGTCACTATAATAAATTAAGTTGGATCAGAGTGACTCATAGTGGTGGAGTAGCAGGAAATTCTTACGAACGTAACAACCAGATTCCAGGTTAAAGCATACAAGTCTGAAAACACAATACTGGTAACCAAAAAGAATGGAGACTGAAAGGCAAAGGAAAAGAAAGCCACGGTTAGTCCGATTTCTTTAACCAAATACGAACAGGGGATCATTGCCCACATTACCCAGAAGAAATCCCGTCCTGGTGGTCTAGGAAAGAATCCAGGTCTATATCTTGGCTGGATGAGAAATTTGGCAAGCTAAACGAGCAAGTTACAGAGCTTGGGCGGACTGACAGAGTAGAGGGAAACATTCAGACTGAAGGCAAAGCTATTGAGCTTAGACATTTTTTATAAAAAGAAGGAGACTCAGGCAGGCAATGCACATCCAAAAGTGGAAGATTTACATTTTATGTGGTTTCGACACTCATCTGCTTCTCTTCATTGCCTAATAAATGCTTATAGTGAGGATGCACATAGGCTCTATCACCACTGTTTTCTTCACTGTCTTGTGTTACTGTTGTGATGTGTACAAAGAGTTCTTGAGGCAGATTATTTCACCGCAGTCTTGTATTGTGTTAGCGTTATAAATTAAACAATAAAACGTTAAAGACATAAAAACAACAACAAACTTACCTTTAAAATGGGATTTTATTTCGTTTGTTTATAGCTTACTGCCTTCGGTTTTATATTATTCTGTGTTATTTCTATAAAGGAAATCTCTGCGCCCCTTAAAAAGCATACTATGCTTCCTACAGAGTAGATGCTACTGCTAACTAACATTTAATAGTAACTTCGCAAAGGAGAGTAAATGACATGAGCAAGGGACAATGCTCAAGTTTAGGTCTCGGGAAACAAGTTGCCACTACCAAAAGAAAAGTCAACGATGTGCTGCCTGGTAAAGCGGTTACAGAAACAATCCACACAACGCAGCAAAAAGAGACGTATGTTGGTGAAGGTAGAATAAACATCTACCTCCTGCACACTCATCCCCAATACCTCACCCTTGTTCTTGCAACAGACTTCCTCCTTGCTGAATGTCACACGGTAGATAAATCTGTCAACAACCAGGTCAATGCTTTCCTCTCTCTCGCTTGCTTGCTCTTTCGATCTACGCACACTTACTCTGAAAGCCTAGGCTTACCACTGGTCAAGTATATTCTGAACATTTTTTTTTTGTACTAGGGTTATCATCTTACCATTCAATTTCCTTGACCCTGGCCTCATCTCTTATTCTTGGTATTTTTGCCACCACTCATATCTTCGGGCACCCTTCTGCCTGGCATGGCCTTTCGCATCGCTTGACCCCAATACAAGCCTTCTTCCCTACCCTATCCGATATACAACTTACTTCGAATCTGAAATGCCCGCCCACTTACTTGACCCCAATTCTGTCCACCTTCAACTCTTTATGCACCTGCCCTGCTCTGGTACTTACGCAGATCTCCCTTCCAAGTCCAGCTTGCTGGGGTTGACTCCTTTTTTGGCGAGGATTGAAGACACTTTGTCAACATCTCCTCGCTCCGCTGCTTTCATCAGCCGATCATCATACTTGTTCCAGTCAGCCGTTTGCTGTAGGAGAACAGATAAGTCAGACATCAGCTTCTCAAATCGTGAGTCAAAAAAATAGGTATGCAAAAATAAGCGGTTATAGTTTATGGCATCGAAAAAAGGAAACTTTCCGAGATAAAAAATATCAGTAATAGTCCTCTGATAACACTTTGACACAAGCTCCTCGTCAGAAATTAGTGCATTCCAAAGTTTGGGGAAAACATATAAGACCTTTTCGTGGAATGACATTAGTCTGTGCTAGTATGGCATTAAACAACATTTTGTGTTTTCTAAACAGCACTTCACACTGCAGTTTATCATTTTTAAGTGCAGCAAGTCAATGCAAATAAAAGGTGATCCTATTACCTCTTTTCACTGTACTCAATTTACTCGCCTTGGACCGATGGAAGACTGAGTAGGGATCGCAAGGATTTAAATTTGCGGTCCACCGAACCACAACATGGCGGCGAGTCATCTCGTTAACTGCAGTACGCTGTATTGGATCGGCAATGCTTTGCAGTAATGTGCTCCTCTATCACAGGCCAATGAAAGCTGTATAAAATTATGGAAGTAGGTTTAGATTAAACCTGCCTCCTGCAGATATCTAAATGTTGTTCTACTCACATACATAAGAGCACCTTATCAAAAGAGTGCCCATATTCCATCCTACATTTAACCAGGGCACAAAAACATGGTAGCTAAATATGATTTGTTTGTGAGACTAGTTCTTAACATGGGTAGTCAGTGAATTTACAGCCTGAAGGCTGCACCTCTGACTACATGGACAGAGATAAGTAACATCCTTACAGAGGAACTTCCAATGTCAAGGATAATAAATAAGGAGGAGCTTGATAACAGGGACAGCACAGAGGAAATGACACACCCATCTCAATAACTGAGGATTTGTTTGTGAAGAGAATTTTACCTAGGCTACAGTTTTGCCAAAACTGTAAAACCGTTTTTCCAGTCAGCCCCAAAAGAAACTTGGTTCCACTGTTTCACCAAGGCATTGTGCCCAGAAAGCATTTCGCTCCACACACCAATAATACCACAGAGTATGGAAGCATCAGTACTATGTGATGACAAGCCATGGTTATCCGAGATCTTGAAGCCTATTAACAATGGGTTCCTCATGAGGGTTCCTTACATAGGCAGGTTTTATCGTGTCCCTATTTAGATTAGGCCTATGAGTTGGCAATCTTCCTTTAAGGGCAAAATGATACTCTATGAAGGGCATCTGCAAAAGCTGCTTCCTAGGGAAATTGCTCTGCCGCAAAATGGACTCAAGGTGTTATTACAGACACTTTGTGAAGGGTAAATCGTCTGCACACAAGGAGTTCTCAAGAAGAAGTCATCAAATTCACAAAACAGTGATGGATCTGCAAATGCACCAAAGCGTCTCCTTGCAGACGGTTTAGAAGTTTAGTGAGGATAGGGTTTTTGGCACATTGACAGCTTTACCGTCTGGTGCACGTGGAGTTATTGTCCGACACATAATACACAAATTAAAACCACTGACAATGGTGTGCTTTAAGGGTGCGTCAGGAATATACTTCAATGTTGAGAGTTGCCTACTTTGTTAGGTATGCAGACACATGATTGATGAATACCACAAGGAAGTAAAGGGACCAGGGGATTGGCCAGAGTAGAGTGTTGTACATATAGATTCACCACATGATTAAGACAATGACCAATGAGAATGGGACTTTAAGAAAGAGTTGGCAGCAACAATAAGTAAACCTTGTGAATCTCTCGCAATGCAGTGCCAAGTCCATTGAGTCTCCTGTAATGTCATGTTGCTCTCACATTTCCATGTAAGCCATACTGTCTTCGTGGAATGACACGGACATTTAGGCCTATTTTTTGGCCTAAACAGTTTTGTGGCCTGTAGAAGAGAGCTGGTCTGTTTACTGATGCCCCTGATCTCTACAGACATTAGGAACACCGGTCTGCACTTTACAGCACAATGGGGGAGAGAGGCATTTTTTTGCACTCTCGGTTAACATTTCAAACTCTGCATGAAAGCCTACTGTATTAGACAGGAAGAGTTGGGATGCTTGCAGCCCGGGAATTCATACAAACCCGGAAAGCCTCCTTTGTGAGGCTGTTATAACACCCCTTCTAAGTACAAGGCTGTAAAGTAAATCTTCCCACAGCTCGCCATTCCCGATGGAGCAATTCCTCTTGGAGAACTTTACCCCCTGCTCATACCAAACTTTGACAAGAGATAATTTTTCTACAAAAACAAGTCCCTCGGGTTCCCACAGCACCTCGTGTCCCCCAATTGTTAATGGCGTCTATCCAGTCCGAATGACTGCCACTTCCCCTGGAGGCATTCCTGTACCAAAGCCAAAGGAAACCCAGCACTTGCCAGAACTGGTTGTTCACAATGGAAAATGCAAACTGAAAAGTCACGAAACAAAGACCTGTGTGGTCTGGAAAGAGTTAACCAGAGCTGGGCCCGG
Source organism: Lissotriton vulgaris (assembly GCF_964263255.1). Classification (NCBI taxonomy): domain Eukaryota; kingdom Metazoa; phylum Chordata; class Amphibia; order Caudata; family Salamandridae; genus Lissotriton; species Lissotriton vulgaris. Next base: position 1,825,355,723 of record NC_141687.1, on the reverse strand, counting down.
ATAACACTTTGTCAGAGGCCAAAGGACTGGGAGATTGACCCAGTTGGAGACCAGGACTGGAATCTAAGCCCTTTCACCCAACATTTGTCATCAGCCTTTGTGATGGAAATGCAATGCTGGGTACAAAAAGGGCATTTATATGAAGAAGAGAGAGATCGCAGAGTCCCAGGAAGGAGAAAGCTAAAGGGCCCCGACGGAAAAAATCTGTGAGAGCAGGTTCACACAGCCTGGAAATCGCACGTCCATCTCCCTTAATGTGCGTGAGAGGTGCCGAATACACTTACACTATGGGTAATTCCCGAGGAGAAGGGCTGAGTAGCAAACAAACGGCTAGATGGGTACACATAGTGCTGCATTCCAAAACAGCAGTGAGAGAAGCAGCACACAGTGACGAAAACACGGCCAAAACAGGGGACAAGAAGACAGACACAGACATGGCATGCCCGTTTGTACAAAGGTTTGCAGGGAAGGCTTGGATCCAGAGAGCCACAACATGTCCGTGTGATTTAGTACACAATGACAGAGAGAGGGGTTCCCTCGTGTCTATTTGTATTACTTTCAGCACGAAGTGATAGAGGAGACAGTCATAAACAGGGAGACGCAAACCCAAGACTACCTATGCACTGGTATCTAAATAGAGTGAAGCTATCGAGTGAGCAGTGGGGAGCTGCACATTATTTGCTGGTCACTCCGGATCCTCAAACTGATGGTAAACAAATACTTTGTATCCCATACTATTGATTCCAAATCTTCCTCTCCATGATTCAACTGAATGGCGAAATTGTTTCGTGAAGAAATTGTTTCGTAAAAAAACTAAATGGCACCTTATCTTACTACAACTCGCTTCCTCTCCCTCACTTTATCGTTCTACATCCTCCCGTTGTCCATTCAACATCTGTTCTCAGTGGCTCTGACCTCACATCTTTCTTTCTCTCATTCTTCTCCATGATTCTTAAACCTCTGGGATTCTCCAGATTCCCGGTATTCTTTCTGACGCCCCCTTCCCTAGTCTTGCTTCCTTGTTCTAAGCCTTGCTCCTCCGGTGCTATTTTCTTCTATAAGTTTATTCTGCAGTAAGAATTATTCTGAATGCATGTTCTAGAGTTCACTCATTATCTTAGACCTTGTTATAGCACCTTGTATAACAGACATCTTCTTAACTGTTTGGTTACCTGTAAAGCGTGCAGACACCAATAAGGTAAATCTACGCTCTTTAAAATTGAATATAAAACTATGTGGGGTGCTAGCAGACTCAAGATCATGTCTGTGAAGCGGAAATTACATTTAATATTTTTTTAATTAGCAGGACTAAGTGATTTCCTAGAATTACATGACGTCAAGAGCGGAGGCTGGGATTTGAACCAAGGTACCCAGGTTCAAAGAGGACAGTTCTAGGCACTAGGCAAGATCTCATCCTGGAGTGTATGTTCAACATAAAGCACTTGCTCAAGGTTTACCTCTTGAGGAAGGCAGGGGCCACAGATACAAGAATATTTGCCAATGTCTGAGTGGAAAAGCAAGCTCTGAAGGCTTCTCACCGAGAATGCCCACAGAGACTGAGCGAACCTGCGCATCCTCGAACAGGAAGACAAACTAGGAAAATGAAGGCTAGGCTTCTCAGTTCTTTGTAAGCCTCCCTTGTGAGAGACACTCAGCAGCAGATCACGAAACAATATGGTGTAGCACCAATGTTTGTATGTTAACTGAGTGAAGCACTGAAATGTGAAAACTGTACAAACCATTGCATGTAGAATAAATTCGGCCTTTCATGCATCGTTAATTAAAAGTACTTGTTCCACAAAATCGTCTATGAGAAATATGACCTACTATATTGTATTAGACCATTAGCAAAAGGCTTACTACCGCTTTGTGAGCCGCAGAAGCGCTTTTCCACATGGGTAGCACAGTACATCGCATGGGTGAAGTGTTGTCATGTCACCACGCAGGGTTATAGTGGTAAGGGACTTAGTGATGTGATAAGTAAGGAAGCGTGAGACAGAAGCACATTTTGATAGTTTGTTGTAGGTTTGCAGCTCTGATCAGCTCTGCGGGTCCCTTTACCGTGTTGGTAGTTATCTTTTATATGTTCTCACCCCACCTTTTATGGTGGCTGCAGTAGGAGACAGTCCGTTCGGAGATCTTATGGATCTGCAGGAGGTAACAGGTGTGGCAGAGTGAAGAGGAACCTGGCCGCTGCTGGAGAATGCGTTACACTTCCCCTTTACAGGACTGCCCTTATGAGAAGTCAAGTGAGGAGCATTTGGCAGGATGCACTGTCAGCATTATTTCTTTTAATAACTTGATTTGCAATACAGCTCTTGAGCAATGTTCGATGCTAGGTCTTTAACGCAGAAAGAAGTTTAAAACTCAAAATCACTGTTATTGGAGCAGCATTTTGGAAGTAATATGTTTAGTGGCTAAAAAACTGACCATTTGAGGCAAAAACGGGAACAAAGAAACAGCAACATGGAAACTTTGGAGTTACCCAAATCTGTATAGATGTGTAGGGCTCAGTGCAAGCTCACTTGTTAAATGACACCTGAAGACAAAAAAAGAAGGAAGAACGCAGACAATAAAACACTCAAGACCCCGATGAGTAGGAGCATAAACAAGCTGCTACATACCAGGTGTTTAAGGACACAGGCAAACCAAGGGGGCATTCTGAACCACACGTCCAGCCACTAGTTCAACGCGACCTCCAGCGGCTTCCAAGACCCTCAAAACAGTGATGAGGAAGAAAGTCCAATTACAGCAGTCACTCTTAAGAAGAGGGGCTTTTGAGCTCCCCTTCACAGAGTCTGCCGAGCTCCGGCGCTGCCATGAACGGGCCTACGATCCTTGGCGCCTCAGATCCCACCTCCACCTTCATTATTGGGGGAAACGCACCGGTCCGTCGGTGCTACGGCTGGAGGTTGACAGTGCGCCGCCTGTATACGAATAAAGGGCCAAGGACAGAGTTCACGTCCACACAGACTGTCCAGACAGCTGCGGGTACGGTCCGGATTCACCGCGGCGCAGTGCGGGCCGCGGGCAGGGCTGCCGTCCGCCTGCAGATCGGACAGCCCCGGCTCGTCTCTCCCCGGACGGTTACAGGGAGCGGCAGTCGGCGCTCCGGTCCCACCTCCGGCTCCAGCACGGACTCTCCAGGAGACTCCAGGCCGGCCTGGACACCGCGGCTTCTTCATAGGCCCCCTCGGCGTTCAGCGCACCGGGGCACTCCATCCTCTCTGCAGCTCGAGCCCGCCCGACTGGTGCCTGCCCACTCTGCCACGGCCGGGGCATACCGCGGAGCAGGCGCTATTTCAGCCATGGGGCTCTTGACAGCTGAGTGACAGAGGCGAGAAGCTAAGAATACTCTGGTGCCAGTGTCTCCACAGGAGAGGCATGCAGGCCCGACATTAGTCATGTCTACCGGCTCTGGATATAGTCACCTTCACCGGATAAACAACGTGCTTCGACCAAGTGGCTGCTGGCACTCATCCTGGGAATGGCAGTTTCGCCATTGTGTAACTCAACTTTACCCTACTCTCCAGTAGGGAACTGCGCAATGCTGGCTAACTGCGGACTCCCAGTGCCCAAGGACCTAACCCCACTGGTTACAATGAGCAAGAACAAGCGCTGTGGGTCTATACCCTCGGAACAAAGGCGCTAGTGCCCATCCATCAGTGTGTCCACCAATCAGGGAGGCCAATAGAAACAGACTCGCTTCTTGCTCAGCAAACGCTTAAAAGACCCTTAAGCTAACAGATCCCATTGTTCAGACCAACCTAACCGAAAATCCGCCTCCCTGACTCTGAAGACCATCCACCCCAGGGCATTAAAGAACCCGGGTCTCACCCCACTGTAGAGCCAACCTATCCAAAGGCCCACATAGCCAGGCATCTTAGAAGCTGTGGGTACCGAATCCAAATCCAAGTGATCCCAAGGCCATAAAACTTTCAAGGGCCGAACCAGGCCAAGGTCCATATAGACAACACAATCACAGAAGATGGCATTAGGGTCAGCGGGTGTCACCCTGCCAACTCAGCAAAACTGCCTTTACTTGGGGCACCACCTGCAAACAGACTAAGGATGTACCAGCAGGATGCCATTTGCAGCCACACCTGCACATAACAGGTAGGACTTTTAGTAGGTACGAATATGACCTTCGGCGAAAAAAGAGGAACACAGCAAACAAGTACTCTATTTTGCTTTATTTAACGTATTTAATAAAGTATTGACGTAACTCAAAAGAGCAGATGACTCACTTTACAGTGAGAATTGTTATCACAACACTAGCATCTCAAACATGAGGTGCTTCACATGGAGAAGTAGGGTGCAAGTTTGGTTTGATCTAAACCAGATTGCATAACGCAGGATGAGATGGGAAGGGTAGTAGAAACAGTACGTTAGAGTTTGTCTATTACACAATTAGTACATTACATTAGATCATCACACATTCACAATTTGTAATTTCCAAATTATAAATGTGGGTAGGCATAAGGAGATAGCAATTTGTCCAAGAGGGTCCCATCATTTTTTAACAAGTGTCAAAGCAGTGAGTAAAACCCAGGTCAGTCTCTGTTTCAGCCACCGGAGCTATGTTTACAGCATATGACCCAGATGTTTGGGACAGAAGTCTATAGAGGTAGTGGATCAATCTTGATGCGGTGATTCCCTGCCAGGAGTAGACCACCCTATCCTATCACAAGTGTCAATCAGCCTTTCACTCTAAAGCAGAGAACAGTACACTGTCATGCAAGAGGCATGTCCTGCTAAGCCATGGTTTCAGACATTATATCATTTCGCCCTCAAAATAGGAGTTTCTTCTCAACCACTCTGCTTAAGAACCAGAAAATGCTTAAAATCTTGTGCCGATCACAAGGACAGTAAAAGACATTTCATTTAAAAAAGTTTGTTTCGGTTGAAGAGTTACAAGAGTCTCTGAGCTCTATGCAAGTACTACCTGGGTTTTGGTTACTCCTCTGAGCATGAGCAGCTTGTCATAGGTTGCAATACCTTTTCCTGGACAAGCACATAAGAAGAGAATTATATGGTCTTTGGCACAGATTGTATGGGTCATGCTTGCTGTCTTAAGCATTCACTGTTTTAAAGGTAAAGTTTCTACATTTTGGTTTAATAACACCGAAAAATATTACTAATGATTGTGTAGATACATGGGGAGCTCAAGAAATGTGAATCAAACACCCACCAAGATGGAATTTAAGGTTTTCCCCATATTTTGTAGGATTGTCTAATAAAGCGAAAACATCAAAAGCACCATTTAGTCCATTTGAAACTCTAGGCACAACCAACAAAGTCTCTACGACTAAAACAGGTCTACTATGTTACAAAATTACAATGAAAAGGAAAAACCTACTGGCAAGTCTTCCATAATCACTGTGGATGCGTGTACCCCTACTCTGAAAAGACCTTTGTAAAGGAACATTTCTGTAGAAAATAAACATGACGAGTATTCTGCTAAATACTAATCGGCCTATTCAGTTTTATGTCCACAACATTTTAATTCAAAGGAAGATACAGAAAAGAGCTATTTCTTACTAAAGACGGATCTGCAACAAGAACAAGAGAAAGATCACAAAACAGCCATCTTTTGAGAAGTTCCTAAAACAGCGACAATGAATACAATGATTATCTCCAAGTTTGGTGGGGTAATATCCATTTGTGCCGTGCATAACACAAACACTCATCTGGACTTAAACCACCACTACATATGATATTGACTGTGGAATATTCTTACATCAACATGCACTCCAGAATGATCATAACAGAGACAGACTAATCAACAAAAAATGAAAAGCATTACAGACCCTCAAATAGCCTTCAGCTGTTCCTCGCATATCTCCATTGACCTTAACACAGCCACCCAAGACACCAAAACGTACCCTAATAGCCTCACTAACAACCACAAGACCCTAAATAACCCACAACAGACCGTTTTTGATATCCCTGCACATAGATTTAAGCCATCTGACCTCGATAAACCTCTTATGAAAGCCCTCCTACCTTCATATATTTCAGCGTTAGATAGTGCCCCACTCCACACTTACACACACAGTACATGGACCACTTCCATACCTGCATGCTTCACTGTCTTTTCATTGCTTCCCACATCTGTGCCCCTTAAACTCAGTCCATCTGTTCATCAGGGAAACAGGCACAGATCTCATCAATGGAGTCAGCAGGCAGCTTTACAAGCAGTCTGCAGCATCTGCTTATTCAAAGCCTCCTCTCCTCTGATCCCAGTCATAACTCTGTCACTGCAAGGATGGGTTTGCATCAGTCTCAGGATGCAAGGCATCCAAGGAAGCTGGCAACCGAGGCAGCCCTCTAATATTGGTATTAGTGGAAAAAAAGGCTCTGAAAAGAGAGGAGCGGGGTTATGGGGGGGTTGGTGTGCATACTTGTAGATGTCTTGTGTATAGGGGACATACATCATTTAAGCCAAGCTCTCCTACCCCGACCTTCAGCTAGAAGACCCACACCCTGTTCTATTTGTGCACCAGCCTCTGCACTTTTCAGCCTTCTGTAACTGGTACTTAGGGGTGGCTCCAAGTCAGCAGATGTTAGGGTAGGGTCAGTTCTCACTAGAGGAGGAATTAAAGGCACAATTCTAAGCACCTAACAACACTAGAACAGGGGTAAGGGCAAAGAGTGACTGCACTTTGTTAATGTTAATGTTAATAGTTTTCTAAAGCGCACAGCTGCCCCAGCGAAGGGGCGTCCCAGCGCCATCGGATCTACAGTTCCACTACAAACTTGAGACCGTGACCGAGGGAGAACGAACACACCGTGAACATCTAAGTGATTAGACACCATATGAATTGGTTGCGAATAATGGCACCATCCTGATGGCTTACCTACCATGATGTACACCCAATGTGAAGAATTGACTAGTTTCTTTTAGAACAAGGCTATTATTGCCACGCATACTTGAAGCTCTGAACAAAAAAATTCTGGAGAGAAAAAACTACTGACACATTCTTAAATATCTTTCGCCCTGAAGAAGTCCTTCGGACGAAACGCGTTGGCTACGCTTTGTATGAAGATTTTGAATAAAAGCAATAAAGAAAACTTTAAGTCCTACTGAATTGATTCTTTTATTATTGTTCTGACCACTAATGTCACTGTGTATTGTGTGGGGTGCTGAACCATTGTGTTGTATTGCATAAACAATTCTAAGCACCATCCGCCTCCCTCCAAGCAGGCTGGCCAAGATATCTACAGTGCACCCCTTGAAGTGCCCAAGCCCCAAAACACAGGGGTCACATTTGTACACCCAGAAGGAAACCCCGCCAGTGGTGGGTGAGGACCCAAACTAGAAATGATGACTTGTTAGCACGTGCATTTTAATAAACCACCGCAAAAAGTACAGCATAACATGGTCAGTGAACCTCAGAAACTAATGTTTATTAAAACAAACACCCTTGATGACCTTTTCACTTGAAAATCTGCTTCCGCTTCTTGACCCGCATACCTTATAATGCTATTAAATGCACTGCTTAGAGCTGTTGAAACGCTCCCTGCATATCTGCATGCCACCTCATACATACCTGCTGTCACAGTGGAAGGAGGAACTGGGCGGTTCTGAGAAATCATGTTGTAGGTACAACATGACATTTCATTCATTTCCTGCACCAGCACAGTTATTACACTTTTTGAACTGCTCTACTCCAGAACAAGACTTTACTGCTAAACATTGCGAGGGTATTGATTCACCACAATGCCAGGGGTACTTGGAATGACATCAAGCTTGACCCAGCTGACTGTCAACGAAGAAGGGGTAGGAAAGAAACTACAGAAAGATAGCAAGGTTCTGAGTGCCTTGATTGATCTATTCTGGTTCTGCCGCAGCCTTTGTAACTCCAAAGATGAGGGGTAGTAAGAGCACTGCGATCCTTACCAAATCGCAACGCACAGGTGTCCTCTCTGCAAAAGTTTTTTATTTTTGGTCTTTATGATAAGACTGGACAGCTCCCGCAGATTCCTTACATTAAGGTTTCTACAAGCCCTAAACTGGATCCAAAAAGATTTTCAGCCATGGTATGTCACAGCACCATGATGCCGACCACACAGCTAACCTTCCCTTAAACCAGATCTCCTTTCACTTAACGCTCAATCTCACAGCGATGAAGAATGTCCATATAGGGTATCACTGGAGTACGGTAAAGAACAAGACTACATCCTATATTCTATGGAATTTCTATTGACACATTCAAAGATTATTACAAATATGTTTTTTATTTAATCCATTATTTTCATTTCATCATCAATTCAATCCAATATAATCAAATTACAAAAACACCAAAACTGCAAAGAAAAAAGTAATTAGAGCCCTACAACCACCGAACTGATAAATCAAAGTCCGATGAAAAGTTAAAAATAATGTGCCTGCTGTCTCGCAATCGCATGGAATTTGGCAGAGATCAGTCATATTCCAGATCCTCCTTGGACGGCCTACAACAGTGTACAAATTAAACCCGCTGAAGTACGTTTCGGTGACATAATCCTATATATGCCGCACTTTCATCAGGACTGTCCATAGTCTAAATATGTACTAGTTGAAGAACGTCAATCTTGTCAATATGTTGTAGAACAATCAAAGTCATCTAAGAACGGTTTTTGTTCTTCTTAATAGATGATATCCAGGAAAACAATACCAGTACCCAATACCAGAGACCTCAGCGTGGTCTATAATGCAAGGGCTCGGCAATCAGTTCTTGTCATGAGCTTACGAGCATCAGCGAATCACACAGGTTCAAATCAGTCACACGTATATATTGCTCACACTTTTAAAGCAGCTGGCAACGTGACCTATCTACTCTCTGCCTGCCGACACCACTGGATCATCAGAAATTCTGTCAGGCAAACATGCCTCAGTTCAAAGGCACCTCATTATGAAGGCGAGGGCCAAGTTAATGTCCCATGGCAGGCCAAAGCAGGATATTTACCCCATGTGTGTATCCCTTGAGAAATCTGGCAGCAACTGGTGTCTTGGACAAGAAACCCAGATTATGTGAAAATATTCAAGCATAAACCAACTGTAAATATCCCTGTCTGACACAGAGGTTGCAAACTGCAAGATATGCAACACCCATGCCACCATTGGGATTACAGATGTGTTCATACACAAAGAAATACATGCAGTTCACCATCTGGAACAGACTGATCCAGCTGATAACTGCTATCAAATACTGAAATATTTTATGCATTAATCTTTCACAAGGTGAACAGTGCAGTGATCTCATTGTTGCATTAATGCTTATCCATCCTTTTAGGGGGAAAGACGCTATCTATAATTAACAGTGGTGAGACCAGAGGCTAAAGATGCTCCTTTAATGACTGGAGTTGCCCAACACTACTAAGTCCTAATGAGTCTGTGGAAGAACCATGCTTTCCAGGCGACCATGAAACTGGTTTCATAGCATAGAATCTACAAAAGTTGAATTCATATAAACATTCTCTCCCCCTTGCATCCGAATTTTAAGATGAAGAACCAATCTGGCATTGTGTATAAGATGCTGTACAAAATTGAGATAACTGTTGGATGTGTTCAAATCTCTCTGCCGAGTATCCAAAATTGCTCCAATGAAGACGAGTCTCTGACTCGAAATTAAGGAGAGTTCTCTCGAATGATGTGAAATTCCAACTCTTGCAAAAGCATGAGTATAGTTCTTTAACGCACTTAAACTTGAGTCGGGGAAGATGCTTTAGTTGCCAATCATGCAAGCAAGGTTATGTGTGTATCCCTTAATAATGTACCTATTCTACTGTGGTAGCCATGACCTTTATGAACACTGGCAGCAGAGGACAAGCTGAAAAGGAGAATGGTAAAATCGTAGCGTTCACTCCCAACAACAAATCTTAGATGATATTGCATGTGCGTCTCTGCAATGGGAATATGAAGGTTGGTGTCCCTCAGGTCATGAGAGACTATCCGTTCGTGCAACTGTAAGGGTTACAAAATCAGAAGAAAGGATGTCATCTTGATTTTCTCTCTCATGAGTAATGTACGGTTGGTCCTTAAGTGAACAATTGGGTTCATTTTTTCTTTAGATCTAGAAAGTAAGTACCTGGAATTGGAACCTAACCCTTTCTTTGGTGCTGGGGAATTTTTGAATGGCACCCATTGCCAGTAAGGAGGAGGATCAATTTCATTAATATGCCGGTAGCACTGTAAGGGGAACTAGCAGTGAACATTTCAGGAAGGGAAGGCAATAACCAGTTCTTATTTGAAGGGCACACTAGTCTGTTTTCCTGCTTCCTAAACACAGAATCACACACACTCCCAAAACCTCATATTCCAACTCTAGAAGATAAGTGTGGGTTTGAGGTGCTGAGAGGAGGAAAACGATTGAAGCTACTTTCCTCTGCTATAAACCCCAGTAGAGCTTAAAAACAAACACAAAAACTGCTGCAGTTCAGGCTCAAGTTGGGGCAGCTGGCACAGTCTATTAGCATGGTGGCTGAATCCTTAAAATGTCCTACTTGAACATTTTTCACCTACGAAGCCAACCCAATGCCTTAGTTGAAGACTTCTCGAACTATCCACCTTCCTTCCAAAAAGAGATGCTGGCCACCTAAACAAATGTTCAATTATTCATTGATGCTACTGAACAATCTACTGAATACTAACTGGTATGACATCTTAGCACAAATCCACTGCCCATCAAACAAACCATGGCATCAGTGGTAACCAGCCCAGTCTGCAACGAATGTAAAGACAGATAAATGCCACCCTGAATCGAGTCAGAAAAGGAGACCCACGTGTTAACAGTTAGCTGCAGCAATCTACCAGACTGCATGTGATATTTTAGTCAGGAGGCAATTTGCATTAGTAGCCGTGAGGGCTAGGCTGGCAGATGCAAAGATTTTGAAGGCAAAGGTGACTTTTTTTGATCCCCTAGTCAAGGGCACAGTTGGAACCTTATGCAGCTCTCTTAACCACTTTTTTGTAGAAAGACAGCAATCTTTGGAGTTGGGGTTGACTAAAATGGCGTGGGGGTTGATACATGAAGTTGGGCTACTGTAAGGAGGATGGTTTCGAAATTATACTTTAAGTTGGTTAGGCCTCCCTCAAAGTGAGGGAGACTCCAAGCAGATGAAAATACCATGGTTTTGACAAGTGTCAACATGAAGAGAAGCACCGGAGAGGTTCAGGCTGAAACAGTCAGCATGGTCTTCTCAAAGGCCTCAGTATGGGTGTAGGAGGAACCACTAGGAGATATCTCATGGGAGGAATAGACTGAAGATTGGGGACTGGTCAGACGAAGAGTTTGATTGCCTCTTAGACCCCTTGCTTCACATTTTTTGTTGTGGGTTTCTTGAGGTCCTTTTTGTAAAGTTGTGGTCTCCTGTCACTCCCCAACAACCACATGATTGGATTCATCCTGTTGTGAATTTCACTAAACCAGCATCTTTAGACAGGCTGGATCTGGGCCCATCTTTGACTCCTTGCAGAGTTGACAGCAGGTCATGTGTATACTGTGGGTGTTGAGCTTTGTGGTCACAGCTCCACCATGGTAATGTCCATAAGTGTCTAGCTAATAAACTTTCCGAAGCTGCACTTGTAAGCAGGTCTTGTGGTCTGCCTTGGGTCCTTGTTTCCCTCTGATAGAGTTTCATAGTAGTTACCTAGCTGCAAAGTGAAAGTACCTCTGTGTGGTATTAGTACTCGGGTGTAAGTACGAGACGCCCAGTGTATTCTAGACTGCTGCCTGCACGGTTTGAGCGGTAGAATCCAGTGTACACACCTGCTGTTGAACCTCTCGTTGGGGCTACCAGCTGCAGTGTAAACCAATCCTTCACTTTCAGATGGGATTTCTCTCGGAGAAGAGTGGTTTTTAGGCACTGCTTTGCGCGGCCTAGTTAATTTGTGTCGCACACAGAGCCTCGTGTTTTGGACTCTAAAAGGGGACGAGCAGGAGGACTGCAGCTTAAATTTAAACCTATGAAAGCGGAGCCTCCGACTGCGCTCTAAATCACTGTCTGTCTTAAACAAGGGCCCCTGGACCGGGCAGACAAGCAGGCAGACAGTGCGCTAAACCAGGCCACCGCTGCAAATAGTGCCCAGACGGGTACCAGCAGACTGCTGTGAAGGGAGGAATGTCCATTGCTACTGGAGCCCGACGCATGCTGTCAGAATAGAAGCATGCTTCCTCCTGCTGGGGCGAGGGCGGGCGGGAGGGAGCTGGGGGATATCTAATGATTTTGCTTTAAAAATACTTGTCAGAAGAGTTAACAAACAGAAGTGCCCCACCCCGCTTACCACATTCCAGCACTCCCTCGGGGAGAGCCTACATGTGGAACAGGTCCAACCACGCACGCACACTATCTTAGGGCAGGCCGATGGGTGTTGTGTCCTTGTCAGACGGCCAGGCCTAGCATGGTCTAACTCAAGGGGCCTTTGTGTTCAATTTTTAATTATTCTAGGGCCCCATACTATCAAAGCTTACACAATCGGTTCTGAACCAAAATAACTATACAATAGTCATCAGCATTAAACATGCTGCTCAGATTTCACAATAAAGCAACATCTTTAGATTAGAACATGTTTTTGGGATCCACAAAATAATAGCCCATCAGATGTTAAGCTTGCTGCAGGCAGCACAGCTAATCGAGTTGCAGATCTACTACCCGCTTATCACTATCCCATGAGATAAAGGTAAATGGCAATTAATTACATTGATAACGAGCCATTACCACACATTATTCTGTTTGTGCCTCAGGCCGTTCATTTACATCACCTCCCAAAATAAACACCAACTGCAAGGTTCAGTAAGGGGTGCCGGATGGAATCCCAGGCCCAATGAGATATGCAAGGGTGTGGGCTAGGGGCAGGGAAACCAGGGCCTGAAGACAACACGGAGAAAGATGCACAGCACCCACGGGCACCTGACAACTGATTCCCAGCCAGTATCCACCAGACCTAATACAAGATGGTGCAGGTACTGCATATGTGGATGTAAACACTAGACCTCACACAATGTAATCCATCACAACCCAAATACACAGCCACCAAAGTATGCATAAATTAGTCCACCTCTACCTTTCATCACAAACAACAAACCAAACAGTGGACAGACAGAGACACACGTCTCGCCCCCTCCTCGCCCTCTCTGACTGCATATATATACACAATGGGATTCATCCCAGCAAAAGCACACAACCACCAGCTCATCGACAATGGAATACAACTTCACTCTACATCACAACCACCAGCCTATACAAAACGAAATACAACGCCAGTCTTGGACACAATCAGCAGGTCATACAAAATAGAATACGCTGCTACCTCCAAATGGCCTAACACAAAAATATTTATAATGGAATCCATTACCAGTCAAGGACACATCCACTGAAACACGTGTAAACTAATCCCATAACAGAATATATGCAACTCATTTTGCATTATGGAAGCCAAGACTGTGAGCTTTAAAAACGCTTCTGAGAAGCCGAAGCACTAACGAAGCTGGGGAAAACAAAGAACGCGAGAGAAGCCAGAAAGTAAGAGTGACAATGAAAAAAACTATTGGTAAGTAATAAGCGGGCTCTAAACCCCTGTTTTTCAAAAAAATGTTTTAAATAAACAGATCGCAGCAAGTGACGGAGCATTCACTGTTTCAGGCGAGAATAAAAAAAGTAGTTCCCTGAAGCTCTTTATCCTTCCTTTCCTAGTTCATCTTTACTGTTTCCTGTCCCTATCAGAACATTGAGGCAACTTTAGAGTGGTAATATACAAATTGCTAACATATCAAAACATAAGTGTTAAACTGACCTTGAGGATACCCAGAAGTTTACTACTTAAATGACTGACAAATACTTTGATGTAAATATTGTCTGATGCACACTCTCATGTTAAAGAGATATCAACAAAACCCAGCTAAAATTGTCCTGTATCTTACTAAATATGAGAAGCCCCATCCAAGCAACTACTGAAAAAAGGCATTCACCATAATCATTTAAACAAACACACATGCATACGCAGACACAGAACACCATCACACAACAGACGCCTGAACAAGCCGTTGTAGATTTATTTCACCTAACTGAATAACACAATATATATTTGGGTCCATCATTCTAGAAAAGCCAGAATAGAAATACAACTATATTGCTATATTACAGAGGTCTGTGATTTCCATTCTTAGAACCCTTAGAAGCATAATAAACTCCGAAGTTCCAAAAGTGGACATCGGAAGTGTGCTGATCCAGTAAACCAAGAAAGAAACTGAGGAGCCTCATCTTTATTTTTTATCTTTAATTACTGAAGAGTGTAATGTGGGATTTTTAAGATTTGTATATGAACTTTTATGATTATATCCTGTAGTCGAAATAAACTCTCAAGATGATGATAATGATGATCCTGACATTATCCAGGATCATACCTCTAGTCTAGAAGTCAGCAAGTCTAGCAGTGAGGAGGTTTGCAAGGTTATTGGGAATGATGGCATCACAAACATTCCTAGTACCTCAGGTGAAGACTGAGGTGTACATCTAGCAGACATGCCTGACCAATGGGATATTCGGAGGACATAAGAGAACCAGATTTATTTCACAGAAATCTGGATCCATCTCAGTGGTGAAACTCGCTAAAACGGAGGCTGGAAACGACACTTCACGCCTCACTACTAGCTATTGGATTTAAGGCATCTGTTTCTACTAGAGGTCTAAATAGTTCACTTGGCTCTCAAAGTTACATGATTTTATTTACAAACAAGACAGTGCTGATCCAGAGAGACAATAGGACTAGAATGATGTGCTAGGCCAAGACAGTCATCCAGAGAGGTTCAACATACTTGGAAAAAGGCTATGAAACAAAAAATTCATAGAAGCACAATATGTACTAGATGAACAAAAGGGCTTCATAGGCAGAGGTACCCTGTACTAGTCTGCCACAAAATAATGACAACACCTGCACTTCAAGGTCAACATCCCCCAATAATGTACTAGCAAACAGGCACAATAAAGAAAATAAATGTACATGCAGGTATCTACACAGGCTCATAAGGGAATTAATATTTGATAAACTGGTCTGGAAATATGACAGAGATTTCCACAAAAATAAATGATAGGCCATTTAATGTTAACAAAGTAGGACGCTGATGCAACACTGATCCTTATCAGGTGAGGAAAACCTGGTTCTCCAGCTTATGCACGCAATTTCATCCGACACATACAAATGCTGATTTTCTACTATTTACTAGCCAAGGTCAGCACACCACCTCAAACTGGAGGCACACTATCTCGAAGAGTGTTTTCGATATATGAATGTTGCCACTGACAGCTGACCCCATACATCATGAAAATCTATAGGGAGGTCAAAAATCCAGAACTAGTAAATGCTATACAATCAAACTGAAGCATCCTTAATATGCTGCAAACAGAACTATATTCTACCCAAATCTAGATTTGTGCACATATACTGATATAATTGGTACAGCTACCACACAAGTGGCACAGTTATCCATCTATCCATTAGATATTACCTAGCATTCACAGTATCATAAGAAAAATGTCGATCATCACCATTGTTGTCAACCCGAATGGGAAGTAGATTATCAGAGATGTAAAGCCGAGATTTGCATGAGGAAATCAACTAATTATGGTCAAGGAACTCCAAGTGGTGTTATGAAGGTGATTAGTACCCTCTTTCTCCACTCTTTTCCAGGAGTGCCATCAAGAACACTTTGGGGAAAAATGGGTTTTATGTTTTTTAATCAATTTGGATAACCAAAATATGGTACACTTCAAGCACCCTCACCAATTCGTGTTATACAGACACATGGTGGTAATGTGTAGATCCACTCTCCAGAGCACCATCTTTACAGACTTTAGGTTTAAATCCAGTTTGTATAGTATTGAATAAGGAAAATCATAATTTAAGAGGTACCAGTCAATTAATTTCCAGTTATATCGAAATAAAAAATTCTATGGAATAAGCACACTATATGGTAACTCTAATTTGGGCAGAGAATTGAGAGTAAGGTAATGGGCAGTGAGAGATTAAGGATGGTGAGGATTCAGTTAAAAAAATATCATCACACCACAGCAACAAGTTTTTCCCATGTCTCCCCTGTCATCAATAAGTCACGAGATCAAACTGGTCAATAAATATTGTTTTGGAAGTCTCAGCTACACCATCAAAGCCCTGCCATAATCTCTAGGCTGCCCAGCCCACTGAAGTTGTGTAAAGGCATGGGCTCAGTGACTGCTCCGTGTTTGAAAGGTAACCAGAAGGATGCTTCAATTTTCGGGTCTAGGAATGCCTCAGGTTCCACTGTGCTCTTCTAGCTAGCACTGCTGAACAAACTAGGACACTTAAAGAAAGTACCACAATTGCCTCCCAGAAAATATATTTGCAAGAAACTACAGTGCTCAAAGTCCCCTCCCTCTGGAATAGATGGGCTCTCAAGAATTTCAACTCATTGTAGCTCTAAAAAAAAAAACAAGCATTGGAAATGCAATAGGTCTCGCATTAGGAAAGTTTGAGCTATTGGTATTGTAAATGACACTTTTTTTATTTATGTGTTGGTTTTGAAAGTAGCAAAATTAATAGCTTTGTCAGTTACAATGTCAATAGTTTTAACTTTTACAAATGTGACACCTATAGCATTTGTAATGCAATGTGTGTTGTATTTACGTGACTTAGATGTCTTGATATTACAAATAACAATGGCTTTTAATTTTGTAAATAACTAATACTTAAATAAAAGTTATTGTAATTTATAATGGCAATAGCTTAAACGTTTGTAAATAACTTTTGTGAAGATTATGTTCAGTATATTTTATTGTGACGAAAATCCAAGAACATTGCATTTGCACCTACACACACACAGAGCCACACACATATTGATGTGGTGGTGGTGGATCTGGGGGATATGGTGGTGGTGGATATGGTGGTGGTGGATGTGGTGGTGGTGGTAATGGTGGATGTGGTGGTGATGGTGGTGGATGTGGGGTGGATGTGGTGGATGTGGGGTGGATGTGGTGGATCTGGGGTGGATGTGGTGGTGGATGTGGAGGTGGTGGATGTGGGGTGGATGTGGTGGTGGTGGTGGTGGTGGTGGAGGTGGTGGATGTGGTGAAAGTGGTGGTGGATGTGGTGGTGGATGTAGTGGTGGAAGTGATGGTGGTGGGTGTGGTGGATGCGGTGGTGGATGAGATGGCGGATGAGATGGCTGATGAGATGGCTGATGAGATGGCGGATGTGCTGGTGGATGTGCTGGTGGATGTGCTGGTGGATGTGCTGGTGGATGTGCTGGTGGATGTGCTGGTGGATGTGCTGGTGGATGTGCTGGTGGATGTGCTGGTGGATGTGCTGGTGGATGTGCTGGTGGATGTGCTGGTGATGGTGGTGGTTGTGGGGTGGATGTGGTGGTGGATGTGGTGGTGGTGGTGAAAGTGGTGGTGGATGTGGTGGTGGATGTGGTGGTGGAAGGGATGGTGGAAGTGATGGTGGTGGATGAGATGGATGAGATGGCGGATGAGGTGGCGGATGAGGTGGTGGATGAGGTGGTGGATGAGGTGGCGGATGAGGTGGCGGATGAGGTGGCGGATGAGGTGGTGGATGAGGTGGCGGATGTGCTGGTGGATGTGGTGGTGGTGGATGTGGTGGTGGTGGATGTGGTGGTGGTGGATGCGGTGGTGGTGGATGCGGTGGTGGTGGTGGATGTGGTGGTGGTGGATGTGGTGGTGGTGGATGTGGTGGTGGATGTGGTGGTGGATGTGGTGGTGGATGTGGTGGTGGATGTGGTGGTGGATGTGGTGGTGGATGTGGTGGTGATGGTGGATGTGGTGGTGGATGCGGTGGATGCGGTGGTGGTGGATGTGGTGGATGCGGTGGTGGTGGTGGTGGTGGATGGGTGTGGTGGTGGTGGTGGATGCGGTGGTGGTGGTGGATGAGGTGGTGGATGAGGTGGTGGATGAGGTGGTGGATGAGGTGGTGGTGGTGGATGTAGTGGTGGATGTAGTGGTGGTGGATGTAGTGGTGGATGTGGTGGTGGATGCGGTGGTGAAGTGGTGGTGGATGTGATGGTGGATGTGGTGGTGGATGTGGTGGTGGATGTGGTGGTGGAAGTGGTGGTGGAAGTGGTGGTGGAAGTGGTGGTGGAAGTGGTGGTGGATGCGGTGGTGAAGTGGTGGTGGATGTGATGGTGGATGTGGTGGTGGATGTGGTGGTGGATGTGGCGGTGGATGTGGCGGTGGATGTGGCGGCGGTGGATGTGGCGGCGGTGGATGTGGCGGTGGTGGATGTGGCGGTGGTGGATGTGGCGGTGGTGGATGTGGCGGTGGTGGATGTGGTGGTGGATGTGGTGGTGGATGTGGCGGTGGTGGATGTGGTGGTGGATGTGGTGGTGGATGTGGCGGTGGTGGATGTGGTGGTGGATGTGGTGGTGGATGTGGTGGTGGATGTGGCGGTGGTGGATGTGGTGGTGGATGCGGAGGTGGATGCGGAGGTGGATGTGGATGTGATGGTGGATGTGGTGGATGTGATGGTGGATGTGGTGGTGGTGGATGCGGTGGTGAAGTGGTGGTGGATGTGGTGTGATGGTGGATGTGGTGGTGATGGTGGATGTGGTGGTGGATGTGGTGGTGATGGTGGATGTGATGGTGGATGTGGTGGTGGATGCGGTGGTGGATGCGGTGGTGGATGCGGTGGTGGATGTGGTGGTGGTGGTGGTGGTGGTGGATGCGGTGGTGGATGAGGTGGTGGTGGTGGATGCGGTGGTGGTGGATGTGGTGGTGGTGGATGCGGTGGTGGATGTGGCGGTGGTGGATGTGGCGGTGGTGGATGTGGCGGTGGTGGATGTGGCGGTGGTGGATGTGGCGGTGGTGGATGTGGCGGTGGTGGATGTGGCGGTGGTGGATGTGGCGGTGGTGGATGTGGCGGTGGTGGATGTGGCGGTGGTGGATGTGGCGGTGGTGGATGTGGCGGTGGTGGATGTGGCGGTGGTGGATGTGGCGGTGGTGGATGTGGTGGTGGATGTGGCGGTGGTGGATGTGGTGGTGGATGCAGTGGTGGATGTGGTGGTGGATGCAGTGGTGGATGTGGCGGTGGATGTCATGGTGGATGTGGATGTGATGGTGGATGTGGTGGTGGTGGATGCGGTGGTGAAGTGGTGGTGGATGCGGTGGTGAAGTGGTGGTGGATGCGGTGGTGAAGTGGTGGTGGATGTGGTGGTGGATGTGGTGGTGGATGTGGTGGTGGATGTGATGGTGGATGTGATGGTGGATGTGGTGGTGATGGTGGATGTGGTGGTGGATGATGTGGTGGTGGATGCGGTGGTGGTGGATGCGGTGGATGTGGTGGTGGTGGATGTGGTGGTGGTGGATGGGGTGGTAGTTGTAGTGGATGTGGTGGTGGGTGTAGTGGATGTGGTGGTGGTGGTGGATGAGGTGGTGGATGTCGTGGTGGATGTCATGGTGGATGTCATGGTGGATGTCATGGTGGATGTCATGGTGGATGTCATGGTGGATGTCATGGTGGATGTCATGGTGGATGTGATGGTGGATGTCATGGTGGATGTCATGGTGGATGTGATGGTGGATGTGATGGTGGATGTGATGGTGGATGTGGTGTTGATGGTGGATGTGGTGGTGGATGCGGTGGATGTGGTGATGGTGGATGCGATGGTGGTGGTGGTGGATGGGGTGGTGGATGGGGTGGTGGATGTAGTGGTGGTGGGTGTGGTGGTGGATGTAGTGGTGGTGGATGTGGTGGTGGTGGGTGTAGTGGATGTGGTGGTGGATGTGGTGGTGGATGTGGTGGTGGATGTGGTGGTGGATGTTGTGGTGGTGGATGTGGTGGTGGATGTGGTGGTGGTGGATGAGGTGGTGGTGGATGAGGTGGTGGATGTCGTGGTGGATGTCATGGTGGATGTCATGGTGGATGTGGATGTGATGGTGGATGTGATGGTGGATGTGATGGTGGATGTGATGGTGGATGTGATGGTGGATGTGATGGTGGATGTGATGGTGGATGTGATGGTGGATGTGATGGTGGATGTGATGGTGGATGTGATGGTGGATGTGATGGTGGATGTGATGGTGGATGTGATGGTGGATGTGATGGTGGATGTGGTGTTGATGGTGGATGTGGTGGTGGATGTGGTGGTGGATGCGGTGGTGGATGTGGTGATGGTGGATGCGATGGTGGTGGTGGTGGTGGTGGATGGGGTGGTGGATGTAGTGGTGGTGGGTGTGGTGGTGGATGTAGTGGTGGTGGTGGATACGGTGGTGGTGGATGTGGTGGTGGTGTGGTGGTGGATGTCGTGGTGGATGTCATGGTGATGTCATGGTGGATGTGGAGGTGATGGTGGATGTGGTGGTGGTGGATGTGATGGTGGATGTGTTGTTGATGGTGGATGTGGTGGTGGATGCAGTGGATGCGATGGTGGTGGATGTGGTGATAGTGGATGCGGTGGTGGTAGATGGGGTGGTGGTTGTGGTGGATGTGGTGGTGGATGTAGTGGTGGTGGGTGTGGTGGTGGATGTGGTGGTGGATGCGGTGGTGAAGTGGTGGTGGATGTGATGGTGGATGTGGTGGTGGATGTGGTGGTGGATGTGGTGGTGGATGTGGTGGTGGAAGTGGTGGTGGAAGTGGTGGTGGAAGTGGTGGTGGATGCGGTGGTGAAGTGGTGGTGGATGTGATGGTGGATGTGGTGGTGGATGTGGTGGTGGATGTGGTGGTGGATGTGGCGGTGGATGTGGCGGCGGTGGATGTGGCGGCGGTGGATGTGGCGGCGGTGGATGTGGCGGCGGTGGATGTGGCGGCGGTGGATGTGGCGGTGGTGGATGTGGCGGTGGTGGATGTGGCGGTGGTGGATGTGGTGGTGGATGTGGTGGTGGATGTGGCGGTGGTGGATGTGGTGGTGGATGTGGCGGTGGTGGATGTGGTGGTGGTGGATGTGGTGGTGGATGTGGTGGTGGATGTGGTGGTGGATGTGGCGGTGGTGGATGTGGTGGTGGATGCGGAGGTGGATGCGGAGGTGGATGTGGATGTGATGGTGGATGTGGTGGATGTGATGGTGGATGTGGTGGTGGTGGATGCGGTGGTGAAGTGGTGGTGGATGTGGTGTGATGGTGGATGTGGTGGTGATGGTGGATGTGGTGGTGGATGTGGTGGTGATGGTGGATGTGATGGTGGATGTGGTGGTGGATGTGGTGGTGGATGCGGTGGTGGATGCGGTGGTGGATGCGGTGGTGGATGTGGTGGTGGTGGTGGTGGTGGTGGTGGATGCGGTGGTGGATGCGGTGGTGGATGAGGTGGTGGTGGTGGATGCGGTGGTGGTGGATGTGGTGGTGGTGGATGCGGTGGTGGATGTGGCGGTGGTGGATGTGGCGGTGGTGGATGTGGCGGTGGTGGATGTGGCGGTGGTGGATGTGGCGGTGGTGGATGTGGCGGTGGTGGATGTGGCGGTGGTGGATGTGGCGGTGGTGGATGTGGCGGTGGTGGATGTGGTGGTGGATGTGGCGGTGGTGGATGTGGTGGTGGATGCAGTGGTGGATGTGGTGGTGGATGCAGTGGTGGATGTGGCGGTGGATGTCATGGTGGATGTGGATGTGATGGTGGATGTGGTGGTGGTGGATGCGGTGGTGAAGTGGTGGTGGATGCGGTGGTGAAGTGGTGGTGGATGCGGTGGTGAAGTGGTGGTGGATGTGGTGGTGGATGTGGTGGTGGATGTGGTGGTGGATGTGATGGTGGATGTGATGGTGGATGTGGTGGTGATGGTGGATGTGGTGGTGATGGTGGATGTGGTGGTGGATGATGTGGTGGTGGATGCGGTGGTGGTGGATGCGGTGGATGTGGTGGTGGTGGATGTGGTGGTGGTGGATGGGGTGGTAGTTGTAGTGGATGTGGTGGTGGGTGTAGTGGATGTGGTGGTGGTGGTGGATGAGGTGGTGGATGTCGTGGTGGATGTCATGGTGGATGTCATGGTGGATGTCATGGTGGATGTCATGGTGGATGTCATGGTGGATGTCATGGTGGATGTCATGGTGGATGTCATGGTGGATGTCATGGTGGATGTCATGGTGGATGTGATGGTGGATGTGATGGTGGATGTGATGGTGGATGTGATGGTGGATGTGATGGTGGATGTGATGGTGGATGTGATGGTGGATGTGGTGTTGATGGTGGATGTGGTGGTGGATGCGGTGGATGTGGTGATGGTGGATGCGATGGTGGTGGTGGTGGATGGGGTGGTGGATGGGGTGGTGGATGTAGTGGTGGTGGGTGTGGTGGTGGATGTAGTGGTGGTGGATGTGGTGGTGGTGGAGGATGTCGTGGATGTGGTGGTGGGTGTAGTGGATGTGGTGGTGGGTGTAGTGGATGTGGTGGTGGATGTGGTGGTGGATGTGGTGGTGGATGTGGTGGTGGATGTGGTGGTGGATGTGGTGGTGGATGTGGTGGTGGATGTTGTGGTGGTGGATGTGGTGGTGGATGTGGTGGTGGATGTGGTGGTGGATGTGGTGGTGGTGGATGAGGTGGTGGTGGATGAGGTGGTGGATGTCGTGGTGGATGTCATGGTGGATGTGGATGTGATGGTGGATGTGATGGTGGATGTGATGGTGGATGTGATGGTGGATGTGATGGTGGATGTGATGGTGGATGTGATGGTGGATGTGATGGTGGATGTGATGGTGGATGTGATGGTGGATGTGATGGTGGATGTGGTGTTGATGGTGGATGTGGTGGTGGATGTGGTGGTGGATGCGGTGGTGGATGTGGTGATGGTGGATGCGATGGTGGTGGTGGTGGTGGTGGATGGGGTGGTGGATGTAGTGGTGGTGGGTGTGGTGGTGGATGTAGTGGTGGTGGTGGATACGGTGGTGGTGGATGTGGTGGTGGTGTGGTGGTGGATGTCGTGGTGGATGTCATGGTGGATGTGGAGGTGATGGTGGATGTGGTGGTGGTGGATGTGATGGTGGATGTGTTGTTGATGGTGGATGTGGTGGTGGATGCAGTGGATGCGATGGTGGTGGATGTGGTGATGGTGGATGCGGTGGTGGTAGATGGGGTGGTGGTTGTGGTGGATGTGGTGGTGGATGTAGTGGTGGTGGGTGTGGTGGTCCTGTGGGTTCCATAAGGGTTTGTGACAGAGAAAAGATGATCTTATTTCAATAACATACATGGCCCTTTAACCTGATTGTTGCCCTGGTAACGGACGCCGCTGAAACGCTGCTGAAGGAGCGGTGGTGGTGGAATAGGCAGAATCCTGGTGAGGAATCCCAGGGGCAGACATAGGATGGAGAAGGACAGCGGGTGGGGATAGATCCGGGGCAAGGGGTGAAGGGGTGGCATATCTAACATTACATCCCAGAGTGCCAAGCATTGTTGTACATTACTGTACCAGAGTTCAGCAAGAAACGAGATGTTATTGACAGTAGTCCAAACCTTAAACGCACAGATTAGGTTTTTTTTTTTACTTTACCCTATTATAATAATTAAATTCTATGTGGCGCAGAAGACACTCCCTAGCATCATCACCCAAGATCAGCTCAAAAATAGAAGTTGAGGGACCTATTAGCGTTGTATCCTCCTTTTCAATAAGTAATATCCCTAATTTATGTAAAACTGAGGCCCAATAATAAAACTGAAGATTGGCTACTTCCCATCCACCTCGGTCTCTTGGCAACGTTAAGAAATTAAGCGCTCTCCGAGGGTGGCAATTAGCTCAGATGAACCTGGAGAACAACTGATTCATAGCGCTAAACCACTGACTGCAGATGGTCAAAGGATCAGCCCTAAAAAAATACAAAATCTTTGGTAAGAAAAGCATTTTGATAGCATTGCATCTCCCCACCATCATAAGTTTAAGGTTCTCTAGTCGGTTGGATTCAGTTTTAAATTTAGAGAGCAATGGGTTAAAATGATTTCTGTAATCTTAGATACATCTGCCATAACTTCCACTCCTAGATATACTTCTTTCTATACCACTCGCGGATCGTTCATCTGGAGCCTTTTGCCAACCAGAACTTGAGTCTTGTTTTGATTAAGGTGGTAGCCAGAGAGCTTCCCAAAAGTGTCAGCTGCATTTTCAATCTCTTCTAGTGCATCCATGGGATCCAAGGTAATAATCGCGAGATCGTCAGTATATGCCAATATCTTAGTACTCCCCACCCCCACCCCCATTGCTCTACACTCCTGAAATCCTGTTATTACAATCGATCCTTCTAACTAGCGGATCAATATATAGTGCAAACAATAAGGGGGAGCACAGACATCCCTGAAGAGTCCCCCTCTGATCAAAACCGGATCCAACATCTCTCCCATTATTGATATTCTCGCCGCCGGGTACTTCTACATTATTTCAATAGCCATGATGAAGCCGTCCGCCAGCCCTCTGTTATTTAAAGTTGCCCACAAAAAAGACCAGGAGGCCCTAATAAAGGCTTTCTCCGCATCAAGCAAGATAAGCCCGATAGGGTTCCCGGTAATACCTGCCGTATCCAAGAGCAATAACCCTCTGAATATGGTCTATTGTACTGCGTCCAGGGACAAACCCATGCTGAGTTGGAGAAACCAATTTCTCAATACTGATCGCCAATCGTTTAGCCCAAATCTAGGCGTAGACTTTAACGTCACTATTTATTAAAGTGATAGGACGATAAGACCCCATCTCTCTAACCGGTTTGCCTTTCTTGGGGAATACGACAATATTAGCTGATTCCCAGGACTCAGGAGCTCCTCTACCAGCCTTAGCTTCTAAAAACACATCCTTCATTATCTCCTGTATGGAAGGGGCAAAGATTTTATACAATTCCCCAGGAATGGCATCTGTTCCTACAGCCTTTCCGTTTACCAGCGAGCTAATTGAGCCTTGAATTTCATCTGCTGTTATAGGTACTTCTAACGCCTCCCTCTCTGTTATTAATAACTTCTCACATAGAGCCCCAGCTAGATAGTTCTGGATTACTTCCTCCTCATTGCTGATATCATCCTTATAAAGTTTCTGATAAAAGCGTTGGAAGGCAGCTCGTATTCTGGAGGCTCAGTGACTAACCCTATCCCGGGATCCCCTTGTGTTATCCACTGTCTAGTACGGACCGCTAACAAGTGACCCACTCTCTCATTACATACATACATTTTGGACCGCCAAGCACAATATTTCGCAGCTGCCTTGTTTGCAGACAGGTCCAGAATTGTAGATTTCACTAGAGCCACCTCGATTTGTGTCTGCTCTACTTCCCCCTTATTTATAAGTGCCTGTACCAATTGGGTTTCTGCTTTGCTCAGTTTTCGATATTGTTCCTTTTTCCTTTGCCTGCGAAGCCCAGCCACATCTCAATGTTTCCCCTCTTATCCTAGCTTTAAATGCATCCCATATTGTCCCTAACCGCGTACTTCCCGGATTCCCTTTTATAAATCTCGGAATCCACTTCCTCATATGTGTACTATAATCTTCCTCATAAAGAAGCGCTCTGTTAAAGGTCCAGCGAAATATAGGGGGCTTTAGTGTGTGAAGTGAGATTTCTAATACTAACGGATAATCATCAGACACCACACTGGGGAATTTTACAATGCTGGGTCAAGTCAGCACCTCCTGAAACAAAAAAATAATCTAACCTAGCATGAGTTTGCTAGGGGGCAAAAAAAAAAAAGTATCTCCCGCATCTTGAGATTCTAATGTAGACCAAGCATCAGAGTCCATGCGTCCTACATAAATTAACTAACGCCTTGAAAACTTTAGGCTTACGGCCATGATACGACCGCTCACCTAGCTTAATATTCCTGGTATTTAGATTCATATTAAAATCCCCACTTACAATCAAGGGCAGCGGACAGCCAACCAACTCCACATTCAACCAGTCAAATAAGGCATGGGAATCAAATACTGAACAGTACACAGATCATAGTGTAAAAGAATAGTTGTCGGTACAGCATTGAGTAACAACCCATCTACCAGTTGGTCCGATTTAGAACGTGGGAACCCAAAACCTTTTTAACGAGCCAGAACCACGACGACTCTTGTGTCCCCCGAGTTGTGGCAGAGATCAATTGAAATCCTGCTAATTCAGCTATTCTTTGTCTGCTTCGATAGGAGTCTCTTGCAGGCAAATTATATCCGCCTTTAAATACTGCATATATCCTAGTTAATCCTGCATTTTTTAAGGGGATTGTTCAGGCAACATATATTAACTGAGGCAAAATCTTTATAGTTTCTACCGTTATAATTTCTACCTTTACTTCTAGAAGAAGCATAAAGGAAACCATGCAGAGCTTCAAGTCAACTCCACAACATGTTTTTCACTCTATTCTCAAATTTCACCATTCCCCGATCTATTCATTTGAAGTGCCAATATGTGATTGACCGTGCTTTTCAGTGCCTCCAAAGCTCCCTGTGACTGTACCTTATGGTCAAAATGACCATCTGATGAATGTCATCACAATACATTTAAAAACCGCATCCGACATCAAACAAAGAAAGAAACAAACACTGTAGAATGCCTATTGCTGGTGAATGTTAGCGATGCAGGAATGTTCAAAGCGAACAATTTTTTCCTTCTACAGAAGATGGCCCCTTAAATGTTGAGTGGTAACACTAAGTTTATTAACCGCATCGCTTCGCTGCTGCGGCGATTTTTGCGCTGTGCGGCTTTTTTTTAAAAGCCGCGTTACATGACGAGCTCAGCTCGTCATCAGCACACGCCACCCGTGGCTGATGACGAGCTCAGCTCGTCATCAGCATCGAAGGGGTTAAGCATGCTTAGCAGCAAACATTCCACTTAGGCGAAGGTGGCAACACACTGTTCGTCTTTCATCAACGTAGTGTTAGAGTAGTGCTGACAAATCATACAATGTGTTTCGGTCTCGCTTTTGCTTGCAACCCTTAGACGGCATGACAAAGATCAGTCTGCCCTGTGTCCTTTGCTCTGTCCGTTCAGGAAATCGTGTTTCACCCAGGCAGCAAAGGGAGAGCAAGGGGTCTCAGTTAACAGCATTTGTTCTTTTAGCAAAGGGTGTTCTAGTGGACTGTGGCCAGGATCTAAATTAGGGGTGACAGACCGGTATTGGTCCTTTAACTCTAAAATCATGCAAATAATCATCATATCCCTAAAAAATATTAAGTACAAACAAGTGACATAAAAAAAAGAGCAAAAAAAATGTGTGCAAGTCTGCCACCTGCAGACCTCACTCCCTAGCCACACACCACTTAGTTCAGTGGCATCAGCAGTGCTATGTCAGAAGTTTGGTTAATGCTGCTCTATGATATGAAAAGAGGTAAAGGGGTTTTTACATTACACGATTCATTAGGTACAAATAGGCCGAAAAAAAATGTAAATATCAATTCTCAGTATTAAAACGTATTAAACAAAAACATGGGCGCGTGTGAAGATCTGTTTTTCACCTTGATTTACAACATAAAATAATGACTCCTGCTTGTGCAATACTCTCACTTCAAAATCTTATATGGCACGCTGACTGTAGATCTTCAACACAATGATTCCACAATGTAAAAATCTCAGTAAGTGCTAACTCCACTCGAAAGTTTACGGTTGATTATCTTCCCGGTCCGTACATTTCTGCAGATTTCAAAATCCAGTTCCTTTTCATCAGGTGCCTAACCATCAGAAGCTCTCCTTCTGGGACAATATAGGAAAACTTGTCCAAGAGGCGATCTCTATGAGGTTATCTAACTAAAGCTCACCAGGTACTTTATGCTAATCAGCTATTCTGAGTAAGCGTGTCAAAACAAGTCAACAAAACTGTGATCTTTTAGTGTGATTCTTCATCTGGCATCTACACTCTAGAAGCGGTTCAGTAGACCATTAATCAGATTCTTGACAAACTCACACCAGTACGGTTCTGTCCGCTAATATTGAGAAGACAACACAATTATAGCAGCGTTTCTTTAGACACTGAGGTAGAAAGTGAAAATCATGCCCCTATAGCTTAGTGTAAAATGTATTCATGTTCACAATCAAAAATGGCCCAGTTTCAGTCTCGTTTAAAGGTCTTTAACCTATAGAACTAATATTAGGGCATTACTGTTTAATAGGGTTTGACATGTAAATATTACTCTATATTGACATTTGACAAACTGCGATCACGACTAATCATACACCCCAGTAACTTCTACAGATATTGCTAATGGAGGACTGTCTCAAGGTGATACATGCCGTAGGATAATTGTTATTTTTTTTAGAAATCATTAATCTGGAATACAGGCCAAACAAACGGAGGATGATCCAGACTAGGACTTCTACAAATGAAACTAACACATAATGAATAGTGATGTCCAATGGAAGTCGTATTTCAAAACAATGAGAAGGTGCACCATACAACAGTTATATTTAAAGTAGTCAAACAATTCAGATTGATAGCCAAACGGATGTTTAAAATTCTTCTTTTATTCAGACATGTTCATGTAAAGAACGGTATACACTGCAGAGAAACCACCAACTCCTTTTGTCCTAAACATTGGACTTCTTCAGGCAAGCTAAAATTTCAGATGTATCATGATGGTATAATAAAACCGGCAATCCAATAAAGAGCACTATACGCTATCTCAGTGCTTCATAGCAACCATGTTCCTAATTCCATATGCAGTCAATGTGCATCACATATGTCATAACCCAATACATTCTGAGGGGACCCGTTATATAAACTGTAGACAGAACTGGGTGATTCAGGATGAGTCCACTCCTGGGTCCTATAGGCAAGGTGAGCCAAGGTTGGAACAACCCAATTGGCGGGCACCAGATTCTGTGCAAAAAAGTATCCGTGCCTCCCCAGAGCCCACAGCTGGTCGCTGGTCTTGTTGGTGCGTTTTTCCTTTTGAGTTTCACTGTCGTGCTCAAATGGAAGTCCATTTAACATGTAATCCAGAGTGTAAAGGAGACGTGTGAAAGTTGACCTTATTTCTGATGCTGAAAGTTCTTTGCCTTAACTATAAAATTGAGGCTGGTGTTTAGGCTCCCACCTTAGAGTAGCTTTTGGGAGCTGTTGCAACATTTTCTGGGGCTCAACCAAATGCACATGGCTTCTTTCATGATTCAGAAAATCCTCCGCTCTATCCCCATGTTTGAGGTCGGTGAAGTTTGAGCATTGTGCTTTATTTGATCATCTCTGATCACCTGTGGGCGAGTCTTGCACATCTGGGAGAAAGGACCTCTGCATCTTTGGAGATTTCAGAACTCTGCCTCAGGAGCTGGGAGTCGCTCCGGATGCCGTTCTGTCTGCAGCCCACACCCATTGTTGTGCACCCCTTCCCCAAATCTATCAACCGTTGTGGCCAGTGATGAACCATAATACACTCTTGCAGTGTTGTACTCCCTCGATACCTTCTAGCCATAGGCCAAAACATACGAGAAGCCAGATAAATATGTTTTAGTAGCCATTTGTGAGTGAAAGAAAGGAGCAACTACAAGTCAAGTCAAGTCACAGAATTTATATAGCGCGCTACATACCCAGAGGGTCTCAAGGCGCTAGAGAAGGGGTGGGGGGTTTACTTGTCAAATATCCACGTTTTAAGTTGCTTTCTGAATGCTAGGTGGTTTTGGGTAAGGCGAAGGTAAGTGGGAAGTGAGTTCCAGGTTTTAGCTGCCAGGTAGGAGAAGGATCTGCCTCCCATGGTGGTTTTGTTGATGCGGGGTACAGTGGCAAGGGCTTGGTTGGATGATCGTAGCTGGCGGGAGGGCGTGTAGAAGGACAATCGTGTGTTGAGGCATTCTGGTCCGATTTCGTAGAGTGCTTTGTGTGCGTGGGTTAGGAGTCGGAAGGTGATCCTCTTATTGACGGGAAGCCAGTGGAGGTTTTTCAGGTGACCAGAGATATGTTCTTTCCGTGGGATGTCTAATATGAGCCTGGCTGAGGCGTTTTGGATTCGTTGGAGTTTTTTCTGAAGTTTAACGGTGGAACCAGCGTAGAGGGTGTTTCCATAGTCCAGTCGGCTCGTGACCAGAGCGTGGGTGACCGTTTTCCTAGTTTCGGTGGGGATCCAACGAAATGTTTTTTTGAGCATGCGAAGAATGTTGAAGCATGATGAAGAGACTGCGTTGACTTGTCTGTTCATCGAAAGTGAGGAATCCAGGATGACGCCCAGGTTCCGTGCGTGGTCTGTCGGTATGGGTGCTTTTCCAAGGGCTTCTGGCCACCAGGAGTCGTCCCATGCAGAGGGGGAGGTACCTAAGATGAGGACTTCTGTTTTATCGGAGTTCAGTTTCAGACGGCTGTGTTTCATCCATTCGGCTACTTCTTTCATTCCTTCGTGAAGGTTAGTTTTGGCGGTGCTGGGGTCATTGGTGAGTGATAGGATCAGTTGAGTGTCATCCGCGTAGGAGATGATGTTGAGGTTGTGTTGGCGTGCGATGGCCGTGAGGGGGCTCATGTACACGTTGAAAAGGGTGGGGCTGAGTGAAGATCCTTGTGGTACGCCGCAGATGACTTCAGTGGCCTCTGACTTGAATGGTGGTAGGCGGACTTTCTGGGTTCTTCCGGTGAGGAACGAGGTGATCCATTCTAGTGCTTTTCCTTGGATTCCGATGTTTTTGAGGCGCTGTAGAAGGGTGCTATGGCAGACTGTGTCGAAGGCTGCGGAGAGGTCGAGGAGTATGAGGGCGACTGTCTCCATTGTCCAGTAGAGTTCGAATGTCGTCTGTTGCTGCGATGAGGGCGGTCTCCGTGCTGTGTTTTGCTCGTAAGCCGGATTGTGAGGAGTCAAGGGATTTGTTGGCTTCGAGGAAGGCGGCGAGCTGGTTGTTGACAGCTTTCTCGATGACTTTGGCCGGGAATGGAAGGAGCGAGATGGGACGGTAGTTTTTGAGTTCGGTGGGGTCAGCTGTTGGTTTTTTCAGAAGGGCGCTGAGTTCGGCATGTTTCCAGCTTTCCGGGAAGGTGGCGGAGTTGAGGGAGCAGTTGATGATGTCTCGGAGGTGCGGTGCTATGATGGAGTCTGCTTTGTTGAAGATGTGGTGAGGGCATGGGTCTGTGGGTGATCCTGAGTGGATGGAGTTCATCAGGCGGATGGTGTCCTCAGTGGAGATTGGGTTCCAGTCATTAAGGATGTTCGAGGGGGGTGAATGTCCATCAGATGGTTGGGTGGGTTGGTCTCCGGGGTTCGTTGTCGAAGCTGTTGTGGATGTCTGCAATTTTGTTGTGGAAGAATGAGGCTAGGGAGTCGCAGAGGGCTTGAGAGGGGGTGATGTCGTTAGAGTTGGCCGAGGGGTTGGTAAATTCCTTGACGATGTTGAACAGTTCCTTGCTGTTGTGGGCGTTGCTATCTAGTCGGTCCTTGAAGGCGGTTTTCTTGGCCTTTCGGATCAGTTGGTGGTGTATGCGGGTGGCGTTTTTGAAGGCATCCTTGGTACTGGCGGTTGGGTCTTTTTTCCAGGCCTTCTCTAGGGAGCGGCAGAGTTTCTTGGATTTCTTAAGATCATCGTTGAACCAGTAGGCCTTCTTGCTGCCAAGTTTGATTTGTCTTTTTTTCAGTGGTGCTAGGGTGTCAGCGCTGTTGGATAACCATCGGGTGAGGTTGATGGCGGCTTGGTCGGGGTTTGAGGAGTGGGCTGGGGGGTTTAGAAGAAGCGATGAGGAGATCTGGTCGATGGTGATTTTGTTCCAGTTTCTTTGCAGAGTTGGTTGGGGGTGGTTGTTGGGTTTGGGCTTGTTGTAGGTAAAGTGAACGCAGATGTGGTCAGTCCAGAGGAGAGCTGTAGTGTGGCTGAAGGAGACATGATTGCTGGAGTTGAAGATAGGGTCGAGTGTATGACCTGCAATGTGGGTGGGGGAAGTGACCAATTGTTTAAGTCCGAGGTTGGCGAGGTTGTCCAGAAGGGTGGTGGAGTTGTGGTCGTTGTTCTTTTCAAGGTGAAAATTGAGGTCTCCCAGAAGGATGTAGTCTTTGGAGGGGAGCGCGTGTGGAGTGATGAAGTCCGTGATGTCCTCACTGAATTGTGCGCGGGGTCCTGGGGGTCTGTACAGGAGGGTGCCTCTGAGTGTGGTCTTGGGGTCAATGTGGACCTGGAAATGAAGGTGTTCAGAGTTGGCGAGATTGACGTCAGAGCTGGTTGAGATGTGGATGGATTTCTTATGGACGATAGCGATTCCTCCTCCTGTGTGGCCGGTACGGTCCTTGCGTATGATCTTATAATCTTCTGGGATGGCGATGGTGATGTCTGGGGCGGAAGAGGCGTTCATCCATGTTTCTGTTAGGAAGGCGATGTCCGGAGAGATAGTGTCTAGTAGATTCCATAGGTCAATGGCGTGCTTGTGGACCGATCGGGTGTTGAGCAAGATGCATTGTAGATCGTTGGGGTCGGGAATCTGTGGTGTGATCGTAGCGGTGCTGTTGTCGGTACCGCTGAATTTGCAGGAGTAGCAGGAAAAGGGTCCATGGGTGTGGCCTGGAGCGGCTTGGACGCAGTTGGGGGAGCGGCCGGGGTTAAGGGCTAGGAGGGTGGTGGCATCGTAGGTAATGCGGGAGGGCTGGGAAATGCGAGGGCCAGGGGGTATGGCGCTGGGCGCGGTCCAGGCGCGGACGGGCGTAGACTGGCTTACCTTTGGCGCACCTTCGGCGCGAATGGGGCACGATCGCTGCGCGTAAACGCTGCGCGCGGGAGCAACTGTCATATATGGAAAGTGGAGGGGGAGGGGCGAGGGCGGCTCAGCTGGGAGGCGAGGCGGGCTACAGAGGAGCACAACAATAACAAAATGGAGGCGGAGGGGTGAGCAGAGCGGAGCGCTAGGGGGAAATCGTGCAATCAGCGTGAAAGTGACCCAGGCAATTCCAAAGTGCATACAAACAAAGCGGCAGCCAAGGCAAACAGTAGACAATAAATACGAGGCAGTTTTTGAAAGCAAAGCGCTGCAGAACGATACCAAGCTGGGGAGCGACCACTCAGCCCAAAAGCGAAGAGTGAGTCAGTGGACACTGAATGTAAAGTTTAGAACCTAGTCCTGCGTTTTAGCATTACATTTTTCCAGAACTGCATTCGGTCTCGCATCTCTTGTCCGTGCTTGACTGTTTGATGTGTCAAACTTCTGGCCTTAAGCAGGCTCGAGCTTTTATGGTCTCTACCCAGCCAACTTCTCCAGTTAAAGCCTTCTTGTGCTTCAGACAGAAGCAAGTTGGCAAGAGGCTGGAGAAGAATTTTTATTATCAAGCTGTTTTTTTTTCACATTGTATATAATCTACGTTTCCTTTTAAAGTTGTAGTATGCAGAGAAAGCCATATGCAAGGACCTTTAAAATAATGGTGTGGGGTAATGAATCTGCTTCACATCAGTTAGAAATCACGGTATCCACTCGACCTCCAATTGTTTGGGTGGGCGAACACACGCTCCACCTCACCTCCCCCCTCCCCCCACCCCCCCTTAATAACAGGGGCTTAGAATGCCTACTTTTTAACACCATTACAAATCTGGTAAGAAGCTTTGTATACAAAAATTAGTTATCTTATGGAAATAATTACACACAGGGTGGCTTCTGATATAGAGGGTGGGGCTAGTTTTTTTCTTCTTTCTTTCCTCAAGCTTTTCAGAATGAGATACCTTAAATCCTGGTCTGGTGTGGTCCTTGACAGAAGACTCTTATTGAGGGGTATCGAACTTCTAGGTTCATGTGCAAGATTGCCCGCACTATTTCAATGAGTGTGATTTCAGCAAGTGGGTTTATTGATAAATAGGCAGGACCCACGTCATGAAATACGAAAACTGCTTAAATTGGCAGAAAATGACTTTTATACTCCGATCTGAGGTAGCGATGCCTGGAGAGATTGTCAATCCACATCTAGCTTTTCGAACCCAGTGCTACATGGATTAATTAACATGTCTGTGCTCAGAAACTATCTCTGTACCATTATTGAAAATTACCTTTTGGGGCAGGTGCTGACTCCTGGTAGAACGTGATTCGTGTATACTGCAGCTTCTAGTGAGTTAGTGCGGGCTCATGCTGAGTTGGCTCGACAATTGCAGGGTGGTTCCCGGTGAGCTTGAAGAGGAATAACTCCAGGTGAAGGCAACCTCCTGGAATCTCCAGTAGACTCGTAGCAGGCTGGTGCAGCCGCTGGCCTAGTAAGCATGGTCCTTTTCCTGCATTTATCTAAATGAGTCCAATAATTGAGTCTTGCCCATTGACACACGTTTACCACTAGACTGCCATATAGTATATCTTACAGCAGGTTTTGTTATTTGATAGTTACTCAAAGCATGTGTTTCTTTTTTATTAAAATGTCCTTATTTGTTAGATGCTCAGAAGGGTCTACTGTTAGAATTTGCAACTTCAATACCACGATATTCCACAACTCACCCCTTAAACGGCAGTGTCTTTCATATGTAATGTCCTGACTGTTTCATGCCAGAGTTTTGTCCTTACTGCTTCTACAATTCTCCTCAACTGGTGATTGAAGAACAAGTCTCAATACCTCATTCACCTTCATAATATTTTAATTTACAGTCATTGGCCCTTTGTTCCACCATGACTGGGTAATGTTGAAAGGCTTACTTTTCAGAAATTGGCCACTATGCAACATTGCACCCCTTTTTATTTTACATGTGGTCTACAGGTTTTGTATAGATGTCAATTTATGTTTAGTGAATGTTATTGTGATAGCTTACACGCTAGTGGTTTTGTGATTGAAGACAATACAATGTTGTGTACGTTGTAACTAGAAACACCAAAAGTTGACATGCATTGCCTCTGCATTAATCCACTTAATGTTTGCAAGGTATTTTCTATAGGGGTTACCTTTCATACGGACAATGTTACTTAGCCTGCAAGCCTCTGCTTATAGTATTACGTGTTGTAGCTTCACATTCTCTGCATAATCCTGTTGTCTAGTGCTTGGCTCGGATGTTTGCATTTTGATTTGATTCTAAGAAAGGCAGTTGGAGTCCGGCATGGGGTATTGTGACTCCACCTCTAGTTGGCAATGCGCATGGGCACAGGCTAAATTTTCTAATTTTTTTTTGCATAGCGGTGAGAGTAGTACGGCGTCAGGAGCGAACGCAGTATGGTGCACATATTTACTGTGTAAAGAATTTATTTATAAGGAAGAGATCTGAAAGTAAAGCCTTGGGCTTCCTTGAAGGGAGGTGAGCATGTGAATCTGCAGTACTTCATGCTAAAAATAAATGTTTACATGTTATCTTTTTCGGTTCATAAAATTTGTAGCTGTAGACATGCATGCTCTGCATAGACTGTACAGCAGAGCCCCTTTAAGTGGTGGCTAAAGAGTGGATGATATCTGAAATTAAGACCTTTGTACTGTCAGGAGGCCAACCATTGCTCAGCCAAGACATTCACACAGTAGTGTTTGGTAAAGGTATGTGGGTTGACAATGCGTCTGCCTTACAAGTCAGCTGTAGACTGCCCTCAGGGATAAAAAGGAGGTTCATTCTAACTTTGTGATAGCAAGTCTGGATATACTTGACTAATCACCTGGCGGTACCAGCTTTGGGAAAAGGGTGGCACTCGTGAGGTTTGGCAAAGGCTACAAACATCTGGTCAGCCTTGCACAATGGCTTGGTATTATATATAGTATATGAGAGTCTGTCTGACATGTAGGTGATGAAGGGCCTTTTTCTGCTACCGAGTCTAGTTGAGGTAAAAAGACTGGGAGCTCAATCATTTGTTGAGGTGAAAGGGGGAAACCACACTAGGGAGGAATTGGGTTCGGTTCAGCGCACAATCCTGGCTTTGGGGACCTGAAGGAAGGGTTCTTGTAGCCTGAGGGCCTACAACTTACCGATACGTCAGATGTTATGGCTCTGAAGAAGGCTACCAGGAGAGGCACTGAGAGAGCAAGAGTGAAGAGGCTCAAAGGAAGGTGGCAAGAGACTGGGAAGGACTACATTGAAATTTCACGCTGGGGCAGTGTGAACTCTGGGAAGGATGCTCCTTTTGAGGCCCTCTATGAAGGCCTTAAATACGGAGATGTGGCAAAGGGAGGAATGTTTCCTGTTTTGCATTAAAATCACTATAGCTGCTAAAAGGAGTCCTATGCATGTGTTTCCTGGGCCTTATATCTGCTGATGGAGCAAGGGTCAGAGAATGTCCGGGACTGTAGGAATAAGTGGCTACAGGTGTTTAGGGATACAATAATGAACAAACCTCGTCCGTTCTGCTGAGTATCAGTCTCATGTGGAAGGCCTGCGAGACTCAAGTAGGATGTCCATGCACTCCTGTGGAAGGCACGCGTAGCCAAATTATAGGACTTCAGGTTCTAGTTTGCTCAATTGAGCGGTCTGGGATGTGGGTGCCTGATTGGCTCGTGGTTCCTAGTGAGAAGGTCCAGTCTGGTAGGAAGCTTCTCGTGGGCACTGATTGACATCTCGAGGAGTGTTAAATATTGGGGCTGCCTGGTTCAGAAGGGTCCACTGATATTAGGGTTTGAGATGTTTGCCACGTCTCCTGCACTGCAATGGAAATGAGTGCAAGAGGCAGAAAAGCATAAGCAAAGATCCTGGACCGATTCGTTCATAGTACATTGCCCATGGACTGTGGGTGTGGGTACCTGGAGGCAGAGTTCGGGCACTTTGTGTTTTAGAGCGTGGCAAGCAGATCTAAATGTGGAGTGCCTCAGTGCTGGAAGTAGAGAGTAACACTTGGGGTAGAATTCCCACTTATGGACTTGTTGATGTATCCTGCTGAGCAGGTCTGCAACATTGTTTTGCAGATCCGGTAGATACTCTGCCAGGAGATTTATGTGGGGGCGGAGTGCCAAATCCTAGGTCTGCTGCCACAATAAAAACAGCGACAGAGAGTGAGTGCCAGCCTGTTTCTTGAGAGAAAACACTAAGGTCATTTTGGCTGTTTTGAGGAGGGCTAATTCGCCCTGAATGAGTGGAAGGTAGATTTTGAGAGTGAGATGTATAGCAAGGAGCTCGAGGTTGATGACGATGCACCCCTGGTAGTGAGGGGCACCACACTTCCTGCATGGCAATTTCGTTGACTTGCATCTCTCAACCAGCGAGGCAAGCACCTGTGTTGATGGGGACCTATTGAACGCCAGTCTAGGAAAAGCCCACCATGCAACAGATTGTTGACGCTCCACCACTGCAGAGAGCGAAAGGCACTGTCCTTTACCAGCACTAGATATTGACCCTCCACTTGTGACCACTGAGCCATAAGGCATTCTTGTAGCAGACACATATGGAGCCAGGCATGAGGTACTGTGGCGATGCAGGAACCCATCATGCTTACTAGGCTCACAAAAGTCCTGACCGAGTTGACAATTAGGCTGAAAAAGAGGCAAACCTTCTGCTGGCTGGCATAGACTTTACCTGTGACCCTGCTAAGTTTTGTCTCTACAAATGGCTGGATCGGCGGGGGAGAGGCCAAAAGATGGGTAGGATTTGGTGGCATTTATTGTGATATCTAGGCTGTGGAGCAGGGAGATTGTTGCCTGGGGATGGGCTAGGCATTGGGTATTGCCTGACCTCTTGATCAGCCAATCGTTGAGGTAGGGGGGGAAACATGTATGCTACCCTCCTTACATGGGCAGCTACCACTGTTAGGTTAGGTGAAGAACCTTGCAGCAAAGATGACCACGAACAGAAGTGCTTTGAATTGATAATGAAGGTCACTTAACACAAAGCACAGGTAGCACCGGTGGGCAAGATGGATGGGGGTGTCCAATGCAATCATGCAATTGCCTACTTGAAGTAGAGGGATGACATCCTACAGAGTTATCATGTGGAAATGTTCAGAGGGATTGTAATGATTGAGAGGCTTAGAATCCAAGATCCACCTGAGGGAAGGAGACTTCTTGGAGAAAAGAAAGTAGATGGAACTCTCTTGCCATGATAGTGCGTGGTCACTGGTTTTATTGCCCCTTTTTGAAAGAGTGTAGTACCTCTTTCTACAGAAGGTTGAGCTGTTCTCTGCTGAGGGTGTAGGTGGAAGGGGGATTGTGGGAAGTTGTGTGAGAAGTTCTAGGAAATAAACGTAGCGAACTACTATTATAACCCATTGATCCTTTGGGATTTCCTCCCAGCGGAGAAGGAAATACTGGAATCCCCCAAACCAGACAGTTATGGGACCGAGAGGTGGCAGGACGAGTCACTGCTTGGAGCTGCCTTAACCCCATCTTTATTGTTGTTGCCCACGTCCCACGTAGACACACTAAGTGTACCCTGTTGCTGCATGCTGGTGGAATGTGTGTTGTTACATTTAATAGGAGAGGCATGATCAATGAAAGCAGCCTTGTAGCCTCCTGTAGACTGCCATTTGCTGAAGGAGCCTCTGCAGCCGTGTTCTGAGGGGTACCCATGGATTTGGCTAGGTCAGTGACCTCCTTTATCTTCTCTAGAATCTCTTCAGAATGTCGGCCATACAGATGTTCCCCTTTGAAGGGCAGATTAAGGAGATGCTGATGGAAATCTGGCTTGAAGCCTGAAAGCCAGGCATGGAGTCTAACAATGATGCAGGTTTTGACCCCCGAGAAGCAGTGTCCATGGTGTCAATAGCGCAGGCAATGGTGGTGCTGAATATAGTCTTGCCCTATGAGACTGTTTACTCCACCCTCTTCCCCAGGAGATGCTGGATTAAATCCAGCATCTCATCTCACTGCACCCTATTATTGCGGGAGAGCAGAGTCACAGAGATGGCCAGTCTCCAGTGGGTAGTGGCCCCTACCGCCACCCTTTAGCTGGCAGCATCAGGTTTTTGCCTGTTTTTGTCTGGTGAGGGAGCGTGGTATGAATGGATGCCCTTGCCAGCATTATTCCCACATGACCCGTTTCTTGCTCTGCAGGTTTTGGCCTAATGGTTTGCCAAGTAGCATATTAGTGTTCCTCCAATGTGTTTCCCACTTTTGTGTCTCTGCCCTCTATCTTGTGGTTTCAGTGTCTTACTGACCTGTAAACGGTATCTGGTAGTTAAGTTCTGAAGGCAGCCACAGCAAGAGCATTCTCCAAATGCATAACCCGGCATGCAACAGTTTATATGATTCTCCAATATCTAGTACTGTTTTCCGAGATACTCTAATCTCCCAAGTATGAGGTGCCACAACTTCACTAATCTGTACCCTTGGTCCACACGAGTCCTCAGTTTGTTCTAGCCAGTTCTTGCATCTGTGCATGAAAACAAAGTAATGGGAGTCCATCCTGCTTCATTTTATGCAGTATGAACTTTAAATACTTAGCCTTAATTTAAAGTAAATATGTGCACTGAAGTATTTGACCACGGCACAATTAATCGTCCTAGGCCAGGTAACCCCATAAACATGTTGTGCACATTTTCCCTAGCAAAGTGGAGAAGTGGCTTTGTGACAGCGCCTGGCTCTGGTTTTCATTCAGTAACTAGTCAATCACGCCATGCAGCAAGCTAGACTAGAGAAGTGATTAAAGCCATGCTTGGGGCTCCCTTTGGGAGCAACACAGCATCTGCCACCGAAATAACAGACCATAAAGATCACACGTGTGCCCAATGTTGCCAGTGTAATGTAGGCAACATTGTTGCTCTGCTGGAAGCCTGATGCACACAGCATAAAGCACACAAACAACTAATCAGTCAGATGATTGAGCTTGGAGTTTAAAACCAAAGTGGGTACCTCCTTCTAATAGCCCATCTGCTCAGAACAGTCTAGCAAATGCCTTGTGCATAGGTGTGCGGGTAGATTCGTGGCTCCCAATATTTATTATAAACAAGGACAACACATTCTCCTCTGCTTTTTTCCTGTTTTATGATTAGACATTTTGATAATGTTTTTCCTACTGCCTCACTTCGAAATTCCTTTACAGCTCCTCGCTTTTCTCAATTAACCTCACCCAGTTGACCTGTCTCCTCTGTTGTCCCTGCGCTTCCTCCATGCTGCTGTGGCTCATGTCACAACATAAATAGTAAACTGATTAACTCAACCCTTGTATGAAACTAAAGTCCCCAGGTGACTGACATTCACTATTCTGCAAATCATTTCATCAATATGGTCGACCTATATTTTCGTTTACAGCAGACTCAGGTCACAAACCCCCTGTCCAATACGCTACATGTTTTGTTTGTTGCTCACCAACAGGGTTTTACACTCTTATGGGCTGCTGGGGTGAACACCCACAGTGGTGCTGGTTTTCCTATGAGCAATTAGTGTCCCCATCGCCAGGCCATAACACACCTATCCATTAGTAGCCGTCGATCTGTAGTCAAGGGGTACAGGCCATTTTACCTGCACCACTAGACGGTCCTTCCTATCTGGATTCAAGCTAGCCTGGCTGATAAGGGGTGTTACCCCGAAGCCAGTTCCAGTCCCAGGATGCTGGTTTCCGGTTCAGGGAAGACATGGCTTGGCAGTTCGGGCTGGACTGTTCCCATGAGGCACAGGGTCAAGACTGATTTGCATATAGCTGTGTCTGAACTGAGGTGGTGAAGTGAGCTAAAGAACGATGATGGATTCAACCCAGATCTGTGACTGGGAGGGAGTGTCTGAAAAGTTTCAGCGCTCCGTCCATCATCTATTTGTGTCTGCTTTCTTCGCCCTGAGTTGGCAGGGTATGCCTAGATGCGAGTCCCTTGCTCACTTTGCCACTGGATTCAAGCTAGCCAGGCTGATGAGGGGTGTTACCCCGAAACCGGTCCCAGGATGCTTGTTTCCGGTTCAGGGAAGACGTGGCTTGGCAGTTCAGGCTGGCCTGTTTACATGAGGCAAAGGGTCCAAACAGATTTGCATATAGCTGGGTCTGAACTGAGGTGGCGAAGTGAGCTAAACAACGAGGATTCAACCCAGATCTGTGACTGGGGGTGAGTGTCTGAAAGGTTTCAGGCATCTGTCCATCATCTCCTTATGTTAACAATACAAACAGGACATTATGGTCCAATAAAGGTTTCTACTTTGTTGGAGATCTGGAGAACTCAGGAATCCTTTGCATATCTAATTAATTTAGAAACACCAATGATATCCTGTGTGGCATGACTGACAAGGAGCAATGGGACACTGAAATAAAAAATCCGAAGTAGTGATGCAATTGCAGATAGACCTGCGCGCACCATTAGAAAAGCAATAACTTTGGCATCCATAGCATCTCTCTAAGCAACAAAGGCTACATTCAATGACACTTGTGATGCTTGATCCAGGCCTGTGGGAGCAGACTTTACTGACTAAGAATGGATTAAAGTAGTAGATCGCATAATCACAGGGTCTCGTTATGCCAGGTTAAAGGGGATTCATTTCTCATACCTTAACCGCATATATTTAACCCCAATTTGATTCACTAAAATTTACATTTCACTCCTACCTGACGCATTGCAAGTGGGTAAGAAGATGCAGGCTTTTTTATATGGTAGGGGGGTGCCCTATTATTCAGTATTAGTAGATGCAGGTGGTGGAACTGGTCTCTGTCCGTATTCCTAGTCAAACTTACACAACCCTGAGTTGTGATGGCTTGCTCTACTTGATCACCCGTAAAGGGTGAGGTCAGGAGTGTAGATGCATTAACTTGACTTTTGAACAAAGCCTATGCTTGCCATCTGCAATCTACACTTCCTCCCACAATGTTAGACTGATGAGTGGGCTTCAATAGATGGATTACAGCAGAATGTGTGATCCTAAAGACCCGCAATGACTGTATGGAGGGTGCAGCCCAGAGTTCATTTGAGAAGCTAACCTAATTAATCTTGCTGCACACATTGATGATAAACCCCTCCCACCCCCAACGTTTACAAAATGCAGTACGTCCAGAGAGGGGGATGCTCAATACTACTTTTCCTACCTTGTGCGGATGTCTGCGTGACCTGTGACTTTATGATGATGATGGGTAGGTATTACTTCCAGGGTATATATTTGCCATATCCGAGGTCCAGAGGAAAAGGTGATAAACATCTGTTAAAAACATATCCTTTGTACCTGCCTCCTTTTTTAACTATTTAAATTTCAAGTCATTATTTTTGTAACTTACTTGAAATTATTTGTTTCTTCTTTTTATCGGGTTCTATTTTTATCCGATGAACTCTGAATTCAACACGAGGCATACAGAAGTTGTTTTGTCAATTCTCCTTCTAGTTCCTGGTTAACTGGCCTCACATCCATTGTGACTTGGAGGATTAAACCGTAAACAAAAAGAAGAAGTAAGGGATGTTGTGTGATCACCTCGCAGATTCAAAGATTCTCAAATGTATTCAGTTATGCACTCAGCTGTCCTTCAACGAATGGTTAACATTCCGAGTGGCTGCGGTGACTGCCAATTAATGCTGTCACCAGAGAGCAGGTCATCCGAGAACATGAGGTAAGGACAGGACTGGCTGGTGGCTACAAATAACAGGGTATAAATTATGGCGTTTATAGGACTGGGTGGTCGCCAAGCCAGCTCCAATATCTGTGCACGCCATGACCTTCTCCGGGAACAGAGGCTCAGTTCTCGATTCATAAAAACATGCCCTGCTGAGGAGGGAATCTTCGGGTCTGGCTTGAAGACAGCTTTAGCCGAATAGCCAGTCTCAGGTTTTCAAAATAATTCATAATAAAGATCCACGTATATATACATAAATACAGGGGCTTTCGGTCAGCCCTCTTCATCCATTGTGAGTTTGTACAAGTGGCAGGCGCATTCTGCTGCCACACTCTAGTTATTCAGCATGGAGTAGTGTCAGCTCACCTTGGCTATTAGCTCTCTTACACTCGGAGGGGCGGCGTTTTGACTGACCACGTCGGCACTAAAACCTAAGTTGGGCGGGGGCAGGCGGGGGGAAAGGGGGTACAAGACAGAGCCCGTGAGGGGAGCAGATAGACGGAGCGCAGAAGGTAGGGGGGCCTAGACAGAGCTCGCTCACAATGGGGCAAGTCAGTGCACATGCGGGGGGGGGGGGGGGTCAAGCAGAGCACACAGAAGTGAATGTGAGAAAGGTAAATAAAGTGAGTGTGCAGAATGCCAGTGGGAGAGTGCTGATAGATGATGGGAGTGGGTGAAGGAACCTTCATAATATTCAATGAGAAGACAGGTTCAGTGGAAAGAGCTGGAGGCCGGAGAGTAACGGGTATGTCCATTCCCATGTTAACATTACAAGCTAAAGGGGAAGATCAAGCCAAGTAAAACCAACTGCGCTTTCAATGTCAGAGAACAGTTTCAACATATTCGCAAAGTGTTTTTAAGACAAACATAAGTGAGCCAAACTGATGTGAACTATTAAAAGAGGGGCCCTATCTATAAATGCAACAGAATAGAAGACATCGGACAAGGCTTCAGGCAATGGACGACGTGAGCCCTCCAGAACTGAACACAATATGAAAGATGTGGCTCTTAAATAAAACTACACTAGATGAGGGAACATGAACTAGATGAACCCTACAGACCAGGACATATTACGCCAGACGAAAAATTGTTCGCAAGATCATGCACTCTAATACAATTTCTTTTATGCTGATGAAATCATCTTCTATCCCTCCACTATCCTTCTTAATCCAAATAACTGACTAACATATTCACCACTCAATTTCCTTTCATATTTCACAATGCTAATTCACCACTAATCCTTTATGGGTTCAAGAGTAGCGTGCTACTCGCCGAAAAAGCGCTTAGACGCCTCGTATGGGGTAGTAAGCACTACAACAATGCAATTGCAATATAATACAATCTCCTTTCTGTACTCCAATCTTGCTCTTGTTTTTCATATGTATGCACCTTCTTTGAGGTCATTCAAGGCCACAAAGATTCTCTAGGACAAGGAAAACTTTCAGTGATGAAACCTGAGCTGAACTGAGAATGTGGGATATCATGAAAGGGCGAGCCCAAAGGAGGGGACGAGACCAAAAGAAAGGGAGAGGAAGAGACTGCAAAAAATAAAAAGACATTATAAAACAGAGCGAAAGAGTGCGAGGGAAGCTGCACTGTTGGTTCTGGGGCCTTACTAGTTGAGTGAGAGAGCAAACCTGTACTACTGCTGTCTGTCTTGCTCTTGGTGAGGAGGGAAGATGCACTGCTGCTGCGCATGCTCAACCGGATGTGAGATGGGACGTACACTGCTCTCTGTGCACTATCCCTTGGACTGAACTTGTGCTATTCATGCTTCAACTGTGTACTGCGAGCTTTCGGGAAGCACTACACAATCCCCTTTTCCGCATCCCTAGAGGCAAGCCTCACAGCCAGGTACGGTGCTTTATAAAAACACCAACTAAAGGCAGGGGTTGTGTTTGACAGTACCGAGAAACATGCTATTCATTGGGTAAGATTAACAGAACGAATGGGCTGAACCGATAAGATTCACGAAAAAAGAAGAACTCATACATGCTGCCTTTATAGCTAAATAATCTAGAAAGGTTTCAAGCTTTTGAATGTTATAAACACCATTCCCAAATCTAGACCCATCATTTCTTATTTTGTAAGCTCACAACACGAGTCAAAGTTGGCACTCAGTTTGCTTTTTGTCGAAGATCAGAACTCTGCGTGTTCATCCTGCAATAATACCAGTCTGATTTTCGAGTGCATTCACAAAGCTAGGTCCAACAAGCGGGTAGTTTCGGTAAAATGTACCTGCTAATATCACTGTGTAGTAGCTTCGATGGAAATGTACAGCCCTTGAATATACAGTTGGAAAAAATGCCAAATTGATTAATAACAGTTGTGTGCGAAAACATCCTGGTCTAATACCATATACACTGGATATTGATGAAGTAAGTCATCGTTTCATTTTGCCACTCTAAACAAACACTTGTCGATTTATTAGAGTGCAATTATTTTAAAAAGCCAATATAATCTTTTTACATCATCACTTTAGGCCTGGGTCCAGAAGGCTGTAACAGCCTGCGGACCTCAAGTCATCAGTTCTTTAAAAACGTACAATAATAGGAAGCAGAAAGAGAGCGAGCTTTGAGTCAGCTGCAGTCATGTGTTTCTATTCATAGCTTGAATGGGCTGTGCATTGAGAAAAATGCCATTTCATGAATGTCTGACTGTTCA
The DNA here is from genome assembly GCF_964263255.1 of Lissotriton vulgaris. Classification (NCBI taxonomy): domain Eukaryota; kingdom Metazoa; phylum Chordata; class Amphibia; order Caudata; family Salamandridae; genus Lissotriton; species Lissotriton vulgaris. Next base: position 1,825,310,897 of record NC_141687.1, on the reverse strand, counting down.
TCATTAAAATGTAATGGGAACACAAATGTGACCTGTCAAGTAACCATTTTGTCGACGACAGATGTGGCATGACAGGTAGCTTGTGATTGGCAATTTGTGCGCTTTAATGTATTTACTTTGTTGAGAACATTTTAATTGTTGATTTAGGACTTTGGTTAGGAAGCACATGATGTTTGAATGCCTTGATCTGTCATAAAGATACAAAGCTATTTGTTCACTTCCTTTGCACATACATCTGCTTTACTTTGTTGACATGATAAAAATGTTGTCGGAATTAGGACTTTTTTGCTCAGAAACTAAAGTCGTGAGCACAAAGCACAGATGCAACACAATACGTGTCCTTTGTCAAAGGCATGCAATATTTTTCTGTTTATGCTGTTCAAGTACACCATGTACAACGCAAACTTCATCTTCTGAATACTTTTATTAATACTCTGTTCTGCAAAGTGGCCCTTCTTGCAGCTAATATGATGTTACTTCATTGTGGGATTTCCCTTCTTTGAAAGTTGGAGGCAACACACTCAAAGTTGACCAGCTACTACCATATACTTCACCTAAAAGAAAGCCACGTCTGCCTTATATCATTTTTGACAATTATACTGGGTCGCCACACATCAGAGACCCCTTTAAATGTCGTGAGATTCAGGCACAGCAGGTGGTGCACACTAGCAACACTGCATGAAAAGACAGGCCCTTTCCAGAGAAACCGGAATGTTCACATTGATATCAGAACACGTAACACCAATAAAATCTCACTTGGGGACATATCTCTCCCATTCCCAAACGAGATGCTGGTTCATTTAGCCTACTCCACTCTCCTCAAAACTGGCCTTATTCAGTCTACATACTATTCAACATTTACAAACATGTTCCCTTCTCCTAAGCATGATACTCCTTATCCAAGATGCCATTATAAAGGATGCCATTATCCGTAACAAAAGAGGTCACAAAGTGAAGCTGCTCTGCATGTGGTTACACATCAACTTTCTACCCCTCCAGTCCATTCAATCTGTAGGCAACGGATGGGCCACAAGAAAGATTCTGTTGGCCCTTCATCTAGATATCCTACTGTAGCAAAGGGGACGAATTAGGAAGGTGGTGATGATATCCCTTTTTAAGGGAGGGATGTAACCAATGTACCTTCACAGGAACATCAGACCTCCATGGATAACTAGGTACTGAAAGGCAAGTATTCCTGTAACATCAGCAGCAACTTAACCAAATATTCTCAAGAATGTTGCTGACATTACTACCAATTTGAGAGTTACCAAGTACAGCAATTGCTGTACAACAAATTAACTGTAATACACCACAGACCCTGAAGTACGCAAAGACACAAAACTCACCCACCAAACATGGGGCAATGAACTATTTCTTACTACTACCAGAGTATACTGGTCAGCTAGACTAAAATGCGGCATAGGTGTTGAGGTAGAAAGAGGCTGATGATTATCTACTGATCTCTTGCAATCGCATGTCACAGCAGTACTACCCAGACAACCACAAACCTGAACAAGTATGTATGCTATATAAAAAGGGCAATTGATACAGAGAAACTACAGAGTGAACAGTGAAGCAGTTACCATGGCATATGAAATGATCAGCAGCTGTATACTATCTTTCTACTAATGCTTCTGGAGACTGAGTGCTCTTTAAGCAGGCATGTTCTTGCGTTCAGTTAGTGTAGAGTGCACTATTTAATGTAATGTTTAGTGATGTTCATATTGGCTCAGTGGCATATTTGCACGATCCTGCAAGAGATCTTTGTAATATACTTTGGAGAGGGGTACATGTGAAAGAAGACCTGCATTTTGTTCTTCAAAAAGGAACACTTGCATGTTTCCCACCTTGGTCTATGTGTTGCGGCGGCAGTGAATGCCAATGATATAGCTTAAAATCATACTGGATGGTTGCAAAATGGTCTTACTAGTGATCTGCTGGTTCACGGAGGTATGAATAAGGCGCTTTGCAAACATGCTTTTCTTACACGAATTGTGCTATTATTTTAAGCCCATAGACTTTCGACTCCCTAGGGTATAGTTTTGGCTTACTGTTAAGGCAAACCTGGCAGCCATCTTAGAATGTAAAGATTTGCACTATCAATGGACCCTTTTTACGCAGAGATAATATATCCATAACAAATTAACAAATTCCCCTACTCAAGGTCAGAGAACATGGATCTCTTATGTAAAACAGCATCCCCAAATTCTCTTTCAGTGAGGCAATATTATATAAGTGACCCTAGGCCATAAAGCGATATGACAATGACCTATTACAGTTAATAAATCTCAAACAAAGAAGAAAGGTGAACATTAATTACAGGAGAATAACACACGAGCCAAGGAAAATAGAGTTCTAAAAAATAAATAAATCATTTAGAATCTTGAGAACTTTTGTAAATTGAATTGCAAGGCTTGGGGAATAAGATCTTCCTGAAAACCAAGATGCATCAGAAATGGTAACTAGGTCACATCATACAAAGACTAAATGCAGGGTTGGCTTTAGAGCTGTTGGCACGACAATCATTTTTGCCCCCCCACCCCATGACTACCTCGGGTTCCCTTACTACCACCGGGCAAAAGTGTCCTTATCTCTCCATAGGCCCTCTCTCCCATACATTTAATTTGTTTTTAAGTACTGGTAAAGGCTGGCTTTACTATTAAGAAGGTATATTTAACCAACAAACACTTTACAGCAACATTAGGAATAGATTATGAAAGACTGGGGGAAAAACACAGAATGTCCTAACCTATTTTATGCCGTTTGCATGCAGCTCTTTGATGACAGTTCGTAACAGTCACTGTTCTATATTAGGGTTGTAGCATATGAACTGCAGTAACAAAAAGATCTCCGTGACAAAAGCAGTAATCCACATAAAATACAGATCTGTGATCTGCACGGTATGTGTTCTTTGCAGCAGGCATATTAACCCTCTGCCATACTTTATGGCAAGTTAAAACATGCATTAGAAAAAAACTTCTATCTCTCTCTTTAGCAGGAACAATAATCACAAGAGTTATCTGGACTATTTACATTTTTAATGCTGTCTGAAAACTGGACCCACAAGGAACTCTGCCACAGGTGTTTTTAAATCATAAATTATTGCTAAATCCCAGGTCATCGCCCAGTGCGGTAGCACCAGTTGCACTGCCCTAAAGCTGGCCCCGACTAAATGTAATATCTAAGTGAAGGAGAAAGAGCGAACTTTGCACAGCAATAATTCAAACATCATTAGCATGAGACCGCACGATGTTTATATGCAAAAAACCTTAAGAGATTGGGCCCCTGAGTTTCCCCATCTTTCCTGCCACTCAGTGCATTACACAATGCAACTTGAATAACATGAGATTTAATAGTTTTATTTGGTAGGATAACCATGCTAACATCTCCCCTCCAGCCCAATGGTCTCAGACACAAAAACAATGAAAGCCCAGCCACTCAGTGCCATTCAGTTTAAATGTGGCCGCGGAGTGCCCTAAAAGGCCGTCCTGTCAGCACCTTCTTTCTGTTCTCACGATGCATCGCCCTCGGCTGATGTGATGACAGCTACACTTCTACATGCGCTGGGGTAACAGGTGCTAAGTAACCAACATCTCCCACTTGTCATATAAAAGATCTGAATGTTCTGCAGGTTCTTGCGAGGCTGCGAATGACGAGAAGCTTGCACTTAAAGTTGCTCATCCAGTCCAAAAAAAGACTCGATTGAATGAACCTGGGAACATCCAGAGCTCAGCTGTGTCTAAGGGAAAGAATAAGCTTGCAGTGACAAAGCCTTTGGTGTGCCTTTTGTATGCGTGAGCGAAGCTTGCAGGGCTCTGGACCATTCTCCCTCTCATATGTGTAATGAACTTTTCACATTTGCTGCTTAGTCTGTATTTGTACTGTCTGATGAGTGCTTGCACAATGGAAACCTCTGTACTGTACAATTGGTATTCTGGATTAGGTTACTCTTGCTGTATCGGTTCGTGACAGATGCTTGCACGTCTGCTACTCAAGCTCCATTCGTACTATATAGCGGATGATTGAACTGTTCTTCTGCTAACTTTGCTGGATTTGTGCTGTGTAATGATGCCACCAGCATTGCAACTATTTGGGCTGAAATGGTTATGTGCGACGGATACCTACATGGTTCTGCTACCCAAGGTATGTTTGTACAATGAAATGGATGTTTGCACCCCTGCTGACTGAGCGTTGTTTATACTGTATGATTAAAGCCAACACAGTTTACTACCAGTGCTGTGTGATGAAGGCCTGAACTGCTGCTATCAGCGATATAGATATATATATATATATATATATATATATATATATATATACACACGCTGTGGGCTGGTATCCTTTTATTAGTCATGAAAAAGCAGCTTTATTTTAAACATATTTGTCTGATACAAAGGACCTACCAACGCTGTTCAATGAGCTGAAGCACTGCCGCCCTAGAGAGTATTCGTTTTCTGTGAGGGAGTCCAAAATACAAAATCCTGATTTGCTCTCTTTCTAGAAAACATCTTTATACTGTTCACATTATCCTGCTCTGGTACACCTCAATATTGTGCTCGGTTTCTTGTCTCGTGTGGTTCATCCACAGAAATTCAAAGCATACTCATGCTATTAACAATACACAGACACCTGTGTATTTCTTCTACCAACTACAGACATGTAGCTCCGATTTACACTGCAGAAATAATTGATTGTCTGACTTTCGCTAAATGCCTAATGCTATGCTAATACATCCCAAAAAGCAATAAAGCTATATTTGATAAGAAAAGAAAAAAACAAGCATTAGAAATGCAACAGGTATCGCATTTTTTTTTAAGTTAGCGCTATTGGCATAGCTCAACCGCTACCTGGACAGAAATTGCCACTTTGCAGGCGCCGAACAGAGCATTGATCTGTGAAACGGCGTGAAAGCCTAAAACGATGTTGATAAGCCTACAAAATAAAAAGGCAGATCAGGGGGAATCGCAGACATATTGGGATGGCCAACGCAAGCAAACAATGAGTGAAACTCCGTATTTGTAAATGGCACAACAAACAAAATGGAAATTCATGAGCATGCCAAAAGCCGATAGAGGAGATAACAGGTCTCGCAGACAGAGCATGCACGCTGCCTAGGCTCGACCTAAAAATCATTAACGTTTCTTGCCCTTAACTGCACCCTCAGAGCAGCAGTGGATGTGAAGGGCTTCAATAGGTAAAAAATACTATTCTAACTGCAGTCCTACAAAACAGAAGCTTTCGCCCAAATATTCCAAGAGGCTTTTTTTTAGTATTCCAACTCCACTCCAGGAATATTTTGAGAAAAGTTATAATGTCCCAAAGTACTTTTAGGACTGGTTGAAAAGTAGAAATTTTGAATGACATTAATTACTGCCCTGAGGGAGCAGCTCAAGACAAAACACCTAGAATTATAAAAGACAGACAGTCCAATTCCAGGAGGGAAGGGGGTCAGGACAGAGAGCAGAAGTGAAGCTTAGAATCCGCAAAGAATGGCTGGGCTTTAAAGCAAGAATACTGTACTGGAGGTGATAAATTTGATTTTTTAATGTTCTGTTTTGGCTTTTCTTGTGCAGAGTTTGGTTTATCGGTGCACACCTGCGTTGAGATAACTCTCTGGATTGAAACCTAGTTTCACTTCCAATGACTGAAGTGTAATCCTACAGGTTAAGTGCCCTTGGCTAAAATAGTTCATTCAATAAGCGTTCTTCCAGTAGCGACTGGCAACATTAATTAATGGTGCGCCACTCACCATAAATTCAGCCCACTGACGGGCACTCCAAACCAATGTTCCTCTCCTTGCATCGATCTTAGGGGTGACAAGGAGAATGAAAGAAAGGGAAGGACTACCCCTCCCACCCCTGTGCAACGTGAATCCAACAAATCCTGGAGCTGCGGGGAGTGTGGCCAACAGCCGAGCATGGTGTACGAGAGCTGAGCTCGCTCCGTCTACGATCCCCTATAATCCTGAATTAAATCCTGATATTCCGACATATGACCCCTCCCCTCACCTGCATCCGGTAGGACCGCTGCCCACTTTGTCTGTTGGCCGGTTTGGCGAGCTGAGAGCCTAGGACCGCGGCGCTCACACTAGTGCGGGGTCCGGAGACAACGAGGCCTGGAGCCGGAAAAGAAGCCACGACCCACAGCATATAGGGAGGCGGAGCGGAAGTGGCACATCCCCGGCTGCGGATGGGTTCCTGGTGACGGCTGGACATCTTGCCGCGACTTGGTTCACCGGAACACGGCGGACGCCCGCAGACCAGCACCGCACGGACAGCGACATGCATTGTGAGGCTGGGCACGCTGGGCGGAGAGGTGGAGACGCCGGAGGCTGCAGGCGCGCTGGTAGGAATATGGACGTGGCACCCTGATACTCTGCGCGGCCTGAGGCGGCTGCGGCCCGTGCGGACTGCTGCACGTTCAACATCGCAGCGAGGGATCCACCCTAGGGAACGAACGCCTACACTCGACATTGCCGACACACGCTGGTGGAGGCTGCCGGGGCCGACCGGAAATCTGAAGGTGAGGCTGGTTCTTGGAGGTGATCCCCGGCCCCTGGCGCGGCGGAAGGCGGTCAGAGACAGGGGGAGCGGCAGCGAGGGAGGAGCCCCAGACAAGACCATCGGCCGGCGAGTGGAGCGGAGGGCCTGGCTGGAGAGCTGTGGCGCAGTGCTGCCGGACATTGGAGCGCGAGATCGGCCACGGCCCGGGAGGGCCCACAGAATACACCGCAGCGCAGAGGGCCGCAACACTCTCCCTGAAGTACCGGACAGCCCGCGACGACTGTGGAAGACTGGGGACTGTAAGCTACAAGCTAAGGGGGCTTGGTGCCGACCCCCACTGGAACATTAATTCTACTGAGCGGAACCCCCGCCACCCCCCCATGATAGGGGCTGCTGCGGGCATGTTACGGGCACATTAGTACACGGGGCCCGACACATCCCTACCTGTGGTGACCACCTACTCCTCATATTGGACACTGAATGCCTACATCACAACGTGGTTCAGTGGGGTTCCAGCGGTGTTAGCCGGCTACAAGACTCGAGGCGCAATAACTCCCACTGACTCACGCCATTGGGGGGCCCCTACTGGCGAAGTGTTACCCTGACCGGGTGGAGAGGCCCGGACGCAAACTCCTTCACACTGAACGCTTCTGCACCACTGGACACGAGGTGCGGACGTGAGGACAAGGTCCAGAGCGGGTAGGACACAACAGGATCCCCACACCCCTCCCAAACGCTGGACCCTTGCATTGACGGCGGATCGGCACATGCTTGACCGTCACTGATCTGCTTGCTACTTAGCCCCCAGCAAAAGAGATACCAAAGGAGGCACGGCCGGACCTGCGAGAACGGGATTGAGAATCGCACTTCTAGAGCAGATGATTCATTTGGATCCCCTTGCCCAGATACCATAGCGAGGTGCGGGGGCCCTCACGGAGTGCCTTGATGAGTTACGATCAGGTGTAGCCGGAACACGTAGGCTGCAGATAGGCGCGGGTGCGCATTGTGGCCAAGGAAGGCGACCCTATATCGGCCTGCGGAGAACACTACTGAGGTGAAGGATGGGTAGGAACAGGACTCCCCGTAATGGAACACAAGTCCCCGGCTCGGACGATCCACTGGTCTCCTCCAGTGAGGACGTGGTTCCGCCAACGGGCGCTGCTGCGCACGAGGCCAAACTGGATCTTATATTGACAGAGATTAGGGCATCCAGAGAGGCTCTTGAGTCTCGGATAGACACGATGTCAACGGTCTGTCACTCCTAAAGGATGACCACAAAAAACTGGCCGAAAAGGTGACAGAACACAAACTAGCGCTTGCGGATTTTATCCCGCAGCAGACGGAACATTCCACGAGGCTGGAAAACCTGGAGAAACAGTTTCGGGGCTTGAGAGACAGGGTGGATGACGCAGAAGGGCGCTCACACCGGAACATACGCATTTTAGGCGGGCCGGAGTGCAGAGAAGGGACGAACCCGACCAGTTTCGTGGAGGACTGGCTGAAGACTGTTGTGGATCCAGCGGAGCTCACCCAGATGTACTGTGTGGAGAGAGCGCATAGGGTGCCCCCCAAACCGCCGAGACCCGGGGCTCTGCCTCGCCCCCCTGATAGCGCGTCTACTCCACTTCAAAGACAGGGACCCGATCCTGAAGGCCGCGAGAGAGATCGGCCCCATCAAATAGGAAAACCAAACGGTCTCCATCTATCCGGACTTCACACAGGCCGTGCAACGGGCCAGAGCATCCTTTTGGGGCGTGAAGCGCGCCCTCAGAGACCGCAATGTGAAATATGCCTTGTTCTACCCGGCACGCCTCAGAGTCATCCATAAGCGCAAGACTTACTTCTTTGACCCTCCTGAGGCGGCCTCGGAATGGATGGAGGTAGCAATCACACCGATCCCGTCCCCTCGGGACGGACAGGAGGTGCTGGAAACGCAGAGGTCCGAAGGTCAGGATGCGAACCGGGTTCGCCCCCAGTTCCCGGGTACGGAGGCGCCCCGAGCTGACAGAATGGAGGAGGAAGGAGATGGCGACCCGACGGAAGTGGCTCTGCTGACAACTAACGCCCTGGCGGAACACGATGCGAACATTGGAACAGCGTCGAATAGCCGGGCCAGTACTCATACGGCAGCATCTGATACGGACGGCAGCCTGTAGCTGTTCCCTCGAATCACGGCACAGATGGCGGCTGATATGTGAACATCGGTCCAGCGGAAGCGGTTTGGTAATGTAGCGGATGGTCTCCTTGTTACATGGGGGGGGGTCCAGGACCCGGAACACTTACACTAGTAGGGGACTATGGGAACGAGACTTTTAGTGACATTTGTTGTGTCCGCTTGACTGGGCTCACACCCCCAGGCTCAAGCACGGTTACAGTACTATTCTACCCTGTTGGGTGTTATGGTTTGGTCCTCTGCGTTTCTGAGGGGGGACCTTGAAGTTGGGGTAATGTATGCACACGCAGCACTAAAAATTTACAATATGTGGTCAGCATTGTTGAGGTCGAAGGCATTGGCTCGAGTTGGAAGTACTCTGGGTTATGGCGTCTCCTAATACTTACAAGTTCTGCTCTTGGAACGTACGGGGTTTGGGTTCAGTACATAAGAGACACAGGGTACTAGCGCAGCTGAATAGGCGACAGGTGCACATAGCGTATCTTCAGGAGACGCATCTGAGTGGGGCTGAGGGCACTAAACTGTCACGGAAGTGGAGAGGCCAGCTTCACGCCACAGCGTTTTCTGCATTTTCCCGGGGGCGGCCATTTGGATTAGGAACACTGTTCTATTTAAACCCACTAAAACAAGGGTGGACAAGGAGGGACAGTATGTGTTCGTCAGAGGGATGCTGAATGGTGCATGTGTGGTGCTCGGCAGTATATATGCTCCAAACGTGGATCAGTCGCAGTTCTTTGAAGGTGTTAGCAGGGTGTTGTCGGATTGGGTGGAGTACAACTGGATTATAGGTGGTGATTGTAATGCGGTGTTGGATCTCGCGCTAGACAGGTCACACCCCCCTCTGCATGCAACAGAGAGCATGAAACAGGCCGTAGCGTTGACACAGTGGGCGGATGGCTGGGAACTACATGACGCTTGGCGGATCCTTAACACATCGAATAGGGCATACACATTTTACTCCCTGCCACACAAGTTACACACTAGAATAGACCGTATCTTCTGTTCCAGGGCACTAACGCATCCATTGTGAACCTGCAGCACATGGGTACGATCTTTGCTGATCGTATGCGAGGAGAAACAATCTTGGCAGAAGATTTGGGAGGGGCAGAGGTCCTCGGTGTTAAACTGAGATTGGGGTTAGATTGCCTGACAGTTCTGGTAGTGTATCGTCCTCCATGGGCCAGGCCGGAGTTTCCAGACCTGTTTCTGAAATTAGTGCAGGATCTGCGCTCGAGGTGCGATAATATGGTCATCTTGGGAGACTTTAATTATCATTGGGAAACTACCCCAAGAGAAGGGCAGGTTAGCCAGATTGATGAGGCATTATCATCGCTAGGTTTAACCCAACAAGTAAAGGGGCCGACACATGCGAAAGGTCACACGCTTGATCTGGTGTGGACGTCACTTCCGGTACAGGGTGTGACGATTGCGCGGCCCTGTGTCTGGTCGGATCACCATCTAGTGAAGGGAGATCTCCTGTTGAACTTACAAAAAAAAACGAAACGTGTAGAAGGCCAGAGGGTGGTAAGGAAATGAAACATCAATGGAGACAAAATGATAGCACACCTTTCAGCGAATCCATCCCAGAACTATCTGGATGAGAACCCGGATGCTCTTTGTAGCAACTTGGATGACAGACTTCGAAGGGCGGTCGATCACGTGGCGCCAGCACGAAGGGTCAATTTAGTAAACAGAGGCCCGGGATCCCCTTGGTATAATGACTCTCTAAGGGAGAAGAAGAGAGCTTTACGCAAGGTGGAGAGAGCTTGGCGCAGAGCCTACGACACTAATGCGCGAAGTCTCTATATGCTAGAACTAGCGACCTATAAACGGGCAATAATAGCTAGGAAGGCGGAGTTCTATGAGGAAAGGATCACTACAGCCAAAGATCCACAATAAGAAATCTTTCGAGTCCTAAATGAACTCAGGAAAACAAAAGAACAGAAGCCGGAGTTCACTTTAGAGGACTGTCAGAGGTTTCAGGACTTCTTCACTAGCAAAATCACAGACCTCATCTCGGAAATTGCTCGTACTCCCACGCATGCTTGCCCCCTACAGACCATCTCGGCCAAGAAGCCAGTGGACAGACCTTTGGACACTCTATCTTTATTTACGAAGGATGAACTGTCCCTGCTTATGGGGCGAGTTAAGTCTGGCTCCCAGGCCGATCCCTGCCCCCCTGAAGTTTTTAAACTGGCTATGCCAGGAATAGAAGAAGAGGTCTTGACTCTCCTGAACTCATCCTTAGCATTAGGCAAGGTCCCGACAGCCTTCAAGGAAGCACGGCTGATTCCTCTGTTAAAGAAAACTGGGGCAGACGTGAAGTGCCTGAAAAATTTCAGGCCTATTTCCCAGATCCCTTTCCTTGCCAAAGTGCTAGAACAGCACGTTTTGTCCGATCTCTCTGACCATCTGGAAAGGAATGATCTGCTGGAACCGAATCAATCGGGGTTCCGTGCGAATCACAGCACGGAACTGGTCATGCTGTCTATCGTGGATGAGCTCAGGAACAGGGCAGATAAGAAGATACCTGGTGCCCTGGTGTTGTTAGACCTCTCCGCGGCGTTTGACACCGTGTGTCATAAACAACTCCTGTCGCGGTTGAGCGATTTCGACATTCAGGGCACAGCTCATGCCTGGTTTGCATCCTTCCTACAAGGGAGGACGCAAAGAGTACAGCTGGGAGAATTGCTCTCCACTGCAACACCAATTTCTTGTGGAGTGCCACAGGGGTCTGCCCTGTCGCCCCTGTTGTTTAATATATATCTCCAACCATTGATTTCACTCCTTAATCAAATGGATTGCCAGGTATATAACTACGCTGACGACACCCAAATCATTATCCAAATGGATAATGCTCTTGGGGCGTCAGCAAGACTGCAAAATATCCTTAAGCAGACAGCTAATTGGATGTCGTTGAACTCCTTAAAAATCAACCCGGACAAGACGGAGGTTTTACCTATTACCATCGCTAGCAATCCATGGCACGACGGGTTTTGGCCAAGGGAACTTGGGCCGCCCCCGGAACCGGCAGTGGAGGTAAAAAGCCTAGGCATCCATGTGGATGATAAACTATCCATGCGGAAGCAAGTCACCACGGTGGTAGGAACTTGTGTCGGCCTTCTCCGACAACTTAGAAAAATTGCGCCACTATTGTCCTTTTCCACCTTGAGACGGGCGGTTTCCGCAATGATATTATCAAGGTTGGACTATGGCAATTCGCTCTATTTGGGACTGCCCCAAAAACTTTTGGACAAACTTCAAGTGGTGATGAATGATGCCGCTAGGCTAATTTGTAAGCAACCTAGGAGCTCGCATGCGTCCCCACTTATGCTTGAGTTACACTGGCTGCCAGTAAGGCAGAGGGTGCTCTTTAAAGGGCTATGCATCGCACATAAATCGCTCTATGGTGAGGCGCCAAGATATTTTAAGACCCGCCTGACTCCATACAAACCGGGTAGGTTGTTAAGATCTGCTGAAGGAACTTTTCTTACCCAACCACGTTTCAGACTGGCTACAGTGGGTGGCCGTACCATCTCTAATACTCTCCCAGCAATCTGGAATAATCTATCGGCGGATCTGCGGAAGGAATCTAATTTGATGTCCTTCCGGAAGAAGCTGAAAACTGTTATTTTCCAGAAGGCTTGGGCTGGGCTATAATTCCCTGGTAGGGCTTTTTCTAGGAATTTCTGCTGTGCTTACCTGACAAGCGCTTAGAGACCCCCGGGTTATAACGCGCTATATAAATCGAATAAAATAAATAAAATGGGTAAGACGGTCAGACCACAACCCGGTGGAACTGTCCCTACAGTGGGAGAGATTGTCCACCCCCATACAGACATGGCGCCTGTCCCCGGGTCTCTTGGAAGATTTGGTCTTCCGATCCACGCTGCTGGACGCTAGTACAAACTACTTTAATGAGAACTCTGGCACGGCCAGCTCCAGACAGATTGAATGGGACGCCTTCAAGGCTACCATACGTGTTGTCAAGCAATAAATGACATAGGCATATGCATGGTAATGGCTTTGTGGTTTAAGTGCTTTACATTTGTTTTTAGGGGATAGTGTTTGAGTTTAGGAGTTGTGGGGGCATGTCTAAGCCTGCAACCATAGGAGGACTCTCTGACTTTCATTAAATCCAGGAACCCCACCTAAGTGTCTGCTCTGGCTGAGTACCTCCTGACTAGGGTGACCAGATGTCCCGGATTTCACCGGACGGTCCAGGTTTTGGAAGAAGTGTCCCGGTGTCCCAACACTATCCCCCAAATTAAGAAAATTTCCCGGTTTTTGTGTAGTGCCTGAGTGTAGCAGAAAGATGTCCCTTTTTTTGTTTAGTGCCTGGATTTAGCTTACCATTGGAGCCATGGTAACAGAAGGATAAGTGTAGCGTGAAAGGAAATCCATTAAAGAGACACCTTTTCTACCTGAATTTCCCTTCTCTTTCTACAAAGGCTAGCCACCAGTGTGACCATGCTCTGCCCTTTGAAGGGAGCGAGCCTTGAATGTGTGCGCGCATACGTGTGTATGTGTATGTACACATACACACAGTTACAAGTCTACTGTATTACTGTACATAGGCACATATTTACACGGATACGCAAAAACCGGGAAAGGCCAGATATAGAAGTAAGACTAAAGATTTTAGTCCTACTTTTATTTCTATCCTGTCCCGGCTTTTGGTCCTCAAAATCTGGTCACCCTACTCCTGACTGACCATCTCTAGGGGGTGTGCGGCCGAAGTTGGCCCGCAAGACTGACAGCAAGAAACTACTAAGATGGCAGCGGCCGACATATACATTTCTGGTTGATGCGAGCGCTGGCTTCTTTGTTTTTAACCAGTCGTTTGCTGCAGTCGGCCGTTGGCAGACGGCAGCACTACCTCGCTACTGCTGCTGTCAGCCAACTGCCAACGCGGCCCCGCCCACCATTTAGAACACCCACACTGCGCCGAAATAACGGGCGCAGTTAAGGCGTTAATAGAGTGACTTTTTTTTTTAGCAGCAGTGTTCGCGCAGGCGAAATCTTATGTTAGACAGTACGGGGCTTTGTCCCGCCTCTCTCTTCCATTGGCTAGCTCCATAAACGGAGGCTAGCCATTGGAAGAGATGGTTGTCAATCACTCTTTCCCCCGTCACGACGCGATTCGTGGGCGTTTCTAGGTCTTTTTTTAAGTCCCGCCCCTGCACCAGTCTTCATTGCCCCCTACGAGACATACCGCCCTGTGCGTGTGGTTGTACGCCTCGTACCTGCCTGGAAAGTTTGCCCCGCACTCTTGCTAAAGTTCGTCCCGCACTCCGTGTGCGCAACGTGCCTCAAGTCCTACGAGTGCGCCACAACCAGCCTTGCCCGTACTCCTGAGAGTCGTACCGGCGTGTTGTGACTGGCCGGGTATGACTCGCACTCCGCCCTGCAGCCCAGCAATTGCCCCCCGTACGCCTGAAGCGTACACCATTGCACGGCCCCAGTGCGCCACGTATCATACGCTAGGAGCGTACCCAACGGCTCCCGCCTTTGCTGTGACCCCTACGAGACATACTGCCTGGCCTTGGGGCCGTACGCCTCAATCTGCCTGCTATTTTAATTGTGACCCCCACGAGACGTACCGCCTTGCCTTGGGGCCGTACGCCTCGCATCTTCCTGCAAACGTTAAGGAACAAGCTGCATTTTCCCCCTTGATTCTGCGAGCTGTACCGGCGTGTGCACATCAGCCGGGTACGACTCGCACTGCCCGGGAGTGTGCTGAGGTTCGCTCCGTACGCGTGAAGCGTACCATCTGGCCCCTGTACCCGTGAAGCGTACCACTTGACAAGCACCGTGTCCCCGAGGCCGCGCCGCACCCCAGGGCCGCAATGTACTCTAGTACAGGCCGCCCGTGCCGCTGCCGCCTCTAGGGGAGCTGCCTGCCTGTCACAAAAAGGACATCTGCCCCCAGCCGGACCGGCTCTGCCCGACCAGCGTCCAGAGTCCGTCCCGCACCCTGTAGGGCCCGCGCATCAACAGGTACTGTGCCGCATTGGACTAGAAAGTCCAACTGCCCTTAAACTCCAGAGCTGCACACTTGGGGAAAGTGAAAGGATTTCAAAGTGCAGCAAAGTTAAGAAGGAAGCCTAATTTTTGTATCGATTAAAAGTGCATTGGAAAGCCTCATTTGTACATTACTCAAAATCCACAAGAAAGCCTCATTTTTGTGCAGAATTTAAACTTTACAAGCAAACCTTGTTTTTCCTCCTTGAAACATCATCTGAAAGACTGGGCTAACCTGTGTGAAGCATTCTGCCCGATTTTAAAAAGACACTTACAAAAGCCTATATCCTCAAATCTAAAGTATCGTGTGCATCCCAAAGTGAATGTTATTTATGGGAGACCCGAGGCCCATGCTTCTCAAATCGTTCCATACACTTTTAAATTGCCACTTCACGGCATGACACAGCAATGCGGTGGGGTGACTCGACAGTGGCACAGCATGATTACCCGGTCTCGAAAAAGCTTTCAAGATGTGGCCTATTCCACCTGGCCAGCAGAAAAGCTGAGTCCCACAGCCTGTAAGGCGTTTGCTGAGAGCGCGGGATTCTTGTACTGCTGCCGAACAGCATGCATGGTCCGGACTTTGTAATTAAGTTTAATGTTGCTAGCCATCTGGGTATTACAGAAGCAGGTTACAACCTTTACACAACACAAGCCAAGCTCGTGATTTTTTTTTGTAACATCGTTTTTATTGCAGTACCAAAATAATTGCACAGACAACACATTGGTGAATAGCATAGCAGTACAGCAGTATGGCACATAATCATTCCGCCCCCCCCTAACATTCTACTCGAGTCTCCAGGTAGAAAACTAAGCAACGAATACAGTGAGTCCATTCTCTGCTTCATTGTCCAATGTCCATTTCCAGAAACACAGGAAGACGCGGACTGCTTTTAAGTTTTCACCCCTCCCCCACCCCCTATCAACCACCCCCCCAAACTCCCCAACACCCCCCGTGGCAGCGCTATAGTAGAATCCTAGAGAAAAGTAAGGTCTGGTGTGTGCAAGGAAGAGTTAAACATTCGCTAAAGGTGTGCTCCTAGGTGCGCTAATGGGGTCGACCGCTTCAGAGTCCGGGTCCTCTCCTTCCTCCTCATCATTATCATCCCGGAGCGCCTGCACCATCATTTCCCATGCTGTTGCCCTCTCCATGGCTTTCTCATCATCGGTTCTCCTAGCCATCTGGTATCGTAAAGTGCTTTCACAGGCTGCCCACCTCAGACGTTTACCATACCAGCGCTTGTATGTGGGATCCACTTTCGATTTCCAATTCTTGGTTTTTACCCTCTTCGCCAATATCAGCCCCATGTCTATGAATCTGCTGGTCGTCTTATTTTTAGACGTGTGTGGAAACCAGTGCAGCACCCCCACTGCTTTAGTGTATTGTATCTCCCTATCCGTGGCGGTGTTTAAAGCCCTCCCGACCTCCTGCCAGTATTCCCCCAGTGTAGGGCAAT
Organism: Lissotriton vulgaris; assembly: GCF_964263255.1. Classification (NCBI taxonomy): domain Eukaryota; kingdom Metazoa; phylum Chordata; class Amphibia; order Caudata; family Salamandridae; genus Lissotriton; species Lissotriton vulgaris. The sequence continues at coordinate 1,825,294,743 of NC_141687.1, read as the reverse complement.
CCCAAAGCATGTGTCCCAAATCCGCCCCCAGTGTACCGCACCTAGGACAGGCCGCTTGTTCCACTCCAAAGTACTGCCGTAGTTTCCCTGGCGTGAGGTATGCCCTATGAATAATATAAAAATGTATGAGTTGGAATCTAGCGTTTCTCGTGCTCTTCCGCGCCCTCCGTAATAGTTGGCCCCAAGTGGCGTCAAGAATCTCCATTTGGAGGTCCACTTCCCACTTAGCTTTTAGAGCTGTGAGCGGCTGCAAGGCCTCCCGCAACATTCTGGAATACAAACAGGTCCCCGCCTTAAAAGTTCCGGCCGCCATCATCGCGTATTGGCACGCCATGGAGGTCGCGGGTTCCTGCAGTCCCTCTCCCCAGTGGTCTTGCATGGCGCCCGTTACCGCCGCGTGTAGTAGATAGTCACCTCGTGGAAGGTCGAAACGCTCCTGTAGCTCTTGAAACGGAAGCAAAGCACCGTCTTCATACAAATCACCCAGCATCTGAACCCCAGCCTCTTCCCAACCCAGCAGTCTTGACCAGTCCCCACCATGAGGCAGGGCTGTGACCATTCCCAGCGGGATCTCCGGAGCATACATGCGGCGGATTCCCGCCCGTTTGCGCGCCCGGTTCCAGCAAAGTCGGAACGTCTGCTCTTCCACTGTTACATCTCTAAGCAATAACTTCTGATGCAGCGTGATATACGCAAGCACATGCCGCGGAGTGCCCTCATCTCTAGTGTGCTCCGGGCCTCGATACACCCTCGCGACCTCCTGTGTGAAAGTCTGCAGCTGAGCCACCAGGTAATAGCACTCAAAATCAGGCACCGCCATGCCTCCCTCATCTTTGGGTCGCAAGAGGGTATCTAGCGCTATTCGCCGCCGACCCGTGCCCCATAGAAACGCTATGATCAGCGATCTCAGGCGTCGAAAGACTGAGCCTGGTACCCACATCGGGAGAGTTCTAAAATAATATAGTAGCCTAGGTAATGCCACCATCTTAAGCAAGGAGACCCGACCCGCCAATGAGAGTGGGAGAGTAGCCCAGAAATCCATACACCCTTTCAAGGCGTTAATGCAACGAGTGATGTTACCATCCAGCATATCTGCCGGGGTATGGTACACATAAACGCTGAGGTAGTGCAGGCAATGAGGCTCCCATCGGAGTTCTTGCGCCGTGAGGGGGCATGGCTCTCCCCGCCTCAGCGGGTACAGACAAGACTTGGTCCAATTGACCTTCAGGCCCGACATCCGCCCGAATAATTCTAGCAAACGTCTCGCACCCAGCAATTCCCCCTCCGCATCGGCCAAAAACATCAACAAGTCGTCCGCATACAATGAGATGTCAAGTCAAGTCAAGTCAGAGAATTTATATAGCGCACTACATACCCAGAGGGTCTCAAGGCGCTTAGGAAGGGGAGGAGGATTACTTGTCAAAAATCCACGTTTTAAGTTGCTTTCTGAATGCTAGGTGGTTCTGGGTAAGGCGAAGGTGAGCGGGGAGTGAGTTCCATGTTTTAGCAGCCAGGTATGAGAAGGATCTGCCTCCCATGGTGGTCTTGTTGATGCGAGGTACAGTGGCGAGGGCTTGGCTGGAGGAGCGTAGTTGGCGGGAGGGGGTGTAGAAGGACAGTCGTGAGTTGAGGCATTCTGGTCCGATGTCGTAGAGTGATTTGTGTGCGTGGGTTAGCAGTCGGAAAGTGATTCTCTTATTGACGGGTAGCCAGTGGAGGTCTTTCAGGTGACCAGAGATGTGTTCGTTGCGCGGGATGTCTAATATGATCCTGGCTGAGGCGTTTTGGATTTGTTGGAGTTTCTTCTGGAGTTTAGCGGTAGTACCTGCGTAGAGGGTGTTTCCGTAGTCCAGTCGGCTCGTGACCAGAGCATGGGTGACTGTTTTCCTGGTTTCGGTGGGGATCCAGCGAAATGTTTTTTTGAGCATGCGAAGAATGTTGAAGCAGGATGAGGATACAGCGCTGACTTGTCTGTTCCTTGAGAGTGAAGAATCCAGGATGACGCCTAGGATCCGTGCGTGGTCTGTCGGGATGGGTGCTTTTCCAAGGGCTTCCGGCCACCAAGAGTCGTCCCATGCAGAGGGGGATGTACCTAAGATGAGGACTTCTGTTTTGTCTGAGTTCAGTTTCAGACGGCTTTGTTTCATCCATTCGGCAACTTCTTTCATTCCTTCGTGTAGGTTAGTTTTGGCGGTGCTGGGGTCATTGGTGAGAGAAAGGATTAGTTGAGTGTCATCCGCGTAAGAGATGATGTTGAGGTTGTGTTGGCGGGCGATGGCCGCGAGGGGGCTCATGTATACGTTGAAGAGGGTGGGGCTGAGTGAGGATCCTTGTGGTACGCCACAGATGACTTCAGTGGCCTCGGACTTGAATGGTGGAAGGCGGACTCTCTGGGTTCTTCCGGTGAGGAACGAGGTGATCCATTCAAGTGCTTTTCCTTGTATTCCGATGTTATTGAGGCGTTGTAAAAGGGTGCTGTGGCAGACTGTGTCGAATGCTGCAGAGAGGTCGAGGAGGATGAGGGCGACTGTGTCTCCATTGTCCAGTAGAGTTCGAATGTCGTCTGTTGCTGCGATGAGGGCGGTCTCAGTGCTGTGTTTTGCTCGGAAGCCAGATTGTGAGGAGTCGAGGGATTTGTTGGCTTCGAGGAAAGCGGCGAGTTGGTTGTTGACAGCTTTCTCGATGACTTTGGCCGGGAATGGAAGGAGCGAGATGGGGCGGTAATTTTTGAGTTCGGTGGGGTCCGCTGTGGGTTTTTTCAGAAGGGCGGTGAGTTCAGCGTGTTTCCAGTCTTCCGGGAAGGTGGCGGAGTTGTAGGAGCAGTTGATGACGTCTCGGAGGTGCGGTGCTATGACGGAGTCTGCTTTGTTGAAGATGTGGTGAGGACATGGGTCTGTGGGGGATCCTGAGTGGATGGAATTCATCAGGCGGATGGTGTCTTCAGTGGAGATTGGGTTCCAGTCGTTAAGGGTGTTCAAGGGGGGAGAATGTTCAGCATATGGTTGGGTGGGTTGGTCTCCGGGTTGGTTGTCGAAGCTGTTGTGGATGTCTGCAATCTTGTTGTGGAAGAATGAGGCTAGGGAGTCGCAGAGGGCTTGAGAGGGGGTGATGTCGTTGGAGTTGGCCGAGGGGTTGGAAAATTCCTTGACGATGTTGAAAAGTTCCTTGCTGTTGTGGGCGTTGTTGTTGTCGATCCTTGAATGCTGTTTTCTTGGCCTTTCGGATTAGTTGGTGGTGAGTGCGGGTGGCGTTTTTGAAGGCGTCCTTGGTGCTAGTGGTTGGGTCTTTTTTCCAGGCCTTTTCAAGGGAGCGGCAGAGTTTCTTGGACTTCTTAAGATCATCGTTGAACCATGAGGCCTTCTTGCTGCCAGGTTTGCTTTGACGTTTTTTCAGTGGTGCTAAGGTGTCGGCGGTGTTGGATAACCATAGGGTGAGGTTGGCGGCGGCTTGGTTTGGGTTAGAAGAGTGGGCTGGGGTGTTAAGTAGGAGCGATGCGGAGATCTGGTCGGTGGTGATTTTGTTCCAGTTTCTTTGCAGAGTTGGTTGGAGGTGGTTGGTGGGTTTTGGCTTGTTGTAGGTGAAGTGAACGCAGCTGTGGTCAGTCCAGAGGAGATCCGTAGTGTGGCTGAAGGAGACATGATTGCTGGAGGTGAAGATGGGGTCGAGTGTGTGACCTGCGATGTGGGTGGGGGAAGTGACTAGTTGTTTAAGTCCGAGGTTGGCGAGGTTGTCCAAGAGGGTGGTGGTGTTGCGGTCGTTGATCTTTTCAAGGTGAAAGTTGAGGTCTCCCAGAAGGATGTAATCTTTGGAGGGGAGCGCGTGTGGAGTGATGAAGTCCGTGATGTCTTCACTGAATTTTGCGCGGGGTCCTGGTGGTCTGTAGAGGAGGGTGCCTCTGAGTGTGGTCTTGGGGTCGATGTGGATTTGGAAGTGAAGGTGTTCGGAGTTGGCGAGGTTGGCGTCAGAGCTGGTTGAGATGCGGATTGATTTCTTATGGACGATAGAGATTCCTCCTCCTGTGTGGCCGGTACGGTCCTTGCGCGTGATCTTATAGTCTTCAGGGATGTCAATGGTGATGTCTGGGGCGGAGGAAGCGTTCATCCATGTTTCCGTTAGGAAGGCGAGGTCTGGAGAGATGGTGTCTAGTAGATTCCATAGGTCAATGGCGTGTCTGTGGACCGAGCGGGTGTTGAGAAGGATGCATTGTAGGTGGTTGGGGTCGGGAGTCTGTGGAGTGGTCGTAGCGGAGTAGTTGTCGGTGCCGCTGAATTTGCAGGAGTAGCAGGAGAAAGGTCCATGGGTGTGTCCAGGAGCGGCTTGGACGCAGTTGGGGGCGCGACCGGGGTTAAGGGCTAGGAGGGTGGCGGCATCGTAGGTGATGCGGGAGGGCAGCGCAGCGCGAGGGGCAGGGGGTCTGACACTGGGCGCGGTCCAGGCACGGACGGGCGTAGACGGGCTTACCTTTGGCGCACCTTCGGCGCGGGTTGGGCGCGGACGCTGCGCGTGAACGCTGCGCGCGGGAGGAGCTGTCATATGGATAGTGGAGGGGGAGGGGCGAGGGCGTCTCAGCTGGGAGGCGGGGCGGGCACACGAGGACAACAACACACAAAATGGAGGCGGAGGGGTCAGCACGGCAAGAGCGCCTGGGGGAAAACGCGAATGCAGCAGTGAATAAACCCTACCAATAATGAAATGCTAATAAGCAGAGCGCTAGACACAAGCAGACAGCAGTCAATAAATTGAGGTCAGTTTCCGTGAAAATGCGCTGCAAACGATACCATAGACAGCAATAGAGTAGCGCTGGCAGATTAAAAATGCTAATGAGTGAATAAGCAGATCGGCAGATAAAGCGCACAGCAGTTATCACAAGCAGTTTTCAATGCGCTGCACAACGATACCAGGGCCAGAGGGGAGCGACCACTCAGCACAGAAGCGGAGAGCGAGTCACAGCGCTACCAGGTAAGGGAGCGCTGTTTGTAGTTTGTGGGAGGGCGTCTCAGCTGGGAGGCGGGGCAGGCACACGAGGACAACAACACACAAAATGGAGGCGGTGGGGTCAGCACGGCAAGAGCGCCTGGGGGAAAACGCGAATGCAGCAGTGAATAAATGCTACCAATAATGAAATGCTAATAAGCAGAGCGCTAGACACAAGCAGACAGCAGTCAATAAATTGAGGTCAGTTTCCGTGAAAATGCGCTGCAAACGATACCATAGACAGCAATAGAGTAGCGCTGGCAGATTAAAAATGCTAATGAGTGAATAAGCAGATCAGCAGATAAAGCGCACAGCAGTTATCACAAGCAGTTTTCAATGCGCTGCACAACGATACCAGGGCCAGAGGGGCCCGGCCCATGTGGCCTGGCCCTGTAGGCCAACCCCTTATAGTAGCGGCCGGACCTGGCTTCCGCTGCAAAAGGCTCCATTGCCAACGCGAACAAAAGGGGTGAAAGGGAGCACCCCTGCCTAGTGCCGCGTCGTACCGGATACTGACTCGAGATCAGTGAACCCACTCTAACTCTAGCCGTGGCTTCCGTATATAGGACTTTGGTCCAGTTAATATAGCCCTCCCCTAGTCCGAAACACCTCATCACTTCATACAGATATTCCCATTCAAGGCTATCTATGGAGAGCACGAATGGAGTAGCCCCCTCTGGTAACCGAGCTCCCAGCAGCCTAGTCAGCCTGCGGATATTGTGGGTGGTATTTCGCGTTGGGATGAAGCCGCACTGATCTTTATGGATCAAGCCTGTCATGTGAGTCAACAATCTATTCGCCAGGATTTTGCTCAGTATCTTGTAATCCGTCGTGAGCATAGATAATGGACGGTAAGATGAGAGGGCGTCGCTCGCTCTACCAGGTTTCAACAACGGGATCATAAGGGCCTCACACATTGACCGCGGGAGTCTACCTCGCGACTGTGCCTCGTTGTAAACCAGTTGCAATTGCGGGGCCAGGTACTCCAAGTATTTGCCATAGAACTCTATGGGCAGACCGTCAAGCCCTGGGGTTTTATTTCTGGCCATCTGTTTCACTGCACACCCTATCTCTCCGACCGTTATAGGCCAACCCAGCTCCTCTGCCTCCGATTTCTCTAGCTGTGGTAGCTGCAACCCTCCAAGGAAGGTGTCCAATTCCTCCGCCCCGCCCGTCAGCCCGCTCTCATACAGACCCTCATAATACATTCTGAACCTATCTAGGATCCCGGCTTGGGTGTGGCAAAGCCCGCCCCCCTCCTCCTGAACAGACATGATTGGAGCACCTCGCCTGACCGGGTTGGCAAGCCACGCCAGCATCGACCCCGCCTTATCGCCCTCCGCATGCGCTCTCGTCAGATATACCTTGTGGTCGAAGCTACGCAACCGTTCTAGCTCCACCGCCATTGCTTCTCTGGCGTCACTAACCCCCTCTTGGAGCTCAGGATGGTTTGGGCGCTCTCTCTCCTTCTCCCTCAATCGCCGCTCCGCTCTATCAAGGTCATCTAACAAAGTCTTACGAGCACCTGCAACGCTCCCAATACAGTGACCCCTGATCACCACCTTAAACGCATCCCACTCCACAGCCCTAGTGGAGGCGGAGCCACTATTCTCCTCAAAATAGCGTGTCACTCGCTCCCCTAAAAAGCAAATCATCCAACGTATCAGGTTGTAGCCGCCATGTTGGGACACAATTGATTTCCACCATCCAGTTCAGGGACAACAACAGAGGGTTGTGGTCCGACAACAAGCGGGCCAAATATTCCGCGCTTCCCACTACTGAAAGCATATGCGAAGAGCACAGAAACACATCCAGCCTAACATGCAGGTCATGTAAAGTAGAATGGAAGGAGTAATCTCTTGTGGTAGGGTGTAGTGTCCTCCAGGCATCCCCAAGGTCCCAACTCTCCTGCCAATCTAGTCTTCGTTTCGCTACCCTGTGAACTGGGGAAGAGTGCAATGGGGGATGGGATCTATCCAAAACAGTATCCACCACCGAATTGAAATCCCCTCCCATGACCATCGGCCCTGCCAAATAACTCACCAGTTTGCCCGAAAGCGCTGTCAGGAAAGCGGGCAAGTCTACATTCGGAGCATACACACCACAAAGAGACACTATCCGGCACCTAAGTCTCCCCTCCACAGCCACAAATCTACCCTCTGGATCTACTACTTTTTTAGTGACCTGGAAGGGAACCCCCAGCCCGTATCCAAATTAAGGCCCCCCTCGCAAAGGCCGAATACGTTGTGTTAAATAGCTGCCCCCTACACCTTCTCTGCAGCGCTATTCCCTCCTGCTTGGTGAGGTGCGTCTCTTCAAGAAAAGCTATATGCACACCCCTACGCTTCAGATACGCATGTACCTTGTGTCTACGTACCATGGTATGGAGACCCCGCACATTCCAGGTTACACATTTCAAAGCCCCTGTATTAGCCATACCCCCCTGCATCCACAGACAGAACAATAACAGCCGTCGACCATGCGCTCATGCCAACATAATACTGACCCCCCCTCCCTCTCTAAACAAATGAACCCCACATCCCCCCGAACCCTACCTGAGCATCCCCAACTACTCTCGGTTCCCACCCCCCCAGGACAGGACCCCCCACAAATGGAAGTGAACCCATCCAAACTGTCACAACTAAATATCCCCTCAAGGAAAGGCACTAATACTCGCAGTCTCCACTGCGATGACCGTAGGGGCCAGTAGGGCGCGGACCGCTGCCGGAGGAGTTTGTCAAAAAAAATCAGTCCTGCATATCCCGCCCCATGATCCCCCCATGAATAACTCACGAAGTCCCATATAGCTGAAAACTGCGCACACGGGCACAGCGCCCCAGTGTTTGACCATCAGGCTGCTCCTCAAGTCCAGCGTCTCATGCCTCGACTATCTCCCCAGACGTTTGAGGCGTGATGATGGGGCCCTTGGCTCCTCCGAATTCCGAAAGTTCCGTCTCCGATCCCGTGCCCTGCTCCTCAGAGTCCGTGCCCTTCCCGGACTGGCTCCTCGCCGTACCAGATATGTCCACCACCGCCTGTAGGGCTGCCTTCCTCTCTGTCTCCGTCTGTGACACCGATGGTTTCCCAGTCCTCCGCCGATTTTTGCGAATACGTTGTGATTTCCTGATCGGCTGTTTCTCTCTAGCCTCCTCCGCCCTGGCCCTAGCCCCGTCCGTACCAGCCTTGTACGTGTCCCACCGGGCCCAAGCGTCCGCCGAGGTGGTAAAGAAAAGCGACTTGTCGTCCACCACTACTCTCAGCTTCGCTGGAAAGAGAAGGGAGTATTTGATGCCCTCCCCACGGAGCTCACGCTTGAGCGACAAGAAATTGGCCCTGAGTCTCTGGGTCTCAAAAGTGTAATCCGGGAACAGGGTGACTTTGTTATTGTCAACTTGAAAGGGTCCTGCTTCCCTCGCCCTCTGTAGTAGCCAGTCCCGATCTTTGTAGTGAAGCAGCTTAATCACCACCGGGCGAGACGGCAGGCCCGGGGCCGGTGGTCGGGCTGGAACCCTGTGGGCCCGCTCCAGGGAAAAGAAAGGAGATAGTCCTTCTGGCGCAACTTCGGTGCGTAGCCAATTATCGAGGTAGCCCACCATATCATCTCCCTCAATTTTTTCTGGAAGGCCCACCAGGCGAACGTTGTTGCGCCTACTCCTGTTTTCCGCATCCTCGGCCCTCCTCTCCAGCACCTTCAGCCTGTCCAGAGCCTCCGCCATCTGTGCTTTCACCGCCGCGTGGTCCGGGGCCAATTCTTGAATAGATATCTCCATATTCTTGACTCTGTCCTTAAGCTCATCATGGTCCGCTTTCAGGAGACCTAGACCCGTCGCCACCTGAGCGATGTCCTGCTGCAGGGCGTCTTTTGTGGTCGTGATGGCCTCTAGTATACAGTCCTGCTGGAGAGCAGAGTGGTCTTGATCCGCTCCATCCAGCGTTTCCGAGTCAGCCACTCCGTCCCCCTTCCCTTTTGGTTTCACCATCCTGGCTGCGGTAGGCACTGGCTCCCAGGATCCCTTTTGATCTCCTCGCCGTCTCCGCACTGCAGGACCTCGCCACTGGACAGCCCCCCGGGTGAAAGGATCAGGGATCTAAGACACCTGTAAGGCACTGAGCACTGCTCCGACCTCACCCGTGGGGCCAAGTCCCGGAAGTCCACTGCCACAACGGGGGCTCGAGGTGCCAGTCTATGCGCGGAGAGTTGGGGTCGTCGTCACAAAGCCGCCGCCATTTTGGGGCCTCTCCGGAGAATTTGCTTGTGTTCTTGTGTCCCCGTAACTCGCCACCAGAGCGAGGAAAGGCCACCCGTGCTTGCTGACAGGGTTGAGAGAGGCCCTCGGGTCCGGCAATCACCACTAGTACTGGATCAACAGGAAAACCGGGCCTCAAGCCACCTCCGCCGACTGCGACAACCATCCAGGCCTCAGGGCGCCATCTTAGATCGATGGCTATCACACCCGATGCATTTGCTAGAGGTCGATTTTCAGGGCGAGGAACAGCTCCAGGTCGCCCACTCTGAACGCCGCTGCCTCCGCGGTGCCTTTAAATCACGGATTTTCTAATTTTCACTGGAATTCGCGTGGATAATCAGGATGATATCTGGGACCGGGCGCGGAGCTCCGGGCTCACGCAGCCTACCTCCTCGGCATCCAAGCCACGCCTCCACAAGCCAAGCTCGTGATCTCCCGCATTTTCATTTTTTATTTCCATTTAATGCTCTTTGGAATAACAATTTTATATTACTTGCGTCTCTTACCACTGGCCAGAATTTCAGAGACTAATCTTCACGCAGGTGAAATAATACTATTGTGATTAGTGCTGATTTTTGGAATTTGACAGTTTATTTCTTCCGGTTACATGTGGTATAATTTTAAGCAAATGATTGGTGCGGCAGATATGATGTAAGGCGCCCACTGCCCCAAATGTAATCACATGAAGTGGTATCACACAACCTCAAGACTAAGAGGTGTGGTTCTTCAATTTTTTTATCCTGTACCCCCGGCAATGCCTGGCTCCTGTTGTCACACAGGGGATGAAACTACCATTCCTCCTTCTGTGCCGGGGAGCTGCAGCCTCGAGCTCCCCCCTCTAAGCATCAAGCCCAGTTTTTTTTTTTTTACTGAATCACATGCTCATGCTGCTGCCTGGTTTGTCTTCATGCACACTAATGCACACAGGCAGAATCACTCGGTACAAATGGCTCCTGTTCACTCGCCAGTACGGTCTTGCGCCGCCCCACCTTCCTCCTGCCAAATACATGAATTCCAAATACTGCTTATTTTCATATGAGACTGACTTCTCACATCTGGGATAGCAGGGGCACCTTCCACAGTGACTAGTGCTTCACAAAAAAGAATTCTCGGCTAGCGCTCAGAAGCCTTGAAGCTTTGATTGAATGACACCGCAGTTTGATACCCCGCTCCGCTTTGATGCTCCGCTCCTCTATGATGCTATGCATTCCAGACACTGATTTTATAAGACTCACTTGGAGCTCTAAACTGTGATTTGATCTTTATTTTGTTCATTTAGTTTGCCCGGAAGGACTAACATATCTGTGAAACCCTCTTCTTTTATAGTTTGGGCATAGTCTGTCGTTTAGCAGGATAATATTACCACAAATATCTAGGAGGAGCAGAGAGCAAATCTCCGCGATGTTAGGCATTCTCCTATCATAAAGGAAGCATGTTGGTTGGGCCTGTGGCGTCTAACGCATCATTTAACCCTATATCCGTGGGCACCTACCACAATAATGTATAGGATGAGTTTGTTCCGTTCACGTTTTTAATTTGATATAAAACTCAAATCACTGCACTCTCTACTACACACTCTACTACAGTCCTTACTCTCGACTACACACTCTCGACTACACAATACTGATAGGTAGACTGTCATTGGTGATGATATACCCACATTAGTGAGCCGTTTCAGCAAAACCCCATGGCCCCACCATGATGGATTGCCCAACATTTTATAACCAGAGACATAAAGTGATTTGGAAGTGGTCCCTCAATCGGAAGGGGAGTGATGTATGACACACTCTACTACAGTCGCCACTCTGCTACACACACCCTGCTACACACTCTCTACTACACACTCTCTACTACACACTCTCTACTACACACTCTCTACTACACACTCTCTACTACACACTCTCTACTCTACTACTCTCTACTACACTCTCTACTACTACACTCTCTACTACTACACTCTCTACTACTACACTCTCTACTACTCACTCTCTACTACTCACTCTCTACTACTCACTCTCTACTACACATGACAAAATGACATTTATTTATCTGTTTTCAAAACCAACACAAATAAAACATCTGTCATTTACAATGCTAAAAGCACTAACTTTGGCGAAGGCAAGACCGTTGCATTGTAAATGCTTGTTTTTTTTTTTTAGAGAGGGCAGACAACAGGAATTGCCTGTGTTGCAGTTGATGTGCCCGATGGCCCGGGAGAAAAGGGCGGCACCAGGGGCGTAACACAGGCCCAGCACCCTCACGGTGCGGGGGGGGGGGGGGGGCAGGCTCCAGGGGCCCCCCTCAGCAGGGGGCTTCACCACGAGCCTTGCAGGGAGGCCCCCTCGAGTTCGTTACGCCAGTGGGCAACACAACAAAAACTTACAATCCAGTGAGGAGAGGAGGATGTGGCGATCTTTCGGCCCCCGTGAGCAGCGAGGCCTTGGAAACTAGGCTGCGCTTGCGTGGGCACTGCTTTCGGTGAAACTTGCCTGCAACTGTCTCGGAGGTGTGGCCATGGCCCAACATTAGTACCAGCGGCAGGAATATCGGAGCAGAGCGGACATTGCACGGATCAAGTTGATTGCATGTTGGCTGCCTGAACTGTCGCCGTGGTAGTCATCCCCGAAACGGGGCAGCTGAGCTGCCTTGTTTTTTTCTGAGTGCAGCTTTCAGTGTTATAAGCTGTATCACACAATTCCGTTATAAAAGTGTGTGTGGAAGTGGTATGAGTGATTAGTGTAGGTGTTGTGATGGCACTTTCAATGTGTCCTGATGCATGCACGTTGTAATGGTATGCGTGGTAATGGGGTGCTTGGGGGTGGGTCATGAATGTAAGTGTATGCATTTTAAAGGCATGCGTGATGAAAGCGCGCGTCGTCCCATCTTACAACCTTCACATAAGCATTGAAAAAACCTATAGATTTTGCCTGTTTTCTTCTCTTTCCTTTTATTTTTTGCTGGAGTTTTTTGGGAGAATGGTTGACAAATCCTCTGAGACTGCAACAGGACAGCATTTCAGGTGAGTTTATTCAAGTCTTATTAAAATTAATTAAAAGATCAATCAGATACTGCAAGACATGCAAAGAAGCGTTCTGACGGGTGGTCTCCGAGCACCAACGCACAGAGGGACCCCAGCCTTCACCATACAAGGGGAGTGACAGCCGTAGCCTTCTGCAGTGGGGTGCAGAGGGGCTCCGTGCAGGGACATATGAAGCTCAATGACCTCATGTCAGATGCTTACCAAATGTAAAACGTTTCAGACGTCTGTAAAAATAGTTTACGAGCACCTTTTATTGCTACAGAAATAAGTAAACAGGCGATAGGGGGGCTTGAAAACATTCTCCACAGCTCGAGCGCACGCCTCTGCCCGACGTGCAAATGCTACAATCACGTCACTGCTCCCGCTCCCCAACTCCTCATTCCTCACCTCTCAAAATACACACACAAAAGATCTCCGCTTGTAGCCATCAAAAGAACCTAACCCCTCAACCTCTACTCCTGGCAATTTTTTTTAATGTTTCGCAGGTTTTTTTTTTTTTTTAAGAGTGCAGTATTCTTCACTCCTGCCTCGGGCACTTTTTTCCCCGCAGTTTTATATAGCGCGAACTCGACCCGAAGGTATCAGAGCGCTTTACGTTACAGACAGATATATTCATAACATTAGGCACGGGAGATTAAGTGATTTGCACAGAATGTTGAGCGCCCCAGCCGAGACTCAAACCCGGTTCCCCAGCTTTGAGGGGGACCGCTCTAGCCGGCAGGCCACATCCTCCGATGAACAGACGGATAGGTGAGGTCGGGGGCTTACATGACATTCAACTTTTCCTGGCCTGAATAACCATGGGTGGTGGGCTTTGTTCGGTGAGGGTTGGTCCTACAGTGGTGTATTTCGTAGGAGCGGGATCATAACATGTTATGATCCATTCAACTGAAGCTGTGTGACAGGTATGTCATGGGTTACCCCCTGTGGTTGGCCGAGGGGGGGGGGGGGGGGAGGGGAGGTTGAGTGGCTTGTTTTGCAGCACGCCACGTTGTGTTGCTCCTTTAAAAGTGTTTGCATGTCAAAACCGTTGTAGTGTAGTATTTTCTATTTGTCTTTGTCTAGGGTTGTTTCTTTCTTGCTGTAGTCTCTGAGCACACCCACAATTCATATATATAATTCAAACATAAATATGGCAAGCAACTCCAATCTCCAGGAGCCGGAGTAATGTATATATTCTCCAAAGTCAATGCGCAAAAGAATCCACTTTCAGAATATGAAGTCCATGTAATTTTATTCCACAAGTTGATTAAACCAGCCAACACGTGTTTCGTCGTGCATTAAATAATACTTCGACTTCTTCAGGGCTGCAATCAAACAAAACATTTTCCATAATCAATATTATTATTTACCTTATCACTGATTCAAGATGTGGGATAGTACCAACCACCATCTAGTTAAGTAAAAGCCTGCAGAGTGAAGGGTATGAAGTGTGAAAATAAATATTCAGAGAAACCCATCCAATTTCAGTAGTCACCATTTGTGAAAAAGAAAGATAACCCTATCACCAAGATGTATAAACAAGGTAAGGGTAAATATATCACCTCTTTATCTGTCAGTATTCTCTCATTCAAATGTAATCCTCACAACTTCAACAAACTAATCAATCTGAAAAAATAGAAATTAATCACAATAGTGTACACCATGAATACCGTCTCTTCTATCAAACAAACCACTGAATATTCTACACTAGGATCCAAACAGAAATTATTTGCCCGCTTTAAATTAAGCATAAACCCCCTATGTTCCTAATAAATTAGGTTTACCTTCCATTTCTCCTCACAATTCGTCCAGCAATATACCAATTATCTTTCGCTCCATTCATCTACAATTTCCACTGAAATCAAAATAAATATATTATATTCAAGTTTATTGCTGGTTGGAATTGATACGTAACGTGAATCCTATAGCACTCACCCAGTAAATATCATCTGGTGAGTGTTCTTGTTAAGCAATCTCTGAAACTTCAAGTACTTGAATTGTGAGGAGAAATGGAAGGTAAACCTAATTTATTAGGAACATAGGGGGTTTATGCTTAATTTAAAGCGGGCAAATAATTTCTGTTTGGATCCTAGTGTAGAATATTCAGTGGTTTGTTTGATAGAAGAGACGGTATTCATGGTGTACACTATTGTGATTAATTTCTATTTTTTCAGATTGATTAGTTTGTTGAAGTTGTGAGGATTACATTTGAATGAGAGAATACTGACAGATAAAGAGGTGATATATTTACCCTTACCTTGTTTATACATCTTGGTGATAGGGTTATCTTTCTTTTTCACAAATGGTGACTACTGAAATTGGATGGGTTTCTCTGAATATTTATTTTCACACTTCATACCCTTCACTCTGCAGGCTTTTACTTAACTAGATGGTGGTTGGTACTATCCCACATCTTGAATCAGTGATAAGGTAAATAATAATATTGATTATGGAAAATGTTTTGTTTGATTGCAGCCCTGAAGAAGTCGAAGTATTATTTAATGCACGACGAAACACGTGTTGGCTGGTTTAATCAACTTGTGGAATAAAATTACATGGACTTCATATTCTGAAAGTGGATTCTTTTGCGCATTGACTTTGGAGAATATATACATTACTCCGGCTCCTGGAGATTGGAGTTGCTTGCCATATTTATGTTTGAATTATATATATGAATTGTGGGTGTGCTCAGAGACTACAGTATGTATTGTTGCTTCATATGAAGCTGTAGATGTAGGATACGCATCTTTCCTCTAGAAGCACCTCTGGATTATTGTTAATAATTACGGCTTGTACCCTGAAGTTAAGGTAGTGCGCCCATATTAGGTTGGTATCCCCCAATACACTCTCTTTGTTTCTTTCTTGACCTAGGTTCTAATAGGCCTAATGTTCCCAGCACCCCTCTAGCTCTGGCTCCTTTTCGGTTGCTGCTTTTCACTGCCCCACGTTCTCGTGTACGGCATTTCAGCACGACTTGACTGTGTCAGAGTCTCCCTGTCATTTGTAGCCATGCTCCCAAAAGGAGAACCACTGGAACGACCAACTAACCAGCACTAAAACTTAAAAGAGGAGGCAGTAAAAACAACGTATTCATTTGGGCCCCTTGTGAGTCCCCACCTCACACATGCTTAAATTTAGGATTTGGGTGAATGGTTGTCTAACATGACGCCATTGTGCCGCTGTTCACTTTTCAAGGGGTCTTTGTGGGCGCACCTTCGAAGAGAGTGGAAAGATGTGGTGTTACGGCCAGAGCTGCCGACTTTAGCAACTCAGTGTCGGTTCATCATCCTGCGTTTCTGGCCAAACCATTTTATCTCCCTGTGCCTAAAAAAATCAATGTGACCTTTTGAAATGTAACTGATGTTCCTGTAAAGCGCCCCAATACCTCCGAGTCGAGTTTGTGCTATATAAAACTGCAACAATACAAAAGCGGTGGTTATTACTCTGTAGGACGTGTAATGTGCCTACCCGTTACAGACCGGTCTGAAATGATGACAAAATACCGAAAGTAACTTCTGGAAAGTGAATGCAAACCATGAGAGGGCGTTAGAGATGGACGGGTGCACGCACACCTTTTCAAAGAAACACATTTTGCAACCCTGAATAATAGACCTCACTCACAACCACCACATGCATTCAGAGGAAAGTGCTGCGACGAGCTGCATTTACTTCCTGCAAGGCAGGTTTGAACAGGGACAATACAAAGGCCTTATAACTTCAAAAGTAACAAGCATTGGAAAAGCAAATACGTCTCGTCTATGTGAGAGCTACTGGTTTTGACGCCAGTATTTTAGCCATGCACAGCAGTGTGGCTGCTGTTAAGCATGGCTAAAATTGAATGATGTGGTGTAGAGGAGTGTAATATGGAGTGGCATTTGGCAGATTAGGGTGGAGTGGCAGAGTGGGGTGGAGCGGCACAAAAAGGGGTGGATTGGCAGAGTGGGCAGTAGGGCAGAGTGGAGTTGCGTGGAGTGGCCTAGAGGTGGCGGCATGGCCTAGAGGTGGCGGCATGGCCTAGAGGTGGCGGCATGGCACAGAAGTGTCGGCATGGCACAGAGGGGGTGGCTTGGCATGGAATGCTGGAGTAGCGTAGAGTGGCTTGGAGGTTCTTTCACATGCTTTGGATGTTTCCACTTATGTAGTACTGGCACAGGATAATTCACGAGCGAAGGATACCTGAAAGATCCCCTAAACCATGTCTGTTGGACCTTGTAATGGTACCCATGAAAGGGAAGATTGGATTCATTTGGCGTGCATGCTACCCCTTATTTGCAAAAAGGCATACAACAGTCCTCTGGTTGCAACACTTCTCACCTAAACTGGAGCCTTGGCTCAAAGGCACGCAGGAGTGGCCATAGCTTAGCTGTGGGAATTCAAATTATGAAGACTTGAACTGATGAGAAAATAGAGGATTTGAGCGACAGGAGATGTTCTATTTAAAGTCATATTCGTCGACCAGTGCTTTTCTAAGGCAATGTATTATCAGAAGTATTATTAGATTGAAGATATGATGTTAACAAGCTGGTCTCCATGGTAATCTAGTGTCATATCAGCGACTACTCAATGGTCTGTGCTTCTCTCTAAACCACTTGTATATGTTAAGACTTATTACGACTGCATTGTAGCAAGTAACAGTTAAATCTGAACCCTAAATCAATAAAGCCCCAAAATGCAAGGCACTACCCCACAAATAGATTACTATTCAAGCTGCATAATGCCTCAGTAATCTGTTCTCCAGCTTCTACAATGGAAAAGGAATAAGTTAACAGGGAGTTAAAGAAGGAGGCGGGTGGAAGAGAGCAACAGATCAGCACAGGAGAAGAGAAGAGAACAGGGAGTTAAAGAAGGAGGTGGGTGGAAGAGAGCAACAGATCAGCACAGGAGAAGAGAAGATAACAGGGAGTTAAAGAAGGAGGTGGGTGGATGAGAGCAGCAGATCAGTACAGGAGAAGAGAACAGGAAGTTAGAGAAGGAGGCGGGGTGAAAGAGAACAGCAGATCAGCACTGGAGAAGACAAAAGGGAGTTCGAGAAGGAGGCAGATGGAAGAGAGCCAAAATATCATCACAGGAGAAGGCAACAAGGAGTTAGAGAATGAGAAAGGATGGAAGAGAAGAGCAGATCAGCACAGGAGAAGAGAACAGGGAGTTAGAGAAGGGGGCGGGTGGAAGAGAGCAGCAGACCAGCACGGGAGAAGAGAACAGGGAGTTAAAGAAAGAGGCGGGTGGAAGAGAGCAGCAGATCAGCACAGGTGAAGAGAAAAGGGAGTTAAAGAAGGAGGCGGGTGGAAGAGAACAGCAGTTCAGCACAGGAGAAGAGAAGAGACCAGGGAGTTAAAGAAGGAGGTGGGGTGGGTGAGAGCAGCAGATCCGCACAGGAGAAGAGACCAGGGAGTTAGAGAAAGAGGCAGGTGGAAGAGAACAGCAGATCCGCACAGGAGAAGAGACCAGGGAGTTAGAGAAAGAGGCAGGTGGAAGAGAACAGCAGATTAGCACAGGAGAAGAAAACAGGGAGTTAGAGAAGGAGGTGGGTGGAAGAGAGGGAGGGGGATAGATAGAGTGAGGCAGGGCGATAGATAGAGTGAGGGAGGGCGATAGATAGAGAGGGCGATAGATAGAGAGGGCGATAGATAGAGAGGGCGATAGATAGGGGAGTGAGATCGGTAGAGAGAGTGAGGGCGGTAGAGAGAGTGAGTGAGGGCGGTAGAGAGAGTGAGTGAGGGCGGTAGAGAGAGTGAGTGAGGGCGGTAGAGAGAGTGAGTGAGGGCGGTAGAGAGAGTGAGTGAGGGCGGTAGAGAGAGTGAGTGAGGGCAGTAGAGTGAGTGAGTGAGGGCGGTAGAGTGAGTGAGTGAGGGCGGTAGAGTGAGTGAGTGAGGGCGGTAGAGTGAGTGAGGGCGGTAGAGTGAGTGAGGGCGGTAGAGTGAGTGAGGGCGGTAGAGTGAGTGAGGGCGGTAGAGTGAGTGAGGGCGGTAGAGTGAGTGAGGGCGGTAGAGTGAGTGAGGGCGGTAGAGTGAGGGCGGTAGAGTGGTTGAGTGAGGAGGGTAGAGTGGTAGAGTGAGGAGGGTAGAGTGGTAGAGTGAGGAGGGTAGAGTGGTAGAGTGAGGAGGGTAGAGTGGTAGAGTGAGGAGGGTAGAGTGGTAGAGTGAGGAGGGTAGAGTGAGGGCGGTAGAGTGGTAGAGTGAGGGCGGTAGAGTGGTAGAGTGAGGGCGGTAGAGTGGTAGAGTGAGGGCGGTAGAGTGGTAGAGTGAGGGCGGTAGAGTGGTAGAGTGAGGGCGGTAGAGTGGTAGAGTGAGGGCGGTAGAGTGGTAGAGTGAGGGCGGTAGAGTGAGGGCAGTAGAGTGAGGGCATGAGGGTGGTAGAGTGAGGCCAGTAAAGTGGTAGAGTGAGGGCGGTAGAGTGAGAGTGGTAGAGTTGTAGAGTGAGGGAGGTGGCTTGAGGGCGGTAGAGTGAGGGCGGTAGAGTGAGGGCGTGAGTGCGGTAGAGCGAGGGCATGAGGGCGCTATCTGTGTAGACGTGCATTCATTTCATTACTAATGCTTGTATTTCTTCAAGCATGTATACATTTTTTTACTTTTGGGCACCCACATATGGACATGTTTAGGTACTTTTAAATTCGTAATGCACCTTATGTTTCCCAAGCCGCGTTGCGCAATTAACCAGGCACACTATATACATTAAAATAAGCTGCATTTAACAAGCCCGGCTTCGAAAGTGGTGCGCGCGCGACCAAAAGTGAAAAATATGTTTATAATTAACGCGAGATGCGGCCTTGTTGTTGCACATGTTGGCAACTAGCAGACTAGTACTGAGGAGCACTGGTAGAGCTGTGGGTAGGCCTCGCACCGAGCATGCTTGTCCTTGCTGCCCGTGGGTACTAGTACTGTGGATCAGGATGGAGGTGCATCGGCAGAGCAGTGTACAGAAACACAAGATGGACGCTTCAAGCCAGGACAGAATTACACGGGTGGAGCGGTGTATGGGCCCTAGGAGTGGAATAACAGGTCACGACTGTGGTGCGCTGGAGGGCCCAAATGTGAGAGCAGCAAGGCTGACTGGGGATCAGAACTGCGGTACATCAGCGAGAAAAGAACTTAATAAAAAAGACTTGAGGCGCATCAGCAGAGCCTCGGTACTGTAATTGCAGGTTAAGCTGCACGTCTGGATTGAGATAGGCAGGGACAGCAGTGTCGGGCCCCTACTACCAGCAGCACAGAGAGCAGTGGCAGATCGGGATAGATTCCCTTCGGTGGAGCTTTGTGGCATTTTCATACATGCCAACATTTTAGTAGAGTAAAGCAGGAGATTTGTTTAAAATAACCGGAAGAATGAATTTTCCCCCATTGACTTCTGTTGAAGCAGAGGCGGCAGGCAGCTGAAATAAAGTCGGTTTTGACTTTAAAGGTTGGGCGTCTCCCGCCCGAATCGGACATAGTGGCATGTATGAATTTTAAATGCCCGCAGTGAGCTTGGCATGGGCGGTACCACCAATTGCACTGGCCTCCGAGCAGGACACTACACATTGAAAAAAATAACAAAAAAACAGCAGATAAGAAATTTGACATTTTTTGTTTGTTAAACAAAATTCAGCAGGTATTTTATTCTTGATGTTTGTGGAGTTCAACTGCAGAAGCAGTCAAGGCTCCTCATGTAGGCCCCGGCACAGAGAAAAGGGCAGAGCTGTAAAAGAGGGGTCGAGGACCTCAGGGCAGGCACAGAGTAATTTCCAGGGTAAGCTGGTGGGGCTGGGTCAGCTTTTCAGTGGCTGGCTGGAGAGCAGATTTATAGCAAGTCACAAAGTCCCCCAGGTGGCGTCCGTCAGTCTGCTTGATACCAAAGTATCCTGATGTGACCATTGTCACAGGTCAGGGTGGGGGCAGGCAGGTAGCGTCCTCACAAATGAGGTGTGAAGAATCACGTGCTCACGGCAGCAGGAGGGCCATCAGAGATAGCCGTTTTTGCGCTATTCTACACTGATGGCCCTTTCAGTCTCACTAGTTTGCAGGCCCCTACCTAGACACAGCGAGGAAGGGGAGGAGGTCGTGCGCACTGCAGAGGCCTTCCTCAATATGCACGTTGCACCACACATGCGGAAAAATAAAGGTGCCATTTTCAAGTAGGGGTATTCCTACAGTTCCGGTACGCTTTTTCAAAACCAAGAAGTAGAGGAATGGACTAACAATTTTTTTAAGTAGGGGCACGCCGTGCCCTTCCGTTCCCGCCCACTTCTAACACTGACTCTGATACAGTGGTATTGCATTTGATAATGTGGTATTATCACATTATAGCGCTAGGCCACCCAAGAGCTGGTCGTTGCATGACACACTGCGGAGATGAAGACACAATTAGAGTAGTTAGAGGTGCTACGACACAACCTTTTGCAATCTTTCACGTGTAAGGAAAAAAAGTAAAATGGGTAAAGGTTCGATTCCTCGCACACGGCGAGCAGAGCCCTCACATGCGGCCAGAGGTGGGCCAATGAGGTGGATAGGCTGCAGCACAGATGGAAGATGGCTGCGGGTGCTGCGGATTCACTGAGACAGCTGGGCACTCTCTCTTGGGCATGGACTGGGCGCAGATGCTGGGTTTGAGTGGCAAAGCCGATACACAGCTGGCAAGCTAAAGAAACGGAAGCACAGAAACATACCCAAAAAAATCCCAGAGGCTTTTGGGGTGCCCTAAATTGTCTATTAAATGTAACAATAAGGCATTTATTCGCACGTCCTTGCTGTTCAAAGGCACGCAGGCGCACCCACTCAGTGTTTTTCGTAGAATATTGACTAAGGACAGTAACGAAGTATCCAATGCCACAGCAGATATGGGGAAGAATGCCTCAAAAACACTCTTGTCCACGCAGTTCCCCAGCAGGCAGACCATTCACGGCATTTCTGTGCATTGAAATCCTTGCAGCAGCCCCTGGTCCTTGCACGGACAGCTGTCCAGAGAGGTCTTCAGTCCTCATGTAACTGTAGCTCATTTAAGGCAATACGGAGTAAGATAGGGTGGAAGGACAGACGGCGAGGAGGTCCTGGAGCAGGGAGGAGGCACCCAGGTCACTTTCAGTCAAGATTTGCCACTTGTTCATTAGGGACATTTAAAACATGTGATCCTTGTAATTGGGTAGTAGGGAAGTTTACTAACAGGAACTGGGGAGGAAATAAAATCATTGTAAAACTTGGAAATAAATAAATATATATAAAGTGTGAGGGCATTCAGTGATTTTCTGGGAGTTCTGGGAAGATGCCAAGAGAGAATTGTGGGATGAAGGAGAGAAACAGTGTGGGGGCGGGGGGCGGATAGTGGTACAGCAGCACAGAGACTGAAGCTAAAAAAATAAATAAAATAAAAAACACTCGGCATGGAGTGGCGCGGGAGCGGCTTCCTTTGAAGTCTGATGGGGGAGTGGCTTCCTTTGAAGTCTGATGCCGAGGCTCAGACAAATGGTGTGGGATGTGGCTGGCAATGGTGTGGGTGTGCGATGTGCACGCGCCTGGCTCACATGAACTGTACGCCATCCGCAGCTAAGTAGACTTTTCGGACCGCTTACGATAATCTCGCCTATTCAATCCCTACAGGATAAAATAGCCGAGACCTAAAAAGATCTGAGGCCCACAACATGCACCCAAGAAAATGTCCATATATGGAGTGGGCATGCTGAACTTAAGTTCTCACCATGGTGGAATGCTCAGCTACCGGTCCAATGACTTATTATGGGATTTAGAAGGGTGTGGAAATACAGGAATGATAATTACTAATCACAAAAATGCATTGTCACTGTTCATGTGTGAGCGTTCACGTCACTGAACCAGAACCATATTGAGTGTCGGTATTAGATTTGCAGTCACGCCACTGACTAAAATGCTCGTTTTAAGGCACACAATACAAAACTTCAAGTGTGCCTCAACTTTGTAAACAGAGGGAATTCAACATTTCAACATGCACTATATCAAATACTTTGATTCACCTCTGAAAGAGGAATAGCATGAAACTTTTCAAAAATGGAATATCCCATGTATGTCTTCATGACTGCGATAGCCAATGCTATGATAACAAGCATTTGCAATGCAACAGGTCTCGCATTTACGCGAGTTTGAGCTGTCAGTATTGTAAATGAAAATGCCTTTTATTTAGGTTTTTGAAGCATAAATAAAACGCATTGTCATTTGCAACGCCAAAAGCTCAAACTTGCGTAAATGCGAGATCTATTGCATTGAAAATGCTTGTTATATATTTCTTAATATGGGATTATTTGGTATGCTAAAGCTGAAAGTGTGAGCAGATCATATAGCCAGCACAAAATATGATGAGACTGCGATGAATGGGGATTGAATTGTCATGTACGCACACACACATACATATATATATACACATACACATACATATATATATATATATATATATATATATATATATATATATATATATATATATACACACACACACACATATATATACACAGCACATCTGTTTTCTACTGTGATGAAGTACACCTAGGAATGAATTAATTGTGATTGAAGATGGAACATTTGATGAAATAACATTGATTGCTTAGATTTAAATTATGTGACTTGATGAATTAGTCAATGTGTGATATAAAAGTAAACAAGTCTCAACGGACGCTACAATACCTTCGAATGTGTAGAGTTTAATATTGGACTGCAATCAAACCCATTCAGGGCAAGATCTTTGAGGATTTCATTGGAACTAGTAATTTAAGGTTGTATTGGAACATTGTTTACTTTATGTAAAATAAGAATGTATATACATATTAGGACGTTTTTTGACCTTGTTCCATAACGTTATATAATGTTTGTTCAATTGCACGTTACAATATGGCGGCGCTTTGAGGTTGAAACTGTTAGTCCTCTGTTGTTGTCCATGAAAGTAAACTAGGAAATGGTGAAATACGTGCAATGGCCACCACGCCTACTGTTATACAATTGACGAAGGCTATACGCCGAAACGAGTCTTGTTGATGTGCTGATGGTTTCCTAATAAACATCTTGGAGAACCACCCCTGCGAGTGCTGCAATCTATTACAGGTCGTAAATCTGTAGGATGTTTGGAGCGAAATCTATATATCTATATATCTATATATTTAGAGGGAGAGATAGATTGATATATAGATATATAGATAGTGTTTGGTCTGCTCGGCCATAGTAAGAGCGTTGTTTGGTTTGCGAACAACTTTGGCCACGTTTTTCAAATCTTCACAATACTTTCCAAAAAAAAGTACGTTTTGGGGAGATTGTACAGCGGGGGGGCGAGAAAAAAGGAGATCCCAAAACACAAAATTCCACTGCAATTTCCACAGATTTCTTTAGAATAGGCAGCAAAAACTGCTGAACGGAATTACATGAAATTCAGCAAGAAGCTAGATCTTGGTCCCACCAATTGTGCTTTTTGTGATTTGGTGAAAATCATTTCAGTAGTTTTTGAAAAATGTATCTGGACCCCAGTTGTACAACGTTAGGTAGAAAAGTAATATGGAACTACTCACCACTATGTACTCTAAAAAAAGAATTAGCACACTCATCGGAGGATGTTATCAGAAATATCAACATTATCATTTGAGAGGTAATGAGTGATGTCATAAATGAAGTCATAGAACATGTAATGAGTGGTGTCATATGATGTCATAAGCAGTGCACAGCAAGGCGCAAGTTATAGTTAGTGTAGCTAACTATAACTAGTGAATTTGTTGTTTTTTTTAAAGTGCAAAACGTTAATGTCGCCATTGACAAATTCACCTAAATATAAAGTTACTTTAACCTGTGATTTTTCAGTGAATTTCTAAGACGCAACACTTAAGTACTATATGTAAATGCAATATTAACATATCTATCTATCCATGTCTCTCTGGTCATATCTATCTATCCATCTATCAATCTATATCGATCCATCTATCTCTATCCCTATCTCTATCTCTATCGAGAGATCTCTATCTACCCATCTACCTATCCATCTATCTATCTAGCTATCTATCTATCTCTACCAACATGTTACTATTTTAAAATTAAGGTGCTGTTAATCCACTGAGAAGATGGGTACGCTGAGAATGTGGAAAGAGAAAGCTGTACTTATGTAGAGGTCGGTCTTCAACTTTTTTTAGGCCCTTTAAAGATTTATTATGCTTCAAATTCCTAAAAACGCATACTTCCATCCACATTTTAATCCTCTGGTTTTATGCCTGCATTAACATCTTCAAGCTCATAAACCTGCTTTCACGAAAGGGTTTCACAAGAGGCTTTAATTCAACAGATCCTATTCTACCACACCGCGTTCATTAGTGCCTCACTTTTGCCTTGAATAAAAAATATTATGGCTCTACTTGTTCATTAGAACTCTGTGGTTACACTGCAGGTGATTATAGGGAGTTAACCGACAGACTGCTGCTTGTGTTGGCAGTACTCTGCAGCTAAGAATGTTTTACTGACATGGTTGAGAAAGTTATTTGGGAACTCACAGAAAACGTGTCCTCACTTTAAGTTTTAAGAGCACCAACCATAATCTCTTTGACAAAAAGAACAGACTCATTTAATTTATTTGTAAAGGAAATGTTTTATGTAAATGTAAATGTCAAGGTATTTGTAGAGCGCACTGCCACCAAGCGGTTTCCTGGAACTATTACTCATACCACTGTGGAACCCTTCCTGGCATTCCCTGTGAAGTGTCCACTCCTGGGCACCCCCAGGGTGAAGCCAGGCATCCTAGCGCTGTTGGGGCAGGTGTGGAGGTTAAGCAAGCTATTGCCCAGAGTTGCAGCGTGGGGCCCATGATTAGAATAGGCACCGAGGCAAGAATTGTCAGGTCCGAGGAAATTGAGCCCAAGACCTGCCGAGGCGGGAATTGAACCCAGGTCCCGGGCCCGAACTCTGTATCAGGGTCTGCCGCTCTAACCATTGAGCCACACTCCTCCACACAATGTTTCACAGATTTGATTCCATGAAGATGACTTTATATTATTTGGGGTGGGTGACTACCCATTTCAAAGAACAACCACAATCCTTATCTGGGTGAACCTTCAAAGTCAATAAATTAACCTGAGCTCTATCCACCAGCAGCTACAGCACAGAACAGACAGGTTTAACTCATGGTAATAAGTAAAGTTTATATGCAGTACTAAAACAGTAACAAAGTCTAAATGCAAAACAATAGAGTAACGCTTAATAAACAAAAGAACAAAAAACCCAATAATGCAAACTGGAGATATGGATTTTTAAAGTTGTAAGTAGAAATAGCACTAAAAAACACAAAGCCCCAATGATACAGCGGGGAAATCAACTGACAGGCCGCTGCTGTGGGAAGTACGCTTTACTCAGAACATCAGACTTTATTCTCACATGGCTGAGAAAGATAGTGAAAACTTCTAGCAAATGAACTCTCATTTCAGCTTTGGGAGCATGAGTCATAATCCTGCATAGCACTCCGGTGAGAAGAAAAAAACTCCCATAGAATAATTAAGAAGTATAAAGAAGACTACACCTGGATACATTAAGACTTTATCTTCTGCATTTGCTCCCCAAATTAAGATGAGTGATGGGAGAGGTCCGCCTGTCAGGACACCAAGCAGTCCAACAACTCCAGGCTTAGAGGGAATGGAGGCCAGAGATATTTCAGAAAACAGGTTTGCACCCGGATCTCTGGGAGCTGGAGATACTCAAGCAAACTTGGTTGGTGTGGCATTGGAAGTTCAGTCATCCTATCAATTTAAAGTAGAGTATCACTTATGGGGAATTACTTTGGGTAAATTGCACTGCAGTGATCACAGTGCTTGTTAGACGGGGACCCGGAGGGTCGGCCGAGTAAAGGGGGAGAGGCCTCCTGGCGAGGGCCCTCTCCGGTAATCGTACGGATGAGTAACTCTCCCCCCCCCCCACCCCCCCCCCCACAGATGGACACCACACCAAGATAGGTTACGTATACTTTTATAGGTATTCTGAAGCAGGTTAACTGGACGATACAGTGGGGACCAGGATTCGAGGATCCCGTCAATTCTAGTCTCTTCGGGGAAAGGGGTAGCGGGACAGTCTGAGTACCGGTCCGGTACAGGGGTAGCAGGGATGGAGCTCACAATCCTCGAGCTGGAGGGTCCACAAGGAGGGGCCGCGGCAGCTCCAGCAGGCCTTCGAGATGGTTCACGGAGAGGATGAGCCGCGGCAGCGCCAGCAGGCCTTCAAAGATGGTTCACGAAGAGGATGAGCCGCGGCAGCGCCAGCAGGCCTTCAAAGATGGTTCACGAAGAGGATGAGCCGCGGCAGCGCCAGCAGGCCTTGAGGATCGGTCACGACGAGGATGAGCCGCGGCAGCGCCAGCAGGCCTTCAAGATGGTTTATGACAAGGATGAGCCGCGGCAGCGCCAGCAGGCCTTCAAAGATGGTTCACGAAGAGGAGCCGCGGCAGCGCCAGCAGGCCTCCAAGGATGAGTTCGTCTCGGTGTCTCTCGACTCCAGGATACAACTGCCTTCCTGCTCTGGAGCTGCCCCAGTTATAGGTCTGGCGCCCTTTGATGTCCGGACCCTCGCACTTGGAGGTAGGGAGGTCTGGGATGAGGGAGTCCAGACACCCAGCAGGGGGGTGGGGCCAGCACCCAGGGAGGCCGAGGGTGATCGAAACCGGGCGGAGGGAAGCCATCGACACTCCTTCGCCCATTGACTTGCCAAATGGTCTCTCTACCCCCTGAGTGGATGGTGGTGCCTCGATGTCGGGGCCTGGCTGGGCCCGAGGTCGACCCGAGGCCACGAGGCCTGGTCGTGGAGTGTCCAAAATGGCGGCTGGGCCTGAGACAGTGGTTCTGGAAGGGACCCGGGCCAGCTGAGACTGTTGTGTTCAGGAGCCAAGGTTCCGTCGGGGAAGGGCCGTGGGTTGACCCGGCGGGTTGCAGGGGTTGTTCTTGTCCGTGGAACAGGGGTAGCAGGGGTCCGCGACCCGCCACGCGGGGAGGGGTTGGGCATGCCACGAGGCCTGTCCAACAGTGCTTTTAAAAAAGTTAGAACTACTTATTAATGGTTTTAAAGATAAAAGGATACCCTAAGTGAATTTAGGAGTCTGCCAAATCTAAAGTTGAAATGAAAGTTAGGAAAGAGCTTATAAATCGATCTTCTAAGATAGAAAATGGGGGAAAATGTATTAGGTTTCATTACCATTTTGCAGCACACAACGTATGCAAATCAAACTTATGAGCAATCATTGACATATTTTACTATCAAATACACTATTGGGAAAATAGTTGGTCTCAATTTCTCTTTAAGGAACAGGCTAATAAAAAAATTAAATAAACTCAAAAGAACCATCTGATGGCTTTAATACAGCAGTCCTACACTACAGCAGTGGAGGGGCCCCCAGCAGGTGCGAACACAACACCGACCTCCTGACGAATATGTGACAATGGAGGAGGTGTCCCCCAAACCTAGCCATGGAGACGGCAGTCTAGTATGACAGGGTTTGACAGATGTACAAGAGGGACTGGGAGGGTAACAACATTTACTCGATTGCGTGTTTATATCATATTAGTGCTGTTTATCACATTACCCTGACGAAGACCTCAGACCTCTTTAGGCTCAAAGAATGGTCGAAACATGTTGGTATTTAGGATTCCGGTAATTATAGACTTTGAGGTCTAGTGATCCATTGTAAATCACTAGAAGACTCCCAAAACATTTTTAAAGTGTTTTTATACATACCAGTTGTACTCGTCGAATAAAGTATTGTTTTGCGTATACCACTAGGTAGATTTCATATTTGATTCTGTCCTGGCTAAACAACAGGACCAAGAATTATTGTCCTGAATACAGATTCAAAAGAGCCATCAGGGACAGACTAGCTTCCCTCACTTGAGTCCACCTGGGCAGTACCATCCTTACCTGGATGTGAGAGGTCAGCAAATGATGAAGCATGGCTCGATAAGTTGAGGGTGAGAGGACCTCTCAAAAATCTTTTGATGCCCCACTCTAGAAGAAGTCAATTGATAGGTAAGGCTTTGACTCCAATACCCTCAGGTATCTTTTATGTTTAATACTGCAAGGTCTTGGATTTCAGTGTTCTTCGCTTGCCACTATTGTAAAAATAGTCACAATGAGAGTCATTACTTGGTTCCTCATTTAATCAATCCTGTACCTATACAGCAACATCCCAATTGTCACTCTGACTGTGCTATATATGAGTTGGAATGTCCCTGTGAACTCTAGTACGATGGCAGCAATATCCATTTTGCCAAGAAAGAGTTCTTGATACACCGACCGTATTATACCCGGACTCTCTTTTGGTGAATGGGAGTCATCCAGTCCCCCACATGTTTGAGGTGTGACCGAGGGAGGGTGATTTTCTGCACACAGTATGGAGCTGCACAGCGTTGCAATACTTTTTGCGTAGGGTTCGGCCCTGCCTGAATGAGGTACTATCATGGGAGCTCCCACTCGACCTGAGACTCTTTCTCCTGCACAGCACTGATGACATTGGGGGGGGGGGGGAGGGATAGGTACAAGCAGCACTTATTGTTCCTGGCACTGACTGATGCCAAGAGGGACATAGGACAGCTATGGAAGACAACATCTCCCCCAACTTTGGGTTAATGGAAGGCAGAGTTAGATAGGTGCATGGAGGCTGGGATGGCTGTGTTCCTAGCCCGGGAATGCCCTGCAAAACAATGGAAGAACTGGACACGATGGGCGACATACAGAGGAATCGCCCCCCCTTCACCTCCCCCACCAGATGCAGACCCCTGAGATGAGCCCCCTTGAACTTAAACATACATCACTCTATACATCACCCTGACTGGACCACATTGCTCTAACTGTATATAAATATTGATATTTCAGTTCCGTATGTACTAGTCTGGAGATCGAGAACGGTCTGCATATTGTTTTTGTTGTTGTTTTTATTATTTCTTCTGCATGTTTGGCAGGTGTGGATTAATTTGAAAAATAGAAACCTGTCTGGTCACGGGTTTGCTGCTGTTTTTATTTTATTCTAACCAGCAACCTAGAGCTTCCGATTGTTCAAATAGCTCCTGTGATTTTTTCACATTTTTTCCAACAGCTTTCACTCCTAGTGTCTAGGGCGGTCCTCTTCATGGCCCTGTATGAGGAGCGCTTCGTGTACCACAACAACCCCTACCGTAATCAGATCATAACATGGTATCGTTATATCGACGATATTTGGCACCATAGAAACCTTGACCCAATTCCATGAATGGCTAAACACTAGACACCCTGACATCAAATTCACGGTTTCAAGTAGCAAAACCCGCACCACATTCTTAGATGTAGAGGTTTTTCAACAAGATCAAAAGTTAATTACCACACTATACCGCAAGGCAACAGACAAAAGCACAATCCTCCACTACAAAAGCTACCATCCCCAAAACACAGGCACTCAAAAATTCCATAGTTGTGAGGAAGCACGATGACACATGCAGCGCTGGATTATTAAGGTACATATATGTTCTATAAGCGCTCTTATAGTTGCAAAGAAATAGGAGAAGGCACTAAAATAGTTTTTTTCATTCTTTAACTCATCAGGTACCCAGGTTGCCCTGAGGAAAAACCCGCCCCGAATTATAGGACCGGGTTTGGAAACGCGTCGGCATTTCCATAAGTGATTCATTCGTTATTACCAAGGGCGCAAAAAGAGGAATTGACTATTTAGACAGGACTGAAATTGAACATTTGATTGTTTCTGGTGTACCGCTAAGCATTGAAATTTATGTGTCCAGAACTTTGATTTAAATTGAGTTGTTTTTGTCCAAAAAGTATAATTTTGTAAATTTATGTTTGTAATTGTTATAATGAAATGTGTATAATTCGGTCAGGTTATGTTTAAACCTCACTGTTTGAGCCTAAGTTTAATGTATATGTGAAAAAAATCACAGGAGCTATCTGAACAATCGGAAGCTTTAGGTTGCTGGTTAGAATAAAATAAAAACAGCAGCAAACCCGTGACCAGACACGTTTCTATTTTTCAAGTTAATGTGTCCAGTCTGGTTACGTAGGACAAAACCCCTAGTATTTACACAAGGTGTGGATTAATGGCAGAAAAGTGGTTATTTGTATGACTGACATCCTCTCTCTCACACAGGTCACTGTCGGACTTTTGTCCAAATTCTCGATGCATAACCTAATAAAATGTGTTGTTAAAAAAAGAAAGAGTTCTTGAGCTCTTAAGGGGTATAACAAACAACAACTCTTTTTACCCTGTAGTAAGACATTTTTACAGCAAGAACATAAGTAATGCTAATTTAATTTTTGTGATCGATTGAGTCAGATCCATGATTAGAGAGGGGGATAGGGAGCAAACGCTTAGAATGTAAGCACATTGTAGACTGGAGACAAAGGTTCCCCAAAGCCTGACTCAAGAGGAGGAACATAGCATCCTTCTGGGGAATTAATGATGGTTAATATGCTTTATGCATTATACGTGTGTTGGTGTGCAAATCGGTCTAAAATTCGAACTCATGGGACTCACCAATGGCTAGGAGCGGGAGCGGTGTAGTCCCAATACAGACTTTGGTGCTTCCCAACAGGAACCATTTTGTTAAGTTAAAGCAAAATGGAGGACAGTGTAAACACAATCTAAGGTTAGCATGAGCTCAATTTGTAATGTTCTTTATTGACAGAAAATCAACTCTTAGATGTTAATAATATTCCTTTCAAATATAATGATGAATATTTTGATCTGTGTTAGTTTGCCTTTTTTAAGTGTTTATCTTATTTATTTTTTTACATATTGGTGTAGAAAATCTGATCTTCACTTTTTGAATTTTGATGGAAGTTGAACCTTCGCTCACAATCTTTTTGGTTACTGGTCAGCTGTTGTTTTCTATGGTACAGATGTTATTTTTTAAGTTAGAAACTTGTCCATTTAGTCATGTTGTGGACATTTACGTGTTTCTGTTCATTAGGCCATTATTTGGTTATGATGGCCCTTTTTTCGTTTACTAATTTTTTGGTTCTTATTTGAATTATGGTGCCCAAATGTATGCAGTTTTACTTATGTACTTTGGCTGCAACAAAACTCGGTTTAATTTTCGACTTGGGCTGGATTTTTTTATCCAGTGTTCTCGGTAAATGTTTATCCTTTACATACGTATATTCTTAGTGTAATGTCTTCATTATCAACTGCTGGAATCCGCAATGAACTAATATTTATTCTGTTCAGTCTGCCTTTGATGTCCAAGCACATTTTGCGGTCTTGAAAAAATTATTTATAGTCATCTTGAATAAGCAAATTAATTTTGTTTGTTGTCATGCATACCATATAATTATTTTTATGTTTAATTTTTGTATATTAATTTACAGCACACACCAGTGTCGACTACGCAATTTTATTAATGTCTGTTAATGTTGTAAAACACATTGATTATCTGTAAGGTGATGAGCACGTCTTTTTTTTCTATGTTCTGTGTGATTTGTAAATAGTGGTGGTAGCTACATCTTGCAAACTACGCGTGAGAAAGGGGCAATCCAAAAAGTGGTTGGTGACAGTGAGATCAACTTATAGAACCCTTCGTACTGCTTTCCTGTGGGTGCATTTTTATTTGGACAGTTACCATTTGGAACGCACCATCTCCAAAAGGGTCATATACAATATGGCCCGGTACGAATGACAGCAGCCGGACCCCCACACTCACCCCCCTAAACAAAATACATTTTTTTTCGTAAAAGACTGGAGAAAGAATTACTACATTTAAGGAGGAGGAAGAAATGGACTGTATGGGGAGTAGAAGAGGGAACACTAAGCACATGGGGTGTTATGGGACAAAACGCATGAGGGAGAGAGCAACTGGTGAGGAGAGGAGAAACACTGAGCCCTTGAGGAGGTGGGATGTCCGAATTGGGGGCTAGGAAAAAAAAAAAATCACGAGGGATATAGCCTCAATCAATCATGTGAAAAACATTGTAGTATAATCAAAATGATTTCCACTTTCGAATATAAAGTGGCATGCCTTGCTTGAAGTGGTAAGGAAAGTTAGAGTTAACAAGCTACCCAAAGCACTGTAAACAACAAGTGCAGCCATGCTAACTACGAACAGATGGCCCCTGCGCACCGCTGCTCGCTCCAGCAAGGTGAATTCCATGGCATGCACGAGTTTCTGAAAACTGCAGACCAATTCCTAAAGGTCATCTCATAGAGCAGGGCATGTGCGCTGCGCTTGGCTCGACCTAAAAAGGTGGCTCTGGCAGTGGAAGTGCAGGGTTTACTCGCAACAGAATAGGTACAGTGAAGGCAGCAGTAATGTACACTTCCTGACAAACACACGAAACAGAAAAGCAGCCATGCCATTTCTTTCATCTAAAAAAAAAAGTGAAGGCCCAGGCAGCAGCAGTGCAGGCTTCTTCACGAACCCCGAACATGCACAGCATGTGCAAGCATCCAAACTACAGGATTTGTAAATCGCAGCAAATCACCAGTGAGGGTTTCAAGGCGATGAATTGTAGCACAGGGAGATAACGTGATCTGCCCAGAATCACATAATATTGATGCCAAGACTCGAACCCGGTTCCCTGTGGCTCCGAAGTCGGCAGCTCAGGCTGTTACGCCACATCCAAGCCATAAGAACAGATGGAGAAAGGGTTAACAGGGTTTACAACGCTGTAAATACAACACAGTAACTTTACAACGCAGTCGCTACAACGACCGCGTTGCTACCACGCATGCCATTATTTCGCAAGTCGTATCAACGACTTGCTGTAGGGAGCGAGCAGCACCAGGGAATGTGTTGGATTTTAAATCCAACACCATCCCTGCTGTTGCACAAACTGGAGTAGGAATAGTAATTAATACTATTCCCAAGTCCAGTGCGCACCCTACAGCAAGTCGTTGATACGACTTGCGATGTAATGGCATGCCTGGTAACAACACGGTCATTGTAACGACCGCGTTGTAAATGCATACATTGCAACTTCACATATTCGGAGAACAAGCATTTGCAATGCAATAGGTCTCGCAGTTGTTAGAGTTTGAGCCATTGGCATTGTAAATGGCAATGCCTTTTATTTATGTGTTGGTTTTTTAAACATAAATAAAAGGCACTGTCAATTACAATGCCAATAGGTTAAACTTTCGCAAATGCAAGACCTATTGCATTGCAAATGCTTGTTTACAATGGATAAGGGTTAGGCAGTCCTAATCGATATGGGGAGATTGTTCCAGATTCTAGGTACATGGAGAGAAGGCTTGCAGGAATGTTTTTCTTTTTGCATTTTTTCAACTCCATTCAGATTGTGCCCTTGTGCGAGTGTGCCAAGGCATCTAAAGATGGCAAACTAGTTAGTCAAGTAGGCAGGGGTGCCATTGGTGATGGCTTTGCGTAGGTGCATAACAGCTATAGAAGCCTGTTGATTTAAAAGGAGACATAAGTTCTTGTATATAATTCTCAGTTTGCAATACAGTCACTGTGCACATTTACATTTTGAAAATACATTGTGCCTGTGACAGATGTACATTTTGAGAATCACAGTCTTTGAAATCGCATATGAAAGGTTTTCTAAATTAATCTGATAATCTGTTTAAAAGAAAAAAACAGGCCTAAAATTCCGCAAAAGTAGTCAGAGGTTACGGATACCCTCGTTGGTTGAGGCATGCACAGAAAGGGGTCTAAAGTGATTGGAACCTGTGACCTTTATATAGGGTTGTTGCATCACTTCCAGTGAGGTCTCAAGATGTCGCTGATGATGCTGGACAGCGCCTCCTGGTGCTGATGACTGAATATGAAACAAGTACTTATGCACATGTCAAAACATACAAACAAAAACGTACACATACAGACTCGTACTCAAAGACTCACACACTTAACCAAGGGCAAACACAAGCAAAGACGCGTACGCGGGCACAAATACACACAGACTCACAGGCACACAGACTCATAGATCCAGACATCATCCAACACACTGATCGACACGGCACATACATACAATCACACATGCACATGCACACAGACGCAGACACACTCACAGATCCAGACAAGCCATCAAACAATCACACATGAGTGGAGTGGTGTGGCTCACTGGTTAGAGGCGGCAGACCCGGGAGCAGTGGACGGCTCGGGACCAGGGTTCAATTCCCGACACGGCAGGGTCGTGGACCAGGGTCAGCGGACTCTATAATTCTCACCTCGGTGCCTACTCTAACCAGGGATCACACTCGGCAACTCTGGGCATTAGCTTGCCTCGTCTCCACAACGGCCCCCCCACATACGCCCGGGATGCCTGGTTTCACCTTGGAGATACCCAGTAGTGACCATCTCACAGGGAAAGCCAGGACGGGTTCCCCAGCGGTCTATAGCGCAGAGATACTCCTTCGTGAGTCGATTCTAGCGCGTTAGAAACCCGCAATTAAATTAAATAGAACCACACATGCGTACACGCAAATACAGATCCAGACACACAATCGGACAGGCCCACGCACACACATGTAATCATGCACACACTAAGATGCAGTGAAGAGAGCCAGGATGAAGTGTGCAGATTGGAGGGGGATAGCACAACCCCTTCCCACCCTCACCCAGTCCCTATCAGCCGACGCCGAGACTCAAAGCTGGTTCCCCAGCTCCAAAGTGGGCAGCTCTGACCGTCACTCCACAAAGTTGAAGCATCAAAACACAAAATGAAAAAACACAAAAAAATTATAATGAAGTCTAGACTATTACGTTTTGTTAAGAAATAGAGACAGGACAGCTGTGTTAAAAAATAATACAATAGATTTCACACAATCAACTTGGTGTAGCATGCTGCCCACACGGACAAGCGCTCCAGCGCCCACCTAAGTGTCGTAAGCGTTATAGCAATACTACAATACAATAACCCCTTCCATGCTGATGACGAACCCCAGCCGTCATGCACTACGGTGCTCGTGTGCTGATGACGGCTGGGGTTCGTCACGGCCCGCCCCTGTTCGTGCTGTTTACAGCACACCAGGGGAATCGCGGCCACATGGAAGGGGTTAATCATATGCCTCTAGTCAAGACAAACCCCAAAACATACAGCAATGACCTGCAGTTGTCTATGAAAGAAGTGATACCCCAACATGAGAAGTAATGTGGAAGATGCTGGTGGGAGTGAGTGGGTGTGAAGGCTGCGGTGTGCAGAGGAGGGGAGCAGCACTCAACTGTTCTGACTGGGGTTTGTTTTGGTTGTGTTGGGAGCAAGTGTGTGTGAATAACGTGGCGCAGAGAAAAATGTAAATGGCCTGAGAACTGATAACACAAGGGCACGGCCGACGCGGGTTCAAGAGGGGTGAGTTGGCGGGTACCCCCACCCTCCCTAATGGCAGCCGCAGAGCCCGGCTGCAGTGAGACTCCCCGCTGCCTCGATAAGAGGTGAACGCATGTGTGTTTTGTTTCCCTTGAGAATGGAACATTTAAGGAAAATAACGCTGCCAACAAACACGGACGGCGTGCCACCAAATATCATTAATGGCTTTGGGAGAGGGGGAGGGGGGTTGTACTTTTAGCAAAAATGCATGGATTCTTCCAGTCTCCAAGGACTCCCCGTTCCTGGAGACAGCCCTCCCTATGTGAAACAAGCATTTACAATGCAATGGTTTCGCCTTTGGAAAAGTTAGAGCTATTGGCATTGTAAATGACAAAATTTGTATTTATGTGTTGGTTTTGTCATTTACATTGCCATTAGCTTAATCTCTCGCAATGTGAGACCTATTGTACCCTATGGACGAGCTCAGCAGACAGCAATTACTACCACACACACACACACACACACCCACCCACCCAGAGCCCCCCACACACACACACACACACACACACACACACACACACCCAGAGCCCCCAACACACACCCAGAGTCCCACACACACACACACACCCAGAGCCCCCCACACACACACCCACATCCACCCAGAGCCCCCCCCACACACACACACATCCACCCAGAGCCCCCCACACACACACACATCCACCCAGAGCCCCCCCCACACACACACACAGCCCACACACATACCCAGAGCCCCACACACACACACACCCACCCCGAGCCCCACACACACACACACCCCGAGCCCCCCCACACACACACCCCGAGCCCCACACGCACACACCCAGAGCCCCACACACACACACCCAGAGCCCCACACACACACACCCAGAGCCCCACACACACACATTAAGAGCCCCACACACACCAAGAGCCCCACACACACACACACCAAGAGCCCCACACACACACACACACACCAAGAGCCCCCCACACACACACACACACCCACCCACCAAGAGCCCCACACACACACCCACCAAGAACCCCACACACACACCCACCCACCAAGAGCCCCACACACACACACACCCACCAAGAGCCCCACACACACACACCCACCCAGAGCCCCACACACACACACACACCCAGAGCCGCACACACACACCCACCCAGAGCCCCCCCCACACACACACACACCCAGAGCCCCACACACACACACACCCGCCCAGAGCCCCACACACACACACCCGCCCAGAGCCCCACACACCCACCCACCCAGAGCCCCACACACACACCCACCCAGAGCCCCACACACAAACCCACCCAGAGCCCCACACACAAACCCACCCAGAGCCCCACACACAAACCCACCCAGAGCCCCACACACACACCCAGAGCCCCCCACACACACCCACCCAGAGCCCCCCCCACACACACACACACCCAGAGCCCCCCACACACACACACCCACCCAGAGCCCCACACACACACACCCGCCCAGAGCCCCACACACACACACCCGCCCAGAGCCCCACACACACACACCCGCCCAGAGCCCCACACACACACACCCGCCCAGAGCCACACACACACACCCGCCCAGAGCCCCACACACACACACCCACCCAGAGCCCCACACACACACACCCACCCAGAGCCCCACACACACACCCACCCAGAGCCCCACACACACACACACCCAGAGCCCCACACACACACACCCACCCAGAGCCCCACACGCACACCCACCCAGAGCCACACACACACACCCACCCAGAGCCACACACACACACCCACCCAGAGCCACACACACCCACCCAGAGCCAAACACCCAGAGCCCAAACACACACGCCAGGCGAAACCTAAAAAGTATAACAAATGAAAAAGCAGAAGGAATAGGCAATACACAAAATGTACAACTTCTTTTTACAAACTATTGTATCAGAACCACAACAGTGCTAACCTGGACATTACAAAAAAAGTGCAGTCTATTCTACGGACTGAAAATCACTTTAGATGCTTTCGACTGTCTCATGGAAAGAATAAAAGAAGTGTGTACACAAAATCACAAATTGAAGGAAAACAACGTTGGGCTGTTCTTTAAAAAAGTATGGGAGGCTCCATGCATGCATCTGTGTTGTCTGTGGCAAATGTGTGTTGTAATAGCAGGGGATCATCGCTAAAAATGTACCCATCACGCCATAAATAGGCCTACAAACTTCTAAAAAAAAAAAAAAAAAAAAAAAAAAAAAACGGCCCTTATACTGATCTGTCAGACCAGCCAATCGGGCCAGTCCGATCCTGGTGGTCTGTGTACACTGATTTAGACTGGGCCATATGGTCAGGTGGCACTTGAACCTGGAGCCTCTGTCTGCAGGATCACTGTTCTACCCGGGCCCCTGGATTGATGGAGGCATCATGGACGGTGGGGCTTCCGGAAATGGCAATCCATGAAATGGAAAGAAGGGCTGGCAGACTGTCAACAAGGGTGTGTGGGCAGTGATGTAGAAAGAGCTTCATGGGGACTAGTTTAAGGAAGAAAATGGGCCCCCTCACATACATTTGTAATAAAACATTGGCACTAATGGAGGTGAAGTTGACCCCTCATGCCCACGGGTCCTGGCGTAAATAAGCCCGTTCTGGTGTGCTCGGCTGCTCTGATGTGCACCCTTCCTGAACCGTGCGCTATTGGATACTATTTGCAGGAGCCCCTTCGTATTGGCTGGTGGTCAGCTAATCAGCCGTGCCGAACGGAATCTAGGCAGTGCTCGGCGAGGGAGACCAGCCAGGCAGAAAGATGCTATTGCGTCTGAGCGTCTTGTGAGCACCATCACTGTACCAAGCGAGGACCACTGGAAGAGAGGCCCAGTGCGCCTTAGTCAACGGGTCTCACGCTTGCAACTGCAGCTCTGCGGGGCTGATAGTAGCCAGCAGCTGCCACAACAGACACCAAGTCAAACAACTCCCTTTCTTCCCTGCTTCTCACTTCAATGCGAAGTGGACGCATTTGCTACCTTTTCATTGGGGTAGGACGGGCCCACAGACAGCGGAAGGGGGGCGGGTGAACGGGCTCACGGACATGAGGCATTTCGTACTAGACATCAAGAGAGGGGTTTATTATTCTAACATCCTAAAAAGTCCTAAAAGTATTGAGGGCAGGAAAATGCAAGAATAACAGCACAGTAACTCAAAAGGGCACTATTTTCTACCACTTCTCTAAAGCTTCCTTTGGGGATACTCTTTTTAAGTCCTAATAGGTTGAGGCAATTGGCCCAGTATGTTTGGAATGCATAATTTGTCAGATTGATGTATATAGTAGAACCTGCCATTCTACATCGTTCTATGTCTAATGTCCAATTATGTAACACAATTAGAACATTTGCCATTCAATGTGCTACAATCCATTGAAACTCCTAAAATCCCTAAAAACGGTATTAAACACGGCTATGTTAACCCGTTGCCTGCGGATAACGGAACCGCTCTGTCATCAGCTGCGGTGGCGCTGTGCTGATGACGGAGCGGTTCAGTCATGGCCCGCTCGGAGCGCCTGCGCGGCGCGAATTCCGCGCCTGCGCTGAGCGTTCCATTGAGCGGGGCAGGCCATGACGGAACCGCTCCGTCATAAGCACAGCGCCACCGACGCTGGTGACGGAGCGGTTCAGTCACCAGCATGCAGCCGCCGCGCGGCCGCCCCACCCCCTTAGCACTGCAGCGGAATAGCCGACGCAGTGAAGGGGTTAAAGGTAATTTTTCATACCCCGCATGCTTTAAAATGTTTTCCTGCCACAAGTAGTCCAGAAGAATACCACCCCCCCCCCTCCCCGTATTCTAGGTTGTCACACTACAGGAGTAAGCCCCACTGCTTGAAGTTTTAGCCCATCCCCAAAGTTAGTCTAGTTGTGCTCCCGAGTTCGCTGCAAAAAATAAAAATAAATAAAAAAGGGGGTGCAGAATGAAGGTTGCAGCTGTGGAGGCCGTGGTTTTGGCTTCGATGTACACAGCTCACTAATCCCAGATAGCCGGCACCCTGGCTCTGTATCCACCTGGCGGTCCACCGGATCACATATCCACCCCTCCCCTTAACACACGCTTCTGGGGTCTGCCAGAGCCTTGTGTTAACAAGACCTGCTTTGGTAATGTTTAATCCAGGAAGGCAGCTGGATGAAACCCTCTCGCCACACTTGAGGCTCCCTCGCCCCTAATCACCGCACACCCAGGGCCATACCTCACCCCTTCATGTGGTAACGGGACACTCCATGCCAAGCAGGTCGGGGGGGGGCACACGGACAGCGGGAGGGGGGCTTTCAGGCACACAGACAGCGGGAGGGGGGCGGGCAGGCACACGAACAGCGGGCGGGGGGCGGGCAGGCACACGGACAGCGGGAGGGGGGAGGGAATGGCAATAAAGGCATTCACCTTGACTTCCTCCGGCGGCGGAATGACCAAATGAAACCTCGACGTCGGAAAAATACATGAGTTCAGGGTTTATGCTGCACAGACCTCTTGTGTATGGGTTAATAAACTGTAATGTTGTCCCTATATAATGAGAACTCTGGACACCAGGACGGCTCCACGTGGCAAGTGACGTGCCTCTTAATTCACTATTGGTGTTGTTGTCAGGGTGTGATGAGGCATGGATATTTCTACGCTCATTTTTGGAAACCATCATTATTTAAATAAAATTCTTCTTAATGCACTTATCTATTCTGATGTTCTAAGGTGTTACGTCGCTGCCGGTCAATGAAATACACTTTTCGAATATTGGAGAAACCTTGTCATAATTTTACACATTTGTTGCTAAATGTGTTGAAAAAGGAATGTGATCCTTAAGTTACGTTTGCACGACAACGTATTTGCTTCTTTTCTAGTTAGCCTGTAAATAAGCGCTTTTCCGTTTATGTGACATATTCTTGAATGTTAGTGCCTTCAGCAGTAAGCAGCAGCCCAGTGCAGTCATCCAGCTGGGTCTTGTGTGAAGGCCAGGAGCGCCCCCTGCAGCCCGCAGGACGTACTGTGAGAACCTGCACAACGTAGAATTCTTGCCAACAAGACACGCTGCACTTAAATATGCATCGGAGCACTTCAAACAGAAGACACTCCACAGCATCCTACATGCACGCACACACGCACCCTACACAATGTACACGAGACATGTAGGCGGCTGTCGCAGCGCTACAGACAGTAAACACCCAAACATGCCTCATAGAAGATCCCAACGCAAACCTTTCCGCAAGGCGCTGTGGAGAGGTAACAAGGTGCAGGGACAGCACAGCTGACACAGAGCAGCTCTGAACCCCCCTGCGCAGCTCTGACACCCCCTGCGCAGCTCTGACACCCCTGCCGAGAGCAGCTCCGCCCTCTCTCCTCTTTGTATTGTAAGTTCATATATATAGCGCTTAGACTCCCTGACGAGGTTTTGAAGCGCTTTATGCCGAGCAGCACTTTGCTCTTAAACTCAAGTGTACTAGTTAGTGCAGTTGTCATGTTGTTTTGTTCTTGATACAGGCCCCGTGCTCACAAGGAACCGCCCTATGCAGCTGTTCGTGTTTCTTTGGGGGAGTCAGGTGTGCCCAGAAGTGGGGGTTGTGAAAGTTCATGAAACGGTAGGTGGGATTAATGTGAGGTTGGAGGAGGCGCTACCCTCAGACCTCAGGGTGTGGGTTTAAAGAAGGAGAGCTTGTGGCCTTTGAAAGGGGAGAGGGCCCTCTGGAGAAGAGCAACCAGGAACAAGACAGAGAACAAGTGACGGACGCTTTCTATTGTGATGTGGATAATTGAACAGCTCATCAAGGGAAATTATTTACGTACGGACAGGAAGAGAAGTGGTGAAATCGTGTGTGTGTCTAAACGCAAATATAAGCAAGCTCATTACCGATAACACCAGGAGCAGCAGTGTCAGTGAGAGTACCACAGGAAAAAGAACAAGTGG
Source organism: Lissotriton vulgaris (assembly GCF_964263255.1). Classification (NCBI taxonomy): domain Eukaryota; kingdom Metazoa; phylum Chordata; class Amphibia; order Caudata; family Salamandridae; genus Lissotriton; species Lissotriton vulgaris. Next base: position 1,825,253,370 of record NC_141687.1, on the reverse strand, counting down.
TGCGGGAACGGGCACACGGAGAGTAGGAGGGGGGGGGGAGCGACCGACGGGAACACTCTACTTTGAAAGAAAGCTTTTGTTTAAAAAAAAAATAGTCTTCGCAGTGTAATCTTAACCGAGCTGACCCGATTTTATGTAGTGCATTACGTTACGGGAATGGAGGCTGAAAGCAACTCACCTGGACTTCGGTTGGCCGTGGAATGGCCAAAACAAACCTCGACAAGCAAAAAAAATAAACCCCGCCCACGGCCGCGATGACGACATCGCAGAGGCGGAGAGCGAAAAAATCGCGGGAACGCCCCCGAATCTGGTCCGGCCTTGACGGACAGATCCGGCTCCCAATGGCTAGCCTCCATTTATGGAGCTAGCCAATGGGAGCCGGGGGACGTTCCTGAAGCCTATATTGTAAACAATAGATTTCGCCTTCGCCGAAAAGCTGTGCACAAGTGCGCAGCCTTCGGCCAGGCGAAACCTAAAAAGAGTGCATTTACTCACCACATTTAGGGTAAAAAACCATGAGAAGCTAGTCTGTCCTGAGCTGGAAAGCGTCTAGCCCCTAGAAGGTCTCCGGGCAGCACAGCATACTGGGATACAACATTCCCTTGAAGGGGAACAGCAGCTCTTCCGGGGCCTTCTCTTTCACTGCAGCAGAGAGTTTTTGGTTCATTACCACCAATCTCTTCAAGTTTGACATCTCGGTGCAGACTGTGCGAGGCACTATGCGGAGGAGGGGAGGGCTATGAGGAGCTGTGCAGAGGAGGGGAGGGCTATGAGGAGCTGTGCAGAGGAGGGGAGGGCTATGAGGAGCTGTGCAGAGGAGGGGAGGGCTATGAGGAGCTGTGCAGAGGAGGGGAGGGCTATGAGGAGCTGTGCAGAGGAGGGGAAGGGCTATGAGGAGCTGTGCAGAGGAGGGGAAGGGCTGCGAGGCGCTGTGCAGAGGAGGGGAAGGGCTGCGAGGAGCTGTGCAGAGGAGGGGAGGGCTGCGAAGCGCTGTGCAGAGGAGGTGATGGGCTGAGAGGCGCTGTGCAGAGGAGGGGAGGGCTGCGAGGCTCTGTGCACAGGAGGGGAGGGCAGCGAGGCGCCGTGCCAAGGAGGGCAGCGAGGCGCCGTGCCAAGGAGGGCAGCGAGGCGCCGTGCCAAGGAGGGCAGCGAGGCGCCGTGCCAAGGAGGGCAGCGAGGCGCCGTGCCAAGGAGGGCAGCGAGGCGCCGTGCCAAGGAGGGCAGCGAGGCGCCGTGCCAAGGAGGGCAGCGAGGCGCCGTGCCAAGGAGGGCAGCGAGGCGCCGTGCCAAGGGGGGGCGTTGAGGCGCCGTGCCAAGGGGGGGCGTTGAGGCGCCGTGCCAAGGGGGGGCGTTGAGGCGCCGTGCCAAGGGGGGGCGTTGAGGCGCCGTGCCAAGGGGGGCTGCGAGGCGCCGTGCCAAGGAGGGCTGCGAGGCGCCGTGCCAAGGAGGGCTGCGAGGCGCCGTGCCAAGGAGGGCTGCGAGGCGCCGTGCCAAGGAGGGCTGCGAGGCGCCGTGCCAAGGAGGGCTGCGAGGCGCCGTGCCAATGAGGGCTACGAGGCGCCGTGCCAAGGAGGGCTGCGAGGCGCCGTGCCAAGGAGGGCTGCGAGGCGCTATGTCAAGGAGGGCTGCGAGGCGCTGTGTCAAGGAGGGCTGCGAGGCGCTGTGTCAAGGAGGGCTGCGAGGCGCTGTGTCAAGGAGGGTTGCGAGGCGCTGTGTCAAGGAGGGCTGCGAGGCGCTGTGTCAAGGAGGGCTGCGAGGCACTGTGTCAAGGAGGGCTGCGAGGCACTGTGTCAAGGAGGGCTGCGAGGCACTGTGTCAAGGAGGGCTGCGAGGCGCCGTGTCAAGGAGGGCTGCGAGGCGCTGTGTCAAGGAGGGCTGCGAGGCGCTGTGTCAAGGAGGGCTGCGAGGCGCTGTGTCAAGGAGGGCTGCGAGGCGCTGTGTCAAGGAGGGCTGCGTGGCCCTGTGCGGAGGAGGGGAGGGCTGCGTGGCCCTGTGCGGAGGAGGGGAGGGCTGCGAGGCCCTGTGCGGAGGAGGGGAGGGCTGTGAGGCCCTGTGCGGAGGAGGGGAGGGCTGTGAGGCCCTGTGCGGAGGAGGGGAGGGCTGAGAGGCCCTGTGCGGAGGAGGGGAGGGCTGAGAGGCCCTGTGCGGAGGAGGGGAGGGCCGAGAGGCCCTGTGCGGAGGAGGGGAGGGCCGAGAGGCCCTGTGCGGAGGAGGGGAGGGCTCAGAGGCCCTGTGCGGACGAGGGGAGGGCTCAGAGGCCCTGTGTGGACGAGGGGAGGGCTGAGAGGCCCTGTGCGGACGAGGGGAGGGCTGAGAGGCCCTGTGCGGACGAGGGGAGGGCTCAGAGGCCCTGTGCGGAGGAGGGGAGGGCTCAGAGGCCCTGTGCGGAGGAGGGGAGGGCTCAAAGGCCCTGTGCGGAGGAGGGGAGGGCTGCGAGGTGCTGTGCGAGGAGGGGGGTGGCGAGGCGCTGTGCGGGACAGATAAGCAGAGATGGCTGCTTGTGCGGACTCCCCACCAGGGCTGCATGGGGGTTGGGAGTCTGCCCAATAGAGGTCTCAGCAGGCACCAGCAGCTGCTGCCTTTATCAAAGCCCCCAGGCAAAGCAAACAAGTCTTAGCGCCTGCCCAGTTAGACAGCTCCCTCAATGTGGCTATTCACACTCCCAAGCCACAGACCAGCGAGCCGAGCCTCCTTGCTGTCCCGTCCCCTCGCGTGTATCGGCCCCTCTCCTCCGGCTCCTCAAACAAACACAGCTTTCACATCAGCCAGCCTGTCACGTGACCAGCAGAGCCACTTCAGAAGGAGAAAAAACCTAACACCGAGCCCCTGAGCGCTCACCTGAGCTAACAGAACGGGCACGTTATTAACGGGCCGAGCTTACCTGGTAACCTTAATACAATAAATAAGCACTCAAACGTTTCAGTCATCGCGCACTTGAAAGCGGTCACTTATTTTCTTGCGAGCCCAGTCAACATTTTCAGACATCAGGTGTTGAGAAAGTAAAAAGCAAGGTGCTTTAAGGAGAAAACGCACGCCCCCAAAAAACGCTCGCCAGTCATCCACTGTTTATTTTTGCATCTCGCTTCAAGCGGGATGCAAAAATAAACATGCAGCCTGCTTTCCTTCTGTTGTGACGATTTCTTGTCTTTATGGGGCTGTTTGGCCCCATAAGATAAGAATGCTTTTACGGCAGAAGGAAAGCGGGCCAGTTCGTCCACGTGGGACGGACGAAAAAGAGAAAAGAATATGTCACTATGACCTCTTTCCCAATGGCTGGCAACAGTTTAGCATAAACGGCGACGCCGGCCAATGGGAGAGGGCGGGGCTTTAAGCCCGCTAGTGAAACCTACCTTAAATCATTAAATCTCACCAGCGAGACTGCGCATGTGTGCAGTCTTACGCTAGGCTTCGCCCTAAAGAGGGAGAGTGGTGGTGGGCGAGATGGTATTTTAGCACCTTATTATGGGAATGAGGGCAAGGGATGGCTTTGCAGCTGTATGGGAAGGTGGGTGGATAAGTGGAAAGGTGGAGGGATAAGTAAATAAGGGGTGAGCGAATGGATGGGATGGTGGGTAGGTATCTGGACACTGAATATACCATTGTAAGATGTGCAAGAAGGTGGATGACTATATGCATCAGTGAGTGAAGATCAATTAGGAAGATGACTTGATGGGCAGATGATTGGGCATAGAAGTATGTTGGTGAATTGAATTAAAGCTTAGATGAATAACTGAACTATGCATTACTCAGACAAGAATGACAGGCATCACCTGAGAAAGGCACATATCTACCAGGCCATCATTGGCAAGGCAGCTAATACAAGAAGCAGGTCTCATCTACAAGAGCGATTGGCTTGGTCAATGCTTTGCAGCCATGTTGTACAGCAGGTGTACTGTACAGCTTGGCCAAAATTATTTTTTTTAAAGTGCTGTGACATGGCCATCGCTGGCGGAATCTTAGCATTTTCTTTATTGCTCCCCCCAGGAAACATGGGAGGGAGGCATGGCAGGAGGCAACATGGAGGGTGGGACGGCAGCTGGGAAAAAGGATGCAAGTGGGGGGAGGAATAAAAAAAAATTGTTATGACATGGCCAGCGATGACCACGTCATACGGTTTTATTTGTGGGTTTTTTTAATGGCTCCCCAAGGCAACATGGAGGGAGGGATGCAGAAGGGAGAGCACACGGGTGGTGGGGTATGCACAAAGACAATAGTGGGGGCAAGCATATTGACAATGGAGGGTGGGAAGGTGGCACTCTTAGCAAGCACACGGACAACAGAGTGGGAGGGAGGTGGTTTGGGCAAGCAGAATGACTACGAAGGGTTGTTGGGAGGAGCTGGGGAAAGCACACAGACAAAAGAGTGTGGCAAGATGCACGAAGGCGGAAAGGGCAGCTCCTGAAACAAGCATTTGCAATGCAATAGGTCTCGCATTAGGAAAGTTTGAGCCATTGTTATTGTAAATGTCAAATTTTGTATTTATGTGTTGGTTTTGAAAATAGCTAAATTAATAGCTTTGTCATTTACAATGCCAATAGTTTAAACTTTCGCAAATGTGACACCTATAGCATTTGTAATGCTATATGTGTTGTATTTACATGACTTAGATGTATTGATATTACAAATAACAAGGTGTTATTTTTTATTTTTATTAATACTTAAATAAAAGTTATTGTAATTTATAATGGCGATAGCTTAAACTTTTGTAAATAACTTTTGTGAAGATTATGTTCAGTGTATTTTATTTTGACGAAAATCCAATAACAGAAGTGAAATATTAACATCTTTTTGTGACATTTGTAATAAAGCTTGAAACATTGAGAGAACATATTTGAACCAGATTGATGCTGTGGTGGAGCGGAGTGATGTTGTGGTGGCGACGACGAGTGATGCTGTTGCGTTCAGTGGTGCTGTGATGCTGTGGTGATGCAATATATAGACGGAGGGTGATAGATAGATAAGCAGATAGAGTGAGGGTGATAGATAGATAAGCAGATAGAGTGAGGGTGATAGATAGATAGATAAGCAGATAGAGTGAGGGCGATAGATAGAGTGAGGGCGATAGATAGAGTGAGGGCGATAGATAGAGTGAGGGCGATAGATAGAGTGAGGGCGATAGATAGAGTGAGGGCGATAGATAGAGTGAGGGCGATAGAGTGAGGGCGAGAGAGGGGGTGTAAGAGGGGGTGTAAGAGGGGGTGTAGAGAGAGGGGGGTGTAGAGAGAGGGGGGTGTAGAGAGGGGGGTGTAGAGAGGGGGGTGTAGAGAGGGGGGTGTAGAGAGGGAGGTGTAGAGAGGGGGGTGTAGAGAGAGGGGGGTGTAGAGAGGGGGGGTGTAGAGAGGGGGGGTGTAGAGAGGGGGGGTGTAGAGAGAGGGGGTGTAGAGAGGGGGTGTAGAGAGGGGGGGTGTAGAGAGAGGGGGTGTAGAGAGAGGGGGTGTAGAGAGAGGGGGTGTAGAGAGAGGGGGTGTAGAGAGAGGGGGTGTAGAGAGAGGGGGGTGTAGAGAGAGGGAGGTGTAGAGAGAGGGAGGTGTAGAGAGAGGGGGGTGTAGAGAGAGGGGGTGTAGAGAGAGGGGGTGTAGAGAGAGGGGGTGTAGAGAGAGGGGGGTGTAGAGAGAGGGGGTGTGGAGAGAGATAGGGGTGGAGAGAGATAGGGGTGGAGAGAGGCTTGTGGGTGTTGTTTTGGGTGGGTGGGATATACGTTGTTGTGTAGGTTGGACTCTGATTTGTGAGCAGGTGAATGTGATTTGCCATGTTGGTGGTTTGTGTCTTCAAAGCAGTGTGTTTTATTGCTGGTGGTGTGGTGGAGATGGACAAGAAATCTATTTCTTCTGAGAATCTTTTTTTGTATGTAGAGTGTGGATGGTTAAGTCGTATTGTTTTATTTATGTATGTGGAACGAAGGAAAAGATAAACGTATTTTCTTAAGAGTGCGTATGGTGGTGTTATTGTAGTTCGTGGTCCACACGCCAAAATTATCAGTACAGAATTGCTGTCTCATGTCAAATTAGAACACGGGATGACAGCCAGACTGGGTGGCTGGGATAAAGGAGGATGGGGGAAGAGCTGAGAGGAGAAGGGAAGTGGAGATGGGGTTTGAGAGCATTTTCAAGTTTTCCAACACTTGAAAATATGTTTCATAACTCGGCTGCCAGCTAACGGATAGAAAGGAGCACATTTCTGCTGTTCAACTGGACTATCACCAGTGATAGCGCTTCCCACGATAAGTCCAGGACACAAGTTCTTTAAAAAAAAAAAATGTAATTATGCCAGGCATTAGTGTTGTTACATTATGCCGGGATTTAGTGCATTTGAGTTCTCATTGTAGGCTTAAACATATTTTTTTGTAACAAATGTGATAATTTTGGACCAGTTAAACCTGACAGTCTTTCTAAAATTACAAGAACAAGCCCTGCTTTGTTAACAAAAGAGGCTTCCTTCATTTGTGTTATGTTCGATCATCCCATGGTTTTAGTTGCGGCATCAAAGCGCCCAACACTGAAGTGTAAAGGGGGGCATGAAAAGGAAGAGGATGACATGTGGCTCGGGTCTGATGCAATTATGAGAGGCAGCCTGGTTGGGGAGTGCAGGCGGGGGAGGGGGCGGGGAGGGAAGCCTGTGGGAGGGAAGCCTGTGGGAGGCTGATGCCTTTGATGTGAGACCAGGGGGGAGTAGAGATGCGAGTCACAGCCTGCGGCAGTGAAAAGTTATGTGAATAATTAGGGGAGGAGAACTGGCAGAGGCCGGCCGAGCGCACACTGGGAGAGCCTGTGGGAGGGAGGCTGATGCCTTTCATGTGGGGAAATGCGCGTGCTTGTGGTCACGTGATTCACGTGAACTGTTGGAAATCCACTTTTTGGGAGCCTTGGGTTTAAGTCTTGGTTTGACAGCATTAAACTTGCATATTCATTCCTTGCGGAATGGAATAGGCGAGACCTAAAAAAGGTATTCCAATAGCCGTTCGATGTATTAGTGGAGTCCTAAAAACACCTACACGTGGATCCCAATCATAGAGATGCACAAGTGTAATTTCGATCCCACTCTGAGATATTGTAGGAGTGCATTACACTCATCTGTGGTCAGCACTTAAATATATCCTGTGTGATTAATGTTATTAAGGAAAATGGAGTATTGCATATTTAAAGGAGCTGATGTGCAGATTAACGAGACAATATTATTGTGTGCATAAAACGTGACAAATAAAAGTCTGTGTAACATTTACCTATTAATGGGACAGGAGAATTTATTGTTTAAAATGTGTCCCATTGTGAGGCTAATAAAATAGAATGTGCATATACAGACTAATGTTTAAACAACGTAGAATGTATTTGCTAGAATTTTTGTATCCACTGCAGGTTTGGACAAACCACAATCAGTTAGCATAGAAGGGTTTGTTTTTATTAGATACCAAGGTATGAGAAGGCAACGTTTTGCAAGGAGAAAATTAGTAACAAGCAAGGAGGTGAGTTCTCATGGAGGAGGATAAGAATGACCAAGGATGAATGAAGTTGCAACTTATCGATGTGAGAAAGGTGGTACAAGTATACAGTTGTGCCGGAATCATGGAAAAGTCCTATTGAAAGTCACGTGGTATTGTCTAACTTGGATACAATTGAAATTTTATGCTGTAACTTAGGGAGGGGCAGGAGAGACATCTTAATACTTCACAGGGAGCAGGCCTATGCGTCTGCTTGTGTGGCTTTATGCTACGTAACCCATGGTTGGAGTGCTTTCTACTTAACACGGGCAGCTTTTTAATTCCACCTTTATTAAATGCTTCTTAGTTTAGGGTTGCCCCTTTAAGGCAGTGTAGGGAGAGATAGTTGCTCATGCTTACTTTGTGGAATTTTTTGATGCAGTTTAAAACGCAAATCTTTTTTCTGATCATTAGGTCGAGCCTGGGCAGCATGTGTCCTACTCTGCGAGGCATGCTGTATTAGAGTATGTATGTATAGCCCCACCCACTCTCCGCCCAGATTTGTCATTGGCTTGTGTCATTGTCCTTGGTAAATGCTGGCTTCTGATTGGTTAATAGGCTTGTTAGCCCCTCCCTAGTACTGCCTTGCCTTCATTTGTAACCTCCCATGAGGACACCCCCATTACATGTATTGTTACTCGTATGCTTTAATTAGAGCCTGGGAGCACTATTTTCTTAATTGGCTTTCTTCTGCCTGCTATTGCAGGCAGGACACGCTCGCTATCTCAACGCCTTTTTAAAAATGTTATTTAAGCAGCACGGCTGCCTCAGCTGGAATAATGGCAGACGTGCTTTTCTTTTGTTCATTGTTTTTAGGTCTCGCCTTTTCCATTCCGAAGGAATGGAAAATGGGGAGAATTCAAGTGCTCAAAATACTTGTCCAACCAAGGGTTTTTTGGTGCGGTTTTCTTAGAGTTCACGTGGCAACAGGCACGTGCTTTTGGGCCATAAACTTTCACGGCCATCTGTTCCCCAGCTCCAGCACCTCGCCTCTCTCTCCACGCACACAGCCTTACTTGGATTTCTCCTCCTCCTCCCCAGCCAGCTTCCCTCAGGCCGTGTTCCCTCCCACCTTTCCTCCTCTCTGTCCCTTCTTTCATTCACAACTTGTTTACTATTCTAATTCCGCTTCAGCCCTTCCGGGCGGAGCCATGTGTCCGCTTTGCAGAATCTCTTTCATGCTACCCCCTCCCTTCTCCCCCCTCCTTCCTAGTCATCTTGTTTTTTTTCTCTTTGCTTGTTTGGAAAAGAGAGGCTGCAACACTTTAGTCGCCAGACTTGCTTTTGCAGTATTTTGGTAGAAGCACACCTGTGAGAAATCTTTTGTTTTGGGGGCATGTTAATGACGACATAAAGGGAAAAAAAGTGAAAAAAGAAAGAATCAGCTATATCGCAACCTTTTTCTCAGGGGCCATGAGGCAAGAGTCCTTGGTGTGCAGAGTCCTGCATTGATGCCGCTCCCCGCCCCCATCAGACCTGGCGAGAGCTTCACACTTCAATGGAATGCTCTCCCCAGCCCCCATGCCTCTTCTCTCACCCTTTCGCTTCTCCGTGATGCTTCTCCAACGCGGCTTGGCCCGTTCCCTCCCACTCGCTCGCATCCCGCCCCCCCACCAGGCTCTACTGCACAGTCAGGGAGTTGTTGCACATTCACTAAAGGTATTAACCACTTTACCGAGCAATCCAACTAGCTTTTGCCTTTTGCTTTGATTTTATAGCAGCGCAGATTTACAGTGTCCTGCATGCGCCCTGTGTGTCTCGTTCGCATCCCGCCCCCCTACCATGCTCTACTGCACAGTCAGGGAGTTGTTGCACATTCACTAAAGGTATTAACCACTTTACCGAGCAATCCAATTAGCTTTTGCCTTCTTTTTATTGCCATGCAGGGTTACAGTGTCCTGCATGCGCCCTGTGTGTCTGTCTTTGTGTATGTTGGTGCCTGCAGAACAAGCGCCAGCGGCCAATGCTTGTTTTTTTTTATTGTCGCGCGGCATTAGTGTCCTCCTGCATGCGCCCTGTGTGTCTGTCTTTGTGTATGTTGGTGCCAGCAGAACTATTAAAAAACATTGGCACACAAACTTGTTTTATTTTAATAAAAGGCATTCAGACAGATGACCACATCTTAACTTACATAATTTTTTCTGTGTGATATTTCAATACGTCGAAATACCACTTTCAGTAATGATTCAGCTACACAGTTTATCCGCTTCCAGTGTTTGTTTTTCGATTATTCAATCCCTTGCAGTTGCCACAGTAAAACTCGAAAGGGATGTTTTTATTTTGCTTAAAGGAAAATACACGATTGTTTGATAGACCATGACTTTTTTTTCCTTTTCCTTCCCCAAACACTTTGTACCTCTCAGGAAAACTGGCGCAAGTTTATTTAAGACCAACACAACCCCTACACTCACCTCGCACACACACTGCACATCAATCTCTGAGTCTGTTTCTATGGAACCCCGCCACTGTCAAGCATATACATGTGTCTGATTGCATGGGACCCCAAATAGGCAAACCTACCGCAAAGCTAAAATGTAACAGTGTTTAAAGCATTGAAAGAATCTTCGGGGTATGTCAAAAAGGTCGACACAACAAGTTTTTAATATTAACACGTATCCGCCTAAGTTTAGGGTCTGTTCAGCTTCAGGGCACTCGTTAGTTGCTAAAAATCAATTTGAAATTATGATTTCAAATAGTTTTTGTTGTGATAATGCTTTTAATATATTTGGTTGCAGTTAATTACACTCGGTGTTTTTTGAATGCTTGCGCCTAAAGAATGGTGATGGGAAAGCTGTTTAGCGTGCATTGTAATGGTGTCCGGATCGAAGTATAACTTTGTACATATTGAAATGCCTTTGAAGGCATTTGCCTTCAAAGGCTTCAAGTTAATTTGCTTTCTCACCCCCCGGTGTTTCTGGCTTTTGTCTGCTCTGCCCTATCGCCCCTCCCCGGTGTTTGTGGCTATCGTCTGCTGTTCCCTTAGGCTCTTTCCACCCCCTTCCTCTGTTTCACAGCGCTTACTGCGTATTTTGTTGTTCGTTTCCATTTGCTTTCTCACCCCCTTGTTGTTTATGGGTTTTGTTTGCTCTCCCCTCTTTTGCTTTTAGTTGTATACATACGTATACACAGACACTAAGATGCACTGAGTATCACATATATTTAAACACACTATAATGTCTGTGGTCACAGTTACCCACAGCCTCTGATCCCCCTCCTTTTCATCATGTCTTCCGCTTCCTACAAATGAATCTATATTTCTCCCGGGGGTTAACGTCTCGAATAGGGCATGTTTTTGCATACGCTGACGACAATGAACCTCATTCGTGAGTCAGGGCATGTTAGGCTAATGATGGAGTATAAGCTAATTCCACAGCACACCACAGGATCTCTTGGTCTATGTTCCAATTCGTGATAGAAAAGAACGTGATATCACATGCGCATGCAGCACTTAGACATGCACGTTCTAACAAAATGCAGAGATATCTGTATGATAAACAAACAGAATAACATGGCTTGCATCGCAGATGCTCTCCTCAAACTGCAGTTATTTGAGCTTTACAGTCACACTAGAGGAGTCATAAGTATCAAAAACTTACGTAACGAATATGAACTTTAATATCCTTTCCCTTTCACAAAATTAACGTTCCCTGGTTGTTTGCGCTGTAGCAAAGACTTCACAGAGCGAACATCCACTAAATTATAGTACAGCATTATTAAAGACGAAAGGGGGCAACTCGGGCACCATTTGCATTCGGGCATTTAAATTTGCAGCCTTCTGGGACCAGTGGATTATACCACAATGTGTTAATGTACATAAAAACGTTAGACAATAAACACAGAAATCGTACAATTGGGGATTGCATGTTGTTTAAAGACAAACAGTTAGAGAATCTGCACTTGCATTTATATTATTTTTAAAGGAAATTTAACACGAAATGCAAATGTGCCCAGACAGCGTGTGATTTTTTATTTTTTAAACAAAATCCAGAGACAATTTTGGAATGCGTGTCTGTAGGCAACTTTGTAACACATCACATGTTTGGTTTTTACACTGCGCTTAACGCAACATACACTCCAAATACCACTCAGTGCCACATAATTACACGCCACACAATTACACTCTACTGAATACAACATACACTACACACAATACCACTCAGTGCCACATAATTATATGCTACATAATTACACTGCGCTCAATGCAACATACACTCCAAATACCACTGTGCCACATAATTACATGCCACATGATTACACTGCACTCAATGCAACATACACTCCAAATACCACTCAGTGCCACTTAGTTACATGCCACATAATTACACTCTATCGCATCACCACAGCATCACTCAGCACCACCAAGGGGCACCACCACATCACTCAGGGCCAACACAGCATCTGTGCAACCATTCAACAACAACTGGTTCAAATATGTTCTCTTAATGTTTCAAGCTTTATTACAAATGTCACACAAAGATGTTAATATTTCACTTCTGTTCTTGGATTTTCGTCACAATAAAATACACTGAACATAATCTTCACAAAAGTTATTTACAAAAATTTAATCTATTGCCATTATAAATTACAATAACTTTTATTAATTAAAAAAATTTAAACCAATGGTTATTCGTAATATCAATACATCCAAGTCACGTAAACACAACACATATTGCATTACAAATGCTATAGGTGTCACATTTGCGAACGTTAAAAGTATTGTCTTTGTAAATGACAAAGCTATTAATTTCGCTATTTTCAAAACCAACACATAAATAAAAAATGTGTCATTTACAATACCAATAGCTCAAACTTTCCTAATGCGAGACCTATTGGCAACGCCAGTGCTTGTTAACAATGGGCCATGCCCGCTTCCACTTTCATAATAGCGTGCATACCGCACTAGATATGTAAAGTAGAGGTGGTGTTTTTGTTTTTTTAAGCACAGCTCGCCAAAAACAACTTTACAAAGTTTGATTTCATACTTTTCAACAGGGCGGCATACTATGCTTTCACTTTCACTGTATCGGGCGCGCTCTGTGCCTTCCAGCACTGCTGCGTCCCCGGACTCACATGACACACCTTGACCCCGCCTACACTACTCAGCAGCAGAAGCCATAGGTATTAGAGCCACCGATCCCAAATGTCATTTCGGTCGGCAGTGGTGAAGTAACTGGCACGGAAATAATCTAAATACCCTTTAAATACAGTACGTGCATGTGAAAAAGCATTTATTCAGCTTGCTTTTGACTGTTATTACTTTCTGCCGCCGCTTGCATTTATTGTCCTTGCCTTTACCTAGCGTTCTGCTTCTTTTGGTAAGACTCAAGCATGTTTGGCCGTCTTTCTAAGGCTATTCCTGCTTGATTTGGATTCATTGAAAGGCGGATGCACACACAAAAATGAACACATAAGATCTTGTGACTAATTACTTTGTTTAAAAGTAATTCAAGTTGATAGCTGTGCTGTATCATATGCGTGCAATGTGCATGTTTGATCGCACTGGCGAAATGGGAAATTCGGTGACTTGCAACATTCCTCTTTCACTTTTGATGTGAACATTGTCAGGTTAATTAATTTAAAAGGGCGTTGTGTCTCTTAGATGCAGGGTGATTACAGTGTGGAGAGAGTGAAAGGGCCACCCATGCTGGGAACTGTTTACATTTCCATACTCCGGTACTCGCTGTTGTGTCACCTTTTCACATACAGAGGCATTAATTCAATGTCATTAAAGTGTGCAAATCATTAACCGCCGTGTCCCGCCCAGCTATGGAAGAAAGGTAAGTCAACTTGTGAAAAATGTGTATTGTAAAGTAGTTCCTTGCCAGCTATGATTGGATACATTGCGCATCTGTTAGAATACATGGATAACGTGTATAACAGCCCCCCTGCCCTAATCACCGAATAATAGAAGGGCAGATGTTACCATTTACAAGCTGTCTCCTGTTTGCATATTGATGTGGAGACATTTGCACCATTCTTCCATTGAAGGAAGAGACTACATTTCACGTGCTGTCGAACAAGCTTCGGTCCCCTTTTGCATATTCTTGTACTGTTAGCCATTACATGTCAAATAACAAACACTAACATTTTCATTAGCAGTTTTCTTGCAGATTGCAGCAGATGCTTCTAGGGACTTGGGACCCACTTTGAGGCCTGGATTCCAAGTCCGGCTTCGCAATGGAGGTCGTGTAGTTGACAAATCACTCAACATCCTACATACTTCATTTTGCTACCTTCCCGGCGCACTCCAGGCTCTTTCCATTTTTCGGCAGCAGGCAGTGGGATTGTCAAAACGGTGTAGGCTGTGGGCTGCACCTGCTCATTTAATCATGCAGGTGCCATTTGGCAGCTTGCATGATAAAGTGCAGGAGCCCTCAAGAGAAAATAAACAAGAATGTTCAATGCACTAGGTCTCGCAGGTGAGAGATTTTGAGCTAATGACTTATTTATGTGTTTAAAAAAAACTGCAATAATAAAAGACCTTGTCATTTACAATACCAATAGGTCAAAGTTTTGAAAATGCAAGACCTATTGCATTGCAAATGCTTGTTTGCACTGTCATTATAGAGTTAGTTGTCTGCTTTCCATTATATAGGATTAATCTCTTCAGGAGATTTGGACTTGTGTTGTAGTTCTACATGATAATTTTGAGGCTGGTCTATATCGATTTGTTTCTAAATGTAGAATTAAATCCTACTAAACTCAAATTTAATTGTTAAATGGATTATTATTATGTGACCAAAGTGGTTACACTGTATCATAAACGTGATTGTTTTCTCCCTCTTACCTCCTAAGATGCCATAGAGACGGACATCCGCTACCTACCACCATGGGAAACAATTTCCATGCTGTGGCCTACTTAGATTGAGAAGGCCCAGCGCCAACATAAAAGAACAAGGCTCAAAACGAATTCTTTCTGAAAAAGAAATCTAACCCAGTGGAGAAGATACCCTTTAATTAAGGAAAAGTAAATACTAAGGGAAAGTAACTACAAGCATTCACGAGCCCAACTATTAAAAAAATGTCCGCGTGACTTCAACTGAGGAGTACACAAGAATGTCTCTTCAGACCTAAAGCTCCCGGGGATTCAGCCCTTTGTTAGGCAATCTTTGTTAACAAGACTCTCACTAAGACACACCCGCAGAGCTCTCGGTCAAAGAGAACATTCTTTCCATCTCCGGTTTTCTGAATGGAAAACTGAGAAGTCAGTTGATCACCCTTAGCATTACTCATAGAAAAAATGATAAAGAGCAACAACATAAAAAGCATATAATCTAGTCCCTCCGGCTGCAGCCGTCTACATTGCTCATGCACCAGGACGTGCTGGCACTGGCCGAACCTCTGCTGTGAAACGGAAATGTTCAGAGCCCCGTCAGTCCCTCCTCAGCAACCACTTGGGGCTTTAAAGCATTCAACTTGCACCCCCGGACCCAAAGCATGAGGGAGAGGCACCCATGCAAGAATAAACCCGTACAAGCACAGGCTGCATCCAGACCTGGGCCTGCTCAAACACCAGGAAATGGGAAAGTATGTCCGCAACCTTTCCTCTGGGACCCCGGCCAACCAGGGATTAACGGGCAGTGTCCAAGATGGGTTCTGTTTGCTGGTTCCGTCAGGTGTTTTACACAGTAATCATGTGCTGCCTTGGGGCTGCTTCGGAACACGGAGATGCGAGAAGCACACAGAAATGACAGAAAAAACAGGAGCCGACTGGCAGTGAGCATAGAGGCATGCATCACTGACTGACACTCTACACCTGATGGCTCCAGAATATTTCCAAGAACCCCTAAACTGCCTGGCCCTGTATGCAACTAACAGTGTGGGGCCAGGGAACATTCAGGGCCGAGAGCTTTGGTCCCGGGCAGGGGCGGCTCGTGACATTTGAAAGTGGTGAGGCGTAACATGTGTGGATGAGTTTGAAGTACTGTACTGAGTGGGCATGTTGTCTGAGCACAGGACATAGAGTAGTGGAGGAGATGAAAGGAAGTATGAGCAAAAAGGAGAGAGTATAAACTGTGTTGAAGGGCAAAATGCATATGTGAGAAATATACAGATGCTGGATTCCAGGAAAATATGTGGAGAGGAATAGGTGCACGTTTCCAACAGAGAGAGAATGCAGAGAAAAGTGGTGTGAAAGAGAGAAATGGAAGTGACTGAGGTGTTTTGAAGACTATTATCAATTACACAGACCTTATTAAAACTTAATTCACAGTTCTTCGCTCCATAGAGAACCCCCCCTCCCTGCCCCTTTCATTCCACTTGAAGCACTGTGCATACCAGGAAACTTTTCCCCCCTTTCAGAGTCGTGCAGTTTTTACCATTTTTTTGTTTAACATGAATTCAGTTGACAAGAAATTATAGTGGTCATTTTTTTGTTTTCATAATTAAAACTTAAAACTTAAAACTTATCTTTTTACCCAGGCCTTCCCCTCTTAAATCGTCCCTTGGCCCCCAGTCTTTCTCGTTCCTTGGGTAGTAGTACTACACAGCGCCATGAAACCGCTCTGTGTACGCGCGCTCTAGAAATATTTTTAAACTCAAACTCATAATTAAGGCGCTAGGAACTGCAGTGTGCAACTGCATACATCTAATAAAATATTTGCACTTTTTTATAATATTGATAGTAATGTTATCACAAAATGGGAACCGAGTTTAAAAACATTCCACCCATCTTCTAAGGATCCTCAAAGGCTCATAGTGAAAATTCAACTGCCTTTGAAACATCAAACATATAGGTCTACAGAGCAATTGCTGACCCGCCTGGATTCGCCAAACAAAGCAATGAACCCCGACTCTCCTGAAGGACTCACGTATATAAAATAGTGACGGAGCCTTTCCCCTGCACATGACCAGCAAGTGTGTGACACTCGAGACACATGTACCGAAACAGAAAGCAACAAGAAATGTAATACCAATGATACGGCACACAAAAACATACATTGGGAAGCACGGAGGAACTCTGCAGCAGGTGCTTCCCATTAAAGTTATTCCGAAACACAATACCCCCAGCTATACTGGTCACTTACTCAAAAGCTAGCCCTGCACAGAACTCTCTTACTGCTTTGCCAGCCACTCCTGTAGTGTTTATAAAGGTCCCTTTACTTAATGCTGACAGCTGCTATGCTTGAAACTCTGACAGGATCCCCGGCTGTGCGATCGAGCACTTCCCTCCTTGCTCACGCCTCACGCTTATTTTCACCCCAGTTTTAACACAAAAGACACAAACCTGGCCTGCAGTGTGAAAGGTACACTTCGTCCTTTGCTCCCCCGCCGTCACCACCAACACATGTCTATGCCGCCCTGGCAATAAATCATGTGTCACTATGAACAGACACATGTTGGGCCAAATGGCATCCAGGATTAATTAACACAGTGGGAAGCGGGATGAAATCACCGGAATTGGAGTCTGCGCAGCCTTCAGTAGCGGCTCGCCGGGGGGGGGGGTTCTCGGTGATCGCCGGGTGGGGGGGAGAATCGCGCCGGGGTGGGAGCGAGGGAATTAATTATGAGAGGAGAAACGTACCTTACAGCCGGTCCGCGACACCTCTGCTGCTCCCCTGGCTTGGCGCCTTCACTAACGGCCCTCTGGAGTGGACTGGAAGTATCTCTCAGCCAATCCTGGCGCTGCCAGCAATGCCAGGATTGGCTTGGGGCACAGGTTTCTCTTCGCCCGCAGCACGCCCATTAGGAGACCGAGGGGCTCCTAATGGGCATGCGCAAAAAAAGGAAAACACAAGTGCGCATGAGTGTGCACGGGTAAAAAATGTGCCCTCCGTCCCCCCTCATGCGCACTTGTGTTGCTGGGTATTGCACCTTGTGACAATCATGTAATCAACATTACGCCAGACCGCCCACCCCTTCATACTCTGAAGGGGTGGGCGGTCCGACGTCATGCTGACTGACATGATTGTCAGTGAGTTCTCCCTCGGCGTCTTTGAACTTGAGTAACCTGCTCAGTTTACTCAAGTTCAAAGACGCCGACGGAGCTGCGAGCGGGGGGGGGGGGCTACGCCCCCACGGACGCACCGCGCCTGGTTGCGGGTCTTCTGCGTGCAAAGGCCTTGACGTGATGCCTGGTCAGTGCACAAGTGCTACAAAGAGCCTCTAGAGTGCCCATTTCTAATTGTGCAATATGGGCTCATCTTTGGCCATTCAGGCTCTCAAGAGAGCTAACAAAAACAAGCATTGGCATAGCCAATAGGTCTCGCCTTTGGGACCTTACGTGTTTAGCCAGACCTTTTGGCTATGTTGTAGAGCATTGTGGCTTCTGTGCATTAGGTTGAAAAGTTATATTAAAAAGTGTGAAGCATTTTTACAAACAAACATTATATACAACTAAAACACCTGATTAAAAAAAGATTTTAACGTAAAAAAAATTCTTCTACTCACTGCTGGCAACTTTATCCTGCACTGAGTGGTATTGTGTAGAGTGTATGTTGCATTCAGTAGAGTGTAATTATGTAGAGTGTAATTATAAGGTGTGTAATTATGTGGCATTGAGTGGTATTATTTGGACTGTATGTTGCATTGAGTGCAGTGTAATTATGCAGCATACAATTATGTTGACATTGAAGGCTCGGGTCCTAAACCCTCCTGGACTGGACCACTGTAAATACAAGAGAAAAGAGCGTGTCCAGAAAGACTAGTTTGCACACTTTAAAGCGAATACCCTAGACTATCAATTGTAGGGTTCTTATTGCTTTATTTAGCTTATTTTAAATTATTTAGAAACAAATAAATATTTTTCAAGTCTTAGATAAGAAACCTTCCATTTACAGAACACCACATTTCTAAAAACACTTTTATACACAATGTTATATTCCACTTAAAAATGAAAAAATTCAAAGACAAAAATCATAAGTTAAACAAACTTAGACAATCGTGAAAGTACAACACCTGTCCTAGTTTTTACATAAGGCACGATTGTCTAAATTTGTTTCACTTGTAATTTTTGTCTTCGAATCTTTTCGTTTTTAAGTGTAATATACCATTGTGTATAAATGGGTTTTTGTAAATGTGGTGTTCTGTAAATGAAAGGTTTCTTTTCTAAGACATGAAGAAATATTTATTTGCTTCGCTAATCTAAATAATTTAAAATAAGCTAAATAAAGCAAAAGGAACCCTAGAATTCATGGTCCAGGGCATTCTCTTTAAAGTGTGCAAACTAGTCCTTCTGGACACACACGTTTCTCTTGCATATAATTATGTGGCACTGAGTGGTGTTGTGTGGAGTGTATGTTGCATTTAGTAGAGTGTAATTATGTGGTGTGTAATAATGTGGCACAGAGTGGTATTATTTGGAGTGTATGTTGCATTGAGTGCAGTGTAATTATGTAGCATATAAGTAAGTGTCACTGTGTGGTATTATGTGGAGTGTATTAATGTTGCATTGAATAGAGTGTAAGTATGATGAGTATAATTATATGGCACTGAGTGGTATTATATGGAGTGTATTTATGTTGCATTGAGTAGAGTAATAATGGGGCGTGTAATTATTTGGCACTGAGTGGTATTATGGGGAGTGTATGTTGTATTGAGTAGAGTGTAATTATGCGGCGTGTAATAATGTGGCACAGAGTGGTATTATTTGGAGTGTATGTTGCATTGAGTGCAGTGTAATTATGTAGCAAGTAATTATGTGGCACTGAGTGGTATTGTGTTGAGTATGTTGCATTCAGTAAAGTAATTATGTGGCGTGCAATTATGTGGCAGTCAGTGGTATTTGTAGTGTATGTTGCATTGAGTGCAATGTAACTATGCAGCATATAATTTTGTGGCACTGTGAGGCATTATGTAGAGTGTATGTCGCATTGGGTAGAGTGTATTTGGTGTGTAATTATGTGTCAATGAGTGGTAGTAGGAGTGTATGTTGCATTGGGTGCAATGTCATTATGTAGCATATAATTATGTAGCACTGTGTGGTATTATGTGGAGTGTATTTAGACCTATTGCATTGCAGATGCTTGTTCCTTCTTCCGTTACTGGTGCGCACTCCTCAGACCTACGTATTTATGCATCGGTAGAGTCCCAAAGTGGCTGCGAAGGAGCGACCCTTGGGTCCGGCTCCTGTCAGCTGTTGTCACCTTAACCCCTTACATGCTGGGCCGATTTTCCTCGTGTGCTAGGCTTTTAAAGAATCAATGGCTTTATGACGGCCCCCAGCCGTCATCAGCACACGAGCACTGTAATGCATGACGGATGGGGGCCGTCATCAGCATGGAAGGGGTTGAGGTGATGACGCGTTCTCCAGTGCTTACTTGTCTGGGTCTATGGGGGCTTACTCTGCACTTTTGAGATTGTAGTTCCTGCGACTGAGTATTTGGAGAGACAGCCAGAGAAAGAGATCTACAGCCTGCTTTGCTGCTGAGCAACGCCCGCCCAGAGTGAACCATCTTTCATTGACTGGATCTTAATTGCATTTATGTAGCGCCTTGTACCTCTGCGGGTTCTTCCGAAGGCTTACCACAGAGAATGAATGAGGGAAACAGGGTAGGGGGAGAGGACTTGTGGGTGAGCGCAAACTCCACCCGGAGGTTTCAAAGCGCTTGTTGGAAAATAATAAAAGATTTTGGATGAGTTTGAAAGTGAGAATGCCGAAAGGGGGAGGGAAAATTGACAAGAGGGGGGGGGGGAGAGCGAGAGATTTAGAGAGAGATTTAGAGAGAGAGTTTGAGAGAGATTGAGAGAGAGAGAGATTGACAGATTGAGAGAGAGATTGACAGATTGAGAGAGAGATTGACAGACAGATTGAGAGAGAGAGAGAGAGAGAGAGAGAGAGAGAGAGAGAGAGAGAGAGTGAGAGTACGAGATTTAGAGATTTAGAGAGATTTAGAGGGTGAGCGATTTAGAGAGAAACATTTAGAGAGATTTAGAGAGAAAAAGATTTAGAGAGAGAATTAGAAAGATTTAGAGAGATTTAGAGAGAGAGAGAGCGAGAGAGAGAAAGAAAGAGCAAGATTTAGAGAGCGAGAGATAGAGATTTAGAGAAAGAAAGAAAGACATTTAGAGAGAGAGAGAGAGAGAGAGAGTGAGTGAGGGGATTGGATTTTAAGAAATCAGCAATGAACGGGACAGTAGGTGCTTGCTCTGGACTGTGCATAGGGGCCGGGCGGAGAAGGGGAGGAGCTTCGCTGATCAGGACAGAAGATAGGTGGAACCCTTGGATTGCCCATAAGAGCTAACTGCTCAAAAATCTACACGGAACACTAGGGACGAACTGCTCAGGAGTGTGCATGAAACAGCAAACTGACATATCAGACTTGTGCACCTAACACAGCAGACAGACTGCTCAGGATTGTGCACCTAACCTAGCAGGCTCACTGCTCAGAATTATGCAAAAATGGAGAAAAAAACAAGAAACCGAAATATAGCAATAAGCAACAGAAATGACAAGTCCAGCTTTGCAAAGGGCCTTCCACTGTTCGGCAACCAGTGTCACTGCATTTTAGTATCTTTTGAACCGTGTGGGCTAGAAACAATTTTTCTGGGATAAAATCTCCAGATTATATGGCAGATGAGTGCAAAGTGGGAAATACGGTAAATCTATAATTATGTCAAAATCGCAGAGGACGCACAATCGCATAATTTCACTGGTCCCGAGTATAGGGTAAAAGACTAAACATTATTCCAGTTTCCTCAACCCCGGGATCTAGGAAAAATGTAAATGGAAGAATGTTTTCGTCCCAAATAGAAACCACAAACTTTACAGCTGACCAAGGGAAGAAACAATTAAGGGGCTGGCTCAATATCATAGTCGGTATCCAGAAATAGACAGAGCATTTAAAGCAAGTGAAGAACTTTAATTCCAAGCACAGCTGGAATGCTCCAACTAATTTCACAAACAGAAATGAACTGTAATGTAGTTCCATTTATACAGTGCCGACTACCCCACATGAGGCGCTGAAGTGCTCTGCACCATACAGCATGCTGCTCCCGAACCCAAGTTTGGTGCCTAATCCTGTGGTTATTAGGATTAGTCTTGGGTCTCAGGAAAGCCATTCCATGCATTACTCCAGTTTGTTTACTGTAGATTTAATAAATAAGAGTTAGGTGTGATCATGTGGGGGGAGGGCAGGGCAGTGAAAATATTGTCGATTTAACCCCTTGGGTGCTCATGACGGCTCCACGCCGTCATGAGTCACGGAAGGCATGTGCTCATCAAGGTGTGGAGCCGTAATACTGCTCCGCCCACGCGGCACTAATTCCCCACCTGTGCGGGCGAATTAATGAGTGGGCGGGGTCATGACGGCACCACGCCGTCATGAGCACACGCCGCCCGTGACTTATGACAGCATGGAGCCTTCGTGAGCACCGAAGAGCCACGCCCACCCCCTTGCGCCGCAGAGGAATTTGCGGCACAGGGAAGCGGTTAAAAAAATGTAGAGTGAAATGATGGCACTTTGTACAAATACAATAATAAAGATTACTGTAAACATGCATGTGACAAAGTAGGCTGTGCTCAGAAAGAGGACTCACACAGTGGATGTAATTTAAATAGAGGGTCATTTTAAAGAAATTAAGAGGAGAGTTTTTCATGCAGGGTTTTGGGAATACAGCAGATACATTTTGAAATTCAGGCAGTCTGAGGATGCCAAACAATAGAAAGAAACATCTGCATGTGAGACAGGGCTATGTTCGGTACTTTGATGAGCACTAAAATAGGTGAGCAGTCAATCAGTTGGTAGGCTACATCTAGACCACCGCTTCAGCAAGGACAGCTAGTCAGGTCGGAAGTTGGAAGAGTAAGGTAATGCGAAATGGCTGGGCACATATCCAGGGAAATATCGAGAGCTTAAGGCTGTGCTCAAAGGAAGCAGTAACTTTATGATCACAGCAGCATAAGAGAAGATACAAGGTAAATAATGCACACACCGAAAAGGAAATTCTGGAAATGCAGGTGAAAATATCCTCTAATGTTCAGTCTTAAGGTTTGGCTCTCAGTATTAATTAGAAGAGCAAAGTGTGATCCCTTTTGAAGTGGTCTGTCCCCAATTGCCTATATCAGGAAGGTTGGTGACAGCCAGGTTCAGAAATTACAAACCCCCTTGTGCTTCTGTTGTGGGCATTCCCTTCTGGAGACAGGCCCAATGCTCCCTGCTTTGAGAAGCATCATCCCACATAATCAATACCTTAGAAATAAAGTGGAGAGGGGATGCAGGGCGGAGCTGTTCAGCAGCAATAGGACAGGAAGGCCGTCTGCAATCCCAAAACACCCTTAGGACATCAAAACAACAGCACTGCATGTCGCAGGCAGCGAAGCACAGGATCCTCACTGTCCCTCCAGTGTTCAATGTTTTAGCCTGTATTTACAAGTATCACCGTCACACTCCCCAAATGGTGCAAACATTTGAGGGCGATGGTCTATACTGCCTTTCAACTATACCACACGTTTATATTGTCATATATGTTGGACTGCAAGGCACAGACACTCCATAAATGCGTCACAAAACTGGGCTAAATGGTGTAAAAATTATTTGTGATGCAACCATGGCAGATGGACCTCCCCAGAATCCTAACGCTGAGCACTGTGTAATTCAGGGCTGGTAACGCATGAGCATGGCATTTTCAAAGTCCTTTTCCTGTCAGGATGGAACTAGCATCCCACACCATAGCGTTTCAAGCAATAGAATGGACTGTAAACTGAGGGGGCATGAAGGGCTACAATACAAACTCTATTGTTTATGCATCAGGCTTGAACCACGTGTGCAGTGATCCGAAATAGACAGTTCAATGTTTTGAAGTAATAGGTCAGACTCCCAAATCAAAGCAGAATGAACAGCCGGTCGTGTTTTGAGTGCTCTAGTAGTGGAGTTGACTATTCACTATGTTTTTACAACACTAGGTCCACATATTCCCGGGTAAAGTGGTAGATATTATGGACCCTACCAATGTACATACACATTATATATATAAAAAAGAAAGGTTAAAGTAGCTTTAACCACAGACATTCACCAGTTATAGTTACAGTTATCTCAGGTAACTACAACATATGTCCTAAGGTAACTATAACTTGCGCACCACCATGCATAGTTGTCTCATGAATAATTTCATAGCAAATGTTGCAGTGTGCTTATCAATGATGTAATTGAAGATGCCATGAGTGATATAATATGTGGGGTAATTAACAGTGCATGGTGAGGGCGTGAGTTAGTTACTTTAGGGCACAAGATTTTTAACCGGAGGTAAGCCAACCCCTTGCCGGGCAAAGCCGGGGCTTCCTCTCCACACCCAATCCCCTATAAAGCAGATCTTCAGATCTATCATCTTTCTCCAAAAATTACCAATAATTTTAATAAATATACATTTTAATAATGCACACGATTACCCCTTTCGCTGCTAGGCCCCCGCCGTCCTAAGGCTTTTTTTTGGCTTTTGGGGATAGTTCGCGCTTATGCCTCCATAACTTTGTGACGCAAAATGTGGTCCACTTTTTCCAACATCCTGGGGATTCTAAAGGTACCCAAAGTTTGTGCGATCTTACGGCGTCTTTCCCGACACTTAAGGGAAGGTCGTGTCTTTCCTTATACATTGGGGGTTATATATGCCCAATCGGTTTTAAGTTGGATGATCCTTCATTTAGGGTGACCCAGACTTTTCACACTTTTCTCTCGCTCCCATCTCACCTTTAACAGTATAGGTACTTGTGGAGGGGATTTGCTTTTGATTGGCGCTACATTGAGAGGGTCGCCATTACAGTACATGGGACTACCCTAAAGACAAGTTCACGCAGAGCAAACGTCGAGTTATGTGAAACAAGGGGTGGATCCATATACCCAAAAGATCTTTCTATATCTAAGACTACCCTGTTATTTACCATCTTTGAGCCCTGAAGAAGTTCCAGAAAGGAACGAAACGCGTTGGCGGAGGCCTTTTAAGAATTTTTGAAACCAATAAAAAGGGATTTTTTTTTTTTAATATAAAAGCTCTCTGGACTGATTCTTGGTGCAGTCTCTGTTCCGAAAAGTTTGTAGATTTGCCTGGAAGGAATCGAGAAATTAGCCAAAATATAACTTAGCCCATTTTCCCTATTTTTTGTGCTTTCAACCTCCTTTCAGTTTGTGGTGGAAACGGATGTGAAACCCATTGTGAATCCTAGAAAACTGTACATTTCTGAAAACTAGACAGAATTTTTAATTCCGCAAGGGGTCACTGCATAGAACTTTCAAGATTTTTTAAAAAAACTGTTGAAAACTAAAAGGAACAAATGTCTGTTTGTGACAAAATTTTCATTTGTAACTTCTCGTCACGGTGGCAGATTTACGAAAGCAATACTATTATATCTCCTAGATCTTTCTGGTTGTGGGGATATATAGTGTTTATGGGTTTTACAAGAACTCAAGGTGCCCAGAGCCAATAACGGAGCTACACCTTGCAACAGATTTAGGTCTTGGATGTAAGCAGCACGTGCGCCATCTACTTCTTGGTTTCAGTCTGCCCATAGTCTTCCCACTTGCTGGTTCACTCGTCACTCCATTCTTTGTTCTTCCCATTTGTCCATGGTATGCCTGCATCATGCCTCTTCCAAGGATTAGCCATCCCTGAGAGCAGCAACCAACTACTCCTAACCATATGCAGCGGCCATGTTGAGCCATGTTGCCGACACCTAGAAAACGCAAGGGGGGGGGGGGGGGTAAGCAAAGTACTCTTGATGCAGAGTATTGCTAAGGTGGTTGTCATCAGTGGAAGTGTCCTCACCGACAGCGGACTTCTAGCCGCCTCGTCACTGGATGCCGCTCACTAAACAAAGAGTCAGACTGAACCTCTCAATCAGCAGAAGGTAATGCCTGCCACAGGTACCCAACAGGACAGGAATCTGGTGTTCTCTACGGGTCCCATGAAAACGGACAGTAAGAAACAATCTTCTCGCTCTCCGATCAAAACACTGTGGCAGGCAGGACCCGGTCAGTGGTTATGGTGATTTGCCTAAATTCGCTAAGCGTTTCCCTCCTTATGGATTTATCAAGATCTAAGAGGTGTTTGGTGCCGAGCCGGGTCAGAACATGAAATCATCTTCATTTCTTGCTTTTAGCCACAGTCCCCAGGTCGAACACGGGGTCATTAACACAGAGTATTTCTTGTACGCCCTTCTTCAGTGTGCAAGTCCACTATTTTAGACTGAAGAACTGGGCTTTTAGAACCCAGCAGCGCCAGGGGCACGCCCAAAGTCTTCGGATTCACCCATCTTGGTTTACAGAGACACGGAATACTTCTGGGTGGCGTCAGAGATCAAGTTTATTACCTGCAGCCAGTAACAGTGATCCTCGAAATACAGCATGGAAGTATTTCAGGAGACTGCTCAAATTCGTAGAGCAAGACATCTCCTTTTATACACAATATTCACATTTACAACATACTCCCACTGCACAAAAATCTGACCAATAAGGTACATTCTCAAACAAAGTATCACATGACGAAAAACTCAGTTTGCAACATCCCAACCCAAAGTTAATCATTGGGAATGTCCCAAATCCAATCTCCACAAGCAGGACAAACCCATAATTAAAAGGCACAATGCATGTAATAAAGAACATAGGAAAGGAAACAATGTCTGATAGTGAGCAAGATAAGGCATGTGTAAGAAGACTAAAAGTTAACGATGTCCTGAACAATGATTGGCAATCTCAGACAACGATCAAACCAGGGAAATTGACTCAGCAGGGTCAGTTTCAGGTGAAGGAATATGATCCTTGAAATTCACCTCGGAGTCAAGACCCTGTTAATGTATACCAATACATTACCAATACATGAAGGCCAGGCCGCTTCGTTCATTCGACCATATTCGTCGGCCTGCGTGATGGCAAGACAAAATGGAGACTCAGAAACAAAATGGAACCCATGTGAGACGAAATCTCCAAATACATGGTGAACTCGCTAGCTAACGTGATGAATTCACTCCACATTAGCCGCATTCACTAAATACGGTCCAACATCACCAAAATCGTTACGGAACCATGACCTTACGTAACAAGGCCCGTTTTCACAGAACCACAGATCCCTCCTTTTGCCATTACGTAGGCAATCACCTAAACTCACGTTAATCTGAATCTAGGTCTATATAAATCTTCATCAGACCATCAAGGTGTTGCTGGAGCATCATCCTATTACTTCCTACTTTTCTCGAGACAGGTCTCCGCACACACGTAGTAGCACAAAGACCACAAACGGCGGGAGCACACTGGATGCAAGGACAACAGGAGAAAAGAATAGCTAAAACCATACCAAGTAAAATCAGAACTTTCCATCCCCATTTGGACAACAGTCCCCAAAACCATCCAATCAACAACCAGTTTCCTTCGTCTACATGAATAGACTCAGAAACTTTATGCAATCTGGAAATGGCTTGGTACACTGTCTGGCATTATCTGGTATGTAAACACAACAACTAAATTGGATCAATTTGCATACCCCTCCTCTATCTGCAAGTATGACATCTAACGCAATACGCATCTGCAATGTCATAACACGATCAGCTTGTAGCTCCACTGTAATATTGCTGAGAGCACCTGCAGTTTCATTGATGGTGGCCTCAACCACTCTCGTAAGCTGTCGTATATTCCTACTATTGGCCATAGGACCCCAACAGTGTAGGAAACCCTTGAAAAAATCTCCTACATCCTGTGCTGCGGTATCTTCCTGATCAAAGACACCCCTAACATATCTTATCCTGTGATAATCCAAGGACGCCGTGTACGTAGGGGGAAGCAAAAACGCCACATAACATGTGCCTGAAAAATCAGGTGGCAACCATGTGTAGGCTCTGTCGTGACATACAAAATGTGTACCTTTAGCTGGCACAAACGGAGGAGAAGTCTGGGATGCAAAAACCTAGGTTTGAGCACACACACTCTCACCTAACTGAGCTCTCGGATTTCGACCATTACCACGTAAACAAAAGTGGCCTCGATGGGGTACGATCCAAATCGGGGGAGACCTCTTCAGTCTCTCCTTCTCTGTCAAACTAGTGCTATACCCAGTGACATTCAAACCAATATATGCCTGCGCCTCATCCTTAGGGATAGCATTGTATGCATCGATATCTCTGATCATATCTACTATTCACTTTATCAAAGCACTATTGCTCGGGTTGTCTCTCATGGAACGCATAGGGTATACCTCATTCGCATAAATGAACATTGTCTGAAAAGCCCACACAGACCCATTAGAAGAAAAAGGCAAAACCAGATATGGCATACCTCTATCTGTCGTATGAGGCATAAGACCACATACCCAACAATTTGTAGAATGGACTACCAACTGATGCTGGTGGAACAGCTGTATATATGAGTTATTAACGAACTCCGATCTTCGTGTCTGTTCATGTTCAGGCAACGTATAGAATTTGTGCAAAGAAACAGTAGTAGAAGTAAGCATAGGTTGAGTAGTGGGTGCAGAAATCAACGGTGTAGCATATACAATCCAACCCACACAAGCCAATGTGATACTTAAAAACACAAAAGAACACAGTATAATAAAACATTTGTTATGAACCAATGTACATAATAAAGGGTATGTATGTAACCTGCACACACCAGTCTATAAAACCTAAATTCAATTTTTTTCAACAAATTGGTGCAGACCTGCTGCCCGACTAGCCCCTGTCAGGTCTCTAAATTAATTGAACATTCAGACACCACTTTGTCTCATGCAGGAGTGCACTGTTCAACCTTGCTCAGGTGCACAAGAGTTTTTAACCACTCTTTCAAGTCGTGTGCTTCAATGTAAACATATGAAATTAAACCTTCATGGATTCAATTATACCAATATCATTATGATGAAGAATAAAAAGTTCAACATACTTAGAATTCATTGTTTGGTTACTGTTGATTTTCGACAGTGCATAATTTTTCAGCTCTTCTCAGCTTATTTTTACAAACATATTAACAATTGATTTTCATTGAAAATACGATTCGAATGTTCCTGACAAAATATCTCGCTAATGCAAAAACAAGACTGCAATTTCATCTGAACTTGCACCGACTCCCAATGCATTTTGATGCCTCAGCATCTTTGTCAGGGGAATTACTGTGTAAAAAAATAATTATGTGAGAGATTGTAACAATGTATCCTTATATTATCGCTTATCAGTTTATACACATATATTATGTAAGTACACACATTACCTATATTTTCTATATCAACTACATTCTCTTGCTGTATCCAAACATACCAGCTGCCTAAGCAATTGTATTATAATTCATACTGTGGTATGCCCTATACATGCCATCAAGTCCAGACTAGTGCAACCAACGTGTGTGTCACATGAATCGAAAACATGATTTTACATAAGTAAAAAATAAATAAAAGTAAGTGAACGTACCCTCCACTCGGGTACTATGTTGTTTATATCCAAGTTCCGTTAAATAAACGATTGTTCCTGAAAACCAAAAAACGGAGCTAGCATGAATCTGTCTGTCCGTGTGAAATAACCACTACTGTCTTACATCGACATGGCAGCATTAACCACTTACTTCCTGCTTTCAATGCGTTGGACTCGACCCTTCTGTATTTCAACTGTTCTACCTACGAAACAGAAAAACGAGCCTTACTATATGCGTATGCGTCTTCTAATTTCTACAAAACATTGTGGTCCAGTAATCGTAATCCTTCTCGCCCTGTAAAGTACCTTAAAAGTCCTTCCAACTTGTAGACACTGTCTCCTCCATTTAATCAAATGCGCGATGAACAGCCGAACTTCGGCATAGCATGACGGGATGTAATTTAAAACCCGTCATTCACATCGGACAGGTGTCCCCGCCCCCTTTCTTTCTCCCGACCTCCACAGGTAGTATCTTCGGTATTTCTAATTGTTTCTGAATTCCTCACCAGGATGTAGTTTACAAGTGTGAAGAAATACGATTGTGAAAGATGTGTGTTTATATTATATTTCGAAGATAAACACCGTATCTAGTAAACAAAGCGCCCAGCAGTGCTCATAGAGAGAGGACAAACATGTTTACAAACACAAACCCGACGAAGACTGTCACGGTTCCAGACCGCCCTAATGCAAACTACTCTTGCCCCTCATCGGCTGTTCGGGTGTATCGTGAATAATCTAAAGTGCAACCCATGTATGCAATATGTATAACTCCATGACACAGCAACGTGAAGAATATGTACAGGTGCAAATACCAAAAAATGAAGAGTAAAAATAATAATAATAATAAGGATAGTCATGTACACAAGCGTTGATGGCGCTTAACCTCATCAGAGCTTCGAACGTTCAGCGCCCAGTGCTGAACGTTCGAAGAACGAATGCTGGCTCGACGGCCAACGGTCGTGCGCAGCACTGGGGGGTAGTGCTCCTGACGACCGTTGGCCGTCGGCAGCAGTTAAGGGGCTATTCAAAACTTAATCCTGTATTGACAACTCAATTATTACCACAGGAATACAGAATTAAATTAAGACGTTATACTTTCATAAATAACACGCAAATTAAATTTTGTCATTTAGCCCACCTGGTTTAACGGTGTTCAGGTATCTTATCCAAAATGTCTCTCTCTGGGCTATTCTCATGTTGGGATCCACATGGGGCTTAACCAACACCTGCTCGAGTACAGTAAATCTTAGTTGGGGGATGGTGTGCTGCCTCTCTTTCCAATGTTGCGCCAGACTTGACTTCCCATTACTTAGCCTTATATTTGATTTGTGTTCCGTGATCCTGATCTTAATTTTCCTTGTGGTTCGGCCTACATAAACTAGGCCACACGGACATTTAATGGCGTATATCACTGAACTTGTATTGCAGTCGGAAGTGTGTCTAAGTTTTATATGTTTTCGTGTGTGTGGATGTGTGAATGTGTCTCCCATCAGTACATTTCCACAGTGTCCGCAATTAAAACATTTGCGCATCCCTTTGGCCTTTTCTTGTATTGTCTTCGTATCTTTTTGTTTCAACAGTTCCTTAAGGTTTTTGGATCTTGACAGTGCAAATATAGGTTTATCAACAAATACTGTTCTGAAGTCTTCTTCCTGCTCAATTAACTTCCATCTCCTCATTATGCATTTCTTGATCTTGGATGTGAGCGTCAATTGCTTCAACACACATACTTCTCTCCTTGTTGGTGTTTTCTGAACTTTCTGCAGTAGGACTTCTCGTGTTCTAGATGAAACTTTCAGTTTTGCTTCAGTAAGTACCTTATCTGGGTATCCTCTATTACTGTATTGTTGCACCATTTCTTCTATGTCCTCCATGGCCTGCGATTCATCACTGCTGATCCTCTTTATTCTGATGAACTGTGAAAATGGCAGATGATTCTTCAGATTTTGCGAGTGGAAACTGGAGTAATGCAAGGCATTGTTTCTGTCAGTTGGTTTCTTGAATAATTTTGTTGTGATTTGATCTCCTGACTTAGTTATGGTGATGTCCAAAAAATTGATGGTGTCCTGATCAATGTTGTTGGTGAATTTGATCCTAGGATGACATCCGTTCAGAGTTCCAATGGCCTCTTCCAACTGTGTTTTGGTCCCTTGCCAGACTATCAAAATGTCATCTATATAATGAACATACAGTTTCAAATGATCTGTCCAGTTCAGATTCTCCATGATGTGTGAGTGTTCAAACTTAGCCATGAAGATATTGGTGTACGCAGGCGTCCCCGTAAATCCCATGGATGTTCCCGTCTTCTGAAGGTAGAACTTGGATTGCCACGAAAAGTATCCGTGATAAAGACAAAATTGTAAAATCTCCAATAAAAAGATGTTCAATGACTCTTCATACTCACTTCTTAACAACATCCACTCAACCGCTTCTATTCCCTCCACGTGGGGGATTGACGTATAAAGTGCAGTCACGTCGATAGTGGCCAGCCAAGTTTCGCTCTCACTCGATATTGTTACATTGGCAAGTTTGTTCAGACAATCCGTGGTGTCCTGTATATATGATACCCACTGTTGTACCAATAGTTGTAAATAGTGGTCGAGGAATCTTCCTATAGGCTCATGAAGTGAACCGCATCCCGCCAGAATGGGGCGGAAGGGAGGGTCTCGAGCATCTTTATGCAGTTTGGGTAGCATGTAGATGTGAGGTCTTTTTGGATATTCCGTGATTAAATATCTGTACGTCTTTTCGTTGATCCATCCTAGGTCCTTTGCTTTCTTCAGAATATCATGTAATGTAGTTTGGAAGGTCAATGTAGGGTCTGTATCCAGAGCAATGTAGGTGTCGGTGTCTTCCACATGGGATGAGACTTTTTGATTGTAGTAGATGGTATCCATTACCACCAGGGCTCCTCCCTTATCTGCCGCTTGAAATGTTAAATCCTGGTTGTTCCTTAATGTCTTTAAAGTTATCAATTCTTTTTTAGTCAAATTCATGTTCTTAGGTACATTCTTGTGTGTCTCTACCAGATCTTTTTTCACTAGTAGCTCAAATAAATCCAAAGTCTTGTGTAATGTAGGAGGGATGAATGTGCTTTTTGGTTTAAACACCCTCGCCGAGGCATCGGTGTTGGGCACTTGAGGTACATTGTGAAAGAACCATCTTAGACGCAGTTTCCTCGTGAATTTATATAACGCTATTTCCGTCTCCAATGGGTTGTGTTATATGTGGGTATGAAAGACATTCCTTTGTTAAGAACTTTCAATTGATTGTCAGTGAGTTCCGTACTTGAAATGTTTACCACCAGATCTTCTAGCGGTTTCTCCCCTTCGGCTTGGACTTTTTTTGTTGTTGAGCCTTGTCCCCTTCTGACTCGTTTATTCTGCTTGCTTCGTCCTCTTGAGGAGGATGATCGCTCCTCTGGCCTGCCTCTAAAAAAGGCTCCCTGCTGGACCCACTGGTGGATGCTCCATTGCCAGTCGTCGATGTAGATCAGATCTATCACAGAAAACCAAGCAGCAGAAGCAGGGATCATATTCAGTAAAGCAGTAATGTCCGGGACAACAGGAAACTGCGGAAGCACGATCTTATTCACTTCTCGAAGGTCCATCACAAACCGATACACAGGTGGCTGAGAAGAGTCAGTACGCTTAAGGACAGGCAGAACTGGACTGTTACATTACCTCTCGTTTCTTCAATCACATCTTTCTCAACCAAATCATAGATAATCGCTAAAAGAGCTCTCTCACCATCGCTCGATATTCGGTATTGTGGAATGAGAGGCAACTTAGCCTTTGCCTTGAGGGTAACAACATATGGTGGAATCTGCAAAAGGCCAACATCATTTGGACCCGTAGCCCAAAGAGTATCAGGGAGAGAACGCAATTCCAGTGGAAGCCGATCTTTAGACAAATACATCGGAGAAATCACTTTCTCACCCAGCGTAAGATGTACTCCCGAAGGAGAACAATACAATGTCGCATGCAATCTTTTCAACAAGTCCAAACCCAACAGATTCTCACCACAACCGGTCGTTAGAATTAGCGGTGCTTCCAACTCACAAGGCCCAACGGAAAGAGACAAAGGACAAGAAACCGGGTTACTAGCTGGGGCGCCAGAAAATCCTACCGAAACATTCGTCAAGCCAGACAAAGGTGCGCCAGGGAGTTTAGAGTGCATGATAGAACT
This sequence comes from Lissotriton vulgaris, assembly GCF_964263255.1. Lineage (NCBI taxonomy): Eukaryota > Metazoa > Chordata > Amphibia > Caudata > Salamandridae > Lissotriton > Lissotriton vulgaris. Next base: position 1,825,220,392 of record NC_141687.1, on the reverse strand, counting down.
CTTTGCCGCACCAGTATCCAAAAGAAAAGGTTCTGACACACCTGATGTAATCACTCTGGTCTACTGGAACTGACACTACTCCCTCTCTTTGTCTATGGCTGTCCTAGTTATCATTAAAATCAGCATTCTCACTTTCAACATAATAATCATCAGCATAATATTGAGCCGACTGACCAGACGAAACATTCTGTTGATCAAAACAATTCATAGAATTCTGAGGGGGAAAGGAACGTCCATTCTGGGGGAACACACCACGTCCTCTACCCCTAGGGACTTGCTGAACACGTCGACCTCTCACACCAGATGCACCATTCGCGCGTTGTAGCAGAATCGGACAACTATGCTTGAAGTGGCCCTCCTCCTTACAATATGCGCACTGATTAGGGCCTACCGGAATTCGCTGCGGAAAAGACTCAGGCTTCTGCAACACTCTCTGAAACTGTGGAGGTTGCTGAAACTCACGCTGATTAAAGCGAGGCGGATACACCTGATGCAAAAGAACCGTAGTCTTCAATTCTTTAGTCTTTTTCTCTGCTTTATCTTTCTCATCTTTATCTCTGTTCTCGTAATATTGTGCAGTAGTCAATATCTGGGCCGAACAAGAAACAGCCCATGAACTCTGAGTCCTTCGAACTTCTTGCAAAGCTCGGGGAGTAAATTATAGATAAACTTATCCACAAACAACCTATGGCCACCTTCTGTACTCATATCCTGACCACTATGATCGATAAACGTCTCTTCAAACCTAGTGAAGAAATCAGACACATGCTGCTAACTTATCCCAATTCACTCGCACAGGAGGCATCAGAGTCTTCAATAAATTAATAAATCCTACCCAGTAAATCCGCAACTAAAGGCTCAGGTTTAACCCCTCCTACCTGTCGACCATCTGCAGCAACAATATTAACCCACGTATCTCCTAACTCTACTGCATGATCTTCATGACGGATCTTCGCCCACAAAGGTTGAGGGACTACATTCCCCAATTACATATCTATATCAGCTAAATTCATTACACACGCATAAACTGTCTGGGAAAACTCTTTATAATAACCTGCAAGATTTTTACGGGGGTCAGGTAGAGTCTGTTTAACACCTTGGCTGCTATGGATTTTCCCCTCCTGTCCCGTTACTCCAGCATTCCCATTGTTTCATGACGAGCTCAGCTCGTCATGAGCACACGACCAGTGTACTGCATGACGAGCTGAGCTCGTCATTAGCAGCGAAGGGGTTAAGAGCCAAGACTTCAGCTCTCTTCCAAGGAACATGCACCCAAACACGCTGAAAATGAGCCGGTACTCCCAGAATACCCTGATTTACTGCTTCACTTTTCTCCTAACAGAAGGATCAGGTTCAAACAACGACTGAGAAGGAAGTCTACACCTAAATGCAAGAAGCGTCTCTACCGCTTCCTCAACATCGGGACCCACTATCGTCCCTTTAGCAAAGTCGGACTGAACATTAAGTAACTACGATGGAATCGGACCCAATTTAGCATCGTCCCACTCTTCACGAAGGGAAGTACACATAACATCAAAAACATACCTTTGTTTTGGCGCTTCCCACTGTAGGAAAACATCCATAACCGCTAGCAGATCATACCTGGAGGCATTCAAAACCCATCTACGAGCAAGGAGATCTAACACAGTCCGCTCCTCGGAAATAGGGAGCTGAATACACGTTTGTTTCCTCACCGAAACTGGGGTCATATTAAACAATCCAAAAAGAGGAGACAAAAGGCTAGTAACAGTCTCAGTCATTCGTTGTCGATTAGAAGGAGAAGAAGTCGACATAAGGACAGGAGACAAAGTATTCTGAGACGACAAAGACATAGGGTCAGTCGGAAAGGAAGTTAAAGGCAAAGGAGTAGAAGGCAAAGCAGTTTGAGGCAAAGTTGTAAGCAAAGCTGGCGGCCCTAGAGAAGGCTGCGCCAGAGGCGGGAGAACCAACTGTGGAAGAACGGGTGGCTGAACAACAGCAGGAGGTTGAACAACTGGGGATTGCACAACTGGGGGGTTGCGGAGGTGCCGTAGCACTCTGCACATAAGGGGGTGGTGAACTCAACAAATGCAACATCAAAGGATCCTTTTCAGGGTCCTTAGTCACATTCGGGAGAAGAGGTGGCAAAGCTGGATAAAATGTATCAATGGCCAGGCAATGTTGTCTGACTGACACCTCAATTGCACGATCTTCTTCATCTTCTTTAAACTGCCTCGCAGCTTGCATTATCGACATATTCTTCTCTTTCCCATCTCTTTTAGCTTGCATAATTTCTCTCTGTTTGGCTTCCTTACGCCAGAGGCGGAAAGAGTCAAACATCGCCGGCCGGGCTTTCTTCTAAAATAGCTCAACTTCCAAATTATCTAAAATATCTGATTCGAAACTACCATTTTGCGGCCATTTTAAGACCCCATCTTTTCGTGTATAGCGGACCCATACTTAATTATACGTAATGGGACCCACTCCATGCTTTGAATAGAGCTCATAAGTCGGAGTTCCAACCGGAGGTATCGGACACGAGTCCTCCAATCTGGAAATCCCTGTTGCAACTACAACAAAACAAATTCTTAAGTTTGCTAAGACTAGGCACCTTCGCTCACTAATCTAGCTTCAAACTTCAAGGGGTTCTCTCACACGATATACTCGCAGATGTACGAGCCCCTCGGCTTTGGCATTTGCAGAAGCCAAATCAGAGAACCCAAGAAACAAAACCAAGTCGTGGGAGCGACTCACTTATACTTAACCAAAATGTCTTGTCACGCCACAAGAAGACAGTCTATCGTCTCGCTCTACAAATCATCACAAAAGGGTCCAAGACAGGGCGACAGTCAGGGCAGCAGTCCTTCGAAGCCGTCTGAAAGGGGAAGCCTCGCAGCAAAAACCTTCAGTCCACATTCGACATGTCGGGGTCGATGAAGTGGGAGCCCTCTTCCAGAATTTCCTCACGACGCTCCTCACAATCTTCGGGCTTGGACCGGTACCGCTGAAGTGGCCCCACGTGGGCGCCAACTGAAGAACTGAGCTTTTAGAACCCAGCGGCACCAGGGGCACGCCCAAAGTCTTCGGATTCACCTGTCTTGGTTTACAGAGACACAGAATACTTCTGGGTGGCGTCAGAGACCAAGTTTATTAGCTGCAGCCAGTAACAGTGATCCTCGAAATACAGCATGGAAGTATTTCAGGAGACTGCTCAAATTCATAGAGCAAGACATCTCCTTTTATACACAATATTCACATTTACAAAATACTCCCACTGCGCAAAAATCTGACCAATAAGGTACATTCTCAAACAAAGTATCACATGACGAAAAACTCAGTTTGCAACATCCCAACCCAAAGTTAATCATTGGGAATGTCCCAAATCCAATCTCCACAAGCAGGACAAACCCATAATTAAAAGGCACAATGCATGTAATAAAGAACATAGGAAAGGAAACAATGTCTGATAGTGAGCAAGATAAGGCATGTGTAAGGAGACTAATAGTTAACGATGTCCTGAACAATGATTGGCAATCTCAGACAACTTTCAAACCAGGGAAATTGACTCAGCAGGGTCAGTTTCAGGTGAAGGAATGAGATCCTTGCAATTCACCTCGGAGTCAAGAAAGACCCTGTTAATGTATACCAATACATGAAGGCCAGGCCGCTTCGTTCGTTCGACCATATTCGTCGGCCTGCTTGATAGCAAGACAAAATGGACTCAGAAACAAAATGAAACCCATGTGAGAGACGAAATCTCCAAATACATGGTGAACTTGCTAGCTAACGTGACGAATTCACTCCACATTCGCCGCATTCACTAAATACGGTCCAACATCACCAAAATCGTGACGGAACCATGACCTTACGTAACAAGGCCCGTTTTCACAGAACCACAAGGCTTGATTAGAATAAGCGTTTTGTTGGGGGGTACGCGACTTCCTCGGTTTACCTAGGTTGCATCTACTCACAGAAGAACCGCACTTCAGTCAGCAAGAATAATGTGGTGTTTTCAGTATGTGTGCTTTAAAATCTATAGTCTCCGTGTCATGTTAACCACTCACTCCAAACTCCTGAATAGGTGGTGTAGTGTGTGCACAGGTTACCACATATCGTTACCACGCACACCCCTTTGTCGTGGAGATATAAGACACCCTGCAGACATCCCTACAGCATCCTCATGCTGATGGACTGCAGAAATACTGGTCACAGGGGGTTCTAGGAATGGCCATGACTCCACCCACTCTTCTCACACACCAGTCTGTGTATTCTCCTCTCAGCCTGGGAGCTGAGCTCACTCGCAGATCTGCTGGGCTAGGCCATGAACACTTATCAAACTGAATCATTTTGAGCTGCCCATGAACTCACAGACCAGTCTGTGAAGACTCCTCATAGCCCACCCTGAGCATGGATTCCGCTCTAACAAACCTGCTGGCTATTGAACTCCCGCTTACAAATTAGCTTTGAATTGACTGTCAACTCCGCTCTCACAAACTAGATAGAGCCATAAACTCATTCTCACTGGCCCAGGGGGTCTACCTGTGAGCTCCACTATCGCAGACCAAACTGACTGTGCTATGAGAATTCCTTCTCACAGACTGACGGGGTCTACCTTGAATGCAGCCCGGATGTAAATTCCTCTCCCACAGACTAGCTTGGGTCTGGCTACAATGCCTTTCACAGACCAGACTAAGGCTACGTTTCCTAGTTCCAAAGTCATCAGCTCGGCCGTAACTCACAACCTGGGTAAAGGGTGGGGTGTCAAGCAATAACCACATGAAAGCTTAGCTTGCTTTGGGCTCCAGGTTCCAACAGGACATCGCGCTGAGCCGGACTCGATCTTTCAGTGGCTTGTCTACCTTTAGTCTTGCACGGGTCAGCACTTCATGCTTGCATTACAGGCACTCCTATTGGTTACAATAAAACCTACTTTATGCCCCTTTAAAACAATGTTTTGAATTTGTGGAATGGAGGCTGCGACTATTTACCGCTTGAATGCTTTACGTTTGTGGTTTTGTTGTTTTGAATTTTGAACCGGTGTTAAAACGGTTAAAATCACAACTACAAGCCCCACAATGCAACATGCTGTTCATTGGAAAAAACAGAAATAAAGGCTTGCATCCTATGTTATGAAGCCAAAGTACAGAGTTGTGAAAAGGAAAATAAAACATGGTTCCCAGCTTTCAAACAGTTTCTAGGTCTCGCCCTAGACAGCGCATGAGCGGTTTTGAAGAGACATGCTGCATCTACTTTCTGGGCTTCAGTCTACCCATAGGCTTCCCATTTGTTAGCTTAGTTCTTCATTCTCCCCATTTGTCCAAGGCATGCATGCGTCATGCCTCTTCGGGAGCTCAAACTTTGCCTAAAAAAACACATTTGCCTTGCATTTCTGTGAGGAATAATCCTGGATTCTGCATGGAAACACTAATTTCCTACCACCCAGCATTTCCCCAAGTCTTCCAAGAAAAACGGTACCTCACGTGTGTTAGTGAGCCAAGTGCCCAAAACGTACCATGGAGACATTAAAATGATCTATTACAAAACATGGTTTTGCACAGGGCACCTCCGTTTTGGTCCAAGGCTCCGCGGCCATGTAGGGAAATCTACCAAACCCACATATTTCTGAAAAGGAGACAACCCAGTAAGTCCAGGAAGAAGTGGTTTGCATGGATCCCCAGCGTTTCTAACCCAAAATCCCCTGCAGACTTCAAAGTTAGATAAGCCACATTTTCCTCACAATTTTGAGTGGGAAAGTTGTGGGGTCATCAGGCCGGCACATATTTTCAACCACCCAGCGTTCCCCCAAGTCTCCTGATAAAAATGGTACCTAGTCAACCTCGGACTGAAGTAACTCGTCACAACGCCCACCCACTCCGCCGCCACACGCTCGACCCAGTCTTCTCCTCAAGCCCATACGTCTCCATCAGCCACACCACCGAACTCCTCTGGACCAACCACTGCTGCATCCACTTCGCCTTCCAGAAACCCACCACACACCACCGCACCAAACAGATCCCCCGCTGCTGCCGGAGCAAAATCACTGAAGACCAACTACAAGTAAACCTCGCACTCAGCCCACCCACCGAACCCAACACCGACGACGCTGCCCACAGCCTCAGATGCTGGATCGAGAACTGTGCCAACACACTCGCCCCGCTGAAGAAACCCCCCCACAGAGAGACCAGTAAGAGGGTCAGCTGGTTCACCCCAGAACTCCTAGCCTCAAAGCAAGCCTGCCGGAAACTAGAGAAGAAATGGCACAGTGAACTAACTCCGGGCAGCCACGCAGCACACAAGGACGCCATCCGCAGCCTCCACCACCTCATTAGGGCGGCCAAGAGGACCTCCTTCAAAGACCGCCTCGACAACAACGCACACAATAGCAATTTCTAATTTCTAATTTAAAACATTTGTAGAGCGCAGCGTATACCGTACGGTTTCTTGGCGCTAGTAGTTCGTTTGACACCTGAAGAAAAATAAGACCAGTCTTGGGTAGGGAGGGGCATTATACAGGGAAGGCTTGTTTGAAGAGAAAGGTTTTTAAATCCTTGCGGAACGAAAGATAATGGGTAGAATAGCGGAGGTGATCAGGGAGGGAATTCCAAAAAGTGGGGGCAAGAGTGGCAAAGTTGGTTCCGCCCCATTTTTTACGTTTAAAACGTGGGGTTAGGAGGAGGGATTTGGAGGAAGAACGAAGCTCTCTAGAGGGGACGTATTCCTTTAGTAATAAGGCAATAAAGGCAGGGGCAGTGCCTTGTCGGGCCTGAAAGACCATACACCCGGTCTTAAACAGGGAACGTTCTTTAACCGGGAGCCAGTGAAGCTCTTTGAGGAGGGGTGTGGAATGGTGGTACCGTGGGAGACCATAGACCAGACGGGCCGCCTGGTTCTGGACCAACTGGAGTCTCCGCAGGCTATATAATGGGATGCCGTTGTAGATGGCATTAGCGTAATCTAGCCTCGAGATGACCAGTGCAGCCATGATCACCTTAAGTGCCTGTGGGGAAAAAAAACGGGAAACAGAGCGAATAGTGCGAAGGGTGAGAAAGCAGGAAGATACAACAGTGCTGATTTGTGAGTGGAGGGTGAGCTGGTTGTTGATTTTAACCCCCAATGTTTTAACTGTGGGTGACGGAGAGGGGGGGGAACCTAGAGAGAGTGGCCAGAAATGAGAATTCCAGGGACTGGACGAACCACCGGTGAGAACCAGCTCGGTTTTGTCCGGGTTCAATTTCAGCTGGTTGTGGTTCATCCAGTCCCTGATGAAGGTCATAGTCGACTGAAAATTAGAGACAGAAAAAGGGGAAGTAGACAGATCGAAGATGAGCTGGAGGTCATCCGCGTAATTGTACACGGTGACCTCCAGCTGCTGAAGGGCAAAGATAAGAGGAGAAATGTAAAGGTTAAACAACAAGGGGGAAAGAGAAGATCCCTGGGGGACACCACAAGTGACAGGGATAGGAGTGGACGTGAAGTCACCCGACCGAACCGCCTGGGTGCGGTCCCTCAGGAATGAGGACAGCCAGAGCAGGGCTGAGCCCTCGATTCCCGCCGCCCCGACACGGGACAATAAGATGGTATGGTCAACCGTGTCAAAGGCGGCGGAGAGATCGAGAAGCACCAGCGCCTGGTGTTTATTGTTGTCCATGCCCGTCCTGAGGGTGTCCAGTACCGACACCACGACTGATTCGGTCGAGTGTCTGGGGCGGAAGCCGGCCTGGCGGGAAGCCAACCCACCGTTGGCCTCTACGTGGCGCTAAGGACCGCGGTGGCATGGCGTTCCAGCACCTTGCCCAAGTAGGGCAGCAGGGAGATAGGGCGGTAGTTGGCTGAGATGGTAGGGTCAGTGCCGGGTTTTTTCAAAATGGGCACTATAAAGGCTGTTTTGAGTGCCGGGGTCACTACTCCCTGAGCGAGAGAGTTGTTGAGAAAGGTGATGGGGGCTTCAGGGCAAGAAGAGTAAATATGTTGCAAGATACGAGCTGGACAAGTGTCTGCCGGAGAGCCCGACTTGACTTTGGGGAGTATCTCGCGGAAAGAGGCCTCAGTGAGGGGAAGAATAGAGGTGAGGCGATTGAGGACGGTGGGGGAAGAGGGGTCCACAAAAGTAGGTGAAGGGGGGGGGGATGTTAGCCTTGATGGTAATGATTTTGTCTGCAAAGTAGGTATTGAGCTGATCGCAAAATGATTGAGATGGAAGGATTTGCGAAGAAGCTCTGTCAGAGTAAGCCAAGTTGTTGACTATGCTGAATATTTCTCTGGATTTATTTTCCGCTGCCTCTATTTTTAAGGAAAAATAGGTGGTTTTAGCAGAGAGAATAGCAGTTTTGTAAGTAGCAAGTGATTTGAGATAGAGGGTTTTTGCTGCGGAGGAATAGTTTCTTCTCCACTGTCTCTCCGCCTGTCGGGCCGATAGTTTTAACTCTTTTAGGTGGTCGTTAAACCATCTGTTGGAGTCCTTTTGTCGTCGGATGGAAATACGGCGCAAGGGGGCCACAGTGTTACAGCCTGTAGTCAGCCAGGTGTTCATGGCAGTGGCTTGAGACTGGGAGGAGAGACCGGAGAGAGACGGGGTGGAATTACGGAGCAGGGAGGACAAAGAAGAAAGGTCAACTCTGTTCCAGTTCCGCGCCCAGGTGTTTCTGGCATGTGGAACTTTAGGTACAGAGTGGTGAGAGATAGAAAAAGAAATAAGAGCGTGGTCAGACCAACAGCAGGGAGATACCATCACCGGGGATAATTGAAGGTTGAGGGACCAAACCTGGTCCAACAAGTGGCCGTGGGAATGGGTAGGGACCGTTATGTGCGGGACAAAGTTCAAAGAGGAGAGAGATTCGGTGAACTCTTTGGAAGCGGTGCACTCAAAGGGGTCCGAAGGCCAATAATTGAAGTCGCCTAGCACCAAGACCGAGGCGTAGTTGACCACCAAATTGGCCAACAGGTCTTGAAATGCCGGCAGGAATAAGGGAGAAGACTGGGGGGGCCGGTACATAAGGAGACAAGTGATAGGGGGAGAGAAGGATAGGGAACGGGCCACAAGGAATTCAGTAGGAGCAATGGGAGAATAGGAAAGAAATTGAAACTGTAATTCTGACCGGGCGATAAGCGCCACGCCGCCGCCGGCCCTGCCCGCCGGACGATCGGCGCGCAGGGCAACGTAGGAAGGGGGGAGAGTAGCCAGGAGAACAGGAAGGGAGGAGTCACAGAACCAGGTTTCGGTTAATAGCAACAGATCCGGCTTCTCAGTGTCAAGCAGGGTGAACAACTCATGATGGTGCTTGACCGCTGACCTTGTATTAAGTAAAAGAAAAGATAGCGGTGGAGGCGAGGAGGGAGGGACAGGCAGGGGCGGGTACCGCGGTGGAGGGATCGAGGGGACGGACAGTGGCCTAGAGGTGGGGGAATGGGCAAGACCTAAGGAAGCAATGTGCCTTAGTATAGTTTCTGGGAGAGGCCAGTCTCCTTGAAGGGTGGTAAGCTGCTTGGATGAATACAGGGTAAGTTGGGCAAGGGGTCGTGCCCCAGGCCCCGTCCGGCCGCGGACGGGCGCAGACGGGCTTGCCTTAGGCGCGCCTTCGGCGCGCACACGGCGCGCCCGCTGCACACGTCCGCTGCGCTCCCTAGGATAGCACATTTGATAAAGGGGATTTGAGGGCGGGAAGGGGGCGTGGCCTAAAAGTGGGCGTGGCCGAGCGTGGAACAGGCCGAGGGGAGGGGGTCACGTGAGCGTTTGATCCGCTGCACGGCGCCCTCTAAAATGCAAAATGAGATTAGCAATGGGAGTCCAGGTGAGTTTAAGAGCTCTTCAACATCGTGAAGGAACTCTCCAAACCCAGCTCCAACACCAACGACATCCCGCCATCGCAAGCCCTGTGCGACTCCCTCGCCACCTTCTTCCACCGCAATATCGCAGACATCCTCGACAGCTTCAACACCCAGACAGCCCCAACAGACAGCAACACAACAGACACTCCGTACACCATCGACCACGACCCTCTGCTAGACTGGGCCAGCGTGAGCATTGATGACGCCATCAAGACCATGTGCTCAATCCACTTCGGCTCTCCGTCTGACCTATTCCCGCACCCAGTCTTCAAAAGAGCAAGCAGCACCATCGCACCCCACCAGCGCAACGTCATCAATCTCTCCCTCGAGACCGTGACCTTCCCAGAGATCTGGAAACACGCCGAGATAAACGCCCTACTCAAAAAACCTACGGTGGACCCAAGAGACCTCAAGAACTTCCGGCCCATCTCTCCGCTCCCCTTCCTGGCCAAGGTCATCATGAAAAAACAGTTAACAGACAGCTAACCCGATACCTAGAAGAAAACAGAATCCTGGACCCTTCCTGGTCAGGGTTCCGCAGCAACCACAGCACTGAGACTGCCCTCATCGCCGCCACCGACCACATCAGGACCCTGCTGGACAACGGCGAGACCGCAGCACTCATCCTCCTAGACCTCTCTGCCACCGCACACCACGTGCACGCCTCCGGGATCCAAGACAAGGCTCTGGATTGTACCACCTCCTTCCTCTCCGGCAAAACCCAGAGCGTCCGCCTCCCTCAGTTCCGTTCCAAAGCCTCAGAGATAATCTGCGGCGTACCCCAGGGATCCTCCCTCAGCCAGACGCTGTTCAACATTAATATGGCCCCCCTCGCACATGTAGCCCGACAGACCGACCTCCACATAATCTCCTATGCCGACGAAACTCAGCTGATCCTATCCCTCACCAAGGACCCCATCACAGCCAAAGCAAAATTCCACAAAGTAATGAAGGCAGTCGCCGACTGGATGAAGATCAGCCGTCTGAAGCAGAACTCTGACAAGACGGAGGTCCTCATCCTCGGCTCCAACCGTTCAGCGTGGGAAGACTCCTGGTGGCCGACGGCACTGGGGGCAGCCCCGACACCCACCGACCACGCCTGCAACCTGAGAATCATCCTAGACTCAATGCTCTCAATGACCAAGCAAGTCAACGCAGTCTCCTCCTCCTGCTTCAACACCCTCCGCATGCTCCGCAAGATCTACAGATGGATCACAAAAGATACAAGAAAGACAGTCACCCAGGCATTCGTCAGCAGCAGACTCTACTATGGAAACGCCCTCTACGCGGGAGACCCAACCAAGCTCAAACGACTACAACGCATTCAAAACGCCTCTGCACGACTGATCCTCGACGTACCACGCCACGGCCACATCACCCCCCCCCCCCACCACCTGAAAAACCTGCACTGGCTCCCTGTCAACAAGAGAATATCCTTAAGCTCCTCACCCACGCACACAAGGCACTCCACAAGACTGCCCAGCCTGGGGGAGGAGCCAAGATGGCGACCGGGACGGTCAACTAATCCCTCGGCTCCTGAGACCATCGCCTCCAACGCGTCTATCCTGCCAGTGCTCCTGTATTGAAACGGCACGAATGCGTGTCCGATCTCCTCCGACGCCCGGCGGTGAAACTCTGAAGCCTCTACCTGGAAGCTAGCGGTAGCGCCGATCGAATACGTCCTGGGGCCTGTTGTGGACTTGAGACCGGGACCTCTAGTTGGAATCCAGGCCGGCCGCTGAGTGATTAACAGCGGATGACTGCGGCGATTGGGTGTCGGCCGGAACACCTCAACCGGGAAGTGGCCGATTTTCGAGCTGTGCCTCGGCTGGACTGGCGGCGAAGCATGGGATGTGCCGGCTAATTTTGGGCGCATCTCTCAGCTGTCCACACGGCTTGCCCGGTCACAGTGGCGGCTTGTATTTAGCCTGCCGATCGGCGGGCAACTCCCACCCTGTTGTTTGCTTCCACACCCGACGGGACACCTTGCCTTACGAACAGCTCTCGAGTTTCTGACTTCCTCTGCCACTACTGTAGCCCTACGCATTTCTCCCGGCCTGTAACGGTGGGACCGTGCAGATTACTGCAACGGACATGGATATCGCCAGCCGAGAGGAGACTGCATCCCGAGTGAATTCTGTACGACTGGAGCGGACCGATGTTGTTGGGGTGAGGCATAACAGAGAAGGCCGATATGGTGACCTGATGTCGGCTGTAGCTGACCTCCGCAGTGCAATGGAATATTCTGCTCGAGATCTTGCCAGCAAATTTGATGCGCTTGGTTCTTTAATGGAGAGTCCGATGCTGGCTGGACAGGCAGAGTACGGCTTCACTCCACATCTCCTGCCTCTCCATTGCAAGATGGCGGCCCCGAGTGCCATTGTTGAGGCTCCTTGTCCTGTTGTGTCCCCTGCTGAGGAACTTCTACGTCCAGACCACGGGGTGGACTCTGAGCCGGACTTGCGATTGCAGCACCCGCTCCGATCCTTCGTATTGGAAGTCGCCGCTGCTGCCTTTGTTGGACTTTGTGCCTTCCTTCTCTGACCCGACTCTGTCATATGCCACCCTGCCTATCTGCTCTCGGTCCTGGTTGGAGTCCCCGGAGCACCTTGAGGCGGCCATGGCTGATGCCCGGTTGCTTAATGTTGGTGTTTATGGACTGTGGTTCTCGCCCGTGCTCCACAATGCGAAGATGGTATCCTTTGTATCCTCCCTGGAATCACTGGCTTTTCTTCTGCACGACCCGTCTGAGTGTTCATACCACAGTGACACTTCTGGACTACCGCACATGTCTTCCTCGCTTGCATTGATATGCAGTGGCGGTAAGGAGAAAACGGGACAGGGATAAACGCTTCTTCTTATGGACTGGCAGATTCCTCGTTATTGACCGTGACCACTGGGTGGCGTGCTGTTTTATCCGATGGTGCGCTGTGTTGACTTTGTGCTTTACACCGTTTTGCTGCGAACTGTTTCTTTCCACCGGACTACTCACTTAGTGTTAATACTGTAATTGCGGGAGAGTGCAGCCGAGGGACAGTTTCCTGTTGGATTTCCATAATTTGCAGTGGTGGGGAAGAGAGAATGGGTCGAGGTGTGCGCTTGTGCTCATGGTTTGGTGGTATCCTTGTTGCTGCCCTGGACGGATGGGTTGTGGATGGCTACATTTGACTACGCTACGGGCTGCTATTGTGCTTTTAACTTCTTTTGGCTGTAATGCCTGCCATTACCGGACACTATATTTTGTGCTGTTATTGGCCTTATGCGAGGGTGGAGCCGAGGGACGGATGGTGGACTCCTCCCCGCCTTTCTTATTTTATGGGAGTTTTAGATTAGGTTTCTTATCTTACTCTCTATATTTCGGGACTCCTTTTATTGGGCGACAGGCACACTGCTAGGGGGGGTAGGCCGTAGCCAGCTGCAGGGGTGCAGGGTGGGGGGTGGATTGGGGGGGGGGGGTTGTTTTTATTTTTTGGTTCTATGGGCCTTCTATTCTTTATCTTTTTCTTCTTTTCTGGGTTTAGACGTTTATCTTCTAGGTGGTGCGCAGCGAATCTGGCATTTTGTATACTGTGCATTTGTCTATCCTGATCGTACTAGGCCGGATCCATCTGTTGTGCTGTGATATCCTGCTCCCGTCTATCCTTCAGAAAAAACTTTTAAAAAATAGACCTCATTATTCCTGTATCAGATCCTTTGCGCTTATTGTGTTGCAATGTACTGTATCTGTGAGCCCCTGGGCTCTTTACTGAGCTGTATTTGCGAATTTCTGTCAATGAAGGTCTTCCAAAAATAAAAAAAAATAAAAGAGACTGCCCAGCCTACCTCAACAGACGGCTCTCCTTCTACATCCCCAACCGCCAGCTATGCTCCGCCGACCTCTCACTCGCCACCGTCCCGCGCATCCGAAGAACAACCACCGGTGGGAGATCCTTCTCCCATCTCACCGCGAAGACATGGAACACCCTCCCACTGAGCCTACGACAGACCCAAGACCTGCTGACCTTCAGGAGGATACTCAAGACCTGGCTGTTCGATCAGTAGCGCCCCCACCCCAGCGCCTTGAGTCCCTCATGGGTATGTAGTGCGCTCTACAAAGGATTGATTGATTGATGGGGCAAGTGTCCACTACATGGAAGGTCCCTAAATGTATTGTGGCTATAATAATAACTGTGGTAAGGGTACTAAATAGGCCTGGTGTTAGCAACCCTGTAGGGAAACCTATCAAACAGACATTTCTGAAAAGTAGACATCCAGGGGAGTTCAGGGAGGTGTCGCTTGAGTGGATCCCCCGATGTGTTCTTACCCAGAATACCCTACAAAGGTGAAACATTGGATAAAAACACAAATTTGCCTTGCATTTCTGCGACGTAAACTACAGTAATGTGCAGGGATCCAAAAAATCCACACCATCCTGCGTTCCCCCCAATTGTTTCAATAAAAAAGCCACACCACTTGTGTGCCTGGGCTTGGTGCCTGCAACAAGAAAGGATCAAACAAATGTAAATGGTAGTCAACTACTGTTGACCCTGGTGTGATCCATAACGTGAAAGATCGGCTCATTTCACTTTCAACATAATGACCGCAGCGCGCCATGCATGCTGATCCCCATTATAATTCAAAAAAGAAAATTGCCTCGGGCTGCTGGGGAAACTCTTCCCCAGCTCCAGATGCTGGGGGAAAAAAAGAAATCCTTCTAGTGTGGGCACCAGAGGGATTTCCTATCTCATGTGCAAAGACAGCTCGGAGCTGTCCTCGGGACACAACCACCTTGCGTGAGGTTAGCTTCAAGCCATCCTCAGCTTTTACATAGGTTTTATTATTACATTTTTGGGTTGGAACTTTTCAAAATAAATAGCCAGAGATATATCATTTTTCCTTTGAGAAAAAGAATTAACCTCTTCGCTGATGATGACGAGCTCAGCTCGTCATCAGCTACGGCGCTGCTATGCTGATGACTAGCTGAGCTCGTCATGTAACGCAGCTTTTTCAAAATTGCCGCACAAAGCGGGAAAAGCCGCCGCAGCGATGCGGTTAAAATAAACATTTCTCGGAGTCTACCTTTTAAAATTTTATTGACAGAAAAAGTTAATCGTCGAAATATCTAGATAAAGGCCTTGTATTTTGTATTATACTCCTACAGGCCACATAAAATGCAGCTATACAAACAAACCCTAGGTGGCACTGCTGTCTCAGTTGTAAAGCAAAATTTTCAGTCTGGGAAATGATTTAGAAAAAATATAGTTCTCCTGAGGTCATGGTTTCCATGACCCAGGAGGCTTACAGATTTTTTCTAGCGTTGCTGATGGGCTGCAAAATTTATTGTGCCAGTCCCTTCCACAACATTAAAAATGTTGGTGATGTTCCTGCCTCTTCTAGGGACGTTGCCAAAACAAAATATATGAAAATTGCCCTCCCAGGACATTATCGGGTGCTCTTGACTTATCAGTGAATAATGAAGCTTGTTCTGTTAACATCTGTTTTCATACTAAATCTCAAGTCAGCACTATAACAATCCTCCTTCCCTCTCAGTACAAAAGAAGATAAAATGGCTACCCTTCACCATGTGCTCTTACTTATACTCCTGTAGTTAAAAAACCACAGACTTCCTTTCATCTTTTATTTTTGTTATAACACTACTAAATGGTCAGTTTTTTTTTATAGCGGTCTCCATGTTTCCTGGGAAGTAGTCCTATTTGGTTGTCTTTTTCCCTGAATCTGTAGAGCCACCATGATGCTCAGTGCAGCCACCCCGTAACTTCAAGTCGAGCCGCGAATCCACATGGAAGCCCATGGAAGCATTAAAAATCTACTATTAATAGTTTGTATTTATGTTTCACTTTGTAAAAACGACTTAATTAAAAGCCAAACACTCCTCAATTACCAATGTTTCCACACTACTCTTTATGAGTTTCACTGCGCAGTCGCTTTTGTTCCCTTCCCCAATATTCTTTCAGCTCTGTGTCCTTGGTGACCATGTTAGCAGCACTCTCTACCTACCACTAGATAAAAAAGTACATGTTACTTTCTGTAAGCCGCACACTAGTTTCAAATTAAAAGGGTAGAAGGTGTGAATGACTGGTTGCAATTTCAAGCATATCCCTAACAATTTTTTTCCCCTCAAAACCAATTACAGATGACCAGGGTTATACATATTTTTCCGGCATGTAGGGATCTTTCTCCCATATCGACTACGGTTTTGTATCTGCGGTACACACACATAGGCTAGTGGCGACAGAGATCCTACCCAGGGGCCTCTCACATCACTCCCCTGTGCAGTTAGATATACGAATGGGCTCTAGATGCCTCCTCTTCCGATGGCGACTATCGCCATGGCACCTGCAAAATGAGAAGTACAGAACACATATGCATATCGCAATCACAGAATATTTCTCTCATAACTCAGGAACAGTGGCCTCATCGGGGACTCTGTGGGAGGCCATGAAGCCCATGCTTCGGGGTGGACATTGATTATTGTACGGCGCAGCAGAAACAGCGCCGTGAGAAGATGATGCAGATGGGGCCCAGCTCAGATTTGGAATTCAGGAGCAGAGGAGGGGATGGTCGGGATGTGCATAGACAATTGCTCCACGCGCAGCAGGTAGTGAAGTGATGAACAAGGCGAGAATGACGTAGTTGGCCACCCGTAGTAGGATATACCAGTGGAGAGACAGGTCCAGTACTTTGCTGCATCGTCTCTGTCAGCGGGCGCTCTGCTCCCTAACTCTCCCGGCAGTTAGTGATCCCTCGGGAGAGGTACTCACCGACCCTCTGCACATTGCAATAAGCTTAGCAGAATATTACAAAGACCTATACGCCCGTAGAAAGGCCATTCCATCCCATCTGGTTCATAAATTCGTAGATGATATGCCTCCAGGCACCCTTACATATTCTGCACCTGAGGAACTAGATGCCCCAATAACGGTGGAGGAACTCCAGAGGGCACTCTCTGAGATGCGCCCCGGTAAAGCACCTGGCCCCAACGGCTTCCCCTATGAATTTCACAAGAAGTACCAGTCTCTATTGACGTCCCCGTATCTAGCGGCACTTGATGCCGCTCTTGAAGAGCAGCGCTTCTGAGAGATTGGCGCCACGCCGAAATTGTGGTGTTTCTAAAGCTAGGCAGACCTCCTGAGCACCACATATCTTATCGCCCGATATCGCTACTTAATGTGGAAGACAAACTTCTTGCTAAAGTCATAGCCAATCGCATTGTGCCATACATTACAGATCTAGTCCATCCTGATCAAGCTGGGTTCATGCCGGGCTGAGCCACACAACATAATATTAGTTGTGCACACAATGCGATAGCAACAATGGACCACCTTTGGGATCCGGCTGCACTCTTATTGGCCGATATGGACAGGGCCTTCGACTCCCTTAGCTGGACTTATCTCTTTGCACTTTTAAGTTGTCTGAATTTTGGCTCCCACCTTCTCAAGTATATTCAACTTCTTTATACCGATATTACCGCATCGGTTCACACTACCGACTCCACATCTTAGGCCTTCCCCATTGGGCGGGCTACTCGCCAGGGCTGTCTCCTCTCTCCCTATCTTTTAGCTCTAGCCATGGAGCCGCTGGTGGCCTGGGTGCGCATAGATATGCAATGTAGGGCTTTGAATGGTCAAGGGATGTCTCCGACCGCATAGCCTTGTATGCAGATGACGTTCTGTTCTTCCTTACACGACCAGACCGGATCAAGACTGCTTAGAATAATGCAGATTTTTGGCAAGACATCGGAACTCTATATGAATGGCCAGAAATCATATTTGTGGCCCTTGCGCGGCGGTGTCACATGGGCGAGTGGACGCGGGAGGAGATGGTAGTCAGGGATGGGTTTAAATATCTTGGGGCTCATCAGTCGGTGCCTTGGGAGAAGAACCTGGCCCCACTATGGGTGCAAATTTTGGCGCAGACCAGCTCTTTGTTGCATTTACCGCTTCCCCCTGCTTAGCAGATCTACCATCTTCAAGATGGTTTCTTTCCCCTGCCTGGTATACCAATCGCAAAACCACCCATACCAAATACCACCCTCCTGGTTCAAGCAACTAAATGCAACCCTTAGACACTTCCTCTGGGGTGGAGTCTCAGAACTGGTAGCACTGACAACATGTTTCCAATCAACGTATTGCAGGGGCATAGCAACGCCAGACGTCCAGGCGTACTATGGGGCCTCACACCTTCTTATCCTTAATGACTGGTGGTAAGGAGGCAGACACGATCCTGCGAATGCAGTTGAATGCTGTCTTATGGGTAATACACCACTCCACAAAATCCTTTATGTACACTCGGCTTCGAAAGTGCTGCCGCAGCCAACTGCCACAGTCTTCAAGATCTGGAGATGGTTGCTGCAACACATGGGGTGGTGGGGTAGACTAACGAAGGAGACACCCCTTTGGCACAATGGTCTTCTGCCTCAGCTGATGGGACTATCTGGTTTTTCAGGCTGGGAGGCTAAAGGTACATCTACAATAGGAACAATTGTTACATACCTGTAAACAGGTGGTTCTCCAGTATTGGTGTCTTTCATAGATTCACATGCTTAAATATTCGCCGTCGAAGTGGGAGTCCCACGGTACATAAATAGCAATAAATGCTAAAATATATATAAATGTGAGAACATAACATAAGAAAAAACTAGAAGTAAATACACAACTGAACCTCAAACAATTCCTACATAGGAATGCATGGTAGAGAAAGAAAACGCTAGTAACATATCACTCGTTATGTTAGTCCAAACTACAGCCAATCAGGCGCCAGCACCCTCTAGAACCTTCTCCTCAGAAGCTCAAGCCCTCAGATTTTCGTAGCACCAAAGAGACCCAGAGTGCATGAGGAGAAGAGAGCCTCTGAGGGGAGGAGGGTGGGTCGCATGTGAATCTATGAAAGACACCAATACTGGAGAACCACTAAGTAACAATTGTTCTTCTCCAGTATTAGGGGTGTCTTTCATAGATTCACATGCTTGAATAGAATAGAGAGCAGTAACCATAGATATATATGTATATATAAAAGGAGGAGGGAACAGAGGCTCACCTTATTTGAAAAGATGACGAAGTTTTGCCTGTCCCACTGCGGTATCCGCCTCCTTGATGGCGTCCAAGCAGTATTGCTAGGTGAAGGTGTGCCTGCTGGACCATGTCGCTGCACGGCAGATCTGATGGAGTGGCACACCAGCACACAGGGCGGTGGATGAAGACATAGCCCTTGTAGAATGAGCCCTCACCGAAGACTGCAGAGGCTTGCCAGCCTGTTGATGGCAGAAAGCAATGGCCGGAGAGATCCAACGGGCAATCGTTGGTTTGGTGACTGGGTGCCCCTGACGCAGTTGTCCATAAGCAATGAATAGTTAGTCGGATCTGCGGAAGGAGGCAGTTCTGCTAAAGTAAAATTTAAGGCATTGTTTGATGCCCAAGGAATGCAATCGCTGCTCAGCCGGAGACTTCGGCTCAGCGAAGAAAGTTTTCAAGAATACAGGTTTGTTTAAATGAAAGTCCATAGGCTTTTTGGGTAGGAAGGATGGGTTGGTGCGAAGCACCACGCCGTCAGGTCTGAATTGAAGATAAGGCGGTTTGATAGTAAAGGCGTGGAGGTCACTCACACGCCCAGATGAAGTCAGAGCAAGAAGAAGAACAACCTTCCAGGTAAGGAACTTAATGTCCACCCTATGGATGGGCTCAAATGGTGAGTTCATAAGTTGCGACAGAACAACATTGATATGCCACGATGGAGGAGGGCGTCGAATAGGCGGGAACATCCGGAAAAGCCCTTTGAAAAACTGGTGGATAATCCTGGACGAGCAGAGGGAGGAGGAGCCATCCTGCCGGAAGCGAGAGATTGCAGCTAGGAAAACCCTCAAGGTAGCATGCGAGAGTCCCGATTAAGCGAGACTCAAAAAGAATGGAAGAAGCTGCTCCGGAGTAGAGTGGATTGAATGGATATTTGCTGTCAGGCACCAAGGACAAAACCTTTTCCACTTGAGTTTGTAAGTTTTGATGGTAGATGGAGCCCTAGCATGAGCAAGGATCTCTCTGCACTCTTGTGAGATATTTAAGTTGGCGAACTCAAGGTGCTCAGGTTCCATTCCGACAATTGTAGAGTGGAAGGATCCGGATGGCAAACCTGGCCCTTTGTCCATCGTCAAAAGGTCTGGACGAGGACGAAGAGGGATGGGCTTGCACTGGGACAGAAGGAGCAACTCCGAGAACCACGCCTGTCTGGGCCATCGAGGGGCGATCAATAGAATGTGGCAGGGCTGCCTCCGCATCTTCCAGAGCACACGTGGTACCAACGGGATCGGCGGAAAGGCGTAAGCGAATAGATCGCACCAGTCGATCAAAAGGGCATTCCCGCACGATCCGGGGTGGGGATGCCAACTTGCATAAGACGGGCATTTCCGATTCTCTTGTGTCGCAAAGAGGTCTAGCGGTGCGCGACCCCATCGATGAAACAAGATCCAGAGTCGGCTGATGCAGCTCCCATTCGTGCGTTGACAATGTGGACCTGCTGAGGGAGTCTGCCAGGATGTTTGAAACGCCCGGCAGGTGCACTGCCGTCAAGGTGATCTGATGACGTAGAGCCCAATCCCAAATCGACTGAGCCAGCTGAGACAAGCGTTGAGACTTGGTCCCTCCCTGCTTGTTCACGTAGTGCATGCTGGTTGTATTGTCCGTTTGAATAAGCACTGACTCCCCTTGAATTACCGGAAGGAACGACTTGAGTCCCAGAAGGAACGCCATCAGCTCTAGCCTGTTGATATGCCAAGAGCGTTGGGGTGGAGACCATTTGCCCTTGATGGAAAGACCGTGAAGATGAGCACCCCGGCCGTCCAGAGAGGCGTCCGTTGTGAGCGTGAGATCTGGCACGTTGACGAGAAAGGATGTTCCAGTCGCCAGGTTGGTCGACTGTGCCCATCAGTACAGGCCCTTTCTCATGCGAGCTGTAACAGCCACCTGGTCGTTGAGAGATCCGGAGACCTGACGCCACTGTACGTCCAGTTCCTCTTGAATGGGACGGGTCCGCAGTCTGCAATGTGGGATCAGTGCAATACAAGATGATGCCATACCCAGAAATGACTTTAACGTCCGGACAGAAACGGACTGCTGTGATTGAATGAGAGACACTAGGCGGAGGATTTTCTGTTGTCGTTCGTGTGAAACGAACGCCTTTGAAAGCATAGTGTCCAAGATCGCTCCCAAGAAAATCCTGGTTTGCGCTGGTGCAAACTGTGACTTGTCGACATTGATGGTCAAACCGAGGGATTGAAACACTTCCTGACAAAGATGAGTTTCTTGGCTTAGTTGATGGCGTGATTGAGACTTGAGGAGGCAATCGTCCAATTATGGAAAAATGTGGACGCCTCGGAGGTGTAGGTGAGCCACCACAGGAGCCAACACCTTCGTGAACACACGAGGGGCGGAGCGGAGTCCGAAAGGCAACACCTTGAACTGATAATGTGTCTGCCCCACCTTGAAGCGCAGGTACCTGCAATGCTGTTGGAGAATTGGCACATGAAAATATGCGTCTTGAAGATCTATGGTTGTCATAAAATCCCCGCTGGTCAGAAGACGAAGAATCTTCAGTAGTGTCAGCATGCGGAAAGATTGACTCTTTAGGTATCTGTTTAGAGCTCTCAAATCCAGAATTGGACGCCAATCTCCTGTCTTCTTGAGTATGAGGAAGAATCGAGAGTAAAAACCCTCCCCTCTCTGAGACACTGGAACCACTTCGACTGCACCCTTCTGAACAAGAAGACGGACTTTATGGTAAAGCTCCTCGAGATGGGGAGGAGGCGGGCCAGCAGGTGGGATATGAGGAGGAATCTTGACGAACTCTAAGGTATGACCTTTCATCACAATGTCCAGAACCCAGCGGTCTGTGGTGATGGAGGACCACTGAGAATAAAACACAGAGATTCGACCTCCAACCCTTTGGGGATGGCAAAAGTCATTGGCGTTTGGGGGTTGATCCTCGATAGGATGACTTTCCCCTATAAGGCTTTGAGGACTACTGTCGATTGGATTGCTGTTGATTGGAAGAGTAACGTTGGTTGCTCTGATTGTAGGAGCGATACTGAGATTGTCCTCCTCGAAAAGTTGAAGAAGTGCTGTGTCCACGTGCACCTCGAAAGGACTGTTTTCGAAATTGTAAAGTGCCCAGTGATTTACCCGTATCAGTGTCCTTTTTAATGGACTCCAAAGCGTTGTCAATGTGGGAACCAAAGAGCGATTCACCATCATAAGGCATATCCAGGATCTTGGACTGGACCTCCTGCCGGAAAGCGGTGGACTTCAACCAACCCTGGCGTCGTAAGACAGCCGCACTAGCAAGCTGGCGGAAACCAGTGCCCGCAATATCGACTGCGCAGTCAATCATCTCTTCAGATGCTCTCTGTCCGTCCTGGATGAGCTGCAGCCTTGGAAGCGTCCGGAATGAGGTGGAATAGGGCAGATATGTCTGACCACATCTGCCGGTCGTAGCGGCCCAAGATGGCTAAGGCATTCGCCGCCCGTACTATAGTGGAAGCCATGGTTGAGAATTTCTGTCCAATGGCATCTAGGCGCCGACCCTCTCTATCTGGAGGCTCGGTGATTGGAGACGTTGGATTACGGGCCCGGCGCTGTACCGCTTGAGTCACAACCGAATCCGGCTAAGGATGAGAGACCAGGCATGCTGGTGAACCAGTTGGGGCCTTATATTTCTTTTCAAGGCGCGGTATTTGGGCAGATAACGAGTTAAAATGATGGAAAGAAATGATAAAGTGAAATGCAACTGGTGGCATTTGAGGTTTTACAACATTGGAATATCAAGGACGGCTAAGAAATGGTGGAAAGATACAAAATATTTTAAGGCACGCTTCCTGGGAAGAGCTTCTGAAAACCATTTATGGGGAAAAATAGCTGCTGCAGAATCAGAGCAAGTATTATCCATTCAACAGAGAGTGGCAGGACATGGATTGTCAGAGAGTAGAGGGTTGTTGAACGGAAGGGCCTAGAGTGAAGTGGCATGGAATGTCCTAAAGTGGAGAGGCATAAAGAAGAGTGGAGAGGCATAAAGAAGAGTGGAGTGTCGTGAAGTGGAGTAAAGTAACGTGGAGTGCTGTAGAAGGAGTGTAGTGTAGTAGTGTCATGGAGTGGAGTAGTAGGCTGTCGTAGAGCGAAATGTCATAGGGTGGATTAGTGTAGTAGAGTGGAATGGCGTGGAGTAGAGTAAATTAGTATAAAGTGTTGTGAAGTGGCATTTAGCAGAGTGGCAAAAAACGAAGAAGTGGTGTGGAGTAGCATGTCGTAGTATAGAATGGAGTAAAGGGGCATGAGGGGCCGTAGAAGAAATTCCATAGAGGGTCACAGAATGGAATAGAATGTTGTAGAGGGACAGAATAGAGTATTGTAGAGTGGAGTGGCATAGAGAGGAGTAGAGTTTAATGGAGTAGATGGTCAGACTGGAGTAAAGCAAACACAAGATGATGGACAGAGCTCTGAAACTTTTCAGACACTCACCCCCAGTCACAGATCTGGGTTGAATCAATCATCATTCTTTAGCTCACTTCACCACCTCAGTTCAGACCCAGCTATATGCAAATGGACTGGAGTATCCTTGAATGTAATTTCACAGAGTAGCCTAGAGTGAAGTGGCCTAGAGTACAGTGGTGCAGAGTTGATTGGCATAGAGTGCACTGATGTAGAATACATTGGCGAAGAGTAAAGTGGCGAAGAGTAAAGTGGCGAAGAGTAAAGTGGCGAAGAGTAAAGTGGCGAAGAGTAAAGTGGCACAGTGTATAGTGGTACAGCGTAGACTGCAGTAGCACAGATGGAGTGAGTGGAGTGGTGCAGGATTGAGTCAATGGTGCAAGGTAAAGTGGTGAAGGGTATAGTGCAGAGGAATAGAATAATAGAGTGCAGTAGTGCAGAGTAGATTAGAGTGGCATATAGAGCAGTGCCTAGAGTGTAGGGATGCGGATTGGAGTGGCATAGAGGGCAGTAGAGTGGCGTAGTGGTGCAGAGTTGAATGCAAATGCGTAGATTGCAGTGGCGCAGAGTGCCATTGCATAGAGTGGCGCAGAGTAGAGTGCATTGATGCAGAGTGCAGTACAGTGGCGTACAATTGAGCAGTACGGAGTAGAGTCCAGTGACAGAGTGCAGTGGGGCAGAGTAGTGTCGTAGAGTGCAGAGCAGTAGAGAGGCATAGAGTCCAGTGCAGTAGAGTGGTGCAGAGTAGAGTAGAGGGTCCTAGAGAAAAAGTGGCATAAAGAACAGTGGTAAAGAGTTTAACAAAGTGCCATAGAGTGCAGTGGGCAGAGTAGATTGGTATAGGGTGCACTGGTTTGGACTAAGGTGGTGTAGAGTGCAGTGGTTTAGTGTAGAATGGCACAGAGTGCAGTGGTTTAGAGTAGAATGGCACAGAGTGCAGTGGTTTAGAGTAGAGTGGCACAGAGTGCAGTGGTTTAGAGTAGAATGGCAGAATGCAGTGGTTTCGTGTAGAATGGCACAGAGTGCAGTGGTTTCGTGTATGGCACAGAGTGCAGTGGTTTAGTGTAGAATGGCACAGAGTGCAGTGGTTTAGTGTAGAATGGCACAGAGTGCAGTGTTTTAGAGTAGAATGGCACTAGGTGCAGTGGTGTAGAGTAGATTGGTGCAAAGTAGAGTAGAATGGCGTACTGACATCTTCAATTGTCCAGGTAAGTCTAGGTCCCGTTCTAGAAAACTCCATCATATGGGTAATCGAAGGCCTCCACAGCTTCTGGACATAATTCACTAACCCGTTCACTACAAAACTCACTCAGTTCAGACAAGCAAAAAGTAGTACAGGCAAAAACATTAGTGACGCTCGCTGAGCAGACTCTGCAACTGATGTCAATATTTCCAAGCTAACGTCATCGCCTGGTATGATGTAAGGGTTTTAAAATGGCATCAGGACTTGAATTGCTGAAGCGCTGCTCACCAGTAGCTGCTGGAGCCTGGACTTCCAGCTGGTCACTACCATTCACTGCTAGGGTTTGTCTTACTGGCAGGGGCCTCCAGCAAAACCTCAGTGGCAGCAGTGCACTGCAAAGCCCTGCTGTCTTACCACCCAATTACAGGGTGCCTTGGTGCAGCGTTCAGTATGCTTTTACTTTCAATTGAAAAACTGCAAATAACAAGAAATCAATTCAGCAGTCAGGAGTCAGCAACATATTCAGAGTTAAATCAGACTTTCAAATGACGGAAGCTAGATTTGTTCTATTGTACACATTTCGTAGAAAAATGGCAATCATATTTGTAAAAAGATTGAAGGGTCTGGTTTAGTACTCTCAATTTATAAAAAAAAATACAATCTACAAAAGTAGATGGGTAAAAGCAAAAATGTGTTCAAGGTAAATTCAAGACTACACCCCTGAACTGAAAACATTCCTGGCTTTGAAGATCGCTGGTGGGCCTGTGAAACCCTGTATCCTCAGCCTGACTGAGATGGGTTTTGCATCTGCTGGCACAGCACGGATCAGTGGTACATAGCTGAACTGTCTTAGATCATAGACCTCCACAGAGCAGCGTCAGCTTCTCTTTCTACACTGCAGCTATTTAATAAGCAACAGGTGCAAGACATATACAGGAGCACGGCCGCCTAGGGCGCATATGCAGTGTGAAGCAATCACTTGCGAGCAGACGAGAGGGCTATGGGACCCCCTGACACAGCACAGAGAACTACACCTGAACTCACAAGAGGGCGCCACAGAGCCTGTAAAGTTGCGGGCCAGATGGCGACTTTCAAACATTTATGCTGAAAGATCCATGTTTTTAATTCTTACATAACCGCAAGAGAAGGCAGATATATCTTAGGAAATTTATGAATACAAAGTTATGATGTTTGCCTTCCTCACATGCACATATAGCGTCCTTAAACTAGAACAAATAATGCATTTATTTTGTTCCATAACTCTTGTCACCATTTACAGCACGACATGGGGGATGCACTGGACTGTAGGTCGAGTGCAACCCAGACTTTCTGTAGAGGGTGAGCGGGCACATCAAAAACGAGCCAGAATCCACCCTCCGGGCCCACGCAGAGTTAAGAACAATGAACGCATTAATAAACCTTGGCCCGTGCTGTCTGAAGAAGAGGCAGCCATCCTGAGACCCACTCCTTCAGTCTGGAAGGACTCCTGGTGGCCAGCTGCTCTGGGACCTGGAGCACCCTGCCCCTGCACCTCAGGCAATCAGCGTCACTGACCCAATTCAGAAAGGACCTCAAGACCTGGCTCTTCGAATAATCCTCCACCCAGTCCAACCAGCAGGCCCCCTCCCCTTGAGTCCCTCGCGGGTGAGTAGTCGCGCTTTACAAGCCTCTGATTGATTGAAGGACTGCTGGGGAGAACCTGAAACAGGGCCGCAACAAGATAGCACTGATCTGCTACCACGCATGAAGGGGCAGTCAGAGTGCTGGCTGAGCAGGCAGCGTGTGCCTGCTGGTGTCCCACAAGAGTGCGCTTTAATAAGACCCAGAGCTGGCCTGTGACATGAGCCGCAAGAAAAGAAACACACTAAATGCACCGTAACTGTGCTCAGACAAATTTCAGCCGTTTAGGACGTGGTTTTGTTTGCATTTAGGCGTTACAGAAGTCGCTTTCGTTTTAGTTTGTTTTGTAATGTTCTTGCTATAGAGGTCATGGGTCTTCAACTGCTACAAAAGGGTTAACAGTGGCAGTGCTTGCAATGGATAAAACGAAAGGGAGGTGGATCTCTTTCCAGGAGGCGTGGTCCACGTAATTAAGAGACTGACTTACAACATACAAAACAAGACACCCTGCTTCCCATAGCGTGCCACCCGATGGGTATTTTGGTGCCTCTCTGTGAGCGTCCTGTTATTACATCCAGGCATATAACACAGTAATAGACATGCGTCTAAAACAACCTATTGCCTTTGCCCGTTAGTAGAATCACATAAGTGATTAACAAACTCAAATAGTACACATTAAACAAGAGTAATACGATGCATAAAAAAAACTATAGAACTAACATCCTGGAAAAAGGAAACACTTTTATGGAATGCAATAGTAGGTAAAACGCGTGAAATGTAAACAGGAGCAACATCGAAGAAACAATTGACATTATTAGCGTTTTTGCCTTTAATGTTAAGGATAGCAATATAGGGACCCGTGTGAATATCACGGTTTGTTACTGTCCCAGAGGGACCCGTCCCCCTTAGAGCCTGGATGTTGTGTCAACCATATTCATTAGCTCCATATTGAAGAGGGTGATTCCTCAGTACCACTTCAATAAAGCAGTCGACGTATTTCAAACTAGTGGTAACAATTAACGATGTCACGTATGCGGTGCTCGAAGAAAGACCATCGATAACACCCCACGTCACCCGTACAGGGCTTATTCTTGTATCACCTATGTTGTGGACCACTTTTGCCATTAACAGCGACTGCCCTCTTCCCACAGTGGTTTTAACACCACCAGCGATGTACCACATTTAAAACTATTTAGTTGCGTCGTTATGTTTATAGAATGCACGTTGATCAAACTGGTTTCCTGGTCTATATTCATGAACCATGTTATCCCAACAAAACACTTTTACAAAGTTCTGCAGGATAGCAATGTTTGTACCACTTTCCTGAAATGTCTGTAACACGCAAAATCTTTGTGATTTGGTGGCAAGTAGTACTATCAACTCACAATCTGAATTAAGAAAGCAGGACCAACTTCTCTTGTCTTCTCCGATCATGGATTAACAATATGTTTAAATTTGGAGTATCGTAGAATGTGTCAAGTAACTAGGCTATTTTTTTTTAATAAAAAGGCCAGGTAAGTTACACAAAGAGCATTGCTTTTCAAAGCTTGGTGCACACATTACAGCATGGAAGTTGGTGCTCTACCTGTGGTAGGTATGTCAGAAGTTGGGCTGCAGAAGTGTGCTCTCGCTCAGGTTCAAGATCTCGCCCACAGCTTTTGCTGTCTGTTGATAAAGACCCATTGAGTACAACATATACATGAAGAGACCTTTTAGTCAGCCCTTTGACCAAGACTGGGTGGCTTAGTATGCCTTAGTATGATACTTTCAATCCAAAGACTTACTTGCCTATTCTTGTTTGTGTCCCTCACGAAGCACTGCAACAGTACCATCTGGATAAGTTGTATCCTTGCACTGCCGATACCAGAAAACTAAATGCATGACTTTCTATATTCTCTTCTATGTCTGCTCTTTTGATATCGCATCACCCAACCACATCTCACATTCTTCCTGCTTCCCACAGCTACCTCTCATCCACTGCTCCAACTCACCCCTGCATCTACAGACTGATATCAGCCCACTTGTTTCTATTTGGGCAGCAACCCCACTGATAATTTAGTTTTTTATTACAAAATTGCCATCTGAAAACTTGGAATGGGAAATCACTAACAAATTAGAATACAATTCCATGGTAGCTTCCAAACCATAAGCATGCAGGCACAAGCATAGGCGGGCATCTTGGAAGGCTTTTTCTTTATGAGACAAAAAAAGACTTTCACACAGATGTTTGTCCATAAATGTGCCATCGTGGTACCATGGGTGACTAGCTTGAAATTTTTTTTCCCCATGTTCCAAGAAAGGCACCAGTACATCAACAGAAATGCGCACACATGCATTCATATATAGGGAGCCACTTTGAAATATTTTTTCCATACAAAAAATACTTCCAAGATGGCTGCACAACCATGTGAACTTTGTACCATTTTGTTTTGCTGACAGACATTACGCCGTCTGCACTGTAGCACTAATTAAACACTGCTGCTGATGGATGTAGTGAAATGCCAATGGGTAGGGTGTGAAGGGGAGCAGGGCACGAGGGGGTAACCCAACCAAAAACTGCAACCACTGTGGGCAAACACTGACATTGGGAGTATGTTGGTGTTTACTCCACAGTGAAATATCCGCAAATTGGCTGCACACGTGTATGCATGCATGTGTGCCAACACATTGGCAAACATCTTGTATTTTTTTTCAGCTATGCACACGGCCACAACAAACAGGCATTGGCAATGCCAACATCTCTGTGGCTGGTAGGAATGATTAGCTTTGCCAATGCTCGTTTATTTTAAGTGGCTAGCAGTCATCTCAGAGTCCAGTATATGGTGGAAATCACTAGCTTTTAAAGGAACTTTATGGGTTCAGAGCTATAAGTTAAGAACAACAAAACAAAACCATTACAAGCCTGGATCACAGCACTCCTCTTGAGTGACCATTTAAGGAATTTCTTCAATCAAAATCATATCTAAAAGCACGAGGTATAGTCTTTCATCTGCATTCTTAACATAAAATCCGCCAACTGAAATCAGCGTTTTTAAAGCCAGATGGCATCAGAAATATCATCACCCACATGCAGTGAACTTCCAATACCAGTTCCGTAATTGTGGGGGGGATAGGCAACAGACCTAATTTTTAGGTCTGCCTAAAGACAGCTCAACTGCCTTGCCAGTCTTATTTATTATGAAAAGAGCCATAAATAAAAATGCATACATACAAAGAGAGGCTTTGGATCAACCATCTTCATCCAATTTATTTTCAACTGCCACTCCCATTTTGTTTCCGCACACCAGAACATAGAATATTATAGCACAATGGGTCGGCTCACTTCAGCAGTTGGCTCACTACAGCATGGCAGCATTTTCCCTGATCACATTTTGCCTAAAACTGATGAGCACTTCAGTGCCATGGTTGGCGGGAACATAGTATACTTTACAAATGCCTTCTTCTTTCAATGGGCATTTAGTGCTGCCCCTCCCCAAAGTTAATGATGGGATTTCCCAATCAAGAGCGCTTGCGGTCAGGTATTCTTGGTGGGGTGGTCACTTCAAGTCATTTAGTATCAGTGCAGCGGCTCCAGTGTGCCTCTCCAGTGCACCTTGTCACACCCCCTAAAGCAAGAGAGGCCATTTAGATTCTTCTGGGCGTAGATTTTACACATGGGACAGCAGAGTGGATCTAAATCCCACTTGCCACGCTAAATGGCTGCAATATTCAGGCTCGGGGTTAACCGCGTTAGAAAAACCTAACAATCCCAGACATTTCTGGAAACTAGAGGCCCAGAGTGGTGTGACTCACATTGATCCCACAACGTTTTTTGATCCAGATAGCTTTACACACTTCAAACCCTGGAAAAGAGCTGCACTGAGATTGAGTGGTGCTGGAGGAGGGGAGACTGCAGCGGTCTGCAAGGTGGCGACCCACTAGACCCCCACGTGTGGCCCTACGATCTGTGACTTCCCCATGGGACGAACATGCCGGGGATCACGACTGAAGTTCCTTATTTAGAAATAGATCATCAGCGGGCCCGCAATACATATGGACTGTGCTGTGACTCGCCGCCATTAGACCCACAGGCCGGCTTGACAGAGTACAACACGACTTGGCACTGCCTGGCCGGTGACCTTCCTCCCTTCAAGTCCCCCCCCCCCCCAGTTAGGTCATCACTGGGGAGTGCTGTGAGGTAATGGATGTGAGCCGATTCGTCATCACTGATACGGCTGACCCCCGCTCGTACCGTTGCTAGGACCCACCTAACAGGTGCCTGGAGGCGACAGCAGGGCTTGCTGAGGCCTGGAGAGTCGCACGTCAGCAGGGGAACGAGGCACTCTCCTGCTACTGACCATCGGAACAACCCCACAAGAGCCCAGAGGAGGTCGCTGGGCAGAAATCGGGCGAGGACAACGGAGAGGCAGCGGAGCCCGGATCCTCCCTCTGCCATGTCGGGTCGCGCAAGCGGGTCCCCCTCGCCTGGAGTGGGTCAGCCTGACCGCGAGGAGAGGACACCGGACAAGCTGGACCTCAACCTCAAAGAGATTCGAGACTCTCAAAAGGCTATGGAGATACAGATGGGCACGCTCACCTCCGGACTAAAGCTGCTGAAGGCGGACCATACCAAATTGGCGGACACGGTAAAGGAACACAGCCGATCTATTGCAGACCTCACTCCTACAGTTGCGGAACACTCTTCCTCATTGCAACAACTACAACAGCAGGTGACCCCGCTCATGGATCGGGTGGAGGATGCGGAGGGCAGTAACTGACGCAATAACATACGCAATATTGGACTGCCAGAATGCTGTGAGGGTAGCAAAGCAGCTGAATTCATGGAAACCTGGTTCCGGGAATACGTGGCCTCCGAGGAGAGCTCTCCGTACTTCTGCGTGGAAAGGGCCCATAGAATCCCAACGGGCCAATCAAAACCAGGAGCGCCACCCCGCCCCTTGATCGTAAAAATCCTCAACTATACAGACCGTGACGTCTTGCTACAGAGAGCTGGAGAAAGGGCCCTAATACACTATGAGAATCACCGTATCTTATTATACCCGGACTATACAGTGCTGGTGCAAAGACAGAGATCGTCCTACCAGGCAGTGAAGAAAAAGCTACAGACGGCACAAATCAAATATGCCCTCTTGTATCCGCCCGCCTGAAGGCCATCCACACTCAGAACCCCGGCCGGGGCAAAGGAGGGGCTGGCCCAACACGGGAGCAGCAGCGACAAGATCAAGAAGGAGCTTTGGCGACAGCTGGCTCCTTCCACGAAGACCTGCACAAAATTACTTCTGACTCGGAGGACAGTACACTCCATTCGGATTCAGACCATAGTGCAATCCTGTTCCCCACCATCACACCGAGAGCGGCTGATGACTTGATCGACAGTTGAGGGGGGCGAATGGGCTAAGAACACAGGAAATTGAAACTGAAAGCTTTGCCTTTGTGCTGGGTGAGATTCCAGCGCTGGTCGAACGATTGTATCCTTTCATTGGTATAGATCAATGTGTTTACTGGTGAATTACTATGCATTGTTGCTATTGTATGGAACGCTGCGTGCGCACTCTCCTCTTACAAACGCAGTGCGAGGAAACGCTTAGGTTGAGCGCTGCTGGCTATGGGGCTTTACAATTTCTACTGCTGTATTTGTTTATACTACTGACGTCACCCCTGCCATCCCAATGCCTAGTTTCTTCCCCCGGGAGATGGGGCACCGTTGAGCCACTGGACATGGACCATTCTGGAACTACGCCCAGACGCGAGGCTGGCTACCTCCCTATTGGCGTATGCACCATTATCTGTTTTGTGCTACTTGTTCATTATTGTTGGGCTCAGTGCAGTTTCGGTGCTGTGCAGAGTTTTGTTGAGGTTGTTTGGGAAGGGGAACTCCTGGCCAGCTCTGCCCTATTAGCACCACGTAGAGAAGTATACCACTTACATATCAGAACATGACAGGAACCGCTAGTACAACAGGGTCATATAACCTGCTCACATGGAACGTTCGGGATTGGGGGCAATCCAGAAAAGACACCGTATACATGCATTTCTCCTCAGACGGCGCACACACAGATAGTGTTCCTCTAAGAATCCCACCTAATTGACTCTGAAACGTAAAAGATGAGGAAAAAAATGGAGAGGACATACATACTCCACTTACTACTCTGCATTTGCTAGAGGGGCGACTGTTTGGGTGCGACATGGAGTCCCATTTGTGGAACTTGCGCGCCGAGTGGATGACCAGGGCCGATACATACTGGTGAAGGGCACTTTAGATGGCTCCCTGGTAGTCCTCTGGAGTATCTATGCCCCCAACTTCGACCAAGACCGATTCCTAAATCAGCTGAGCACTGTCTTGTCGGACTGGGACGGGATCCCCCTGGGTGCTGGGCAAGGACTGGAACGCAGTGCTGGACACTGGGTTGGACAGATCACACCCCCCCTCTATATGACACGAATGCTGGTAAGATAGCAGACCAATTCACTACATGTGCAACCGGGTGGTCACTGACTGATGCATGAAGAGGCCTTTACCCAACTCATAGAGAATACTCCTTTTACTCTCCAATACACAGCCTCCACATTAGGATCGACAGATTCCCGTGCTCGAACTCCATTATGCAGAAGGTCCACAGTTCCACATACCTAGCCAAGACGTTTTACGACCACAACCCACTAGCTTACATTTCATTGGGGCGTGGTACCCACAATTGCTTGAAGATGCCCCATTTCGCACTGCCCTGTCCAACACCATTACTAACTACATGACCGAAAACTGGAATACAGCATCCTCTAACTTAATTGAATGGGATGCCTTGAAGGTGGTGGCGACGACTGGACAGTTGGTAGGGGCTAGACAGGAAACGCACCGACGTCTGCTGGACATTGAGAGCAAATTGAATGTACTGATGAGGGAGGCAGTGTCCGACCCGGATACACGAGAGAGACTACAATCTACCCACATAGACCATGCGGAGACGCTGCGGATTATAGACTACAGCGCCTACCTCCAACGGAAACACACTGATGCGGACAGAGTGGGCACACTGCTTGCCCGCATAGTAGGGGACAGACCTGACTCACCACGCATTTCCAGTATCCGCACCCCGGTAAGACAGGTAGTGCACACACAAGGCAAAATAAATGCCGCCTTCCGTGAACACTTAGAGACGCTTTACAGCACCACCCCCGTGGAAGAATCCTCGATTACCGACTTCTTCAGAGATCTTCCCTTCCCGGTTTTACCAGAGGACGTTCAGAAAGACATTGATGGCCTAATTACTCAACAAGAAATCTGCGCTGCGATAAAGGGTCTAAACCGTTACAAGACTCCTGGAACGGACGGGCTCCCTGTTGAAATTTACCTTACGTATTCGGAGTCCCTAGTGCCCGCACTGGAGGCTGTCTACAAGACGGCCTTTGAGACTGGACACCTGCCAGATTCCACCATGCAGGCACTTGTCATGTCCATACCTAAGCCCTGGGCGAGACGGTTTGGAGTTGTCTAACTACAGACCCCTCTCTATGATCGCCACTGAATACAAGACCCTAAGTAAGGCCCTTGCCAACCGTATACAACTGCACCTTAATGCGCTTATTCACAGCGATCAGTGCAGCTTCCTCCCTAACCGCATCACCTCCCTAAACACCAGACAGCTACATGTGGTAATGGCGGCCACTCCGAGAGCTTACCGTCACGCAGGTTGCATTGCGCTGGACCTTAGACGGGCATTCGATTCCCTTTCTTGGGATTTCATGTTTGCGTTGTTGCAACGATTTGGGTTCCTGAATATCTACCTTAAATGGGTCAGCTTATTATATACATCCCCTACAGCCAGGGCCTGTACAGGCAACTATATCTCCAACCAATATAAAATGTATAGGGGCACACGGCAGGGGTGCCCTTGATCTCCCCTACTATTTGCATTGGCGCTAGAACCCCTGGCGCTGGCTCTTTGGAGATCGGCAAACCAGCTTGGCATCCGCATAGACAGGGTACATCACTTAATATCCATCTACGCGGATGATCTACTCCTATATTTAAAGGACTTGACTGCAGATAATGCTCCCCTCCCAGGTATACTCCCCACCTTCGAACGCCTTCCTGGACTGGCCATAAACCCAGGGAAGTCGGTTGGCTATTTCTTCCAAGACATGCCGCACATAACCCGCCTACAATTAGGCACTTATAAACTACCAGTGGCCCCCACTACCTTTAAATACCTCGGTATCTGCTTATATAGATCACAAGAGTACCAGATAGGGGGCAATATATTACGGGCCATAAGGGGAATCCGCGCTAGTGTTGGGTTTTGGACTTCCCTGCCCTTATCAGTAATGGGGAGGATCGCCATCATCAAAACGATGATGTTACCTAGACTCTTATATTATTTTGTGAACCTGCCCGTACTCCTCCCACAATCCATTTTTAATACGCTGAACACTGTATTGTCCAATCTTATTTGGAGCGTGGGTCGGAGACGCATTGGCCTTCGAAAGCTCCAGCTGCTGACGTAAAGTGGCAGTCTGGGAGTCCCGGACTTCCGGGGGTACTATGCCAGCCAGCTCCAATGGCTGTCTTATTGGACTGCAGGTAGGAACTTACACGAAATTGGATTTACTCAGCAGTGGCTTGATCGGGGTGAACTACACTCTCTTCTGTTGCTGAGGGCCAAGGTCCCCCTCTGATTGCCCCCTCTGTTACGAACAACCCTAATATGCTGGAGAAAAGCCCTCTCATACACGTCAACGGTGGCCCTCTACGCCCCGAACGTCCCCATACTGGGCATTCCTACACCACAAAGGAGATTCCCGCGGACCAGACTACAGGCTTGGACGGATGCTGGGGTGGAGGTGGTAGGAGATTTCTTTGGAGACGGCAATATAGTGGATCATAACTCATTTGTACAGGCTACGGGAGCACCGCTGTGTCTGTATCTCTTACACGCCACTGTGACACACTATATCAGAACCACGTGGGCCCCACAGAGGACTGAACCCCCATATCATACCTTAGTACATCTCTTATACTATATGGGACCGGTGGACATTTGGTGCGCTGGTTATACACTGGAATACAGGCACACGCATCAATAACACTTACATCCCTTAGGACACAGTGGGCGGAGGACACCGGGGAGATCACGGACCAAGCATGGAAACGTGTGTTGCAACACACCCAAAAAGGTGTAGCGTAATGAGAGGCTTAAATTCATACAGACGATGGTGCTTCATAGGTCCTACCTTACCCCGACAAGAATACACTGTATGTTCCCGGACTCCCCCCATTATTGCCCCCGTTGCAAAGGAGAGGAGGCGGACTTTATTCACATGCTGTGGTCTTGCCCTCACATAAAGGGTTATTGGGGAGAAGTGCGCCGCTCTCTAACTACAGTGACACATCCCCCGGTCCCGGATGAGGCACTCCACTGCCTTGTGGGACTTCGTAGGCCCCCTAAGAACTAAAAAGGTGGGACTAAAGTTCATAGACCTGGCACACATCCTGGCGATTTGAGTGCTCACGATGAGGTGGAAGTAGCCCAGGTGCCCAGCGGTCACTGTCTGGCAGTCGGACATGCTCCAATGGGGGAAAGCAGAGGGTGCTGCTCTCCGAAGGGAGAAGGAGAGAGGGCTGACAAAGCAGCACATCTCGCTGGAGTGTGAGGCCATGCTACTTGACCTGGAAGCACTGGAATTGTCCCTTGCGCAAGATACTAAGACCCCGTAGGCTATAAGGCTGCTTAGATTCCTAAGGATATTAGTCTCTGTTCCATTGACATGACAGGACTCTATCCGATTTATCGCTTCCTTCAGGAGAAGAACCGTAGGATGACCCCCGGCAACCATAGTGGCTGCCAGGATGGGACGGACCAGGAGAGGGTTGGGGGAGGGTGGAAGTCGGGGTTTGTTTATGTTACTAATAGTTTATATGAATACGCACTACTTTTGAAGATTCGCTGGAGATGCAACATGACCAATGCTTGATTAGTAACATTTCTAGCACTGAATTTGACCTTGATCAGTCTGTTTTACCATGTATGACAACAAATGGATAACTGTTACATGACCCATGTACGTGATTGATGAACAACCGGAAAAACAAAAAATGACTATGTAAAGGAATATTTTCCTAATGTACATGCTATAATGCGGTCATCAATAAAGTGTGTTAAAAAAATGAAAACATTGTCATCATGGCAATATTTTCCTACACGTTTTCGCTATATTTTGTTTTTTTTTATTTCAACAATAAGTTTCTTTGGAAAAACCTTACAGGGACTACACAAATGACCCCTTGCTGAATTCAGTCAAGTGATTAATACCATCTTTACCATTAACATATTCCATCTACCATGCAAAATAAACATTCTTTGCACTTTTTCTTTTCAGGCACAGTGAGCTATTCCCCACCCATTAATTGATTACAAGAATTGCATTACGGGTTTCAACACGCTCATTCATGTGCCTAATTTCCAAACATGTTGTATTGTCGGGTTGCCAGACACCACTCACGTGTATTCTTCGGTAAATAAATATTTAACAACATATTGTAACATGGTAGTTAGATGTTTAAATCCTCTTGTGAAACATTATGGTGATAGAATGCACAGCAATACATTGAAAATGTTAACACCTGAAGGAAACAAGTTGTGTAATTACTCTTTCAGAAGACTGAAGAGAAATCGCCAGAGCAGGTCTTAAGAACGCAATGAGACAATTCAGGTACTGTCTTTTGCTTGAATTTGGGCACCATCCAAAAAGTAGTTTTGTGTTTTTTCAAGAAGAGATTCAAGGTTAGCACGGTTACACCTCAAACCACAGAGTATATGATTATAGGATTACAATTTTTCCTAATTCCCTTTCACCGAGTACCAGGAGAAAATATTTTTATAAATCGACAGCTAAACAATTTTTAGGAACTAGATTGTATGGCAATAAATCCTACGAGTAATTCTCATACAGTTTTGGATTTCATATACATTTTTTATGCCACAGGTAGTGATTTTATAGGAACAATACAAAGCAGCAATACAAAATTAATCAACAGCAAACACCCTTTTGTGTCCATTATGATGCGAAGGTTTAATTTTGCTTTAGTCTTGTTTTTTTTCTATGTACACGTCAAACATATATGAGCTGTAAAAGGGAAAACGGAGATCAATGGGGTGCTCAAAGTTAATAAACAAGAACCCCAAACTCCTGACATTTCAAGAGGTGTCTAAACTGTACTACAGACTTCTGAACTAAATGCCCGAACCCCATCCTAGGTTTTTGTGTGTATATGGGGTCGATGCTACACACAAAAAAAACTAGGTGCAGTGTCAAACAATCCATGTAGAAAATATTAATGTAAAAAATGCGAAGTGCATTGCGTAAGCAATCACGAGAAGCCTATCGAATAATGCTACCCACTCAAGTACAACACTATAGACGGCTGTTTTCAGTTATGAATGTTTCATGCAAGGGACCTTTCCATCGAGTACCTTGAGCATTGTATATACAGCTCAGCTTTTCCTTTTGGGGTTATAAGCCCACTATGTTCCAAACCACCCAATTAGCACAATGGTACAGAGGGCCACCCAATTAGCACAATGGTACAGAGGCCCAAACATGGCCATTGGTAAATGTCTTAGATCACAAGCTTTTGCAAATACTGTACTTTAAACTACTCTCTATAGTATACAGTTCGTGGAGTGGTGCCCTTTGTCCTGCATATATAGGAAAGTACTGATTGTGACAAGTTAACCAGTTGGTAGCACTATTGGGCCAGCTTCTTGTGATTGGTTACGTGAGGCACTTTCTATTATTTAAATGATTATTTTCTGCATGAATTGTTTGTCACGGTTTGACACTACATCTTTTTCGTGTACCATCACCCCCATATAACAAAATAAAAAGCAAGGATTAGTGTACGGCCCGTTAGTTAAAAATTCGTCAAGGGACCTGTACAGTACAGTTTAGATATCTCTTTGGGTGTTAGGAGAGTGGGGGCCTTTGTTGTTGTGTATTGACTTTCTAGGTACAGCCTTTCTGCTAGTGAAATATTTGCTTAACTACAAATATGTACAATAAGGTAAAGATTAAAATATTAACCTAATAGGTCAGAGCAAAGAAAAAAAAACACAAATGGACATTGTGCAAGAAGATGATCACAAAAAGAGGAATGGAGTATGTAGCCAGCGAACATGGACTGTCCAGTCATAAAAAGAGAAGATCTGGCTATAATAGCAGTATCTTATGTATTTATGTTTATTAATACATATGCATCACACAAAATGCTATAGTGAAATCTAGGTAGCAATGAATTGTATAATACTTCATCTGTGTAGAGGAGATCCCTATTTAAAGAAATGATGTCCTCTCCCACACCTTGTAGCATGGTTCATCATCAAGCTTTTCCCCACATCTTCACCATATCACTGTATTGGGACGGGCTCCACCACATAGTAGAAGCTCAAGATATTATAACGAGGCATCAAATTGTTTTCAAAAACTTAAGTTAAAGAAACATTTCTGCCAAATGCTAGTGCTCAACA
Source organism: Lissotriton vulgaris (assembly GCF_964263255.1). Classification (NCBI taxonomy): domain Eukaryota; kingdom Metazoa; phylum Chordata; class Amphibia; order Caudata; family Salamandridae; genus Lissotriton; species Lissotriton vulgaris. Next base: position 1,825,181,795 of record NC_141687.1, on the reverse strand, counting down.
TGGGTAAGCGGCCTTTGTTTGATCATAAAGATATAGCGCTGAGCACGTTTCAGAGTACTGTACAGTCAGAAAACAAAGAGGCCATCAAAAATTAGGGCTGGACAGTCAGCAAGATGTAGTTACAACAGGCATATAGGGTAATGATAGTTGAATATAGATGAAAGCAAGCCATCCGAGAAAATACACTGAGGTGTAAGACAAGAACTAGCAAGGAGTAAAAATGGAGACCAGAGAACAGCCTGGAGATGGCACACCAGTCCCATGAGATTAACCAGATGTAGATGTTTACCCAGAGCATATTCTTGAGGAGAGATTAACAACTTTGTAAAGAAAGAGAATTTCTAATATGAAGAGAGACCGCAGTCCAAATTCTCAGAGTACGATCAGAGAAAGATATGCATGGCATATATTTCTTAAAATTGTAGAGTGGAACATGGTCTTCTGCTTTTGCAGCACAAGGATACAGAGATTTCAAGAATAAAAAGATTCTGGGAGAGATGCTCAGGAGCTTGCACATTCGTAGTTTTGGATGCAAGGCAGGCAGACCATTCTCATGGAGCAGCATGGCTGGATCTGGAGCTACTTACGGTAGGCAAGTGCAAGTGGTGATGTGATCTCTTTCTAAGAGTTTGTGAGAAATCTGGCAGCAACATGACGAGCAGCCCTAACTGAGGAAAGTCTGTTTTATGGTAGGCCAGTGAGGAGAGCAAATCCATAGTCAAGTCAGGAGACTAGAAACAGCCTCAGGTGCTACCTTAAAATCCTGGCAGAAGATAGGTTTTAAACTTCTTGTATTTTGTAACATGGAATCTGACAGATTTATCCAAGCATGAATGCACCCTTTGAGGTATAGGTTTGAGTCAAGAAGGAAATCCAGGGTTTAACAGTGGTAGTCAGCTTGGGAGCAATATCTGCCTACTTTAATGATCTAACCCACAGTATATTGGTTACGGGGTTAGGCTTTGGGAGAAAAAATTCAGATGCCCTTGCCCCATTCAACTGCTTATGCTATGCAAAAGGATTTTATCATGGAGCTGGATTAGGAAGAATCCAATCTTAGTTAAGCATGGGTGTCATCAACACAGTCACGAAAAGATAATGACAAGATGGTTAGTAATTTTCACTGAAAAGTTTGGCAGAAACTAAATAGAATGGGTGCTAAGAATGAACGATAAAAGACATTGCAAGCAATTGAAGTCGGATCAGATAACTTTGTTTAGGTCATCGGAAAAGAATGAGGAAAATTGGTTGGAATTGGAACGTATTGCATCAGAAAATGATCTACTTTTCTAAGATTTGATCATTTCAAAAAGCTTCTTAGATCTGCTTTTTGAGAAGTCGAATTGAAATTTCAGAGATGCTGCTTGCAGTCTTTTCTTTTAGGCAGGCGTTGGGTTAGTGGCAGAGGAGTTTTTGTGACTGTCTACAAAATGTTAAGCGTTTTTAACAGAGAAGAGGGTACCTTCAAGACCGAGGCCATATTATTCATGGTTTTCCTGGAGAGAGAGACAGAGAGGGCTAATATCATTGATGGCCAAAAAAGATCCTCTCGCTGAAGAATGTGGTTATAGGTTAAAGACAAATGATGTTATAAGTTGAAGACAATAACAAAGAAAGAACAGAGTAAATTCGAGATAGGCCCTACCCTACTATTCATGTTTGCGGACATCAAATAATATGAGAATGCTTACAGCTATTTAGACAAGGTAGGAGCAGTAAGGTTGTTAAGAGTTTATTTGGTACACAATGTTTATTTTTTCCCATGATAAGGCTACTAAAATTAGGAGAAATGTAAGGTTTCTCCATGAGATTAGAAAGACCCATAGCAGGATATATATATTGGGTTACTGTAACTGATTTAAAGTTCAATGTTACTTATAACAAAATTAAAATTATATTCAGAGATTCAGTAATACAGGAGTTTCTGTTACACTCAATCTCCAAATCTACCGAGTCATAAAAAGGGCATGCGCAACTATGTAGTTTCAATGCAAAAGCGTTCACTGTATCTACTCTGCCATACATTTCACTTGCAAAGTCGAAAGCATGAAAGGCGGCTCAATATCCGTTTGCATAACAAAAACAATAAAATACTGGGATTAGCATTCTGTTAATGCGGTGTATTATTTGCATCTTTCGGGGTTTCAGATTGTTTTAGCTATCGAGTATCTTGGATGCCGAACTTTTAATACTGTATCTGATTTTGCAGAAACACAGATGATAAATACGTACGATTGTGTAACGCCTGGTATGATACTATTTGTTATCTTGTGATATGTTGAAAATCTCTTCTAATAAAAAAAGTTGATGAGAAAAAAAACGCTAAAAAACTTCACATATCTTACAATTCTCGACAGACATGTGAGAAGACATCATTACAGTGCCCCAAGGGGAAGTGGCCTTCGGCGCCCACCTGTCCTAGTGATGCTACGTTGACCTAGGGCACGGGCACCGTGAAACCTCAGCACAACTACTCGCTAATCAGGCAGGAAGCAGGCGGGGGCAGGGACACCTGCCCCCTCCCAAAGCACCAGTGTTCTCACAGTCAGCAGGCGGAAGCGAGCCGCGCTGCACGAGCCCTTCCCATTCACGGCTGCCATCCCAGCGGAAGGGCAGCGCGGCGCTTCCCTGCCAGGTGGCATTATCCGACCCCAGCAAACAATGGAAACGGGCACGCAGCGGATCTGCCCGACGCCCGGGTAAATCCAGGGCAAAGCGCAGCATTACACCATCTGAGGAGTATTTGTGTTTGCGCGGCACTAAACCCTCATTCTTTCAGGCACCCCTTCAGCCCCCGTATCCTATCCGTCAACCGACTGAGCAGACTGTGGAGAATCCTGGTGCACCCTGCTTTTGGCATATTTCGTGTACAGTTACATACCTGCGGCATGAGTGGCTGATAGCGCTTTGACTGGAGCCTACTGGGACCTTCTTGAGTTATTTTGTGAATATCCAACGGTCCTTGGATGTGACTGGAGTGAGTCTTCAAGCACATGGACCAACTAGAAAACTACGGGGCATTTCCGCTTCCTCCTTAAAGGGCCACATTTACTATTTCTCCTTAGAGGGCCAGGACAACCCCACCAGAAAACCGTGTGCAGCTGGGCCCCGATACACACCTGTAACGCAACACACACAAGACATAAAAACGCCCCCCTCTTGTTTCAAGACAGAGCAGTATCGCGCGCCACTCGCACATGGGTGAAAACTGAAAAATAATTTAGGGTTGTGACAGTGTTTTCTGGCTTTCCCTTCTGGAAGGGGCAGTTAAATACCAGCATACGGTTTAGTTCACAATCAAACTATATAGGTGGCTTAACTTGGTGACTCACGGAAAAGGGGACCGGGGCTGGGACCAGACTTAAGTTGAAAGCCTCTTAAGACAAGGGAGTGTCAACAAAGTAGATCACCTGAGCAGTGAAAGAATGGCTTAGCTTCAAGGTTCGCCCTTGGGACAAAGGAATGAAGTTTGTACTTTCCACCCATTTGCAGCTGTGCCCAAGACGCACAGATATCTGAACCAATAATCTCTCCTACAGTTTTGGATTTGAAATATCCAAACAGCAACAAACCGTGTTTTATATGCCACTTTAATAAGCAATCACCACCTACATAGCAAAACAAGGTTAGATGTCTAAAAGAACTGCTTTTAGGGTAACAGCTCCATAAGCGGACAGGCAACTGAATTTAGCATTACTTTGGCTCTTTACTGGCCAAGCATCTATATGTTAGAGCACTGGTTCCCAAACTCTTTAGAACCACAACCCACTTTATAGAACGACAAGCTTTCACGACCCACTTATCTTTAATGCACATGAGGAGGGGTGATTTTTTTAATGTAACTAAAGCATCGTATGGCAGCAAACTGTCATTTACAGACAGCACATTTTCAACTGAAATGGCCTCTAACTTTGCACAGACACAGTTTTACTGATGAAACTATATAGCATACAGCATTCAAATGATAATATGTGGAAATGGGGTTTCTGTGAATAGCTATGGTTTGTGGAGCGCCAATTAAAGTGGCTTTATCTATTTTGATCCGATTAAAAACTGTTTCCACACATCAAAATTACAACAACAAAAAACGTACTTCACTTTTGCTTTGATATCTGCTGAATGCATTCCGTTTATTTACAGGTATTTACATTTTGTTGTGTGTTGCAAAAAAAAAAAAAAAAACAACAACAACCACCTAAGATTGTCACTAAATTCACTTTCACAACCCCTCTCACTTGGCAGGCAGAGAAAGAAAAGTGACCACCAAACCCACGGTAAAAGAATAAGCAGGAACTTGTCAGAAGACATAGCCTGACATTTGACCTCTGTCGTTGAAGTACAGCAAATGTAACAAAATCAACAGAATTTAAAGGCATCTTTACTTATTGCTCTGAATTTTTGACTTTTTCAACCCACCAAAAATCGGCTAAAAGAATAACTATTTTCGATACAACTAGTTAATGGCGAGAGTTTTTTTTGGATTGGGAGTCTAATGTGTCTTTAACTGTACATGGTACCTTTATACAGCACTTCCTCTGCGCTTAGACGGGTCTGTGCTAACTCCCTTGCAATGTCTTCCAGCACCAAGTACTCAACATTCAAAGGCTGTTCAACAGAGGCTGCAGCACTGGCAGTGGTAAGCTCAATACCACCAGGGCTACCTCCTCGTGCTGCGCTTTTACTGCCACGTCCAACCAAACACAACAGGAGTTGGTACAGTACACCATTAGTTTTCTCCATTTTCAGTGAGTGAACTTTTTCCTAGCCATCTAATCACTCACAAAATGATGCTCAGACAGACCTAGTCTTTCGAAGGGGTTATCCACAGTAAGAGGCCGAGCCTCCACCACTCCAGTAAAATAAAAGCATATTATGAGGTGGTACTAATGCACTCAGCCAAGTCACTTGTCTAATCCATTTCCAAAAAGCGGAACTTCACTGTTTTATTGTCATCGAGGGAAGAAAGTATGGGACCATTGTGCCTGGTGTTACGAATGATAATGCTAGCCTTGAAGCAGTGGGAGGTTGTTTTGGGCATCTCTGCACATGCACACCCTAAATCACATGATCAGATGTAGCGAGAGAGGGCTTGAAGCAACTGTCTCTAAAATAGGACATCAACCTACAGCGGTCTCTAGATAAGAACTCTTCTTCAAGGAGCCATCTTCTCTGGTTGGTGTGTGGATTTCTTTTATTGGAAGAGACTGCTGGCAGTGGTAGTCGCCTCTAACAAATGAAGTTCTTCCCTACATAAAAAAAAATATTGGACTTGTCCTTCCAAATGATTTATATGCATATTTAATGAGGTGAAAGCTAAAACGGTTGCCACTTCAAGCTCACACAAATTTCTCCTCCAGCTGAGACCCACCGAAAGCAAAGAGGCACAGGTTAGCTGTGGTGTGCGTGGAATGGTGTGCTTATAAATCCACTGCTGTACTGCGAATATAGTGGCTGCACATCTCTTTGTGACAGTGACCTTCTAAAGTAAGAAATGCAGCAACTGTTCATGCAGGCATGTAGCACTGGTGGCTGTCTCCACACACAAAAGAATTACCTCTAGCAACCATACGAGGGAGCGGTCACTAGAGGGAACTGCAGCAGTCACCGCACTAGGCCATGACTTTAGTCTGTTCACCTTAGATTATATTGTCTTCTGTCATTCCAGGCAGGGCACCTATGGACACCAGGGAATAATGTTGTCAAATCATCTATCATTTACAATTCTGATTCAACTCCACTGCATTCTTCATGTGTGGCATGAAGCTAGCCTCGAACGCAGGGCTCTGATTACAGAAGCACACAGTAACTTCACTAACCCCTTCAGTGGCAAGCAACAACAACTGTTAATACCAAAAACATAGGTGCTAAACTTTAAAAATGATGAATGGTGCACAAGTCCCAGCCCTCTGGAGCTCATTTCTGAACAGCTATTCCTACGATAATAAAACGTTGAGGTCACCCATCAAACTGGTCATAAAGGATTTAGTTCGGGGGGGGGGAGGGGGGGGGTCACAGGGCTCTGTGGACACTGAGTATGGTGGTGATAAAAGGCGAAACAGACTACCAGTCCTATCTCGATTCTGACACACACCGTGTGAAACATCTTCATTAGGCTCTTTCTTGAAGCTCTTGTTCAGCCTCACTGTGGCCTCAGGGGTGGAAGCATGCACACTGCACTCCAGCTCAAAGGGTGGTGCTGTGTACAAGGACATGGGCGAGCTCCAAGCTGCAATTAAAAAAAACACACCTCCCACCCACACCAACTCCCAGAAGTGAGGGGAGGAAAAATGCAATTTCAAGTCAGCAGGAACACGCTGGGAATTAAAAGAATGTGAACCGTGCGGGGGATGGGAGAAACAACATAAGTTTAACCTTCAGTGGGAACACCTTCAGAGAGGCACCAGATCGTACTCGTGCAGCAACATATTGAATAAGCCCTAACATAGGGGTTTTATAAGGACAGTCCGCAATGACTATGGCAAGAAACACTCTGAAAATGTCAAATAAGGGCAGGCAGGATAATCTGCACTGACAATACAAGAAAGTAAGCGACTCCTGTATATAACTAGTGCGCGGATAATGTAGTGTTTCATCTGTGTGAAGCAGGTATGGTGATAGAATTTCAATCCGCCTGTGCTCCGTGACATTTATTAGTGCTGTAGGGCTAATCATAAAAAGGCGGCTGTATTTCGCGCGCGAAAGGCGGGATGCCTCTCATTTACATACATGCGTACTATATAAGGAAATAAACTAGCATACATTTTTGTTTTTAGCAATGCCATCATCTATTGTGAGTCCAATGAAGCAGTTAAAATGACTTGCTTTAGAGCAGCTACCAGCTCATTTACTTAATTACACTTGTGATTGTTTTTATTATAACAAAGTAAAAATTACTTTTTCTACATTTAAATCTTTTCAGCATGTGAAATTGTATTTTAATTTTTCAACATCCATAAAGGCTCCAACTCATTTTTAATCATTAATGACAGCAGTATTTCTAGCGTTTCAAGGAAAAAGACTCATAGTAATGCTGAAACAGGTTTTGCACAAGTGAATAGTGAGTGAGGACAAAAATGTTGGATGGATTTATACACAAGCCATTCACCAAATTCATAACATAATAGATGTCTATCAAACGAAAAACTGTCTACAGCTTCAGCTAAACCATGCCTAGAGAAATCTGAATGGGGAAAAGTAATTTTGGTCCACCGTTCTTGTTATTAGTCAATCCACACCAAACCTTCATGGAGTGGTGGGTTATATGTGGAATATGTTTCTTGGGAGATTCTCAAGCAAAGTTGTGAGCAAAACACAGAACCATCACTACAGTCATATTTGCCCACTCTGCAAGATACGTTATGGTTCTTCTTTACAAGATCATGTATGAAGCTACTTTACAAAATCTCAGGTGATGTGTCCAGTGGTTACCCTACTCTGCAAGTAATTTTTTGGTTTGAGGGTCGCAAGATACGGGTTGTTGACAGCAAAGAGTGGTTTGGGGCAACATTACAGGAGAGACTAAGGAACCAAAGGCACAATTAAGAGGACCCCAGTACAGAAGCTCCAGAACGGCTACCTCACTATCAAGAGCTCTCAACACCGATCAACCGGCTGTCCAGGGCACACAACAACTTAAGGAAACCTCTCATGCAGCTCTACAAGGCACCCTCTAAAAGGCTTCAAGCACCCCTACTGTTCAGGGCTCCTTCTCTCGTTTATTTTCCCCAGTACACTCTCAAGCGAGCATATACATCCTCCTGCATAGCTCCTCGATGTGTACTGGAAGCTAAGGCCCAAGACTGGATTTGTAATCAATATGTCTGCTGCTGGAGGCTATGCATTTCTTCACAGAACACGGTTAAGGACGTAGGAGCTTACTGCTGAAACACGATACATATACCAAACTTTGCAAGCGAAGGGAAAAAGCATGATAACCTTATGCAATAGGATACTCTGGTATATCCTTTCCTGCCGCTGACCAACCATCGCATCTAAAACAGTGACGCCCCTCAAAAAAGAAAGGTCACAAAAACTAACTCTATGGTGAGCGAAGGAGATCAATCTAATACAAGGGACTTCAAATTCAAACAAACTCAGACATACTTCCGGCAAATTAGGTGCCCACCAGGATACCAACAAGTGAGGTGGTCATAGACAAACCACTTGCTCAGGTTCAGACCACACAGATACCAACCACTCTATTGTTACTTTCAGTAACAATAGAGCAAAGACTTTCTAGTTTTCTTGGCATACAGTAGCTTAGACAGACTTTTCAAAATCTACACTTTACTCAATGAGTACACCGTTTATGCAGTCCCACCAAGTCTTGATTATAGCGGACAGTGGCACACCAGACAAAAAGTAAAAGTATTTTCCAGTATCGCATTGATGGTATATTTATAAAACACAAGCATTATTGGTGAGCTTATTCACAATACTACAAAATCAATGCTTTTATGTCCCACCACAGTAGACATTCACAGTGGTTAAGATCTCTTTTTAGCAACTACTGCCTTCACCTGGTTAAAGCTCAACAAACTTTATACCCATGGATGACAAACATGCTACTTACTGCATAACCCCACAGAACACAAACAATGCTACACTGAAGTGAATACTAAGTGTATGTAATAGATGCTGAATTGACGAGGTAGACCCGATCAACCTCCCTCCCTGTAGGATTGACTCTCAAAATCTAACACCAAGGATATTTTGTTGACTGAAGCAGAATCTACACAGATGTAAAGAAGTAACAACTGGGTCTTCCTCCATCAATCACATTGCAGGCTTGCCTATCATTAGGCTCTGATATCACCGGTACCAACCAGGTGATGCTTACATCTCTCCATGGACATCATCGACATTCTACAATTGGTTCCCACTCAAACCTTCCTGGTCTAAAACAATGGGCACAGAAGGGGTCCTCCAAATCCCAATCATTCCTACCACTTTGAGGGTTTCACTGGGATCCGTACTTGCCCGTTATTTGCATCCTGCACAATGACACTGCTGTCCACCAAGATGCCGTGTACAGTCAGCTATACATTTGGAGAAGTGTGGCTCAATGATTAGAGCGGCAGACCCTGATGCAGAGGTCTAGCCGGGGACCAGGGTTCAATTCCCTGCCTCGGCGGGTCTTGGGCTCAAAATTCCACGGACCTGATAATTCTTGCCTTGGTGCCTATTCCTATCATGGAGTCCCACTCTGCAACTCTGGGCAATAGCTTGCTTAATCTCCACAACGGCCCCCAAAACGCTATGGATGCCTGCCTCCACCTTGGGGGTGCCCAGGAGTGGATGCCTCACAGGGAAAGCCAGGATGAGTTCCACAGCGGTATTCGTACAAGCGCCTTGAGACCCTTGCGGGTGAGTAGTGCGCTATACAAGTATCAATTTACAATTTTTACATTAAAGAGTCAGAAGCTAGCAGCATCCGTAAACTCAGAGACTGCCTTTTAAATCATGTAAACCTGATGTAAACCTGATGTCTGTAATGTTTCCGAAACTCAACACACCAAACTTGTTCTTATAAACAGAGGAACCCAGGGCCTCCTCGTAGAGACTCAACATTCTGAACTTAGATAACTTACTAAAGCGCTGGTCTTCTCATTGACCCTTTTCTGCTGTTTAAGGTTCACCAGAAAATTTAATCACAAACAGCATGGGTCCAGGTTACATCACTGGCCAAGAAGAGCATTTATAAGGCCACTGAGGGAACAGATACAAAATCATTGTACCTCAGCTCTGCCTTCGACAGAGTTAATTGTTCCAAACTATGGTCCATGATGGCTCAGATGGGCGCAGACTCTGCACTAATCAATTTTTTGTATAATTTACACAAAGATCTCTCAGCTCGTGTCAGGTTTGGTCCTAACAGGGAATGTACTGAGCACTCTAAACTGTGTCAGGAGTTTTCTTACAAGACTTCTTAACCTTTTCATTGATTTTATAAATAGCCTTGACCTCTCTACCAACTTTTCGAAATCACATATAATGAAGGTCGGTCCGCCCAATACGAAACCTATGAAATTTGGAGTAGATGGTCATTACGTCAGTCAGGTAGATTAATTTAGATATCTAGGGGTCCAGCTGGACTATGGTCTAAATTGGCACACACTTATAACTCAGAATGTGATGTCTTTTAACAGAGCTACGTTTAGCATTGGTGATTTCTCCCACCGGCGTGGGAGCACCCACAAAAATCGGTTTTATAAATTTTCAGGGCTATGTCCGTCCCACTAGTGAGTTATGCAGTGGAATTTGGGGCTATGGCACAGTCACCCAGATTCAAGTAGCAGACAATACATTTTTAAGGGGCCTTTTGGGAGTCCCGCAAAGTGTACCCTATGAAATTATCCATGAAGAACTGGGATTACGTTACATCATTGTCTGAAATTTGATAAGACCTCCTTGATTCCATGGGTGGTCTATATTTCCATTAATATAAAGTCTTTATGGAGGCCCGATTTATATGCTAATCCCAGTAGTATAGTTAGCTCTGATCACAAATGGGTTGCAGCGGCATTTATGGATATGACAGCAGCGGACCCGAAAGACTCTGCTAGATTGAAACCCTTTGTGCAACATGCGATTTTAGTGACAACTGTAAGCAATCTAGAACCCTATTTGACCTGGAACATGAAACGTCACCAGTGACGTTTACTGATATATTTTAGGTTGAACTTATTCCCACAATTAGTTTCTTTTAACCATAGCTGTTTTAAGGATTCGGAATTGTCCTTATGGAACTGTGACATTGTCTTGGTCAACAACACACTACATATTGTTAAGGGTTGTCCGAAAAATAATAACTCGCAACACAAGTTTTTGCCACCAATCTTAAAAAACAATGAATTTTACTCAAGTCTGGCCGTCTCTACAGAATTTACAATTTTTAAACTCACCTACAGTAGGTTTCTTTCTTATATGTTATCTTTCTGGGGGTTTTAAAGCAAGTGTGTATATGAGGATGTCAATTTCTGCCTTTTTTAACTGCCTTGTCTTTTATGATTTCATTTCTAGAATCGAAAAAGGGATTACGTTATGTTTATTAACCCCGGGCAGGTAGCTCCGCTTCGTCAATGGAGTTTGCAAACTTTTGCCCATTCCGCGCTCCGTTCCAAACGTTGAGTTTAAGCAAAAACTTCCCTCTGTGGCAGAGAGGAGTTAGCCAGCCCCAGACCCTTTACCCTCCCAAATTAATAAAAAAAAATAAAAAGAAGCTACTATATGGTGTTTTTTCACAGGAGAAGGACGGCAAGGACGGCAAAGACGGCGAGGAGCAGGAAGGTGAGCGGCCGGCGGAGGCAGTCACGCAGGTAAGTGCCTTCTTGTTTATTAATTTGGGAGGGAGCGTATTTCTACAGTTTTTTTTCAAACTCCGTGGAAATACAGATAGGGGCACTACGCCCACCCTTAATTTATGTTATGATACAAAATCTGACAATAACTGCAATACACCCTTAATTTATGTTATGATACAAAATCTGACAATAACTGCAATGTTCGACTCACTAAAAAGGTTCAAAGTTGCCAATTTTATAGAGCTGTAAAAAATGTGGTTCAGTACTCTAACGGGCCCAAAGATTATTTTTTGCTAAACACATGGATGGAGCGCAGCATTAGACATTTTGAAGACCACTGTCCCAGATGAATATGTAGCTCTGATGTGGAGGGCGCATATGGTGCTGATATCTATAAAGCTCAGGTGTCCTATTGTTTTAGGTGTGAAACGTATAAGTAAACACAATAACTTTATTGATCTTCAGATTCAAGTGGACAATTTTTATTGATGCAAAACCGCTGATGCGAAAGGCATGAAAGTCAACATGCATAGGTTGACACGCATCAGTGATAAACTAAACTCTACGATCCATGACACCCATGAACTTGTAAGCTGATACTACATGTGATCTTCTTAGGATATGGTCGGAGGATTTATTTGTGCATATTGTGGCAAAAAAACACAAAATAGCACAACACAATCCTGCACGAAGTTTGGAGACGCAGCTAAAGAGTTCCTGCAGGGTTTTGGTTGACTCAGATTTCTCCAAAAAGTTACACTTTATCAAAGTTCCTTTCTGTATTTCAAATTTCTGTTTCTACAGCATCTGCCTAATGAATCCTAAGAGGCAGTATGTATCTGACCTCATTCTTTAGTCAAGTATCAATTCTTAGGAGTCACTCTTGATGATCAACTGATTAAAAAAACATGCACTGCTTACACGCAGGCCACATAACACACACGAGTGTCATAAACTTCAAGCCGAACAGGTAACAACTTCTGTATATACTTCTCATTACAAGCAGAACTACTTACCAACACCTAAAATTACCACATGCCGCACACTTCTCACATTAATGCATTCCCAATACATCTGAGCACCGCCCCAAAACGACTCCAAAACAGTGCCACCCTTCACCGGGCACCTCTCAGGATACCAAATCTCTAACACTTTACAATACCACCTGCCCAAGAAACTCTTCTGACAGTAGTAACACCACCCAAATAAATGCACCCAGCACCGCACTCACCGTGATGGTCACCTCGTGCTTCTTCAGTCTGGATTTGAGGCTCTTCATGGCTTTTCGAGTAAGATTTACTTCCGCTTAGCTCTCCCAGCCCCGGGAAAGCCTCCGGTTTCATGCGCCTTTGATCCCCAATTTCCTCCGAGAACCGGGAAGTTCCCCGATCTCCTCTTTTAAACTCCCAGGTCTCCCCTCTCCCGTTCCTGGCACAGCCTTTCTGACACTCGGTTTTCTGAGGTCTCCTCAGTGTCGGACAGCACCCTCTGTCTTTGAGAACACCCGCCACCCTCCTCCCCTGCTTTCGCCCCCCAGCCCTCCGCGCACGTCTGACAGACCCTCCTACTCTGGGGCTGCTGAACTCCACCACTCCGCTGACTAACCGCCTAGAAGCAACAAGAGACCAACTTCCAATCACGCGTCGCAGCCCTGGTGACGAAGTCAACGTGAACCAATCGTACGCCTGGAAAAGGTACCGACTGCTCCATAAAAGTTTTTCAATTCGCTTTCATCGGGAGCGCTGCACCTTGGCGGCAGAGGCGGGGCCGTGACGTATCTACAGGCAGGTGAACTACATGGGGCGGGCCAACGACACCAGATGTGTGATCGGAGTCATGGCGTCATTGGAGACAGAGGGAGCGGGGTGCTTATGACGTCACTACTAGTACTGACACTTGAAGGTAAAATGGGAGGCTGACGATGCCATATTACGTACTAGCGATATTAAATCACGAGAGGGAGTTGCCTTTTGAGGGAAAACTTAAAAGGCCGAGCTTTGTGGAGAGATTCTGATTTATTTCCTAATGGTTCAGGGGAGTAAATGTGCGGTGGGTAGGATTGTATTAACTGCCACGTGGCACAATGTCTCTCGCGACAGTTTTAGCCAGCCCTTTGTTTTATGCCAAACAACAATTTATTCGCAAACCGAAGATGGACCTTACTTGAATAACTAGTGTTACAAATGCCTTTGCATCATTAGTGCTGTTGTCTAAACTGTCGTACCTGACAAGGGGCCTTCACTATGGAGTGCTCTCTTCGATTGCAATTAACTTTATCGGGTTGTACATCTTGCCGAGTTCTACAGCAAACCCTTTATATGTGCACTTGCACTGGCGCTCCCTCATCGATGCTCCAGGCAGTGAGAACATGGAGTATGACAAGGAGACACTACACATCACAGGAGATTAAACGGAATGTATCTAGTTATAAGCGATCAAAAGCAAATATAAAAATACATAAATGCACACAACAGCATAAGCAATGCCTGGAAAATAGATGGGAAAAATCTGAAGAAATTGAGGCCAGGAGAAGAAAGATACAACTCATGAGAAATGCATGGACAAACACGGAAATCAACCAATTAACTCAAACATAGTCCTTATAATACTCAAAATTAACATAAAACATAGTCTTTGAAACACATAGGTTTGCTTCTACACAAGTGATTCTCAACACATACCCTTTCCTGCTGAACGAGTAAAATATCAGTAGGAACGTTGGGAAGAGATTGGCATGTCACAGTCCTTACCACCAATTTCCGACGTATTCTGCACCATTGTGGCTTTTTCACGGGACACAACAGAATGTTTGTTCTTTTTTAAGACCCTACCATATGCCATACAATCTTTAACTTCCCTAACCTGCACATGCACAGAGAAACGGAACCACCCATTTCTTGCCTGGACAGGTTTTTTGGCTGTCACCCAATCTCCAATTTCGCTATTAATCTCCTCGCAGAGTCACCCACTCTTTTTCCTGACACTGACAATGCCTTACACACATTCAATACATTCCCAGTCGTGGAACAATCTATCAGCCTACAAGCGATCCACTCATGATTAAAATTCAAACCAGCAACTCTTCCTCTTATAAGAGTAAAAGATGAGACACTGGCAGTACGCGTGTGGTCCTTATTGCCCACAACATATCCTTCATCAAAGACCTCCAAATGATCCCATTGACCAAGTCAATTTCATTACAAGACCAGAGGCTACATTATGCATGCATCTTTAATGCAGATCCCAGCAGCCGCATCACAATACAAAAGTTCCAAATAGAAAAAAGGCAACAGCTAAATGCCATGAGCCAACAACACACAGCCTCTTTTAAATGCGGCTCCGAAGCAGATAAGTCCAACTTTATCTTGTCTCTGATTATCTCTCTTTTTTCGTATTTAGAGGTTTTATATTTTATTTTTGTAATATAATTGGAGTTTCTTTGATATTGCGATGGGTGTGTGCTTATGGGGTGGCAGTTTTCTTCCCCCGTAATCCTTCACACCTTTTCCACTACTGGTCTCCAATTTATGGAGATTTCCTTCTCGCGAACCCCCCTCCAACCTCCCCCCCACTCGTTTGCGCGCAGTTTTGCTTTACTGATTGGTAATCCTTATGTTTAAACATATGCATGTAACTAACTCGACTCGCTTAGAAACGTTAAAATTCTTGGCTTGACTTACTGTGTCCGTGCCTCGCACGTCTTCAATTTGGCGATAAACATCGTTTGTTTTAATGGTAAGTATAGTTACTTTATATTGCTTATTTTCGCTCGGCTTCCCTCTCGCGCTCACAGCGAGGGACTTGGAGGCATTGAAGGAATGGCCCTAGGCAACGGCGACGCCACGTCGTCACGTTGCTAAGAGCATTTTCTCAACACGCTTCGCCTCATCGGAGCATAGAGGGGAGTTTTCATAACAACCCCTCAGTGTCATTACGCGCTCGTAATCTCTGTCGAGTGGCAGTTTGTTAATTTACTAGCAAGTGGTTTATTTGGCCTCATTTCATAGCGCAAGATTTATTCTGAGTATCCCCGATTGCGCTATTTTCCTAATGGGATATAAATGATTGGGTTATCCTATTTGAGCGCATTTTAAAAGCCTGTTTTATTTTAAATATCCCTAATTGCTGTATTTACTTATTGGGATATAACTGATTAGGAATATCCCTGATTGGCCATCATTATCATTGGTTTCATTGACACCCCTTGAATGAACTAATTTTTAAAACAACTGACATCATGTCTAGCTCGGTGTCAGAGGAGGCTTCCGCCCCTCACAAGATTTGGGCAGTGAAAAATTTAAAAAGATGCTCCAGATGGAGATGAAGTCCTGTATGAGGGAGGGTCTTTCTCACATCATCAGTTCTAAACGCCCCCCTCAGGAAGATGAGTCAGTCCGGGGTAAGAGGCAGAAGAAGAGCAAACACAATGATTTGGGCATGGGAGGTCTTGGCACCTCAATGGATAAAGGAGGTCCTAGCACCTCGAGGAGTGAGGGAGGTCTTCGCACCTCGAATCGTTGGGGTGCCCTTGGCGGCACAAAGAATTTAGGTGTCCTAAGCGACACGCACCTAAGGAATGCTCATTATGACTATGATGAACGTGGATCAGATGACTCTGAGTTTATAGACGAGTATGTCCTCGATCTTAATGAGGAGGACCATGATTTTGGGGAAGCCTTTGAAGAGCCAACATCGTCCTCTAAGGACGTGATTTGTAACCCATTGGTTGAAGAGATGCTCTCGCCTCAAAATTTGAAACACGCCCGGAGCTCCGAATGGTGTCCTCAAGAACACGTTGCAAAGTTTGTAAAGAAATGGATTAGATATCCCTTGAGAGAGAGACTCGCAACATTTTGAGGGCGGAATGCGCTAGGCCATCTGTGGGTGATAAGACCTGTTACACCTCTAATCTTGACCCTGATTTAATTAAATTCCTTTTTAAGTTGGGGCGTGACCCCAGGAAGGGTATGGAGAAGTCCTTTAAGAGTTGCCAGGATCGTCTACTCGACGTCCTCAGACCACTCACAAGGATCCTTGACTTGGCCGAGGAGAGCCACTTAGAGGGAACTCACCTCGATACTGAAATAATAAGAGGCTGGAGCCAGAGGGCCATTATTCTTTTGGGGAATGCCAATGCAAGCATCAATGCCGAAAGGCGTAGAGTGGTCCTTACTCGCATTAACCCCAAACTCAGCGATCTCGCTGATAAGGACCCTTCCAAGAATCAAAAGGGCTTCTCTTTGGCGTGGACCTAACTAAATCGCTTGGCAAATATGTTTTGATATTTACCGCTCTAGACAGAGCGCAACAAAACATGCGCAAGGTATTCAATACCGGTAATAACCTTTTTGGAAGGGCCGGAAGACGAGGCCAACCTTCCGGCCGTTACTCCCAGAGGCCCAGCTATAGAGCACGCGGAGAGGCAGAGGCTACCAGCAATACCAGCAATACCAACAATATCCAAGTCCACAGTTCTACCCTCAAAGGGGTAGAGGACAGAGTGGCAGGGGATTCAGATCACGTGGATCAAACATTCAGAGTAATCCCTCAGGTGAGTGTTCCCCCTCTACCTTCCTTTTCTTTCCCCTTAAAGGTGGGCGGCAGGCTGAAGTATTTCCTAAAAAATTGGGAATCTATTACTCAAGACACTTGGGTACTGAACACCGTAACAGGCTTTACAATAGATTTCGATCACGAACCTGTCCAGGTTTCTCTCCCGAAAAGTATTCCCCTGTGCCCCGGAACAACAAGCTATAATAGAAGAGGAAATCTCTTCGATGATTCAAAAAGGCGCAATTTTGGAGGTTCCTATGGAACTCATGGGATTCGTGAGCAACCTTTTTTTAGTCGAAAAGAAAGACAAGGGTAGGAGACCGGTTATAAACCTTCGGCAAGTCAACAGATTCATTTTTTACAGACACTTCAAAATGGAAGGAATTCACCTTCTGAGAGTCCTACTCCTAGAAGGGGACTGGTTGGCCAAACTAGACCTCAAGGACGCGTATTTTACTATTCCCATGGCAAAGGTTCATCAACGCTTCCTCCAATTTCTATGGAAGGGTCGCTTGTACCAGTTTCAAGCTCTTCCATTTGGTCTCTTTTCCGCACCCTGGTGCTTCACCAAGGTCATGAGAGCCGTTGTCTCTCACCTAAGATCAAGGGGCGTTCGTCTAATCATCTACCTAGACGATATTCTCATTATGGCGCAAGAAAAATCACACTTAATTCGAGAACTGGACTTTACGATGAAACTCATAGAAAGCCTAGGTTTCATCATAAACAAGGAGAAATCATGCCTAATTCCCTCAAAATCCATAGAATTTCTAGGCTTCACGGTCGACACCACCCGTTGTCTCCTCCTTCTTCCTTCGAAGAAAATCTCGAAAATAAAGAAGCAAATAAAACATTCTCTAAGCCGACAGAGTCTCTCCCTCAGGGACTTGGCCAGGCTCCTAGGTCTCCTTTCATCTTCAATTCAGGCAATTTTTCCAGGGCCCCTCAACTATCGGGCTCTTCAGAGGGTCAAAGCGAGAGCTCTGAGGTCAGGACTCTGGTACGGGGATCATATTTCTCTGGACTCAGACTCACGTTCAGAGTTGGTTTGGTGGCTGAACAACCTGGAGGCATGGAATGGGAAGGCCATTTTTGGCTCATCCCCGGAATTCGTACTGGAGTCGGACGCCAGCCTGCACGGCTGGGGTGCTTGCCTCTTGAATCAGAACACTGGAGGACTTTGGTCTCAGGAGGAATCTCTCCACCACTTGAATTACCTGGAGTTGACCGCTGGACTTTATGCTCTTATGAGCTTCAAAAATTCACTTCAAGAGAGGTCTGTACTTTTAAAGATGGACAACATGTCGGCGGTAGCGTATATCAATCGCCTTGGAGGCACAAAGTCTGCAGACCTCTCAAATCTGGCAAGGAAACTATTGATGTTTTGCTTAGAGCACAAGATTGCCCTGAAAGCGGAATATCTTCCGGGGGCAGCAAACCCGTCCGCGGATTGGAACTCAAGGTTCCTTGTGGATTTCAGCGAATGGAAGCTGAATCCTTCTGTCTTCAGGACCCTGAATCGGATCTGGGGTCCTCTGGTGGTAGATCTTTTTGCGAGCAGGCTCACCTCCCAACTCCCAAATAATTTCAGCTGATTGCCCGACCCGGGTGCTCAGGCATTCAACTCCTTCCTTCAGCCATGGAGGGATATCCGGGGATATGCCTTTCCCCCTTTCGCAATAATTCAGAGAGTGCTTCAGAAGGTGAGACAAGATCAGTGTCTCCTCCTTTTGATAACTCCCTTTTGGCCTCCCAGGCGTGGTTTCCCACGGTTCTGGAACTGACTTGCAGTATTCCCTTCTTGATCCCCTCACTGGAAGATCTTCTCACAGATTCAGATGGTCGGATACACCCTCTAATCCTCAACCGGAGTTTATCCCTTCTTGCCTGGAGAGTGTCAGGAGATCTAACGAAATCTCAGGTCTTTCGGATGCGGCTTCAATTTTCATCCGAGAGTCTTGGGCACCAGGCACCCATTACAGATACAACAGAATCTGGAAACTTTGGGTACGTTGGTGCATGGAAAGGGACCTGGATACCTTGGAGGCCCCTATTGTTGATGTGACTAATTTCCTGGTTGAACAATTCGAAAGGGGACTTAGTTACAGATCCATCAACTGCTTTAGATCTGCAATTTCTGCAGGCCATACTCTTGTTAATGGAAAGGCCATTGGGAAGAAGGTCATTATTTGTAGGGTTATGAAGAGTGTCCGTCTTAAAAGACCCCCTAGACCCAAGTATGATATACTTTGGGATGTTAATTTGATTCTTCGTCTCTTTAGTAATTGGCCTTCTAATTCTCTCCTCAACAGGAAGAATCTTTCTATTAAGCTGGCTACTCTTTTATGCCTAGTTTCTTGCAGAAGGTCTTCAGATATCCGTTCTCTTGATATTACCTATCGTTCTTACAATGTATTTGGCGTCAAGTTCGATATCCATAGTAGAACTAAAACCATGTCTGACTCCATATTTTATCCGCGGGATGACCTTCATCCTAAACTCTGCGTTGTTGAGTGCATGAAGGAATATGATCTTAGAATGTCTGGACTCCGTCCGGGTGGTGTTAATCAATTGCTTATCTCCTTTGTTAAACCACATAAGGGTATTAGTTCCTCCTCTAACGCTAGATGGATTAAATCCGCAATGAGTCTAGCTGGGGTTGACCTGAGTAGATTTCAGGCTCATTCCCTTAGAGGTGCTATGGCTAGCAAATCACTTTGGTCTGGAGGTAAGTTGGATGACATCTTGAAAGCTGCTGACTGGTCAAATGCCGGTACCTTCACTTGTCACTATTGTAAACCCATCCAACACATGTCTGATGCTGTTTTAGGAAGCTTCCAACATGCATAATGTAGCCTCCGGTCTTGTAATGAAATTGCGATTCTCATATTTACATGACTAGAGAATCTGGATTTCATTAAAGACTCAGAGGCTGACATTATCCCTCCCTCCCTCCCTCCTCCGGAGGCATTCCAATGGGTATTGGTACCTTGTACAATTTATTGTAATGCTTTACTGTCCTTGGTTTATAACTTTTGGATTTGTTTTTTATGACATGTTTGGAATTGTGCCTATTGAGTTTTGGACTAATTTCATTTTCTTTTCAGATAATGCCTGATCTTGACAGCGCTTACGACATCCGATTCAAGAGTGCGTCCTGCCTTCTCCACTCAAGTTTCGAGATATCCTGTTTTGATCTCCTAAGTTGCGAAGTTTGATTCTTTTGTCGCCCCAAGCCTTCAAGCTTTTTCATGAACTTTACCTTCTTTGATGTCCTCATTTAAAAGAGGCTGTGTGTTGTTAGCTCATGGCATTTAGCTGTTGCCTTTGTTCTATTTGGAACTTTTGTATTGTGATGCGGCTGCTGGGATCTGCATTAAAGATGTATGCATAATGTCAGCCTCCGAGTCTTTAATGAAATCCAGATTCTCTAGTCATGTAAATATGAGAATCGCAATTGCAACTGATCCTTCACTACACGGTTAACTCTCTCAACTAAAGCATTACTTCTAGGATGGTAAAGAGAAGTCCTTACTAAATAAATTCCAGCTATTTCAAGTACATTCTTCATCTCGGCTGACACTAGTTGTGTCCCAATGTCGGTCAAGAGCTAGTCGGGATAAACCTCTCTTGTGAAACTTTTCAACAAATTTAACCTCTGGCCCTTTGGATAAATAATCAGATAAGACCAGAGCTAATGCGGGTGTACCACACAACTTTAAGCACACCCTAAATATCCAAAGCAAGTTTACTCCCTGATATTGCTGAGACCTCCATGAGTGTAACCGGAGATTGCAGTCACTGGGGACATATGCCTCACAATCTTTCACATGATGTTCAGCTGCCATGTCTATCCCTGGCCATCTCTCACACTATGCTATAGGGCAAGGATACCACCATAACCTTCAGCAGTGTGGCCAGACAGGACTAGTTCTTACCTTAAATCCTTCAAAACAGGGGTGCCCTTTCACCACATATTCCTTCACATTCTATAATTCCTCATCAACATCTGCACTTTCCATCTACTTCCTTTCACACAGAGCTCTGCCCATCACTGCACCTATTATGCTGACCACAAATCATATAAACATCTTTCAGCTCCTCATCTACTTCACTGCCATCGTGGTCTTGCAGCAATCTGGAAAGACAATCAATCACACATTTCTTTACACCTGACACATATAATGGCATTCCTGAAGGCGATATTTCCACTTGGCAATGCTAAGGGTAGTACCCCAGCCCCACTGGTGCTAAATAAATCAATCAAGAGTATATGAACAGTTCACAGAATATATTTGCTAGCCAACACACAGTTTCTAAAGTACTGAAAAACAAGCACTTTGCCATTGCAATTATCATTAAGTCTCTTTTGCAGAGGTAGCGCCTCAACTCACAATTGCTGGCATCAGGCACTCCTATGCTTACATCTTTGGTATTGAACAATTTCAAAGGCTGGGCAGAAACAATGTGTTACATCTGATTAAAAACCACACTGCACTTCTTGCACAACATATTTCTAATGTTCTTAAATAACTTAGGTTTGGTAGTATTCAACTATAACCCAAAAAGGATTTGAGATAATCTCTATCCATTGGTATTGATGATTTCTCAATTGTACTTAGCACCTTCGTTGCGGCGGCTATTCTGCCGCAGCGCTAACGGTCGCGGGGGGCGCGCGGCTCACCTGCGCGGGTGACAGAACCGTTCCGTCACGGCTCGCGGGTGAGCTGTGCTTGTGACGGAACGGTTCCGTCACGGCCCCGCCCGCTTAATGAAACGCGCCGCGCAGGCGCGGCGAGTGGGCCGTGACGGAACCAATCCGTCATGAGCACAGCTCACCTGCAAGCCGTGACGGAACTGTTCCGTCAATAGCGTCGAGCCGGTTAAGAGCTTGATCTTGGGTTCAATCCCTTAGCAGAAACATAATAACCAAAGTAGTCAACCCCATCCTGGGCAAATGTAAACTTGCCTTTTCTCAACAACATTCCTCTCTTAGAATGTTCAACATTCTCTTTAACCTAGAGTCTTCCTCTCCCACATCCTTCCGACTTATGAATATCTCGTCCTGACAACACACTACTCCATCAGTTCCTTTAAACAGGACATTCATCATCCCTTGGAATACCGAGCATGCATAAGCCTATCGAGAGGTCATCCAAATATAACAAAACACACTCTCCAGCAATACAAATGATGTGAGGTGTCTGGAGTCCTCATGCAATTCAATATGGTGATATGCCGCTGATATTCAAAGAGATTTAAGCACAAGCACTTTTCAGGGTGGACAGCTTTTTGATATTGGTTCACTGTTGACAACCCAAATATTGTGATTGAGGTTGTAGAGGTCCACACACAACTTCAAATATTCATCCACACCACAGGTGCCAACCGTTCAGAGACTTTTATGGGTTCAGTTATATATGAGGTGCTCAGCTTATCTAATTAGGCCCTCAGTCCTGCCCTTAAGCTTAGCTGCACTCTGTGTGCTTTATGCAGAACTAGCACAGCATCACTTTTCAACTCAATCCAATACTGGATTTGTCACAAAAAACCTCTGCATATTTCTCTACCCAGTCATTTATTTCTTCTTCTCCCAAGACACAAAAACCAACTAATAATCTTTACCTAGACACCACTTGTTGATTAGTATCAGGGGACATGTTGAACTCCCCTTGCTCATTTCGCTCCAACAATGTAGATCATTTTTTGTAACTTAAATTACACCACAAGCAACATGAGGTTCAACGATTTCAGATTTCGTCCCGTATCTAGCCGCCATTTTGTGTCCTGTCGCCATTTTGTGTTGCCCTCACTCAGGCAGCATGGCGAACAATGTGCTTTTGCTTTTCCAGCTGCTACGTGTCCTTTCAGTTAAAAGTAACTCCATTGTCCTTGTTCATGAAACCCGATGTCAGGGTCTGGCTGAGTTCGTTAATCCATGTCTGGTTCGATTGATCCCTGTCTCGGCCGACTATTTACCCTCTCCTATTCTTTCCTTATACTATCTTATCCGATTGGCCTTCGCTATTCTCTCCTTGTATGCTCCTATTACACAACCATCCTTTGAGACACACAAGTACGTTCTGCCACCTGCAAGAGGGGATTGTGGACACCATCACTGATTAATTTGTCGGGAGAGGTAGCACACTGGGTCTGAGAAAGGGGCGTATTTTAGACACCTGATAACTTGTTTTTCAACTTTTCTCATTGGTTCGTTTTGTATGTGCAAGGAGTGGGATATTGTAAATGTGTTTCCCATAAAAGACTGTGCGCCACGGATTGAAGTGGCAGTCTCCTTAGAACCCACCCTGTGTGTAACTTCTGGGACAACTGTGCTTAGCTGCAGCTAATAAACCTGGCTTCCACGCTCAACAGAGTGTCTCGTGTCTCTGTTAGTTACAAGGCAGGTGAATCCGGGGATTTAAGCGTGCCCAGCGCCGCCCGGCTCATAAGGCCCGGTTCTCCAACTGGCGCCCAACGTGGGGCGGTTTCAGTGGTAGCGGTTCAGTCCAAGGGTCGTGAGAAGCCCCGCAAGAAAATTACGGAGGCTTCGCGAGCCACGCCAAGCGACCCCTGTATGTCGAAGTGGACCGAAGGTCTTTTACAGAGCGGCTACTCCTTTCCAACGGCTGTTGATTACTGCTGCCCTGACTACCGCCCTGCCTTGGACCCTCTGGTGATGATTGGTATCGCAAGACGTTAGACGGACCTCCGTTGGCGTGGAAGACCATTTAGTTAAGTATTTGTGGGTAGCGCCCACTGGATGTATGATGTTACAACGCATACTTTTACAACGCCTACCTTTACAACGCGGTTTTTACCACGCATACCATTACAACGCATAATGCTTTTAGGCTCTGGATAGTGAATAGTTTAATTTACTATTCAAACTCCAGTCCCCGTGGATAGTAGGGAAGGTTATTGGATAGTAAATTAACCTATTCCCTATCCTAGAGCGCACCCCAGCGCAATGCGTTGTAATAGTTTGCGTTGTAAAAGTTGCGTTGTAACGGTAGGTCGTTGTAAAAGTTGCATTGTAACGGTTGTATACTGCGCCCACTTCTTTGTTTTGTTTTTTATTTTTGTTATTCGTCTGTTGCAATAGTCAAAGCCGAGGGGTGAGTACTTTTGTACATGTGTTCTTTGCTTTCACTCCTTGAAGTTAGTAAACAGATCAGTGGGCTTAAAATGCCTGGTCTGAGCGGATTTAGGAAATTCTGTTGTTTCTGTTGTACTAGGGATTCCCGGCTTGAAGAGTCATGTCCGATTCCTCCGGTTGGAACTCCCACTTATGAGCTCTATTCTAAGCAAGGTGTTGGTCCCATTGCTTTTAACGACGCATGGATCCGATACACGAAGAAAGATGGTGTCTTACGGTGGCCACAAAATGGTAGCTTTGAGCCTGACATATTAGATAATTTGGAAGCAATTCTGTTCAAAAGAAAAGCCCGGCCGGCAATGTTTGACTCTTTCCGCCTTTGGCGTAAGGAAGCCAAACAGAGAGAAATTAAACAAGCAAAAAGAGATAGGAAATAGAAAGATATGACGGTTATACAGGCTGCCCAACAATTTAAAGACGACGAGACTGATCGTGCGATTGAGGTCTCGGACAGACAGTATCGGATGGCCATCGATAGGTGCTATCCTGTGTTACCTCCACAACGCAAAGATCCTGATGAAGATCCCTTAATGTCTCATCTGTTGAAATTACCTCCGCCTTATGCGCCAGGTGCTAATGCACCTATATTATTGCCACCTGTGCAGCAACCTGTTGTTCAGCCAGGAGCTCCGGCGCCCGCACCATTGCCTCTTCCAGTCTTACCGCCTGCACCTCCTTTGCCACAAACTTCTGTACCTCAGTCTCCTTTGCCTTTTGTGTCTCTTACAATGAGTAGAAAAGGGGGTGGTGATGAACAGAGTGTCTGAATTAAGCAGACCACTCTTACCCAGTCCAAAGATCAGGGCTTGATCCACCACCGTTATTTAGCTCACTGCACCATCCCAGCTCAGAACCTGGCTATATGCAAATCAGTCTGTCCCTGGCCCAGTGCATCATGGGAACAGGGCAGACTAAACTACAAAGCCAATTCTTCACCAGAAAGGAGACAAGCTTCCGGGGACCAGTTTCTGGCATTTCAGCCGTCGTCGGCCCGGCTTGCTTGAATCCTGATGGTGCAGTGAGCAAGGGACTCATGTCTGAGTATACCATGCCACACCTATAGTGGCCAAAAACGATTCAGAAAAGGGGGTGGTGATGAACAGAGTGTCTGAATTAAGCAGACCACTCTTACCCAGTCCAAAGATCAGGGCTTGATCCATCACCGTTATTTAGCTCACTCAGTGGCGGTTCGTCCATTGGGGGCGTTGGGGCGTTGCCCCACTAGCCATGGACGACCGTCACTGCATACATACCAATTACCGACCGTCACTGCATACATACCGATTACCGAGTTTATTTTATTTATTTTGCATTTATTTTGAGCCTTGAGGTCAGTCGGCATCGCGGAAGGGTGTGGGGGGCGGGCCTGCGGCAGTGAGTGGCAGGCTAGGCTAGCAGATAGCAGCAGCGTGGCAGGGAGGGCAGGGGGCAGCAGCAGTGTGTGCGCATTTAGGACAAGTCATTTTTATGACTTGCCCACGCATGCGCACACACTCAGTAGCCCCTTCCCTCCTCCTCCTCTCCTTGCACTCACCCAGGGAGAGACCCGGGGGAGCCGGGTCTCATTATGGGCAGTATTAGCCCTGCTCCATGTAGTCAGTGGTTGGCCGGCGCTGTTGGGACGTCACCACGCCCTGGCGTGGACAGGACTGCTACAACAAGACCACCAGAGTCACGAGGAGAGTGATGGCACGCGCTCCCCCTTGACCCGATATGGCTGAGTGAGCTCTGAGTCAGACGGATGGAGCGAGGATTCCTCCTCATAGTCATAGTGAGTGAGTTTAGTTAATAGTTAGTATATATAATTTATATTTTGTAGCTGGCAGTGGCGCAGCAACAATGTGGTGCACAGCGTTGTGATTGGTGGATGGAGGGGAGGGTGGGAGGCTGTTCTATGACGAGGGCTGCAGGTCTGAATTAGAACATGGTGGACGGCGGGAATCGGACTTGGGACCCACCCAGAAGCAGGACAGTACGTTTTTTTAATAGTTTTCTTTAATTAAACCCCTCCCGCCTCCCCCCAATCTCTCCCGCGATTACCCCATTTCCACCCCACCTCCCACCCGCCCGTCATGCCGGCAAATTGCATGGAGTCAAATATAAGCATTGTTGGCACCATAACCATGCTTATATGTAACCAGCAGACCCCTGTGCTGATGATATATGTCATAGCAGCACCCGTGGAAATACATTATGGTGAGTGATGAGGCTTAATGACGTTATACAGTGCGTGTGCGAGTTGGTGTGCGCATTCAATCTTAACCACAATGCATGAATCAATGCCTCCCCCGGCCAGGACTCACTGTTCAAACAGTTTGCTTTTATGCAAAAATTCAAACGTACATCCCCAGTCATAGTTTCAAGTATTTTTCTATTAACGCGCCGATTAACCGTTTGGTTTAAGAAAGATACATTTTCAGTCTCAAAGTGGTAAATGGCGCTGCCTTTCATCTTATGCTCCGGCCTATGTGAAGGGCACTCAGTGTAGGCAGCACCAGTAAAAGCAAATGATAAGTCACATTCAATCTGTCGGATCGTGAAAATACTCCAACGAAGGTGCAGCATTATTCAAACATGAAAAGCAGTGCCCGAGCAGAGGGAATCATCTGTGTGTATTTTTTTTATTTATCACTTTCAAGAACAAATGTTACATCAGCAAATAAGTAAGTGCGGAAGAGTTGGGTCACCGAGGGTCCTGCCAACTCTGCATTTCATCCTAATGGGCACATCAAATCGAAGCGTGTAATTAAAAATCAAGCATGCTAACGCAAAACCTGGCTCTCTCTTGGCATCTGGCTATTGCAGCACGAGCCTGGGCTCAGAGCAGTGAAAAGCTCTGCCACGTCTGAGCCACAGTAGCCGGACAGAATTCTGGTCAGTGGCATGTGTCACCATATGGAACTCACTGCTCCTCGGCAGGGGCAGGTGACACTAGCCAGATCGGGGAACTGGGGCACCAGTCAAGGTCTTGTGTGCTTGTTATGGTCATGTGACACAGGTCGGGGTCCTGTGACACAGTCCAGGGCCCTGTGAGGTTAGTCAGGGTCATCTGACACTGGCCATGTGCCACCAGCCAGGACCCTATGACACTTGTCATGTAACGATATCTAGGAGCCTGTGACACCAGTTCTGTGAAGTTGGAGTCTCAGAGACATGGCCATATGCTCAGGGGTCACCGAGTGCTGGGTTCTGACAGACAGGGAATCATCTCATTGTAGGCAAGCTCTCCGTGAAGAGAGAACCTGCTCTAAGGGATATCTGGGCCCTCCATGCTAGCATAGTGGTGTACCAAATTAAAAGGGGCACAAGGCAGGAGAACAATTAGCCGGGAGGTGCTTGGAATGTTGAGAACTTTCTTGGTAGCATTAAAGTATACAAAGAGACAAGCAAGCCCTGACACAAGTTAACACAGATTTCTGTATGCTATTAATTTGCAAAGTGCAGAATACTACTACGTCTTGCATTTTTCAATCACACAGGCAACATTTCTTCACAGCCCCTAAAAGCTATGTGCATAGTTCAAGGGCATGTCTTTGTAGTAGTAAAAGAAATGGGACACAGCGACCAAATAGCCTCATGAAATGTGCGTCATGCTAAACCAAGGACACTTTTCATAATGTTATTTTAAAGCCCATAAAAAAAACATGCCTGTAAGAAATATGCATTTTCGTAATTTATTATAGACATTGAGCTGGAAAATGCACCTTTTTACAACCCTTTTCAATAAAGATTCTCTGGGGGAGAAACTTTCCTAAAACAAATTCCAGCTTGCTCACATGTGTCCCAAAGCTCATGAATTGCTCTTACGCCCCACTAGTTTCAAATTTCACCAGCCGCCACTGAGCTCACTGCACCCTCCCTGCTCAGAACCTGGCTATATGCAAATCAGTCTGTCCCTGGCTCAGTGCATCATGGGAACAGGGCAGACTAAACTACAAAGCCAATTCTTCACCAGAAAGGAGACAAGCTTCCGGGGACCGGTTTCTGGCATTTCAGCCGTCGTCGGCCCGGCTTGCTTGAATCCTGATGGTGCAGTGAGCAAGGGACTCATGTCTGAGTATACCCTGCCACACCTATAGTGGCCAAAAACGATTCAGAAAAGGGGGTGGTGATGAACAGAGTGTCTGAATTAAGCAGACCACTCTTACCCAGTCCAAAGATCAGGGCTTGATCCATCACCGTTATTTAGCTCACTCAGTGGCGGTTCGTCCATTGGGGGCGTTGGGGCGTTGCCCCACTAGCCATGGACGACCGTCACTGCATACATACCAATTACCGACCGTCACTGCATACATACCGATTACCGAGTTTATTTTATTTATTTTGCATTTATTTTGAGCCTTGAGGTCAGTCGGCATCGCGGAAGGGTGTGGGGGGCGGGCCTGCGGCAGTGAGTGGCAGGCTAGGCTAGCAGATAGCAGCAGCGTGGCAGGGAGGGCAGGGGGCAGCAGCAGTGTGTGCGCATTTAGGACAAGTCATTTTTATGACTTGCCCACGCATGCGCACACACTCAGTAGCCCCTTCCCTCCTCCTCCTCTCCTTGCACTCACCCAGGGAGAGACCCGGGGGAGCCGGGTCTCATTATGGGCAGTATTAGCCCTGCTCCATGTAGTCAGTGGTTGGCCGGCGCTGTTGGGACGTCACCACGCCCTGGCGTGGACAGGACTGCTACAACAAGACCACCAGAGTCACGAGGAGAGTGATGGCACGCGCTCCCCCTTGACCCGATACGGCTGAGTGAGCTCTGAGTCAGACGGATGGAGCGAGGATTCCTCCTCATAGTCATAGTGAGTGAGTTTAGTTAATAGTTAGTATATATAATTTATATTTTGTAGCTGGCAGTGGCACAGCAACAATGTGGTGCACAGCGTTGTGATTGGTGGATGGAGGGGAGGGTGGGAGGCTGTTCTATGACGAGGGCGGCAGGTCTGAATTAGAACATGGTGGACGGCGGGAATCAGACTTGGGACCCACCCAGAAGCAGGACAGTACGTTTTTTTAATAGTTTTCTTTAATTAAACCCCTCCCGCCTCCCCCCAATCTCTCCCGCGATTACCCCATTTCCACCCCACCTCCCACCCGCCCGTCATGCCGGCAAATTGCATGGAGTCAAACATAAGCATTGTTGGCACCATAACCATGCTTATATGTAACCAGCAGACCCCTGTGCTGATGATATATGTCATAGCAGCACCCGTGGAAATACATTATGGTGAGTGATGAGGCTTAATGACGTTATACAGTGCGTGTGCGAGTTGGTGTGCGCATTCAATCTTAACCACAATGCATGAATCAATGCCTCCCCGGCCAGGACTCACTGTTCAAACAGTTTGCTTTTATGCAAAAATTCAAACGTACATCCCCAGTCATAGTTTCAAGTATTTTTCTATTAACGCGCCGATTAACAGTTTGGTTTAAGAAAGATACATTTTCAGTCTCAAAGTGGTAAATGGCGCTGCCTTTCATCTTATGCTCCGGCCTATGTGAAGGGCACTCAGTGTAGGCAGCACCAGTAAAAGCAAATGATAAGTCACATTCAATCTGTCGGATCGTGAAAATACTCCAACGAAGTTGCAGCATTATTCAAACATGAAAAGCAGTGCCCGAGCAGAGGGAATCATCTGTGTGTATTTTTTTTATTTATCACTTTCAAGAACAAATGTTACATCAGCAAATAAGTAAGTGCGGAAGAGTTGGGTCACCGAGGGTCCTGCCAACTCTGCATTTCATCCTAATGGGCACATCAAATCGAAGCGTGTAATTAAAAATCAAGCATGCTAACGCAAAACCTGGCTCTCTCTTGGCATCTGGCTATTGCAGCACGAGCCTGGGCTCAGAGCAGTGAAAAGCTCTGCCACGTCGGAGCCACAGTAGCCGGACAGAATTCTGGTCAGTGGCATGTGTCACCATATGGAACTCACTGCTCCTCGGCAGGGGCAGGTGACACTAGCCAGATCGGGGAACTGGGGCACCAGTCAAGGTCTTGTGTGCTTGTTATGGTCATGTGACACAGGTCGGGGTCCTGTGACACAGTCCAGGGCCCTGTGAGGTTAGTCAGGGTCATCTGACACTGGCCATGTGCCACCAGCCAGGACCCTATGACACTTGTCATGTAACGATATCTAGGAGCCTGTGACACCAGTTCTGTGAAGTTGGAGTCTCAGAGACATGGCCATATGCTCAGGGGTCACCGAGTGCTGGGTTCTGACAGACAGGGAATCATCTCATTGTAGGCAAGCTCTCCGTGAAGAGAGAACCTGCTCTAAGGGATATCTGGGCCCTCCATGCTAGCATAGTGGTGTACCAAATTAAAAGGGGCACAAGGCAGGAGAACAATTAGCCGGGAGGTGCTTGGAATGTTGAGAACTTTCTTGGTAGCATTAAAGTATACAAAGAGACAAGCAAGCCCTGACACAAGTTAACACAGATTTCTGTATGCTATTAATTTGCAAAGTGCAGAATACTACTACGTCTTGCATTTTTCAATCACACAGGCAACATTTCTTCACAGCCCCTAAAAGCTATGTGCATAGTTCAAGGGCATGTCTTTGTAGTAGTAAAAGAAATGGGACACAGCGACCAAATAGCCTCATGAAATGTGCGTCATGCTAAACCAAGGACACTTTTCATAATGTTATTTTAAAGCCCATAAAAAAAAATGCCTGTAAGAAATATGCATTTTCGTAATTTATTATAGACATTGAGCTGGAAAATGCACCTTTTTACAACCCTTTTCAATAAAGATTCTCTGGTGGAGAAACTTTCCTAAAACAAATTCCAGCTTGCTCACATGTGTCCCAAAGCTCATGAATTGCTCTTACGCCCCACTAGTTTCAAATTTCACCAGCCGCCACTGAGCTCACTGCACCATCCCTGCTCAGAACCTGGCTATATGCAAATCAGTCTGTCCCTGGCCCAGTGCATCATGGGAACAGGGCAGACTAAACTACAAAGCCAATTCTTCACCAGAAAGGAGACAAGCTTCCGGGGACCGGTTTCTGGCATTTCAGCCGTCGTCGGCCCGGCTTGCTTGAATCCTGATGGTGCAGTGAGCAAGGGACTCATGTCTGAGTATACCCTGCCACACCTATAGTGGCCAAAAACGATTCAGAAAAGGGGGTGGTGATGAACAGAGTCTCTGAATTAAGCAGACCACTCTTACCCAGTCCAAAGATCAGGGCAGAAACTCTGTCCATCACCACCCCTTGTTGTTAAATATTTTGTCCACCATAAGCGTGGAAGGGTATACTCAGATGTGAGTCCCTTCCTCATTGCACCATCAGGATTCAAGCAAGCCGGGCCGACGACGGCTGAAATGCCAGAAACAGGTCCCCGGAAGCTTGTTTCCTTCCCAGTGTAAGAATTGGCTTGGTAGTTTGGTTTGCCCTGTTTCCATCATGCACTGGGACAGGAACAGACTAATTTGCATATAGCCAGGTTCTGAGCTGGGATGGTGCAGTGAGCTAAAAAAACGGTGTTGGATCTAGCCCTGATCGCTTGACTGGGAGAGAGTATTCTGCTTAATTCAGAAACTCTGTCCATCACCACCCCTTGTTGTTAAATATTTTGTCCACCATAAGCGTGGAAGGGTATACTCAGATGTGAGTCCCTTGCTCATTGCACCATCAGGATTCAAGCAAGCCGGGCCGACGACGGCTGAAATGCCAGAAACCGGTCCCTGGAGGCTTGTTTCCTTCCCAGTGTAAGAATTGGCTTGGTAGTTTGGTTTGCCCTGTTCCCATCATGCACTGGGACAGGAACAGACTCATTTGCATATAGCCAGGTTCTGAGCTGGGATGGTGCAGTGAGCTAAAAAACCGTGTTGGATCTAGCCCTGATCTCTTGACTGGGTGAGAGTATTCTGCTTAATTCAGAAACTCTGTCCATCACCACCCCTTGTTGTTAAATATTTTGTCCACCATAAGCGTAGAAGGGTATACTCAGATGTGAGTCCCTTGCTCATTGCACCATCAGGATTCAAGCAAGCCGGACCGACGACGGCTGAAATGCCAGAAACCGGTCCCCGGAAGCTTGTTTCCTTCCCAGTGTAAGAATTGGCTTGGTAGTTTGGTTTGCCCTGTTCCCATCATGCACTGGGACAGGAACAGACTCATTTGCATATAGCCAGGTTCTGAGCTGGGATGGTGCAGTGAGCTAAAAAATGGTGTTGGATCTAGCCCTTATCCCTTGACTGGGTGAGAGTATTCTGCTTAATTCAGAAACTCTGTCCATCACCACCCCTTGTTGTTAAATATTTTGTCCACCATAAGCGTGGAAGGGTATACTCAGATGTGAGTCCCTTGCTCATTGCACCATCAGGATTCAAGCAAGCCGGGCCGACGACGGCTGAAATGCCAGAAACTGGTCCCCGGAAGCTTGTTTCCTTCCCAGTGTAAGAATTGGTTTGGTAGTTTGGTTTGCCCTGTTCCCATCATGCACTGGGACAGGAACAGACTCATTTGCATATAGCCAGGTTCTGAGCTGGGATGGTGCAGTGAGCTAAAAAACGGTGTTGGATCTAGCCCTGATCTCTTGACTGGGTGAGAGTATTCTGCTTAATTCAGAAACTCTGTCCATCACTTCCCCTTGTTGTTAAATATTTTGTCCACCATAAGCGTGGAAGGGTATACTCAGATGTGAGTCCCTTGCTCATTGCACCATCAGGATTCAAGCAAGCCGGGCCGACGACGGCTAAAATGCCAGAATCCGGTCCCCGGAAGCTTGTTTCCTTCCCAGTGTAAGAATTGGCTTGATAGTTTCGTTTGCCCTGTTCCCATCATGCACTGGGACAGGAACAGACTAATTTGCATATAGCCAGGTTCTGAGCTGGGATGGTGCAGTGAGCAAAAAAACGGTGTTGGATCTAGCCCTGATCTCTTGACTGGGTGAGAGTATTCTGCTTAATTCAGAAACTCTGTCCATCACCACCCCTTGTTGTTAAATATTTTGTCCACCATAAGCGTGGAAGGGTATACTCAGATGTGAGTCCCTTGCTCATTGCACCATCAGGATTCAATCAAGCTGGGCCGACGACGGCTGAATTGCCAGAAACCGGTCCCCGGAAGCTTGTTTCCTTCCCTGTGTAAGAATTGGCTTGGTAGTTTGGTTTGCCCTGTTTCCCATCATGCACTGGGACAGGAACAGACTAATTTTCATATAGCCAGGTTCTGAGCTGGGATGGTGCATTGAGCTAAAAAACGGTGTTGGATCTAGCCCTGATCTCTTGACTGGGTGAGAGTATTCTGCTTAATTCAGACACTCTGTCCATCACCACCCCTTGTTGTTAAATATTTTGTCCACCATAAGCGTGGAAGGGTATACTCAGATGTGAGTCCCTTGCTCATTGCACCATCAGAATTCAAGCAAGCCGGGCCGACGACGGCTGAAATGCCAGAAACCGGTCCCCGGA
The DNA here is from genome assembly GCF_964263255.1 of Lissotriton vulgaris. Classification (NCBI taxonomy): domain Eukaryota; kingdom Metazoa; phylum Chordata; class Amphibia; order Caudata; family Salamandridae; genus Lissotriton; species Lissotriton vulgaris. Next base: position 1,825,148,371 of record NC_141687.1, on the reverse strand, counting down.
AGCTTGTTTCCTTCCCAGTGTACGAATTGGCTTGGTAGCTTGGTTTGCCCTGTTCCCATGATGCACTGGGACAGGAACAGACTAATTTGCATATAGCCAGGTTCTGACCTGGGATGGTGCAGTGAGCTAAAAAACGGTGTTGGATCTAGCCCTTATCTCTTGACTGGGTGAGAGTATTCTGCTTAATTCAGAAACTCTGTCCATCACCACCCCTTGTTGTTAAATATTTTGTCCACCATAAGCGTGGAAGGGTATACTCAGATGTGAGTCCCTTGCTCAGTGCACCATCAGGATTCAAGCAAGCCGGGCCAACGACGGCTGAAATGCCAGAAACCGGTCGCCGGAAGCTTGTTTCCTTCCCAGTGTAAGAATTGGCTTGGTAGTTTGGTTTGCCCTGTTCCCATCATGCACTGGGACAGGAACAGACTAATTTGCATATAGCCAGGTTCTGAGCTGGGATGGTGCAGTGAGCTAAAAAACGGTGTTGGATCTAGCCCTGATCTCTTGACTGGGTGAGAGTATTCTGCTTAATTCAGAAACTCTGTCCATCACCACCCCTTGTTGTTAAATATTTTGTCCACCATAAGCGAGGAAGGGTATACTCAGATGTGAGTCCCTTGCTCATTGCACCATCAGGATTCAAGCAAGCCGGGCCGACGACGGCTGAAATGCCAGAAACCGGTCCCCGGAAGCTTGTTTCCTTCCCAGTGTAAGAATTGGCTTGGTAGCTTGGTTTGCCCTGTTCCCATGATGCACTGGGACAGGAACAGACTAATTTGCATATAGCCAGGTTCTGACCTGGGATGGTGCAGTGAGCTAAAAAACGGTGTTGGATCTAGCCCTTATCTCTTGACTGGGTGAGAGTATTCTGCTTAATTCAGAAACTGTCCATCACCACCCCTTGTTGTTAAATATTTTGTCCACCATAAGCATGGAAGGGTATACTCAGATGTGAGTCCCTTGCTCATTGCACCATCAGGATTCAAGCAAGCCGGGCCGACGACGGCTGAAATGCCAGAAACCGGTCGCCGGAAGCTTGTTTCCTTCCCAGTGTAAGAATTGGCTTGGTAGTTTGGTTTGCCCTGTTCCCATCATGCACTGGGACAGGAACAGACTAATTTGCATATAGCCAGGTTCTGAGCTGGGATGGTGCAGTGAGCTAAAAAACCGTGTTGGATCTAGCCCTGATCTCTTGACTGGGTGAGAGTATTCTGCTTAATTCAGAAACTTTGTCAATCACCACCCCTTGTTGTTAAATATTTTGTCCACCATAAGCGTGGAAGGGTATACTCAGATGTGAGTCCCTTGCTCATTGCACCATCAGGATTCAAGCAAGCCGGGCCGACGACGGCTGAAATGCCAGAAACTGGTCCCCGGAAGCTTGTTTCCTTCCCAGTGTAAGAATTGGTTTGGTAGTTTGGTTTGCCCTGTTCCCATCATGCACTGGGACAGGAACAGACTCATTTGCATATAGCCAGGTTCTGAGCTGGGATGGTGCAGTGAGCTAAAAAACGGTGTTGGATCTAGCCCTGATCTCTTGACTGGGTGAGAGTATTCTGCTTAATTCAGAAACTCTGTCCATCACTTCCCCTTGTTGTTAAATATTTTGTCCACCATAAGCGTGGAAGGGTATACTCAGATGTGAGTCCCTTGCTCATTGCACCATCAGGATTCAAGCAAGCCGGGCCGACGACGGCTAAAATGCCAGAATCCGGTCCCCGGAAGCTTGTTTCCTTCCCAGTGTAAGAATTGGCTTGATAGTTTCGTTTGCCCTGTTCCCATCATGCACTGGGACAGGAACAGACTAATTTGCATATAGCCAGGTTCTGAGCTGGGATGGTGCAGTGAGCAAAAAAACGGTGTTGGATCTAGCCCTGATCTCTTGACTGGGTGAGAGTATTCTGCTTAATTCAGAAACTCTGTCCATCACCACCCCTTGTTGTTAAATATTTTGTCCACCATAAGCGTGGAAGGGTATACTCAGATGTGAGTCCCTTGCTCATTGCACCATCAGGATTCAATCAAGCTGGGCCGACGACGGCTGAATTGCCAGAAACCGGTCCCCGGAAGCTTGTTTCCTTCCCTGTGTAAGAATTGGCTTGGTAGTTTGGTTTGCCCTGTTCCCATCATGCACTGGGACAGGAACAGACTCATTTGCATATAGCCAGGTTCTGAGCTGGGATGGTGCAGTGAGCTAAAAAACGGTGTTGGATCTAGCCCTGCTCTCTTGACTGGGTGAGAGTATTCTGCTTAATTCAGAAACTCTGTCCATCACCACCCCTTGTTGTTAAATATTTTGTCCACCATAAGCGTGGAAGGGTATACTCAGATGTGAGTCCCTTGCTCATTGCACCATCAGGATTCAAGCAAGCCGGGCCGACGACGGCTGAAATGCCAGAAACCGGTCCCCGGAAGCTTGTTTCCTTCCCAGTGTAAGAATTGGCTTGGTAGTTTGGTTTGCCCTGTTCCCATCATGCACTGGGACAGGAACAGACTAATTTGCATATAGCCAGGTTCTGAGCTGGGATGGTGCAGTGAGCTAAAAAACGGTGTTGGATCTAGCCCTGATCTCTTGACTGGGTGAGAGTATTCTGCTTAATTCAGAAACTCTGTCCATCACCACCCCTTGTTGTTAACTATTTTGTCCACCATAAGCGTGGAAGGGTATACTCAGATGTGAGTCCCTTGCTCATTGCACCATCAGGATTCAAGCAAGCCGGGCCGACGACTGCTGAAATGCCAGAATCCGGTCCCCGGAAGCTTGTTTCCTTCCCAGTGTAAGAATTGGCTTGGTAGTTTGGTTTGCCCTGTTCCCATCATGCACTGGGACAGGAACAGACTAATTTGCATATAGCCAGGTTCTGAGCTGGGATGGTGCAGTGAGCTAAAAAACGGTGTTGGATCTAGCCCTGCTCTCTTGACTGGGTGAGAGTATTCTGCTTAATTCAGAAACTCTGTCCATCACCACCCCTTGTTGTTAAATATTTTGTCCACCATAAGCGTGGAAGGGTATACTCAGATGTGAGTCCCTTGCTCATTGCACCATCAGGATTCAAGCAAGCCGGGCCGACGACGGCTGAAATGCCAGAAACCGGTCCCCGGAAGCTTGTTTCCTTCCCAGTGTAAGAATTGGCTTGGTAGTTTGGTTTGCCCTGTTCCCATCATGCACTGGGACAGGAACAGACTAATTTGCATATAGCCAGGTTCTGAGCTGGGATGGTGCAGTGAGCTAAAAAACGGTGTTGGATCTAGCCCTGATCTCTTGACTGGGTGAGAGTATTCTGCTTAATTCAGAAACTCTGTCCATCACCACCCCTTGTTGTTAACTATTTTGTCCACCATAAGCGTGGAAGGGTATACTCAGATGTGAGTCCCTTGCTCATTGCACCATCAGGATTCAAGCAAGCCGGGCCGACGACTGCTGAAATGCCAGAATCCGGTCCCCGGAAGCTTGTTTCCTTCCCAGTGTAAGAATTGGCTTGGTAGTTTGGTTTGCCCTGTTCCCATCATGCACTGGGACAGGAACAGACTAATTTGCATATAGCCAGGTTCTGAGCTGGGATGGTGCAGTGAGCTAAAAAACGGTGTTGGATCTAGCCCTGATCTCTTGACTGGGTGAGAGTATTCTGCTTAATTCAGAAACTCTGTCCATCACCACCCCTTGTTGTTAAATATTTTGTCCACCATAAGCGTGGAAGGGTATACTCAGATGTGAGTCCCTTGCTCATTGCACCATCAGGATTCAAGCAAGCCGGGCCGACGATAGCTGAAATGCCAGAAATCGGTCCCCGGGAGCTTGTTTTCTTCCCAGTGTAAGAATTGGCTTGGTAGTTTGGTTTGCCCTGTTCCCATCATGCAATGGGACAGGAACAGACTAATTTACATATAGCCAGGTTCTGAGCTGGGATGGTGCAGTGAGCTAAAAAACGGTGTTGGATCTAGCCCTGATCTCTTGACTGGGTTTGAGTATTCTGCTTAATTCGGAAACTCTGTCCATCACCACCCCTTGTTGTTAAATATCTTGCAACGAGTAGCCCTTCCTTTGCTTAATACTGCGTCTCCAGTTTTGCTCCCTACTTCTTCTCCAATTCGTAATAGGTTAGTTGATCCTGTCTCTGGTCTCTTCTCCCCCCTTTTTGGCCCGTTCAATAGGTCTCCTGCTTTCTCCCGAAGGCAATCCCGTAGTCAAATTCCAGATTCTGAGGAACGAGTTGTATTTGACTCTCTTAAATGGATGATGAATGGTCCACTGGATAGTGTACCCGATATATTGAGTACCTTTCTCTAGTGGAATGCGCCTACGCAGAGATAAGTTTTTAATGTCATGTGTGACACACTTGTTAAAGGATTGGAGGATATGGAGCTGGATCTAACTCCTCAGGGTCTATTAGATATACAGGACAAGTTTGATAAAGGACTTATTGTGGGTCCTGAAGTTAAGGATACTATATAGACACTTGTTACTTTCAGGTCCTTATATTCTTCCCGGATTATTCCCGAACCTGATCCTGCAGTTAGACAGAAAACGAAGAATTATCCTATGAGAGAAGTTCCTCCAGTATGGAGGGAAGCAGTTCAGCAAGCAGGTAATGTTCCAGGTGTCCCTGCTCATTTTCAGCGTGTATGGGTACATGTTCCTTGGAAACAAGCTGAAGTTTTAGCACTTAAGCAGTCTATGCCGGACACTCGCAAAAATCCTGCTGGTTATTATAAAGAGCTGTCCCAGACTGTTGATGCATGTATTATGAATTTGGATGATGTTGATATGCTGATGGGGAATGTAGTTCCACAAGCATTGTGGGCTCGGATTCGTAGAGAGGATCATGAGCAGGCTTTGGGTGGTACTTGGGCTGATATAGTTGCCGCAGATACAGCACAAGTGGGTGGTGCTAAACCAGATGATTTGATTACACAGTTGCCTGGTAGAATAATAATTTTAATGAAGACGATGATGCCTGCCTTACGCGTTAACTGGGATAAGTTAGCTGCGTGTAAACAGAAGAAAGATGAGAGTGTTTCTGATTTCTTTACTCGGTTTGAGGAGACATTTATTGACCATAGTGGTCAGGATTTGAGTACTGACGGTGGACAGCGATTATTTGTGGATACATTTGTCTTCAACCTGCTTCCTGAATTGTCCCATAAGTTGAAAGATTTGGAAAATTCTTGGGCTGTTTCTTCATCTGCCCAAATATTAGCTACTGCTCAGTGTTATGAGAATAGGGACAAGGAGGAAAAAGATAAGGGCGAGAAGAAGACTAAGGATTTAAAGACGAAAGTTCTTCTTCAACAGGCTTATCCTCCTCGTTCTGGCCAGCGTCAGTTCCAGCAACCTATTCAGTTTCAGAGGTTGCTGCAGAAACCTGAGCCTTTTGTTCCACTACCTTTCCTTGGTCCTAATCAGTGCGCCTAGTGTAAAGAGCAAGGCCATTTTACGAATAGTTGTCCGGTTTTATTGCAGCGTAAGGGTGGATTTCAAGGACAAAGAGGCCGTGGTGGTTTTCAATCAGCACCTAGGGGTAGAAGGCGAGGTGCGTTGCCTCAGGGGCAGCGTTCCTTTCCCCCTCAGAATTCTTTTAATTATTTTGATCAGCAGAATACTCAGTCTGCGCAATATTACAATGATGATTATTGTGTTGAAGGTGAAGTTCAGGATTTTCATTCTAGTTAGGACAGCCATGGACAAAGTAAGGGAGTCTTATCAGTTCCAGTGGATCAGAATGGGCCTTATGTTGAGGTAGTTGCTCTGGGTGTTGCAGAGCCATTTCTTTTGGATACTGGTGCAATGAAAAGTTCTATGATCCATCCAAAACTTCCTGGGGCACCTTTGTCTGGCTTAACGAACGTTTCTGTAGGATTTTCTGGCGCCCTAGTTGCTAACCCATTTTCTTGTCCTTTGCCTCTTTTGATTGGTCCTTACGATCTGGAAGCTCCACTTATTTTAATGACTGGTTGCGGAGAGAATTTGTTGGGTTTGGATCTGTTGAAACGTCTTCATGCAACATTGTATTGTTCCCCCTCTGGTGTGCGTCTTACTTTGGGTAAGAAATTGGTTTCTCCTATTTAGCTATCGAAGGATAGTTTTCTGCCTGAGTTGCAATCTCTTCCTGCTAGACTTTGGGATACAGGTCCGAACGATGTTGGTTTGTTGCAGATCCCTCCTTATGTGGTTACTATTAAGCCTAATGTTAAGTTGCCATGTATTCCACAGTACAAGATTTCTAATGATGGTGAGCGAGCCTTAATGGCTATTATCTATGATCTGGTCCAAAAGGGCGTTGTCGAAGAAACGAGAGGCAATGTTTGTAACAGTCCTGTTCTCCCCGTTCTGAAACGCAGCGATCCTTCTCAACCACCTGTGTATCGCTTTGTGATTGATCTTCGGGAGGTCAACAAGATTGTTGTCCCCCAGTTTCCTGTTGTTCCAGATATCACTGCTTTGCTTACTATGATACCCGCCTCTGCGGCATGGTTTTCTGTTATTGATCTGAAGAATGCTTTCTTTAGTATTCCTATTGCTGAGGAAAGTAGAGATATTTTTGGCTTCTCTCTTGGAGGCCGAAGTTTCCGGTTCAAGCGTGCTCCTCAAGGTTATTGTGAAAGTCCCTCCATTTACAATCAGGCTTTGAAATCTCAGCTTGACGTGTTCATTTTGCCTCCAGGTGCTACTTTGATCCAATGTGTTGATGATTTGATGATTTGCTGCTGATTCGGAGGACGTTTGTAAATATGTGACGGTTTCTTTGTTGCATCATTTGTCCGACCTACATCATAAAGTGTCCCCTTCTAAGTTGCAACATTGCCGCCAAGAGGTTACCTATTTAGGTCATCTCTTGTCGAAGGAGGGAAGACGTTTGACCCCAGAGCGAATTCAAGCGATCGCACAAATGTCTGAGCCAACCACACAGAGAGAGGTACGTGCCTTTCTGGGCATTACCTCATATTGTAGACAATGGATTCCAAATTTTTCTTTGTTAGCTAAACCTTTGCTGGCACTTACGTTGAAAGATACGCCACAACCTCTCCCTTGGACCGATGAGTGCCAAAAGAGTTTTTCTGAATTATGCAATGCTTTGTGTTCTGCACCTGTGTTAGGTACTCTGAATTACAGTAAACCGTTTACACTCTATGTGCATGAAAGAGAAGGTTGTGCATTGTCAGTTTTAACGCAACAATTTGGAGACAAACAACAGCCATGTGCCTATTTTTCGGCTACGTTGGATCCAGTAGCCAAGGCATTGCCTAGTTGTCTCAGAGCTACAGCAGCGGCCGCAATTTCTATTTGACAGTCTGCTGGATTGGTATTGGACAACACCCTTGTTGTTATGGTACCACATACAGTAGATACTCTTTTGAAAAGGACTAAGACACAGCACCTCACGAGTGCTCGCTTGTCTGGATATGAACTAACGCATTTGGCTAGCCTTATATATATCAAGCGGTGTAATACTCTGAACCCAGCAACATTGTTGCCCATTCCAGATGAGAAAGGCATTCAAGAACAACATGATTGTTTTCTCCGAACAGAGGAGGAAACGAAAGGCAGAATAGATCTAAAAGATACACCACTTGTGGATCCGGACGGGATCCTATGGGTAGATGGATCTTGTTTTAAGCTTCCAAATGGTGAGACAACTGCAGCTTATGCTGTTACTACTTTGCATACGGTAGTAGAGACAGCACGTATTGCACAGAATTCAGCCCAAGCAGCTAAATTAATTGCTTTGGCGAGAGCATGTGTCCTGGCAAAAGGAAGGAGAGTAAACGTCTACACTGATAGCCAATATGCTTTCGGTGTGGCTCATAGTTTCGGTCGCTTGTGGAAGGAAAGAGGATTCTTTACTTCCCATGGGACTAAAATACAGCATGGCCAGTTGGTGACTGATCTTCTGGACTCACTTGCTTTGCCTACACAAATAGCAATAATCAAGTGTAGCGCTCACAAAAAGATTACAGATGATGTGGGTCGTGGGAATGCTTTTGCAGACGAAGTAGCAAAAGAGACAGCGAGAGATGTTACGAGTCGTATGTATGTTGCGGGCCCTGCAAGATGGGTCAAAGAAGGAGGAATGTGTGAGGACACGATAGAAAGTGTGAGAATGATTCAAGAAGAGGCTACTGAGAAAGAGCTGAGTAAGTGGAGAGAAAGTACAGGAATGTTGGACGCGACTGGGTGTTGGACGGAATTGTCAGAGCATCAACGATGGCTGTTACCAGACGCTTATGTACTACCCGTAGTCATAATGGCGCATGGTTTAGCCCACATTAGTGCAAAAGGCATCTGTAAAATCTTGGCTCCAATATGGCAGAATGAAGGAAATCCTGAATGTGCAGAAAACGTGGTGAAGCACTGCATTGTCTGTTTAATGCATAATCCAGGAAAGGGAACCCCAACTCCAGCAGGTCATTTTGCTCCCCCTACGTATCCTTTCAAGGTATTATAAATCGATTACATTCATTTGGATCGTTGTAATAACCTCAAGTATGTTCTGGTGGTGGTTTGTGCCTTTTCCAGATGGATAGAGGCCTACCCCCTAAAGGACAATACTGCCTTGTCTACTGCCAAAGTTCTTTTGAAGGAGTTTTTCCCGAGGTTTGGTTTGCCGCGCAGTGTCTGGTCTGACAATGGGAGTGAATTCATAGGCCAGATTATGCAGAAAGTATGTGCAGGTCTTGGTATTAAACAAAAATCCCATGTGGCAAACCACCCTCAGTCAGCAGGATTGGTAGAGTGTTATAATGGTACTCTCAAGCTCAAATTGGCAAAGATCCAGGCGAGCACAGGTCTTGCCTGGCCTGATGCCCTACCATTAGCACTTCTGTCTACGAGAACTACTATGCATTCCCGTTTAGGTCTGAGTCCGTATGAGGTTGTTTTTGGGCGACCAGCAAATGTCTGGGGAGTCCCTCGACCTAAAAAGTCTTCTGATATTCCATACCCAATACTGATTGACTACTTGCATGACCTCACCACTAAATTACGTGTTCTTCATCAACAGGTTCAAAATGCTTTGCCAGAGGCCTCCGCAGACACAGGTCATTCCATCCAACCTGGCGAATGGGTCTTCGTGAAAAACTTTCAGCGAAAAAAGAATTTGGAACCTTGTTGGGGGCCCACCTCGTCAAGTGCTATTGACTACACGGACGGCAGTGAAGGTTGTTGGGAAAAAGAACTGGGTCCATGGTGTGCACTGTAAGAGGGTACCTTTGCCCTTGCCTTTTGACCAGTGGATTTGTGAGGGCATAGGTGATAACGAAAGTGAAAAAGTGCCTAGATTTGTACCGTTTAGTAGTGCATGCCTGGACCACACGAACTCTGAGAAAGAAGACGACGACGTGTTACAGGAGGCCGTCCCAACACACTTGCGTTTGAACACAGTGGATCCAGTAGCCTTGTTTAAGGACCAGACAATCCCTAATAAGACTTGATATAATTTACGATCGTGGAAGACCAAGGACAATTGAACTTTTCTTTTTGACGATTTTTCTGATTAATACCTTTTTGTTTTGAAAGACATTTTAATGTGTTTTCTTCCACTATCCATCAAGTTGCAGGGTCACTGTAGGAGTCTTAAGCTGTGACCTGAGTAGTGACCTAGGATCATAGGACGGCTAACAATCACAGCTAAGTGATCTAGGAAGATTATTGTGAGCAACGCTTTTAGAGTAATGGATATTAAAGTGGAGATTAATGAGCAGACTGTAAATATGAAAGAAAGACTTAAGAAACTAATGGTTAGTCCATGTGGAATAACCCTACGTATTCTGATATGTTTATGTACTTTATTAGAGTGTGGATGTTGGATTGTTTATGTTCTGCAGCCATCACCTGTACCTACATCTGTCTTTTTATCTTTTCCTACTACTGCCTCCCCACATCGGTTTTATACACTTTCAGAACACGAACAGATTAGGAGGACCGAATACTTCAACAATTTGTTTATTCAGTTATTGCATCAACACCAATTAGTGATGAATACTACTGATTGTTGGGTTTGTGGGCTCATGCCTCATAATACGGAGAGAGGCATGCCGTATTTAGTTTTTCCATTCTCGTATGAAGGTTCCGCCTGGGCTTATTTGGCTATGTTCTCTAACCTTTATCAAAAAAAGCTACGATATCCACCTGGTAGTCCATATGGTGGTGGAGCAGACTTTAATCATAGTACTTTGATCAAGGGAATAGTGACTATGGCCTAGATTGTCCCAGGCTCTCCACACCACTGGAGTCAAGCTATCCAGGCTGATGAAGGCTGATAGCCAGAAACCGGTCCTTGGATGCTTGATTCCGGTCTGGGAAAGACATGGCTTGGTAGTTCGGACTGGACTGTTCCCATGAGGCACAGGGTCAGAGCTGATTTGCATATAGCCAGTGTCTAACCCAGGGTGGTGTGGAGTGCAAAAAAACGATGGATTTAGGCCCAGATCCTTGTACTGGGGTGAATGTATGACATTGTTCTACATTCTGTCCATCAACTGTGTTTTTTGCAATTTTCACCCCGAGTGTGCTGGGTATACTCAGACGTGAGTCCCAGGCTCTCCACACCACTGGAGTCAAGCTATCCAGGCTGATGAAGGCTGATAGCCAGAAACCGGTCCTTGGATGCTTGATTCCGGTCTGGGAAAGACATGGCTTGGTAGTTCGGACTGGACTGTTCCCATGAGGCACAGGGTCAGAGCTGATTTGCATATAGCCAGTGTCTAACCCAGGGTGGTGTGGAGTGCAAAAAAACGATGGATTTAGGCCCAGATCCTTGTACTGGGGTGAATGTATGACATTGTTCTACATTCTGTCCATCAACTGTGTTTTTTGCAATTTTCACCCCGAGTGTGCTGGGTATACTCAGACGTGAGTTCCAGGCTCTCCACACCACTGGAGTCAAGCTATCCAGGCTGATAAAGGCTGATAGCCAGAAACCGGTCCTTGGATGCTTGATTCCGGTCTGGGAAAGACATGGCTTGGTAGTTCAGACTGGACTGTTCCCATGAGGCACAGGGTCAGAGCTGATTTGCATATAGCCAGTGTCTAACCCAGGGTGGTGTGGAGTGCAAAAAAACGATGGATTTAGGCCCAGATCCTTGTACTGGGGTGAATGTATGACATTGTTCTACATTCTGTCCATCAACTGTGTTTTTTGCAATTTTCACCCCGAGTGTGCTGGGTATACTCAGACGTGAGTCCCAGGCTCTCCACACCACTGGAGTCAAGCTATCCAGGCTGATGAAGGCTGATAGCCAGAAACCGGTCCTTGGATGCTTGATTCCGGTCTGGGAAAGACATGGCTTGGTAGTTCGGACTGGACTGTTCCCATGAGGCACAAGGTCAGAGCTGATTTGCATATAGCCAGTGTCTAACCCAGGGTGGTGTGGAGTGCAAAAAAACGATGGATTTAGGCCCAGATCCTTGTACTGGGGTGAATGTATGACATTGTTCTACATTCTGTCCATCAACTGTGTTTTTTGTCCTTTAGTTACAAGGCAAGTGAATCTGGGGATTTAGGCGTGCCCTGCGCCGCCCGGCCCATTAGGCCCGGCCCATTAGGCCCGGTTCTCCATACACTTTCTTTAAACATAAGCTCAGCCTCAAATTTTCCTGCCACCTCAACTCCCTTGCCCCATATACAAAAATCCTGATCTTCAATTCTTCCTGTTTCGCATAAAAAAACACTTCCATCTCTTCTTTCCCAGTTAGGGTAACAAGTGACCCAGAATCTGCCATAATTCCGATGTTATGCCCATTAATTTATGCTTTGAAAAAGAGGGTTCCCTTTCACTAACTTACCTTGTTTCTTCTTCCACCATTTCAATTCCAATGTTTGTTATCAGTCACCATCAACGCTTAACTATCACCATTTTCACTAGAATCATTCTCCAAAGATTTGACGGTTTGATTTACATTCTCTCAATTACTTACACTTGCCCCACAAACACACTTATAATGATAGTTTTTGTAACACCTAAAATAAATTTGATTTTGCACAGGACAAAGGTTAAAATTATCAATATGTGGCTTGCTTCCACAACTGACTCGATTATTCCCATCATTCTCATGGTTATTCCTTGGCCTAGATATCTCGGGCCGCTGCAATGACTTTACCCGCTAGATTTTTCCAGCAAGTTTTTCATTGAACTTTTTTGTAGATATTTATTTCTATAACTTTTGTTCCATTACTCAATGTTGCCAGCTCTCTTGTATTCATCTCTGAATCCCCCAATGCCCTTGCCAAGCTTAGAACAGTTTAAAGATCAGGGTTCTCTGTAGCTAAAAGTCTTTCTTGAATCTTTTGTTATTTTCTCTTTCAGTTAATTGATCTATGATTATTTCATCTTTGCGCTTCCACCAATTGTGTAATTTGCAGCTAGTGTACATAATGCAACTACAAAATAGATGTGCCAGGCCGTTAACCTCTTAGCAAAAATCTGTGTCTGTCAATCACAACATTCTTCTGTGGACTGAATCTTTTATCAAGCTTTCTTACTACTGACGTATATTTATCAACTACTTCAGAAGTTGCACCCTTCTCCAGTTTGTACTTTGCCAGTCCCATGGATACTGTTTTTAATAATGATCTACCTTCAGGACTAAGATTTATGTTTGAGGAGAGCTTTATCCTTTTTTGATGTGAAAATATCCCCATTAATGCATTCAAACAGACATCAAATGCTTCACACTATTGCTCCAAATTTAATGGCGAGTACTTGGAAGTACCAAAATGGGAGAAAGTGGAGAAATACCCTCCATGACTACAAGATGTCTGATAAAAAAATGCAAAACACAGTAAGTAAACAAGGACAATTTACCACATGCACAGTGTGTGCAATTGCTGCGAATTCATCCACACACTATGCTCCCAATCAGACTATACAAAGTAGCTAATCAAAACAAGTTAGTCAAGAAAAGTCTCCTTCTTATACAACTTCATCTGGTGTCGCCTCAAAATAAAGCTTACCCCAGATTGAGTCAATGATAAAGATGCAGATCACGTTTGAAAAATCCTAGACACAAATGTGAACAGAGATGGTGAAAATGTGTATTATGCATGTACTATTTTTATAAGGCAATTTGAGAATTCTATTATGGCCTCTAACGTAAATATGTTATGACATTCCCATGGTGAGAATGCCTGTTGGAAAACAATAGACAGACATAAACCCACATGGTGCCCGCGGTCGACATTAAACATGTGACAACAGCACTTTGCCGGACCTTCCTGGCTTAAACAAGGAGGCCACTACAGCACAATGGTGTGAGTACAGAACATTGGCGAGCACTAACGCAGCGCCAGTTCATTTCTACATAGGCTGGTGGATATCCCCCCTCTGCGTTTACTGGTTCTGGTGGGAGCCCTTCTCACGGACCTTCAAGATCTCTGTAATTTGATGTTGAGAATCCCTCAAGGTGCTAGGTAGCACAGGTTCAGGTGGTCTTGAAGCAGGGACATCGCTTCAGGCAAGATTTCAGTAAGGCTGGGAAGGGGACCAGATCTGCTGCTGGCAGTGGATAGCAACTAAAAAGAGAATAGTGCCATCAAAGATGAAGAGGTTCGTTTAATTTTTGCCACCAGCTCTCTGCCCTGAACAGCTACGTTCTGCTCAAAAATGTTACACAAGCTATAGAACCCTGCTCAAGAATATTAACATATTATTCTCGCCACACCATTGAAGAATACAGATTGTGGAGTATGGCAAGGGCAAACTCCCCACTCTCCCTAGGAGTTCAATAGGTTGAGTGGTATGTGACTGCCAACTGACATCGCAGTTGCCAAGATGATCATTGTCCCGAGGCTACTATACTATTTTGCCAATCTCCCAGTAGTCACTCACTCTCCTTTCTCCAGGAACTAGACACACTCCTCTGACCCATTTTTGGGTGTCGGGACGTCGACGGAGTGCACTAGCTAAACTGCAGCTGCCGCTGTACATGGGAGGACTAGGAGCCCCCTCCTTGGAGGCGTATTTCCTCGCCACCCAGCTGCAATGGATATCCCATTGGACAGCGGACCGGGCTGTGGGGGAGTTGACTACAGTCACAGGACTGGTCCAGACACCGACCATACGAATCATGCTGTTGCCAGGAGCGGCGACGCTTTGGAACAGGCCCCTCCAGTTGACAGTAGTGCGCGCTTGCTTGACTCGCGTGCATCGACTGAATCGCACGGCGCCCATGTACTCTCCTGCCCTGCCAGTGGTGGGATTCCTTAGAGGCCGGGCACACTGTACAGAACGAGTATTTAGACCATGGACAGACCAAGCATTGACGGAGGTAGTATAAATATATCTCAATGGGCAACTGCAGACATTCGCGGAATTGGCGGCAGTGTTGGAACTCCCTAGAGGGCAATTACTCCTGTATCAGCAGCTCCTTGAAGACTGCCGAAAGGTATGGCACACGATAGACACTGAACCTCCCACACACCCGGTGATTCATACACAGCTGCAGATGGGACGGGGACGACATCTGGTTACCTGGATATACAAAGCCCTACGAGCCCTCAACCCACTTACCCTGGCGCCCCTTCGGGAAAAATGGGAAACTTAATTCCACAGACCGCTACATGACAAAGAATGGGCCCTCACCCTAGAGTTCCCTAAAAAAGTGTCCTGAACTACCACTTCAAAAACATACAACTGCACATACTACATTGCGCATACCTTACCCCCCAAGAAGCTTCAGCAATGCTCCAGATGCCCTGAACCCAGTGCCTCCTTTCACCACATGTTTTGGGACTGTCCAGGACTCCACACTTACTGGGTCACGATCCACTCCACTCTTCGTTCAGTCTCAGGGCTCCCAGATATTCACACGTGGGAGACCTGTGCGCTAGGCATAAGCAAATGACGCAAGAACAGGAAAATGGAAACGCGCTTTGCGTCCCTGGCGCTCCTTCTAGCTAAAAGATGCATAGCAGTGCATTGGAGGCCACAGGGCGGACCCCCATTAGCTGCATGGGTGGGAGCAGTCAAAAGATGGGGCGTAGCAGAAGAGGAGGTACTTTGGTCCGAAGAAGTTAAGGGAACTCGCAAACACCCTATATCCATGTTGTGGGCTATTTTACTTCACTCCTTTGCACAAGAAATCTCGGACGAGTCAGGGTCCCAGGCAAACCGCTCCCCCGCCACCCAACAACACCCCCAGAGTCTCTGGAGGGTCCCTCTGGGGAGCAAGCGCTGACTGGGTCTGGACTGGGGACCGGAGGCAGACGGTGAGTGCAGCATTCTCTCTATCATGTTTCAGGTGTTCTCCCATCTGCTCAGGAGCAACTTGAGACCTAGCCAGACGGTGGTAACTAGACGACCCTTTTCAGGTGACTAAACATTAGACACGGTGTGCCCCCAGTTATATCTCCCCAGTTCTCCAGTTTAAATTATTGGCTGGCATATAGAACCATTTACAGCACAGGGCTGAAGTTGAGAGCGATCGCCCTACCTTAGGTACTGCCTATTGACTACCATGCATGGACTCAAATCTAGCCCTACCTACCACTCCATAATAATGATATCCTGCTTGACAATATCTGGTGTGACATGTATTCAGATGTTACTGTACTCCATGACAAGATGTACAATTAATGCATGTTACGCTACACTCGCAATAGTTACAACTGTACTGTTATTTTTTGAAAATGCCAATAAAAATGATTTTATAAAAAATGTGACTGCCAACTGACTGAACTACCGACAAGCTGCCTGCTCAAGTGATGCATTTGACAGCCGACAGCTGTACAAGCTCCACATGCAAGTCAAAGCTGCCAGCTACCTCCATGCAGCACTCCACTCATCCACATGATGTGATGGCTTGTCCTATACTTCTTTCCTTCTTAGAGGCTCACTTCTTCCCAACCATTTATAATTCCGCTCTTGAACCCATCTCCTACCACAACCTCATTCTTTCCTACCTGTTTGTATTCTGAGACAACCCTTGTTCTGCATTTCACACTTTACTAATGTTAAATAGCTCAACTAAATCAGCAAACTGATCTTCTCCACCTCTCCCCTGCACGCCCTTGCTTTGCTGTTTTCAAAGCAACGCACTTTCAAGCATCTTGTTTTTAGCAGGTGTCCTCAAGGAAAAGTCACACCCCACTGTGTCCTTATTATGCCACCTCCTTAGTGGGGGGACACACCATTTAGTCAAGAGCGGTTTCTAAAAATAACAGCCTTCCAAATCCATTTTAATAAGACAGCTTTGTGCCCTTTGCACCATTGCAGTAAATACATTGCTCACCCAGCCACACACAACATCATTGCCAGGATTTAAGCAAGTAAAGTGGTGTATTGTTATTTGCATTTGTATAGTTCACAATCTGTCATTGATGTGACATTTTAGCTCATAGGCCTTCTTTCCTTAACTAAATTAAGCTTATCATCTTCCTCAAAGTGTGTATTTTGTTGACTTGTATTTAACAGTGATGTTTCTATTAAAAAATGAACCCGATCTATAGGTCAATGAATCATGCCATTTATAAAGCGCACTACATACCCGTGAGGGTCTCAAGGCGCTGGGGAGGGTGTGTGCTGCTTGTGATCGAAGAGCCAGGTCTTGAGGAGTCTTGGGTGCCGCAGGTTGGTGGGGAGGGTGTTCCAGGTCTTGGCGACGAGGTGGGAGAAGGATCTGCCGCTGGCGGTCGTTCTTCGGATTCGGGGAAGAGTGGCGAGGGCCAGGCTGGCAGAGCGGAGCTGGCGGGTGGGGGAGTAGAAGTTGAGTCGTCTGTTGAGGTATGCTGGGCCGGTCTTGTGGAGAGCTTTGTGTGCGTGGGTGAGGAGCTTGAAGGTGATCCTCTTGTTGATGGGGAGCCAGTGCAGGTCTCTCAGGTGGGGTGTGATCCGGCTGGGGCGGGGGATGTCGAGGATCAGATGTGCTGAGGCGTTCTGGATGCATTGCAATTGTCTGAGGAGCTTGGCTGCATTTCGTGCATAGAGGGCGTTTCAGTAGTCCAACCTACTGGTGACAAGAGCCTGGGTGACTGTTCTTCTCGTCTCGGTGGGGATCCACTTGAAGAGCCTGCGGAGCATTCGGAGGGTGTTGAAGCAGGATGAGGAGACGGCGTTGACCTGTTTAGTCATGGAGAGGGTGGAGTCGAGGATGATCCCCACATTGCGTGCGTGGTCGGTGGGTGTCGGGGCTGTCCCTAGGGTTGTCGGCCATCAGGAGTCGTCCCAGGCTGAGGGGGTGAAGCCGAGGACGGGAACCTCCGTTTTGTCAGAGTTCAGCTTCAGCCGGCTGTTCCTCATCCATTCGGCGACGGCCTTCAATCCTTCATTGAGGTTGGTTTTGGCGGTGTGAGGGTCTTTGGTGAGGGAGATGATCAGCTGGGTGTCGTCAGCGTAGGAGATGATGTTCAGGTTGTGCTGTCGTGCGACGTGGGCGAGCGGTGCCATGTAGATGTTGAACAATATAACAATAGAGCTTCACTTTACCACTGAACAGTTCACATAAGTAGCTGTTTTGAATCAAGCACAAACAACTTGCTTAAGAAATAGCAACATACAAATTTTTAATATTTCTTTTTGGTTTCTTCATCTTTTATAACACTATTTTTTGGTGCATGGAAATACAAACAATTTTAATGTACACAATATATACAACAATTATGAAAATAATACAAAATAACATTTAGACACTTCAAACATTCTTGGCCATTCAGTCATACAAAACTCATTCACACAGAATAACAAAACAAAAATAGGTCTCCGTATCAGTTGGACTGTTGTTGTGAGCTAATGGAAAAAAATCCTTTTGCGCTTTTTCAATTTTTAAAGTCTTTACAGAACGCAAATCAAAAAGAGTGTCCACATCTCTTACTAATGGTTTAGAAACCGCTGTGACACAATAAGTATAGACCAGATACGGAACTGAGCTGGTCGACGCGTTTCGAACCCCTATTAATGGCGGGGTTCTCCTCAGGACCAAAATGTGCTTAATAGCTTGGCCAGTAATCCAAACGTGAAAGGGTAGTATTTCCAATGGAAGTGTGCGCGGGGGCCGCTGGGACAATGGCGTCTAGCTCGCCATAGATTCCCTGTCTTTCCTCGTTGCTAGGGAGAAGGGTTTGGGCTGATCCACCGCGATTGAAAGAAACTTCGGCACTTCTCACAAGCGTGCGGGATGATTCACCTCCACTTGCTGTGCACAGCCATGGTTGCACAGCAAGTGGAGGTGAATCATCCAAAAAGAAATGTTAAAAATGTGTATGTTGCTATTTCTTAAGCAAGTTGTTTGTGCTTGATGCAAAACAGCTACTTATGTGAACTGTTCAGTCGTAAAGTGAAGCTCTCAGCACTGGTGTTTGTGTTGTTATATTGTTCTAGTTTGACTCAGCCGTGCTGAGTAAGGAGTCAAGGCCCTTGTGTGTTTTTTTGGATGTAGATGTTGAACAGCGTCTGGCTGAGGGAGGAGCCCTGGTGACACCGCAGATGATTTCGGTGACAGTGGAGCAGAAGGGGAGGAGGCGGACGCTCTGGGTTCTGCCGGAGAGGAAGGATGTGATCCAGTCCAGGGCCTTCTTTTGGATCCCAGCTTCGTGTAGGCGTGTTCGTAGTGTGTGGTGGCAGACCGTGTTGAAGGCGGCTGACAAGTCCAGGCGGATGAGGGCCTCTGTTTCTCTGTTGTCAAGCAGGGTCCTGATGTCATCGGTGGTGGCGAGGAGGGTGGTTTCGGTGCTGTGCTTGCTGCGGAACCCGGACTCGGACGGGTCCAGGATGCTGTTCTCCTCGAGGAAACGGGTCAGCTGTTTGTTGACGATTTTCTCAGTGACCTTCGCCGGGAACGGGAGCAGGGAGATGGGTCGGAAGTTCTTGAGGTCCTTGGGGTTCGCCTTGGGTTTCTTGATTAGAGCTTTGATCTCTGCGTGCTTCCAGCTCTCCGGGAAGGTTGCTGTCTCGAAGGAGATGTTGATTACTTTCCGGAGATGGGGTGCAATGGTTTTGCTCGCTTTGTTGAAGATGTGGTGAGGGCATGGGTCTAGCAGTGATCCGGAGTGGATGGTGTTCATGATCTCGCTATTGTCCGCATCGTTGATGCTGGTCCATGAGAGAAGGTGGTGGTCGCGGGGGCGATGGTTGTTGGGGCGGTTGTGGTGTTGAAGCTGTTGTGGATGTTGGCGATCTTTCGGTGGAAGAAGGTGGCCAGCGCGTCGCACAGGTCTTGCGAGGGCGGGATGTCATTGGTGTTGGAGCTGGGGTTGGAGAGTTCCTTCACGATGTTGAAGAGCTCTTTACTGTTATGTGCGTTGTTTTCCAGGCGGAATTTGAATGAGGCCCTCTTGGCGGTTCTGATGAGTTGCTGGTGTCTGCGGGTGGCGTTCTTGTGGGCAGTGTAGCTGTCCGGTGTCCGTTCGCGGAGCCAGTTGTTCTCCATTTTTCGACATGTTCGTTTGGAAGCCTGGAGGTCTTCGGTGAACCAGGTGGCATTCTTGTTGGTGTGGCTGATGGAGGGAGTCTTGAGCGGGGCGAGGGTGTTGGCTCAGTCGTTGATCCATTGTCTGTAGTTGCGGGCGGTGGTGTCGGGGTCGCAGAGGTTGGTGGGAGGGCTCTGGGCAAGGGAGGTGGTTAGCTGGTCTTCTGTGACCAGGCGCCAGCAGAGTTGGAGCATCTGTTGGGTGCGTTGGTGCGTGGTGGGCTTCCTGAAGGCGAAGTGGATGCAGCGGTGGTCGGTCCAGTGGGGTTCGGTGGTGTGGTTGAAGGAGACGTGGGGGCTTGCGATGAAGATGGGGGCCAGTTTGTGGCCAGCGGCGTGGGTAGGTGTTGTCACGAGCTGTCTGAGTCCGAGGTTGTCGATCAGGGTGGTGGAGTTGGTGTCGTTGTTGTTCTCGAGGTGGAAGTTCAGGGCCCGAGGAGGATATAGTCCGTGGAGGCGAGGGCGTGTGTGCTGATGAAGTCGGTGATGGAGTCGCTGAACTGCGTTCGGTGTCCAGAGGGTCTGTAGACGGGGGGTTCCTCTGAGGGTGGTGTTGGGGTCGGTGTGAATCTGGAAGTACAAGTTTTCAGCGGTGCTGAGGGTATCGGTGGTGTTGGTTGAGACTCTGATGGTGTTCCTGTGGACAATGGCGATTCCTCCTCCTACTCTTTTGCTACGATCCCTGTGGGTGATTTTGTAGCCTCCCGGGATGGCTATGGAGATGTCGGAGCTGAGGTGGGGTTTAGCTAGGTCTCCGTCAGGAAGGCGATGTCAGGGGAGGTAGAGTCGAGGAGGTCCCATAGTTCAACGGCGTGTTTGCGGGCGGTGCGGGTGTTGAGGAGTATGCATCTGAGGTAGTTGGGTCCTTCGGTGGGTGGTTTTGCGGGCCGAGAGCTGGTGAAGCTGTAGTTCCGGCCGGTGAAGGGTCCTTGGGTGCGCTTCGGGGTGGCCTGGTAGCAGGTGTGTTCTCGTCCAAGGTTGTGTGCGTGGAGGGTGCTGGCATCGTAGCGCAGTCGATCGTTGTGGTGTTTGCGGGGCGCTAGGTAAGTCTTTTAATTTCTTCCTGCAGAGGCTGTGAGAGCCTGTTCCAGAGAACTGAATCCAGCATCTACAGCCTGAGGCTTCTGGAGCGTTTTCCTTTACTTTGGACGTAGGCAGTTTTGCTCTACTAAACATAACTTTTCTTTTGTAGAGAAATGATCCCTTTTACTATGATGCCTAATTGATTACACAGAGTATCTTTAACTGAATAAGTTCCCCTGGCCAGTGGAGCCTATTCAGTTAAGTTCTAATATGATCATGCTTTTTGTGATTCAATTAACATCTCTGTGGTAGCCTTTTAATTAGGTTATTAAGAATGGAGGTGGCTTAGTCCATTTTAAACTGTATAATTGGCCTAGCAAGGCACACTCTGGCCAGTAGAGGAATGACATTTCTGGTACTAAGCAAGCACATACTGCAAATGGTCTCACTGGTTATGGTTATCTCTAGAGGTCAAATTTAAATTTTTGTCATGGTTTGTGGTTTAGAAAACATTGCAGCCGTTACACGCCTGGCATTGAAAACCTAGAACCTAAGCCCACCAATACCTCAATTGTTTGTTTATTTGATGTAGCAATAAAAAGATTTTGACAAGAGATGCTGCTCATGTCAGCAGGTATGTGGTACAGCTCATTGAGCAGTTATCAGCTAAGACAAAGAAATATAGAGCAACAAGAAGCTTTGATCAAACTTTTTGAATTTTTAAATATTTGTTCTACGAATAGTGTTGTTGAGCTGAGAGGTCATAAAAGTAGTATTTTTCCCATTTTAGTGAACAGTAGAAAACATGTTTGTGTCTACAGCGAAAACCACTGAACAAATTTACGCCAAACATTGTATGAAAGTAGATCTTTACTCAGAAAGAGTACTTTTGTTGGTTTGATGTAAATTGTTTCAGTAATTTTGGAGATATAAACATTTTAAAAAGTTGCCAAGCATGCTTTATAGAGTTAACACTTTTGTATATCTGTGTCCTTTAAAATCATGATTATCAAAATCGTTAATCCTGCCAAACACATCTGAATTGTTTGATAAATATGTTTGACTGGGGATGCGCTTGAAGAAATGTATTTTCTGTCTTGAAAATTGTGGGTTTTTCTTAAGATGAAGAACAAAATCACGATTTTCGCCCTCTGAAAAACATTTGTACACTCCAGGAGAGGTGTCTGACCACAGGGGAGTGAGTGGTAGGGGCACCCAGAAATGTGGAAAAATGAGCCAAAACCCCCAAAGAAAACAGGTTTGTAGAGCTAAAATCATGATTTTAATGAATATTGTGATCATACTGCCACCATATTGTAACTAGAAAAAAGACACCTTTTTGTGCTACAAATTGCAACTTCTATTAAAACTGTTTCCAATAAAAATAAGATAATATGGGGAAATAATGTGTCCATAAAAAAGAATCTAAAAACAATAGGTGTAGGAAATCAGATTTTTCCAACTTTTGTCGGACCCTATATTTTTGCTGGCTTTAGAACTCTATGCACGTTACACCTGGTAGCTAGCAGTAAAATACCAGTGCTCCCCCTTTTAATTTTATCAAATTGGCATGCTTCTAATTGGTATATTTATCTAGCTTATTAGTACCTACCTTATGGTGCCAAATGTACACAGGGCCTGGAAGTTAAATGCCATTAATGGACTGCCGCTCCTATTGCACCTTCCACCACATTGGCGTTGCAAACATTGCATCAGGCCTACCATTGTGCCAGTTAGGAAAACTGCACTTCAACCTATCGCAGTACACCCTTGTGCCTGATCAAACCTACTTTTTAAATATTAATAAGATAAGTTACCCCTTCTTCACGCTGTCAGAATCCCACCCATCATCTCCGTCTCTGCTCAAACAAGGTCTCCTGAACATCTTCAACTGGATAACTATGAACCAGTTGAAATTAAACGGAGACAAGACGGAGATCCTCCTTATGGGTAAGCAGCCTGATCTATGGAATGCCTCACATTGGCCTTTCCAGATGGGAAATCTTCCTACACCAGTCTCCCATGCTAGGAATTTGGGGGTAATCTTGGACAACTCGTTGTCCATGAAGCAACAGGTCAGCAAAGTAGTTGGACTCTGTTTCACCATCCTAAAATGGCTCAGAAAGATACTATGGATGCTGCCCATCTCCACGCAGAAAACAGTAGTCAACGCCTTAGTTACATCTCGGCTTGACTACGGGAACATCTTGTACCTAGGTGCCAACAAAGCAGTTATAAAGAGACTTCAGATGATACAGAATGCGGCTGCCCGGATTCTTTGTCATATACCTAGAAATACCCGAGTGTCCCCCTACTTGCGTTAACTTCACTGGCTCAGGGTGGAAAATTGCATTAGATTTAAGACCCTAAACTACATGTTTAAAATAAAAGCAGGCACTGCACCCAAATACCTTCAGGCATTAGTTCATCCTTACATCCCAAAAAGAAACCTACGGTCACTTTCAGCAGCAACTTTTTGCGTGCCCAGATTCAAGCTCTCCAGAATGGGAGGAAGATCCTTTGCCCATCAGGGTCCATCCATCTGGAACGCACTACCTCTCCATATACGCAAAGAGGGGAGTTACTCCAGGTTCAGGAAAGAAATAAAAACCTGGTTGTTCGATCAATAACCCCGAATGACCTAAGCTGATCGTTCTCCATCTTCTGTGCTGTGTTCTTTGGCGCCGGGAAACCCTTTTTGGGTAGCTGTTGCTCCTTACAAGTTTAAAAAATAAATACAAAATAAATATATAGGCCTTATAGTCCACATGGCATGGTATTTAAAAGTAGGACATGTGGTAATTGATTGCTAACATGTTCTTATAGTGACTAGCACCCTAAAGCTATTTTTTTTCACTGTGGAAGGCCTACCTGTCCATTGTAAAAAATCAGAGTACGTGTTAAAATCCTAATACTCTATCTTGGGAATGGGACTAGGTAGAACAATAATTAACTTTATTTTTGTTCTAATTATTAGAAATCCAATTCATTGGTGAAATTGGATTTTTAATAAATGTTTAGGAAAAGTAACTATTAGAAAGTTATTCTTTATCTGCCAGAACTGTCAGTATGCTGATTAGCATAACCCTCTGCCAGCTCCCAGCCAGTCACTAGTCTTTGAATAGGTATGTAATGTCTCCCAAGAGCATACAATAGGCAGACAAGAATTTTCAGGGATTAAAAGCACGGTGGGGCTGTGGGCCTCCTTTTTACAGCACAGTATCAAATCCTGTGTGATCGTCAGCATAGCTACATATTCTATTTGAAAGGAAGGGAACAGGGTACCAAGAATATTGTTGTGTGTCCACTGCATGGTAAGTAAAGTACCTGCTTTTGTCCTACCAGACTTCTGTCCCCGGGTTTATTGTGGGTACAGTGGCTGCCTGAAACTGGATTGTAGTGTGAGATATGGGGGGGAACTAAATATTCCACACTCACACCTCCAGTGCTCGTAGCTCATGATTAGTGTAGCTGAAGACTTTCGCCATCTTGAAAATGCCCAAAATGGGTAGGGTTGGCCCCGGGAACGTTTACCCCATTGTTTAGGACGTGCCCAGGAATCATTTCCACCCTCTAGCTAGTGCCAGGCATAAATGTGTCATCTCCAGCCACCCACTTCGGAACACTGCTGGACCTTCAGAAGAACAGAAGAGACATTGACCTGCTGTCTGTGACCTAAGAGGATATCTGAAGGACTGGACCTGCTCCTTTTTGTACACCGGACAAAGAAGTGCACTCCACAGATTATAAGGCTGACCTCCTGTTCAAGTTACAGGGATACAACATGCTCCAAGAGCCCTTTCCTGCAACTGGCCAGCTGACCATTGGCAACCTCCTCCTGGACTGGAGTCTGCTATCATATTTCCAATGCTCCATCGTAGTCCGCCTCAAATTGCACCTAGGTCCCAGTCTACTGCGACCATTGATAATCATTGGCACTTTCTGCTCCCTGGTACTATTCCTACTTGAAACATTAAAAAAAATCATATTTCCGGTTCCCCTTGTTGGATTTTTGAAATTTTGGTAATATTTTGTTCATTAAAATGTACTCTATTTTTCTAATTAATTAAAAAAAAATTGTTTTTCATCTTGACCGTATCACTGTTTTGGTACTTTACATATTGCCCTAAGGTAAGACTGTTGGCTCCGTGCCGTAGGTATCAGAGGGTTGGGCTCAAGTTAACTTAGCTACTTTGAGGGTTCACCCTGACAGACAAGGGTTGTGATTATTCCCTGAGGTAGGTAGTCACACACTGCAAATAATCTACTTTCTTAAAATAGGGACTAAAAGCCACTGCCAGAGGACGTGCCTAGTAGGTGAAGGCCATGCACCCTAGGGGTTTAGCACATGGCCTAGCAAGTGTGCAGAAGGGATGGAAATTAACTCGTTCCGTGCTCGGGACGGAATCACTCCGTTACAAGCCACGGGCGCGCTGTGCTAATGATGGAGTGGTTCTGTCACGCCGCTGCCGCTCCGCCCACGCTGCATCGATTCCGCGCCTGCGTGGCTGAATTGATGAGCAGGCGGGCCGTGATGGAACCACTCCGTCATTAGCACAGCGCGCCCGTGGCTCGTGATGCAGTGGTTCCGTCACGAGCATGGCGGCGCAGCGCAATCCCCCCCTCCCCCAGAGCCACGGCAGAATTAGCCCCCCGGCCAAGGGGTTAAGCAGCGGGGGCTTAATCAGCCACTGCGATGGACCGTACAAAAACCCTGTTGTAGGAGGTTGAGTGCTGGGCTTGATCCTTCAGCACCCTTGCTGCACACGGTAAATTAAGCATGTGATTTTTAAAAAAAGGGCATTTGGAAGCAAAGTATATCATAAGAAAAAAAATAAGTCATGGGAAAAAAAGTTAAAAACGAAGTTATGGTTATGGCTCATGTAGGAAGGTACATCCTGACTATGGTTGCCCCCAACTTTTTGCCCTGTGTTTTAGCTGGTTTTGGACATAGTCGACCTGGGACCCTGCCAATCAGGACCCCAGGCCTACTGCTCTCTCTTTAAAATGGATTCCATGTACCCTAGGTACATTTCCAATTGGTACTGGGCCACCTTATCAGACCCTGTAACTCAGGGCATAGGTGTACCCAGGGCTGCCAGGGGCTGCAGCATGTATTATGCCACCCCTGGCTGGCCTCCTAAATTTGACACAACTGGCTGCATGACAGCTGGGGCAAAGTCGTGTAATCACCCTTTGCTGTAGGTGTAGTATACCTATACCTAACCCTAAAATGGACACACAGATTCCTATCAGTCACTCCTATGGCAGGCCTTGACAATCCTGAAGGCAGAGTGCTTGGAATCGTGTGAGATGGTGCTCTGGCATGAGCTGAGCCTGTCTGCAGCTTGCGGAATCAAGTCCTAATAGCTGTTCCATGATATCGCATACCATATACTCTTAAGTGCATTATAATCCTCGCGGTTAAATGCTATCTTTGGTATTGCTTTATCAAAACATGTCGAGTAAGGTGTCATACGAATTGGAATACTAACCCCTCGCCAATTCTGGCGACGGGGTTAGCATTCCACCCTTCTAGAGGGACACGACATGTATGTAACTGTGAACCCCGGTTAAAGTTAACTGAAGCCTCAGCTCCACAAAATGGATGCTGCCACCACAGACACAAGTCTGACCCCCTACAGCTGGGAGTCCTTCCAGCGAGGGGAGCCTGGACAAAGGGTTTCCT
Organism: Lissotriton vulgaris; assembly: GCF_964263255.1. Lineage (NCBI taxonomy): Eukaryota > Metazoa > Chordata > Amphibia > Caudata > Salamandridae > Lissotriton > Lissotriton vulgaris. Next base: position 1,825,122,263 of record NC_141687.1, on the reverse strand, counting down.
GTCAGGGGCGGTGCTAGCACCGTCCCAGACATGGTTTTGTGTATCCTGGGTAGGCAGGGCTTTACAGGAAGGTGACTGCTGAGTGGCACCCCGGTGCTCACTACGCATAGGCCGGTCTGAACCAGTTCCAGGGGCACACCAGCCCCTGGCCTGGGGAAGTCCGGCATGGCTGAGGGGTGTAACCACCCCCCACCTAGTCCCACCCATAGGCAGGACCTAGTCACCGGGTCAGCCCCCTTTTTCAGTATAAAGATGGGAGCGGGCCCCCTGTTAAAATTAGATCATCTTTGGAATCAAGATACCACTTTCTTCGAAAGGACTTCACGATTTCTTCTTCAAGATTCTCCCTTGTGGCTAAGGAGTAGTCACCCTGCATCAAGCGGGCACCATCCTAAAGAACACTGCGGTCTGCTGCAAGTCCTTCATCACGAATCCGACGACCCAGCTCGACGAGACCCGGCTTCCCTGGCACCTCTGACCTCTACTCACCTCTACAGCCAAGCTGAGAACCGTGAGTGCGACGAGACCTCAAGGGACCGACCATCGCCAAGACTGCACGACATCTTTACTGCAAGCCCACCGTGTCCTCCACTGGTGAGTGCTTTGGGGTCCGAGAAGCCCCGACCCTGCGCAGCTCCAGCACCCAAGGTCAGCTCCCCTGCATCTCCACGATCGGCGTGGGGCCCTTCTGCTGTTTGCTGTGCACCGCGTTGTTTGGCTACTAGCCGGCTGGCTGGTGGCCCTCTGAACGACGCCCGACGACAACTCTTCTGCTGGTCTGGTTGCTCCAGGCTGGCCCTTGCTTCCTTGTTCAAGAGAGGCACCCCGGACCCTCCTGGTCCACTCCAGACGCCATTTTAGGTCCACCGCGTGGGCTTGAATTTGCCAAGGCTTTGTTGCCCAATCCTGGGTCCAGCGACGCCGACAGCTTCTATCTTCGTGGGACAGCTCGATCCTCCATCCTGGTCGCCGACAACGCCTCCTGGTCCGTGAGATCTTCGAGTCAAGCGTCACCCACTCACCTAGTCGAGGTGGCTACCATCCGGTGCCCTCCTGGTGCCCACTGACTACTGGCTAGTAGTCTCGAACTTGGTCCCCTCTGCTTTCAGGTGTCATCTATCTTCAAGATCCAGGCTTGGATCCGACTGAACTTTCTTCACTGGTCACCGGCCAGCATCTTTTCTTCCGGCTCCTGGTCCGTCTACGAGGATTCCCGACGTCTTTTCAGACCTATGCAGCTGCAGCCCCTGGGCTAGGTAACTTCGGCATTTCGGTGCCCCAGCATAGCCTCACTATCCAAGGGTCAGAATCTACTTTCGTTTTCTCCCTACCAGGTCGGGTTCGCCCGAGAACCCTAACTTTCTAATTCCTAGCTACCATAGACTTTTGTCCCGCATCTCGCGTGAGAGTGCACACACTGCACCCGAGTCCCCTAGGCCTCCTAGACATAATCTAACGATTCCCTAGTCAAGTCCTAGCGATTCCAAAAGCTATTAATACTGTACTTACCTGCTAGGAATTTCGCATTCCACTTTCAGAGTATATGGTTTTCCGTGCCCCTCGGGCATTTGTATATACTGTGCTAACTTAAGTATTTTTGTAAGAGTTTTGGTTTGTGCTTAGTACCCTGTCCTCATAAAGAGTACAGGGCTGTTGTGATCTTTAATAAATAACTGTTTATTTTCATAACACTTGTGTGGTGTCCTTTCACTGGGTATTCAAGGGATATATGTGTGGTAAACAGCTGGCTTAACACGCCCTCTCGAGTCTTTAGCCTTAGACTGCTCGTATCCATGCTACTAGGATAGCTGGTCTATAAGGTTGACTTACAACCAATCATCAATAAGGGTTGCTGGACTGATACATAGTGGGCACTAGAATAGTGACCACTGCATATCAGGCCACCTTCTCACATTGGTGAGCAGCGGTTGGGATTTGAGCTTGCTGTTGTTTTACCACACGTATCCTAAGAATATCTTGTTGAAAGATCACATAAGTACTGTTAGTACATATAATCAAGCTTAGAATACTCTGAGTTCTACTGAACCAGCTGTTGTAGCTCCTCAAGGCTTAGCACACCTTGGCTACAACTCTAGCAAGGGACCAGTAGGTAACACATAGTGTAGGTAGGTGCATCACTTACACCACACTAGAAGCAGTATGTCGGTCACAGGAGGAAACACTGAGTCTCCCCTTGTGTCAGTTGACCCTCCACAGGTCATCCCTTCAAAATATACTGCTCTTAGCTTCCATGAGATGAGACAAGTGTGTACTCTCAGGAAACTAAAACAGGGGTCTAACCCCACCACTTCCTTTCTGATTGGTCTCTTAGAGGCTTATGATGCCAGTAGGGCTGGTAACCCAGACCCTTCTAATCCAGATGGAAGTTTGCCCTCCTTACAGGGTCCCTTTGATATCCATCCCCTCCTTGAGGCAGATGTTGCTGAGGATGAGGATGAGTTATCAGGGGATGAGGCAGATAAGGGACAGGTAGAAGTCAGCAGACTAAGCAGGTCCAACTTAAGCAGACCTGAGCTTGGTACTGGGGAACTCCTGGGCCCACTCTCAGGTCAGCTTAACATTGGGAATGGACGAGTTAGGTCTCTATCAAGAGGCTCTAGCAGATCCTTTCGAACCAATGGCTCTCTCAACTCTTCTCACAGAGGAATGTCTTCCCCTAAGAGGAGAGTGTATGAAGCTGAAGAAAGGGCAGTCAAACTGAGGATTGAAAGGGAAGAACTTGCCCTGGCCAAAGAGAGACTTGCCCTTGCTAGAGAGCAAGAATTATGTGGGCTAGTTCCCACTGGTGGCAGCAATAAACCTAGCAATAGGGAAAGGAGTTTTGATACAAAGCACCTGAATAAGATAGTGCCCCCCTTTAAAGAAGGGGATGACATCCACAAATGGATTACTGCTTTGGAGAGAGCCTGCACTGTGCAGGGTGTTCCCCAAAGTAAGTGGGCAGCTATCTTGTGGCTCTCCTTTGATGGTAAAGGTAGAGATAAGCTCCTCACCACAAGGGTGGAGGATGCTAACAATTACCAAGTCTTGAAAAATGTACTGGTTGATGGGTTTGGTTTAACCACTGAACAATACAGGATGCTGTTCAGAGACACCCAGAAAACTCAGTCTCAAGATTGGACTGACTTTGTTGATTGTGCCACTAAGGCTTTTGAAGGCTGGCTACTGGGTAGTAAGGTTACTGATTTTAAAGGATTGTATAATCTAATTATGAGGGAGCAAATCTTAAATAATTGTCAGAACCAGTTATTACATCAGCACCTGGTAGACTCTGAGTTGACCTCTCCACAGGAATTGGGTAAGAGGGCAGACAAATGGGTCAGAACCAGGGTTAGGCCTAAAAACCAGGGTGGTGACCAGAAAAAGGAATCAACCAAGCCTCAAGAGAAGGGTGGGGATAAATCCTCAGAGAAGACTTCCCAAGGGCCCCAAAACTCCAACAAGGGTGGTGGGTCCCAGAACACTCCTTCAGAACAAAAGAAACCTTATTGCCATACCTGTAAACAGGTGGGTCATTACAAAAGTGATGTCAGTTGCCCTAAAAATGGTAATAAGGGAAATGTACCCCCAGGTAATACTCCTAAACCTCCTGTTACCACTAGTGGTAATCCCCCAGGTGGTGGGAGTACCCCCAAGAATGTGGTGGGCATTACTTTGGGCAATCAGGAGGACTATGGCTTAGCCAGGTTCCCTGACCACGCTCTTGTCTGTGAGACTGGCATGGGGTTTGCCAACTTCACTACTGGACCCCACATTTTGGGCAAGTATAGACAAGAAGTTTTAGTGAATGGTCAGAAAGTTGAGGCATTCAGAGACACAGGGGCCAGCCTCACCATGGTGAGTGACCATCTGGTCCCCTCTGCTCAACTGACCCCTGGTTTTACTTATCAGGTGACAGACATTCATGGAATGAAAAGAAGGCATCCCATGGCAGTAGTCAAGCTCAGCTGGGGTAATGTCACAGGGCCCATGAGAGTGGCAGTGACAGATAACCTACCTGTAGATTGCTTACTGGGGAATGACCTGGAACTCTCAGCATGGGCTGAGGTGGAACAAGAAACTCATTCCAGAATGATAGGCCTATCCAGACAGGTTAGTGGGGCAGTAATAGCTACAGCTCCAGTCCAAGCACCATTCCTCCCTGAAAAGGTTGGAAGGGCAGTGGTAGCCACTGCCCAGGCTCAGACAGACTTTTCAGAACAGGATAGGAGGGCTGTGACAGTCACAGCCCAAACACAGACTGAGTGCCCTCCTGAAAAGGTTGGCAAGGTTGAAATGGTCTCAGCCTCTACTCAGACAGATAGTGAGGTTGTGAAGCCTGAAACAATGGATCACTCCACTCAAACAGAGAGCATTGAGGAGGAAGAAGAGTCTTCCCCCACCCAGACACTAGGTGAGAGCCAGCCTCCTCAGGGAACTGACTCTACCCCTGTTGAAGGAACTGCCCCAGAGGTAGTCAGGCCTAGCCTGGCAGAACCCCTGATGGCAGTGGACCCTTCCCAGGTGGGACCCAGTCTGGAGCAGGTAACCTGCACCTCTCTACCCTGTCTCAGTCAGCCCAGGGCTGAAGAGATCAGGGAGGCCAGTGGTGGACCCCAAAGGGCCCCCTGTCCAAAAGAACCCCTTAATCAGCAGATTAGGATCACTGAAGCTGGTAAACCTAGCCAAGTGAAAATAGAACAGACTCCTGAGGGATCCCCCTTAAAAGTAGTTAGGGAACTCCCACAGCTGGACACTGTTGGGCACAGCCAAACATGGGGCCTAAAAACCCCAGACCTGACCTGTCCCTCCAGTAAGCCAAACAGAGGGACTCAGCCTCCAGCTTTAGGTAGCCAGAGGCTGACCCTGAGAGCTCAGTGCATCTCAGCTAAAGAAAGAAAGGCACACATGATGGATGGTGATTGGAGGAAGTTGAGCCCAAAGGTAGAGGAGCCTCACTTCAGTACTCCATCCCAGCATCAGCCTTCTTCTTTCCCAAGACACACCAGAGACAGAGATTCCCTATGGTGGAGACCCTCAGATACCCTTAGGGTGAGGGGTTGCCTAGTGGACCATGACACAGGGGGAAACCAAGCCAGAGCTGGTCCTTCCTTATATGGCCACTTAGGTAATAGAGGCTTACCTGGGCAAGGATAGCCTTATCTCCTTTCGTTTGGGGGGGGGTTGTGTAGGAAGGTACATCCTGACTATGGTTGCCCCCAACTTTTTGCCCTGTGTTTTAGCTGGTTTTGGACATAGTCGACCTGGGACCCTGCCAATCAGGACCCCAGGCCTACTGCTCTCTCTTTAAAATGGATTCCATGTACCCTAGGTACATTTCCAATTGGTACTGGGCCACCTTATCAGACCCTGTAACTCAGGGCATAGGTGTACCCAGGGCTGCCAGGGGCTGCAGCATGTATTATGCCACCCCTGGCTGGCCTCCTAAATTTGACACAACTGGCTGCATGACAGCTGGGGCAAAGTCGTGTAATCACCCTTTGCTGTAGGTGTAGTATACCTATACCTAACCCTAAAATGGACACACAGATTCCTATCAGTCACTCCTATGGCAGGCCTTGACAATCCTGAAGGCAGAGTGCTTGGAATCGTGTGAGATGGTGCTCTGGCATGAGCTGAGCCTGTCTGCAGCTTGCGGAATCAAGTCCTAATAGCTGTTCCATGATATCGCATACCATATACTCTTAAGTGCATTATAATCCTCGCGGTTAAATGCTATCTTTGGTATTGCTTTATCAAAACATGTCGAGTAAGGTGTCATACGAATTGGAATACTAACCCCTCGCCAATTCTGGCGACGGGGTTAGCATTCCACCCTTCTAGAGGGACACGACATGTATGTAACTGTGAACCCCGGTTAAAGTTAACTGAAGCCTCAGCTCCACAAAATGGATGCTGCCACCACAGACACAAGTCTGACCCCCTACAGCTGGGAGTCCTTCCAGCGAGGGGAGCCTGGACAAAGGGTTTCCTGTCAGGGGCGGTGCTAGCACCGTCCCAGACATGGTTTTGTGTATCCTGGGTAGGCAGGGCTTTACAGGAAGGTGACTGCTGAGTGGCACCCCGGTGCTCACTACGCATAGGCCGGTCTGAACCAGTTCCAGGGGCACACCAGCCCCTGGCCTGGGGAAGTCCGGCATGGCTGAGGGGTGTAACCACCCCCCACCTAGTCCCACCCATAGGCAGGACCTAGTCACCGGGTCAGCCCCCTTTTTCAGTATAAAGATGGGAGCGGGCCCCCTGTTAAAATTAGATCATCTTTGGAATCAAGATACCACTTTCTTCGAAAGGACTTCACGATTTCTTCTTCAAGATTCTCCCTTGTGGCTAAGGAGTAGTCACCCTGCATCAAGCGGGCACCATCCTAAAGAACACTGCGGTCTGCTGCAAGTCCTTCATCACGAATCCGACGACCCAGCTCGACGAGACCCGGCTTCCCTGGCACCTCTGACCTCTACTCACCTCTACAGCCAAGCTGAGAACCGTGAGTGCGACGAGACCTCAAGGGACCGACCATCGCCAAGACTGCACGACATCTTTACTGCAAGCCCACCGTGTCCTCCACTGGTGAGTGCTTTGGGGTCCGAGAAGCCCCGACCCTGCGCAGCTCCAGCACCCAAGGTCAGCTCCCCTGCATCTCCACGATCGGCGTGGGGCCCTTCTGCTGTTTGCTGTGCACCGCGTTGTTTGGCTACTAGCCGGCTGGCTGGTGGCCCTCTGAACGACGCCCGACGACAACTCTTCTGCTGGTCTGGTTGCTCCAGGCTGGCCCTTGCTTCCTTGTTCAAGAGAGGCACCCCGGACCCTCCTGGTCCACTCCAGACGCCATTTTAGGTCCACCGCGTGGGCTTGAATTTGCCAAGGCTTTGTTGCCCAATCCTGGGTCCAGCGACGCCGACAGCTTCTATCTTCGTGGGACAGCTCGATCCTCCATCCTGGTCGCCGACAACGCCTCCTGGTCCGTGAGATCTTCGAGTCAAGCGTCACCCACTCACCTAGTCGAGGTGGCTACCATCCGGTGCCCTCCTGGTGCCCACTGACTACTGGCTAGTAGTCTCGAACTTGGTCCCCTCTGCTTTCAGGTGTCATCTATCTTCAAGATCCAGGCTTGGATCCGACTGAACTTTCTTCACTGGTCACCGGCCAGCATCTTTTCTTCCGGCTCCTGGTCCGTCTACGAGGATTCCCGACGTCTTTTCAGACCTATGCAGCTGCAGCCCCTGGGCTAGGTAACTTCGGCATTTCGGTGCCCCAGCATAGCCTCACTATCCAAGGGTCAGAATCTACTTTCGTTTTCTCCCTACCAGGTCGGGTTCGCCCGAGAACCCTAACTTTCTAATTCCTAGCTACCATAGACTTTTGTCCCGCATCTCGCGTGAGAGTGCACACACTGCACCCGAGTCCCCTAGGCCTCCTAGACATAATCTAACGATTCCCTAGTCAAGTCCTAGCGATTCCAAAAGCTATTAATACTGTACTTACCTGCTAGGAATTTCGCATTCCACTTTCAGAGTATATGGTTTTCCGTGCCCCTCGGGCATTTGTATATACTGTGCTAACTTAAGTATTTTTGTAAGAGTTTTGGTTTGTGCTTAGTACCCTGTCCTCATAAAGAGTACAGGGCTGTTGTGATCTTTAATAAATAACTGTTTATTTTCATAACACTTGTGTGGTGTCCTTTCACTGGGTATTCAAGGGATATATGTGTGGTAAACAGCTGGCTTAACACGCCCTCTCGAGTCTTTAGCCTTAGACTGCTCGTATCCATGCTACTAGGATAGCTGGTCTATAAGGTTGACTTACAACCAATCATCAATAAGGGTTGCTGGACTGATACATAGTGGGCACTAGAATAGTGACCACTGCATATCAGGCCACCTTCTCACATTGGTGAGCAGCGGTTGGGATTTGAGCTTGCTGTTGTTTTACCACACGTATCCTAAGAATATCTTGTTGAAAGATCACATAAGTACTGTTAGTACATATAATCAAGCTTAGAATACTCTGAGTTCTACTGAACCAGCTGTTGTAGCTCCTCAAGGCTTAGCACACCTTGGCTACAACTCTAGCAAGGGACCAGTAGGTAACACATAGTGTAGGTAGGTGCATCACTTACACCACACTAGAAGCAGTATGTCGGTCACAGGAGGAAACACTGAGTCTCCCCTTGTGTCAGTTGACCCTCCACAGGTCATCCCTTCAAAATATACTGCTCTTAGCTTCCATGAGATGAGACAAGTGTGTACTCTCAGGAAACTAAAACAGGGGTCTAACCCCACCACTTCCTTTCTGATTGGTCTCTTAGAGGCTTATGATGCCAGTAGGGCTGGTAACCCAGACCCTTCTAATCCAGATGGAAGTTTGCCCTCCTTACAGGGTCCCTTTGATATCCATCCCCTCCTTGAGGCAGATGTTGCTGAGGATGAGGATGAGTTATCAGGGGATGAGGCAGATAAGGGACAGGTAGAAGTCAGCAGACTAAGCAGGTCCAACTTAAGCAGACCTGAGCTTGGTACTGGGGAACTCCTGGGCCCACTCTCAGGTCAGCTTAACATTGGGAATGGACGAGTTAGGTCTCTATCAAGAGGCTCTAGCAGATCCTTTCGAACCAATGGCTCTCTCAACTCTTCTCACAGAGGAATGTCTTCCCCTAAGAGGAGAGTGTATGAAGCTGAAGAAAGGGCAGTCAAACTGAGGATTGAAAGGGAAGAACTTGCCCTGGCCAAAGAGAGACTTGCCCTTGCTAGAGAGCAAGAATTATGTGGGCTAGTTCCCACTGGTGGCAGCAATAAACCTAGCAATAGGGAAAGGAGTTTTGATACAAAGCACCTGAATAAGATAGTGCCCCCCTTTAAAGAAGGGGATGACATCCACAAATGGATTACTGCTTTGGAGAGAGCCTGCACTGTGCAGGGTGTTCCCCAAAGTAAGTGGGCAGCTATCTTGTGGCTCTCCTTTGATGGTAAAGGTAGAGATAAGCTCCTCACCACAAGGGTGGAGGATGCTAACAATTACCAAGTCTTGAAAAATGTACTGGTTGATGGGTTTGGTTTAACCACTGAACAATACAGGATGCTGTTCAGAGACACCCAGAAAACTCAGTCTCAAGATTGGACTGACTTTGTTGATTGTGCCACTAAGGCTTTTGAAGGCTGGCTACTGGGTAGTAAGGTTACTGATTTTAAAGGATTGTATAATCTAATTATGAGGGAGCAAATCTTAAATAATTGTCAGAACCAGTTATTACATCAGCACCTGGTAGACTCTGAGTTGACCTCTCCACAGGAATTGGGTAAGAGGGCAGACAAATGGGTCAGAACCAGGGTTAGGCCTAAAAACCAGGGTGGTGACCAGAAAAAGGAATCAACCAAGCCTCAAGAGAAGGGTGGGGATAAATCCTCAGAGAAGACTTCCCAAGGGCCCCAAAACTCCAACAAGGGTGGTGGGTCCCAGAACACTCCTTCAGAACAAAAGAAACCTTATTGCCATACCTGTAAACAGGTGGGTCATTACAAAAGTGATGTCAGTTGCCCTAAAAATGGTAATAAGGGAAATGTACCCCCAGGTAATACTCCTAAACCTCCTGTTACCACTAGTGGTAATCCCCCAGGTGGTGGGAGTACCCCCAAGAATGTGGTGGGCATTACTTTGGGCAATCAGGAGGACTATGGCTTAGCCAGGTTCCCTGACCACGCTCTTGTCTGTGAGACTGGCATGGGGTTTGCCAACTTCACTACTGGACCCCACATTTTGGGCAAGTATAGACAAGAAGTTTTAGTGAATGGTCAGAAAGTTGAGGCATTCAGAGACACAGGGGCCAGCCTCACCATGGTGAGTGACCATCTGGTCCCCTCTGCTCAACTGACCCCTGGTTTTACTTATCAGGTGACAGACATTCATGGAATGAAAAGAAGGCATCCCATGGCAGTAGTCAAGCTCAGCTGGGGTAATGTCACAGGGCCCATGAGAGTGGCAGTGACAGATAACCTACCTGTAGATTGCTTACTGGGGAATGACCTGGAACTCTCAGCATGGGCTGAGGTGGAACAAGAAACTCATTCCAGAATGATAGGCCTATCCAGACAGGTTAGTGGGGCAGTAATAGCTACAGCTCCAGTCCAAGCACCATTCCTCCCTGAAAAGGTTGGAAGGGCAGTGGTAGCCACTGCCCAGGCTCAGACAGACTTTTCAGAACAGGATAGGAGGGCTGTGACAGTCACAGCCCAAACACAGACTGAGTGCCCTCCTGAAAAGGTTGGCAAGGTTGAAATGGTCTCAGCCTCTACTCAGACAGATAGTGAGGTTGTGAAGCCTGAAACAATGGATCACTCCACTCAAACAGAGAGCATTGAGGAGGAAGAAGAGTCTTCCCCCACCCAGACACTAGGTGAGAGCCAGCCTCCTCAGGGAACTGACTCTACCCCTGTTGAAGGAACTGCCCCAGAGGTAGTCAGGCCTAGCCTGGCAGAACCCCTGATGGCAGTGGACCCTTCCCAGGTGGGACCCAGTCTGGAGCAGGTAACCTGCACCTCTCTACCCTGTCTCAGTCAGCCCAGGGCTGAAGAGATCAGGGAGGCCAGTGGTGGACCCCAAAGGGCCCCCTGTCCAAAAGAACCCCTTAATCAGCAGATTAGGATCACTGAAGCTGGTAAACCTAGCCAAGTGAAAATAGAACAGACTCCTGAGGGATCCCCCTTAAAAGTAGTTAGGGAACTCCCACAGCTGGACACTGTTGGGCACAGCCAAACATGGGGCCTAAAAACCCCAGACCTGACCTGTCCCTCCAGTAAGCCAAACAGAGGGACTCAGCCTCCAGCTTTAGGTAGCCAGAGGCTGACCCTGAGAGCTCAGTGCATCTCAGCTAAAGAAAGAAAGGCACACATGATGGATGGTGATTGGAGGAAGTTGAGCCCAAAGGTAGAGGAGCCTCACTTCAGTACTCCATCCCAGCATCAGCCTTCTTCTTTCCCAAGACACACCAGAGACAGAGATTCCCTATGGTGGAGACCCTCAGATACCCTTAGGGTGAGGGGTTGCCTAGTGGACCATGACACAGGGGGAAACCAAGCCAGAGCTGGTCCTTCCTTATATGGCCACTTAGGTAATAGAGGCTTACCTGGGCAAGGATAGCCTTATCTCCTTTCGTTTGGGGGGGGGTTGTGTAGGAAGGTACATCCTGACTATGGTTGCCCCCAACTTTTTGCCCTGTGTTTTAGCTGGTTTTGGACATAGTCGACCTGGGACCCTGCCAATCAGGACCCCAGGCCTACTGCTCTCTCTTTAAAATGGATTCCATGTACCCTAGGTACATTTCCAATTGGTACTGGGCCACCTTATCAGACCCTGTAACTCAGGGCATAGGTGTACCCAGGGCTGCCAGGGGCTGCAGCATGTATTATGCCACCCCTGGCTGGCCTCCTAAATTTGACACAACTGGCTGCATGACAGCTGGGGCAAAGTCGTGTAATCACCCTTTGCTGTAGGTGTAGTATACCTATACCTAACCCTAAAATGGACACACAGATTCCTATCAGTCACTCCTATGGCAGGCCTTGACAATCCTGAAGGCAGAGTGCTTGGAATCGTGTGAGATGGTGCTCTGGCATGAGCTGAGCCTGTCTGCAGCTTGCGGAATCAAGTCCTAATAGCTGTTCCATGATATCGCATACCATATACTCTTAAGTGCATTATAATCCTCGCGGTTAAATGCTATCTTTGGTATTGCTTTATCAAAACATGTCGAGTAAGGTGTCATACGAATTGGAATACTAACCCCTCGCCAATTCTGGCGACGGGGTTAGCATTCCACCCTTCTAGAGGGACACGACATGTATGTAACTGTGAACCCCGGTTAAAGTTAACTGAAGCCTCAGCTCCACAAAATGGATGCTGCCACCACAGACACAAGTCTGACCCCCTACAGCTGGGAGTCCTTCCAGCGAGGGGAGCCTGGACAAAGGGTTTCCTGTCAGGGGCGGTGCTAGCACCGTCCCAGACATGGTTTTGTGTATCCTGGGTAGGCAGGGCTTTACAGGAAGGTGACTGCTGAGTGGCACCCCGGTGCTCACTACGCATAGGCCGGTCTGAACCAGTTCCAGGGGCACACCAGCCCCTGGCCTGGGGAAGTCCGGCATGGCTGAGGGGTGTAACCACCCCCCACCTAGTCCCACCCATAGGCAGGACCTAGTCACCGGGTCAGCCCCCTTTTTCAGTATAAAGATGGGAGCGGGCCCCCTGTTAAAATTAGATCATCTTTGGAATCAAGATACCACTTTCTTCGAAAGGACTTCACGATTTCTTCTTCAAGATTCTCCCTTGTGGCTAAGGAGTAGTCACCCTGCATCAAGCGGGCACCATCCTAAAGAACACTGCGGTCTGCTGCAAGTCCTTCATCACGAATCCGACGACCCAGCTCGACGAGACCCGGCTTCCCTGGCACCTCTGACCTCTACTCACCTCTACAGCCAAGCTGAGAACCGTGAGTGCGACGAGACCTCAAGGGACCGACCATCGCCAAGACTGCACGACATCTTTACTGCAAGCCCACCGTGTCCTCCACTGGTGAGTGCTTTGGGGTCCGAGAAGCCCCGACCCTGCGCAGCTCCAGCACCCAAGGTCAGCTCCCCTGCATCTCCACGATCGGCGTGGGGCCCTTCTGCTGTTTGCTGTGCACCGCGTTGTTTGGCTACTAGCCGGCTGGCTGGTGGCCCTCTGAACGACGCCCGACGACAACTCTTCTGCTGGTCTGGTTGCTCCAGGCTGGCCCTTGCTTCCTTGTTCAAGAGAGGCACCCCGGACCCTCCTGGTCCACTCCAGACGCCATTTTAGGTCCACCGCGTGGGCTTGAATTTGCCAAGGCTTTGTTGCCCAATCCTGGGTCCAGCGACGCCGACAGCTTCTATCTTCGTGGGACAGCTCGATCCTCCATCCTGGTCGCCGACAACGCCTCCTGGTCCGTGAGATCTTCGAGTCAAGCGTCACCCACTCACCTAGTCGAGGTGGCTACCATCCGGTGCCCTCCTGGTGCCCACTGACTACTGGCTAGTAGTCTCGAACTTGGTCCCCTCTGCTTTCAGGTGTCATCTATCTTCAAGATCCAGGCTTGGATCCGACTGAACTTTCTTCACTGGTCACCGGCCAGCATCTTTTCTTCCGGCTCCTGGTCCGTCTACGAGGATTCCCGACGTCTTTTCAGACCTATGCAGCTGCAGCCCCTGGGCTAGGTAACTTCGGCATTTCGGTGCCCCAGCATAGCCTCACTATCCAAGGGTCAGAATCTACTTTCGTTTTCTCCCTACCAGGTCGGGTTCGCCCGAGAACCCTAACTTTCTAATTCCTAGCTACCATAGACTTTTGTCCCGCATCTCGCGTGAGAGTGCACACACTGCACCCGAGTCCCCTAGGCCTCCTAGACATAATCTAACGATTCCCTAGTCAAGTCCTAGCGATTCCAAAAGCTATTAATACTGTACTTACCTGCTAGGAATTTCGCATTCCACTTTCAGAGTATATGGTTTTCCGTGCCCCTCGGGCATTTGTATATACTGTGCTAACTTAAGTATTTTTGTAAGAGTTTTGGTTTGTGCTTAGTACCCTGTCCTCATAAAGAGTACAGGGCTGTTGTGATCTTTAATAAATAACTGTTTATTTTCATAACACTTGTGTGGTGTCCTTTCACTGGGTATTCAAGGGATATATGTGTGGTAAACAGCTGGCTTAACACGCCCTCTCGAGTCTTTAGCCTTAGACTGCTCGTATCCATGCTACTAGGATAGCTGGTCTATAAGGTTGACTTACAACCAATCATCAATAAGGGTTGCTGGACTGATACATAGTGGGCACTAGAATAGTGACCACTGCATATCAGGCCACCTTCTCACAGCTCACATGCACAAACCATTGAAATTTACCAGTTATAGTTTGCAAGCCACATGCAGGATACCATAATACATGCCATTCACCATGCCCAAAACACTAATTTGACAACAGCACGGAAGCAAAAACAGCAAACAGATCTCACTGTTTGGGCATGTTGTCTTTGCCAGTGCTGTTCGGGAGCAGGGTGGAGGGTTCATATGAAAAGCACATGACATGAGGGAGAGCAACCCAGGGGTGGGAGGTGTCTCTGTTGAGGGGTACACAATGGGGGGAGCAACTCTGTATGCAAGGGGGAAGTTGCAGGCGAAGTACTAGAGGGAGAAACACAGAGCAGAAAGGGGGGAAGCATATGAGGAACAGAGCAGCACAGAATGCTTGGTGTTTTCAGGGTGGAGAAGCAGGTGATGGAAAGAGCAACACTGGGAATAAGGGTCAGTTTGCAGGAGGAAATATACAAGGGAGAGCAACACTGATCACAAGAGTGTTAGCAGGGCAGGCACACAAGGGAGAGAACAACAGAGGGTGTGGGGATATTTTCATGGGAGAAGAACTACATGAGTAAGAGAGCAATAGAAAACAAAGGACAGAGTAAAACACAAGATGGAGAGCGCAACACAAAGCGGGGGAGGTGTAGGGGGAACACATGAATAAGAGAAACATGAAGGGTGGGAGGTGATTTGCAGAAGTGGGAAGCCTATTAGGGCCCGAGCAGAAAAAGCACGTGAGTGATTGAACACTGAGCGCGGGTGAGTGGATTTCATCTTCTCCGCAAGCCCTCACGTCTCCTTCAACCCCACCACTGAACTCCACGGGACCGACTATCGCTGCATCCACTTCACCTTAAAGATACCCACCACGCACCACCTCAACCAACAGATGCCTCGCCGCTGCTGGAGCAAAGTCACCGAAGACCAGCTAACCACCACCCTTGCCCAGATCCTACCCACCGACCCCGACACCGCCGCCCGCAACCTCAGACAGTGGATCATCGACTGCGCCAACACCCTCTCCCCAATCAAGAAACATCCAACAGTCACACCAACAAGAAAGCCAGCTGGTTCACTGAAGACCTCGGGCCTCCAAGCAAACCTGCTGAAAGCTGGAGAAAATCTGGCTCCGTGAACGAACACCGGACAGCCACGCAGCCCACAAGAACGCCACCCGCAGACACCATCACCTCATCAGATCCGCCAAAAGGGCCTCCTTCAAAAACCGCCTAGACAACAACGCGCACAATAGCAAATAGCTCTTCAACATCGTGAAGAAACTCTCCAACCCCAGCTCCAACACCAATGACTTCCCACCCTCACAAGACCTGTGCGACTCACTGGCCACCTTCCACGAGATCATGAACACCATCCACTCCGGATCTTCGTCAGACCCATGCCCACACCACATCTTCAGCAAAGCCAGCACATCCATTGCACCCCATCTCCGGAAAGTCATCAACACCGTCTTCGAGACAGCAACCTTCCCAGAGAGCTGAAAGCACGCCTTACTCAAGAAACCCAAGGCGGACCCCAAGGACCTCAAGAACTTTAGTCCCATCTCCCTACTCCCGTTCCCAGCAAGGGTCATCAAGAAGACCGCCAACGAACAACTGACCCGCTATTTTGAGGAGAACAACATCCTGGACCCTTCCCAGTCCGGGTTCCGCAGCAACCACAGCCAGAGACTGCTTTCATCGCCGCCACAGATGACATCAAGTCCCTGCTGGATAAAGGAGAAACGGCGGCCCTCATCCTCCTGGACCTGTCAGCCGCCTTTGACACGGTCTGCCACCACACACTACGAACACGCCTCCACAACGCCGGGAAACCAAGAGAAGGCCCTGGACTGGACCACCTCCTTCCTCTCCGGCAGAGCACAGAGCGTCCGCCTTCTCCCCCTTCCACTCCGAAGCCACCGAGATCATCTGTGGCATACCCCAGGACTCATCCCTCAGCACAACTCTGTTTACCGTCTACAAGGCACCGCTCGCTCACGTTGCCCGTCGGCACGAACTCAACATCATCTCCTATGCTGATGACACCCAGCTGATCCTGTCCCTCACCAAGGACCCCCACACCGCCAAAACCAACCTTCACAAAGGAATGCAGACCATCGCTGAATGGATGAGGAACAGCCCACTGAAGCTGAACTCGGACAAGACGGAGGTCCTCATCCCCGGATCCACCCCTTCGGCCTGGGACAACTCCTGGTGGCTGACCGTACTGGGAACCGCTCCAACACCCACCAACCACGCACGCAACCTAGGGGTCATCCTCGACTCCACCCTCTCCATGACTAAACAGGTCAACGCTGTCTCCTCCTTCTGCTTCAACACCCCGCAGGATCTACAAGTGGATCCCTACTGAAACTAGAAAAATGGTCACCCAGGCCCTCGTCAGCAGCAGGTTGGACTACGGAAATGCCCTCTGCGCAGGAGCCTCAGCCAAACTCCTGAGACAGCTCCAACGCATCCAGAACACCTCAGCACGCCTGATCCTCAACAGCCCTTGCAGCAGCCACATTACACCCCACCTGAGAGACCTGCACTGGCTCCCGGTCAACAAGAGGATAACCTTCAAGGCTCCTCACCCACGCACACAAGGCACTCCACAACACTGGACCAACGTACCTCAACAGATGACTCAGCTTCTACACCGCCAGCTCTGCTGTCCTTGCCCTCGCCACAGTCCCCCGCTTCCGAAAAGCAACCTCCGGCGGCAGATCGTTCTCCCACCTCGCCGCCAAGACCTGGAACACCCTCCCCATCCACGTACGGCAGACCCAAGACATGCGGACCATCAGAAAACTCCTCAAGACCTGGCTTTTCGAGCACTAGTAGCATTCCCCACCCCAGCGCCTTGAGACCCTCACTGGTGAGTAGTGCGCTTTACAAATGATATAATTGATTGATTAATTGATTGATTGAGAAGCACATGATGGAACGAGAAACACAGTCTAGAGGCAGGTGTTTACAAGTGTGAAAGCACAGGCTAGAGAGAACAGCGCAAAGTGGTGGGATTGCAGGGGGAGACGCACCCATGGGAAACAGCAAAATAGTGGGGTTGGAGAATGCAACACACAGCAATGGGGTATGGGCAAGGGAAAAGCACACTAGATAGATATAACACGCATGCACTGTCATGGAGTGTGAAACCGCCCAAAAAAATAGTTCCTTAAAAGTGAGCAGTGAAAGAATCCAAGTCAGCTAAGCAAATTGGTGGTGAAGAGGCTTTACTCTAGGAGAGGAACAAACACAAGATGGACAAGGAAAGCAATGGCACAAGGAAGTAAGAGTGGCAATAAAGCCAATCAATTCAATTCAATTCAGCTTTATTTTGGCTCAATGGCCATAAAAGCACATTAAACACATTGTTAAAAATAAAGCATAAATAGTTCGAAACCTAAATATGATTAAAATACAGTTTATTACAATTCTGACAATGCTCATAAAAGTTCTAAATACAGTTGATTTTTAATAATTACAAAATTGTTAGTTAATTGGCGCAATATAGCAGAGGATGAGGAAAGAGGATGAAAAGATAGCAGGAAAGTCAAGCATTAAGATCCGGGGCTGGGCATAGGAAATACAGCGTATCACATCACTACATCTACCAAGGGTAGATTTCCAGGTGGTACATAGTACGTCACCCTTAATTTCTACATAGCCAATAAATAACGCATTAGTGAAAAAATTAATGGCGTACTGAGATCAAATCTAAGTATCCTTAAGACAACTTTATGTTTTCTAGTGTCTAGAGAACAGCACAGCGATAATATCAACCATTGTCTGCTCCTCTCATATACCTGGCACAAAAACAAAACATGATCTAGAGCACAGCTTTTCAAACTTTTCATGTTGGGGGCACACTTTTTGGAGATGCGTCATTTTGGGACACAGTAAGGCAGTGTAGCGAGCAAGCATAGCGTAGCGAGCCCAAACCACCTAAGAGGGGTTCGGGGGGTTCTCACTCACTCTGTCTGTCTCCCTCTCTCTCCTTGTCTCCCTCTATCGGTCTCTCTCCCTCTCTCTGTCTCCCTCCCTCTGTCTGTCTCCCTCTCTACCTCTCTCTGTCTCCCTCCCTCTCTCTCTCTGTCTCCCTCTGTCTCCCTCGCTCTCTCTCTGTCTCCCTCTTGTCTGTCTCCCTCTTGTCTGTCTCCCTCTTGTCTGTCTCCCTCCCTCTGTCTCCCTCCCTCTGTCTCACTCATCTGTCTCACTCATCTGTCCCCCTCCATCTGTCCCCCTCTATCTGTCTCCCTCTATCTTATTTATTTATGCGTTTTTATATAGCACAGACTTTACCCAAAAGCGTCAGAGCGCTTCACAATAGGAACAGAAAAATTACAAATGAACAAATTACAAAAGCAGACGATAAGTTACATGAGGTAAAAGTGACAATTGTGAGCAAACAAAATACATGAGGTAGCAA
Organism: Lissotriton vulgaris; assembly: GCF_964263255.1. Taxonomy (NCBI): domain Eukaryota; kingdom Metazoa; phylum Chordata; class Amphibia; order Caudata; family Salamandridae; genus Lissotriton; species Lissotriton vulgaris. The sequence continues at coordinate 1,825,103,946 of NC_141687.1, read as the reverse complement.
ACAGTGCAATACTGGAGGAAAGAGTGACAAGTGTGCAGGTTACAAGAGAAAACAAAGTACATTTAGAGGTAATATACTGCAAAATATGCTAGACACAGAGGCACAAGAACAAACGTTACGTAGGCAATGGTGGCACTTGTGCAAGTATCAAAAGCAAACATAATGTGAGAGGTAGCAAACAGTGTGTTACAAGAGAAAAGTGGCGTGTGCATGTTACAAAAGAGAACCAAACACAGAAACAAGGATAATACTGCAATAAATGGCATACACTCCAACCACACGAACACACTGGGAAGGCACTTCCATAGTCATGGAGAATAGAGATTTCAGTGATGGGAGGTCTTCCTTCAGATAATAGAGAGGGCGTGAATTACTTCAGGAGGTGTCTTTGGAGGAGGAGAACTTTGAGGTCCGTTTTGAAGACCTGGAAGGAGGAGGTGGTCCGGAGCTGAGGCGGAAGTGAGTTCCATATTCTCACTGCGTTGCCTGAAAAGGATTGGGCCATCGATCTCTCCTTCTTGAAAGTGGGCGGTTCAAGCAGTAGATTTTCCGCATTACGTGAGGTCTAGAGCCTCCAGAGAGTTTCAGCTTGTTCGCCAGGTAGCGTGGAGAGGAAGAGTGTAAGGCTTTGTAGGTGATACAGGCAGTCTTGTAGATAGCTCTAGCCTCGATGGGAAGCCAGCGGAGGGTGGATAACATCGGTGTGATGTGGTCGCTTCTTTTGGCCCCATAAATGAAACGAGCTGCTGAATGGAGAACAGATCTAAGGGGGGACAAGTGGGATTTGGGGAGGCCAGTAAGAAGAGAATTGCAGTAGTCCAATCTGGAGAGGACCAGCGATTGCACCAGGGTTTTAAGGTCCTGCTCCGGGAAAAAGCGATGAATTCCCCAAAGAAGGCGCAATTGGTATCGAGCAGACTTAGCAATGGAATTGATGTGGGAGATTAGATTTAGTTTTTTGTCGAGTATGACACCAAGGGATTTTGCGCTGTTGACAATGATGGGTTTATTGTTAAGTAGATTCATCTGATCCATCCATGATTGAACCGGGGGAGGAGAGAGTGAGGAGGAGAGGAGGAATTCAGTTTTGGAGGGATTCAGAATCAGTTGATGAGTTGACATCCAGTTTTGAATAGAGTCGAGAGTGGAGCTTAGGAAGGAGAGATCGTGAGTGGAGGCGACATTGAGGTAGATTTGAGTGTCATCTGCATAGAGATGATAGTGGATCCCGGATTTACTTAGGAGATTTCCCAGTGGTTCTAAATAGAGATTGAACAAAGTGGGTGCAAGTATAGAGCCTTGAGGAACACCTTGACCTACCGCCACAGGAGATGAAAGACTGTTCTCTATTTTGATAATTTGGGATCTATCTGAGAGAAAGGAGGCAAACCATTTAAGCACAGTGCCCTCCAAGCCCATTCTCTGTTGAAGAGTGTTGAGGAGGGTGTTGTGATTGACAGTGTCAAAGGCTGCAGAAAGGTCAAGGAGAATTAGAAGACAGGCCCCCCCGAATCGAGTATCCTCAGCGCGTCATCAACCACTTGTAGTAGAGCTGTTTCAGTGCTGCAGTTTTAGATGAAGCCGGACTGACAATTGTCAAGAAGATCATTGTCCTTGATATGACGAGAGAGTTGTTTCGCTACACATCTTTCTGTGATCTTCGCTAGAAAGGGTAGATTAATGATGGGGCGGAAGTTGTTGAGGTCTTTCGCATCCGCAGTGGGTTTTTTAAGCAGAGGGGTGACCTCCCAGTTTTGAAGGAGACAGGAGGGGAACCTTGACAGAGGGAGAGGTTGACCAGAGTGGTCCAATAGGAAAGGGAATGGGTGTAGAAGTCAATGGCAATAGCACTGTGGATGGGGTCCAGAGAATGGTTGGAGGGCTTTGTTTCGCGGATGCACTTGAGGAGGTCATCTTCAGAGATGGGGTCAAAGTTCTGCCACATGGATGAGGATTTGCGCTCCTCTGGAGGGGTAGGATGAGCGACCTGATCCACAAGTGATTTCACTTTTTCATCGAAGAATATAGCGAAATCCGCTGCTTGCTTTGTAGAATCCTCCAACTTGGAGGTTGGGGGAGAGTAGTTGTGAATCTTGATGAGATCGAATAGTTTTTTGGGTCTATTTTTGGCTGAGTCAAGGAGGGTTTTGAAGTGCGCAGCTTTCCCAAGGAAGATGTGTTTGTGGTACTTGGATCTTGCTGAGCGAAGCGTGGCTAAATTATCTGTGGAGGGCACTTGCCTCCAATGTTTCTCCAGGAGTCTTAGCTGCTTCCTTTCTTCAAGAAGGGATTTGTTGAACCAAGGAGCAGAGGGAGTGGGCCTTATCTTTTTGCTTTTGAGTGGCGCGACGTTATTGATTTCAGCTGCAAGGACTGTGAGGCATTGGGAGGTGAGTTTGTCAACATCTAGGTTCGGGTCTAGCCTTGGAAGTGATAACAAAGCTAATTCACAGAAGGGTCCGACATCTATATTTTTTGCATCATGGAACCAGGAGGTAGCCCTCTTAGGTTGACCAAGGGTTATAGAGTGTGAAAGGTGAAGAGAGAATGGGATGAGGAGGTAGTCAGACCAGTCTACATGAATGGGGGTAGTGATAGAGAGCATGCCTGCTTTAGAAATAACAAGGTCCAGGATTGAGCCCTTAGAGTGTGTTGATTCTGTGCAGTGTTGGATAAGATCGTTTGCAGAGAGGAAGGTGGCCAGCGAGTTCACCGAAGAGTCATGCGGTACGCCCCAGTGGAGATTGAAGTCACCCACGAAGGTCTGATTGTCACTTCGCGAATATTGGTCGCTGATGAAGTCAGTGAGTTCCTCCATAAATGAAGGGCCACTACCAGGCGGGCGGTAAATGACATGGAATCTGAGGGGTGAGCGGTGGTGCAATTGAAGCTCAAGAGAAAGGCATTCAAAGGTGTGGAAGGAGCTGATCGGAGAAGCCTTAAGTTGAAGGGAGTTTCTAAAGATGACTGCAACACCTCCCCCAATGTTGTCAGTTCTATCATTCCTAAGTATAGAATAGCCTGTGGGTAATAGGAGATCAAATATAGAGTGAGAGGTATCTTTGAACCAGGTCTCTGTGAGGAAGAACATGTCAATATTGTGAAAGGTGATGGTATCGGAGATTTCAAGTTTGTGTTTTACTGCAGATCTGCAGTTGTGGAGCAGACAGCGCAGCTCTGTCAAGACTGTTTTGGTGACGGGGGCACTTGGGCTCTGAACGGTGATGGTGATATTGTACTTATGCGGGGTGCTCAGGAGGGTTTAGGTGGATGCCTGATTCTGACAGAGGAGATTGTCGGAATAGTGTAGATAGTAGGGTTACTAGGGGATGCAGGTTGAAGAAGGGTGGCGTTCAAGGGCTTGTGTGAGTTAACGAAGTTTGCGGACGCCAGGTTGAGCTTGGCTGTATTGGGGTGAGTGGGCAGGGTGCATCTCGCGGGACGTTGGGAAGGAGTAGAGGTGCAAGGAAAGGTGGAAATCTTGGAGCTTAAAAGTGAAATGGCAGCTACAAGCTGGGAGATGGAGGTGATAAGAGAGCCTAGCTTTTTTCCAGAGAGAGTAAGGCAGCGCACAGAAGGTTGGGTGGCTCGATGGACACAGGAGGGGGTGAAATTGGTGGTGAAAATCAGGGTGAGGTGGGGGGACAGGAGGTGAGTTGGGGTATGGGGTTCAAGAGTGGGGAGAGGTGGAGGTTGAGAGCGGGAGTTGGTGAATAGGAGGTGAAGGGAGAGTTGTCTTTGTTGGCGTTGCAATAGGGAGAGGAATTCAGGACATATTTAGGGGGAGATGGGTGCGGAACAAGGTGGTAAGGTGGAAGGAGAGAGGAGAACTGTGTGGAGTCATGGGAATGTAGGAGGTTTGGGAGGAAAAGAGGCGAGGTGGTTGTAGAGGTCCTGTCAGCTAGGAGAGGTGGATGTGAGGGAACGGGCATCTGGTAGAGTGAGGGGGGTTGAGAGAAAGGGACGTTGAGGAAAGGAAGTGGTTCTGCTGGGCCTGAGGGAGTGAAATGGAGAGGGTTACCAAGGGGGAAAGGGCGTGGTACAGCATTGCTGGAGAAGTGGGAGGGAGGAGAGAGATGCAGTGGATTTGTGGCGAAATCAGGGTAAATAACGAGGGGAGGAGGGGGTAGAAAAGAGGGGGGAGGGAGGAATAAGGGGAGCGTAGGGAAAGTTAACTGGAGGAGAAGGTTGGAGGAGAGGTGGACTAAAAAGGGGAGTGACAGGAAGGAATATGGGAGGAGAAGGGATTGGAATACCGGGATGGTGCAGAATGGACGAGGAGCGTATTAGCTAGAGGTAAGGCTGAAGTGATGCGGGGGGATACTGTGGGGGGGGGGAGGAATAGGAGAGGAGGTCATAGGGGAAGGGGAGGGAAGAGGGCCGACCTGTGCTTCTTGAGAGTGCAGCCAGTTGGCGTGTAGTGGGGTCAGGGGAGGAGGAAGGGAGTAATCGGTGGAGGTAGAGGGAGAGTCAGGGGAAAACCCAGTCGCAGAGGAGGGGAGTAGGGAGGGGAAGAGGTGGTCAAAGAGCGAGAGACAGGTGTCTTTGCCTTGGATCATGACAGTACCGTTGTTATAGAGTGAGATAGTGAGGTAGCCCTTGAAACACGCAGAGGGGGACATTTTTAGTTGTTTCCCATGAGGGATAGAGGAGGAGGAAGTGACGTTAAGGGAATTGTATAAGCTGGTGGACCAAGAGGGGGTGTCGTGAGTGAAGAAAATTAAATCGTTTTTGAGCATCCCAAAGCGACCATTGTAAAATTGATCAACAAAAAGGGAATCCGGGAAACGTTCAATAGTATTATGCTTCAAAGGTTTTATTGCAGCTTTAGTCTGGTTGGGAGGATAATTGATTTTGTAGCAATTACTTCCAGCCTTAACTCGAGTGGTGGTCATGTTGGGAAAGTGAGGCGGAGGAGGGTTGGGGGAATATGAGAAGGGTGTTACTGGGAAAGCGGTGGTGAGGAGAAGTAAAATGGCAAAAAGGGGGCACATATTCCAGACGTTGGGTGAAGATATCAGAACGAATGTGCCGTCCGGGAAGTAAGGTGGGTATTTGTAGGTCCCCTCATCTAGGAATCCATGATGTCACCTGGCACTAGATATTATTTACAAGAGAATTGTTTACATATGACAGGGCGAACTGGACCACTGTCAGAACCAACACAGAGCAAATATAGTCAAAGTAGAACAGAATCTAAACAAACACCCAGTGACCACTGGTGAACACTGTACTTAACACCAGCCTGTTAACAGAACCACATTTGGCACCGACCGCATTGTACGCCCATGATCTCAACAGACAACTATTGGAACCTAAGCTCCTGAGAATCACTAACATTAGGGGCAAAGAGCATAGGGTGGAGCAAAATCTGACTAGCAAAATCTAAATATGCACAACAGCCTCGTCATCTTAAGACCACCTGTAGAGGTACTCAGAACAGGGTGAGTAAAACATGTTACATGAAAAACAATTCCTAGTACCACATATACGTACAAGGGCCTGGTGCCCTACAAACCTCGCAGTCTCCCTGGCCAACTGGCCCTGAATCCATAGTGTCAATGTTGCTGCCAATGCAGCGGGAGTCCTAACTCAATCAGAACTGTCCCCACGGATAGAGTTGCCTAAATGGCACTACTTGCCGCGCATCTGTAAAAAGGCCTAAACGGTGCAGCTGGCACTACTTGCTGCGCAGCTGTAAAAAGGCCTAAACGGTGCAGCTGGCACTACTTGCTGCGCAGCTGTAAAAAGGCCTAAACGGTGCAGCTGGCACTACTTGCTGCGCAGCTGTAAAAAGGCCTAAACGGTGCAGCTGGCACTACTTGCTGCACAGCTGTAGCTTAAATATTTCATGAGCGCCTCCTCCAATAGATTATTAGTAAATGAAATAAAAATGGCACTGTAAGTTGTACCAATTAACCCAAATTCCACAAGCGTTGCAAAGAAAGACGCCAAAACGCTGGAGAAAGTCAGGTGTGATACTTTGCTTGCCGCTCAGTGCATTTGAGGGGTGAATACATTTGCATTTTACCACTTTCGACAATTTGCTTTTGAAGCAGGAGGCTAGGCTGGAGGGAGTGACATTTGGGAGACAAAGAACAAAGTTTGAGGTGACCTTGAACAACAATCTGAAAGGAAACCGAGAGGGATGGAAAAACCCACTGGAAGGGGGGGGGCCTGGGGCAGTGGTGGGGTCCTTCCCCTTTTGGTGATCCCTTCTCTTGAGCTTCGTTTCGTTTTTCCGAAGTTTCGTTTTCTTCTTAAGTTGCCAAGTTTTGTTTCTCTTTCTTCTCTCTGTTATCACTGGGGTGGGGGAGGGGTGGGAGCGGTGCAAATGCCCTAGTTTTGATTATTCCCCGCAAGTGGTGCACAACGCCGTCTATAAAGCGCCTACAGCAGCGCTTGTAGTGACAGAGGTGACAGCACGGGGGGCGCATTCAGTGAGGCCACAGGGACCCCCTGTTCTCGGGGCTCTGACCTCACCCCTTGTTTTCACGACTGTTCTGCGAGAACAGCACGCTATATGTATGAAGGAGCATTGCGCCTCACTGGGGAGATGCTTTTACACAGAGGAGACACAGCAACTCCACAGAGCGCGTTACCTCGTCTGCCTGGGAACTGCAAACACACCCGGGATTTAAATCCTGAAAATTCACCCCAGGGCTGGCGGGACACAACTCCTCGTCCCTAGCTGCCCCCTCTCGCCACACATAAAGGACACAGAGCTATCCCTGAAGTCCCCACCAGACTCCAGCCTGGACAGACGCTGCGGCTTCTCCCGCCTGCGTGTCATGAATCCCGGCTCCGCTCCTTACCCTGCTCTTGGCGCACTGGTGCCTCTCGGGATCCGAGTAGGTCCGGTCCACGGCAAAGCCGGTGTCGCTTCCAGGCATCCTGCACCTCTGTCCTCCTCCACTGACCCCAGACAACAATGGGGGGGCTCTACCAGAGGGAGCGGGAGGCAGCCGCGGGGTCTGGGGAGGTTGTTGCGGGCTATGAGCCTCCAGGCAGTGGCTGCAGGGCTGTCTTCCCCCCTCTGTTTCTCTACCTCTGTCGCCCTCCCTCCCTCTGAGGTAATTTGAATTTTTATGGTCAAGAAATGTCCCCTAACGTGTACCCCACCGTCTCCATGTACGTGCTTAAAGTGCATGTAACTTCCCTCCTCGACCAGCTATGAAGACGCAAACACATGTCCTCTTTCAGATCCACCATGAATGGATTGATAATTCAGTTCCTAAGTATGCCTTGCCACCGTCTTTTCATGGTGCACTTTCACGTTTTCCTAGCCCTGCAGAGCTAGGCCCTGATTTCTGCCATCGAGCCCTTTCTGCTCTCTGCCTCCTGAAAGCTGCAACGTGGGATACATCCCTGACCTCTGTCCTACTCCCTGCGTGGCGAGCGGTGCCCGGCTCGGCCTGCTTGCCTGCCAAAGACAGTATTTTGCCTTCAAGTTATCAGTATAGCCGAGCTCAGCTCCTCGAAAACACATTCCAGTCTAGCAGAATAGATAAACAATTCCCCGGCTGCAGAGCAAAGGGCCCGGCCTTTCTGTCTCCATGCAAGTAATTCATTGCTCCCGTTACCATGGTAGGCCCATGGCCCCTCGCATTACACGCAGACACGTAGTCGCATATGCACGCATTAATAGTCAGTATAGAGTAGCCTCTGCCCAAGAGACCTTTCCTTCTAGATAATATAGTTCCCCAAACACAAGATATCAGATATGATTTAGGAACGAGTCGATCTGACATGCCAGACTTCTGTCTCTTCCTCTAGTGCTAAATGTCAAGTCCCCTGCACCCTCCAGCCTCACGTCACACCACTGCGCGCGCATCCTTGCTACAGATTTCTGCTGACATTGAAAGATTCCTCTATGTATCCACCCACTTGTGACACTTTCATGTGACGTTTCTAGCACACACCTCTGTGTACGCCCTCGTGCACGCCTTCTGTTACGCACATGTGTTCTTATCTCGTTTCTCTCAGCTGTTACGCCTTCTGTATCCATCACCACTATATGCATTGACTATATATATTGTACTCTGTTAATAAAGTATTGTCTATCCCTTCCTGAACTTTAGCGGTGAAAGGAACATGATACCATGGTTCGAACCATTCCATTTTATGGAATAAAACCCTTATAACTCAGATACCACGGACTCTGCCTCTCATTTCCGAGTGAGTTATTTTATTGAACTTTACCTCATAGAAATTCCGACGGTAAATATTTATTTACCACATTAATTTGGCGCCCGAATAGGGACCCCTCCCCCACCCCACGCGCCGGTAGGTGCGTCGCAGGCTTTGCCCCCTGCCACAACCGTGACGGACAATTACGCGTACCCGCAGGATTTCCTGTATCTCCCTCAGGCCTACGGAGGTGACGGAGACTGCGATCAGCATCCAGACGAGGCGGTGAGGAGTGCGGAGGATCCCGACCAGAGCCCAGCCGAGAGAGCAAGGTCCGAGGTGTCTAGAGGCCCACCAGTTCCGACGTACCTGTGACGTCACGAGTCGAGTCGAGTCGAGTCCGGTCCAGTCCAGACAAGTTTCCGAGGCCTTCCGTTCCGTGCTTCCCGGTGAGTACCGTTGCTGGGGACGCATCTAGACGGGTGCATTACTATGTATCCGGTCAAGACGGGTTTGGGTACACAGACCCGGTCTGCACTGTTTTAGCAGTGTATCTGTACTGTTTAGCAGTATATCAAGTAATTCATGTCTTCAACGGTTCGATTTTGTTTTCGTTATAGAATTCATGTATAGTCAATATGTGTTCAAAATGTTTCTATGTGATTAATGTCGTGGTATGAGTGACTGTTTGATCTACATTACTGTGTTTCTGTGTAAAAATTGTGTTCAAGTTCGAGTAAGTGTCAAGTGCCAAAGTATCAAGATGCCATTGTTCTCAAAGTTAAGACAGTTAGGAACTAGGAAAGGGATACTAGAGGAAGCGATTCCTGTCCCACCTAGGGACACTCCTGGAAATTTTATGTATCACAAACACGGCTTAGATGCCATATTATATCTAGATTTATGGGTCGATTATACTAAGAACCTAGACGAGAAATATAGATGGCCCTTTACAGGGACATGGGATGCAGATTGCATCATGAGAGTAGAAGAAGCGCTATGGAAAAAGAAAGCCAGACAATCTCAGAAAGACGCCATAGAATTGTGGCGTAAAGAATCGCATAGACGTACAGAGAAAGAATTCAGAAAAGCAGAAAAACGTAGAGAAGATTCAGATAAAGCTCGAGAAAACGAACTAGTTGAAGAAGGAATACGAGTTAAAGCAGAACAAGTAGACCGACAACGAAACACTCTTGTGAATGGTATGTATCCTCTATTGGCCGAGGGTTTACCTAAGGCCACTCCGGAAATACCAAAAGATCTGCCCGCTCCATTGGTTCCGACTAAATTACGTCACAAGACCGCAGCAGACATTTTTATTTCGTCCTACTTGGATGATGTAGCCCCCGCATATGCCAATGTACCTGCCCGTGTACCACCTGCTGACGGTAACCCGCCCCCTGATCATCAGCCCCCAGGTCCGCAACAGCAGATCCCTCCAGGTTCGCTACCCGCACCCGCTCCCGTTGTTCCCCCTGGTATTCAACAACTGCATCCATCTAATCCTTTTGGGACTGGCGTGGTCCAGGATCCAACCCAGCTACAGCAGGTACCGACCCTACAGCCAGGTTATGCTCAAGCCTCCGCTTCAGGAGGTGCTACAGGAGGTTATCAAACACCCCCACCGATACACCGAGTGACAATGAGAGAGTTAGCAAAGGCTCGGACACCTAAAGGTGCACCGGCCGAACAACTTAGAAGAGAACTTACAGACTGCAGATATGACACAGTGCCTGGTACGACAGGACCCATGTTGTTAGCGTCCCTACGTTTGAGACGCGTTACAGATTATTTGATGTTACTACCAGAAATGCCAGAACATCTAGACAAATTGTATTATTTTATTAGAACAGGAGAAGGACCGGAGTGTGTTGCTGAAGCCATGTCACGTCAGAAAGTTGAGAACAAAGGTTTAATAATGCGATTTTTGGTTAATTGTTTAATAAGAGAACAAGATCAGGCAGGTTTTCCACAAAGTGAGATGAATAGACTGAATAGATGGAGCCAGAATATTGCGGATGGTAAACATGATAAGGAGAACAGTGTACATACTATGGTTAGAAAGATCCGTAAAGAAATAATAGAAATACATGCCCGCCGAGCATCTGAAGAGCAACTAGAGTCAGATGACGGGAAAACCTCAGAGGAGGAAGAACAACCAGAGACCACAGCAGAAACGTCGCAATTAGCAATTAGAGACATGATAGCATATGTAGGTAAGGGAAGATCCCTTAAGAAAACAATACGTCCAGAAAGCAAAAGACTTTTTCTCTCTGCTATATCAAATTCGAGTTCTCCTGAACATATGTTTCAGGCTACCGATAAAATACTTCAAGATCGAATGGGGTACCATGTACTCAATTCCATGGATGAACAAGAACTAGCCCGGTCCGCAGTACAATGGGCTGACAATTCTAGTACATATAATGATGATGCAGTAGCACAGACATTTTTGAACCTCTCCCCTGATGAACAGAAATTAGCTGGTATATACATGATTCAACATCTCATTACGTTGTTCAAAAGCCAACATTCTGATCCAGGTCCCTTACCGGATATATTAATAGAACTGCTCTCGAATAGATGGAGAGGCCTAGGTACTGATTTAATTAAAGAAATTCTAGAACATCGACACAAATATAGTGCCTTCCTGAAACCACAGTTTATTTCAGCTCCACCACCCCCAGAAAGAAAAATGTTTTACTTCGACAGACAGAATCCTTTACGAGAAGTACATCCAGTCAGGAATGCTGATGATACCCTTACACGTGTGTATGTATACACGCCTATCACTAAAATGGAATTATTGGAAATGAAGAAAATAGTGCCCAGTCATGATAAAGACCCTGCAGGTTTTCACCGAGAAATTAAAGATATGTTACTCATGGGCGATTACACGTATTCGGATATTATGAAAATGTTAAAAGTACTGTTGCCTGCAGGAATTTACGAGAAACTAAAGGAGAAAGAATGGGAGGTGGGAGACAAAAAGATTGATTGGGCTGCATTAGAAGTCGAAGAAAATGGTCGTACCCCAGGGTTAGGCCTTGGGGATAAAGCTAAAGCATTACCAGGTTTATTAGTACAGGTTTTGCCCAGACTGTTAGCGACTAAAAAGGAAGACTGGGACGCAATCTCAGCCTGTAAGCAGAAACACGATGAAGATACTAGTGATTTTTATTCTAGATTCGAGAAATGTTTTATTATTAACAGTGGCCTGAAAACAAGTAGCGAGTCATACCCACACCTCTTTGTATCAAAATTAGTCGAGAATTCCCTGCCTCAAGTTAAGAACCGTGTTTTGAAAGTCGAAAGCACATGGCAAGCAAATACGCCTTCCCAAATGTTACAAATGTTACAGTATCACCAGAATAGAATTAGGGAAGAACAAGATCACGAACAGAGACGTATGAAAGATACGAAAATGAAAATGTTAGTTGCCCAGTCAGTTCCAGCTGACGGTCAGAAAAGGGGTATGACACAGTCTAATAATACGGCGGCTCCCGTTAAAGGGACATGCAACTATTGTAAACAGCCAGGTCACTATGTGAATGAATGTACAGTTCTGAAACACAATATAGCAACAGGTAAAACTAAAGAGAGACCACGTCAGCCTAGACAGGATCAGGTCCAACATCAGGTCCAGCAACATATTCCACAGAACGTACAGCCTATGCCTGCTCCACAACAGACAGTACAGACAGTAGCTGTACCACATCCACAGCCCATTGCCGCGACACAGCAAGTTTCACAGCAGATGTACCAGTATGCACAGTCTGATTACCCCGATTATCAGCGATACTCATGAAATAGCCTAGAGAGGGAGGTTGGCTTGCCTCTCATTGAAGTTCCTGTAGATCAAGAGGGTCCTTATGTACATAGTCAAGTATTAGGAAAAGATAGAAAGTTTTTGATTGACACAGGGGCAAGTCGAACAACAATAAGTCACAACGAGGTTCCAGGGGCACCCCTCTCAGGCTCACAGAATGTTTCCCTTGGATTTTCAGGACAGCCTATTGTTAATGAAGTATCGAAACCTGTTCCCCTAGCAGTTGGTCCATTGTCACGTACTACAGACTTATTGCTCACAAAATCATGTCCAGAAAACTTGCTGGGTATCAAGACACTAAAAGCTCTAGGAGCAGTGATATGTTGTTCTCCGGAAGGAGTTAGACTGTTTTTGCGTGACTTTAAGGGTCACTATGTATTACGAGATTTTGATGTCAGATTGAAAAATGTACCAGAACATTTGTGGGCGCAAGGCCCAACTGATGTAGGTTGTATGCACATTACGCCATACCAAGTTACACTCAAGCCAGGAGTTGTATTACCCCGAATCCGACAATACAAGTTACCACCCGATGCTGTAGTGGCTTTACTGGAAATCATTGAAGAGCTCATTGCACAAGGAGTGGTTGTAGAAACCGACTCAAATGTCTGTAATTCCCCTATCATCCCGATTCTTAAACGTACTGACCCGAATGCACCTCCAGTTTATCGGTTGGTGATTGATTTACGAGAATTAAATAAATGCATCGTACCACAGTATCCTGTGGTCCCGGACATCTCATCATTATTGACTGCTATTGATTCTGAGGCGACGTTCTTTACTGTAATTGATCTCAAGAACGCCTTCTTTAGTGTCCCCATTGATCCGGAAAGCCAATATCTTTTCGGATTCTGTTTAAATGGCCGTAGCTTCAAATTTGCACGCGCACCTCAAGGATTCACAGAAAGCCCCAGTATCTACAGCCAAGCTTTGAAAAGACAACTTGACAGTATTCACATGCCAGTTAACACTGCCCTACTCCAGTACGTCGATGATCTGTTGATCACCGCCCGGAGTGAACCAGAATGTGTGCAAGCATCACTGACAGTTTTGTATTTTCTGGCTGACAAGGGACACAAGGTGTCCCCTTCAAAGCTACAATTCTGTGTTCAGCAAGTGGTGTACCTTGGGCACTTGCTGTCCAAGAGGGGGAGACAGCTAACACCTGACCGCATTCAGTTAATTGCACACTTACCGCAACCCAAGACACAAAAGGAAGTGCGGGCCTTCATTGGCCTCACCTCTTACTGCAGACAATGGATTCCCCAGTACGCATTTCTAGCCAAGCCACTTATACAGTTGACAACACAGGAGGCAGCGACTTCGACTGTCCTCCCTTGGACTCAGGAACACACACCGGCTTTTGATGAATTAAAGAAAGCATTATGTCAAGCACCAGTTTTAGCAACACCATGTTACAGCAAACCTTTTACACTTTTCGTTACAGAACGTGATGGCACAGCATTATCTGTCCTCACACAAGACCAAGCAGGTTCACATAAGCCGTGTGCTTATTTTTCGAGTACATTAGACCCAGTAGCCCAGGCTTTGCCTGCGTGCTTAAAGTCAGTTGCAGCGACAACCCTAGCAATCCGACAAAGTGATTCCATAGTGTTAGGACACCAATTGACAGTACAAGTTCCACACTCTGTGGAAGTTCTTTTAAACAGAACACAGACTCAACACTTGACTATAGCAAGACTGACAGGTTATGAATTGACATTGTTCCAGCCCCACATAGAAATAAGACGCTGCAATATACTCAATCCTGCCACATTGTTACCCTCGAACACAACAGATCCAGCTCCACATGACTGTATAGAGATCATTAATGCGGTAACAAAGCCCCGACGAGACTTGACAGATGTTGCACTGACTAACCCAGACCTGACACTTTACGTGGATGGTTCATGTATGAGAACAAGCACAGGAGAATTAGTGGCCGCATATGCAGTGACCACTGAAACTGAAGTCAAAGAAACACACCGTATTGATACACTGTCTGCTCAAGCTGCAGAGCTCATTGCTCTGACTCGAGCCTGTATAGTAGCCAAGAACAGGAACGTTAACATATACACAGATTCACGTTATGCATTTGGAGTCGTACACGACTTCGGTGTACTCTGGCAAGAAAGAGGTTTCTTGACCTCTCACGGAGCCAAGATCCAGCATGGTCCCCTCATTCAAGCATTGTTAGAAGCAATACATTTGCCATCAGCCATAGCTATCATGAAGTGCAAGGCACATACTAAAGTTACAGATATTATTTCCCAGGGTAACGACCTGGCCGATCGAACCGCGAAACACACAGCTTTGACTCACATACATGCAGCTGATATGACAAAGACAATAGTTCCGACACATTGCATGACAGTTAACGATCCCGCACTAGATGTAATTGACATACAGACACATGCTACTCCAGACGAAATAAAGAAATGGACTGAACTAGGAGGGATCCAGACAGACCAGGGATGGATGACGAAGGGAAAAGCCACATGGTTTCTCCCCGACTCTATGGTTCAAGTTATGATTAACACCGCACACAGTCCAGCACACTTAGGAGAAAAAGCCATGTTAGACAGTTTACAGAATCTCTGGTACAATAAACATTTACGAGCAGCAGCAAAACAGAAAGTGCGTACTTGCATGATCTGTTGTCAGTTCAACCCAGGCAAAAGCATTCCTGTAGAGCAAGGTGGATTTCATCCTCCCGATCACCCTTTTGAAGTCCTCCAGATGGATTATATCCAGATGGAACGATGTCGAGGATTCAAATATGTCCTCGTAGTTGTATGTGCACTTTCCCGTTGGACAGAAGCATATCCAGTCCCAGATTACACTGCTCCGACCACTGCCAAACAGTTGGTTCGTGAATTCTTCCCACGGTACGGTTTGCCTCGTGTCGTGTACTCAGATAACGGTCAGCCATTCTCGTCCGAGCTAATGAAGCAGGTATCACTCCTGCTAGGATATCAGTGGAAGTTCCACTGCGTCCGACATCCCGAGGCAGCAGGTCTCGTAGAGAGACACAATCAGACACTGAAAACACGCCTTGCAAAAGTATGTAAAGAGAAAGGCGTTGATTGGATTGTAGCATTACCAGTTGCACTTTTCTACATGAGAATGGTAGCTCATTCAAGAACAGGGCTATCCCCGTACGAGGTGGTCTTTGGTAGGCCACCGAATATGTGGGGGACGCCTCTGCCTCGTAAGATCACAGATGTTGACTGTAATATGCTGACAGATTACCTTGCTTCCTTGATGTCTGCACTACAATCATGTCGTTCACAGGTAGCTGCAGCCTTTCCCGACAACACCGAGGTGAAGCCACACGAGATCGTCCTTGGAGATCTGGTGTTTATTCGGAATTTCGACCGGAGGAGTCCGCTGGAGCCCCGCTGGCAGGAGCCGAAGCTTGTTTTATTAACCACAAGGACAGCAGTGAAGGTGGAGGGCCGCAAGGGCTGGCTCCACTCGAGTCACATCAAGAAATGTCATGGACTGCCGCCAAAAACAGACTCCCAGCCCTGCCCCGTTTCAGAGACTGATACTAAACTCCCCCTGGTAGAGAAAACTCCTTCTCAAGAATTTCGTATGAAATTGAGGTCTAGCAAGTCAGACAGTTTAATTGTTTAAGTCCTCCCCTAGGTGAAGCGGTTAGACAGGTTCCTGACATGTACAAGTTAGACCCCAATAGAGAGAGAGATAGACATAAACAGACCAAGAAACAGAAACATTGTAAATCTCTCCGGAGCTATTTCATCATCACGTTATTGATTATGTTTTTTCTGAGTCTTATGGTTATTGGCATAAGTGTATTATTGCATATGTTTTTTCCTATTGCACACTCTACTCTTAATAACACTGCAGAGCACACGTTCAGTGAACTGCCTCCACACGAATTGTCTTATAGACTTGCGCTGCGCAACAATACATTCATCAGTATGTTACACCATTCCCATCAGACCAGCAATGCTACAAATTGTTGGATATGTGGCCGACTCCCTCCCTATCAGAAATACAAGGGAGCTCTGCCCCTCTTCCCGTATCCGTTTACGCATAATGGTTCCTGTGGTGCCTGGTTCAGCTTAATTAATTCTGTAGACACTGATTCCATAGTTTACCAAGGCAATTGGGTATGGGGAAATCTGAACACAGTCATGCATCAAGCATGTTTCCCAGACAAGGAGGGTCTCCCACAAAGGACAGGGACCGATCTAGAAAACGAAGTATATGGATTAGGTAATTATACACTTAACCTCATGATTCTGAATGTCCAGTCTGAAACCGAACCAGACTTGCCCTCTATGTCAGTGTTACCCGTTAAAGGCGAATTATGTGTCAGAAAGAATGGTTCAATACACTTAGGTCATAGTGAATGTACTACTGTGATCGAATTCAGTGATAAGGGCAAGTCCACATTCAAAGCTTCCCGTCATTCCTATTTCATTTGTGGTCATACCGCATACATACGTTTACCTCTAGATTGGGATGGTACTTGTTACATTGCATTCCTACTGCCCCCTGTTTTTCTAGCTCCTCCTGATTACCATAGAAATCCTCAGCTTACACATACTAGACACAAGAGAGAACTCCCAATTGTCGATCAGACTGAAACAGCCTGGGAACAATATACAGATTTCAATAGAGGATTCTTTTTCTTTTTAGGACCTGTCTCGAATAGTAAATTGATACGAAAATTTACCAGAACCCTTGAAGCAGTAGTGAATGAAACTACTTCCGCCCTAGGTAACCTAACGGAGGAACAGTCTGCTATAAGACTTGTTGTTCTTCAGAATCGTCTCGTCCTTGACGTCATCCTGGCCGATAGGGGCGGGGCTTGTAGAGTCATCGGATCGAGTTGCTGTGTTTTCATTCCAGAAAATGCACCGTCAGTATATAGAGCCATATCCCGTCTTCATAAGATCGCTAATCAGATTCATCAGAATCCAGGCACCTGGACTTGGTCCGGTTGGTTCTGGAGTACAATAACAGCCTGGGGATGGAAGCTACTTTCTTTCCTAGGGATTATATTGGCCATAGTATTCAGTTGTTGTCTCTGCATTCAATGTGGGCCCGCGATATGTGGCTTGTGTGCCACAGCCTGCATTCCCCGTTCAAGTTCACGCTCTACATCCCGCCTGAGAAAGGATGAGCAAATGATGTTATATGAACAGATAGATGGATTAATGAAGATCGATATATCATGAAGGGTCCGTAGGGGACAAGGAGGGAATGAGGTAATTTGAATTTTTATGGTCAAGAAATGTCCCCTAACGTGTACCCCACCGTCTCCATGTACGTGCTTAAAGTGCATGTAACTTCCCTCCTCGACCAGCTATGAAGACGCAAATACATTTGCGTCCAACGTTAACATGTCCTCTTTCAGATCCACCATGAATGGATTGATAATTCAGTTCCTAAGTATGCCTTGCCACCGTCTTTTCATGGTGCACTTTCACGTTTTCCTAGCCCTGCAGAGCTAGGCCCTGATTTCTGCCATCGAGCCCTTTCTGCTCTCTGCCTCCTGAAAGCTGCAACGTGGGATACATCCCTGACCTCTGTCCTACTCCCTGCGTGGCGAGCGGTGCCCGGCTCGGCCTGCTTGCCTGCCAAAGACAGTATTTTGCCTTCAAGTTATCAGTATAGCTGAGCTCAGCTCCTCGAAAACACATTCCGGTCTAGCAGAATAGATAAACAATTCCCCGGCTGCAGAGCAAAGGGCCCGGCCTTTCTGTCTCCATGCAAGTAATTCATTGCTCCCGTTACCATGGTAGGCCCATGGCTCCTCGCATTACACGCAGACACGTAGTCGCATATGCACGCATTAATAGTCAGTATAGAGTAGCCTCTGCCCAAGAGACCTTTCCTTCTAGATAATATAGTTCCCCAAACACAAGATATCAGATATGATTTAGGAACGAGTCGATCTGACATGCCAGACTTCTGTCTCTTCCTCTAGTGCTAAATGTCAAGTCCCCTGCACCCTCCAGCCTCACGTCACGCCACTGCGCGCGCATCCTTGCTACAGATTTCTGCTGACATTGAAAGATTCCTCTATGTATCCACCCACTTGTGACACTTTCATGTGACGTTTCTAGCACACACCTCTGTGTACGCCCTCGTGCACGCCTTCTGTTACGCACATGTGTTCTTATCTCGTTTCTCTCAGCTGTTACGCCTTCTGTATCCATCACCACTATATGCATTGACTATATATATTGTACTCTGTTAATAAAGTATTGTCCATCCCTTCCTGAACTTTAGCGGTGAAAGGAACATGATACCATGGTTCGAACCATTCCATTTTATGGAATAAAACCCTTATAACTCAGATACCACGGACTCTGCCTCTCATTTCCGAGTGAGTTATTTTATTGAACTTTACCGCATAGAAATTCCGACTGTAAATATTTATTTACCACAGTCTGTTTCTCTCTGCCTGTCGCCCTCTGTCTCCCTCTCTCTGTCTCCGTCCCTCTCTCTGTCTCCGTTCCTCTCTCTCTGTCCCTCTGTCTCCCTCCCTCTGTCTCCCCCTCTCTCTCTCTCTCTCTCCCTCTGTCTCCCTCTCTCCCTGTTTCCCTCTCACTGGCTCCCTCCCTCTGTCTCCTTCCCTCTGTCTCCTTCCCTCTGTCTGTCTCCCTCTGTCTCCTCTATCTGTCTCCCTCTCTCTGTCTCTCTCTCCGTCCCTCTGTCTACCCCGGACTCCCTCCCTCTATCTACCCCAGACTCCCTCCCTCTGTCTCCTTCTCTCTCTGCCTCCCACGGTTTCCCTCTCTCCCTGTCCGCCTCCCTCCCTCTGTCTGTCTCCCTCTGTACCAACAGGATTTATTCAAGGACAAAAGCCACATGCTACATTTTCGAAAAGACTTGTGTCCTACAATGGGACATAAAATAAAAGTTGGAAATACTGCTTAAATCAAGAAGGTGCAAGCACCGCAGTACATGCTATTACACATGGATGCTAATAATGTTTCACCTTCCACCATTTACTTGTTAATGCCGCTTTGTTGTGAATCACCCGGCCACCATAGAGCAGAGTGTCTCGGAGTCCGCGCTGCTGCGGCTGACTCCGATACACTCTCTCAAAGGAATGCCTCTTAATTAGCAGCAGTTATGTGCTGAGTGCCCTTAATACTGGAGTCATCCCGCGACACACCCACCAGTTGCAGGCGACACAGTACTGGGCAGCGCCTCTCCGTCGCACTGAGTACTTTAGCCCATGTAGCTGTAAAAGATCGAAGAAGAAGGGTCCAGTAGCCAAACCACTAGAACAAGCGCCTGGCAAAAGGAGGTTCAATATCCTCCATAAACTTTTCTCTGCTTAAACGTCCTTAACTGCAAGAAATGCATTGGTCAGAGAACCTCTACTTTACAGAGAATTTACTGCCAGGTGTATGTGCTGCCAATAGGCTTTTTTTGTTTTTTAAATTTCTGTTTATTAGCTATACGACTTGAGAGCATTATTTGACATACATTTGTACATGCAATCTCTTATTGACTTTCGACATTACATTCCCGCTTCAAACTTGGTTGGTTATTTGGAAATTCACGTCACCCACAACCACCCTCTCACACTGCATATAGTATATCATTCAGCTGATTCCCAATCCGGATCTCCCTGTCGACAGTGTACAAATGTTTCCCTGGAATTTTTTCCACCCTCCCCATATCCGTTACCACTTCTTGGGGCAGCCTCTGTTTATATATACTACCCTTTCAGCCACCATGACTCAGTCCATGTTATTGCACCAGTCTGTGTGTGTTGGCACAGTTTGGACTCCCCAGTGTCTGGCAATATTACGTTTAGCTATTTTCATGCCTAAAGTTGCCCAGTCTTGGGCTGCGAGGTTAAGGTCTGTGGCTTACGTTTAAAATATAACGTTTAGGTTCTTGTGGCACCGGAGCACCACTGACTCTCGTTATTGTATTCATGATCGCTTCCCAGAATGCTTGAATATCGGGACAGTCCCATATTGTGTGGAAGAATGTTCATACAGCCAGGCACGGCCGTTAGTAGGTGTAACTGCAGGGCAGTGACGTTGAGAGGGGAAGGGGCAGGGTGGGGGGTTGTAATGTATGGATTACGGACTATAACAGGTAAGTAAACTTATAAATAAATAAAACGAATTTCGTTGTGTGCACTGCATCACCAAATGTGATGCAGTGCACAGAACGAAATTCGTTTTATTTATTTATATGTTTACTTACCTGTTATAGTCCATAATCCATACATTACAACCCCCCATCCTGCCCCTCCCCCTTCCTACGTCACCGCCCTGCAGTTACACCTACTACCAGCCGTGCCTGCATACAGCCCCACATCGTCGCAGACAGAGCTGGTCATCAGCTCTCCCCATTTTAGTTAAAGTCACCCTGGAAAAGTACCTCCTGTGGAGCACTTTGAGCTGCACCAGTCGCAATCTGGAGGGTATTGCCACCACCTTCGGGATTCTAGTGCCTCCTGCCAATCTATATCATCTAGCTCCTCCACATTTGCCTGCCATTTCTCACGGAGACCTACTGTGGGGTCTGGTTGGTTGTTAATTAATTTTTGATATGTCAAGGAGATGGCCCTCCGATCAATACGGTCCGTAAGAAGCCTATTTTCCAAGGGTGAAGCCTCTTGGAGGGCAGTCTCTGGCGGAATGTTGGCCATAAATGCAATGCGAATTTGAAGATATCTGAATTTTTCTGTTGGTGCCATTTCATACTTTTCCTGCAATTGTTCAATAGGGATAACCCTCCCTTTGATCCAGAGGTCGCCGACCCTGGAGATCCCAATTAGATCCCATTGTTTGAACCCAGCTCCCCGGTTTCCCAGAGTGGAGTGAACTGCGTGGTCGTGTTGTACCATCCCAGCTTCTTGTGGGCTGTATGCCATATATGGACTGTGTGTGCAGAGGGTCCCGTGAGGCTTCCCCCTAAAAGACGAATCAGTCCATACCGAATGCGGGTTCCGCATGGGGCGAATAAATCCACTGGTTAAGGACAGCTAGCTGAGTGGCCCGATAGTACATCTGTATATTGGGGAATGCAATACCCTCATCATACCACCCTCTGACCAGTTTGCCCATGGCTATCCGAGCCGGTTTTCCCTCCCATAGGATGTTGCGTACTTATGTCTCTATCTCCTTAAAATATGATGGGGAAACTGGAAATGGTGTATTTTGCAGGGCGTAGAGAAACCTAGACAGCATCATCATTTAAAAAAGTGCAGCTCGTCTTAGTAGAGTCAAGGCGAGGGACTGCCAGTCTTTAGTATCCCTGCATAGTCTTTTAAGGGGTTCTTGGAGGTTCTTGTTCATGTAGTTTTCTGGGCTGTCCATTATGACGATCCCGAGGTATCAGAAGTCATCCTCCCCCACCTTTACTTCGCAGCCCCTAGGCAGGACTGGAGGGAGCAGCTCAGGACAGATAGTATGGATTTGTTCCAGTTAATCTATATCCCGAGCATTCTCCATAGATCTCAAAAATGCTCAGTAGCATAATTAGAGAGGGACTTGGGGATGCCATAGATAGCAGGATATCATCCACATATAAGGAAATACGGTCTTCCTATTCCGCTGTCCATCTGAGTCCACGAATAATCAGGTCTCTCCTAACGCAGGCTGCCAATGATTCCAGCACCAGGGCAAAGAGGAGCGGGGACAGCTGGCAACCCTGTCTCGTATCTTTACCTAGGGGGAATGTATCAGAGAGCCTGCCGTTAACCACCACCTGTGCTAGTGGTGTTGTGTAAAGCAGACTTATCCAGGATCTAAATTTGGGACCCAGTCCCATGTGTTCAAGGACTGCGAAAAGAAATGGCCATTCAATCACGTCAAAGGCCATACAAGCGTCAAGTGATAGGATAATGGCATCTTCTCAGATAGTGTGTCTGGTTAGCACTCCGTGCAAGCAATGTAATTTAAGAGCCATGTTTCTGTTTGGCATGAAGCCAGATTGGTCTGGATGTACCAGGGGGGTGGGGGGTCAATCTATTGGATATTACCTTGGCCAGGATTTTAACCTCTGCATTAAGCAACGACATAGGGCGATAAGAGGCACACTCATGGGCCGGCTTTTCTGGTTTGCGAATGGCTACAATTGTTGCCATGCGTTGCCAACAGGCATTTTTAATGGTGTTTTAGAGATTCCCACTGACTCATTTGGGATACTGCACAAGGTTGTAAAACCTGATTTCTCCCTGGAGGGATCTCACAAACCTGATCCAGGGAATTTTTTTGTCAAAATTCTTTTTACTATGCAGCATCATATGCAGATGCAACACCAATAAGACAGTAGAGAATGCAAAACCCTGGGCGGATTAAGCAGCTAGTTGCAGTACAGTTGCACTTATCACAGGGTCCTTACGTCCCCCCCATATCTAACAAAGAAGATGCTTAATTTGGATCAACAAGTCTTTATGAAAGAAACTTAAAACTATAAACGCTGAAATCCCCCCCGCCTCTCCGAAACCCTCCCACCTCCCCTGGTGGTGGTGGTTTCACATGATGAGGAGTTGAGTGGCACAAATATACTGATTGACATAGGCTAAGTAAGGATGGATGTAGCCTGTCGCTAGAGGATGAGTTTGTCTGTCTGGCTCCCGCGGGTGGGTTAGAATTGCAAGAGATGCATAGCCCCTAAGGAGGATGGGCATAGCGCCGAGGGTAGGGCACGGGACATATAGTTTACTAGTGGACCCCATTTATACTCAAAATTCTTGTATTTGTCTCAGAAGATGTCAGCGAGGCGTTCCATGGAGAAAATTCTCCACAGACGGGAGTGACACAGCGATAATGCAGGGGTGTCTTTCTTTTCCATGCAGCCGCTATAATGAGTTTAGCCGCCCCCAAACTAGCCCACATGATCACCTTGTCAGCTCTCGTTTGGTGTTCCAATTCGGGATCCCTGATACCTAATAACGCCCCCCTCTATAGTCGTCGGGGTGTGGCAGGATTTCCTCCCAGAATTGCCAGATGCCAGGGCAGTCCCACCAGATGTGGCGGGAGTCACCCTGAAGACCACAGCCCCGCCATCAGAGATCGGAGGTGTCAGGAAAAATGCGCTTGAGTTTAGTGAGGTAGAGGTACCAGTCTAGAAGTGTCTTGTAGTGGGCCTCCCGCAAGGCTACCGAGTGGTTGTGGCTAGAGATGTCCCCCCATACATGTTTCCATTCTTCCCTTGTAATATCATTTCCTAGCACTTGTTCCCAGAAGTGCATATAGCGTGCTCAGGGAGCCTGTATTGTACTTAATAGCGTATATTGCGGAAATACCCCCTTTCATGTTGCCTGCTTGTAACACCAATCGCTCCATGGCCGTGAGTTCCCTGGTGGCTGCCTCCCATACAAGAGGTTGTGTAGCCCAGTGCTTACGCTGGAGCTAATGGTCCTACTAGCCATGCGGAACGTGAAACTCCCTTTTACAGCTTTCAAATGACCGTACATCGAAGTTGTGAAAGAGGTCCAATAGTTTTAAACACTCCCCCCTCTCTCCATCAATCAAAAGGCCCTTCATGTAGTGCCGGTGGGACAGCCGGATTGAAGTGAATTGGGGTGAACGGGGAGGGAAAAGTGGTCCATTCCTCTCTTCGTGTAGTGTGATCCCAGACTGTAAGTGTGGTGCGTGTAGGAGTGCTCAGATAAGCGTTTGCTTAGCTGAAATAGAATGACCCACAATCGCCTGTCCCATGTAGAGCACTAAGTGTCCGTCAGGCAGTGCTAACAATATAGCACTGAGGTCAGTGAATGTCACAGCTTGTAACCCTGGGGGCGCATATATTGACATAAAGGTGATAGTTCGGCCCTCCCAGGTGCCCGTGATCCCAGCATACCTCCCTCGATCATCTGTATTGGTGGATGTGACAGATAAGGGAAATGATTGATTTTTACATTATACCCGCCCCTCTTGAGCCAGAAGTAAAGCCTGTATGTGCCACCATTGTGTATCCCCATCTGTGCATTGCCCTGCACACATTGCCTATAAGGCAATGTGTGCCCCGTAGAGCTTCCATCTCCGCAGCCCTTCGATCCTTACACTGGCTACCTCTCCACAAGAGAATTTTATTCAAGATTCTAATCGTCGCCTTCAGAGCTTTCAATAAATCCGGTCCAAAATACCTCCACAGACGTTTTCCCCACTACACCCCCAGGCGATCTCTCCGTTCGTCCCAGGACAACCTCATCCTGCCTGCAAAGTATAATCTGAAGACGAAGGGAGGTAAAACCTTAAGCTACCTGGCCACCAAAGCATGGAACAATCTGCCCAAACACCTCAGGCAACTAACGCAAGAAAAACCATTCAGAAAGGCTCTGAAGACTTGGATCTTCAGCCTTCCCGATGATCTCACTAAAGCAGCCATCTAATCCCTCTCTGTCCCCAGACCGGTCATCAAGGATTCTCAGCGCCAAGATGCTCCTTCCGGAGCGAACGCCGCGCTTTACAAATACCCCTACAAATACAAATACAAAAATACAAATTCCTGAAGTAATACAATGTCTGGCAAAAGTCTCCTGAGTTATTGTAACACCACAGTTCTCTTAATTTTGTCCCCAATCCGTTGACATTCCAACTCAGAACTTTGACTTCTTTGTTCATCTGTGTACCCATGTATGTGCGTGTGAAGTGTAACAAACTGCATTGTATACAAGGACTGTACCATCGAGATTACGCAAAAATTGAGAAACAATAAAAAACAATCCCTCCCAACAACCCCCCACTCTACTTCCCTGCACTCTGGGCTCGGAACTGCCCATTGATAAAAATGCAGAGTGCCTGTCGCCCAACAACAAGACTAAAAAAAGAAGAACGTGGGGGAGGCCTTAGTACCCCAACAACGCCTCCCCTCCCACCTTTATGGATTACAGGTGCATTACAAGAATAGCAAGCCAAAAATAAACAATATTATGTACTTAAGTGCACGAGTGTCCAGTACAGCATCTTCGAGTGATAGAGGGGTCACGAGCGAAGTCCAGACCATGGAATGAAAGGAAAGTCAAAATCACCCAAGGCCATCCCATCAGAGTGTACTTTCTGTTCAGTGGTCACTGGGGCTTCTTTCCGGTGATGTCCTCAAGGTGTCCAGCCAGTCAGATGCCACCTCTGGCAAGTTGAAGAATCTGGTTTTACCGTTTACCTCCACACGCAATCGAGCCGGATAGAGCATGGAATGTATTATTTATTGAGAAAAAGATGGACGTTTCGAAGAAGAATTTATTTGAAGAAGTTACAGTTTACTGCATTAAAAGAGGAAGAATGTTGGGATGAAGGAGTATTTAAGGACTTGTGTGTTCCAGTTCTAGTGTTCTGTTCTATTGTGGATTCTTTAAAAGTGCTTAAGGAGTGGCAATAAAAGATGTAATGCATAATGTTAGCCTCCGCGTCTTTATTGAAATTTTGATTCTCATTTCACTACGCTTGGAGAATCGCCATTCTGGAGTAGGACAGGTGGACGTGAGAGAAATAAGTGAAATCTTTGGTGGTGGGGTATAGTGTCCGCCAGGCGTCACAGAGGCCTAGCGTGTGCAATTTGTGTTTAACCCCTTTTGAGAAGCCATTGGGGGTGGCCGGGTGAGAGCGAGAGTTGTCCAGAGACTCTTGCCAAGTCGAATTAAAGTCCCCGAGGAGAATAACCGGGCCCTCTGCAAAGCCACTAATCGTGTCCAGTATGGTAGATAGGAATAACGTCTGTCCCGAATTGGGCGCATAGAGGGAGATAAATGTACACAGTCTTCCCCGAAGCCTCCCCTTTACCATCAGGACTCTGCCCTCCTGGTCAATCTTGAGAGCCTCCTGCTGGAATTGGGCTGTGTTACGAAATAGCAGGGCCACTCCATTGTGTTTGATGCAAGCCGAGGACCTGAAAATTAACGGATATGCTTTATGGCATAACCGGGCTTCCTCGTTTTTTTTAAGATGTGTTTCTTCGAGTGCCACCACGTCAAACTGGTAATCATTAAGGTATTTCCATATTTTTTGGCGCCTTTGGGGCGAGTTCAAGCCTTTAACGTTCCATGACGCTAGGAACCCATTTAAACGGATCAATTTCTCACCCCCCTTCCCCAGAATCCCCCTCTGCAATCATACCTCCTCCACTGTAATGTCTCTTTCCAGAATGGCAAGACCACTAAAAGTGACCCCCGTGATAGGCGATGTCCCCGCCCAAGGAAAAAATTGTGCCCCCCAGTACCACCACCAAAGCCCATACCCCCAAACCCTCTCCTCAACAACCCCAAGAACACTCCAGCCGAGACGCCAACGGGTTCTCGGCTGAAAACTCCCATAATGAGAACAAGGTGATATTGGGAGGTACGGACAAGGCCCGCACCCCCCGGCTGCCATGCAATAGGAACTGAAAGAACCATGGATAACATCAAGAGGAGCCGAAGACAGCAAGGAAAAGTAACCCAATGTCCCTGAGTGAAACCTGGATACATCTGGTAACGCTGGGACATAACAGAAAGCGGAGCAGTGATGCAGTCTATCTGGAGAGCCCCCGAAGCACCAAGTCGCCTGCAACCGCTCCCCTCAGGGAAGTGTCACTTACCAGTCTGCCTGTTTTTGGTGACAGTTTGCCAGGATCGAGTCTTTCTCCGGGGCCGGTTCAAGGCAGTTGAGGGACCCGCTGAGTCGTCATTCAATAGCACTGGTAGGCCCGAAATCCATAGAGCATCCTGCAGATCAGTTACATGCTGTGGCTTGTTTTTGTACTCGAAGGCGAGTCCAAACGGGAATGTCCAGCGGTATCGTATCCCATCGTCCCGTAGTTTGGTAGTGATAGGACGTAGCGACTGCCTGCGCACCAGAGTGGAGGATGCCAAGTCCTGGTAGAGAGTACACTTGTAACCCTGAAATGAAGACTCGTTCTTCTTCCTTGCTGCGCTTAGGATAGCCTCTTTGGTTTTAAAGGACTGCAGCTTTACCAGAACGTCCCGTGACCGTCGCCGCTCCCCGTCGTCAAAGGCCCAACCCTGTGAACGTGTTTAATGTTCAACTTCAGTTGTCGAGGTGCCAGGATTTCAGAGAAAAGGCCCACCACAAACGCCTCGAGATCTGGCCCCTCCGCATCTTCTTCAAGATCTCGGATGCGTATATTCTCCCTCCGTGCCCTATTTCCAAGTCTTCCATCTTCAGGGTCACCTGTTGCAGCTGAGCCTGGAGGTTCAGTTGGGCGTCCTGCGATTTGGTAGAGCGAGCCTCGAGATTCTACGCCAACTCCTCCATTTCTAACTCTGGAACCCACAGCGTGCACATCGTGTCGGAACGCCGCCATTTTCTCAGTAAGGTCGGCCTTAAGTTGGTACATTGAAGCTTGCAGGTCTTGCTTTATTTCCTGACATAGTTCTGCTTTGAAGTCCCAAAGGGAATTCACTATGTCATCTCTGGTGAGTGACTCGCCTATGCCTGATACGTAACTGTTGAGGGAGCAGCTGCGATGTACTGGGAGACTTTATTTGGTCAATTAATCAAAAGATACTAGCTAGGAATGGGGTTGGCATGAGATTTATATTATAAAGATCATAGTGACTCAGTATTGTTTTGTCAATTGGTGGTGGCACCTGTTGGGTGTCTTTTGAAAGCCCTCACCCACCAACCTAGTTGGTGGCATGCTTCATCATCGGGCCCACCCAGTGACACCTAGCGTGTCCCGGGTGTGCTACGACGCCTGATTACAGCGGAGCAGGTATGTCACTGTGTGTGCGGTGAAGGGTGATAAGTAGTGAGTTTAAAACGGCTTGGCGGGGGTCCCAGTACCCAGAGGGTAAATACACTTTATTAAATGGGCCTCCGTCAGCGGTTAAAAATAAGGCTGTGGGACGTTAGAGGCGAGTTACGACCTCCCACGTCCTTAGGTGTGTCAACATGTTTCAGCCAGTGCCTTATCAATATGCTGGCTTTCTTCAGGACAGATAAAAAAGGTGTATGTAATTAAAACTAGTGGGTGTGTAGTGTAGGCTATGTGTCTACACGCCCTAAAGTGTATCTAACTGTGAGAGGGGGATTCCCTTCTCAAGATCACGCTAGTTTTAGGTTGTTTTTGCTTCAAGGTTATTGAAGTGGCAAGGGGTTGGCCAGGATTTCTGGCCAGCGCCGGCTTTTGACCTGTTGTGCCTCCTTCGCAGAACCGGTGATTTAATGTTCAACTTCAGTTGTCGAGGTGCCAGGATTTCAGAGAAAAGGCCCACCACAAACGCTCGAGATCTGGCCCCTCCGCATCTTCTTCAAGATCTCGGATGCGTATATTCTCCCTCCGTGCCCTATTTCCAAGTCTTCCATCTTCAGGGTCACCTGTTGCAGCTGACCCTGGAGGTTCAGTTGGGCGTCCTGCGATTTGGTAGAGCGAGCCTCGAGATTCTACGCCAACTCCTCCATTTCTAACTCTGGAACCCACAGCGTGCACATCGTGTCGGAACGCCGCCATTTTCTCAGTAAGGTCGGCCTTAAGTTGGTACATTGAAGCTTGCAGGTCTTGCTTTATTTCCTGACATAGTTCTGCTTTGAAGTCCCAAAGGGAATTCACTATGTCATCTCTGGTGAGTGACTCGCCTATGCCTGATACGTAACTGTTGAGGAGCAGCTGCGATGTACTGGGAGACTTTATTTGGTGCCTTTGGTGGCATAAGAGCAGGGCAAGGCATGAGGCCGGGGTGAGCGTCAGGGGCCACACCGTGAGTCGACTCCTATATCCAGGTTACGCGCTCTCTGTGGTCACAGACGTGGAGTAGGGGTTGCAATCTGTAGCCAGAACCCAATGGCCATCTTGAGGTTAGAAAACTGTTGAAGGAGGATAGACAAGTGTTTGCAGCTCCCGGGTGTCATTATGGGCAGCAGGAAGGATAATGAAAGGAAAAGGAGCATGTTGTCCTTCAACCTCTCTGCTGGCACTGTTGTCGGGACTAGGCCTTGTCTAGGAGGTCATCATAGTGCTGGCGCCATGTTAGGGTCAGGCAGGCTTCACTGAATGGGACACTCTGTGCAGACTGCCGGTGATAAAGTTGAAAAGGAAAAGAAACGGGCCCGTTTTGAGCGATCCTCCACTGCCTGTCTTCTATCTCAGCCGGGGCTCCCGCTTCTCACTAAGACATCTTCCTCTGGGGCTCCGGCGTTTCTCGTGGATCTCACCACGTGGTATCGTAGGCCGCGCTCTCCTCAGCTGGGCGGGCCGCGGCCTGACTGGGGCAATGGTGCACCTCTCCGTTCCCGGTGCCCTGGTACCCCGTGCAAGGAGGGCACACCACTATAGGAGCCGCACCACTGGCAAACTTTCTCGGGTCCGCTCCGGCCCTGATAAGCATTCCTCTATTCCACCATTTTGAGGGGCCGACTGGTTCTCCCGGCTCATCGCAGCAGTAGTCGGCGTAAATGCCCTGGAGCCGGGTTCGGGATCCGCTATCTCGCTCAAAGTCAGCGCGTGTAATTGCCCTCATCGCACATGTGGGTTTTTTATCTTCTTCAGTTCATAAGACAGGTCAAAGCAGCCGAGGGGGTCCGGAGCTGAAACGGTTCACGTCCGTTCAGCCATCTTGCATGGCCACGCCCCCGATCCAGGGCATTTTACTAGATCCTGGGAGGCTAATTATCTCTACTAGGCCTTCCCGGTACTGTTGGAGCTCTGGAGTAATCCAGAGCCTTTCCATTACAGGATAGGGTGTTCACCTATTTTGACTGATAATAATCTCATCCCGAGGTTGTGTCTAAGGGGAAGGAACAGGGTACTTATGGGAACACCTACTAGTTGCCTGATAAAACGATTTCAACAAGATCAAGCATAGTTGCATCCACATGGCCCCACAACTCTGCACCATACAAAGCTGACTCCCGGGCCTGCGATTGGTAAACTTGCAGGGTCTGGCTTGCTGGTCGAAACTGCAATCTATGTGCCATCTTAGAAATGCCCCCCGCAATTTGCTCTAGTTTAAACCTACACTGGGTGATGTGAGCCTGCCACCCCATGTGTTCAGTGACTGCAATACCCAAGTACGTGAAAGAATGTAGGGGCATATTATCAAGCCTGTGCGCTAAAATTATCGCCGCTTTATCGGCCGAAAACGGCCGATAAAGCGGCGATAATGGGCTTGATAATATGCTCTGTGGAATTCCAATCGAAGCCCATGTTAGTTGTCTTCACATCTAACATGTGCTTCGATTGGAATTCCATAGAGCATATTATCAAGCCCATTATCGCCGCTTTATCGGCCGTTTTCGGCCGATAAAGCGGCGATAATTTTAGCGCACAGGCTTGATAATATGCCCCGTACTCTTTTAAGGGGAAACCGTGCTAAAACTGGATTAGCCCTGGTCGAGTACCAGACTATTTACGCCACTTCCTGCTTGAAAACAACTACACTAATATACCCCATGTCTATTTGGTGTTTAAGATGGACCAAACATGTACTACATTGAGTATGATTGCTTAGCAGGTTAATGCACATTCATAAGCATGAGTCATTAACCTGCATTCCACTGGCTCGAGTTCTGACTGAAGAGTTGTCCAATAATATCTGAACTATAAGCCATTTTATAGTTGTTTCGTGTTATCGTAGCTTCTAAAATTTGCCCACGTGAGATTTGGTGTCCTTCCATCTTGCTAGTTATAATTTAAATAAATATGTGTACTGACAACACATTTCAGAACTTGGGCTCTCTGAAGAGTCTCCCAAATGTTAACACCGGGTATGCTTTTCAATGTTTGTAGAATTAACTCACGTGTAACTCACCACTCTATTGCAAATATTTGAACTACACGAATCTGGGGAACATTTTCAGCATAATATGATAAATCTAAACAATCATCTTCACTTAGGCTCTTAAATTCACTCTTACATTGGGCACAGTCCATAGACGTCCAGACAGATATGTGCCTTTGCAGCAATTCTGGCTCCCAAACTCCACTCCTCTTGTAAGCACTAAAATTACACTTCTACTCCTACTTAAAGATTGGAAATTTCTTCAAGGCCAGCTATCCTTGAATTTGTTTGAAACATTGAAATAATGTTTCACAATCATAGTTTAAATAATTAAAGTCACTGATTTTTTTGCAATTTGAGGGACCCGCCAAATGACTCAAATCAAGTGAATAAACCTGTTGCTTGAATAATATATATTTTAAAAAAAGATTCACCACCAAGGAATTAGCCAGAAAATGTAAATCGCCCCCGCTTTGAACTAAAGTGTTGATGCCACGAAGCAGCCAAAGCAAGTGAGCCAAACCAACCCTAGAGCAGCTTCCTTGTCCCTTTCATCAATGCATCATTCCATTCATTCTTTCATCCTTCAATCCACCTGCTGATATCCACTTTTTCACTTTTACATTATGTAATCCATTCATTCTTTCATCCACCATCCAAACTTTTCCCATTTCGTCCATCCTGACATCCATCCACTTTGCCACACATCTCTATCCATCCACTCTGCCATCTATCCATCTACTCTGCCACCCATCAATCTATCCACTCTGCCAACCATCCACTTTGCCATACATCAGTTTATTCATCCACTCAGCTGTCCACCTATCCATAAACTCTGTGATCCAGCCATCTTTACATTCTGCCATCCATTCACCATTCCATCAATCCACTCTGTCATCTATTCACCCATTCACAATGCCATCCATTCACTACTCTATCTGTGCATCCCAACTTCCATCTATCCAGTATCTGTGTTCCAGTATCTTTACCACAATCAACATTGTATGTAATAGTGGAACATCTTTTAGCTACAACTCCCCCTTTCATCACAGCTGTAATAAAAAGAGGAGTTTTGGTTACATAAATTGATCCCTTATCCTTTCACCAATCTGTTCTCTGAAATTTACATGAAGAAGTCATCAGTCTCCACTCCATTGCATATTCCTCCACAGTTTTATCTTGACTTTGGGACTCCATTCCAAAATGATACATTTTTAGAGTGGTACTCACTTTTGGTAAAAAGAAAAATGGTAATCTAGCTTTCGTATCCATATATCAAATGTACTCCCCTTGTCTCCTATTTAGTGTTGGAAATTTTCAAAGACTTGTTTGCCTTCTGAACAAAGACAGCATCAATAAGGAATTCTTATTTTCTACAATTAAGTATAGTAAATCCTAGAATAATTATCAATCACTTTGTTCAATGTACTCAATTTCATAATGGGCTCCTGAAAAATTTGGTGCTATTAACTTTGCACAACACCACAGATAAACACAACAAACCACAAAACACTCCTGCTCAACAATACCTGTCAAACACTAGTGTCCAATATGATATCCAATGACATTTCCAATTAACTTACACTGTTATCTGTTCTGACACCTTGACACCTGATTATCATACTTATACGGCAGTGTAGGTTGATGACTACTTAACACAATCTATGTTTCTACACTAGGTCATACAACAGTTCTAATCTTCTAACATACAATTATGTACTACAGTGTCACTGCATATTGTTCCCAATAGGAACTTTTTTTAAGGTTGAGCCTAGCGCAGCGCTCATGCGCTGCTTTAGGAGAGGGCCTCTTGGAATCATTCCAGACTTTCAGAAAACTCGTGCATGTGGCTTTAGATTTTCCACATATTGTATTGGCCTTTGGGTATGGCTTTAAAAAATGAAAGCGCGCAATTGGCTGAAGGCAGGTGCGTGCCCCACCTTTTTCAGTAAATGTTTACTCCCACGGCCTCCAGCTTGTTTTCTAGTTTGCATCTCCCTCTTTTGCAACTCCTCCCTCCTTCTCTAGTTCTTGCATCTTGCTCCATTGTGTCTCGTTTTTCTTTCACCAATGGCCACACCACCTATTACTGCCTGGCCTCCAAAGTCACATCTTGTTACCACGTATGCCATGTTCGAGTTCATGGACTTCCATCTCACAATCGATATTATCAGGTGTGTTAGTGACAGTGCAACTGGATACGCTGACTTTACCCAGGGATACAAGTCCCATAATTTATTAGGGTAATTTATTTATAAAGTGTTTTTATGAAGTGTTTTTATAAAGCGCAAACAATACAGACTGCTGTACAAACAGGAAGTCAAGCTGCCCGACACTAAGCTTGGAAGTTAAGTAGTAAATAATGAATGCACAGCACTGAAAATGTTTTCCCTATGACGTGCAGTAATCTTGCAACATTTCCTTCACCCCTATTTCCTATATGGCCTTTCTTGACCATTGCCTTATTTCTCCTTACATTCTGTCCTAACACCTCCACCACCCCGCCCCCACCTTTTATTTTCTCAGGTCCACCCTCCTGGCTATCGCTAAAATACTTAATTTTTTTGTGCCTTGTTCGTCCCGCTGTTGTAAGAGTGCCCCCCACCTAAGTACCTGTTATCTATCAACACGTTACCCCACCCCCTCCTTTCACACACCTGAACAAAAGGGCACACACGGGTGTTTGGAGAAAGATAAGGAAGGTATTTTAAATGGTTAACTCGGAAAGCCAGGTGTCCTTGGGCACAGTCCTACTGATCGGAAGGGGGTCTGGAATTCCAGAATGAATGAGGAATGGTGGTCGAATCCCAAGGCGCGCATCTGGTAAACACTGGGAATGTTTACTGGCGGCATCTGTTAAGTTATTTAAAACACTGATTTGAAAGGTTTTATATGAAACCATGAGGGGAAAAATGTCACGTTATTTTCTTGGGCAGTAAAAAAAAATATGTATTCCTCAGTTAATTAAAACTCACAACGTAAAAACATAACCATTACGTTTAAAAATTACATAAAATCCACCCTTGTCTCAATTTCTGCAGTAAATTATAAGTTTCTTGGGCAGTAGTTTCGACAGTTAAATATATTTTTACACAGTTATACATGAAGTGTTTTGTTTTGTAGACTGTTTACACTTGCAGAAGAGTTTTCAGAAGTTATTAAATGAAATGACTTAACAGTGTTTATATTTCCCCATTACTAATTGCTCTGACTCGAAAAAATAAACAAAAACCTCTTCCGCAAGCTACAGAACATCCAGAACGCCGCAGCAAGACTGGTCCTCAACCTGCCAAAACACTGCCACATCTCCCAGCACCTGTGCACACTCCACTGGCTCCCCGTCGAGGCGAGAATCACCTTTAAGATGCTCACCCACGCACACAAGGCCCTCCACGGCACCGGACCAGCATACCTAAACAGCCGGCTCAAATTCCACGCACCCCAAAGGACCCTACGATCAGCCCAGCTCTCCTACGCCGAGGTCCCCTGCACCAGAAAGACCAGATCGGGAGGCCGCTCCTTCTCCTTCCTCGCGGCCAAAGCATGGAACGCCCTTCCGCTCCACCTCAGACAGACAACATCGCTCCCCATCTTCGCAAGAAACCTCAAAACCTGGCTCTTCGACATACCCCCTCCTTGATGGAATGGAACCTGCACCCCCCCTTCCCCCCCCACCCCTAGCGCCTTGAGACCCTTACGGGTGAGTAGTTGCGCTTTAACAAACTCCTGATTGATTGACTACCCCACAGTGACTGTTGCCTGCTTAGCTCGGATTGTGACTTTTCTCGCCTGAACAACCCACCTGCATCTGCCTCTCTTCTAGAGCCTGCTGCCTGTGTAACTCTCAAGCCCGTAGCTTAGGATGCCTTTACGCTCAGAGCCTACTGCCTGCGGGACCCTCACTCCCAGAAACTGCTTGCTGCCTGCGGAGCCCTCTCACCCTCACACCCTGTATTTTGCACTTGCCCAAGCTCACATGTGCTTATGTTGCTCTCCCGCCCCAAAGAGGAGACCTATTGGCTATGACCATGCTTGTTTTCTCTCCAAATAACTTTTGCCTTCAAAGAGTCTTTCTTTGCAGCCTGAAGCCAACTGAGTAACAAAAGAGCTACAGCGAAGGGTCGAACAAGTCTTACACAGGGAATGACGCAGAAGGGAGTATAAGGAGGATCGATCTCCAGTTCTGGAGTTCCTAGAGTGAGAGGAAGACAAAGCAACAGAAGAGTTCCTGTAGAAATGGATCCTAGAGACGCTAAAACCAATAGGCCGGACCCCTCTTCAGGATTTAAAGGGCTTACATGACAATGGTAAATGTCCCATTCACCCCACTACCAGAGCACCACGGCAAGCTTTGATAGATATCTAACTAACTATAGAGACATGGACTACATTTTACAAAGTGCAAGACTTCTCTTTTGAATGGTCACATGATTAGAATTGTCCTAGTCTACACACAATTATTGTAAAAGCTCTGAAAATCATTCGAACAAAACTGAGAACCTTGGATCTGAAATCTATGTTGCTGTATCCTGACAAGTTGCAGGTGGTCCATAAAAGCAAATGCTACTTCTTTACAGATCCTGATAGGATATGGAAGTGGCCAGAGCTAGGAGACAAGAAGGCCTAATGTAATTTTAAAACTTTCAATGACACAGGGGAATGTTTCAGACACCAGAACAAGAGCAAGGGACCTAGAACAATGGTGAGAATAGTAGAATAAATGTGGATAACAATGGAACATTCAGTAGCAGTCACACACGTTGAGGACACAACCGATTACCCAAATACAAAGGACAAGATGAACAAGACATCAAACAATACCTGAAATCTGAGCTGTGCACAGCAAAAGAAATTAAGGGGCAGATGTATCAAGATTCCGTTTTGCGAATTCTAAATAGCGATTTTTTGCGAATCGCTATTTAGAATTCGCAAAATGGAATGTATGTACAAAATCGCTATTTTTCAGTGATTCCTTATTATTCTTTATTTGCGAATTCGCATTTTGCGAATTCGCAAATAAAGAATAATTTCCAATGCATTCCTATGGGCCAGGAGGCCCATAGGAATGATAGTGCAATAATTCTCAAATTGCGAATTCACAATTTGCTAATCGCAATTTGAGAATTATTTCAAGGGTGCAGGGGTGTCTCAAAGACACCCTGCTGCACCCCTGAAATTTACATGTGTGTGCATGTGGCACACATACATGCCCTATGGGCATGTATGTGTGTGACATGCCATCCTCACAAATGCCAAATAGGGCATTTTTAAAAGAAATCGCAAATTACCACCAACTACAAGTTGGTGGTAATTTGCGATTTCTTAACACAAATTCGCAATTTCAAAAATGTTACATACATATCATTTAAGGAATCGCAAAAATTGCGATTCCTTAAATGCTATGGCAAAATAAGGAATCGCAATTTTTTGCGATTCCTTAAATTGCGATATTTTAATACATACCAAAAAATGCTAAAAGGCCGTTTGCGAGTCGCAAAGGCCTTGATACATTTGGCACTAAGACTGGAAAGAAAGTCATGGGTCAGAGAAAATGACTGCTAATGGACAAAATCTGTGTAAGTGAGGCAGAAACTTGGGTATACCTAACAAAGAAGGTGAGGAGCAGCCACCTATTACTTAAAGTAGTTATCCTGGGCAATGCAGTGGGCAATAGTGGCTTCCTGAATTAGGGTTACAGGTAGTTTCCATTGATCACATGGAAAAGTGGGGGAGGAGGATAGGTAAATGTTTATCAAGGTTGTGTGTTGCATTGTTACTTTGACTTTGAGAGCACCAAAAAGAAGGTCACCAGAGAACTACGGGGGAGGAGGGGAGGAACCCATACATGTGGTAGACATTAGTCAATACAATATGAATCCAAAAAATGCATAAAACGTATGGAAGAGAGACTAGCTTATGATGTGTCAGAAAGATGACACAAAGGCGGTCGTGCTCTAGACCGCAGTGCAGCACAGACTAAGGCTCCTAAAGATGAGAAGATAGATGATGCCGAGAAATACCGCTAGCTAATTCCTCTTTCAGTAGATAATATCAGGCAACACCAGACTTTATATCTATTATGGGGGTTTGAAATAAATACGATACAACGTATTGAAAAATGCAGCAGCATATTTATTCTATCAGCACCTATATCGGCTTGACGGTGCTTCGGGCTCTTGTGAGCAGAGCCTACCCCTCATCAGACCTACTGCATATCAAAGTGTCTCAACGCGGAGAAACGTATTTGAGCACTCACCTGCACAGGGCACGCGATCCTGGCGGACCTGACCAACCCAGCAGTGGCTGCAGCTTGAGAGACCCGGTCATGGCTCCTAAAACGGCTGGGGCTTAAAACGAAACCAGTGGCAACTCCTGCATCGATGTCGGCGGCCGCCAAAGCCAGAGCGGCGAAGTTGGCCAAATCTGAAGATATCCTCAGTACTGGCTCAGGGCCTGTGAAAGCTCCCCTGCCGGAATCCTCAAGCCAGAAGAAAAAGGGCGCTGTCTCCCGTGTCATCGGCCCTACTGTAGCGGATCTATTCCGAGAGGCAGGGAAACCAGTTCCTGTTCCGGGGCACCGCCAGCAGAGTGAGCCAGTTCCCGCAGTCACCACACAACATGAGAAAGTGCCGGGAGTTCAGCGGCAGCGTGAGCAAGCGCCGGCAGTGGTGGAAACACAGAAAGAAGCTGCTTTTGTCGGGGAACATGATGCAGGTACACCAGGGCAATATCGGGAGGAGGCTGGTGCCGAGGGCAATTTACAGATGGCCCCAGAGGTGGGAACAGACAATATTACGGAAACGCCTAAAACTAACAGTAAAATAAACATGACAACAGAAAATCAAGACACCAATATCGGTGTAGATGTGCCGACTGCTGAGAATGTAATAACAATCACAGCCTGCCCTACTGAGAGCTTGAGCTTGAGCTTTTCTGGGGACTCGGTGCAAGAACCGGGGGCAGCAAGCAAGGAGCCTCAAACTTTTATTGGTAGAGGAAGGTTTGACAAACATAGTGGATCTTGAGGCAGAAAAAGATCCAAGTGATTTTTTTTCATTTTCCGAAAGGGGAGAGTGGTCGGATGATGAAGATGATATCTCCGCTACTACTGATGAAAGCCCCAGCGAGCAGTCAGATGCCCCAAATTCCAAAGCTAAGACTGTTCTAAGAAAAAGAGCCAAAAGACAGGGCTCGAAAGATTTAATATGGGACCATTCAATTAACCCGTTCAACACTCCGCTTGAAACTCTCTCGAATGATCAATCGCATATATCAGCCTCAGCAGTAGGTACTATTTTACAGGCAATCGCGACACATCGAGAAGAAACACGGCAGGATGCACGTAAAAACCAAGCCGCCATGCGTAAAATGCAGGGGGTAGT
The DNA here is from genome assembly GCF_964263255.1 of Lissotriton vulgaris. NCBI lineage: Eukaryota > Metazoa > Chordata > Amphibia > Caudata > Salamandridae > Lissotriton > Lissotriton vulgaris. The sequence continues at coordinate 1,825,065,929 of NC_141687.1, read as the reverse complement.
GCGCAAACTGGCCAAAACCTGTAGCTCTTTTGGAGATAGGCTTACAGAAGTAGAATCCCGAATTATAACTAATGAAACAGAATTAGCTACCCATCCGGGCCACGTAGATTCCCATGAAGAGCAACTAACGGATATTAAATGGAAGCTGGAAGAATTTGAGAATCGGCAGCGAAGGAACAATTTACGAGTTTTAGGGGTTCCGGAAGGAGAGGAAGGGGGGACGCCCGATTGTTTGTCATTGATCTTTTGCGTGACACTCTTCCTGAATTAACTGGCTGGAACTGGGCAGCTGAGATCCAGAGAGCCCATCGAGTACTTCTCACGATGAAACATCCACAGAAACCCGGGGGGTACCCTCGAGCCATTTTGGTTTATTTTGGAAACTTTTTGCTACGCCAATTAGTGTTTGAGAAGGCCCGACCTGAGTCTAAAAGAATCAGGAATGAGGTGTCATATTTTGTCCGCCCGGATTTCTGCCACACTACAGTGGAAAGACGTTGGAGGCTCCGCCAACTTATCAAGCCATTTCAGGATATAAAGGCCCAAGCGTACCTCAACAATCCTGCTCGACTAAAAGTGATTTGGGAAGGACAATCCAAGTTTTTTACTTCGGAAATAAAAGCCAAAGAATTTCTAGATGAAATATCAGCCAAGCGTTAGCAATAGAAAACTTTCAGGATTTAATTAAGCTATTGCTATTTAGACTAGGCTGTAGGCAACATATGCAAAATACCGGACAGATTTACTAAAAACTGTTGGGGTATGGTAGATGCATGCAGAATATTGTATACTGATTGGGTGGTGGATTATAAATGGGACATTGAAGTTCTAAATGGAATATAGAAGGCTGGATTAGTTAGCGATTTTTTTTTTTTTGATAAATATGTAGCTCGGCATTTATTTGAACTACTATGACACGATAAAGGAGCCTGAGTCGCACGCTGCATGTTCATCACCACGGACTCTCACAGAGTCTGTTGTCTCACTTGGGTGGGAAGGGCAGAAGGGGGGAGGGATGGAGGGGTGGTTTTGAGGGAGGGAGGTGGAAGGAAAAATCTAAAAAATGTCAGCATCACTATTAAATTCCCAGATATATGTTTTAAGTCAGCAGTAAGGATATTTCTAAACTTATGGAATTTAACAGAAAACCATACTCAGATCAGTGTAAAAAAACTATTTGAAATGCTAGAGGATTATATAGAATATCTTCCAAAACTGTAATGGGGAAGCTAACAATATGCTCATGGAATATAGCTGGTCTAAATGATAAAACTAAGCGGGCTCGCTTGAGTGAGATTATTAGGCAAGGCTCTTTTGACATAATCTGTCTACAAGAAACCCATCTTCCTTGGGATAAAAGAGATCTCTTAAAACTGTTTGGTTATAATCTATGCGTTTGTACATCTCAAACATCTAATACCCGTGGTGTAGCGATTATTACCAAAGTATATTTAGGCGAACCTATACGAAAGCTAGGAGATTCTGAAGGAAGATGGGTTATAGCAACACTATCTTCAGGTTTAACCGTTTGTTCAATCTATGCCTCGAATTATGACGATCCAGCAACTATCGAAAAACTAGAGATAGAGCTTGCATCGTGGCCTAAAACACTTATAGTATGTGGTGATATGAATATTTCATTAGGGCCAGGCTGCCAAAGCTTTGGGCAAAATAACTATGTTGGTCGAAAACCTAAGGGATATAGAGCCATTAATCAGCTGATACATAGTCATGATCTGACGGATATATGGGACGTAAAGAAACATAACGATCCTGGCTACACATACTTCTCATATCCACATAACAAATATGTGAGATTAGACTACTTTTTAGCAACACGGGATCTGACAAGTAAAGCTGAGATTAAAAAACTCCCAAAGATCCTATCAGATCACAACCCACTAATTTTAACACTAAATATATCCAACTTTGTCAGACCAGCTACTAAATGGACTTTTGATAGGAAACTCCTGGTTAATTTAGAATATGTAAGCTTTATTCAAAAATGGGTAGGAGATTTTTTTGACATGAATCAGTATAGCGTTTCTAGATGGGTTGTATGGGATTGTTTTAAGGCAGCACTCAGAGGCGAAACTATAAGTTACGTTTCTCGTATTAAGAAAGTGCGAGAAGCTAAAAACTTACAGTTAACCCGTGATCTAATTCAAGCTGAAGAAGAACATGTTTTAACGATATCCCAAGGTATAGACGGAAAACATATTCTACATCGGATAATTATTCTCAAAACTGAAATGAATAACTGGTTAACTAAGCGCTCTGCTGAGACATTTCAAGCACATCAAAACAATCTATATGAAAACGGGGAGAGAGTGGGGAAACAATTGGCACTACGTACTCGCCAAAAAACCTCTTACAACGCAATACCCTGTATAAATATAAACAATACTCAATATACTGATCCTCATGAAATAATAGAAGGGTTCCGGCAGTATTATCAAGATCTATAACCCACAATTGGACACGAAACAATTAATGCAGTAAATCAATTTATTGGAGACACAGACTCAATAAATATTCTTGACAATTTATCTAACCATGACCTTGAGAACCAGATTACTATCACTGAGCTTCAACTAGCACTGGCAGGTCTTGCTTCTGGAAAGGCAGCTTGTCCCGATAAAATTCCTTTGGAATTATATAAGATCTTAGGACCAATTATACTGCCTTTTTTATTAGATCTTTTTACAGGCATACAAATAACGGGTACAACTCCAGACTCGTGGAAAGAGACAGACATAATAATATTTCACACAAAAAAAAGCCTGTCGAGAATCCATCTTCGTACCGACCTATCTCTCTGATCAACTCAGATTCCAAACTTTATGCAAAAATTCTGGCTAACCGTCTCGGGGGGGGTGATTGAACATCTGGTCTCCCCCTGGCAACACGGCTTCATTCCTGGCAAGGGTACAATTGATCACATCCACAGAGCCATTGCACTATTTGATTTCGTGTCTGCAGGGGGGTGCCAAATGTCAATGATCCTCCTCGATGCCGAAAAGGCTTTTGACCGAGTATCATGGGAGTTTTTGTGGACTATTCTACGCTTAAAGAATTTCTGAGCTAATTTTATTAGATCTATTCAAGCTATGTACTACGAACCCAGAGCTAGGCTTCAGATTATGGGAAAGGAATCAAAGGTAATAAAGGTGTCTAGGGGAACAAGACAGGGATGTCCATGTTCACCCCTTCTTTTCGCTCTATACATTGACCCTTTAATCAGTAAACTACTTCATAATACAGTTATTAAACTTATTTCTATAGGTAACTTTGACACAAAAGTTTTAGCCTATGCCGATGATGTGGCAATTGTAACACCTGATCCCGCGGAGGCGATTCAACAAATTGAAATAATTACTCAACAATTTGGTTCATTTTCAGGCTATTCACTTAATAAAGCCAAAACAATCATTATCTGTACCGAAAATACAAATTACAATGACTCTAGGAGAGTAGATAGTGCTACATATCTAGGGAAATGTTTAACACCGAAAGTTGAAAGGATTAATAATTTGAATTTTGATCCGCTAATTAAAACGTTGGAAAAAGATCTTAAAAGAGTTGATAGTTTACGTTTATCAATTATCGGCAGGAGTAATTTTGTAAAAATGAATATTTTTCCTAAACTTTTATATTTGTTTCGTGCAATACCATTAATAGTAGAGGATACCACACTCAAAACTATAGATTCACTAATCTCATCTTTTATGTGGCAATACGGGAAAATTAGGAGGTCTATCAAATATCTATCATTACCCCAGCATAGAGGCGGTTTAACCCTTCCTAATATATTACTATACCACTGGGCGGTCTTTCTTCAACAAATAGCTCCCATGCTCTTTACAAAAGCGACAGAGTCTAATATAATATCACCAGTAATACCCTCTATATATGAATTGCTATTAGGGAACAAGCACCAAGGTCTCTTATTAAAACAGATAGAACCAAGTTATTTAAAAAAATTAAAATTTAAAATAATTGCTAGCTCTAGGAAAGTTTGGCTAAAAATATCGAAATTTTTATCAATCCCGAAACATAATAAATATATTCCACTTTGGGACTCCTTTCTTCTTCCCCGTTTAGTAAATGATGATATGGCCAAAAAATGGATTAAAGCAGGTATAAGAACGGTTTTGGATCTAGGTGAAAATATGGTAGATTTTCAATTCTCTTATCTACAGAAGAGATATAATATTTCCAACAGCCACCAATTTAAATTTCATCAAATAGAAGCAATCATGAATGCTAAAATCCCTGAGATTTCACATGAAACAATTCCTATCCTAGATATTCTGACAATTAAAAGCGTAAAAATAGGGAAAATATATGATTTACTTCTAGAAAAAATAAATGATGATATAGAACATACTGAAACATCATGGGCTACTAGGCTTAACGATCCAAATGTAGATATTGATTATAGTTTGTTATTATTATCTAAGATAATTATGTCTTCAAATTTAAAAGCTCAGTCATATAAAACGATTTTCAATTTATATTTTACCCCAGCAAAACTATTTAAATGGGGTAAAAGAATGGATGATCTTTGTCCAAGATGTGCACAGGGACCTGCGGATCTAATTCATATGTTTTACGGATGTCGGGTGTTAACCCCACTTAAAAATGATTTGAATAAATTCTGGGAAGAATTATTTGGACATCTGATCCCGGTATCAGCTATGCTATATATGTTGGGCTATGATAACTCACTTGGACTGAATAGAACCCAGGAATCATGTTTATGTATTGGGGTAACTGTTTATAAGATTTTATTAGCAGCTAGCTGGAAGGATGCAGATTCCCCTGCCTTCCAAATGTGGCTGGCAAGGTTTCTGGCTATATATAATCACGAAACAGCAATATATTCATCTAAAGAGACGCGATCTCGAATGCGGGGCCAAAAAATTTGGGAACCAGTTGAGAGATGGATGCATGGGGCTAAGGATCAAACCGCTTGATTATGAGCTATATTGTTTAGTATTAAACATATCTAATTTAGCAAAATAAGCAGGTAAAAACTATTATTTTTAAGCAGTATTTTACGCCTTTTGTTGATTCCTCTAAGCTTCTAGTACTCTATTTTCCCGTCTCTGGAACCTATACTCATTTTCTGTACTGTATATATTTTAAGCTGCTTATATGGATGATAATGTTATAGTATTTATGACTGTGAATATGTGATGCTGTTCAATAAATACATTTAAAAAAAAAAAGAAAGATGACACAAGGCAATTTATTGGCATGGAACTTGAACAAGCTATGAAACTAAATCAAGAGGCAAATAATCACACATATTTTAAAAGGCCTGGCCATTGACCTGTTCCTCTTGCAAGAAATACTACTTATTGTGGGTAATCTGCTACTTTCTGGGGAGACAGAAATATAGATATTGAGCACATAGTTGATTTAATGAACTTCTGGCCGATTTGAAATTACTAAACTCTGGATTGACCCTTAAGGCACATATGTAGGACTTAATGGGCTCTGTGGCAAACCGTGATAGACAGTATTTCGCATTTATGCACCTGCTAGGTAATGGAGGAACACTAAAGGAAATCTTGGAGAATTGCTCCTTGATGAAACAGCAGAGGCAGATATTGTAGGGGGCGGTTTTAATGGTATCATACACATACCTAAGGACAGAAACTTCATAGTACAGGAGGGCACAAGTAGCCCAACTTAACAGACACAGTTTACAACAGCCCTGTTCATCACAGATATATGGCACACTAAACATTGCATGGACAAAGAGTGCTCCTTCTCAGTGAATCATGGTTCTTCTTCAGTTCTTATGTCTTTGTCCCAACATCCAAGGACTATTTGGTAAATGACACTGAATATCAGGCCAGAGGCACTTCAGACCACTCTCCCCTTTAACTGACCTGGATAAGAGAACCAGATAAAGCATGTCACGAGGTAATATTTTCTTGATAACGAAGTTGACCTGCAATGCCCTGTTACTTGAGTCTCCGAACTTCCTTCTTGACAGGCTGCAGCGGATTCAGTCTACAGCAGCAAAATTAGTGCTTGGCTGGTCCAGAAGGTTCTCTTCTTTCTTGGCCTTGGCCGAGTTGCATTGGCTCCCACTGAGACAGAGAGTTCAGTTCAAGTCTCTCTGTCTAGTGTTTAAAGCCCTGCATGGGCGGGGCCTGTCTCCTTCCAAAGAAAATTTGAATGGTATGTCCCTACTAGAACTTTGCACTCTTCAGGGGCGAAGCTAGTAAAGATACCTAGATTTAGGAAGGTGAGAGCAGGTGGCAGATCCTTCGGGGTCTCAGCCGTGAAGCTTTGGAATGCTCTGCCTCTGGAACTTAGACAAGTCAGTGACCTTCTCCCTTCTACGAGAAGACTTAGAACATGGTTGTTTCCGAAGATTTAGGCGGTTCTCTGCAGTGCGGCCCAATACTGTGGTGACTCTGAAATTGTTAGCACCAGGATGCCTGCAAGGTGATTGTGCACTTTAGAAATTTAATAAATAAATAAATACAGCTTTGAGGAGACAAGCGCAAGCATTAATCACGCCAAAAAAAGAGCAGGGCTCAAGAAGATCCTGAAACTACAGGGAAAAGTGTTGGAATTGGAGAAGTCCATGGGAGACATCTGTACAATTGAAGAGAAAAAGCAAATAACACTGGCACATAATGGACACAATGAAGAAGCAAGGGAGGTGTCTAAACTGCTTTACATTAGTGTCCACAGGAGGTTAATCAAAGTAGGCAATAAAGCAGGATGTATGTTGTTATGGTTCAAATATAGGTGAGAAATATGTAAAGGAATCTGCACCACGCACGCTGGAGAGAGTCAACCAGTCTCTATAAACGGAGAAATCACACAGACATCAGCAAATTACTGTTAAGAACTGTATACAGCCCAGAAGCATAAAACAGTGGACAAGGTGAAGCCCTTTTAGAGAACTGGGATCTGCCTCGGCTGACTACTGACAAAATGTCACTTCTAAAAGACATTAGATTAGAAGAAATCACATAGATGATCACTCAGCTCCAGAGTAGAAAGACCTCTGGTCTAAATGGTCTACTAATGGAGCTGTTAAGGGTCTGGCGTGCATTTGTGAGCCCACTCCTTTTAGGCCTATACAAGGAGGCTAAGAAAGAGGAGGAACTGTCTCCAGATCTCTGTCATGCCACCAAAGTGGTAGTAAGCACAAGGAGATTATGGACGGAGTGCTGAAACTTTTCAGACACTCACCCCCAGTCACAGATCTGGGTTGAACCCATCATCATTCGTTAGCTCACTTTGCCATCTCAGTTCAGACTCAGCCATATGTAAATCAGTCTTGACCCTGTGCCTCATGGGAACAGTCCATCCCGAACTGCCAAGCCAGGTCTTCCCTGAACCGGGAACAAGCATCCTGGGACCGGTTTCGGGGTAATACCCCTCACCAGCTAGCTTGAATCCAGTTGCAAAGTGAGCAAGGGACCCATGTCTGGGCATACCCTGCCAACTTAGGGCGAACAAAGCAAACACAAGGAGATGATGGACGTAGTACTGAAACTTTTCAGACACTCACCCCCAGTCACAGATATGGGTTGAATCCATCATCATTCTCTAGCTCAATTTGCCACCTCATTTCAGACCCAGTCATATGCAAATCAGTCTTGACCCTGTACTTCATGGGAACAGTCCAGCCCCAACTGCCAAGCCAGGTCGTCCCTGAACCGGAAAGAAGCATCATGGGACCGGTTTCAGGGTAGCACCCCTCATCAGCCAGGCTAACTTGAATTACCACATTAATACACCAAGCCCAGTCAAGCATGATGCCCAAGTGATCATCAACACACAATATATATACAGATTCCGCAATAGGCACTCCTGAGCGAAGGGAGAAATAACCCACTGGTGATTCCATCATTAGATGTCGAGTCTGCATTCAGATTTCTCGAATAGCTGCTATTTTTCTGACACTGGAGAACTTAGGAATTAGGATCAAGTACAGAATGTGGGTAAACCTGCTATGTACTAATCCAACCGTGGCTGTAATGGTCAGTGCCTCACCCAGGGGTTTGTGCTCAAAGGTGTTGGGATGTCTCCTCTTCCTGCTCTTGTTCACTATGGTAATAGAGTCGCTAGTCTGCTGGTTAAGGGCAACCCCATATTTAAGGGGGCTTGGACCAGATAGGCGGAAAGAGGATAAAAAAAGTATATTCAAACTATGTCCTCAAATGCTTCAGACCTGGAATACACTACTCCTGGGAACTTGTACATTTTCAATTATTTTGGAGAGTACTAGGGGATATATAACTGTCATTTCATTAACCAGAATTATGGCCTACAGTGAGAAGAATAGGCCCATCCAGGCTACCTGGTTCTTTAAAATGGTCTTTAACATGAAATTGTGTATGTTTCATTTCGCCATTTGGTTTTTTTCCTGTTGATTTTTTAATTTCTCTGGAACGAAAAATTCATGTGCCCTCGACATACAAGGTCATCCAAGTTCCCAGCTCATTTGCCTTATGAACCTTCAGCCTCTCTCACGGTCTTGATACATAATGCACATGGGGCTTACCCTTCTTCTTAGAAGAGTGTTTAATGTCCCAAAGAACTGCTATGCAACTTCTGTGTTTGATGCTTCCCGCTGAGTAAGAGACCGGGTAAGCTCTCAACTTCCTTTACTGAGACATCAGTGTGATCATACGTACTCCAATTACCGCTGCTGTGTTGAGGCACCTGCTTCCCAATTCCCCATTGCCAGTCTGCAATAGAAGATACACATAAACTGTGAAGATAATTGAAAGCAGTTTTATTTACATGTGCCTTATCCGCCTTTTAGTCTCCAACTGACTTAGACAGAATGGCATATGCTGTTTGATAGTGCACCATACTCACGTGGATCTTTTACATCCACAGAATGCCACAGTGGTCTTGTTTGATCTCTTGCCTCCTTAGGATTCCATTCACTGCTGCATGTGTGTGTGCAGTGGACAGGTGTTTTGCTAAGACGTGCGGTGTCGCAGCCAACAAACAGCACGTGATTGAAGCGGTTTGACTTCAGTGTGTCAGAACAGAGGATATTGGAGTCCATGCCAAGTTCCAATTGGGGTAGTGTATTTTACTCCATTGTACACATTTTCCTTTCCCAACAAGTCATGGTTGATTGGTTTTCAGTTAATCTAGTTACCATTTTGTATAAATACGAGCCAGAGAACGCTGCTCAGTGCGTTGCAACTTTAAATCTAGTAGGTGCCCCCCCTTGCTTGCTTTCGGGATTGTTTGTCTTCACAGCCTTAATTTGCCTTAATTTGTCTTTGATGCTGATTTAGACTGCCTTGAACTTTGCCTGACATTTGTTTAGACTTTTTGTTTCAGTCCCCGTTTTGTTTCCTTTCAAAGACTGAACTTATTCCCGTTAGAATTTGGTTTGTGCTTGCTCCGGTTCTTGATTTACAATATCTGGGAGAAAAACTAGCAACACCACAGGTGTCCCAGCATTACTCAGACAATGGATCAAGCTGGAGAACCAGTTGCTGCAGTTTTTACATACTTGCACATTTCATTTTACTTAAAAGCCATACATCTATGCAACTCATAGCTCCAAAGTTGGATTCATTCATAATAATTCTGTTGGTAATACCCTTGGTGACTCAAGAAAGTCCATTATTGGATACTTAGGCGGCTAATGAATGCCTTCATTGACATATTTGACAGATTTGATGAACAGGATTCAACCCAGGATGAGTTGCTGGAATTCAGTCAAGGGGACCCTCAATTTTCAGACCTGCATTATGAAATTCAGGTTTTTGACCCTTAAACTGATTGGACAGATTAAACACTATATTTTTTATCTTCCGTAAAGGATTAACAGAGGATCTAAAAGACAAGTTAACCCATCTAAAAGACTTTAACTCCTGTAGCTCGTCCTTTATCTTTTTCTGAACTGAAATTTGAGTACTTCAATTAGATAGCCAGATATGTGAATGAAGATTATAAAGATCGTAAATTAGATCAAGACATTTTCTTTTTTTGTTTTTTTTTGTTTTTTTGTTGTAAGACTTTATTAGCAGTTGTCAATTGCACATTACATCATTTGCGTGTGTAGAGGACAGTTTCCACGCCATATTCATTTCGATGCTGGTAATACACAGCTATTTAGCCGACAACCTTCCGGTCCGGCAGCATTTAAGAACATTGTGCCCGAGACATTCCTTCAATGCGTAAAGGATTAATAGTCTTACTTTTGTTAACTTTTTTTGTTTTGAACATAACCATAGACTCATTAGGAACAATAAACAATATATTAGGACTTCTATACACGGTCAATCATCTATATCAGTGGGTTTTACCGATGTACTATACTGTATCTATTCTTGTGAGTTTCCCCAAGGTCTCTTTCTTCCACACCCGTATCCCTCCCAGTATCCCGTCAACGGGTATGTATCAGTGTTCAAACTCATCCTCCTCATCAGAGCTATCATCTCCTTATTCCGGTAAAGGTTCACACAGGTCACCCCTATACTTATTCCAGGGTAGCCATATCCTGTTCCATTTGCGAGGGTTGGCTCTTATCTTATAGACCGCTCGCTCGGTTACCATCAATCTGTCCATGTGTTTGCACCATTGTGCCAATGTCGGTGCGTCTGCCGCCCCCCATTTTTGCGCTATATCCCGCTTGGCCGCCATCGCTCCTATCACTACCCACTGCTGCCCCTGTCGTGTAGATCAAGACATTTTCAATGAGCCTAGGGCCCGATGTAGGTAATTCTAATTTACCACTTCTAAAATACCGAATCATACTGATTCGGTATTTAAGAAGTGGTAAATTAGAAGGGGGGAAATGTAGGTATTTCAGATTCGGTAAATACTGAATTGTTAAGATTCGGTATTTACCGATTCTGTAAATACCGAATCGGTAAAGCCCTTTGATTCCTATGGGCATTGCAGCCCATAGGAATCAATGGTCATTACCGAATCGGTATTTACCGATTCGGTAAATACCGATTTTTGCAAGGGTGCAGGAGGTGTCACTTTGACACCCTCTTGCACCCCTATTCCGGACTTGTGTGCCATGTGGCACACAGACATGCCCTAAGGGCATGTCTGTGTGTCACATTGCACAGGTATGCATGCACAGATGTGCATGCACACCTGTATTCGGTATTTTACCACCCAATTGGATTGGCTGGTAAAATACCGATTCTTAAAGCCCTGTGGCACTCTGACATGTGCCAGCTACATCTGCATTTACAGAATCGGGATTTTACCGAGTCTGTATTTACCGATTCGGTAATTTTACAGAATTGGTAAATACAGAATCGGTAAAATACCGATTCTGTAAATGCATGCCCTACATCTGGAAACAGTAATTCCGGTAGGAAACGGCCGAATTCGGCAGTTTCCGTCCGGTATTAGGGCACCTACATCTGGCCCTTAGAATTTTAGTCTATTCCAACCTCAGAAAATGTCAGTGCAGTGCATATAGTTAGGTCTAAATCACTCACCTTTATTTTGAAGAAGAGAAATTGAGAGGAAAAAGGTATGCATCTGCTTATATTATGGGGAAAAAGGATATCTCTTGAGCCAGTATCCAGTTCTATCAAAGAAACATACGGGAAACCTGAATGTTCAACCTTGAAGGCAGGGAAGTGAAGTGAGGGAGTTAAGAATTTCAAACCTTATCTTAGATCAATTAGTTAATGTCTACCTCTGGATTCATAATTTTTCTAGCCTCACCAAGATATGAAATTATGATGAAATTAAATTACCAGTTTTAATTGACTGTGCAGCCTACGCTCCTTATATGGATATAACCTGGACAAGACAGATCAACATTCCTATATACAAAAAAGTTCAAACACTGATAGTGGAAGCTGTTTTCTTTTGTTAATCTGTTTATTGTTTTTTTTAACTCAAAAATAGAAAAGCTTATGACCAGATATAGATTGCAATACAGTTGCGAAAAGGTCAGACATAGAGTTAGCAGTGATATCAGGCCACCAATGGTACATCACAAGCCATTAAAGACATCAACAGATGGGAATAAGAACAAACATTAGAAAAACAGTAGAGTCATATAAAACAAGAGAGGTCAGTAGTTGTTACTGTTCAAGAGACAGACCTTAGTGGGACTTAATGGGGTTGAAAGCGAGGACTTAACATTGGTGTAATCGCAAATGCGCTGCATTAATGTGTGCATCAGGGATGTGCCAACGCTGCCAGAATATCTGGGTTTTGTTCAGCTAGGAAGTAGTTTAGCAATAGATGATAAAAAGTTTCAAGCCATGTTAAATTGGAAAAATCCCACTTCAATGAAGAAAACCCAACATTTAATTGGATTCAAAAACTAATATCGAAAATGGAGAAAAAAAATCCTAAATGTTTTATCCAATACAGACATACAAAAAGGGCACACATTCCAGTAGAACGCGGAAGCCTTTCGAGCATTTTACCAACTAAAAAAAAAGATTGAACCAACCTCCCATCCCTTTTTTAACTGTCATCTCAAAACAATTTATCGTGGAAACTTATGCTTCTCATCGTACAGTTTGAGCAGTTCTTGTTCAAGAGAAAAAGCACATGGAAGAACATCCCGTAGCACTTTACTCTCATAAATTGAATCAGTCTAAAATTAATTATTCAGTCCTGGACAATAAATTATCAACAATAAGAACTGCTTTCAAAGAACAGAGATTAGGAGCTTCACAACATGTCACAGTAAGGACAGGTCATCGGAGTAGTCAGGGTCTTCAAGAGGCTGAGTGCAAATCCTCAAGCTTGTTGGGCTTATGTTTTTTCAGCAGTCCAATTTTCTTAAATGCTGTATTTCTGGGTTTCAGTACCCTGTGGTGCTTGTCTCTCAAGAATGTGCCTTGAAAGAGAACTCACTCTTCCTGATAAGCGAACTCGTTAACCAAATCTTATATACAGTCTCCACAACAGAAACCTTTTTAGATCTTATCAGAAATGAGACACCACACCTAAAATCCTTTTCCTGGGCAAGTAGAAAAGTATCTCATGGGAAGGATGGCCTGCGTTTTATGAACAAGAAGTTTTTTGTTCTAAATGAAAAGCTACAAAGCAACAGCTATAGAGTACAAACGTACAGATTCATCTTGGCTCATAAATTGCTGAACATTGTGGCTAGAAATTAACTGAAGATCTTCTCTCTCGAAGATCCTGGTGGCCTTCTCTTCGTAATGATGTCAAGGGATTCATTAGATATGGTATCTGTGCTGAGGAAACAGGGATAGCCATCTAAATAAGGTATTTTGCAACCTTTAGAAATACCAAGTCAACATTGAGAATATATATCTACTGATTTCATTGTAGACTTACCTAAGTCAGAAAGTTGCATAACTATCATGTGAACCATAGACACTTTCTCTTTTTCTTTCAACATTTCTTAATTGAAATTGTCATAATACACGAAACACTGTAATTAAATACAAAGTACTACAAAAAAAGTGCCTTACTTCGCCATAAATACTAGACTAAATAAGATCTTAAAATAATATTTAAAAAAATAAAAGACAGACGAAAGAAAAATGAAACTCCATAAGGAACAAAAGAGCCATCTTATTTAGCCAGCCCAGTTTAAACAATACCTGAGGTAGACCTCCCCCACACAAAATGTACCCCCCACAAACAGCTTATGCCACATGCCCCTATCATATCATCCCAGACTCCATGTGAAAGCACTACAATCACCTTACTATTTGATCGGATAAAAGAAGTAGCCCCATGCAAGAGGAAGGCAGTCAGAGTTCAGATAGGCTAAAAAAAGGACCCCAAACCTCATTAAAAATTTGGATTTGATCTTGAACCTTATAAATTGGGAGTTCATATGGAGCCAACTGATAAAGCTCAGCTAGACACTTTTGATGTGTGGGCACCTGTGCTGTACCCCAGTGCTACAATGTGCAAATCTTAGCCACGACAAAGGCCATTGACATCCATCTACACCAGGGGTCTCCAAACCGGTCCTGGAGGGCCGGATCCATGCCAGATTTTTAAAATAACTACATGCATCTCAATGGGGGTATCCCAAAAATCTGGCATGGATCCGGCCCTCCAGGACCGGTTTGGAGACCCCTGATCTACACCAATAGGAAGTCGTACTATCCAAAGCGACAAAGTCATGTAACATGGTCAGTTTGTCTGACTACTCAAAAGGAATAAAACTAGTTGAGCATGGCATCTGGCATGCATAGCGGCCATTAGACCCATTCTCGAAAATGGCTCATTATTCTCCTTTTCCAAATTTCCAACTGCTTTGCATAGACCATACGCCATAAGGTTTTTAATTGACAGTGTACGTCTTCATGTGCTTCACAAAGAGATATGCCGCGATAGGGAACTCCAGTTTATCTCAATGGTATGGTTTTGATTATGTCCCAATTTGGTTCCAAGACAGGAACACACAACTTTTAGATCAGTGAGGTGTTCCCTTATGTTATACCAGTTTGCCCAGGCTGATATTTATCAAAATATAATTAACAAAAATTGAAGGGCACACTTATATAGCATAGTTCAAAAGACTTTGGTCTGCCTTTCAGTAAAAGCTATTCTCTTCAACACATATTTTGGGAAATATTTGCTTCTTCAGGGCCTAGGTTCATATCAATAATATGTCTTATTCATACACGAAGCTAGTCCCTTACATCTTCTATTATTTAAAGATGCAGTAATTTAGAAGCAGAGTCCTTCAAAAACATCACAGTGAGCACCACCATAGCAGGAAGCCCCAATCCTGAGAGGAATGTTTTAAGTCAGATCACTGACGCTAAAATGAAAGATAACCATTAAAAAAGAAAAGAAAGAACTGTTAATGAAAACCACAAAAGCAACACATTTTACTTTTGTTTCCAAATTTCCCCCCTGACAACTAAGATTAAGAAACATTCACAAGCGATGGGTAATCTTACAAGTGGAAAATGACTTGGACTCTTTGTATAGTGAAAAACCTTTATTTGCCTATGAAAGGTAAAAAATACATCAAAGAGGTGATAACCACTAAAACGCATAGAGTAAAAAATAGATGGAATTCACTTGCTCTGAACCTAGTTGACAATGTGTTCAATGGAACAACGTGATTAAGGGAACATTTATGAATCACCCCCACAAGGGTAATATTATTATTTATTCGATCAATAACATGATCCTACACAGCATAAAATCACGTAGCACACAATATTACATGAAAGTGTTAAAAAAATCAATTTGAAATACAAAGGCAACTGCAACACCAACAATTGCATTTATGCTCTTAAATGACCACGTGGGCTATTCTATGCAGGGAAAACAGAATGGAAAATCAGAGTATGAATCTCATAGCACAAGAGTAACGTACACAAAAATACCTCAAATGTACTGCTGCAGCTCATTTTCTTGAACGCAGACAAAATATTTCAAAACTGCGCTGTCAGATTTTGGAAATTCAAGAAAACTATACCAGGCATCAACACAAAAAATGCTTCTTCAAAGTGAGATCCATTGGATTAAACTGTTAGATACTATACAAGCGAAATATCTGAATCACCGCGTGAAAATGTTGTGTGTTTTGTAGTCATTTCTGTTAGACCATAGACAATGATTTATGTTTTCCCTTTTTAGATTGACTATAGTTAATTTGATCTTTCATGAATTTCAGATGCCTTGTACTCATAATATATTGTGGCATATTAGCATTCAGATTACATATTTTCAGAATCTAGAGATCGAATTCAGTATGACCATCACTTCATATTTCTTCTATCGGCACTATACATTTTATCTAAACACAATTTGTTCCAACATGGCCGCTTTTCTGGTCCTTTACATGGTGTGATTGCCCTTTAACCCCTTTAACCTTAGTTTCTCCCCTGCATCACAGACCAATCCACATAACAATGCGATACTTTCACATCTGTGCTTCGACCTCACTCTGTACATTTTCAAGTGAGCAAACTACCCCATATTACCTTCAGATGCACCTGCCCATTTCAAGATGGACACTTCTTTTTATTCGATTCAATGTAGGCTATGTCTCATTTAAGTTGAATTTTTAGATGTTATTCACACTTTCACAGTCAGTATATTTAGATAGGATGGGATAATTCTCACCCCAGAGACTTTATTGACCGCTTAACACCCTGTTTTGTTTACCGAAGCATCACCCGAGCCCAAAATGGCCATTACTGTTTCACAGAGCTTGTGATCTGATAGCACAGAACTCGTATAACTTTTGACCCAGAGAGGAGAAAACCCATTTTCTTTGCACCACGGGGATTCGACACAACACCAAATGAATTCACCAGATATTTTCTGCCGATTACCCCTACTTGCACTTGATTTTATAACATACATTCATTGGAAGTGCTTAATTTACATTCCTAATTATATGCTACCACAATCTGGTGTAACACTATGTATATGGGCCGGGATGCCCGCCACCCCTCCCAACACCATACCCCATGGGAGGAGACAGACACAGATTTAAACTTTTGGAAGGCGGGGGGGCCTCACGACCCCCCCCGGCCGTATTTATTAAAATATGAAACAAAATTTTAAAACTTTAAATTAAAAACGTTTCAGGAATCATGTACAAATTCAACTTCAATTACATTTTGATGAAGACAGGTTTTTCAGGCTAACCTTAACACATCTCTAATGCAAAGGTTTACTAGCCGAGTCTAGCATCCTGATAAATGCATTACATTTTTGAATTTGTACAACCTAGCATTAAGGGCCAACGGCAAGGTCTTAACCGGTGTCAGATCCCTATCACCAACTTCCCGCCCTCACGGTGTGAATAGCGCATGCGCAGAGGACTTTACCCTCGCAGCCAACTGTAACTTCCCTTGTCGTGGGGGCCCCCTTTCACTCGACGCCATCTTAAGGTCGTCCGAGTTCCCGTGCGAGGTATCCGTAAGAAGGACAGCGTGGACTCCCCCCATTCCCCACACTCTCTTCCGCCGGAGCGGATATCCGGCCCCCGGGAAATTCGTGGGAGGGGCATATAGCTGTCTCCCCCTGGGAGGGGCCTATGGCCGTCTCCACCTGGGCGACCCATCCGTAGTGGGTGCCGCCCCCCGTGGGAGGGGCCAATGGCCGCCTCCCCCCGGGCGCTCCCATCCATAATGGGTGTCGCCCCCCCTAGGGACCTTGAAATCACTGCTCACCGATCATGACCTTACCGCCCGACCAAAAAATAAATACGACAGTTGTTTTAACTACTAAGGAAAGAAAACTATGCCTAAATCTGCAACAGTTTGATAGTTCACCGACTTCAACATTGCTACAAAGGGAAAAAGTCCTAAAGCAAAACACAATCTTTATTGAATCCAATCCTTTACGTCTCTACAAAGGAAAAAAGGCCTACAAGCAAGTATTCAATTATATGCATACCTCGTCATACATTCATGATGCAAAAAATGACTGTCATACCTTTATTACATCAAAATAATCACCGAGAATATTTCTTTATTTCACAAAATCTGCAACAAGGGGCTGGTGGGTGGGTCAAAAAATGCAGCTTGTTCCCTTGAGGGCTCACGAGCGACGAGTGGTGCAGCCTTCAGAGCACAGGAACAAGAGGAAGCTTTGTTGGATTCCTGCACTATTTATCCAGCTGCGGGAGGGCGGGGACCCGCCTCAAGCACGCCCATCCGTGCACGGACTTCCGGGCGGGTGTCTAGGACAACCTCTTTTGGGCGGGAGTGGCGTGCTCCGGCTACGCCGCTTTGGGCATACCAGCCGGGTCACGCCCCCCGCCCATAATGGTTTCCCGGGGGATAGGGCACCCATCCATACGTTCGGGGGGACCGAGTGGTCTCCCCTTTTCATATGGGCCGGGATGCCCGCCACCCCTCCCAACGCCATACCCCATGGGAGGAGACAGACACAGATTTAAACTTTTGGAAGGCGGGGGGGCCTCACGACCCCCCCGGCCGTATTTATTAAAATATGAAACAAAATTATAAAACTTTAAATTAAAAACGTTTCAGGAATCATGTACAAATTTAACTTCAATTACATTTTGATAAAGACAGGTTTTTTAGGCTAACCTTAACAAATCTCTAATACAAAGGTTTCCTAGCCGAGTCTAGCATCCTGATAAATGCATTACATTTTTGAATTTGTACAACCTAGCATTAAGGGCCAACGGCAAGGTCTTAACCGGTGTCAGATCCCTATCACCAACTTCCCGCCCTCACGGTGTGAGTAGCGCATGTGCAGAGGACTTTACCCTCGCAGCCAACTGTAACTTCCCTTGTCGTGGAGGCCCCCTTTCACTCGACGCCATCTTAAGGTCGTCCGAGTTCCCGTGCGAGGTATCCGTAAGAAGGACAGCGTGGACTCCCCCCCTTCCCCACACTCTCTTCCGCCGGAGCGGATATCCGGCCCCCGGGAAATTCGTGGGAGGGGCATATAGCCATCTCCCCCTGGGAGGGGCCTATGGCCGTCTCCCCCTGGGCGACCCATCCATAGTGGGTGCCGCCCCCCATGGGAGGGGCCAATGGCCGCCTCCCCCCGGGCGCTCCCATCCATAATGGGTGTCGCCCCCCCTAGGGACCTTGAAATCACTGCTCACCGATCATGACCTTACCGCCACAGGCCAGATAGTTGACCGACTATCTGGCCCTCCCACACCTCCTATAGGTCATGCCTCCTCAGACCCACTAGCCAAGTTACGAAGTCTCCTATGAGTAATTCATTCCCAGCCCTGGACAGATGGACCCCATCATTCAAATAACAGTGATCCCCCCTAATACACCCATGGGAAATGCATTGGAGATGAGCGAAGCGAAACATTTTCTCAATCTTGTTGTTGACCCTCTTTACCGAGTGGTTCAATGCTGACATAGACAAACCCCCCCGCCATATTCTCCTGGGAATCATGTGGGACCAGGCAATCATACACCCAGGGAGCCTCTTAGCCAACCAGCTAACTGCAGACAATATGTGCTCAACTAACACCCGTCTTCCCAGTCTCACCAAGTCATTGCCCCCCACGTGCACTATGACTATAGATGGCGGTGACCTGTGCCGCCCTAAGAGTTCCTCCACAAATTTTTGCAATTGGTCAATACAGAGGCCTCCCTTCCCATGGAAGGTCACTCTGAACACATATTCCTCAGATGCGTGGATCGCGTCACCTGCTTTGAATATGTCCCCGGCACGCCTCACGTATGAGTGGCCCACGACCCAGACCACTTGATCTCCAATCGGTGATCCCATCCCGCTGGTCAGCTGATGCTGGGCCGATCCCAATTTCCTCTCCGCGTGACAGGCTTGCGAAACTGTAATCCAAACAAAAGACAATAAGCGTGAGTGCAGTCCATCAGCTTTTTACAACATGTGCAGTCGCACATACCTCTTGAAACAGTTCGAGGACCAACGGCCTATTTGTTTCACCTCGTCCGCCTGCAGACCTCGAGCCGTAGCTTCCGTAGCGGCCCCTATTCTAAATGAGTGGGTCCCAAAATCACCCGGGTTCAAGCCCGCCGCTGCAATCGTAATTGCCAGCACCCTCTGAAATTGAAATCTCGTCAATGGGGTGCCCTCCATGTGTCTAAGCAGGGCCCCCCCCCATGTTGTCAAAGTCTGTTTCAGGTAGGCCTCCACATGCCCAACTGGACAACCGGGATTCCCTCGTGCGCGCTGCAACACCACACTATTTCCCAGGGCCTCCTGGTCTGTTTTTGACCTGGTTATCGAGATCAGCAGAGAATCGCCCCTTACTTGGACGTGCTCCCTGCGTAGACCTCCTTCCACATCTTTCTTGTTTCCTGCCACTAGTTCACTCACCCGCAGGGCCCCATAGAACGCCAATGCGAAAGCTGCTCGGAACAGTTGAGGAGCATGTCTCATCCAGTTTCGCCAGTAAGGTGGTCAATTTATCCAACCCAATCGGGTGCCTGTTATCCTGTCTGCGACCCTCCAGGCGCCGCCAGCCGCGGAGGGCCTTCTTGACTATGAAGGAATTTGTCGGGTCCCTTACCCCGTGGAGCTGCGCCATAAATGATATGGCGGCTCTATACCTGTCGGAGGTTGCCGCCGACCGGCCTTCTCTATGAAGTGCCACCAAAAATTGGAGCAAGGACTCCTCCCGCCACCATCTATGCTCCCCTACTGGCCCCAGAAAGGCGCAGTATGAACGGAACGCCCCTTCATAAGCTTTCCTCGTGCTTGGCGCTAGACTGGCGCCACGAGGTCTTGTAGTCCAGGGCACCGATCTGCCATAGTGCTTCGGGGAAAGGTGCCGCCACTAGCTCCGCTGTGGGTAGATAACCCCTGAAAGCCTGCATTTTTGAACGAGAGAGTGCATCAGCTGCATTATTCAGTACACCCGGCACATGTTTTGCCCTGAACTGTACGTTTAATCTCATGCATCGCAATACAATTTCCTTCAACAGTCGTAGGATCCATTTGCAGCGTGCTGCCTGATGATTAATGCACTCGACCACTGTCATGTTATCTGACCAGAATACCACTGAGCGGTCCCTAAAGTCTTCTGGCCATGCCATCAGAGCCACCCAGATGGGGAATAGCTCCAAGAAACCAATGTTATCTGTTAGGCCGCTTGAGTGCCACCACGCCGGCCATGTTTGTGCCGACCACTGGTTACCGAAAATTGCGCCAAACCCCACGCTCCCCGCCGAGTTGGTCCATAAGCCGAGCTCCTCCGATGAGGCTGGGGGTTTGTTCCACACCACTCGACCATTGAAGTCCTCCAGAAATGCCAGCCAAATGAGCATGTCCTGGCGAACCTCTGCCGACAGTCTAGTGCAGTGGTGTCCCTCCTTAAGGCCCGCCATAGCCTGCGCTATGGAACGCGAGAAAGGGCGAGCCATCGGCATCACCCTCAATGCAAAGTTAAGCTGACCCACTGTCTGTTGTAACTGGTGTAGGGTCACCTCCTCTGTTCGGAGACATTGTACCAGGGAGTCCCTAAACTTGGCCACCTTCTCATCCGGCAGGCGGAAACATCCCTCCTCTGAGTCTAGTTCTATACCCAGAAACTCGAGGGAGGTAGACGGCCCCACCGTCTTACCTGGTGCCAACGGGACCCCAAAACCCCGCATGAGCACGCAGAAGTCCTGCAATGCCTGCGCACAGTCCTGAGTGCCCGCTGGGCCCAGAAAGAGGAAATCATCCAAATAGTGCATCACCTGTCTATGGCCCGTGGCCTCTGTGAACACCCATTCCAAAAAGGAGCTAAACATTTCAAAATAAGCACATGAAATCGAACAACCCATGGGCATGCATTTATCCATGTAGAATTTCCCCTGGAATGTGAAACCCAGCAGCCGCTGGTCTTGAGGGTGTACTGGGAGTAACCTGAATGCAGATTCAATGTCTGATTTAGCCAACAATGCACCGGGGCCCATGCAATTCAACATTACGACTGCGTCATCAAACGATGCATACTTCACTGAGCATACCTCGGGGTCAATAGCTTCATTTACTGAGGCCCCCCTCCAGGCCGACAGATTGTGGATGAGTCTATACTCCCCCGGGTCTTTCTTCGGAACCACTCCTAAGGGTGAACACACAAAATCCGCTACTGGGCCGCCAAATGGTCCTGCCACTCGCCTCAAGCTAACTTCTTTCGCTATCTTTTTGGCGGCCACCGCTGGGTTGTGTTGAATAAACAGCTGGTTTTTGCAGGAAGGGCTCCCCCGAAAATTGCCCGTTGGGATCCTGAAGCCATATGAAAAGCCATCCCTCAGAGTCCCGGCGGACGCATGATCAGGGTATCGGTTCAGCCAAGGGGTCAAAGCCAAGATATCTACGGGCGAAGATGTTTGCTTCCGAGGCACCGCATCAATCCTGCTTGGATCCCCCCTTTCCTCCCGCGCCATTGGTTTTAGATCGGCAACTGGTTTCCGGGTGTGAGGAATTCCCACAGCCCGAGCACGCGTGCCGGAACCTACACGTTCCCTGAGGCCTGTTACCAGATCCTTTGTTAAATCCCCAACAAACCCCTCGCTTGCCTCCATTCCCGCTAGACCTGGGCTGGGATTCCCCCCCGGCGCTCGCCCGAAAGGGCTGTGACGGCCTCTGATGGAATCCCCCAGAGCCACTCGTGCTTGGCACCGAAGCACCCGCCGGCCCTGGCAAGAGCTGAGCGTGCCATGACACTGTATCCAAACAATCCCATGTCAAGGCCTGGTTAAACTCCTTTGCTGTTCTAAGGGCAGCATCATAACCCTTCCATTCATTTCCCCCATACATCGCATGGAAATTCATGATCCTGTTCTGATAACATGCCAGGTCAGTCAACACTTCTGGTTTACGTTCTCCGATAATTGCCGCGAAGATAGAAAAGGCCCTGACCCAGTTCACCATGGTCTCCTCGACCCTGAATTCCGCCATCTTGGCCCGCCATACACTGGGGTGCCAGAGATCTTTCTGGGTCTTTGCATATTCCAACTCACGATGGTCAGTCAAAAGTGAAAACATGTTAATGTACTTGTCTCCCCACACCATGTCTTTCGTAACCATGGGAATATGTTGAGATAAACTTTCCCGCCTTGAGGGCACCTGGCCCCCCCCCACCAATGGCAACACTCTCTTACCGGCTTCAGCCGAACTCCCGGCAGTGTCCGTTGTCTTCTCCCGATCGTCGGTTGTGACCACCTTCGCCATCTGTGGGGGAATAGAAGGTACATTCGCTGTCCCGGCATCCCTTGCCTGCCGCAACTGCTCAAAATTAATCTGCCTTCTTCGGCCGGGTCTACCGCGGCCGCTGATCCCCCTGCTACCTTCTTTAGCCAGGGTAATACCGCTGCTAACTGAAGTGCTAATTCAGGGGGCATCTGGTCATCCCCCAGTGGCGTGATAACCACGGGAATTGGCAATCCCCCATCCGGTCCTGGTACCGGTCTGGCCGCCGGCGCGACGGGAATCGGTAGAGTTACTACTGGGACTGGGGCCTCGCTGGGACCTGCCCTCCCCTTCCTTTTCTTACCCTTATCCCCTGGGGTGACGTTCGGCAATGCCGGTCCTATGACCTTTTTTGGCCGGCCCGAGGGGGCATTCTGGGCCTCCACCTGTTTCCTGATGGCCGCTAGGCCACGATCCAACCGGTCTACTTTACCCAACTTCCGGTCCATCACCGCCACTTAGTTCACCAACGTGCGCAGCATCCTTTCAATCTCGAAGCTCTTTCCGGATTTCTTGCCAGGCATGTCTTCGATCAATCCGTCCGACTTGACTTGCAAAGGTGACTCGATCTCCCAACACGCCTTGGTAACTGAAAGAGAAAGACAAGGATTACAAGTTCTCAAAAAATGCAGCTTGTTCCCTTGAGGGCTCACGAGCGACGAGTGGTGCAGCCTTCAGAGCACAGGAACAAGAGGAAGCTTCGTTGGATTCCCGCACTATTTATCCAGCTGCGGGAGGGCGGGGACCCGCCTCAAGCACGCCCATCCGTGCACGGACTTCCGGGCGGGTGTCTAGGACAACCTCTTCTGGGCGAGAGGGGCGTGCTCCGGCTACGCCGCTTCGGGCATACCAGCCGGGTCACGCCTCCCGCCCATAATGGTTTCCCGGGGGATCGGGGCACCCATCCATACGTTCGGGGGGCCGAGTGGTCTCCCCTTTCCAATAGCACGGGCATTTTGCCTCAAATATTCCACATTAATTGAAAGTCTCGATATGCAGCTTTAACATGCCTTGTTACAGGTACATCTGTATGGAAAGATATACAAGTTTAAGGGTAATATTTATCCAATACATAAATATAGTTACTATGGCCTAGATGTATCAAGCCGTTTGCGAATCGCAAAGGCTGAAATTCTCAGAATTTCGACCTTTGCGAATCGCAAACGGTCTATTTGCATGTTTTGGCATGCATCAAAAATTCGCAAATTAAGGAATCGCAAAAATGTGCGATTCCTTATTTTGCCATAGCATTTAAGGAATCGCAATTTTGCGATTCTTTAAATGCTATGTATGTAGCATTTTTCAATTGCGAATTTTGGTTAAGAAATCGTAAATTAACACCAACTTGTAGTTTATGTTAATTTGCAAATTCTTTTAAAAATGCACAATTTGGAATTTTTTAAGGTGGCATGTGACGCACACACATGCCCATAGGGCATGTATGTGCGCCATATGCACACACATGTACATTTCAGGGGTGCAGCAGGCTCACCTTGAGACACCCCTTCACCCTTGAAATTATTCTCAATTTGCGATTAGCAAATTGCGAATCGCAAATTGTGATTAATTTCACAATCATTCCTATGGGCCTCCTGGCCAATAGGAATGAATGGGAAATGATTCCTTAATTGCGAATTTGCAAAATGCGAATTCGCAAATAAGGAAGATTAAGAAATCGCTAAAAAATAGCGATTTTTTACATACATCCCATTTTGCGATTTATAAATAGCTATTCCTTAAAAATCGATATTTAGAAATCGCAAAATGGAATCTTGATACATCTGCCCCTTAGTCTTTTAAGTGCACAACCAGAGTGCATTCGTTTTTACTCCCCATTTGATTGCAGGGACTGTATGAAACCAGCCGCTCAAGATCTGTTGAATTCATTGGTATAAACTCCCACATTGATGTGACTTTTGCATGGTTTCTCTGATTTAAGAGTTTATATTTGGATATTTCTATGTTTTATTTGTTCATGATGTAATGATGCACAAAGAAGATAATTCAGCCCCCGATGATTAAGGATATAACTTTTGATTTTTAAATCAATATTATGTTCTACTAATCAAAGAAGTCTTATGAAGTCAGTGTACAACTATCAAGTGCAAATTCAAATAATAATGTAATAAATATGAATTAATTTTGAAGCATAACATCTGGACTACTTGGATCAGTCACCTGATGGAGGGCTGTGTTATAGGTGTGCGTCATAGGAGTCCCCTTGGTAGCATACCAAGAGGCTTTCTGTTCACATTCGAGGACAGTAAATGTATCCACGATAGCACACTTTCTTTGTATAATTTGATTTAGTTTTGGATTATTTGAGTGGACTAAAGTAACTCGCTATCTTAAGGCCTTTTCACGGTTGGGTTGTAGAGTGTTTGTATTTTACTCATCGTTACATGTTTGTGCTCCATATTTGGCTTGGAGATCTTTTCCCTATTTACCGTGTGTGAGGCTAGCAAACTATTTTGCAATGGTTGTTGAGAGTGTTTACTTCACTTTGTAAATTGTGGCAACTTCAACTTGTGTTCAAACACCTAACACCTTGAACTTCGCGTACACTTTATCTCAACGGAGGAGCATTTCCTGCTACTTCCTACTAAGGGCCTGATTATGGATTGTGAGAAAGTGAGATTGTTGCAGTACCCCCACACTTTTTGCCTGATACCTGATGCACTTTTCCTTGGTGTGCCTTGGGTTCCTGCCAATCAGGTACCCAAGGCCTGTGTTCATTCCCTAAAAACTGTACTAAAGCCTAAACCCAATTGGCATCTCTGGCCACATGTCAGCCCCTAGTAAATGGTACCCAAGGTACCCAGGGCATTGTGACCAGAGAAGACCCCCAAGGGCTGCAGCACTTATTGTTTCACCCTTAGGGGCCCTGTACCCTGACACAAAAGCACTGCCTTTGCAGGCTGAGTGTCCTGGTGCAGAACTAAACAAAGAGTCGACATAGCACACATCCCTGTGTGCCATGCCCACAACCCCACTGCATTGGCATACATCAGCCACCCCTCCAGCTGGGTGCCCCCTATGCTAGTGGTGTGGGCACAGGTGCATGAACCCTGTGCCCCTACAGTACCCACACGCGTGCAGTGCGGGGCCTACGCGTGACGCATCAGGCTTCTCAATTGCACTCTGATACAAATCCTTATAGCTATTAGTTGATAAAGGATTCATTTTGGATTGTAAGGTTTACATGGAGCATGGGCAACACCTCTCCCCCGACCCCTTCTCATTTCTGCCTTTTTTTTTTGCAGATTTATATAGCGCGAACTGGACCTGAAGGTATTGGAGCGCTTTACATGAGTGCCAGTTAATTACACAAAAACACATTCATTTTTAGGTCTCGCTAAGCGACAAGTGCATGCGCTGCTCACCTTGGCGAAATCTATTGTCGTTGTTTTTGTGTTCGGAAGGGGGACAGGAGCTGTGCACGCGCCTGGTTCGGCGATGTGCATGTGTAGTGCTCTGTCGGCTCCAGATCATCTCGGACAGGAGATGGGCACGTGCCTGGATGGGAAACAGCTTTCTGGTAGCGGGCTGTAACATCTCAAAGCGCTTTTCAGCAGAACTTATAGCCGAGTGTAGACGGGTGCAGGAAGCTTTTTTCATAGTGATATGTATCGCATCTTAAGTACAGAGAGGAGCAAGACACGCTATTATTTGAGGACATCCGTTTAAATAAAGGACATTGGTGACAGTACCAAAGTCAGAAGCTGCCCTACTCTTACTGTGTTAACGAATGGTAAATATTTTTTCTTCCCCCAGTGGGCACCATCACAAGTGGCAGAATGTCTAAACCTTGTGTTCTTTCTTTGCTTTCCTTTGACCTTAAGACTGGATGCTGACGATAAATTAAAATCCATCTTAAAACGTTGCACTCAAGATACCTTGTTATAGAAAGTGTTTTCTGGTCTGTTCACAATTAATGGGTTTCATATTTCGAGAGGTTTTTGATTTTCTTCTGCCTGTGATTTTGCTTTGCATGTTTGGGCTGGGAGACTGTTCGATCAAAAACAGTTGTGTGGTAGCTGTGAAAGTGAGTGTGAACTGTGGCTACGTGCACGCCGCTAGCAATATTTACTGCGTACGTGGAGAAACTGCACAGAAATTACTCGTATCACTTTTGTACACACCAGCAAGCCTTGAGCAAATATTCACATATACAGACAACGCCGGAGCACACTTCGAGTAATAATCGTAATTGTCTTGAATGAAATACGCATATTTCCCATGCACACAATTTAGCAGTTTTGCCCACCCCTAATGTTTAAACCCACAGGAGACCAGTAGTCAATCTAGAGCTCTACTGGTCTCTGATATCACAAAAGCCCCCTTTTTCACACATCTCTGTGCTATCACCAATTTGGCAATTGAGTACACTGCAGAACACCGCTGCTTCGAATATTCGCCGGAAGTGCAATGTTTTAGCGTGGGTGTCATGGCCGTCGAAGAACT
Source organism: Lissotriton vulgaris (assembly GCF_964263255.1). NCBI lineage: Eukaryota > Metazoa > Chordata > Amphibia > Caudata > Salamandridae > Lissotriton > Lissotriton vulgaris. The sequence goes on along the minus strand of NC_141687.1, from coordinate 1,825,038,842 downwards.
CAGGAGGAAGCAGCAAGCGCTTAAGGAAAAGAAATACAGAGAAGGACAGATTAATGCAGACAAATGGCCCGATCTCGCGCCAAATCCTTTTTCTGGGACGAGAATGGATGCACTGGGGCCGCAACCCTGGAATGTGTTGTGACCTCTCATCTTCGAAACTGCGAGCTTTTATGTCAAAGTAAGTAAAAACCTTGCAAACGCAGACCTGCTGTTCCTCAAAATAATGACTCTGCAAACGCTTTCAATGATGGTAATGAAGGAACTGCATTACCTGTCAAACTCTGGCCTGGTAGGGTGAAAGAATCGAGGTGAATTGAAGAAATGTGCTGACACCCAAGCCTACACTGCACCAGCGACATATGGAACGACTTACAGAATTTCTTCAAATTGCGAGCTTCAAAGTCTTCACACTTTATATTTTTACTTTGACATCGATGAATAATAACTTACAAGGATAAATGAAATAGAAATTAAGGACTACGTTACCTGTTGGGGCCAGACCTTAGCGTGTGACAAAAATGAAAGAAAGAATAACCACTCCCTGAAAGTTTTGACAACTATAGTGTAACTTTTCAAATGCAACTGCTCGCGAAATTTAGTTTGTTTACTACGTAGACTGTGCTGCAGAAATAGTAAACAGACTTCCAATATATCATGTACACTGTTCACAGTGGTAAATAAACTATATTTTGCTACTATGTCCATGAAGCAACAGACTACCACCCAGATGGGATGTGAAGGAGCAGGAAAGCTAAGCATAACTGGGGTTGGGGGGCTAAATCCTTGTATGGTAAGAAGAACTGTTCCACCCTCCCTCTGTTCAGCTTTTGCATAATCTGTCCTATGACGTTCCATGTGTGAAATTGACAAGTTGCGAGGTTTCTAGCAATGATTCATGTTTTCTAATTTACATCAGCAGAGCACAATGCTCTGCTGGTCTGTGGCTGCACCCAACTCATTCTATCATAATTAGATGAGATTGGTTACTCCTTCCTCAAACTAAGTTAGGGGGAGACTGGTAAGTTGGTGGCAGCTGATTCAAGATGAGTCGGACAGACTGAATACCGTCTCCCCGTGTAAAAATCCATCCAAGGTGCAATATGTGTGATACTTACTTTGTCCCACTGTGTGTGTACACTATAATAGTAAATTGATATTTGTATAGCGCACTACTCACCCGCAAGGGTCTCAAGGCGCTTGTACGAATACCGCTGTGGAACCCATCCTGTCTTTCCCTGTGAGGCATCCCCTCCTGGGCACCCCCAAGGTGGAGGTCAGGCATCCTTAGCGTTGTGGGGGCCGTTGTGGAGATTAAGCAAGCTATTGCCCATTGTTGCAGAGTGGGACTCCATGATTGGAATAGGCACCGAGGCGAGAATGATCAGGTCCGTGGAATTTTGAGCCCAAGACCCGCCGAGGTGGGTAATTGAACCCTGGTCCCGGGTTAGACCTCTGCATCAGGGTCTGCTGCTCTAACCATTGAGCCACACTTCTACACTGGAGAGCGGCGAGGGGAAAGGGGAGAAGGGAGAGGTGAAAAGGAAGAGGGGAAAGGGGGGAGAGAGAGAGAGAGAAGAAACCAGCTCTACAGAGCTATTACTATTTGCACTATTTTTGCTTATAAAACAGAGTGCAGCTTGCCCCATGTATATAGTTAGCATTTTCATTTATGTTTACCATTGCCCATCTGCACAAGAAGTCACATCACTGGTTTCCTGCCAAAACTGTATTGAAAAGAAGAAGCCAAGCAAGTGGACTTCTTTTCCCATCTGCACATGAAGTGATCGATGTCACTGGATTTCCTATCACACATCTGCAAAAGGAGTGAGATCACTGATTTACTGCCCAAGGTACCCTACACTTCTCCCTCCTCCTAAAACCTATTAATGGCTGTTGCAGCATTGAAGCACAGAGAATGTGCAGCTGGCACACCGAAGGCAAGCCCAATGCGCCTGTCTACACCTAGGCCGCGCCCGGAACCCTGATTCTCCCCCTACCCACCGCTACCATGCTGCGCTCCTCTTTTTAGGTCGAGGTAATATCCGGTCTGCCGAAGGCAGAACCGGAAGTACCGAGATCTTATGTTGCTTAGATGGCTATTTCTCCCGCCTCCTCTTTTTGCCTCTCCTCTATTGGCTGGCTCCCTAAACGGAGGCCAGCCATTGGAGGAGAGAGCCATCCCTCCAAATAGGCTCCGTCTTTTTCAGATTCGGGGGGCGTGTTCCTTGCTGTTCTTTCCACTTTTTTTCCACGTTTTTTTTGAACAGCAGAACACGCCCTCGAAGCTCAAAAACTTTTGAAGCTTCCATCCGCCATTTTTTATGTATCGTCTGGCCATGAGGATCTGCTTGCTGTTTTGCGTCGAGGACATGAGGAACGAATCTTATAGGTAAGGCATTTTGTCTGTTTTTTTGTACTAATGGGTCTGTTTTTTTATACTTTGTAGGTGTGCCCCGTGTCCTGGCTTGTACGTTCCTGCATGGACCGCTTTGCTCGTCGTACGTTCCTGCATGGACCCCTTTGTCCGTCGTGGCAGGTAACTTATTTATTTTAATTTTTTTCTTCTGTGTCCGCTAATTTTGTGTTTGTATCGTCTGCTCCTGAGGATCGTCTTGCTGTTGTGCGCGGACCGCTTTGCCCGTCGTGGCGTTGACAGGTAACTTATTTTATTTGTCTTCTGTGTCCGCCATTTCTGTGTTCGTCTTGTGTGTTCGGAGGATCGTATTGCTGGTGTGCGTGGACCGCTTTGCCCGTCGTGGCGTTGACAGGTAACTTATTTTATTTTTCTTCTGTGTCTGCCATTTCTTTGTTCGTCTCGTGTGTTCTGAGGCTCGTATTGATGGTGTCAGTCGAGGGCATGACGAAACATTCTTTTAGGTAAGGCATTTTGTATTATTTTGTACTAATGTGTATTTTATTTTAATTTGTAGGTGTGCCCCGTGTCCTGGCGTGTACGTTCCTGCATGGACTGCTTTGCTCGTCGTGGCGTTTACAGGTAACTTATTTTATTTTTCTTCTGTGTCCGCCATTTCTGTGTTCGTCTCGTGTGTTCTGAGGCTCGTTTTGCTGGTGTGCGTCGAGGGCATGATGAAACAATCTTCTAGGTAAGGCATTTTGTATTATTTTGCACTAATGTGTATTTTAGTCTAATTTGTCGGTGTGCCCCATGTCTTGGCGTGTACGTTCCTGCATGGACCGCTTTGCTCGTCGTGACATTTACAGGTAACTTATTTAATTTTTGTTCTGTGTCTGCCATTTCTGTGTTCGTCTCGTGTGTTCTGAGGATCGTATTGCTGGTGTGCGTCGACGGCATGACGAAACAATCTTCTAGGTAAGGCATTTTGTCTGTTTTGGTAGTAATGTTTTTTTTCCCCACTTTATAGGTGTGCCCCATGTCCTGGCGTATACGTTTCTACATGGACCGCTTTGCTCGCCTTCAATTTTCAGGTAACCCTTTTAGACTTTTTTTAGGTGGCCGCCATTTCTTTGTTTGTCTCGTCTAATTGTGAGGGTCGTCTTGGTCTTGTGCGTAAGCTATTTTGTCTTTACATTTTTTTTATGTAGCTTTTTATGATATTTCAGATGTGTATCTGGTGTTGTGATTTTAGAATACACGTCCGTCTACCGGGTCATTCAGGCAAGTTCTTTTTTTAAATAAATTAACTAGTTACAGTAGTGGTTTGTTTTATTTGACTACGTTTTTTCTGTTCTTAAAAAATATTTGTTAGAAAAAATAAATAGTGAACATTTGTTAGCATTTTTTGGGTTTGGGTCGAATGTGCTTTTCAATGCCTTGAATTGTTTAGATTTTTGTCGAATGTGCTTTTCATTGCCTTTAATGAATTGGATACGTCAGGGTGGGGCACGTTTTCCAGGTAAACGGCAGTTGGGGAGATCTTCACGGAAGGGAAACAAGTAAGTCTGACATTTGGTGAAATTATTTATAATGTTTTTTGGTTTTAATGTCAATGATGTTTGTTTTAAACTGTTTTCTTCGTTTTTGTGTACCTTCCGTGTTATTTCGCAACTTTACCGTCCCGTCGGACATAGACTGCTTTTCCCGGTAACTTCTCTTTCGTTGCAGGTAACTTTTTTTGTTTACTTTTCTCTGTCCGCCATTTCAGTGTTCGTATCGTGTGCTTCTGAGGATCGTCTTGCTCTTCTGCATCGAGGACATTAGGAAGCACTATTCTAGGTAAGCCATTTTGTCTGAATTTGTACTAAGGTGTATTTTTTTTGCCTTTGTAGGTGTGTCTTGCCAATGTAATTGGTTTTTCTTTCAAACTGTTTTCTTCGTTTTTGTGTACCTTCCGTGTTATTTTCAAACTTCATTGTCCCGTCAGACATAGACTGCTTTGCCCGGTAAATTTTCTTTGATTGCAGGTACATTTTTTTTTTGTTTTCTCTGTCCGCCATTTCTGTGTTAGTATTGTGTACTCCTGAGGATCGTCTTGCTCTTGTGCGTTGAGAAATGTGAAATGCATTACAACATTTTTTTTACAGATTTTTCGCTACTCGTGTCTCCTGGGTACAGCGGCTGCTGTTTGCTCCATTCAATTAAGCAATCTTGTGTGGTAGATAGGGTACTAAAACATGTAATGGTTATTAAATGTATTCATTTGTTTTTTTCCCGCTTTTGTTTTTCAGATCTTCGCAGCCTGGTGGCCATCTTATGTTTTCTCTGTGCAGCGCATGCCGTGCGTCCGAAAAAGGTAAGCCATCTTGACTTTTACCCTCTACTAATGTATTTTGCAGGTTTATTTGGCATTGTGCCCTGTCCATGGAAAACAAACTTAGTTACATGCTTTTAAAATGTACTTTTACGTTTGAGTACTCGCGCCTCCTGTTTTTAACATTTGTTAGCATTTTTTGGGTTTGGGTCGAATGTGCTTTTCAATGCCTTGAATTGTTTAGATTTTTGTCGAATGTGCTTTTCACTGCCTTTAATGAATTGGATACGTCAGGATGGGGCACGTTTTCCAGGTAAACGGCAGTTAGGGAGATCTTCACGGAAGGGAAACAACTAAGTCTGACATTTGGTGAAATTATTTATAATGTTTTTTGGTTTTAATGTCAATGATGTTTGTTTTAAACTGTTTTCTTCGTCTTTGTGTACCTTCCGTGTTATTTCGCAACTTTACCGTCCCGTCGGACATAGACTGCTTTTCCCGGTAACTTCTCTTTTATTTACAGGTAACTTTTTTTTTTTACTTTTCTCTGTCCGCCATTTCTGTGTTCGTATCGTGTGCTCCTGAGGGTCGTCTTACTCTTCTGCGTCGAGGACATTAGAAAACAATATTCTAGGTAAGGCATTTTATCTGATTTAATACTGTGTATTTTTGGGAACTTTGTAGGTGTGCCCCGTGTCTTGGCAATGTCATTGATTTATGTGTTTAACTGTTTTCTTCGTTTTTGTGTACCTTCTGTGTTATTTTCCAACTTAATAGTCCCGTCAAACATTGACTGCTTTGCCCGGTAACTTCTCTTTGATTGCATGTAATTTTTTTATTTGGTTTTCTCTGTCCGCCATTTCTGTCTTAGTATCGTGTGCTCCTGAGGATCGTCTTGCTCTTGTGCGTCGAGGACATTACGAAACAATCTTCTAAGTTAGCCATTTTGACTGTTTTGGTAGTAATGTGTACTTTTTTTCACTTTATAGGTGTGCCCCGTGTCCTGGCGTATACGTTTCTGCATGAACCACTTTGCCCACAGTCATTTTGCAGGTAAGCCTTTTAGAATTTTTGGGGTGTTTTTTCCATTTCTTTGTTTGTCTCGTCTTATTGTGAGCGTCCTCTTGGTCTTGTGCGTAAGGTATTTTGCCTTTAGATTTTTTTAATGTACCTTTTTTTTCAATTTCAGATGTGTATCTGGTGCTGTGACTTGTACAATCCACTTCCGTCTACTGGGACATTGAGGTAAGTTCTTTCTTTAAAAAAAAGTTTGTTTTATTTTATAACCGTTTTCAGTTCTTACAAAATAATTGTTCAAAAAAAATTGTTAACATTTGTTAGAATTCTTTCCATTTTGATCGGATGAGCTTTTCAATGCCTTGAATTGTTTAGATTTTTGTCGAATGTGCTTTTCACTGCCTTTAATGAATTGGATACGTCAGGGTGGGGCACGTATTCCAGGTAAACAACAGTTGGGGAGATCTTCACGGAAGGGAAACAAGTAAGTGCGACATTTTGTGATCTTAATTATAATGTTTTTTGCTTCTAATGTCATTGAATTTTGTTTTAAACTGTTTTCTGCGTTTTTGTGTACCTTCCGTGTTATTACCCAACTTTACCGTCCCGTCAGACATAGACTGCTTTGCCCGGTAAATTTTCTTTGATTGCAGGTAAAAAGAATTTTTTTTGTTTTCTCTGTCCGCCATTTCTGTGTTAGTATTGTGTGCTCCTGAGGATCGTCTTGCTATTGTGCGTCGAGAAATGTGAAATGCATTACAATTTTTTATTTAAAGATTTTTCGCTACTCGTGTCTCCTGGGTACAGAGGATGCTGTTTGCTCCATTCAATTAAGCAATCTTGTGTGGTAGAGAGGGTACTAAAACATGTAATGGTTATTAAATGTATTTATTTGTTTTTTTCCCGCTTTGTTTTTCAGATCTTCGCAGCCTGGTGGCTATCTTATGTTTTCTCCGTGCAGCGCATACCATGTGTCCGAAAAATGTAAGCCATCTTGACTTTTACCCTCCACTAATGTATTTTGCAGGTTTATTTGGCATTGTGCCCTGTCCATGGAAAACAAACTTAGTTACATGCTTTTAAAATATACTTTTACGTTTGAGTACTCGCGCCTCCTGTTTACTATGTACAGCGGATGCTGTTTGCTTACATTATGTTACCAATCTCGTGTTTAGGCGTCTTGTAATGTGAATTTGTTTATTAAAACTATTAACATATACTTTTATGTTTCTTTTACAGGTTATCACATAGTCTTTACTTTGCATTTCTTTCATTGATATTTTTTTTTGCTTTTGAAGGTCCATCTCGGATTGTGGCCTCTCCATAGAAAAGCTCATATGTTAAATGTTTTTTTATTTAATGTACTTTTGCGTTTCTTTTACAGATCTGTCACAGCCCGTGTTTCCTTTGTACAGTACATGCTGTTTTCTGGATACTCTGGTAAGACAATTTGTGTTTACTCGTTTGGTTGTGTATTGCTTTGTTTTTGGGCCACTTTATTTTTCAGATCTTCCCCGGCTTGTGTCCATCATGCAGTTTGCAAGAGTAAGGTAAGCCATTTTGTTTTTGTACCTCTACTATTTTTTACCTGCCAGGTCATTTCGTGTCGTAACATATCCTTTGGAAACATGGTATGTTCAATGCTTTCTTTATGTACTTTTCTGTTTCTTTTACAGATAGATTGATGCTCGTACTTCTTATGTACAGCGAATGCTGTTTGCTCTAGTCATGTAAGGCAGCTTATTTGTCAGCTTGTCGTTTAGTAATGTATGTCTTTGTTTTTGGACCACTTTATTTTGCTGATCTTCACAGACTTGTGTCCATCATGCAGTTTTCACAAGTAAGGTAAGCCATCTTGTTTTTGTGCCTCTAGTAATTTGTTCCTGCCCATTTATCTCGTGTCCTAACATCTCGTTTGAAAACATGGTATGTTCAATGCTTTAGTTATGTACTTTGCCGTTTTTTGCTTACATTATGTTACCAATCTCGTGTTTAGGCGTCTTGTAATGTGAATTTGTTTATTAATACTATTAACATATACTTTTATGTTTCTTTTACAGGTTATCACATGGTCTTTACTTTGCATTTCTTTCATTGATATTCTTTTTTTGCTTTTGAAGGTCCATCTCGGGTCGTGGCCTCTCCATAGAAAAGCTCATATGTTAAATGTTTTTTTATTTAATGTACTTTTGCGTTTCTTTTACAGATCTATCACAGCCTGTGTTTCCTTTGTACAGTACATGCTGTTTTCTGGATACTCTGGTAAGACAATTTGTGTTTACTCGCTTGGTTGTGTATTGCTTTTTTTTTTGGCCACTTTATTTTTCAGATCTTTCCCGGCTTCTGTCCATCATGCAGTTTGCAAGAGTAAGGTAAACCATCTTGTTTTTGTGCCTCTACTATTTTTTACCTGCCAGGTCATTTCGTGTCGTAACATCACGTTTGGAAACATGGTATGTTCAATGCTTTCTTTATGTACTTTTCAGTTTCTTTTACAGATAGATTGATGCTCGTACTTCTTATGTACAGCGAATGCTGTTTGCTCTACTCATGTAAGGCAGCTTATTTGTCAGATTGTCGTTTAGTAATGTATTGCTTTGTTTTTGGACCACTTTATTTTGCTAATCTTCACAGACTTGTGTCCATCATGCAGTTTCCACAAGTAAAGTAAGCCATCTTGTTTTTGTGCCTCTAGTAATTTGTCCCTGCCCGTTTATCTCTTGTCCTAACATCTCGTTTCAAAACATGGTATGTTCAATGCTTTCGTTATGTACTTTGCCGTTCTTTTTACAGATTGCAGCTCGTACTTCTTAGGTACAGCGGATGCTCTTTGCTCTAGTCATGTAAGGCAGCTTATTTTTAGGCTTCTTATAATGTATTTTAAGTTTAAAATGGTATTGTCATCTTTTTTTATTTTTGGTTAAGGTGATCCCCTGCTGTATGTTGTTTTTTCCGATCTTCTCATGTGTTTGTCACCTCTTACAAGCTCGTGCCCATCTCGTTTTTCCTGTGTCCAGCGGATGCTGTTTGTTAAAGTCAGGTGAAACCTCATTTTTTTTTCCTACTTTATATAATTTTTATATTTCATTTGTACAGATAGGCCATATCGTGGCAAGTCTGTGCAGCAAAACTTTCAAGGTAAGCTATATTGTGTATTATTTGTACCTTTTCTAGGATTGCATTTAACAGCACGTTTTCTTTTTTCTTTTTACAGCCAGACTTCTTGGAGCCCGGGCGCTTGCAGACGACGAACACCGTGCTTTGTTATTCAAGATAGGCAGAACTCGCACATCATTACTAACGATTCTAACAAGTCACAACATTCACAATCCTTTCATTCGTAGCGACAGCCTCCTATCTTCAATTTACATACGGCCAGACAGCGACATCCTCAAACACATCTCACCTACATGCTCTTTTATAGTGCAAAGTGTTTTCTCTTTTGTTATTTAATTGAGTAACCGCCTTTGACTTTTACAGGATTTAAATGAGAGAAGCGTCTGTTAGAAACATTTCTTGAAGAGAGCCCAGCAGGTATACTTCGAGAAAGCGGACCTATGCCTCGTTGAAAAACAGTAAGTAACTTAGTCCTTAGTGAAATTAAATAGCCTCTTGCATTTGCGTGTTTTCAATAATTTGTACTTTTTTCAGTGCTTTCTGTCCTTGTATATTTTTTAAGACTTTACTAATTACTCCGCAGTACCAAACTATATTTGAAAATGTGGCGCATTTACAATGCTTCCTTGTACACATTTATTTCTCATGTTTACGTGGCAGCCCGTTGTATAAATATGTTGTTTCTTTCCGTGCACTTTCTACAAAGATTTATTTATTCCTAGTAGCGCTTCTTACGTCCCCATATTTTGCTTTTTAATACGCACATACCAAACAGCAACAGTACGTAAACTTCATATTTTGATTGTGCCGTATATAAAATTTAGCAGGTTACAAGTATGCCTTCTTACGCTTAATTTTTTTCCATACTGTGATTATTTTTAAAGTACCTCGCTAACACGCTGTACAGTGATGCAGATTACTAGCATGCTCACCTACTGTAAAGTACGTGTGTAACTTTTAAATGTTAAGTAGAACTTAATAGAAAAAAATTGTACGTCCGTGCTGCAGTACAAAATTACATACATCGTGCGCAACGATAACTTAGTCTTCTTTTCCATATTACTTTCCGCCATTAATGTTAGCGCCATTTCACTCTATAGTACAGTACTCCCCACGCACTGCAATACTGTCTGTTTGCAATTGTCTGCCTAAAGCTGTGTTATAATGCGGACTTTTGGAAAGCTGGGCTGTTCCTGTTTTTTAAAATAAAAAAATGATTCTATATATTTTTCACTCACGTTTCTTTAACACATGGAAAGTTTAGCTGTGTCAATATAGCGGTACTAAAGCATATTTTTTTAATGGGGTGCATTTACATAGCTTTCTTTACACATTTTTCGCTTAGGTTTACTTGACAGACGATTGTGGAAATATGTGTTTTATTTGCATCCACTTTTCACAAACTTTTTTCTTTTTAGCAGCACTTCTTACATGCACAGATTTCTACGTTTTTTAATGTACATATTAAAAAGGAACAGTACGTAGACTTTTTATTTTAATTGTGCTGCATTTCAAATTTAGCGACTTTTAAGTGTGCCGCATTACAGTGTTCCTTATTATGATTCTGTTGGAATTCCAGCGCAAACACGTTGTACCGTGATTCAGAGCAATAGCTGGCTTTTCGACTTTAAAGTACGTCTACATACTTTTTTTTGTCTTCTGTGCAACTCAAATGTAAAAAAAATATATATTATACGCGTGCTGCTGGACCAAATTAGATGCACTGTGCACCACTATAAATTACAAGCTTTGTTTTCCCATTACTAGCTGCCATTATTGTTAGCGGCATTTCACTCTATAGCACAACACTAGAGCAGGAGAAAATCCTGACAACATATATGTACTGCTTACAGCTCCTACAGGCAAAGCAGCACATAACAATCATGGTAAAACGCTACATGGTACGTTTAAAATACCGGTTTCACAAACACTAACTCATAAACCGCTAACTCATGAGAACAGAAGTACACTCCAAAACGAGTTAATGCATCTTAAATTGCTAATAATTGATGAGATATCAATAGTAGGAGCTAATATATTTAATTTCATACATAATAGATTACAAGAAATAAAAATGTCCAATCTCCCATTTGGTGGAATATCTATATTAGCAATTGGAGATTTGTATCAATTAAAGCCAGTTTTTGACACGTACATATTTGAAAACCCTAGGCATTCATACAGACCAGTAAGTTCTAATCTATGGCAAGGACATTTTAAGTTATTTGAGTTAACAAAAATTATGAGACAGCTAAATGACTTGCTGTTTGCTGAACTGCTAAACAGATTAAGAGAAGGGAACCAAAATGAGGCAGATATAATACAGATACAAACACGAGAATTATAACCACCAATAAGCATTAGCAAAACTATACCTTATATTATGCAAACAAACAATGAGGTTGATAACATTAATAGTGAAGTTTTATTAAAACACATAATGAACTATCCTGACAACACAGCCACAGCCATAGCTACAGTAGCAGCTGATTTGACTGAAATAGTTAAAAAGAAAATACTAGCTCAGTTACCTACAAATGCAACTAAAACAATGGGCCTGCCATTTATAGTACATATAGCCTTAAAATTAAGATATGTTATGTTATGTTAAGAGACATTTATTGAGCGCGCTGTCACCATGAGTTTCCTGGCGCTGATGGGATGCAGAGATTGGGCAGTAGGAGTTTAATGAGGATGGGAAAAGAGCAAAGTTTTCAAAGATATGATCTAACTTCAAATATTAATGTTAATGACGGTTTAACAAATGGTGCTACAGGTATAGTTGAATTTGTAGAAACAATAAATAACACCCCTACTGTAATATGGATTGATTTTGATAAAGAAAATGTTGGTAAAAGTACAAGGCTAGAAAATAAACACATGCATGCAACTAACATTTTGCCTCATTGGACACCAATACATGCTATAACACGGCACTTTCAATTTACACAAAAATTTATAACAATTATACGCAAACAATTCCCCCTACACCAATCATCTACACGTACTATACACAGAACACAAGGAGAAACAATTGAACCACTTTACATACACTTTAACAATAGCAAGGTACATCATATGCATTATGTAGCTTTGAGCAGAGCCAAATCATTAGCTAATATCTATATTAAAAACTTTCAGCCAGAAACAATAGTTGTACATTCAAAAGTATATGACGAAATGACCAGATTAAGGACAGATATGCAATTGCAAATATCAGTCCCTCAATTATGTACCTATAACGAACACTGTAACATTATTGTACATAATATACGATCACTGCAAAAAAATTACACAGCACTGAAATCAGACACAAATATAATGAATGCTGATATTCTATGCTTAACTGAAATAAACACTACTAGAACATAAGATAGCAATACTTTCTTGATAGAACAGTACCATCTTTTAATATTTGATAAATTCCACCATCACATAACTAAGCATGGAATAGCAATTTACTACCGTAAAAATATTGACTTACTGCCAATATATGAAACACAACACGAAATTGATATTCTACATTTTGCTCTACATCTTAATAATTGCAACTACTTATTTGTAATGCTATACAAGCCTCCACATGTACATATACAAACACTTTTGCCAATTTTAAGTAGCATATTAAACTTTTACCCTGATTATAACTACATAATAATGGGTGACTTTAACATAGATTTAACACAAGAAACACAAAACACAGCACTACTATTACAATATATGCTAAACGAATTTCAATGTCAACAAAAAATAACACAATATACAACAAACTACAAGTCAACATTAGATCATATCTATACTAATGTACACTTAAGCCACTATGGCATATTAGAGTCCTATTATAGTGATCACAAAGCCTTATGGGTAGCAATTTAATAAGCATGTAGTATATATGTGTCTATGTGTGACTCAGTATCTTTATGTGGCTGGCTCAGTATGTGTTTTAGGTGACTAAGTATGTGTGTAAGTCAGTGGCTCTGTATCTGTATGTCTATAGCTCTGTATATGTGTGTTGATAGCTCTCTGTGTGTATGCCTGTCTCTGTATGTCTGGCTCTGTATGTGTGTCTGAGTGATACACTGTGTGTGTGTGTGTGTGTGTGTGTGTGGATCAGTGTGTGTGGATCTGTATGTGTGTGTAGTTAGCTCTCTCTCTATCATTACATCACTCTCTCTCTCCCTAACTCTCTCTCCTACTACCTCACTCTCTCACTAACTCACTCTCAATTCCTAACTGTCTCTCACACTACTTCACTCTCTCTCACTAACTCAATCACTCTCTCTACCTCACTCTAAACCTCACTACTCAACTCTCTCTGTATCACAGCATCACAATAACACTACATCAGTAACTATCTCTCTCAATACATCTTAATATCACTGTATCTATCTACTTGCCTCACTCTATCACTACATCACTCTATAACAAAATACCTCCCAACTACACTCTCTAACTCACTCTCTATCTCACTACATCACTCTATCTATTTCTATCTCACTATCACTACCGCACTATCTCACCACTCACTCTCTCAAAAGTTCACTACATCACTCACTCACTAACACACTCTCTGTCTCACTACATCACAACTTCACTCTCTCTCTCTAACTCACTACATCACGCTCTATGTCAACGTCAATCTCTCTATCACACTAAATAACTTTACACTCTCTCTTTCAATAACTCACTCTATCTCTATCTCACAATATCACTCTCTGTTTATAACTCACTACCTCATAACATTCCTCACTATCACACTCTTTCAATACCTCACTCTCTCTGTCTCTCACTACCTCACTCTCTATCTACCTCACTCTCTCTCACTACATAACTCTCTCTATTTAATAAGCCAGTTGTATAATTTAACATGTTACTTTGGGATAAACTAAAATGTTTTCACCACTTATATCCAAAATGTATACTCACAATTTATTCTCCTTTCAGATGATTTCTATACAAGACATTAAACTGGGAAAACAAGATGAGAGCAAACCTTTTCAGAAGGCAATAAGAGCAAATATTGTAACCTGTTCTCAAAAAACAAACTACTGAAATGCTAAGCAAGAAAACAAAATCTTATATCACCTTGCACTAGCAGATGAAAGTGGTTCCATTAAAGCAACATGCTATAATGACGATTTTTACAATCAAACCAAAGAACAATGTTGTACTGTTAACAAAACATACTAAAATATCAAGGATGATACCTTTAACGCTTCAAAGGGAAATTATACAAGAAGCAAAAAACATACTAGAACCACCTGCTCCACCAGTATCCCCAATTAAAACAATTAGAGGAGCAAAATTAAAGACATTAATGAGCATATCGGGGACAATATCAGAGGTAAGTTAATAAATACAACACACTCTCTTCCCCACACAGTCTCTTACCCACACACTCTTTTCACAAACACTCTCTTCCCACACACTCTCTTCACACACTCTCTTCACACACTCTCTTCACACACTCTCTTCCACACACTCTCTTCCACACACTCTCTTCCCACACACTCTCTTGCCCGCACCGCACTCTGTCTGCACCGCACTCTGTCTGCACCGCACTCTGTCTGCACCGCACTCTGTCTGCTATACTGACACTATATATACAAAAATAATTAATAATAATATTTGCTTTATATTTCACAGGAAGAAGAAACAAAAAACATTTTTGTAGCAGGACAAGAAACAAAATTAAAATCTATTACAGTTATTGACACGACAGACTCTGTTAAAATAACATTGTGGAGAAATGCTACCGAATTCCCGATCAGACTTGGAACTTATGTAAAAATGACACACTTGACCGTCCACTAATTTAATAATGAAAAAATGCTAAATACTACTCGGAATACACATATAGAAGTAAGTACAAAAAAATTCTTGTGTACCTGTGTGGCTCTATGTGTATGTGTGGCTTTGCGTGTGTGTAGCTCAATGTATGCATAGCTCAATGGGTGCGTGGGTGCCTGTGTGTATTTTTAGGTGACTTTATATGTATAAAGATAACTCTCTCTATGTGAATGACTCAGTATGTATGTTGGCTTGCTCTCTATGTGTATGTGGGTGGCTATGTATATGTGTGGCTCTGTATCTGTATGACTCTGTATATGTGTGTGAGTAGCTCTGTATGTATATTTGGGTGGTTCTATATGTGTAAGTGACTGACCTAGTGTATGTCTACCTCTATGTGCCTAAGTCTATATGTGTATGTGGTTGATTCTCTCTCTAAAACTACCTCACTATCTCTCTACCCCTCTATCTCTCTCTCACTACCTCACTCTCTCTCACTACCTCACTCTCTCTCACTACCTCACTCTCTCTCTCTATCACTATCTCATTCACTCTCTCAATAACTCACTCTTTCTCTTTACCTAACTCTATCTACATCACTACAACACTCTCTGTATCTCACAACATCACTATCTCACTAATTCACTAACTCTCTTTCTCAAAACATCATTACATCACTATCTATCACTACCTAACTCTCTCACAACCTCACTCTCTATCACACTACGTCACAAATTCACTCTCTATCTATCTTACTCCATCACTCTCTCTATCTCACTACCTCACTCCAAATATACCTAACTAACTCTCTCTAACTCACTCTCTCACTACATCAATATCTGTAACGCAATACTCCACTCTAGTTATCTCACTACCTCACTATCTTAAAACATCTCTCTCTCAAAACAACACTACATCACTCTATCACTACCTCACTCTCTATCTCAAAACGTCACAACTTCACTATCTCCCTCTAAATAAGTACCTCAATCTCTCTCTCTCTCTCACTACCTCACTCTCTCTCTTTAAATCTATCAATTTCTATGTCACTTAACATCTGTACTACTCCAATAACAAAATCTACTGACAATGCACACTATATGCCTCTATTAACAATTATGTTTTACTTTGCAGATAATAGAACCACCTTTGGAAAAAATAAATATTACAATATATGGAATTGAAAATACTACGCAGGAAAAAAGTACCATAACGGTACAAATTAAAGACACTGAACTTTTAAAATCCATGGACATCGAAAATAATATTATAATGGACTACTTCAATATACCAACAGACGTCGAACACTTTGCAGAAGCTCTCATGCAGATCTTGCCACAAACTATAAATGTTATATTTAGAAATGGATGCATTCTAGAAATAATCGATTAAGCTTACAAAATCATCATTAAAACATAACACAAATGCAAAGTTAAAATAATGTTTACAAATATATATAATAATTCTAATAAATAAAAGATATTAAACACTTTTCATTACTCATTATTTACGAGCAATAAAAATGTATGTGTACTTCAAAAGTATAAATGCATATATACATATATATATATATATATGCATGCACTCAAACTGCATGCACTCAAACTGTATAAATACACCTTAATATCAAACTAAAAAATATTACACACTCTACTGCTAACTATCTACTTCTTACTGCTAAGCTCTGTGTGTATGAGTAGCTCTGTATGTGTGTCTAGCTCTGTGTGTATGTAAAAGTGTAGCTTTATATTTGTCACTCTATATTGCACTATGTGAATGTGAAGATCTGTCTGTCTACATGTGTCTGTGTAGATTGCTTAATGAATAAGTGTCTCTATTTAAAATTTGCTCTGTGTGTGTGTACCTAACTTTCAGCATGATATATGTATGTAACTCTGTGTCTGTGTAACTCTGTGTAAGTGGCACTCTGTATGTGTGTGTGGCTCAGTATGTGTGGGTCTGTATGTCTGTGTGGTTCTACGTGTGTAGCTGTGTGTGTGTCTAGCTCAGTGTATGTGTAGCTGTGGCTGGCTCGTTTTGTGTGTTAAGTGACTCTGTCTTTGGCTAGCTCTGTATGTGTAAGTCAGTGGCTATGTCTGTGGATGTCTATAGCTCTGTATATTTGTGTGCATAGCTCTCTATGTATGTCTAGCTGACTCTATATGTGTGTCTCTGTATGTATGTCTGGGTGATACACTTTGTATGTATGAGGCTCTGGGGGACTTCACAACATCGATCTCTCACTACCACACAACTTCACTCTCTCCCTAACTCACTACTTCACTGTCTCTGTATCTCACTACCTCACTCTCTCTATCACTACCTCAATCTATCTATTTCTATCTCAGTATCTCTCTCTCACTACCTCACTATATCACAACACACTCTCAATAATTCACTACATCACTCTCACTACCTCACAGCTTCACTCTCTCCCTAACTCACTACTTCACTGTCTCTGTATCTCACTAGCTCACTCTCTCTATCACTTCCTCACTCTATTTCTATCTCAGTGTCTCTCTCTCCTTACCTCACTATATCACAACACACTCTCAATAATTCACTACATCACTCTCTCACTACCTCACAACTTCACTCTCTCTCTAACTCACTAGTTCACTCTCTCTATCTCACTACATCACTCTCTCAAATACATTTCACTCTCTCTTTCAATACCTCACTCTTTATAGCTCACTACTTAACAACATCACTCTCTGTTTCTATCTCAATACCTCACAAAATACCTCTCCCTCACTGACTCTTTCAATACCTCACTCTCTCTGTCTGTCACTAACTCAATATCTATCTACATCACTCTCTCTCACTACATAACTCTCTATACATCACTACTCCCCTCTATATCACTACCTCACTATCTCACTACTTTTCTCTCTAAAAACAACACTACCTCACTCTCTCACTACATCACTCTCTATCCCACAACATCACAACTTCACTCTCTCAATCTATAACTCGATACATCACTCACTCTCTACCTCTCTACCTCACTCTTTCTATCTCACTAACTCACTTTCACTGTCTCTTTCACTACCTCTCTCTCTTTCTCACTACATAACAACATCACTCTCTACTTACATCTGACTACTTCACAACATCACTCCCCCTCACTACATCAGTTTCACTCTCACTACCTCACTCTCTATCTACCTCACTCTCTCACACTACCTCACTCTATATCTCACTACCTCACTCTCTCTCTGCTAATGCAATAGGTATCACATGTGTAAAATATTAGGCTAATGACAACAGAAATGACAATGCCATTTATTTAAAGATAAAAAAAACAATACCAATAGCTCTACCTATACCATTGCTGAGACCATTAAATTGTAAATGCTTGTTTTCCTAATCCCGGCCACCACTCCCTCCCTGCACTGCACCTCACAACACAGAAAGGGAATTCACATGTACCTCCTACATGTTCTCGTGCACTCTCCCACACCCACCACTCCCACACCAACTGCACTCACTCGCTCACACTCAAATAAATATAAAAAAAAGCGACCCCTCTCCCCGCCACTTCTGTATATTTGTTTGTAACAGGCTGTGACCACGTACACGTTATGTAACTCTGATTGAATATCGCGTGTTTTTAATGTATTCCCTTACAGTAAGAATCACCCCGGAGTAGTCGCCAATGTCCGGGTTGGATTGGAGGGGCCGGCTGCAGGGACTCTGGGCTCCCTTGTCTTACCACCGGTTCTGGTCCTGCAGAGGGTAGTGGGAGAGGGGAGGTTGAGACGATTAGTGGAGGGGTGGGAGTAACTGGTAAACCTGCACGAAGTAGTTATTTTCCAAACAGGCCAAATGTGCAAGGAAACAGCATCTTCCAATTAAAAGTTTACTTTGCAGCAGTTCAGTGTTGTAGAAAGAGTTAAGAGGTTATTGAGAGCCAATGTGATGTTAGATGCTTATTTGCAGCTAGTTGTGGTGACCAATAGAGTTTATAGTTCTGAGGGAACTTGATCATGTCAATTGTTGATTAGTATTATTCCTAATGTCTGCTTAAATGTTGATTTCTGTGCAAAAATGCATTGCAGTGTTTTTATATTAAGTGATTTTTCCATGTTTTCTACACCGAAATAAAATTAAAATATATATTTTAAAACGTTTCTAAGCTATCAGTGATGTGCAGCCGACTCTGCCCAGCCTTCCTGAATTAGAACCTGCCAATTTCTTTCCTGTCCTGTGACGTTCCCTTTCCCAGCCTTTCAAAGAAACATGCCTGCACGTATGTGACTAACTCTCTTCAGTCCAACTGGCCTTTCATAGCCACTGGCCTTGCCTGACACATGGCTCCTTCCCAACCTTTCAGTAACACAATTCTCTCTGTGCAAGCATTGTGACTGACTCTGCCAATGCCCTACTGGCCTTTCAAAGATTCTTAGCTATGGCCTGACGTGTGGCTAACCCCATACCTTGTCGGAGACACCGGTCTTAGTAAAAGTCCTGTGACTCTATCATTTGCAATGCAATAGGTCTCGCATTTATGCGAGTGTAAGCTATTGGCATTGTAAATGACAATGCCTTTTATTATGTTTTAAAAACGAAAACAAAATTAAAAGGCATTTTTATTTGCAATAAAAGCTTAAATTCGCGTAAACGCGAGACCTAGTGCATTGCAAATGCTTGTTTTGGTGGGCTCGGGAAGATGAAATGATTTGCCCAGAATCACGGGACGCTGAGCCCACGCCGAGACTCGCACCCGGTTCGCCAGCTCCAAAGTTGGCAGCTTTAGCCGTCAGACTACATCCTCTCTCCTTTTGCCTCACCCTTGCGCCTGGAGAGCCCATGCCCTTCGGTTGTGGGAGTGAAAGATCTCTGTTTGAATGAACAGACTATACTAATGGCTGCAGTAAGAGCACCATGCGGGTGTAAGGACAAGGCGGCGACGATGGCAAATAATGAATGCCGGGTGCGTGGCGCACCTGCCATCCCAGGATCGCTCCCGCCAGCGACAGCTGGATCAGAATCAAGGACAGCAGGGACAGGCGACATTTCAGAAGGACTCGTTTCAGCCAGAAATAGAAATCAGGGCCCAGGGAAGGCATGTGTAAAGGGCATGCTCCCGCCTCAGCAGGAAACCTAACCTGAGGCCCGGAAGCCATCGCATCCACTCTCCTCGGCCCCAGGTCTCGCGCCGCGGAAGCGCAGCTTGAAGCAGGCCCTTGCTTTACCGCAGTGCACACGTGTGCGCACAGAGGCCCTGGAACTAGGCAGGCTTCAACACGCCCTTAAAACTTAGTTAAGGAATGAACAATTATAGGCCTCCGGAGATGTGTTTCTTTTGCCAGCGTTTGTTGTGTTTTCCAAGACCTGTCATGGTATCTTTCTATCCCCTGTGGTGTTATTGGCCAGCACCTCCACTCTAAAAACTGTTCCAACACCACTTACCTTTGCTGTCCTAGTCCCACTTCGAACCTCACACTAGCGCTTCTGGCAAATACAATCGGCAGTCACACCCAAACCTCACTCAAACACCACTCACTTGCATGCACAGGAGCCATCAGGCATGGCCCTCGGCACCCACATGCCCCCACCTCGTCGCGCACACGTAGGATTGCGCAGAAGCCAGCTCTTACACACGAACAAATGCAGACCCTGAGGACGCACATAACTGCTTCCGCCCTTGAACATTAACCACCCCTCAAGTACACCTCATGGATAGCAGGGTACTCACGCACTGGTACAGGTAAATGTGGCGCATATGGGTATTATCTTTCTGAATTCCAGGTTTAATCTGACTGTTGTTCTGTTAGATAGTTAGGGTTGAGTTCTATTATTTCGATTTACTCCTTCTTTGACTCATCCTCAAACTCATTTTACTACTATACTCTCCCTAATCCATTTCTCAAGATTCTGCCTTCTTCGTTACTCCATATACTCACCCAAACCTCATCTTACCTCACTGAGCTCCCACTAACACTTTCGAGACGCTTCCCTCTTCTATCCTCCATTTATCTTTTCAAATCTACTAACAGACCTCCATGTGCCCACCACTCAAATAAATTAACTTAAATTTCACTATACTAATTCACCGCTAATCCGAGCGGCTATACGCGTGCTACTCACAGAAAAGTGCTTCGGCGTCTCGCCAGGGGTAGTAAGCGCTATAAATACAACTACAATACAGTATTTTCGCTGCTCAGTTCTTAGTTGCAGTTTTGTTTGCTTATTGATCTGTGAAACGCTTACACAGTTGATTAGTTTCACAGGTGATTGGTTTCACAGGTTCAGTGCTGTGTAGAACCCACATGGAGACTGTCATTACCATTTATTGAGTACTCGCCTACAACACATCTCTTAACACACAGATACAACAATTTGTCCTCCTGGGCTGGTAATTTTCGAAGGGCGGCGCACTGCCTAAAGGGATGGCCCTTTGAACCTGCTCGCTCCAGATGCAGAACAGTGGCTGGTGAGGGCCTTCAACGTTTGGTGCCTGTGGCATGGGTTGAGCATGAGGGCAAGCCTCCTCACCCTCATACGCACACTTAAGTCTTCACATGCACACCCAGGCCCAGACATGCATCCCATCACTCACATGTGCACCCCTGTGCTCAGACACACCCTTAACCTTTATATACAAACTTAAGCCCTCAGACACAACACATGTCCATCATGTGCACTGTTCCTCAGAAGCACACTCGGTCTTTGGTCAAAGATGCCCCACCTCACTACTCTCCACAATCTTCACTAACCCACCCTGTGATATCCAAATTCACATCTTTGCCTCCACAAGGCTAGTACAGCTCTCACACACAACCCTGGCTTCATGTGCACGTCAAGCCTCAAACACAGATGTACCTTACAGCCCTTCAACACACCAGTCACTCCTGACATACAAACCACATCCGTACCAAGCACACCTCTGAACCCACATATATATGGCAGCTCTCAGATACTTTCAGGCGAGTTCTCCGGGCCTATAAAGTGTCGAGCTGATTCACACGGCTCCTCACACCTGGCGTTGGTACAACTGCAGATAAAGACAATGACGTTGACATTGTTGGTACATGGGCCCTCAAAGCATTCATTTTAAGCCAGAGGTGGCAACTTCTATCCAGGACCATGCACCCCAACCAATGGCACATTCAGATCCAAACCTCTGACAGGAGTCAGTCGCTACTAAGTAAGTGCATTTACTTCAGGCTCACCACAGGTCCATGGCAGCCAGCCAAGAGGCTAACAAAAGAATCTCCTTTTTCAATTCAAGTGGATATGGTTTCCATCAATACACATGTACTTCGCAATATAATGGTTTCTGCTGGGAGTGAGAGGCATGCACCAAACAACTCTAGTCACTACCTGCAGACAGGGAAGGACTATGGTTCCCCCGCCTCTAATGTCCAGTTATGCACGCCATACATATTCAGGGGCCCATTGATGACATGTTATAGAGATTTACAGCTCAAGAGTCAATGGACAATCTTTATGGAGGTGACAGTAAATAGGCCTGTAAGTCACGCCTGTCAGTCAGCTGCCACCAACCGTTAGTCGTGTCATGGCCTAGTCACGGGGCCAGTAGCACCCCTGTAGGGTATGAGCATCCACTTTAGGTGGATGCTCATACCCTACAGAATCGTGTACACTTTTGGTGTGTAACTAACACACCACGAAGAGTGTCTTACTAGGGACACGTGGGTTGTGACACGAGTTTCCAGCACAAGACAGTATCCCGCCAGTCAGAATGACCAAATGAGGAGAATGTTTCCTAGGCTTTTTCGGCCAGAGGCGTTAAACCCAAGAAGGCTACATCAGCATTCCCATGTCGGTGGCAGCCATCACAGCCCACCATTGACCAACCTGAGCTCTCAGATTTAAACCATACTGCTTATGTGTCCTTTTCCCTCACAAATGTACACAAACACCCTCAGCCTTCATATTTACATCCTGGTTGACACAAACGAATTTTTCAAACTCAAACCTCATCCATGACAAACACCATTGTCCCCCACATACACAACTGGACCGTCACAAGCGCACCTCCACCCTCACACCCTGTCTCACCCCATGTCCCAGCCTTCACCTGCGCATCCCAGGCCATCTATCACTCGCTTGCGTGTATGGCATATAGCACACACCTAGCTAGAATGAATGGAATGGGATGCTGTACGCTGGAGGGAAAGATGCAAAATAGGTGGAGAATGTGATCGAAGAGGAGTAGGAAAAACAGTGGGAGGGGTCGGAGAAGAAATGCAGATGAGGGTAAGGGAGTGAGTATGAGTTTAGATGGAGGGAGGAAGAGGGAGGAGGAAATGTAAGTAAGGCTGAGGGGAAGCGAGGGCAGATACACAACATTTCCCCTGGTTCTGTTAGCCATAAGGGTAAATGATGATGACATGATGCATGAAGTGCAGCGCCTTAAATAGTTTATTGAGGTGAGATTGTGTTTGCCAAATTTCTGTTGGAATGATGTTGCATATCTATACACGTAACAAAAAAAACCAAAAACTAGTATTTCCCTTTCTTCAGATTCGGTACCCTAGTCTGCGGATGCTGCTGCTGTGGGTCTTGTGAAGTTGCCATCTCATCTGGATCATCGCAGACTTGTAGGCGATGCGTAAGGGGTGACGCGGCCTCTGGCATTAACTTGCCAAAGGCCTTTAATGAATGCCGCCACCACGTGAAGATCGCTGCTCGGGATGACAGGTGGGTTTCTGGGACACCGGGTAGTAGAGAGTTGGCTTCATCGAGGCAAAACTCCCAGCCGTTAATGACACTTTGAACCCTTGCACACACACCTCAGCATTCACAGGCACCGGACTACTCACAGCAGGCACACGTCTACCCTCACATCTCTGGTGCAGTCTTCATAGGCACACTCCAACCCTGGCACAGGCCTTGGCTCTCAAACCTGAATCACCTCCCTCATATATGTCCATTATCTTCATAACCCAGTCCCCACGGGACGACTGAGGCTCTCACATGAACTTTTTGGCTTTTTTTGTGCATTCCTCTGTCCCCTAAAGCATGGCACCCTTTACATGCAAATCCTAGCCATAAAAGCCCAGGTCCTCAAATGCAACTCGTCTCACATACAGACCTCCTCCCACATACAAACCTCATCCCTCACACACTCACATATTTGCCCTCATTCCAGTCACAGCTATCACTCTTACAGCAACCCTTAATCCCACACACAACAAAGCCCTCCCGTTTCCCATAGATAAGGCAGATCTCATGTGCAAAGTCTGGCCCACACGTACACCCCTGAGCTCCCACATACTTACCTTGACACTCACATGCAGGTAGCCGGCCCTCACTCTTATATCCCACTCTTCACAGACCATTATCACATGTAAATCTGCTCTCACATGCGCCTCATCTCTTCCAGGTATGCCTCTCATACTTTCACACCACACGGTACTCACGCACATACCTTGGCCATCACACTCACCATGCAGCCCTCGCAATGATTCTTCAATGACGAGGCATACACACGTATGTACATTCCGAGAGAACCTCCAAGAAGGCAGGCATCATTTTGCCTTTGGCTCTGTGTGCAATGCTTCCTAATAACCCTAACATTTGGACTCATATCTTTCTAGGGCACGGTAGAAAATATATTTTCCAGTATCTTAATGAGAAATGGTTGCATCGAGTCTACCCTCCTCAGCTATTTCTGATTTGATTCCTGAGCACTGTTAGTTGTAGAATGCCTTTGCTAGAACGTATATTCTCTTTTTTTTCTTCAAGAAACACCCTCTATGAAGGCTGTAGCGCTGCGAAGTGTTATGCCACAGAACTAGAATGGAAGGAGCTATGAGAGTACCTTATGTTACACAAGACTTAGCGAAAGAGTATTCTGAAATCTGTTCAACATCAAGTAATAGAACAAATGTAGATGTTCTATGTCAGAACATCGATAAAAATATCGCCTGAAAGAAATATCGTGGTTTTAATATCGTTTACAATAATATTGCTTCACTGAGTGTAGAATTTCTATTAGCTCAAATGGGGTGATATATTTTTGTCCGATGATATTTAGGCCACATTATTTTGGAGCCATATCAATAATAACCTGTCTCTTGGGGGGAGGGGGGTGTAGTCCTCCAACCATGCCCGGAAATGTAAGTATTACCCGGACATGTTTTCACAGAATATAAAAGACTAAATATATTAAATATATGGCTGGGTGAGACAAAAGACTCATGTTATTCTTCAAGTGCTGGCTTTATATTGCAGAGTAAGGAGTTTTCTATGTATACATCATAATCAACGTAGCTTATTATGATGTGGTGCACATGGGGGGGGGGGGTGGCATGTTTATGCTGGATTGAGAAGAGTAGTTCTAGCCTATGATCCTGTGGTGCGTGGCAGTGCTCTTAGTAAGATAGTATTTGCCTACTATATGTACTTGACGTTTTACAGCGCTAAAAAGGGTGTGAGGATTCTAATGTATGCTGTCTGTGAATTACCTTCTGAAAGACCGGTGCATAGTGATACTGCTGAGTGCAATGTGAGTCTGATTAAAGCCTGATTAAAGGATATCAGACATATGTTGGTACGCGTGATAATTTGGAGTAAAAAAACCCTCATACCTTACTGAACCATGATAAAAGAGGCAATGGCAGACCAAGGTAACCCCTTCTATAAGCCATACATTCCCATCCTCCCAGGACTCACTTAGCACAATAGAAGTTACATAAACTTGGCAATATGCAGCAAAGCTACAAAAGTCAATGAATATTTTTTAAAAAGTTGTACGTCCTGTTTTTTTCCTATTTATTTACTTTTGAAGCTATCGCAGCACACGCTCTTTAGCTTTAGATGTTTAAAGTAAAGTGCGGCTTGCCACGATTGCAATGAGAGTACATGAATAGAAAAGAAAAGCTCGCCTTTGTTTTTCTATTTATTGATTTTTGTAGCAATGGCGGCATGCTGCGCTTTTGCTTTAGATGTTTAAAGCCTGGTGTGCCGCCATTGCTACAAAAGTTAATAAACAAAAAAAAGTTGTGTGGCTGGTGTATTTTTAAAACTGTATTTACTTTTGTAGCAATCACGGCACACCGAGCTTTAGCTTAAGATGTTGAAAACGAAAGTGCTGCATGCCGCAATTGCTACAAAAGTAAACAAGTACTGCAAAGAAAACCAGGAAGGACGGCAGCAAAAATGGGAGGGATCGGGTGCGTCTGTGAGCGAGGAGGCAACAGGTGGTTAGAAGTGGCCAACCAAAAGAAACAATCTGTGATGTTGCAAAGAAGGGAACCAAGCATCCAAAGGCGGGACAGATGGGCACTATGGACCAACCATAATAAAGGAATTTCCAAAAGGTAGGGCAGCGAACCAACCACAAGCCTGGGTGAAGTTTAAAGCCCATATTCTGAATTCATGATGTCTCAAAGAGACCACACAAGCGCTGCCTAGGTGAGACCTAAAAAGTAGCTTGTACTCAAAGTCCTTCTGCCCTCTACGCCAAGGCAGTGATCAGAGTGCAAAATATTCAGTTCATCCTCGCATATCATGGACTTGTGCCTGGAAAAATCATAGTGAAACCAATGCCAAGAATGGCGTCAATAGAGCTAATCAATGCTGAGAGGGGCAGTCTTAAGGGTGGTGAAAAGAGAGGTAGCAAGGTGGAGAAAAATAAAACTATATGGAAATAAAAAAACAAGTTGAACAGCAACTCAATGGACAATGAAAGTGCATGAGACTGTTACACAGAGGAAAAGGTAGAACAACTGTTTAAAAGAAAATAAGTGCTGCATGGCTCAAAGCCATTTGGTGTGGCAGTTTGATCTCAAAGTCATCTCAGAGGATTTCTTCAATCACTTGTAAGTACTTTATTATTAAAGTTACTAGTGAAGAAACTGGAGCAGTATAAGAGGGGGAAAATAGCTCAAAATCCATCTTTACTTGAAATTATGAATAATCATGCTGAAGGACGACTACCAGGTAGGGAAGACCTACAACTTGGAAAAAGCTGTACAATGAAGAAGAGCAAGGAAATAGGCTCACTAAGAAAAGCACATTCCTCTAGGATGGTTTTATAGTACTAAAGGGAGTGTTAGGTTCGGAAATTTGTCTTAAGGGGTACCCCGTTTTCGTCAACATTTGTACATGGCACCCTTAAGGCTTATTGAAATGTTTATTCAATAGAATTTTTGGCAGTGGCTCCAAATTCGAACCAGTTGCTGGTTGATGCTGAGAAGAGTCACCAAGGAGATGTTATGTTCCATTTTCAGGACTACAATAATTTATTTAAAGAAAGAAGCTGCTCTCACACTGTGTTGCCGATCATCATCCCTACTCATATTTCGCGGCGATTGGATGTTATCTGTTGCCCACTTATACATACTGGCCTGTTCTTGAGGACACATCCATCATCCTATATAACTGCAAGGTGAGCTGCGTAGTGAAACATTGCAAGCTGTGAGATTACATTTTTTAACTCGCCTTTAATTGTAAACTAATTAGCTCTCTCAACTGACTCACCTAAATCCAAAACACTGCATTAGTGTGTTAGGCAGCTTCACTCACCACATCCCCACTCTTAAGACTAAAGGCACGTTTTGAATTATAGTGGTACAAATTTCTTTGCTCTGTTCATTCCGATTTTCAATAGCACACTCAAGATTTAACTGCAAATTTGACCTGTCAAAATATCCCCTTTTTGACAGGCCTAAATCTTCCTTTTAAATATTAATAAGTCACCCCAAAGTAGGTCTTTTTGCCCATGAGGAAGGGTGCATGTTTTTTTAAAGTAGGACATGTAAAGGTTTCATATCACACAAGCCCATCCAGTGACAAAGCCCCAAAAGCTATTTTCACTTTAACAAGGCGGGCTGTTCCATAGAAAAACACTGGGTTGCACTATTATATTTATTATTAGCAATTTTGTGTACGAAACAGCTAGAAATATAATTCAAAGACTCATTTTAATAGTTATTTAAAATAAATGTAATGTTAACATACATTTTTTTAGATAACTATTGAGGAAAAGGTTCTTTTAGAAAATAACTTTTTCCCCACATAAGCCATTCGGAGGTCCATTTGCATGAGCTGAAAAGCTCCCTTGAAGAGATGTGAAAACGTCTCTCAGAGCAGGACAAAGGGCTTGAATGTGGGGAGATGTTTCTGTTCCATTAACAGAATGACCATTGGGCTGTGCCCAGGAACTTGATTAACTGTAAAGAAGCTTTCCCTGTCACAGGCAAATGTTAGTTGACACCTAGCCAGGGGCTTTCTTTGTTCCCTCAGTCAGGCAGGCACCAGTCCCATTGGGAGAGGCACTGTCCCCAGAACCGGTTAAGAGGTACCACAGAGGAGGGGCTGACCTTTCCATAGCTACACGTCTAGTGTTGGCACAGAGGCTCTATAAATGGGCAGAAAGGTTTTGCCATATTGGATTTAGACAGATGGGGGCACTGAGAGATTGCATGCTGTAGTGCTGTGTAGTTCCTATAAAACCTATACAGGACCTGCATGTTTAAATGTAAATGTACATGTATTTATATAGCGCAAATCACTGCCCAAGGTCGGTATCTAAGCGCTTGCTTAGGGAACCCATCCTGGTATTCCCCTGTGAGATAACCCCGGCAGGGTATCCACAAGGTGAAAGCCAGGCATCCCGCCGCAAGGGGCCGTTGTGGAGATTAAGCAAGCTATTGCCCAGAGTCGCAGAGTGTGAACCCGTGAGTCGAGAAGGCACCGGTGCGAGAATTATCGAGTCCGTGGAATTTTTGAGCCCAAGACCCGCCGAGGCGGGGAACTGAACCCTGGTCCAGGGCCGATCTCAGCTTCCGGGTCTGCCGCCTCTAACCCCTGAGCCACACTTCTCCACAAGAAGAAGACAACATACACTGTAGGATTGGTGCCAGACTGATTCTAAGCACCCCTACCGGGTATGTTAGCCTGTAGACCAGCTAGCTCACAGTGCCACTAGAAACTCCTCTTACCAAGGAGAGAATAGTTCTTGGCAACTATCGAACATGACAGCCCAGATCCCTCAGTACCGTGGAAACAGTGTACTACTTTTCGCTCAGTCACTCGTGCTCACTTTAGTCTTCAGAAAGATACACAGAATAAATGATCTGGACGTTTTTCAATTAGTATTAATTGAACAGTCATTATTCTAGTGTAAAATAGGTGTGCGGAAACAACCATTAGACAGTAACAGATATAAATGATTAGAAGCACTAGGAAAGTAAAAGGATGTTACATTTTTACCATCATGCTAGAATCATTAATACAGGCAGGTATATAAAGTACATGACAATAAAATGCGTACTCCTACAATGTTACCCTAAATAGATGCACCTAAGTGTACCTAGAATGTATGTAGGTGTTAAGCCAATAATCCCTCTAGGATAAAGTCAACCCCATTACCTGAAGTGAAAAACTGTGGGACCCAGTCTTGGTCTCGAGCTGGACACCTCGCAAGGGATATTAGACCACTGCGAGCTGGAGGATCTGCATGCAGTAACCTCGGCATCTCACTTCAGTGTGTCGGCAGGGAAGTCCTGATCTCCTCTATTTGTCCCATCAAGATGTGATGTTTATATACCCAAAGGTCTCCTCGGGGGTTCTACCTTGCTGTGCCACTTTTCGAACTTAGTATGACATCGGGAATGAACTTTATACATAGTTATTATACAGAAGATGGGAGTCCTGCTGAGTTTCCAAGAATCCTCATGCTTAATGTATGGGGCTTTTACCAGGGAAAATCTGGCATTCTGGGTGCAGTGTCTTAATTATCTAGGTAAAAGGTCAGTCCTTAAGTACAGTTATTTGTGTAATGTAGGGAAGAATATAGGTGAAAGTTTAGGACGTTACCTGAGCCTATATTGGGGTACCTATATGGAATATAACACCCACTCCTCATCCGACTGGACCACATAATTACATTCTAATGTACTACTAGGCTGTCAAGGCACTGGTACACAAGCAGCTATAGTAAAAACAATAGTTATGCCAAAAAAAGGTAAAAATCTCTAAAAAATGCTAACAATTGTCACTCAAGCAATAGCTCTAATGTGTCTGTATATATAGTTCAAACAACTACAAGCATCAGAAAGACATGCAGGTCATAAAAAATGTCAATTGTTTTGGAGTTTAATGTGAGTTTGTTTAAAAATCTATTGTAGTCCCTTCTTGTGATGGAAAATTTTCCTCAGTTTGTGATGGTGTTAAAATTCGAGGTGTGTTCAAATCCTTGTTCTTGGCTATTCCAAGGCAGGAATTCTGTTGCACAGCATCATTCAGAAATATTAACTGTTGAGGAATGAGCCATGCTCTAAGTAGCGCTTCTGTTCCCAGGATTTGCCAGTTTCTAGAATTCCAGACTGAAGTCTAGAGAGTCCTTCCATAAGTTGAAACCCTTTGAAACAGTTCGGTAATGAAAGAAGCAGAGTAAATCTGTTTGGTGTTAGTCAGCATATTTTTCTGTGCGGATGTCAGTGCAATCATATAGTAATATGAGGTTGGGTCAAAAATGTTAAACCCTGAAAAATATGAACATTTCTGTGCAAAGGTTTTTAAACTACTTTTGGGTGGTGCAGGACAATGTTTCCATTGGTGATATGTGAAAACATTTCTAGGAGTACTGGATTTGTGTAGAAAATGATGACCATAGTGTTGATAACAACACATTGTGTTATAGTCTGATGTGTCTTCTAACATTTCATTGCTAGAAAATGCGGCAGATTGTTCTAAATCAGACAACATATTATTTACAGTTTCAAAATCCCAATCATCGGAAAATGTACTGAAGGTAATGATATCATTTAAGGAAATTTTAAATGAGGTATTTTTAAAAGTTCTGTTGGGCCAAATATGTCATAATCAACCTTGTCCCATACTATACCCTCAGGCATAGGTCCTGCTGTAATGTTCACTGATGACAAGTCTCTTTTTTCAAAATGTGATGAAACATGAGGTTTCAGGAGCAAGTTCACCTTTGATGCTGCAGAGCTTTGGCGAAGGTAAGTTCCATTAATAAGTAAGCAGAAGACAGTCACAAAGCCTATCCAGAAAAGAAAGAAAAGTATCCCGGTGATGATCCAGTTCTAGCCAAGGTGACACCAGGTATGTCTTTTTAAGAAAAATGACGAAGTCTTTAATTTGTTTTTGACGAGATATTGGGGCTAGCGTTGTTTCAGGTTCACCTGGATCAAATGAAAAGGTATCAACGTTGATGAAATAGTCAGATGCAGTTTGATCTATTTTAGGTAGCTCAGCAGGTTTTGTTGGACTTGTAGATGGCTCTTATTGAGACATATTTATGTAGACATCAGTGTTAGGTCAATTTGAAATTTGTCTTTCATTTTGATTTTGTATTCCTTGTTCAAGGGGAACGAGTTCCATGGCATTGTTGCATAGTACATCATTCCGTATAGGAGACTTTTCAAAAACATGACGGGTCTTGCTGTCTGAACTTCCTGTATATTTATTTTGAAGGTTTTATATAGCGCGAACATGACCCTTGCGGGTGTCAGAGCGCTTTACAAGAGTAGCGAGAGAAGGCGTCGGCTACTCAGGAGACCACTAGGCCTACTATTCAGTATCGGCCACATAGTGTGGTTTGATCAGATCAATGGAGACAAATCTCTTCTCCTTTTTTCCGGAAAGGGGCAGCAGAAGTACAGTTCTTGTTCCTTCCTTCACGGCTAGGACAGGCACAGGATTTCTGTAGGATGGTCCAAATTCTTTCCTATCGGTTACCTTTTCTCTGACCAGATCCCCGAATTTAGGGCCCAGACAGGCCTTGCCGTGAGTGACTTGACTTCCCCAGTGGCGGTCTATTTTACCTGTACATTACTCTCTAGTGCTCTGGATTCATTCAGATCCTGTAAAACAGCCAAACGCATATTGATGTCAAAAGGTTTCTCATCCACCATTGTGCCTGCACAATCAAGTAGGACCTCATAAGGAGTGACAGCCCCTAGAGAACTTCTTGGCATGTTATTCAAGGCCCGCTGTACCCCACATAAGTGATTGACCCAACTGCCACCCACGCCTAATACTGTAGCTTTCTTTAAGTCCCGGTTTTTCCTCTCCACAACCAAATTCCCCATGGGATGGTACGGAGAGTAGTACCGCAGTGCAACACCCAACTTCCCATGGCTTCCTTGTAAGTCCTAGAGCTAAACGCCGGGCCACGGTCAGAATGTAATGTGCCAACTGCGTATGTCCCTATAAAGACTCACAAACCTTTGATAACAGTTCGAGCCTCAGCCATGCGCTGAGGCTATGCCCATAGGAATCTCGAGCAGGAATCCACTGCAACCATGGTGTACTTGTAAGCCCCATCAGATTGTAAGGGGTCGCAGTGGTCCAAATATACACATGCGAGTGGTCTGATAATGGCAATAGTGTCTGCGCTGGACGTGTTATGGTGGAGTCCTTCATCTGTTGACAGATGTCACACTTAAAGACATCATCTTTGGTCTGCTTTGTTAACCTTGGCCACCAATAGTGTTGTTTCAGTAAAGAAACTGTTGCCGTAACTCCTGCGTGTGCAGACCCCAGACCCTGACAAAATTGACTCTGGGACCCCAGCGCTGAGAATGCTGTCAAATATCTGCTCTCAGGTGCTATATTTTGACGGAAAAATCAATTTGAGATATCTAGTGTCATTTTGAATGTTTTCCGCTCAGTGTTATTCATCAATGCATCTGTACTGCAAATGTTTTTGTGCATGAATTCAGATGTCTGTAGTCTAAAACTAGACGATATGTATTTTCAGGTTTTATTACGTGAAACAAAGGAATATTCATCGAAGAGGTGCGAGTTTCAATCACCCGCTGGTATTCAAGTTGATCTAAGATCTCCCTGACCTGTTTTCTAGCTTCTCACTTTATTAGATACTGTCTCTGTGGAATTGGAGTAGACTTTAAGGGAATCACATGGTGGGTTAACTCTTCGTCCCACCCAACATGATTGCGGTATAGTGCTGGAGCTACCACCCACTCCCTCCCTGCGCGGCCCTCCCTTTGCCGTCCCCCACCCGCAATCCATGCCTGCTGCTACTGTTTCCAGAAATTGCATGTCAATATTGCTGTACTTTGCAGTCAAATGTTAATTTAAGATTTTTTTTTTGAAAAGTTCACAAAAATACTGTATTCCAGTTATGCTGGCATTCCAAATGAGAAACAGATTATCTATTTAGCATAGCCACAATATGATCCGCAACATTTACTTCTCCATGTGTGCATCTATGGATACCAGCTCCTTCCACTACGCTATGAATAAATATGCATAGCTGAAAGTGAAGCAGGTGCTCATTGTTATGCCATTAAGCTGTTTATATAAAACGCCATTTAACAAAAATGTATTGTCAGTCAAGTATATCTCAATCTTCTTGAGTAACATCTTCATATGTTCATCGAATGTAGTTGTTCTGGACCACGGAAAATATTCCCATGCTTCTATGCCCTACTTGTGATAGATGCTCATGTAAAGAGAAGTAACATCCAGCATCACCATGATATATCCCAGTTCCTAGTGGAGGTCATTAATCTTTGTCACTCGAACGACAAGCAAAGAACTTCAGATAATTTCTTCAGAAGTGAAATAACTGCTCAGTTTGGTCTCTACACATCCAAACATGTTAAACCCGAGAGAACTTTAACATGGCCACATTATAGACTCTGGGTTTGCGTCTTTATCAGGGAAATTCCCAGCAACATTGTGAAAGGGAAGGATCACTAATAGAGATTTACAGCTATGGACCTCATATCTGGCTAGGAATGTAAACTGGCCAAGCCCACAGTCCGTCCCCTCTCTTTAGAGTTGGGGAAACGCTAGGTTACCATTGGTGGACCTTCACTGACTCTGCAAACAGTAACCCCTGACTAAACAGCCAGGATGATGGAGACAAACTTTCCCTGTTCATGTCTCCCATACGAGTGATGGCGGAAATGTGCAGGAAAAAACATCTGAATGGTCCTTGGGCGCAGGGAAAAAGTAACCTGCACAAAAAAGACAATCTATGTTTTGTTTAGAGTAACAAATGCCTGCATTGGAGTTTGTTTTCTTTCAACAAAATGTTTGCCAAGCGTGTACTTTAAAACATGGTTCCCGCTTGACAAAACTTCAATGCTGTGACGCGGGTATCAGTGGTGGCTCCCATGTGGAAGGTGGGGATCTCTAAATGCGGCCAACAGTCCTTCGCAAGTGTGAGAACGGGCATACCCGCTTCCACCTTGGTGTACCAGAGGACCTTTCACCAGAGTCTAAATAAGGTCGAATGTTTAAAATCTCTTCCAAGATGTTAAGCATCTTGCAGTCATAGGAACTTCCTTTACAAATGAGTAGTTGTGTTGCAGCCCTGAACTGATCAATTAATTAGTGGAGGCACCATATGCTTACGAGACAATGAAGCAGTTGTAAAAATATTCAATAGCTTCACGAGGCTGCTTACGTACCTTAACATGGAGAAAAATCAAGAACTCATCCAGAAACACCAGTTTCACAGGTAGGGGCCTCAACTGGTTTAGCATCAATCAAGTTTTCACTATTTTTAGAGGAAAGGACAGATTTAAAAAAAAATAAAAGTATTAACTGATTGGTTTTTCGCAGTTTTCAGCAAAATTTCACCACTTAAATCTCCATTTCTGTCAGCTGAATGTTTTGCTCTCTGAAGCAAGCAGTGAATTACCAAAGTATGCTGCACTTTTACTATTGAAAAATGTAGCTAAATGAAGGTAATTCTTCCTATATACTTTCTGCAAGGTACTTTCTTTTTTAGAGACTTCATTTGGAATCTCCACCTCCTCCTCCACTCTTTCTATCGTTCTGTTATCCCGTTTACAGTATGTTTTTAGTTCTCCCTGCCTTGGCTGTCTTTACGTTTCCTCCGATTCCCAAATCTCCTGCTGCTTTACTTAGGCAGCTCCAATCAAATTACAAGTGTCATGATTGTACTTTCATTTTATTTAACTGAAGGAATATCTTTGGGGAAGCCACACCACAGAGGTTCGTGAATTAGTGAAAAAGATTTAGAAAATTGTAAGCTTAAACCGTTTTTAGGTTTGGCGTTAGCAAAAACTTTTAAATTTTACTAAACTTATACACATCCTGCCCATTATAGGGGCTTTTAGTCAATCCTTTTCTTCCAATGTGTCATTGATTTTTTTCTTCTTCAACTCATCACTAAATAAAGCAGGGGTCAGGAGATCAGCCCATTCCAGCTACTAACTAACTTAATTGTGAGTGAAGCATTCAGCTCTTTTACACAGTGAGCATTCACTCTCGAGGAAGGTCTTTTTAGTGCCAGGAACGACAATGTGCTTTTTGGGACATATATACATATATATTACCTACTGGCAGTTGCCAGTAGGTTGTTATAGTTAGGTTCTGATTTCTATTAAAAAGCTGTTTTTCAGTTGCCTATATCTTTGGTGCCGGTTGATGAATCTTCACCAAAGTTTCCCCAAAAATGTGACACTCATGTCAGCTTGTGTATGTAAAGTTTCGGGGTGGCCTGCCTACTGGGGGCCACGAAAACGGGGGGTCACAAAATGCGTTTTCCGCATGTTCATGCCCATAGGAAACATTAGACACTGCTACAGCCCGAGCTGCTGAACGGAATTACACCAAATTTGTCAGAAAGGTAGCTGTTGGTCCAGAAAGTGACTTTTTTGGTAAATGGTGTAAATCAGTTTAGTAGTTGCGGAGATA
Source organism: Lissotriton vulgaris (assembly GCF_964263255.1). Taxonomy (NCBI): domain Eukaryota; kingdom Metazoa; phylum Chordata; class Amphibia; order Caudata; family Salamandridae; genus Lissotriton; species Lissotriton vulgaris. The sequence continues at coordinate 1,825,003,602 of NC_141687.1, read as the reverse complement.
TTCACCGATTTTTGAGATATACAACTAAGGTGGCGGTGGATCTGTGAACCCTCCCGATCTTGTGCATGAGAACTGATTGGCTGCCAACACTTCAAACCAGGAAGTGTTGGCCGCCATCATGTGACTGTTGAATCAAGTTACAAGAAAAAACATTAAAAGAAAAGGGGGCAGGGTAGTAACACCCTAGGCCTCTTAGGGACCCCCGGGTCCAAAGAGGCGTAAAAAAAAATAATTGGGTGGGAGTCACGCTGGATCCGCGACTCCCGTCAAAAATCTAAAAAAAAAAAGGGCAGACTCCCGTGCTTCTTTAAATCTAGGCCTCTGGGTTGGCCAAGTCCCGGGGGCTAGTTTAAATAGGCCCACTACAGCCCCGGGGACTGCCACCTCCCCAGGGCTAGAGATATTGAATTGCGGGGGCCACATGACCCCCGCAGCCCCAGGGACCGCCACCTTCCCGGTGCACACTTTACTTTTTTTTAAGTAATGCACAGGAGGCCATAGGGTCTCCCCCGCAGCCCTGGGAACTGCCACCTCCCTTGGGCACAAATACAATAATTAAGGGGGTCTGTGGCGGACCCCGGGAACAGCCACCTCCCCAGGACAAATTTGAAGAAAGGAGGGGGGCACCCAGCTCCCCTCAGGAGCCCTAAATGGCCCTGGGGACCGCCACCCTCAGGGACAGTCCAGCAATGTCCTGGGTGCCCAACCCAGGGAAATTGCAGTTTGTTATGCTCTTGCTTGCACAAAGCAGACCAGAATTGCTTTTGGACGGAGGGAGCTGCTTTCTTAGCAGCACCCTCTTTACAAAAGTAATGCCTGCTCCTGCAGGAGTCGTGGTCCAGGAAGGGACTGCGGGGGCCTTCAGGCTCCATCCGCAGTTCCCATTTGGAAAAACTGGGTGCCCTGGGTGGGACCAGGGCACCCAGTAGTGTGGCCAGGCTCTGGGGGATAGGGTCTCTGGGGCCAAAATATGCCCAGGAGGGGGGCCTCAGGGCCCACTTGTCATGGTTATTAAAAAAATTTTTTTTAAATAGGGCAGGCCCCCATCAGTAATGTCATCAGCGAGGTCACTGACCATATCATGAGTGATGTAAAATGTGAGGTCATCACCAGAATTTCTCTGGTTTTGTACAAGTGACACCTGAGTCTAACTATAACATCTCTGTAACCTTTGTTTTTTTTCAGATAAAATATATATATATATATATATATATATATATATATATATATATATATATATATATATATATATATATATGTAGATATATATCCTTGTCGAGATGCATGCGTACAACCACCGTACTCCTGATCAGCGGGCGCGGCGTCAGGCGTTTTTCTCCCAAGCCCGGTCCGAATAAATGAGCACAGAAATCCTTCATTTTTATGTTGTGCATGTGACTCAATCACGTGAAAACTAAACATCCAATGAGATAGACACCAGACTCGTAGTTTCTTAAACATTACAAACTACTATGCGATACAGCATGATTAAAAAAGGCAATATTAAAAACATAAGAAAGTGCAGAAATAGTGCAGATTTCACCTTTCACAATTATAATCAATTCATTGGTGATTTTCTTGAACACGGCACGCATAGAAATAAATGTTCACGCGCACCATCATAAATGTCACTACTATAACGCCCCAGTGGGCCTAGCTCGGCCTCCACACTTCCTGATCCGGAAGCAGTACCAAGAGGAATGGTATAATAACATCCTACATTGGAATCGCTTTATAGACAACTTATTTGTTGTCTGGTTAGGAATGGAGTTAGCGGCCAGGCAATTTGTCAAATAACTTCAGACTAATAATCTTAATTGGAAGTTTACTAGTATTATTAGTGACCGTGAAGTTAACTTTCTTGACCTTACGGGTTATGTTAAAAATGCCAAATTACACACTAAGATTAACCATAAACCAAAATACGTTGCTGCATGCAACCAGTTTCCACCGCAGCAATTTAATCAGAAGCATCCCCTATGGGGTATGCTTAAGAACGGTTCGCAATTGTAGTGAACCAGCTACTATTGAGGAAGAACTAAAATCTTTACATTCTCGTTTTAAAACAAGAGGATATGGGGAGGACTGTATTCAAAGTGCTATTTACAAGGTCAAACAGAAAACAAGAGAAGACATTTTATTCCAACACTCAGAAACCAGTAAGAGAGTACAGAGACAAGCTTAGAGTACAAATGAGTGTAGAATGATAACAACATATAATAAGCAGCATGGTCAAGTAAGAAACATCTTAACGAAACATTGGCATCTGATTCCGAATGATCCAGTGCTAAGTAAAATTGTATCAAAAAAACTTTTGGTAGGCGGGAGAGGAGTGATAATGGTGAAAACGCCCCGTTAACGTATGATTTGCCCTTGACTGTGCAATGTATTGCTAAAGTTTTTAAGATAACTGAACACTGTGATGTATTTTGCGAGTCTGTGATCAATGTTAATAAAAAGATTTTAAAAAAAAACCTTTGGAGGGCAAAATCATTTAAGAAAATGCTTGTGAGCAACATGGCACCTAAATCTGCGATACAGCCAAGAAAAGCATCATGGCTGCAACGCAAAAATGGGTTCATTAGATGCATGAAGTGCAAGGCCTGCCAGCATGGTAAAACAACAACAAAAATGTTAACCGGCTGCTCTAAAATCGAAAAGAATATCAAGGGGCAATTTGACTGCAAAACAGAATTTGCTGTGTACGTGTTGAGCTGCCGATATAATCTTCAATACGTGGGCAGCACAATTGTTCCAGTGTATAGAAGGGTACTTCAACATCTGAGGGCTATTAAGCATGTAGATAAAGCAAACCCTGTGGCCTGCCATTTTGCGACATTCCATGAGAGCAATGTGGCAGGCCTTTCATACTTTGTCATCGATGCTATCGCTCCCAATGCAAGAGGAGATGATAGACAGAAAAGTTTGAGGAAACTTTAATCGCGCTATATTGTAGAGTTAAACACAAAGGCACCGATGGGTCTCAATATGGAAGAAGACCTGTATATACATCTATAATACATTTAAGAAAAGGGCTGACAAAAGTAATCTGTAATATAATTAGTATTGATTCTTCCTAAATTTCCGTTTTAAGTTTAGATCATGGAGTTTTTGTTTTGTTAAGGTGTTATAATGTGGGTGTAGCACTTTTTTCTTTGCACATTTTTTGTGTGAAAATCTGCAATAGTCAACAGACAAAAAAAATGATTTGCCCACTGGGGCTGAACTAAGAAAGTGTAGAGGGTGAGCTAGGCCCACTGGGGGGTTATAGTAGTGACATTTATGATGGTGTGCGTGAACATTTATTTCTATGCGTGCCGAGTTCAAGAAAATCACCAATTGATTAATTATAATTGTGAAAGGTGAAATCTGCACTAATTCTGCACTTTATCATGTTTTTAATGTTGGTGTAATGCTTTCTTTAATCATGCGGTATCGCATAGTAGTTTGTAATGTTTAAAAAACTACAAGTCTGTTGTCTAGCTCATTGGACGTATAGTTGTCTAGTCATTGGATGTGTAGTTTTCACATGATTGAGTCCCATGCACAACATAAAAATGGTGGATATTGGCAAAACGAAGTTGGTGAACAAGCCTGCTGGTTCAGGCGAAACGCGTCCGACACAACCGATAAATAAACCCTGGTGGTGAATTGTCAAGACGCTGCGTCATAATTCCTTTTTTGAGGAGGATTTCTGTATATATATATATATATATATATATATATATATATATATATATATATATATATGAATGAAAAAAGGATCCCAACCGCTTCTTGCAGCGGTTTAAGCAGGCGCAGACCTCCTCTCCATCAGTAAATTAGATGTCAGATGTTTAAATCATCAAAAAAGCCATCACACTAGTCAAAGTGCCAGCAGTGCATATTTATTTTAGAGTGTGTCAGAGCGAGTGCCCTCCCTTATATATATATATATGTATTCCACAGTATGCTATAATCTAATATAGAATCAGAAAATCACCATAAGACAAAGAATAAAAAACAGGCAAAATCTGCTGCACCACGAACCTGGAGCAAGGCGTATGGGGGAGCATCTACTGGGTGAAGGCGCACTACCCTTCACACATCGGGTTTACAAGTATATTTTACAAAACGGATCGTCGCGAGGCGGCATTGGATATGTTTAAAAAGAAAAAAAATCATCAATAGGGTCAGAAGTCACAGTTACAGGCGCAAACACCCGAAATACATTACATCTACAATTCACGAAGTTGGAAAGACTCTGTGAAAGAGAGATAAGGAAAAGATAAGGAAGTGGTGGGAGGCCACTTCCCTCCAGAATTACATGGATATAGATAGGGTGATAGGGTGCCCAGGGGATTGATAGGGTGCCCAGGGGATTACGCATCTATACTGTACCAGCGCACGAAAATCCGGATCGGCGACTGTTGGAACAAGGGGCGGAATACACGGCGGCATCCGGTAAAGGGATGCTTGACATCCTTGTAAAGTTTGCATGGAGCGATAGAGCCACAGCCCTGGAAGAAATAGCGAGCCTGGAGCAAGAAATTGCCAAAGATATTGACAAGAGCACACAAGAGCAATTAGGAGAGGAAATGAAGACACGGTTGAAGAAATACAAATTGAAAATCTGTCAACGTAAGTAAGACAAATTTGAGAGGGACGTACGTGACTACATGCAGGGTAGGAATCTCACATTTGCCAAGAAATTTGATGACCCCCGGAAAGAACTGAACAAAAGGACCCCCCCCCCAAGAGAGTGGATACCGCTGAATCAGTATCAGAAGTGACGGATGGAGAACAGTCAGTAGATGACACAGCTACATTCTCAACAGACAAGGTGAAAACTCCTTTTCATTTGGAGTTCAACCTAATCCGTCAGACGTGGCTCAGTGGTGGCAAAAGCAAGCCGCCAGGAAGCGAAGACGATGGGCAAAACGAGGCGGTGGGAAGGGGCAGAGGAAGAAAAAGAACAACACCCCGGATAACACGCAGCAAGCGAGGCAACAGATGATAGAGGCAAGAGACAACCTCACCATCGTAAACCTAACACCTTGTGCATTTACAACAGCTGAGGAATCCACACTGCAATTGGGATTAACATTCTGTCCCAGAGAGAGATTAGATTTTACACAGACCAGGATTGATCTGTTCAAATTTGTTCGGAAAATGAAATTGCACAAATTCCATTAATTGAAACCATCAGTTACTGAGGCACGACAACTGAAGCTTAAAGCATCAACTAAGGATACCGACATCCTCACAGTACAAGACCTAAGCATGATGGAAATGCTGGAAGAAAGACGCTCAGAACAAGAGTGTGGGGACAATGAAAATATCTATATGGCGTTCAGGAGTAGAAAGGTGGGTATTGAACAGAAAGCACCATTGACAACTTTCAAGCCCCCATCTCAATTCAATCCCCATGTGCCGTATCATGCTATTGACTCCTTCTCTGACGCAGTCCTACAGGATCTTGTAAAATTCAGAGGTAACAAGGATTGTCGGACTGTGAAACAAAGGAACTTCTCAAAAGAACAAAAGAGTATTTTTTCAAACCTCAGTAAGGACGATGGTATAATCTGCAAACCCTCAGACAAGGGTGGAAATATTTTGCTACAAACGAGAGAACAATATTGCCATGAGTCATTGCATCAACTCAATGACAGAAGATTCTATGAGAAGACAACCAAGGAATATTATTTGGAAAGTATTTCTTTGTACCATGATTTGATTATTAAGTGGAGAGATAAATCCATGCTGGATGCCAATTAATTCCTGTTTTTAAGAAACAGTGACCCGGTTACACCTGCCTTTTATCAACTCCCTAAGATTCATAAAAATCTAACCGATCCACTAGGGATACCCATTGTTTCTTCAAAGGGAGGACTTACAGAGAACTTATCAAGGTATATAGACTCCTTTATTTTTCAGATGGTTTTACAGCTTGCCTCTTATGGTAAAGACACTAAAGACTTTATTGTACAATTGAAAAACATGCAATGGGATCCTACATATATCTGATTACTATAGACACCACGAGTCTATACACATGCATTGAGCACACCCAGGGAATTCAAATAATGAAATATTTCTTGAGTAAAAGATCTTTCAAGTTCATGGAGCACAGCATTATGCTAGTCGAGTTCATTGAATTCTGCCTTTTGCATAACATTTTCTTGTTCCAGGATGAGCTATATAGACAGATCTCTGGAACAGCGATGGGCACCTGCTTCGCCCCCAGCTTGGCAAATTTATTCGTTGGCTGGTGGGAGGAGCAGGTGGCCCTCGCAGGCACTCAAAGTAAATGGGTGGAGCATGTGGTAGTGTGGCGTCGATACATCGATGACCTTTTCCTGGTTTGGAAGGGCTCTTACAAACAGGCAGAGGAGTTCATCAATGAATTGAACGACAATAGTCTCAACTTGAGATTCACACACGAGATGAGCTCGACGTCGGTAAATTATCTAGATCGCAAAGTCTTTGTGAGGGAAAGATCTCTAAGGACAGAGCCCCATAGAAAATCTACCACTGGGAATTCTACCCTACATGCGGGAAGCAGTCATCCCTCCAACCTGATAAAGAGTATCCCGTATGGGGAGCTCCTCCGTCCTAAACAAATTGCTCCTGTGACACTAACTTTTGTGAAGCTGCAACCAACTGTATAGCTAGGTTTAGGGTCAGGGGGTACGTACAAGATCTGTTGAAATCTGCATACAAGAAGGTTCAGGGAATACCTAGAGAGGAATTGCTGAGGGCCAAAGATGAAAAGACAATAGGAGGGGCCAAAGATAAGAATAGACACACTTGCCAATTTCGTATGGTAACCACATACTCTGATTATGCCATTCACTTGAGAAAAATGCTCAAAAGAAACTGGAGAGATATTCCACCATCACCACTGATTACTTTCCGCAAATCCAGATCATTCAAAGATGCATTGGTCCAGAGTCATCTGTCACCTATCGCTCAGAGGACAGGGACACTGAAAGATATGAAAGGCTTCTATCCCTGTGGGACATGCAAAGCCTGTGCTAACAGCAGAAGAGTCCTGAGTTACAACATTCCAGGTCTTAAGAAACCCAAATCAATCAACAAATTTATCACATGTCTAACACCGTTTGTGGTCTATTGTCTGGTGTGTCCCTGTGGACTTAGATACATAGAGAGCACCATTCATAATGTGAAGATTTGCATCCTTGAACATCAACGAGCCATTGTCAACAAAGATGCGAATTACTCAGTGGCGAGGCACTTTGCGCTGAAACATCAAAGCAATAGGGAGTTGCTCCAATATTTTGGTGTAGATCACGTACCGATAAGCCCCAGGGGTGGGAATAGGGTACAGAGATTGCGGAGGCTAGAATCTAGTTATATAATCGATTTACAGACCAAAACTCCACATGGGTTGAATAGTAGCGAGGAACTCACCGTCCATCTAGGGTGATATGCTGAGTACTATAATTGAGTCCCCATGACATTTTATACTATTTTATTTTATTTTGATGGTTTTGCCTGTTTTTTATTCTTTGTCTGATTGTGATTTTATGATTCTATATTGTATACTGTGGAATGTTATTGATTGCACCTTTTTGCTGACTGGGTAAAAGCTAACATTAGGAATCCTTAGGATTCATCTCACGCAGCTGCCGATACACGGCATAATTTGGAGTGGGCCACTATTGTGGGGATGCCGATTCACGGCTGTATTACCGAGTAAAAGTTGGGTGGTCTCCCTTAGAATTGCTATGGTATTTCATGTGCCAAATGGATATTAAGAGCAGGTATATATGCCTTGCTCATCGGCATAGTTCAAGAACCTCTCCCATACTGTCGGTCATTGCCGATATACAGCTACAAATAACGTCCGGATTCGGCATGATGAATTAATTTAATTATGATGAATGTTGCGAGATGACTGTATAATCTATTCCGAAATCTTAATTTTGGTTAGCTTCCATGAAGACTTGTCATGGTGGTAACGAACTGTAATGTAAACTATGTTAATATGGCTGCCATTGAAAGTGGATTTTTTCTGATCTGAGATGCCGTCCTCTATGTTGCTGCAATGGTGACTGAAACGTGTTTAAAATGTCTCCTCGCAGTGATTGTAGTAAACACTGACAAAGGATTTCTCCGATACGCGTCTGTTTTGCTGTACTGTTTGCCGAATAAAACAACGTGTATTGCTCTCCTTTGAGTGCTCTACTTACTGTGAAGAGGTTGACGGAGTCTTGCAGCACTGGTAGTGTTCATCTACTTCAACCACATATTGGTTGATTTCTGGAATGGCTAAGCCATGTAGCTCAGTTCTGTCCCCCTAGACGGAATTTAAGAGCTAACTTCAAGGTGGCCTCTGCACTCACTTACAGGACGGCCAGATGCTACTCACTATATCTGATTCAGAACTCACCTGAGATGCTGTGGTCCTATTCCAGTCCAATCCCAAATTTTATTCTGGGCCCAAGTAAGTGTCTTATTATCAGCTGAAATCCCCACAGCTTCCACAAGTGTTAATCTGAAGCACTTAATCAAATTAGTACTATGACAGCCACCTACTGATAGATCATGCACTTCTAAACATGGTACCTGTGACCACAAAACTGCAATTGAATTTAGTCCCTGCTGTAGTGGGTTGTGGTGAAATCCAGGAAAAACCAGTATTTTTACTCTAGTTATGTTGACTGTGACAGTGTGAAGCTGCAACCTTGACAGATGAAGACACCCCTTCTATCTCTAGAATCCCTGTGAGTCCTACAAGCTCGGTGATGCCTTATAATGTAAACAGCAAGAAAGTCCCAGACAGCCCAGGACAAGCTCAGGAAGTGCCTTGAACACACTATGGTGTCTCAGACTGGGTAAACTTCAGATTCTCAAAAGAGGGTACTGGAAAGTACAGCGGTCTCCTTTCAAAGTTCTTCAGGTTGTTTTCATTGAATTAATGCAAAATGTCATTCTTTAAGTAAAAAACACATTCTCCCATTGGGACTCCCTGAAATTCAACATGATCAGCACAGACAAATCTCATTTGTCCATTTGTGCCATGATAGTATCCTAAACAGAAACAAGTGCATCTTTGTCTCATGTTCAATGTGCAGACCACATGTGTGGTCATCTAACAGGCACTCCCAACCCACACATGACTGAAGTGTCATGAACACAGTGTTTTAAGGAACATCAGACATGCAGGTCTTCAAATGCCTTTACTCTGCAGCATTGCAATATAATGGCCTTTACAACAAATAATACCACAAAGAGCTTTAGAATGCATGCCCCACTTTGTAAAGTCTGACATAAATCCAAAATCAAAGGTTAAAGTGATGTGATAGTTAAGTAAACATTTCATTGACAACGTAACATTTTAATAAAAAAATAAAAGCAATTCACCATTTACAGTTATCTCTAGTGACTATAACTCACACTGTAAAGTAATTATAGCTCACGTCCCCGCCATGCACACATTTGTCATCAATTATGTTATTTTAAATGCTGCAGTGATGTTATCAATTATGTTATCCTGCATGTCATGAGTGATGTTATATGTGGGGTATTTGCCATGCATGGTGAGGGTGCGAGTTATAAATATAGTATGGCGCTAGTTATAGTTACTTAGCGATAAGTTTAACTAGTGAAATGTAGTGTTTTTTTTTATTTAAAACATCACATTGTCACTTAAATCTACATCTAAATATAACATCACTTAAACCTTTGTTCTTTTTCAGTGAATTTCAGTTTTTTTAGTGTAAAGCAATACTTTACTACCATACGTAAAGCCAACCCCGCGGATTGGCCCGCGGGGATTGGAATGGCGAGAGCTGACTGCCTGCAGGGGGAAGTGGTTGGATGATTGTTTTTTCCACCAACATAAAACTGTCCATGTCTCTGTAGTATTGATCCAGTGTTGAAGTATCCTCCCTTCCCTATTTCTGGGCATTATTTATTTTTGCCATCCCCGGGCTTAGTGCTATCCAGGTATTTTGATAATGAATGTTTGTTTCCGCATTTGTTATGTTGAGTAGAATGCGTTTTGGCGTATTGTCCACCTGGGTCCTGTTGTTCCAGAGATTGTACCAAGAAGTAACTTTCAATATATTTGAATTGTCGGGCCCTCATATGATGTAGTAGAAGGATCTTTCCATCCCACGCCCTCTTAGGCATGTCATGTTTGGCGTTCTCCCATCCTGTGCAGGGTTGTTCTCCTTTAGTATGAGGTGGAACATGCACAGCTGCACCAGGCAGAACCCTGCCCTTGTTACCACCTATCTGGGGCTTTGTATTGCCTCCTCCTAAACTCTCTACTCAAATGGGCCTAGATTAGTCTCCCAGGTCTCTTGTAGTCAGTGGAGGCGCCAGTGAATTGTTTACTATTTTCTGGTATAGGAAGGAGATATCTCCCTTAGAGAGAGGTTCGGCCAGTACTCCCTCTTTCAGTGGGGAGGAGCTTGGGATCTCAGTCCCTGTGGTGATATGACAATAGTGCATGTCTGACCTGTATGTAGTGCTATGTTTCTGCCCCTGACAAGTGGTAGGTTTTCTGGAGCTTTTCCAGGGTACCAATTTTCCTCCCTCATACAGGTTACCCAGCAGGGAGATGCCTATTGAATCCTATTTGTCTGATCCCTTAAGGTTTCCCAGAGCTGGCAGTGCCTTACTGGCCCATAGTTGAGTTTCTGTCTTGAGTGTTGCCCTGCAACCCAGATATGATGTTACTTGGTGCCAGATAGAGACTATTGTTTTGGTGTTTGGGGGAAGGTTCATAAGGGGTTCACTCCCGTGTAGTGCTGTGGGTAACCTTTGGCACCAATCATGTATCTATCCATTCTTGCAGCTGGTTTAGTTGGTTGATGCGCTCAGTCATTTATGACTGTCAGCTGGGACGCCCAGCAGTATTTTCAAATGTCTGGAGGGTTATACCTCCCTCCTACACTCTCATTTTCATCAGTACAATCCAGGGAGCCTCATCCCACACGAGAAGTTGCACCTCTGCTTCAACTGCTTTGAATAATTGTGTGGGGACCTTATAGGGCGTGTTTTGGAGGGCGTAAAGGAGTCTGGGAAGGATCATCATCTTAAACAGCGCTGCCCTTCCCATCAGTGATAGGGGCAGTACCCACCAGTGTTGAACATCCTGCTTAAAGTTGACAAGGAGTGTGTATAGGTTGTGTTTTAGGAAGTCATTCGGGTTAAAGGAAATGTACATTCCCAGATATTTGAAACTGTCGCTAGCGAAGGCCATTGTGCAGCCCTTGGCAGTTGCAGCAAGGTCCCTGTCTGAGGATGTATCAGGGATTTACCATAAATTATCCTATATCCAGAATAGTTGCCAACGGAGGAATGATCTACAAAAGTCTGTCTATGGTGTGTTTGGGTTCCTTCATATAGAGCAATATGTTGTTTGCATATTAGGATATGCAGTCTTCCCGCCCTCCCTCCCAGTGTATTCCTCGGACTAGTGGGTCCTGCCTGGTCCATGCTCCAGGGGTTCCAGCTACAGTGCAAATGTCCTAATTGACTGTGGGTAGCCCTGTCTGGTACCAGTAGCGGTCGGCAGTAGGTGTTTCTATAGGGCGGTGATGTGGGCAGGAGGAGGGGCAGGGTGGGGGGAAATAATGTATGGATTACGGAGTTTTACAGGTAAGTAAACATTTAAATACATAAAACGAATTTCGTTGCGCACACTGCATCACCAAATGTGATGCAGTGTGCGCAACGAAATTCGTTTTATGTATTTAAATGTTTACTTACCTGTAAAACTCCGTAATCCATACATTATTTCCCCCCACCCTGCCCCTCCTCCTGCCCACGTCACCGCCCTATAGAAACACCTACTGCCGACCGCTACTGTCTGGTACCCCTTCACAGTGCGAATTTCAAGTATCTGTAACTGAACCTGACCCTGGCCAGTGGATGGTTATACAAGAGCTTAACCTAGCTTGTAAAGTTGGGGCCGAAGCCCCACCTGTCTAGCTCTGCGAACATGTAGTTCCATTCCAGCGTATCAAACGCCATTGTAGTGACTAGTGTCATCGCCACTCCCTATTCATTTTCTCCCTTGAATGTTGCCCGTTCATCCGTAAAAGTGCAGCAGGTTGACTCTCGTGCTTCTATTGGGCATGAAGCCCGTCTGATCAGGGTGCACAAAGGTGTTATTCACTTTTTTCAACCTGATAGCCAATATATTCAGCAGAAAAATCAGTTTATAAGAGGCACAGTCATCATGGGACCTGCTAGGTATGGGTATCACCACTATAATGGTTATTTGGTGGTCTACTGGGAGACAGCCCACCCTCTTTGCCTCTTTGGACATGGTCTGCAAGCGTTCCTAAAGTTTAGTAGCTAACCTTTTGTTTATTTCCATGGGGGGCCAGTGCGGCCCCCATCTTTCCATGTTGCAGTCCTCTAAATGCCATGGGTATGTCATATGGTGTTATGTCGGCCTCTAGCTCCTGACTGTCTTCCATAGTCAGGTGGGTGAGTCCCAGGTCCTGCAGCAGCGGAGCTGCCTCCACCAAGAATCTGTTGGTCGCCAACATACATAGTTTGGCGTAATAGTTTGCAAACTTGTTTGCTATTTGTGAGTTGCTGGTGTGGGCTTTCCCACCTCCACTGATCTTTTAATATTGGAACCTTGTTGGTCGCTTGTCCCTATAGTCCAACCAGGTCAATAGTTTGCCTGCTTTGTTACCTACTTTGTAGAGTTGATGCTGTGTTGCAAGGTAGGTTGCTTTGGTGCCGTCTTCTGCTATGTCTCTGTGTTCCTGTCACTTTAGGGTTTAGCTGTGGGTAGAGTGTGAGTTCACTTGGAGGTAGTAAGGATTTCTATTTCCTCAATTTCTTTTCCAAGGGTCTTTTTTTATCTCTTGTTCCCCTGATACTCGGGCCAGTGCCTGTCTCCTTATTACTGTTTTTTATACTTCCCATAGCGTAACTGGGAGTCTACTTTTCCTATGTTTTCGGTACAGTAATAATCGGTACCCAGGTCTATACCAATTAGTATGTCCTTGTTTTTGAGGTGCCAAGGGTTGAGCGCCCATTGTCTATCTTCACTGCCCATTTTGCCCTGAAGCGTTGCCCAAGTCGGTGCATGGTCCGTTATACCCCACGCGAGGTGCCAGTCCTCTGCAGAGTTTGCTAGGGATCTGGGCTGTGTCAGGGAATTTCCCAATGGGAAAGGCTCCCATGTGCGCCAGAATGGTGTGTGTATTGTTGCTTCTGGGGGTTGAGGGCCAGACCCAGAGCACCCAAGGAGGTGGATAATATCCCCCTGTTTCCCTATTCTGGGTGGGTTTTTATCTCTCCTAAGGACATCTTTTTCATGTCTCCCCCAAGTATTAGGAGGCCCTCTGGGAGGTGTAGTAGCATTGTGGCTTTCTCAGGGAGTGTGATTGCATGCAGTCTGGGGGTAATGTATGCTGAGTAAATGTTCATTGTCATTCCATCCCACTACCCTGTTTAGGTGACATATTGCCCCTGCGGGTCTATTCAGGTATTTCCCAGGATATATGGTGTTGATTTTCAGGTTAGGAATGTGAGTCAACTGTGTAGCCTGCATGTGCTCACATGACATAGCGCTATCTATCAAAGGCTTTGTAATGGTTGCCCTTGAGGTGAGTCTCTTAAAGCAATACAATGTCCGGAGCCTGTCTCCGGAGGCACTGCAAGACCATCCCCCTCTTGAGCTGGTTTCCCAGGCCGTGACATCCCAGGACAATATCTTCAGTGTCTTGGGTTTAGCCATTGAGGTCTTTGGAATATATGATCATGTTGCTTGGGTTCTGTTTCACCCTGGATGTGATCTTGGGGACAGGACCTCTCGGGTATGGACTTTACTCGGTCTCTGCTCGCCAGCTCTGTGTGTACTATGTGACTACTCACCAGATTAACTTAAACTACCTCCCTAACTCCCCCCTTCCTGTTCCCCTGCATGGTTGGTTTAGAACTACTCACTACCCCAACAGTGTAGAATGCCTGTTGCCCCAAACCTTGTAACTTTCTCGCCAGTGGCTTGGCCAAGGCCAAGAAGAGCGCATAGTGTATACCCCCAAGATATTGTCCAAGAGTGTCTGCACTCAGGGGTTTGTCTGTCCATGTTGTTTTGTCCTATTTGATTTGGTTCATCGATTGCCGTTCCTGCCTTCATTAGACCCAGGCCTCCATTCGTCCTCTTGTTGCAACCCTGGTGATGAATCCTTGTCTTGACTCTTTCCGAAGGGGTCCTTGGGAATCGGGGACGATTTGTTTATGATGTGTTCCTGCACGCTCCTCGCATTGGGCACTCTTCAGCCACTCCCATGTTTCTGCTGGAGTTCTGAAGTCTCAGCTCTACCTTTCCGCAACTACTCAGAGTTTGGCAGGGAATAACATCATGTATCTGAGTTCTCTCGCTCACAGTTCCCTCTTCACCCCTTCAAAGCTTCTCCGTTGTTGCTGCACCTTTATGGTGAAGTCAGGAAGTCAGAGAAGAGAAGGATGGTTGTTTTTTTCATATTTTATGCCCCCCTCCATTCTCCCCTTTTCCGTGCTGCTTGTAAGATCGCATCACAATCACAGTGATTGAAGATATGGGTGTATCATTCTGGGTGGAGCCTCCAGTTGGGGCATCGGTACTGGGATGCGTTTGCCCATCCTAGAGAGAAGAATTTTCACAGACACTTTGTATTGATTGTCTTATTAGTTCCTCCATTAAGAGTTCTATACTCTGGCTCTCCACCCATCCAACCACGTGGATGTTGTTGCGCCTGGAGCGGCCTTCATAGCCTTCGAAGTTGGCCGCCATGGTCGCACTTTCCTTCATCAGGTGACTTCTTCTTGTAGAGTTCTTGTTTCAGTTTGTAGGGCTAATATAGTGCTTTCCATTTCTGTCACTCTCTCTGTCATTTTCCTGAGATCAGCCCTCAAAAGTGTCTCCTTCATTGAAACGAAGTCTAATTTGGGCTCAAGCATGCCTTTTATGTCTTTAATGATGGCCATGATGTCCACAAGCGTAGGTTCTATAGCTTAGTGTGGCCTGTGTTCTGTTTGCACTCTCCCTCTGTGTCTTAGTGGGGCTGGGTGGGTCATCTCCACCTCTGTTACCTTAAACTTGTCCAATTTTGACTGCTGGGTTGCATTGCTCTCTCTGCCACCTTCCATCATTGCCTGTGGTTGGTGTGGATTCGCTTTTCTTAGGGGCCATCACTTAATGTCCCTTTTGATGGTGTTGAGGTGGGGAGTGGGTTTATCTCGAAAGCTATTCACTTCTGCCTCACTGGACGGATCTTCCTGTGGAGAGGTTTACTCCACTCACGGCCTGTGTGTTTCACTGAACCCCTGAGACAGGTATTGTCTGAAGATCTGCAGGAGGGTCGCTGCAGGGGTCAGCGTGCTGTTTATGGAACGTCGTGGACTGAAGAAACATGTTTTAAGGGGGCAGACAGCCTCTCTCCCCAAGCTACTTGGGGTTTCGTGAAACCCATCCCTGGGACCTTTTTTCATTAAGGGGATAGGGATTACATGACTTCCCTCTCTGTGCCAATAGTACCCCCAGGGACCTGACATGGGTGCCCCACTGGCCACCTGGGGCACCCACACCACACACTGTTGGAGGAGCCCCAGGGGCTCTGTAACCCTGCTAGTTAACACATCACGGGTGCATAGGGAGCCAGCAATGCTTTCTCCCTCTGGGCGGGAGCAATCTGAGTTTCACTGTCCGGAGGAGCATGAGCAGGTAAATAGAAGTGTGCTCCCACCGGGCACAAGTATTTTCAAAGCTACCGCTGGGTGGGAGCACACTTGTATTCTCTGCCCGCGGTTCTACGGGCAGGGAAACTACTTTGTCCCCGAGGGTGGGTTATACAGAACATAATGTGTTAAAGAGGCCCAGGGATGGGGTTCACGGGACCTTTTAATACTTGGGAAGGAGGGTGCATGCCCCCTCCTATTTGTTTAAAGCAGTGACCCTGGGGTCTGGTGTCTCTGGAGTTGTAATTGGCCCAAGGAGTAGGCCTACCCACCCCTCCCTTATTTCTCCATTTTGTTCCCAGGGGATGTGGTCCCCGGGGTCTCGATGAGGCTCGGGGAGGAGGGCCACGCAACCCCCTCCCCTTTATTTTTCATGGTAGACTCCGGCTACCATTTGATTATTTTTTTAATGCCTTGATCCCACGGGACTCCCGCAAGACTGTAGATTTTAAAAACACAAAATCTAATCCCCACAAGGCCTAGGGAGGCAGTGTATCTCTACCCTGCCTCTTATATTTTATTTCTTAATTAAACTCAGGACAGGAGAGACTAAGGGCCCGATGTAGGTAAAATTGATTTACCGATTTCAAATTACCGAATTTTACCGATTCGGTAATTTAAAATCGGTAAATAAATGGGTCCGATATGTAGGTATTCCAGATGTGCTGGAATACCGAATCGGATGAATTCGGTATTTACCGATTCGGTAAATACCGAATCGGTAATGCCCATTCATTCCTATGGGCTTTGAAGCCCATAGGAATGAATGGGCATTACCGATTCGGTATTTACCGAATCGGTAAATACCGAATTTCTCAAGGGTGCAGGGGGTGTCACTTTGACACCCTCTGGCACCCCCACAACAGGCACAGGTGCCATGTGGCAGGCATACCTGCCCTAAGGGCAGGTCTGCCTGTCACATGGCATAGGTGTGCATGCACACATGTGCATGCACACCGGAATCGGTATTTTACCATCAAATAGGATTTGATGGTAAAATACCGATTCGTTAAGGCTCCTTGGACTCTGAAGAGTCCCACCTACATATGGGTGGCTCCGAATCGGTAAAATTACCGAATCGGTATTTTACCGAATCGGTAACTTTACCGATTCGGTAAAGTTACCGATTCGGTAAAATAGTGCACCTACATGTCAAATCATGTATACCGATCGGTAACGGCCGAAAATACCGATTTTCGGCCGTTACCGACCGACCTACATCGGGCCCCAAGTCCCCAAGTCCTGAAATGTCTGCCTGCAACATTTTTCCTCATGTTGAAGCTTAAAGCAGCCAATAAGAGTGCTCCCTCGCGCTACAGTGTGACTCCGGTGGGAGCGATTTGGCCAAAGGGAAAAAAAGCCCCCTGGGCCAACAGACCACTGTATTTATTTATGGGTCTGAGGGTTTCTTGTGAGAGTCCCTCGAACTCAACAGTCCAGATATACAAATATTTTTGTACCTTTATATCTCAAAAAACTACTTTTTTACATCAAATAACAAAAAGCATCCTTACTTGGCCCAAGATCTAGCTTCCTGACAAATGTGGTATTATTCAGTTGAGTAGCTTTTTTGATAGTGCTGCCTAAAAAAGTTTATGTAAAAGGCTCGTGGATTTCATGTTTTGGGAACCCCCCTTTTTTTCGGCCTCCGCCAGATGGATCAACCCAAAACTTTCCATGCACAAACTAGGCGAAAAGGAGCACTATTTGGAAATTTTCTGGAAGATTCGTCACACTGCTCCAAAGTTATTAGTTAAATAAGAAAATAATTTCCTATGGAAATACTGACCTAACTATTACTACCCAATGGCGGCCGTCTAAACCATTAAATTACCCTTACCACCCTTTACCTCTGTCCACCCCAAAATCACCCTTGCTTTACTTTACCACTACCCACTCCTTAACCCTAAAATCACCCTTATCCCGTTAGTACCACCCACTGATTTACCCTAAAATCACCCATAACCACCCTCTACCTCTACCTTTACCTTTTTTAAATAGCTTTAAAGTAATGTTAGTTAAAAAATTATATATACTGTTTCAAGAGTGTGGATGTTGAAACCAATCCTCCGTCACAACTTTGAGTTCGACTTAACGCCTTGCACAAGGATCTTAATGACATTAGCGGGGTGGAGTGGAGGGGGGAGTGAAGGGACGAATAAAACAAATAAAAATAAACTGACTTACCTCGGTGCCGCTGGGTGCTGCCGCCTCTGATCTGTCTCCTCTGCACCGCAAGATGAAGCTCCCAGCCTCCCAGAATCCCCTATTGGTCTGAACGCCGTAGATCGGCACTTAGACAGGGTTTGGAGGCTTTGCATGTTCCTCACCAGGCTGTGTAATGCAGCCTGGTGAGGAAGATACAAAGTGCGCATGACGGTTTGGGCCGGTGAAACCATCATGCGCACTTCAGAGTATGTTTTACACTCCTCCCCTGGCCCCTGCACGAGTCAGCGTGGCCCACCCGCCCCGCCCCGCACCCGAGCAGGAAGACAAACTAAAACCATAATAAAGTTTTTTATAATTGTTTTAGCTTTCCTTTTTACAGTGACCGCAGAGCAACGGGGCCACACTCCTCTGCCTTAGTGAAGGAGCCGCCCCTGGCCCCATGCGCCATCTCCTCTAGGTTCCCAGCCTTTTTTGTCCACACATCTTGGAATGTGACATGAAGTTGTCTGACCACCACTTTCAAAGTCACAAAAATATTTAAAACGGCAGGTACACGCGTAGGCTTTTTAAGAGGCTGGTCAAATAGGTTCTTCTTCAGCAATATCACCAGGTGTCGAAATAGTGCCTTGTGTTTTTGTGCAATGCCTGCGTGATGAAGGGATTAGGGAGTGATGCCCTTAGCCCAAAAACAGAACCACCCAATGCCATCATTGCTTGTTAGTGTCCACGTTGAGTGATTCTCTCCCATCAGCAAGCTGCTCATAGTAAGACTGCCTCATAAATACAATTACATACCAATGTCTTAGAGAGATACAAGAGTTTTAAAATATGAGGAATATTAATTCTTAAAAACTGACAGCCCCCTATACCTATTTTCTATGGGTTACCTAAAGCCATATAAATTTGACCAATTCCCTGGGAGACCAACTGTTTCATACATAGGCAGTTTGTTCGAGAAAACTTTACCCGCCTACGAGAGACAGCTCAGACTTCATGACTAGTCACACTGAAGACTTGAAAGCAGCATCTTGACGTCTGCTTTCGATTGCTATAAAAGCATGTCCAGTCACAAAAGATGAAACTGTCGCTGGTTTGAAGGGCAAACACATATGGTCCTGCATTGAAATGTTTGGCACTACAGGCATGTCCTGTGGTTTTTAGAAAAAAACTGAAGACTAACTGAACGCTGCTGTCTTCAAAACAATTCTATCTGAACAGCTTCCCTATAATTGTGGCACAAAATCATGCAGCCTGTCTTCAAGCAGTGCGTTTTGTGAGGGGCAGGATCACAGTAGGTCATTAATCAGCGCCTGCTAAATGCAGAGCACTTTGATCATGTGGATATTTGTATTCCATATTAGACCTGAAAAGAGGGAATCACAATACGGGGTGGGATGGGGAAAGGGAAATCGAATGCACTTTGCCGATATTTAATTTTTTCTTTAACCTTTTAATAAAAATAAAAACAACAAAACAGAACATGTTGTTACTCATCCAAAGCCTCCTCCTACTGCTAAAAAATAGATAAAAATCTTTCACTTTTTTATCCCTTCACTATCCTTTTCAGTCAAAATAACAGACTAACATGTTCACTTCTCAAATTCCACATTCAACTATACTACTTCACCACTAATCCTTTATGGGTTCCGGAGTGGTGTGCTACTCGCCAGAAAAGCGCTTCAACACCCATCAGGGATAACAAGTGCTAGATGAATGCAAACCTTTCTTCCCCTTTTATCCTTCCGCTATCCTTCTCACTCCATAACTGATTAAAATCCACCACTGAAATGACTTCATATTTCACCATATTATTTCACCACTAATCCTTTATGGGCTTCCTGAATAGCATGCGTCAACACACCCTCAGGGGTAACAAGCGCTATATAAATAGAAACCTTTTTCCTCCTCTATCCTTCTGCTATCATTCCAAATCCAAATAACTGACTAACCTATCCACCACTTAAAATGTACTTGCATGTTTCACTAGACTAATTCAACACTAATCCTCTATGGGTCCCGGAGTAGCGTGCTACGTGCCAAAAAAGCGCTTTGACGCCTCGCCAGGGGTAGTAAGCGCTATATAAATGCAATTACAATACAATACAGTACAATTGTTGCTGCACTGACGTTCTTTCTTGATGTATTAGACTGTTTACCACTTACACGCATCTCTGTGTAGTGTCTTGTTACAGTATTGCAGGTCTAGTCACTAGTGCACACCAGGCAAACATACAGCGGAAGTAGAACAGTGGGACAAAGACAGAAATGTATGCCCCCCACAGCCACCACTGATCCCAGCGAAGCACCAGACACTAAGCTTTAATGACCCAGCAAGGTGTTTAGCTGGCTTAACTGAAATGGCCACACAAAGAGTGATGGGTGGCATATTTGAATTAATCTCAGCCACTGGTAATCAATCTGCGATGCATTCAAATCCATTATTTTGAGCTCATCTGTGACATTACAAACAGAACCAAGCATATAGAAATGAGTTTTGGCCCGCACCGTAACAGTACAGACGACGCAGCGAAGCCAGACCCTCATGGGTGGGAACCCAAGCAAAACCACTTCAATTTTACTTAGTTGGGTGTTATGGCTGTCTTTTTGCTAGCTCTTTGGAGAAGGAGAATGATGGAGAGTGACTCCAGCCTATCACCCCCATAGCATAGGGATTAGGCCGATAGACAGGGACCCTGTCTTACATATATAAGGGCATTTTCGTATTATTTTCCTTAGAGTAAGGCTTATGAATTTAAGTTAGGGGATAGATATATAAATATTAGTCATGATTCGCTCATTTGCTAACATGCTGAGCTGTTTTTCATGGAGCTATGCACATTATGGGCTCCGTAGGCCTTAAACGAGACAGACTCCATTTTGCTTTTTGCCCGGTAGCTTGAGAAGGCCTTCTAGGTCAAGTGTAATGTTTTAGTTTCAAGCTGTTGTTCGCTTGGAGAGAACCGGTTCAGGCTGACCCTTATCGAAGGAATGTATTTTTCTCCACTCCGAAGACACAACTTCAGGCCGGCCGGCTGGGAAAGTGTCCTTGGTACGGGGAGGTACAAGAATTTGGTGGGCGGCAGGTTACTGGCCGTGAATTTCCATGAAGGAACGGGCTTTGATATTAGCGAAGGTGTTAGTCAGTTTTTTCAGTTAGTCCGTAGGCGGCATCTAGCCGTTAGCATCTCTGCCATTATTCATTTTCATGGTGGACAAGTCGCCATCTTTGAAGTCGGAGAAAGATTTAAGACCGAAACTCTCTGAGAAAGACTGAGCGAGAAGTAGCGCGGAGCGCACTGATACAGAGAGAGAGAGACGGTAGCTAATAACCAGCAAGGTTCCGGTGTCCTGAGGGGAAGCAGACGAGGTTGAGCCTAGCGGTGCAGACGTGTACTTGTGACGGCTGAGGGTGACTGCAAGGCGAGCCAGGATACAGAGACGAGAAGGGAACCTAGATGACTGCCGAGTCCAGACTTCCTACTAATAAGGTGATATCTGTCTACTGTAACTAGGATGTGCACTCTAATCTTTATCTTTTTCTTGCTAAAGTATGCGGCATAGTAATGTGATTTGTGTTAATTGTTAATAAATACCCTAATTCATATAGAATTACTGTGTACCTGGTGTTCATGTTCAATCTCGGTAAACTGCACTTCTAGTCGAAAGCTGTTTGGGTGAACAGATGAGAAATCCCGATCAGGTAAATGGTGATCGAATAAAGAGGGAGTGAGTGGACCTTTGATGCCAAGAGCAGGGAGTACACTATTTAATCTGGAACTATATTCAAAGTTATTATTGTAGTTCTATTCCGAGTAGGTAACTGAGATATTATCCCAATAATGATTCATAGGAATGTGGTCGTCGTTGATATGCGGCGTTAGTGAGAGCGTTGGGAGGGAGACCAACGTTTATACCCACTGGATTGTGGCTTGAATAAGTGAGAACGCCAGGGAGGATACTGGTGCTTAGTTTCGCAGGATTGCGAACAGTTTGGAAAAGGGAGCATTGGGTTCTGCAGGCCCATGTGTAGACGCACCGGATTGTGTGTCAGATCTGCCCTAGGGTAGAACGGTCTGGGTCGGGGTGGCCGCGAGACCAACTGATGTGAATAAGATATTGTAGAAAATCCGTACCTGTATATTGTCATTCCCCATCCTTAGGTGCGACCTGTATATATATCTGTATATCTATTCATTGTGAATACGATCTGAGGAGGGAAGGTGAGTACGTTTTGGCTGGGTCACAGGGGCCCCTGGGGGCTGATCCCATCTAAACAGAAAATCCAGCCATTACATCTGGCGTCACGAACTGTTTACGAAGCCTGTGTGCATTGTGTTGTTTTAATCTTGTTGGTTTGCGCTCGGCTTGTACGTATAAAATTTTGTTTATAGTTGTGTATATAATTTTTTGCGTGTCATTATGTTTGCGAGAAAATCATCGTCGGTTTTCAAATTACCGATTCAGATTCCCGGCTGGGAATGTACGCCTTACGAGGCTTTGGCCCGTGAGTGGGCCGATTCTACTGGTTTGAGTGAAAATTGGTCTTCATGCTTGGAGCAGGCGGAGCCTGCCGATGTTGTGTCATGCTTGCAGAAAGCACCAGTAGTGAAAGGTGATGAGCTTCCTATTTTAGGACGCAGAGGGTGGATTGTTCTTAATGCATACAGAATATTGCATGAGAGGTTTGTTCAATTACAGAAACAGTTTAAAGATATGGAAGGACAGTGTGTTGAATTGCAAAATGCGCACACTTTATTGCGTTGTCAAAATAAATTGCTTGCCGACAAACTGGAAACATATCAGACCATTGCCGAAAGAGCTGCGGTCCGTATTGCACGATATAAGTATAAACATCGTCGTGGACGTGTGTCTTCACGCAAAGTGCGTATGGTTGTAGCAAAAGCTGGAATGGATTGGAACCCCGATGAGTGGGACGGTAATATCTGGGATTCTCATACTTCTGACTCCTCGGCAGAGGAGGGTGACAAGCGCGAGTCTTCTCGCTCCGGACGTGATTGTAAATCTGCTTCATGTATTGATTCAACTCCCGATTGTGACCGTGCTCGTTCTTCCCGTGCGGATGACGTAGCTTGCCCTGATTGTGCTGTTAAATCTAAGATGCGGGCTTCCTCGGAAGCTCTTCCCGCAGTTTCCGCTCACCCGATTTTTCGCCGAAAATTACAACAGGCTCCTGGTAACCCGGGTGGTATAGCTCTTGATTGTATTGAAGACTTTACTCAGCAGGAGGTTAGTGACATTCTGCAACGATTTCGACAACGGCCTGGTGAGGCCTTGCTTACCTGGATGGTGCGCCTTTATGAGCTTGGCGCTGCCGGTATTATGCTCGATGCTGTTGATTGCTTACGATTTTGCTCTTTGAGTTCTGATTCTACGATTCAGGATCATTTTCGGAATTACAATGGTGCTGGTCAAATTTCTTTGCTCCAGCTTGCGTCTGACGGCTGTAATCATAAATATCCAACTGAATCTGATTGGCCTACTGATGAAAAACCTTGGTACACTCTGCGCGATGCGTCGCAACGTTTGAAAGAGGAAGTCATGAAAACGTGTATCTTCCTTAGTACTGCTGACAAGTTATTGGATGGTCTTTTAACATCTTCTGTGCGTAATCGCATAATCCGTGCTTCTCCTGTTGCTTACAAGCAGGTCATGATGACATTATTGATTAACCAAACTGGCAATCCTTTGTCTGTTGTGCTTGAGTCTGTTCGTCAGCTTGGTGAGCTGGGTGAATGGTTTAAACCTGAAAGACAATC
The DNA here is from genome assembly GCF_964263255.1 of Lissotriton vulgaris. Taxonomy (NCBI): domain Eukaryota; kingdom Metazoa; phylum Chordata; class Amphibia; order Caudata; family Salamandridae; genus Lissotriton; species Lissotriton vulgaris. Next base: position 1,824,979,954 of record NC_141687.1, on the reverse strand, counting down.
TCGACCTGAGGGTCGTACTGGTGGGGACTATAAGTTCTCTAGACGTGACATGTTTCTTGCTCTCATTGCTGATGGTGTCAAAAGAGAAGACATTGATGGCGAGCCTAATAATCGCTTATGGGACATGTTTCGTAAGCGTGGTTTGGATCGAAAGGAGGGTGCCCGTCGTGTGCGAAAGAATGAGTATGACCGTGGTTCGGATGACAGTGGTGATGAGAGACGACGTGTGAATTCTGATCGCCGTGATGATCGGCGCTATGAACGTGATGGATCCCCTCGTCGTAATGATGGGAGGGGGAGAGAGGATGATCGTGAGAGGGGAAGAGATGATCGTGTTTCTAGCAGACGACGAGATGCGAAGAGTTATTCCCCTGACGTAAGACATAGGGAGGATCGTAACAGACTCTCTGATCGTAACTCACAACTTTATGAACCTGACACTAATCCGTTTCGTACTGGAGACGGATATGAACAAGACATTTTAATACCAAAGAAGACTGAGAATATTTACCCTGATTTGTCTTGGTTGACAGACCGCAGGAAAAATGACTAGGAAATAGGTCAAGCTCCGGTACGCAAGTGGGCCCACAGAGATTACAGACCCTATGTAGATATTGAGATTTTTTGGAAACATCGTAATATCCAAAGGGCCCGAGCGTTGGTTGATACTGGGGCGGAGGCCACTTTAATTCATGGTAAGTCGAGAAAATTTCATGGACAGTCTTTTACGATTACTGGTCTGGGTGGTAAGGAGACACCCGCAGTTCAAACTGCACTCGAAATTAAAATTGGTAGAATTCCTCGTAGAGAATACTCTGTGTTTGTTGTGCCACTTTTGGAATACATTATTGGAATTGACATTTTGAAAGGTATGACTTTGCATTTGGATGATGGGTACTATCAATTTGGTACACGACAGTACATTTCGACCAGACCCGTACGGGTTGGCCGTTTACGCATGCCACCTATTAAAATACCTTTAGAAACGAAAGTGATTTGTCAAAAGCAATATCGCATCCCAGGTGGTCATGAGGAGATTACCGCTACGATTCAGGATTTGGTTGACGCAGGAGTCATTACTCCGGTCACATCTGCTTGGAATAATCCCGTTTGGCCCGTGCGCAAAAGTGACAAATCTTGGCGCATGACTGTTGATTATCGAGAATTAAATAAAAATACACCTAAATTGACTGTTGCTGTGCCTGATATTGTCACACTGATTCAGAGAATTCAAAAGCATCCAGGTACGTGGTATGCTTCCATTGATATTGCTAATGCGTTCTTTTCAATTCCGATTGCCCCCGAATGTCAGGAACAATTCAGTTTCACATGGAATGGACGTCAAATGACGATCCGGAGTCTTCCTCAAGGCTATGTACATAGTCCTAAGATCTGTCACCGGCTGGTGGCGGAACATTTGTCTGAAGTGCCCACGAATCCACAAGTTCAGGTTTGTCATTATATTGACGACATTTTGATTCAAGGTGAAACGCAGGACCAGGTGCAGTCCCATTTAGATCAAATTATTGACTGTTTGCGAGCGAAAGGTTGGGAAATCAATCCTGACAAATTACAAACTCCATCCCAAGCTGTAAAATTTTTAGGAATTAATTGGCATGAGGGTCACAGAGAGGTGATTCCACAGGTTAAACGAAAAATTCTTGATTTTGCTGTTCCCAGAAACAGGAAAGAAGCTCAATGCTTTATTGGATTATTTGGATTTTGGCGTCAGCATATTCCCCATTTGAGTCAAATTTTAGCTCCACTGTATCGAGTCACTCGTAAAAAGAATGCGTTTGAATGGGGTGAACCTCAACAGACTGCTTTTAATTTGGCTAAAGAAGCTATTCAGTATGCTTTGGATTTGTGGCCCGTGAGTGAAGGTGATGTGGATTTGAATGTGTCCGTGGAAGGCCTGTATGCCAATTGGAGTTTGTGGCAAAAGCAGGGCAGACAAAAAGTGCCATTAGGTTTTTGGACCAAAAAGTTACCGGAGGCTGGTGAGCGTTACTCACCTTTTGAAAAACAGTTGCTTGCTTGTTATTGGGCTCTGGTGGATACCGAGCAGTTGACCCTAGGCCATGCTGTGATTTTGAGGCCTGAAATTCCTATTATGCAGTGGGTTTTGAGTTCACCAAAGTCCCATCGAATTGGACATGCTCAGGAGGCTAGTGTGATTAAATGGAAATGGTACATTCAGGACAGGGCACGTGTGGGTCCGAAAGGTGTGGCGGTTTTACATGAGCGAGTGGCGCAGGCGCCCTCCAATGAGATTGAAAGTGAGTGTTCGGTTCCCGTAGTGCAGGAGTCTCCCGTGAAGTGGGGTAAATCATTTGATGATCTGTCCGCGGAGGATAGAAAACATGTGTGGTTTACGGATGGTTCTGCGAAGTTCATTGGTGACAAAAGACATTGGAAAGCTGTCTCTTTTAATCCGATTACAAAGAAATTGTTAAGCACAACTGGAGACGGTAAGAGTAGTCAATATGCTGAACTGTATGCAGTTTACCAAGTATTGAAACAGGAACTACCTGGTACATGTCATATTTTCACTGATTCCTGGTCCACTGCAAATGGACTAGCGGTGTGGTTACCTACATGGCATTCTCATAATTGGGAATTGCATTCCAAGGAGCTGTGGGGCAAAGAGCTATGGCAAGAAATTTGGGAATTGCTCCCGCAGAGTACTGTAACAATCTTTCACGTGGATGCTCATACTCCAATTGACTCCCTTGACAAATTTTTTCATAATATTGCAGATGGACAGTCTAAAATTTCTGAGGCAGTGGTTGACATGCAAGATTCTGATTTGGCGGGATTGGCGAAGTGGGCCCATCAGAAAGCAGGACATTTTGGAGAGAAAGCCACTAGCAGGTGGGCTGCCGATAGAGGAATTCATATTCCCTTTTCTTTAATTAAAGATGTCATTCTACATTGTCCCATTTGCCAACATTCTAGGAAAAAAGAGGTGCCTCAGATTGTTCGAGGCCACTTACATCGAGGTAAATTGCCCGCCCAAATTTGGCAGATTGATTACATTGGTCCGCTCCCTATGAGCAGAAATTGTCAATATATTTGCACAGTGGTTGATACTTATAGTGGCCTTTTGGTCGCTTTCCCTTGCAAGAATGCTACCCAAGTGAATACAATTAAAACCCTGGAGCTAATTATTCTGTACTATGGTGTCCCATTCCAGATTCAATCAGACAATGCATCCCACTTTCGTGGAAGATTGGTGCAGGAATTCTGTACGGAAAATAATATTGATTGGGTGTTTCATATTCCATATTATCCACAAGCTTCAGGATTGATTGAGAGAATGAATGGCTTGTTGAAAGAACAGTTGCGCAAGTTGACTGATGATCGTTACAGCCAGTGGAGAGATGTTCTACTTCAAGCTTTGTTAATTTTAAATAATCGTCCTTTGTTACATGCTGAATCTCCTTTAATGCGTTTGTTTCCTCCACATGTTGATGCAAAACCAAATTCTATAGCGAACCCTGTCATGTATTGGGAAATTACCCCCGGTGCTTTGGCTCCATGTAGAGCGACCCCAGGTTCTGCAGGCCTCGACCTGCATGCATTAAATGATGCACAATTTCCAGGAAAGGATCGAATCATTGTTGAAACTGGCATTGGTGTTTCTATACCTGCCGGTAGTTTTGGATTAATTGCCCCTAGATCTGGCCTGGCCCTGAAAGGTGTACAAGTACTCGGAGGAGTGATTGACAGTGATTATCAGGGAGAGATTAAGATTCTCCTGCTTAATAGCAGTGAGACGGATTTGTTCATCAAAAAGTCTGACCGTGTTGCTCAGTTACTGATTATGCCTGTCTTCAGTGGTGAGATCAAAAAAGGCTCTGCTCCAACGTTGCTAACTGTGCGAGGACAAAAAGGCTTCGGATCGTCTGATCTTCCTGGAGCTAAAATATGGGTGCAATCGCCTAAAAATCCTCCTGAACAGGCTGATATTATTGCGACCGGTCATGACAACACCGTTTTGGTGATGAAGCCAGGGAAAGATGGCTGGGAAGCTGTCCCAGCTGATAAATGTTATTTACGAGAATGATTAAGGCCTGTGTTTGTATTCTTCCAGATCATTCTTTGGATTGCTGCTGCAGGATGTGTCGGCGCTGGACTCCTTTTGGCCTGCTACGCCGGGAGAGGAGAGGATCTACCGACGCCGGTTGATGGGATAATACGAGCCCCGCGGTCTGCGTGGGCTGCTTCATCTAATTTTTGGATCACACTCGCGAAGCGGGTGACGAACTCTCCGCATTTTTGCCTTACCCCCATGAAGAGCGTTACTGACATTTTAGCGACCTGTCTGGTAGCTGTCCCTGCATCCACTGAGACACTTCACCATATTTTTAATTTTTCTAATGCCCGACCTAATGTTATTCTGGGTGACTTTGCAGCACACGAATTTTGTCCCTCATGTACTCTTATTCCAGACCTTGATGTCTCTATTAATTCCAGAATTACTACTTTTAATATTACCCCTGGAGATCTTTGTTTCATGATGACCTGCAACCCTAAAGCTATTACCGAGTGCCTGCGGCTGAAGCTCCAAGCCGCTACTACCTTTTCATTTCATCAACGCTTGTTATGTTCAAAGAGACTTCCGGATTCATGTCTTTCAGTTAGGAATAATATGACCTGTAAACGTTTAGTAGTAGCCACTAGCCATTATCGTCCAATGTTATTGCCAGCTGGATGGCTCTTTTCCTGTGGGAATTCATCTTGGCCCTATATTCCCGCGAATATTTCTGGTGGCCCATGTGCCATCACTAGATTAAGTTTGCTTATGTTTTCCTCACATCCTACTTCACATTCCCGTATTGTACGTGATTCGATGTCATTGCATGAAGATTGTGATTCCTCTGTTCATCTCTATTCTAGATCAGAGTACCTTGGTTTAGCTTTTTCTATTATTGGAGTGCCTGCATTGGCCGTTTATAATGCCAAAACAATCGGCAAAATGGCCTGCTGGATGGTCAAATCGATTAATCAAACGTCTACTGTTTTATCAGATTTATTATTAGACTCCCAAGGTGAACGTAGAGCTATTTTGCAGAATCGTGCGGCTATCGATTACTTATTGTTGAAACATGGACATGATTGTTCCGATTTTGAAGGTCTATGCTGTTTTAATTTGTCTGACCATTCTAAAGCTATCCAATCCCATATTAACAAACTACACGACTTGACTGCAGAAATTAGAGAACATATAGATCAGGGTTTCTTTGACTGGCTTTTTAACTGGCTCCCTGACATGCATTTAATACGACAAATTTTAGGGGGGGTTATTCTTACTATTTGTATCCTCATAGCTATTTGTTGCTTTATTCAGTGTATTCCTTCCCTGCTACAATTTCTTAGACTTAGTAAGGGTCGTAGATCAGTTAATTTTGTTTCATATTATTCGTCTACTGACGTTAGCTCCATTTAGTTTGTGGTTAATAGACTGGAGTCAAGGGGTGTAATGTTATGGCTGTCTTTTTGCTAGCTCTTTGGAGAAGGAGAATGATGGAGAGTGACTCCAGCCTATCACCCCCATAGCATAGGGATTAGGCCGATAGACAGGGACCCTGTCTTACATATATAAGGGCATTTTCGTATTATTTTCCTTAGAGTAAGGCTTATGAATTTAAGTTAGGGGATAGATATATAAATATTAGTCATGATTCGCTCATTTGCTAACATGCTGAGCTGTTTTTCATGGAGCTATGCACATTATGGGCTCCGTAGGCCTTAAACGAGACAGACTCCATTTTGCTTTTTGCCTGGTAGCTTGAGAAGGCCTTCTAGGTCAAGTGTAATGTTTTAGTTTCAAGCTGTTGTTCGCTTGGAGAGAACCGGTTCAGGCTGACCCTTATCGAAGGAATGTATTTTTCTCTACTCCGAAGACACAACTTCAGGCCGGCCGGCTGGGAAAGTGTCCTTGGTACGGGGAGGTACAAGAATTTGGTGGGCGGCAGGTTACTGGCCGTGAATTTCCATGAAGGAACGGGCTTTGATATTAGCGAAGGTGTTAGTCAGTTTTTTCAGTTAGTCCGTAGGCGGCATCTAGCCGTTAGCATCTCTGCCATTATTCATTTTCATGGTGGACAAGTCGCCATCTTTGAAGTCGGAGAAAGATTTAAGACCGAAACTCTCTGAGAAAGACTGAGCGAGAAGTAGCGCGGAGCGCACTGATACAGAGAGAGAGAGACGGTAGCTAATAACCAGCAAGGTTCCGGTGTCCTGAGGGGAAGCAGACGAGGTTGAGCCTAGCGGTGCAGACGTGTACTTGTGACGGCTGAGGGTGACTGCAAGGCGAGCCAGGATACAGAGACGAGAAGGGAACCTAGATGACTGCCGAGTCCAGACTTCCTACTAATAAGGTGATATCTGTCTACTGTAACTAGGATGTGCACTCTAATCTTTATCTTTTTCTTGCTAAAGTATGCGGCATAGTAATGTGATTTGTGTTAATTGTTAATAAATACCCTAATTCATATAGAATTACTGTGTACCTGGTGTTCATGTTCAATCTCGGTAAACTGCACTTCTAGTCGAAAGCTGTTTGGGTGAACGGATGAGAAATCCCGATCAGGTAAATGGTGATCGAATAAAGAGGGAGTGAGTGGACCTTTGATGCCAAGAGCAGGGAGTACACTATTTAATCTGGAACTATATTCAAAGTTATTATTGTAGTTCTATTCCGAGTAGGTAACTGAGATATTATCCCAATAATGATTCATAGGAATGTGGTCGTCGTTGATATGCGGCGTTAGTGAGAGCGTTGGGAGGGAGACCAACGTTTATACCCACTGGATTGTGGCTTGAATAAGTGAGAACGCCAGGGAGGATACTGGCGCTTAGTTTCGCAGGATTGCGAACAGTTTGGAAAAGGGAGCATTGGGTTCTGCAGGCCCATGTGTAGACGCACCGGATTGTGTGTCAGATCTGCCCTAGGGTAGAACGGTCTGGGTCGGGGTGGCCGCGAGACCAACTGATGTGAATAAGATATTGTAGAAAATCCGTACCTGTATATTGTCATTCCCCATCCTTAGGTGCGACCTGTATATATATCTGTATATCTATTCATTGTGAATACGATCTGAGGAGGGAAGGTGAGTACGTTTTGGCTGGGTCACAGGGGCCCCTGGGGGCTGATCCCATCTAAACAGAAAATCCAGCCATTACATTGGGCCTCATCAATGAGGTGCAGCTTGAGTTGTATGGCACAGTGTTGCTTTCCCTGTATGCACTGTGTCCAAGCACCACATTGAGCATGGTGATGCATGAAATGTTTCTATGGCACTAGGAGGATTAGTTTGACAGTGACACCAGTTGAGACCAGTGGGTGAGTAGGAAAGTCTCATAGTCCTGGTGGAGTATCCTGCATATATATTTGTAACCCGCAGCTGAACCGGATGTTCTAAAATGTATCCTGATCTGTGACAAAAAGAAGCTTACTGATTGTACTAAAGAATCGATACTGATTACTCTGCATAAGGGACTTTCAAACACACACCAATCTCTAGACCCACATATGAGCATATCCCTTCTACTAGGGAGAGGGTATGAATGACAGAAAGCTGGGATTAACTTCAGCCAATGGTAGTCATTCTGGACTGCATACCAGTGCTTCATTATTTCAGCTTGTCTGTGCCAAAGATCATATTAACAACACTAAAAAACATACTTAAAGAACTTTCAGTCTGTCCCTTTCAGCAACTGATGACTGCTTTTTGTACACCCTCTTCATCGATTGCTTGATTGAAGTGCTTGTTACATTTCGATCTGCCCACGGGAGTATTGCATTGTTTTACACTTTGATTGGAAATATAATTGCGCAATCTGACATCTTTCACGAGTCATCCATTGAGCCAGCACCAATCACCTATCCCAGTCCCGGCCCCACTCTATCTGGAGTGCAGCATGTTACTTTGAGGTGCCCACTACTCTCCGTCGGGAGCGTGTGCCAGCTGCTGCAAGCCCTACTCCCTTTGGTTGTAGCATGCCTATGGAAGAACTCAGTGGCTTCTCTGCCCATTCCACTAACCGGGGATGCATGTGTTGTTAGGTTTCGCCTAGACTGCTCATGTGGTGTCGACTTTTGTGTACATACAGTGTACCTACAGCCCGCCCATAGACTACTGTTTCTTAGCTTCAGCATCGCTCTCATTTGCTTTACTACCATTTGTCACGGCATGCTAGTGTCGTCTTCTTGTGTTCGGACATCCCCCTTCCATGTTGCTTCCCCCCCCACCCTCCACAACACTGCACTTCAGTTCACACCACTGCATTCTACTCTTTACCACTCTACTCTACCCCACTGCACTCTAGGAAACTGTACTCTACTTTGTACCACTTTAGTCTACGCCACTGCACTCTCTGCCACTCTACTCTACACCACCCTACTCTATGTGAAAGCCCTATACACCACTGCACGCTACGTCACTCTGTTCTTCTCTCCACCATTCTACGCCACTGCACTCCATGCCTCTCTACTCTGCACCACTCTATGCCACTGCACTTTACACCTCCCTGCTTTTCTCTACGCCACTGCACTCTATGCCATTGTACTCTATGCCACTCGGCTCTACTCTACCCCACTGCACTGTAATCTGCTCTACTCTGTGCCACTCTGTGTTGCTGCACTTTATGCCACTCTGCTCTTCTCTTCACCACTGCACTCTGCGCCTCTATACTCTATTCTGCATCACTTTATGTCACTGCACTTTAAGCCACCGCACTCTACTATGCGCAATTTACTCTGCACCAATGCACTCCACGCCACTCTAGCCCCTCTACTCTACACCACTGTACTCTAGCCACTCTACTTTACACCACTGGACTCTAATCTACTCTGCACCACTCTACTTTATGCAACTGCACCACTTTACACTACTGCACTCTACTCTGCATCACTCTAGTCTACGCCACTGCACTCTGTGCCATTGTACTCTACTCTGTGCCACTGAAATCAAAGCTACTGCACTCTATGCCACCTTACTCTACTCTGCACCATTCAGCTCTACGCTACTGCCCTCTACATCACTCTTCTATACTCTGTCCCACTGCACTCTATGCCACTCTACTCTACTTTGCACCACTCTACTCAATGCCATTATACTCTATGCTACTATACCCTGCAGTACTCTGTTCTTCGCCACTGCACTCTACCCAGTACACTATACACCACTCTACTCTACTCTGCAGCACTCTACGCCACTGCACTCTACTATGCACCACTCACCAGTACTGCACTCTATGCCACTGCACTCTACACCAGTCCACTATGCTCTAAATCAGTCCACTCTACTGTATGCCACTCCACTCTACTCTGCACCACTCCACTCTATGCCACTCCACTCTGCTCTAGGCCACGCCACTCTTTGCCGTGCCACTCTATGCCGCAACCACTCTATGCCATGCCACTCTAAGCCACGCCACACCACACCACTCTGCTACACCATTCTATGCCATGCTACTCCACACAGTGCCACTCTGCGCCACTCCACACAGTGCCCCTACTCTACGCCACTCTGCTCTATGCAACTTTACTCTATTCCACACCACACCACTCTATGCCATGTCATTTTACTCCACTCCACTCTACTCCACGCTGCTGCACAACATTGCTAAAAGACAATGGTATAGCCAGTAGCTGTTGCGTCAGCAAAACCTATTGGCTTTGCCGATGCTTGTGGCTTTGAGTCCCTGTGTCACTGGGATGACAAAGCCAATAGATATGCATTTCATATGTTGAAACGTGCAAACATGGCAATTGCGCCATTAGGCCTCCGGTTTCAAGTTTCAAGTTTTATTTTATTAGCATAGTTACTTAAATCCATTGCATTAAGGCACAGCATTAACATCTGTAAAAGATGATAAAATAGAAAATAATTTTCTTCACCATTTTAATTACGAATTGGATTTTTAAGTTAATTTATATGCATGTTATGTTATGTTAGTGATATTTATAAAGCGCACTGCTGCCCAAGGGCTTCCTGGCGCTATGTAAGATGTCCTCCTAAGGCCTGATCACGGGGTTACTTCCTCCTTTAAGAGTTAAATAGCCAAGTTTTCAGGGCCACATCTTTAGGGAGGTGGCCGTCGGTGGAGAGCCTGTTTCCCCCGCAGGTTTATTTAGTGTTGTTATATATTATGCCTCTGCTTGGGTTAAGGTGTGGTGTGGGTTCAATGATTTCATCGAAAAAGCTTTAGGGTTTGCTCCGGACTAAACATCCCTCCATCAGTTAGCTGGCATTTGTTTGGCCACCAGTCTCAATGTTACCAAATGACAATTCTGCTGCGGGTCCTCTGCGCTGTCTTTCTGCTTGATGTCGGCACGCATTTTGCCAAGGCCGTCTCCTCTAATTCTCTGTTGGCAGCCCATTTGTGTCTCTTGAGCTGATCTTTTTGCTGTCGTAACAGTGCTAAGTAGGCTTTGTCAGTTGGGTTGTGACAGAGAGATCTTAGCCTATGGTAGATTAGGTTTTTGATGTTCTTGATTTGGGTCCTTTGCGATTTTGGGATGCACTTCATCCTATTGTCGCTGTGATGTGCCTTTGGTTTAGTTGGGGCGGTGAACGCTCTGTCGTTTTGATGGTGAAGCTCTCCCATTTCTCAGTTTTGTTTGTTCCAGCTGTGTCTCAAAAAGAAGTGTGGCGGGTTACAAGAGGCACAGAAGCCACAGAGACGGAGCGATGCAACGAAGGAATTACACGCCCAATTTGGGGAGATAGGAAAGCCCTCACACACCGACCTAGTCAGTGTCATGCTTCATCATAGGGCCCCACCAAAGAGGCCGAGTGCCTCTTTGGTGTGCTACGACACCAGAAGACTGCGGCGCTGGTTGTGTGAGTGGGCGTGCAGTGAGGTATATAGATAAAAGTGCCAAAAGAGTATCTCAAAACAAAACATTTTTATTGGTAGATCCCTAAGACACGGTTAAAAAGTTCTTATGTGTCTGAATTTACAGCCAAAGGTAATGGTTTGGTTTAATTCAGAAATTACATTAAGTCAGTCAACATGTTTCAGCCTTTTACAGTGGGGACGTGAAAGTGAAAAAGTAAAAAGTGTAGGTAAAGTGCAAAAAACCACTAGGTGCTTAGCGGGTGGCGAGCGTTGAGGGCGGTGTGCCAGGTACGCTCCTACCCCCCTCCAGAGACCCATGGTGCAGCTAGCGCCATAACCTAAAGTGCAGAAACACTCCTAAATCAGGAGTTTTTTAGGAACGGGCTATTTGCTCTTCCTCCCCCCCCTTTTTTTGCACTTTACTACACTTTTTACTTTTTCACTTTCACGTCCCCAGGTTAGGGGGGACGATTAGAGAGTCCATACCGCCGGGGTTTACACTAGTCCTGATGAATGCCTAGGTAAATTAACACCACTGTAAAAGGCTGAAACATGTTGACTGACTTAATGTAATTTCTGAATTAAACCAAACCATTACCTTTGGCTGTAAATTCAGACACATAAGAACTTTTTAACCGTGTCTTAGGGATCTACCAATACATTTTTTTTGTTTTGAGATACTCTTTAGGCACTTTTATCTATATACCTCACTGCACGCCCACTCACACAACGAGCTCCGCAGTCTTCTGGCGTCGTAGCACACCAGAGAGGCACTCGGCCTCTTTGGTGGGGCCCTATGATGAAGCATGACACTGACTAGGTCGGTGTGTGAGGGCTTTCCTATCTACCCAAATTGGGTGTGTAATTCCTTCCTTGCATCGCTCCGTCTCTGTGGCTTCTGAGACACATTTAACCTCTATTCTTTTGTTTATGTACGATAACCGGGGACTAAGAGAGTGTTCCTGAATCTCCCTACCTCTCCTATTGTTATTCTGGGTTACAAGAGGCTCCCACTTGATGCCTGTGCGAATTTCACTCTTCTATGATTGTGAGATTTGTTTCTGGAAAAGCCATAGACCGTGGGCATGTTTGTTTGAAGAGAGATTTCTTGAGGGTGATGGTCACAGTTGGCTCTGTCACCAAGGTAGAATGAGACAATTTGATTGAAGAGGGATAGAGAGACGAAGGTGTCGTCTTGTATCAAACTGAGGAGTAGTAGGTAGGTGGCTGCCAAAGGGTTGTGTCTGCAAATCTACTATTGGTGGCTCTAAGATTAAGATGTTCAAGGTCCTCTAATAGGCACCATCCAGTTTTAGCTAGGTGGCACATTTTGCTTTTTGCCTGCGTTGGAATGTCCTAAAGCGAGGTTTGGATGGACACTTCATCTGCAGTCAAGGAACCTAATTAGGCCTCTGGCTGAGTGCATGTGCTTTCTAAATAGCTGTCCCATTCCGTTCACTTCCACATATGTCTATTTTGCATGTTTTGCACATTAAAGTCTCACCTGGTGTTTCTGACAAATCGTGTACTGAATGACCACTTACAGGAGTCGTTCTCTGTATCCAAGAGATTTCACACAGGAAATTGTCTGTCGCATCTGCTGTAGATCCAGTACTTGAAATCTTGTTTAGGCGATCAGAAACACTTTGATCATGCTGCTCATTGCATAGTGCCAGAAAGGTGTGGTACCATACTATTCTTGGCAGTATATCATCTGACTCAAGTCTAGTGTCCTAAATATTGTTTACAAAAATATCGCCCCATTGGAGTTAATAATGGGAAACCTACACCCAGTGGGATGCTATTTTTGTCAGCGATATTTAGGACACAATTTTTATGTCGGACATTTGTTCAGTAGATGATATTTTAACATAGAAGAGCTTTCTCTCCAAAAGTTTTGTTTAAGCTCTGTAATTATTTCAGACAAAACCTTTACTTTCATTCGATTTATCTTCACAGCCTTTTGGTTTTACTGTCTAGATAAAAAAATCACTTTAGATGGATTTTATAAGTCTTAACAAAAATGCATTTCTTTTGTTAACCCATGATACTCCTCTTCAATTGCCTTTCTGCAGGGGCTTTGCCGCAATGGTGCTTGGGACGTTAAAAAACTGCTGCTAAACCTGATTCTTTCTTTACTCTAGATGACGTTGTAAATCGAGGTTTCCAGTTCCAATGACATCCGATATAAAAGTGACTCGGATTAGAACCAAAATACAATCATGGCAGAGCTCCCAAGCAGGTCACCATTGTCCTTTTGTGGCCCTTAGTAACTTAACGTTTGAAATACATGTTGTCTTAGTTTTTATGGTGTAACCACTGTCAGCATACTAATCAACCTGAAATCCCTTTCACCTGTAGTTTTTTTAGGGAGTATCAATATTTGTTATTGTTTTTTTGTTTTTACGTGTTGCCGTGAGATGGTGGTTGCATTGCTGTATGATGTTGACTGTGTAGGTTTGTTGTCTTGATGTATGATGTGTGTTGGGCTATGATGATGGGTCATTTGGTGAATTACCTTAAGTGTGGTTGTGTATGATGGTGGTTGTGTAGATGTTTGATGGTGTGTCTGCGTGTGTGTACTTAAATGAAGCATGTTGATTGTATTGCCCTTTGAATTATAGTGTGTTGGTGTACGACATTGGCTATGTGAACATATGATGGCCGGTGCGTAGGTATCTCAAGTTGGTTGTGCAAACATATGGCAATGGGTGTGTTGGGGTATGATGGATTGTGTGGATGCAGGAAGATGGGTGTGTGATCTATGATGTTATTTGTGTGCACATATGTTGCTGGGCTTGTTCGCCCATTAAGTTGACCGTGTGAAGGTGATTGCATTGATGTATGATGTCGGTTGTATGGTTAGCATATGATCTTATGTTTTTTTTTTTAGTATGATGGGATGTCAGTTGGCATACAACAGTGAGTATGTTGGCATATATTACGTACATTGGAATATGATGTGGGTTGCATGGAGGTATGATCAAGGGTGTGTTGGAATATGATGTTAGTTGTGTGGACCTATGGTGGTGGGGGTGTTGGCATTGATGATAGTTGGATGTATGTATGATGGTGGGTGTGTGGCTCTATGATAACATTGTGTAGACATATGATGGTGGATGTGTTGGTGTATGATGTTGGTTCTGTGGACAACTGATGGTAGGTGTGTCGTCAGATGGCGTTGTGTGGAAGTATACTGGTGGCTGTGCCCCTTCCAGCTGCAGTCCATGCCACTCCCTAGCACCCCCTTGTGTGTTTGACACCCCTTATCAGTCCCTCTATGCGCAGTCCTGTTAAAGCCAGACCTATTGGCTTTGAAAATGCTTATACTGAGTGTCCCATTACAGGAGTCTATCGTTAATTACCATTGGTGTAGTTCCAGTTCCAGTTCTTTGATCTCATTTAGGGAATCAGAAACCTTTAATTGTTTTAAATGTTGCTCATTGCACCTTGCTGAAAGTCCACATACAGTTTCAGGGAAACCTTAATTCTTGCACGAAATCATTCCAGGGCTTCCAGCCTTCCCTCAAATTTGCAGAATTTGTTTCCACCTCTGTAATCATCTCAGACAAAACCTCTGCTTTCATCTTAGCTGCCTGCATGACCTGCTCGCTTTTCTCTGCTTTGTTGGTAAAGTCATTGGGATGCGTATTTATGATTTTTATCAAAGCGCTCTCTCCTGTTGTCCTGAGTTTCCTCTGATGTTGCCTCCTTGCGTGGCCTTTGCCACAGTAGTGCTTGGGGTTTAAAAAAAATAACAATTGGCGCTCAATTTATCTTAACTCTACACACTGTTGTAGTCCCGTGCTCGCCAGTGCCAAGGACTCTTGAGATATAAGCAGTCCAACCTGGGACTAGAATACGACCACAGCGGGGCCCTCTCACTCAGGGTGGCACTGTCCTTTTTTGTTGGACCAAGGAAAGTCTCTTTTGCTGAATGCGGTGCTGCGTTGACCACCGTCACCCTGCACGTAGCTCAGGCACTCTCCGGTTTAGCGGGTGCTCATCTCTTGTGCAGCGATGTAACCGGTACCCTTGGTCCCCAGCCTCCCATCTTTTCTTCCTGCATCCCTGGTTCCACTGTGAGACCCACAGTAATGAGAGCTCCGCCCCTCCCAGCAGCCTTAACCTCATTTGGGCCCTTTGGATGACTCTTTGTGGCCACACCACCACAGACAGTGCCATTATTTTCACTCTCAGATTACCGGAGTGCACTTTTGATGTTTCACCGGATACCACAGGTTGCACTACCACCTCAGCTGCCCTCCCACCCACTCCCAGCACTGAGCCAGGCCCGCTATGAGCCTATTGCCTGGAGCTGCCTCAAAGCAAGGCTATCTCAGGGCCTGACTGGTTCTTTTCACCCAGGTTTCAGGTTTTCAGCCCCACCACCAATACAACAATATTACCTAAAAGAAACACTGAGCTACTTCTCTTTGTGCCACGTTGGCAACATCACTGTGAATCTTCAATCTGTTTAGACTGCTTGTTGGGCTCGAATAATGGCTTCTGCTTCAGATTGCTAAGAATTGCAGCCTACTCCCCCTCGTGAAGTACAACCTCCTGTATGCTGTATCTGAAGGCACAGCCAGACAACCACCAAGACACTTGTGTTTCACTGCCTCGACTACTTCACAGTCGGCAGGCGCTTTATTTTGGATGAAGACAAGCTTCAAGCCTTGGACCCTGTTCTAGCAGAATGAAACCAGACACAATCAACAAAAGAACAACATTGAACCTGATTTTCTTTCTGGAGTTGGCTCTAGCCCAAACTCTGCTTCCTTTCCTATTCTATCTGGAAAAGATGTGAAGTCACCAGGAAACGAAGGCCTTGGGGAAAAGTTCAAATTAGTGGGAGCTCCTTTGAACTTTTTTCTGTATTTGGGATCCGCTTCTGCCAGGATAGCAGGTAATCTATCCTCAAAGTTCCTCCCACTAGGTTTGTCTGCCCCTATTGGTACAAATTGCAATTGCTCATCTTTGTTCATCGATTTTGTAGGAGGCAACTCCCTAGGCATAGAATTCTTTTGAAGTAGGACCACTGCTTGGCTCTGATCGAACTCTCAATATCAAACCTGAGTGAAAGGAAAGCAAATTATAGGTAGAACAGTTGGATGTTTGTGTAAGGAATTGTATTCTATCACAATGTCTGCCAATTGCCCTCAAAGTGACCTTTTGTAAAGGGTGTTCCCTCCTAGACAAATACTCTAAGAGCAGATTCTCCCTTGCCACTATAGTGAGACCTGGGCTTTGCAGTGCTTCAAAACACTCAAGCCATATATACATGGGCCCCGTGACTCAAGAGTCCTCCTCATTAATTATGGTAACCTTCAAAGTTCTCTTAAAGTATGAGCTAGCAACTGGAGATACCTTAACTTCAGAGCAGAAAACATAAAAGTGAATTCAATGAAGCAGTGAATGCTGGCACTCCTATACTCCATAGGTGCTCTAAATAATTTGATGAGGCGAAACAATGGGGCATATTTGCAATGCTCCTGCAGCACTTTTATGCTGCTGGAGAGTCACTTTGTGATGCTCCGGAGGCACAGTATGTCGGCTCATATTTACAAGGCCACATAAAGCCACCCTGAGTGGCTTTTCATGACCTTGTAAATATGGTCCTTTTCACGCATAAATCTGTGTGAAAGGGGCGTTCCATGGGTGTTGCTGTGAGTGTTCCTACGCAACACACATGGAATCTGACGCATTCCCAGATTTCAAAGTAACACAAGAAGGGACTGAAGAGGTAATGTTCAAAAGAGCAGAAGAGGTGGATATGTCCTCCTCAAGTTATATTGTCAAAAAACAAAGAGATCCACCCTTATGAGAAAGTATAGAAGTGTTCCTCCAGACTACGTGTCCCCTACAATGGTGGAAAGCACACAGGTTCCACGGAGCCGCGGCCAGGCAGTGACCTGGTAAAGAGGTAACCCTTGTTTTTTGGCATTCCCAGATTTACAAGATTTCATAAACTTAGGAATGCGTCAGATTCTACCGCCTCCCCAGCGAGCAGTTAAAGTGGCGCAACGAGGATAAATATCATTATGTCTTCTACTTTTTTGCTCTTTCTTTGTGCCTGGCATTCTGCAGCACACATAGAAGGAGGAAACCGCCATCAATTATTATTTTTGTGCAGGAAGATGTCCTTCCTGCGCAAAAACAATAATCCATGCAACACAGGCACCTTTGCACCCTGGTGCAAGGGTGCCTACATTGACGCTAGGCAGCCAATTGTGCGCCAGCGCAGAGGAAAGCACAGGGATGCGTCGTATTGCTGTAAATACGGTGCATCCTTGCACACTCCTAATAACGCAGCTCAACTCAGCAAGATGGCTTGCAGAGCAACGCTGTGCCATTTTCTGGTAAATCGGCCGCAATGTTTTCTGGTCTGAATGTTAACACATAATTGAAAAATGAAAACATAAATGTGTGCGTGTATATATAGATATAGCTCTTATATTTATATTTTCACTGAAGAAAGCAAAGGGTAAAGTGACGTTACAGCTAGATGAAAATGTCAGTTAAAACGTAACATTTAAAAAAAAAAAACACTGAAATTCACCAGGTATAGTTTACTCAGCTAACTTGAACTTGTGACCTCACAAAGGCGCAGTGTTGTTATCAATGATGTCATTTGAGATGTTATCAGTGATGTCATCAATGATATTATACACGTCATCAGTGATGCAATCTGTGAGGTCATAATCAGAGCACCGTACTATTGTAAACCTATGCATTTAGGATAAACATCTTGTCAAAGACTAATAAATTACCTGTGACACAGTGGTTTTTCAGTTGAAGGTCGATAAATGGTTTACGTACAGCCCTCTCGGCATTCTCATGAGCTAACAGTGAAACGCTAAGGATTCCTCATTGGCTTGAAAAGGCAATTTGAAGAGACCATCACATCAAAGGGGTTCATGGATTCCTGTCAGTATCCCTCATGTTCTGGATACTCAGTTAATGTACCCAGAGTTGCTTTTCACAACTTCCTGACATTTTTCATATCAGCCATTAGACAGCAGAATCACCAAGCAAAGATATTGAAATAATAATAAATATATGCAGCTGTTAGAAATGGGGATTCTAGTTATCTATGGTATGCACATAAGCCAGGAAGAACCTGCCACTCTTGTAAGGGCAAGTCAGTTACACACCAAAGATAACCTGTGCTCACCCTCTGGTAGCTTGGCACAGAACAGTAAGGCTTATCATCAGAGGCAATGTGTAAAGCATTTGTGCAACACACTCACTCAGCAACACAATGAATACACCACAAAAGAGATTCCACACAGGATTATATAAAAATATATATAGTATATTATACATAAAACACGACCAAAACAACATGAAATACTGTGCTTACTAAGCAAATACTGAGATAGTCCTCGTTATCCTGGGCAATGCAAGAATAAAAACAACATACATCATAATATCAGTGGATGTAATGCTAGTTAGATTAGGGAAAACACATAAATCACCTAATATCACCATAAGTATATGGATCACAAAATATCACCATAAGCATAGGGTGCAGTGCACCTGCAGTACTACTACATTTTATATGGTCACCAGGCATCCCACATAGGGCACAGGAGCAAATGTGCACCTACTAAACGTACTACGGTAATTCTGCTCAAGTCCTTGAGCGGTTCTGCTTTCAAATATGGCCCAGCACTGTTCTCGGGGTCCTCTCCGGAGGTTTCCCACACCATTGAGAAGAGACGCAATGCCCAGGGACTGGCCCCAAGGAGGAAGCACAATTGCAGACTTGTTCGGTCCCTCCACGTTCAGTACTAATGCAGCTTTCTGTGAGCGCGTGGTGCAGCTGCTGAAACCAGTGCAGCCTTTTTTTTCTAAACCGGGCCGCACCCCCTGTGAAGGAATGTGGGAAGGCGGTGCCTTCTTGTCAGCACCCACAATACCTGGAGGGTGAAGTCCGTATTCATCACCCCTTTAAGTCATTCTGCACATATGTCGGCTCCACTGCAGGGCCAGCGGCATCTCCTCTCACGAGAGACGAGACTACCGTGGAGAGAAGGTGGGTGCGTCTTCGCTGAGCAGTCCGGCCCATTCACCACACGACATTAGTGGAGTTCCTTGTCTCTGCTCTCACTCCTATCTGGGGTTTCCCTAACATCGGTGGCGGCTCTCTCCTGATGGAGAGGCAACGTGGGGTAAAACAAAGGGTGTAAAGAAAGCGCCATTCCTTCAGAGTTGGGGCATGAGAGGAGCTCACCACATCCTAGGGGATGATTCCTTTCAGGTGATGCCCACACACTTTGGGTTTTTGGGCAAGACGAGGCGGGTCACACAAGCTGTGCTAGAAAAACAAAGAGCAGTCTCTCTCAACTCCTGTATCATGCACCCTGGTACTCTTGGGAGAACAAAGAGCTCTCAATACATGCTGTGCTCCTTGGAGAACACTTGGGGGGCACATAGGGAGGGGCAGGCAGGTCAGCACATAAAAGTCCTTGGCAAAGTAGCTGTCCCTCCAGCAGCCCAACAGGCAGCAGGTCAGAACAACAAAGCGGGTAGTCCTAATGGCGGTTCCTCCTGGCAGCACAGCAGTCCTCTGGCAATGTGCAGATTGTAGAGCGAACAGCATCTGGTTGCAAGTCCCACACAGTATCTGAAAACATGAGGTTAAAGCCCAAGTACTTATACTCAAAATTGCCTTTGATCATGGGGTGACTTCAAAGGAACCCCTTGAAGTGCTCAACAATCACTTTCAACCCTACCCTGATTCCAGACGATCAGCAGGGGGGAAATCAATCCTTTTTTGAGGGCAGGACACAACCTAT
Organism: Lissotriton vulgaris; assembly: GCF_964263255.1. NCBI lineage: Eukaryota > Metazoa > Chordata > Amphibia > Caudata > Salamandridae > Lissotriton > Lissotriton vulgaris. The sequence continues at coordinate 1,824,960,296 of NC_141687.1, read as the reverse complement.
TAAAATGTAAAGTGTGAACAACCTCTCCCTCTCCCAGCCCAGGAAAACTATCAGTATGCAGATGAATGCAGATGTATCACCTTTCACAACCAGCCCTTTCTGGGTTGTGGCTGTCTTGAAAGTGTAGCTGTCATCCAGCTCAGACGTATAGTAGAGTCAGACTGCAAAGCACAAAGAGTCATAAGTATAGAGATATGTCCACTTTCTAAAAGTGATATTTCTAAAATAGTAATGTAAAATCCACTAAGCAGGAATTATCACTACTATTCTAAGCATACCAAATATGGTAACACCACTCCCTTCTGATGGAACTACCACTTAAAAGTATTTAAGGAGATTCCCAATACTAGCCTATGAGTGGAGTAGATCTCACATAAAGGCACATGTCCTCCCTTTTACTTACACAGTTCCCTGCCCCTTGGGATTCTTAGGATCTACCTTAGGGGTGACCTATGTGTAATAAAAGGGGAGATTATGGCTTGACAAGTAGTCTTAAATGCCAAATTAAAGTGGCAGTCAACTGCCAACACAGGCCCTGTGTTGGCAGGCCCAAGACAGGTTTGAAAGACTATGGGGCCGATTATGATGGCGGACGGACCTGAGTCCGTCCGCCACCATAGAGTAGGAGGGAACCTCCGCATGGCCTGCGGAGTTCCCTCCTGTGCAATTAGGATGTGACCGCCACCCTGGCGGTCACATCCTCTATTTTTACCATTGCAGCGGGTGCGGCTTCAAGCTGCATCCGCCGCAATGGTAAAAATGCATACATTGCATTTGTATGCAGAAAGCGGCAGGCACCGTGCGGTGCCTGCCGATTTCTGCATACAAATGCAGGGGGGTACCATAGGTACCCCAATGTACACCCCCCACCACCCCCTTCACCCAGGGGGCCCGCAACGGGCCCCCACAGTGAAGTTACACATGCTTTTCCACGGCGGGCAACCCACCGCGGAAAAGCATTTTTAACAGCCCATCCTAATATGGCTGACGGTGTCTGAGAGACACCGTCACCATATTAGAGCTTTTCCGCCACGGTTGTAAGCCAACCGCGGCGGAAAAGCTGCGGACGGAAACCAGGACCCACCAGCCATCCTAATGTGGTCGGTGGGTCTTTGGTGGGTCCGCTACGGCTTTTCCGCATTCTCCGGGCCGGCTGTGGCTTCCGCCGGCCCGTAGGATGCGGAAAAACCGCAATCATAATAGGCCCCTTTGTCTGTGGGTGGCACAAGCAGTGCTGCAGGCCCACTAGTAGCATTCAATTTACAGGCCCTGTGTATATGGGATACTATTTTGCAAGGGACTTATAAGTAAATCAAATAAGCCATATGGTGGAAACCAATCACACCTCGTTTAGAGGAGAGAGCACATGCACTTAAGCACTGATTAGCAGTGGTAAAGTGCTCAAAGTCCTAGAGCCAACAAAAAGAAGGTCATACAAATAGGCGGAGGAAGGTAAAATGTTTGGGTATAACCCTACAAAAAGGGTAGATCCAACAGCAACTAAAGGCTCAATATACACATACAGAGTTTGAAGAATCATGAATTACTTTAAGATTTGAGGTGGGATTATCAGCACTCTCTCAAAGCATGTATTGTAGAGGTGGATCAATCACACTGCAAGAGATTAGCCAAGCTATAAATGACAGCACCTGAGTCAGTTGCCAGACTTAATCTAAAGTAAAAAACAATTTGGGTTATTCCAACCAATGCCAGCAGAGAGAAGAAAGAGGACTGGTGAAAATGCTGCTTCTAATAGGAGCAGACCAGGCCAAGTTATGAGTGAGAAAGTACTGGCAATAGTCAGAGATGTAAAGGGCATCAATAATACCAAATGTGACTCTCTGATTCACTATCTCGTACTGGATGGAACACCTCTGCCGACCCCACTGAACTAAAGGTAATGCAATGACAAAATATCTACCACATTGGATAGCTTTATCTTTCCCTCTTATGAGGACTTTTGTACTCTGGCCAATGGGGTGTCCTCAGGCTCTCCGATGGACCCGCTGGCCCATAAGTTCTGGAAAGCGTTCCGCGAGGAACTCTTTCCCCCTTTGTATTCCATCTGTTGCCAGTCATTTAGCACTGCCACTGTCCCTGAAAGCTGGAAACTCGCTGTGGTCTCCCCCCTCTTGAAGAAGGCCACATTGGATCCCACCTGTCCAGCGAATTATAGGCCAATTTCGCTGCTCCCATTCCCCGTTAAGATCATGGAGAAATTTGTCACAAAATCTCTGTCCAGTTTTATAGAGGCTAACACCTGCCTGGATGTGGCTCAGTTCGGCTTCCGGCCAGTCCATGGCACGGAATCCGCGCTGATGGTTGTCCTTGACGTCTTCGTTCGCGGGTCGACTGGAAGAGATTGGGGTAGCTGGCTGGGCCCGGGAATGGCTAACTTCCTATCTTCATAACAGGCATCAGGTGGTGCCATCTTATTCAATCTATATCTCCATCCTTTGATTAGGCTGATCAAATCCTTTGGCATCTCGGTCATCAATTATGCCGATGACACGCAGCTAATTTTTTCCTTTGAAGGCAGAGGTGCCATTTCTAAGGAAACTTTCCATCGCTGCATGACGGCCACTGCGGACTGGTTGAAACACAACTCCCTCCAGTTCAATGGATCCAAAACAGAGGTGTTGTATTTCTCCACAGACCGTACCCCTCGCCCTTTGCCGACGGGTTTCTTGTCAGCTTCCTTCCTGGGCACAGTTGTGGCAGTGGATGCTGCTCGCAATCTGGGCGTTATGTTTGGCCCAAATCTTCAGCTTGACGCCTTTGTAAATTAAACGATTGCTACATGTATGATGTTACTACGTACATTGCATAACTTCCTTCCCTTGCTTCCGGCACCGGCTAGACCAGAGGTGGTGCGCAGTATCATTCTTAGCAGGCTTGATTACTACAACGCACTGCTTCTGGGTGCCCCAAGCACTTTGATCAGGAAGTTGCAGCGCTTGCAGAATATGGCAGCTAAGCTTGCCCTCTCTCGAACGCGTTCGGCCTCCTCCTCTCTAGCGCTAAAAGATCTGCATTGGCTACCAATTCACCAGCGTATCTGTTTTAAGGCGTCCTGTATTGTGTTTAGGGCTCTTCACGGACAGGGGCCTGTCTTACTGCAAGAACTCTTTTTCTGGTACTCGGCAGCTAGACCTTTACGGTCTTCCTCCGCATGTCTGGTGGCAGTCCCTAGAATTCAGAGGATACAGATGGGCGGCCACTCCTTTAGTTTTACTGCCGCAAAACTCTGGAACTCTCTTCCCCTGTTCCTGAGGAGTTCGAATGAACTTAGCTCCTTCAAGAAAGGGTTGAAGTCTTATCTCTTCCCAAGGGCGGTGTAAATTCTGTGACCGCACATAGCCAGGTAGAGTCAAAGCGCCAGGATACCCTGCGGGTGACAGCTTGCGCTATAAAAGTATGCGATACATACATACATACATATTTAATAATCTTTCTCCAGTCAAAAGTACACATACCAAAACTGTCAGATTGCTACAAGTTTACCATTCGAAGAAAGATCCTACATACTTATGTGAGGAGGTAGTGAAACCTTCCCACAACAAGCTCACATCTCTATATAAGGAAAGAAAAACTACCAAAAAGGTTGTTTTTTTGGTGCCTTTTGTTCAGCCTCAAACTTTAGAATGCTAAAAAACAGGCCAAGAGAACTTTTTGAAATCAAACATTACTAGACACATGAAGCCACATTTCTCCTACCTAAAGTGCTTAACTGTAATGACATAGCTCAATCACTATACATATAGAATTCAGAGATCAGAGATGAAATTGATCACCATGCACTTCAACTAGAATTCCTCTCACCAGAAAAAGTCTATCAGTCTCTTAGTCCTCCTATAGTTCCATTTCATGGCTTGATTGAAAAAACCCATTGCAAGCATTAGGCCTTTGTTGTACTCCCCTGGCCCACTGCCACCTTCCCTAGCCACAGAACACGCTGATGGACTCCTGCACATGTGATTGGAAAGTACAAATTCCACTCTTTTTCTTGACACTTTTGCAAATAAACTAAAAGTGGTCCTTATTCATCCTCTATTAAAAAATATAAACCTGACCCGGACAATCTTCAAAAATACAGAACCATTCTTAACTAAAGTTCTAGAGAAACTTACTAGAGAAAGGTTTAGCTAACCATATACTTGGAAAAAACAATTACTGGGATTTCATTAGTCTGGTTTTATTCTGGTCACAGCACAGAAACGCGACACAATCCATTAAATCTGGTAATTCTATCTTCTCATCCGCTCTCCCAAAGGCTGCTCCATTTGGAGTTCCACAAGGACCTACCATTCCCTCCATCAGGGGCGCAGCTTCAGGGAGGTGTTTGGGGTGTTACCCTCACCTAATAAATGTATTCTGTGTAAATAGTTTGGTACAGGTTCTTTAAGTCGGGTATGGGGAGGAGTTTGTCGGCTTTCACTTGGGAATTTCACATACACATGCAGACAAAAACACACAGATCCTCACACACTCATTTCTGTTTTAAAGGTTTTAAATAATTGTTATTTAAAGAAATATTGAGTTTTAAGTACCCTTCAGATTCCACACTTCTCTACCTTCCTACTGCTCAAGGCCCCTCCTGCCCTGCTTCTCAAATAATGTATTTTAACCAGAGTGATTCTTGGGAAATCTGAAGCCCAAACTCCCCAATCTTAATGACCAACCCACACCCCTGCCCTTCCTAATATTCAACTTGTATGTTGAACCGCTGGCTGAGATTTTCTCCAAGGCAGGTACTGACTTCCACCAGCAGGCACAGCGATACCTCAATATTGACAGCACAGATCATATTCCTGCATCCTCCCTCTTTTATGTCTCTCCTTCTCTCCTCTCTCAATGTATTGAGACTGATCTATTTTGTCTGATGCCCGATGGAGCTACCTGGTTTAACTATAGGGGAGATGGGCCGGGGATTCCCTTCTTGGTCGACACCTACCCAGTCGGCCTTTAGACAGATTTCATTTAGTCTCTCCATGTTATCTCTTCCCCTATCCTCCCTTTCTCACCTTCCCTGTCCCATCGCCTCTACACTCCATTTATTTTGCCCTCCATATTATTTAAATGTTTCACATTGAGCCCTAGCTATTTGGCCAAAGCCTGGTGGAGCCACCTGATAGCTATAGAGGAGATGGGTTTTGGGACTTCCCCCTCGATCGTCACCTACCTAGCCGGACTTTGAGCAGACTTTCCTTCGTTTTTCTGCCGTATCTCCCTCCCACCCTGTTTTTTCTGTGAACCTCTTCCCTCGACACTTGAGACCGAACTACTTTGTCTGATGCCCGATGGAGCTACCTGGTTTAGCTAGTTAGATGGGCCTTGGATTCCCTCCTTGGTCGTCACCTACCCAGTCGGTCTTTAGACAGACCTCCTTTCGTCTCTACGGTTGTCTCCTCCCTTATCCTCACTTTCTCACCTCCCCTACCCCACACTTCTTTTCTCTCTCCTTTCTCTCCTCTCCTAATGTATTGCTGATTGTTTGATGTAATGAGTAATTGCTGGTCTTTTTATGTCATATTGTTGAACCACATTGTTGCACTTCATTTCGTCCCTCCTGTTCGTCTCCTCCCGCATCCTCCCTCCAATTATCTCTCTCCTTCTCCCCTCTCTCAATATATTGAGACCGAACTTTTTTGTCTGATGCCCGATGGAGCTACTTGGTTTAGCTATAGGGGAGATGTGCCGTGGATTCCCTCCTTGGTCATCACCTACCCAGTTCGGTCTTTAGACAGACTTCTTTTCGTCTCCCCGTATTGTCTCTTCCCTTATCCTCCCTTTCTCACCTCCCCTGCCCCCTCCACTACTTTTCTCTCTCCTTTCTCTCATCTCCTAATTGTACTGCCTATTTTTTGGGGGATTTATTCTGTAATTGTTTAACTTTTTCTGTTACATTGTTTATTCTCATGTAAAGCGCTCTGATACCTCCCGGTCTAGCCAGCGCTATATAAAACTCTTTAAATAAATAAAAATAAATAAATAAACAGGCCCTAAGATTGCAAAATCAGCCAAATCCCTCAGCACTAGGCTGCAGAGCTTCCTCAATACTGACTTTTAAATCAAAAAAACTCACTAAGAGTGCAGCTTTCCACTAAAAGTGTGCTGTAACAGACTATTTATCTCCAAATATAACTTCAGAGCCACTACACATGCACTGGTGATATTTTGCATAGAATACAGGAGGTTTCTATTAACCGGCCTACCCAGCTTCCATTTGATCCTTTTCAAAGTCACCCTATACTCTGCTGCAGCCAGGCTAATCACTCTCACCAGAAGATTTAGCAGAATTACTCCTGTTGTAAGCTTCCTACAGTGGTTAACACTGTAATCTAGCTCCAAACAGCTTATATCACATAGAAATGATACAGCTTATTCCAAACCCCCACCTCGCATATCAACTGGGATTGTCGGGTAATAAATGCACCTTGAAAGCAAATCTAAACTACTTCTCAAAATACCTTATTTGAAAAAATGCCCACCATCAAGAGGCCTTTGAGAGGGTGCACCTGGGACGTGCAAGGTCCTTCCCATCCAAATAAAACGTACTTCCTCATTGCAAGTCTTCATAGCCAGAGTGAAGGACCCCACTATTAAATCTGCCCTTACATTTACCACTTTGCTTATGTCACTGGCTACAAATATATTTACCTTTAATAAGCCATAGAGGCATGCTGATTTTAACGACAAAGGCATATGCTTCACAGTTGCCTCACTCACATAGTTATGTAATTTCTCTTCCACTTGCAGACCTTGTTGACGTTCTTATCTTATTGTCCTTTATTGCAATGCGTTCTGTCACTATTCAGAGCCCTGTGCAAAAACCAGTTGATGGACAGAATGCAGAACAATGTCATACATTCACCCCAGTACAGACATCTGGGCCTAAATCCATCGTTTTTTTGCAATCCACATCACCCCAGTTCAGACATGGCCATATGCAAATCAGTCTGACCCTGTGCCTCATGGTGGGAACAGTCCAGCCCGAACTGCCAAGCCATGCCTTCCCTGGACCGGAAACAAGCTTATTTTTGCACTATTCAGAGCCCAGCAGTGCCATATCAAACACTTTATAAAAAAATAAGGCGGCGCTTAAAGACAGACAAGCAATCCAATCCAAGTGAAGAGGGCTGCTGTTTCTTCAAGATGCTTTTGTTGGTATCAACATGCAAGCGTATAACTAGAGTGAGGTGTCCCTTTTGATAATGGCTGCAAAAATATGGATGAGGGCTAGGTGTAAGTTAGACTCGCCTTCAGAAAATCTAAGATGGTTATTTTCTCCCAGTTTACTTTGGCATCACTGTCATGGCTCCCAGCGTAGAGGGCCTAATGCTTGGATAACCTTGTATGCTTGAGCGCTGAAGAAAGCTTTTAATAGAGATGATATTGAACTGCCTACATTACAACTGCAGACACCAATACCCAATCGCTGAGTGACTCTCTGCTCCTCCGAGTACTCCTTTTAACATCTGGCCATGGTCCTTCAATAAATGCTCTTGACTTCTAACTTTAGGTCTGTGACCAGTGATGCTCAAACTGGAACCTTCTGATTACATGAAAGAAGAGGCTGAGAAAAAACAAAAAGTGCTTTCCAGCCTTCAAGAGCCAGCCTTCCAGTATACTTCCAACACCAGACCAGAAGTGAAAACGAAGAGCTTCAGACTAGGTGAAATGGTTAGTCCATCAGTACACTCACAAGTGAAGGCTGTCCTGGGCCTTCAACAGCACTTAGTACCAGCAAAACCTTCTACAGAAAACATTAGAGAGGACTGTTTACACCCAGGTTGCACAGCTCTTCCAGCTCGGTGGTAAAATGCTCCCACCAGCACTTATAACAAAAGAAGAAACCACACGAACGTTCAAAACAAATATACTAGAACGAACACATCACACACCCTTTACTGTAGGTGAATATGAGTGAACCCACAACCGCACCCACACATACCACGAAAACACACTACAGTACACTGCTAAACAGTCACCTAACGCAGTCCAGATGAACTAGCAAATGGAGATTATAGATTTCCACACCACCCACTGCCTGCAGTTAATTCACAGACATACAATCCTGATGGGCAGTCTGCATGACAAATGAACCAGTCGAACCAGTAAGCACTTTGGCTAGATCTCCTTCACACCCAACTAATAATACATGTAATCATCTAAACAAAACATCAAATATCTTCCTAGTGCTTGGTACCTCCTCCAACTCATAAACAGCACCAAACTCCAGTCTGCGAAGGGATCCTCCCTGTCAGCATATGGAGGCAGCAAACACGACTGGCACCACAAGGCAATACCAGTGTCAGAATGGAAACCACAAAAATGTTTAATCCAGATCACCCACACACTGGCTGAGTTGGAGTGATTAGTGGCTCCACCTTGGAGCGTACCACCCATGGACAAGATGAATCCACATATGGCAGAACTGGAACCTGCTTGGAGAGTGAAGACCTCATTTCTTGTATCTGGCATTTGTTGAACAGCCAAATTGACCAAGGCAGTGTGCCAAGGCCCGTAAATAAGTTCTGCTGAGTGTGTAAGTGCACACCAGTGTGGCAATGTCACCGGACCAGCATACATTTGCACCCAAACTATGGGGTCAGCTTCTGTTGAAAACATCGGGTAGCCCACCTCCCCAAAGCTCAGCTGTCCATGAATTTGAACATCATGGGCTCGATTCACTAAGGTAAACAGAGATGAAAGTCTAACTTTACGACTTTTGGTATTCACAAAGGACATTTACGAGTAGTAAAGTTAGACTTTTGTATCGGTTTTGGTCTCAGTTAAACTTAAGACCAAAACTTAAGTTTAAGACAAAAGTCTAACTTTACTACTTGCAAATGTCCTTTGTGAATACCGAAAGTCATAAAGCAATATTTTCGTCTCAGTTTACCTCTGTGAATCGGGCCCCATAATGGTAAATGATCACCTCCTGAATAAGATGTGCGATAGCAGTTTTGAAAAGCATCAAAATGTTTATTTGCAGACTATGAACATTTAGATTAGTGAATTTTATTCCTTTAAAGCTAATGTTTAAAGTTAGCATAGATGGGTTACATTGGACCCAGACCTAAATATGTAATCACTATTGTAAATATGTAGAGATTACTTGTGATCGTTCAGCGTTCATTATTTTTGACATGGTTATAGTCAGGAGAGCTGTGTCTCCCTCTTTGTTGGATAATGGGTCGATTTTGACCAGTGAGAATTCCAGCTGCTGCAGTTGTCATTGCATTGTTTGTAAGCCCTGTGCCCTTTCAACGTGGCTGCACAGTCTTATGTTGTAACAGAATACTTTTCTGTATGACATTGTTGTATAAACTGTGGTCATTAGTATTTTATTTATAAACTATTTCAATTATTCCATATTTCATCAAACTGCACTTGCATTTAAGGACAGAAACATTGATTCAGAAACATTGATTCCTTTAGAAGAAATGTCACTAACCACAACCAGCAGGTCAGGTGAAAGTTAGGGATTTGTACATGGTCTTCGTATAGAAAGGGTATTTGTTCCTCATTGTGTCCTGAACTCAGAGCGTACACATGCTTGACTGATGGGCAGTGCTTCCCACCTCAGATCTGCCTGGGTTTCTGTGGACTCCATACCTCTGCCTGCACAGCATCTCACATTCATTTGCACTAGGTAGAGTTGATGGTGGGATAGCACGATCTTCTGCTATATTGGCATAGCCTAAGCAAGCAAGCCAAGATGGGATCCCAAGCTAAGATGGCTTTTTGTTGAATGAGATTTTAATTCCAAAAGGGTCAAAGAAATGCTGTTCTTCCTTCTGTTTTATGACACACTTATTGATTTATTTAAAACACACCAAAAGGAATACATGCATAGGAAGTCCAACATCCTTGTGACTCTTACTTTCATCCCTTCATTTGTTCTTGTGGGTTTGTTGGTTCTTCATTTAGGTTTACTTTACTTATTTTTTAAATTTTATATAGCCTGAACAAGACCCAAAGGGGTATCTGAGCACTTTACATAAGAACAGTTAGTACACATACAGCACTTTACAAAATGAATGTTTAGACAGTAAGATTAGTTTAAACAAATGTGTAAAAAAAAGAGGTTATTCAAACAGTGTATTACAACTTTGCCATGAAGATCTGTGATGACTGCAGGTGGCCCTTTTAACTTACAACATGGCTACCACAACATTTTTTTTTATTTCATTAATGCTCATTGCAGAAGAAGTTACATCAGGACATGTCAAATAGCATAGTACATGCATGCCATATGCAAGATGCCAATATTGCAAAGCAGAACATTAATCAGGACTATGGGCGCTTATATGGCCCATCAATTGAGTTAAAATCCATCATCCCCCCCGCACATTCAAAAATAGGGTCCCTCTATCTCCTAAACCAACCCTATCAGTATTCCCTGTAAGTCTGCCAGCCGCCGCCTATTTTCTTCCACTTCCTGGGGCGGCTCGACTCTGATAGGCCATCTTTTCTGCCCTCAGGCACCAATTTTAGATCTGTTTTCCAGTAGTTTAATCTGGGTGTATCTGCCGAGCCACATGCTCTTGCTATGTTTCGTTTGGCTACCCCCGCTGCCAGCGTTAACCAGATTTTCTGGTATTTGGACACATTTTCCTCCCCAATATCACTAGTAATAGCCACTTCACATCCATGGGGACCTCCAAGGCCAGTACCCAAGACATAACCTATGTGACTCCTCTACAATATATCTGTATATCTGGGCACTCCCAGAGAATGTGGAAAACCTTACCCTCCCCACCACATCCCCGCAGACATGTTGACGCAGGCGACATCCCTATTTCTGCTAGTCTGGTCCTTGAATAATAGGAGCGATAAAGGATTAGAAGCTGGACCAGGCGACATCCGGCTCATATTGCCACCTCACAGGGCTTTGAATAGCCTCCTGCCAGTCATGATCGTCTAAGTCACTGAGATTCTCCACCCCTGCCGCCCAGAACACCACTAATGGATCAGGTGTGTTATTTACCAATTTCCGATATATGATGGATATAACCTTCTCTGGGATATGTTCGCTTAGGAGGCGAGGCCTCTGACAATTTCTCCCCCTCTCCTGCATGTCGTTTTAGGGCATGCCTCAAGTGGAGGTATCTGTCCCTTTCTGTTTCTTGCAGCTCAAATTCCTGGCTAGACAGACCCCCCGGGATATAGCGGCATGGATTGGGAAATTTAGCGGCACAAAAATGAAAATTTAGCGGCACAAAAATGAAAATTTAGCAGTATTTAGCTGCATTTTATTATGGGTTTTTTTCGACAACAAACACAGATATCTTATTGTTTGAGTTATTTTACAACATGGAGCTATGTACATTTTGTTTATTTGCAATTCAGCCCATTTGTTTTGGTTAAAAGGCATGTTAATCTTGACCATGTACGTTCAGTTCTTCTGAGCACTCCAAATCTAGACCAGTATTGTGCTGCTGGTTATAATGTAAAAACAATAATGCCCGGATCGATTGCTCCGAAAGGGACCGTCGTCTGGATGAGAGAATAATTTTGTAGGCAACCCTGTGACAAAAAGCACCGGAAAGAAAGAAAAATGGACTTTGGGCCCCAAGGAACGCAATGTGGGCCCGCCTCGTGCCCCGTGTGCGGAAAGAAAAACAAACAGACTTTGCAACCCCCCCAACCGGGCCCGCCGCGTGCCCCGTGTGCGGCGGGCCCCACCGGAAAGAAAAACATACTGACTTTAGCCCCCACAGTAGCACAGTAGCAGCAGGAAGGTACGTACCTGTACTCGTCATCGTCGGTCCCGGTCCTTGCTCCCTCCTGCGCTCTCTCCTGGCTCCTCCTGGCTCCTGCTTGCTCCCTCGCCGCCGGCTGCCGAGGAAGGTACCTGTATTCATCATCCTCGTCCCGGTCCTTGGCTCCTGCTTGCTCTCCCTCGCCGCCGGCTGCTTCCATCTTCACCTCTTCCTGACCTGGGTGTCCCGCCGCCCTGGGTGTCCTGCGAAATCCTGGATCGGGAAGAGTGAGGAGGCAATAAGAAGACGAGCGCGGCCGGCCGAGAGCAGAGCAGTTTCTATTGGCTCTCCGCGTGTTCCCAATGAAAACGGCGGATATCGCGGCCGGTTTGCCAAAAATCGCGGGATTTGCACAAAGCTGCAGATTTTCGTGATTTTTTTGCAAATCGCGAAATCGCAATATTCAGGGGGGTCTGGCTAGAGATTTCAAATGCTATGTAGGCCTGATCACTCCAAATACCTCTCTGGTGTTCTATGCTCAACAACTCTCACTTTGAGAAACCCCTCAATCCTCCCACTCATGGAGCAAGTTTCTGTACCATAGTGGTATCATATTCGTAAACCTTTCTGTTACACCCCAGGAATCCCGTGGCCTCCCTCCATGCCCTAACTACTGTCTGTATTTGTTGTGTTTCTTTAAGGAATTGTATTACTCGTGCAGCAGCACGAGGAGTGTTTTACATCACGTTGTTTTGTTATTGTTCAAGAAAGTATTCCATTCCTTCAGTTGTTCTCCTGTGTGGTCAATGTTCAGTTGACTGCGGGGTTACTAGGAGAAAGATTAAAGGAGGGCTGCTCTGTCGATGTTCATATTCTGGAATAAATCTTTTATTCACTGGATCGTGGAGTCTATTACTTAACAAAATTGTCAACAAAATCCATCACATATTTAGGACATGTCATTAGTGGTGAAGGGATCTCTACCAAACCTGCTCTTGTTGACTCAGTGTTGAATGCTCCTCATCCAAAAAACAAAGATGAAGTTCGATCTTTTGTTGGGTTGGTTGAGTTTTATATTTTTCAAGCAAAATTTTCAACATTCGTCAATTGCTCAAAAACAAATCAAAATGTATTTGGTCTGTAGAGTGTAGGGAAGAATTTGAAAGTATTAGAAAAGCTATCTCTAATGCACCAGCTTTGTGTGCGTGTGATCCTGATCTTGAGAACTGTATCACAGTTGACGCCAGCAACAGAGGCCTGGGAGGAGTACTCTCTAATTTTGAATAAGGAAGGTAAAGAATCTATTATTGCTTACACTTCCAGAGCTCTCTCACCAACTGAAGAGAAGTTCTCAGTAATTGAAAAAGAAACATTAGCTTGCATTTGGTCACGAGAACACTTCAGGGCATTCGTATGGGGAAAACTATGCATGCTTAAAACGGATCATAAACCTTTAGTTAAGTTGTTGACTACTGAAGGTTTATTCAATGCTTCCCCTAGGATTACAAGAATGTCTTTGAGATTACAGGATTACATATACAAAATTGTCTACGTACCAGGGAAGGAGAACGTACTAGCTGATTTTTTATCATGAATGCCAATTAATCTTACTGACAGATCTGATCATGAATTGGAGAATATTCAAGTAGCTTTAGTGCTTGACCAAGGATTACCTAAGATTGACAGAACTGTATGGGAAGAGTCTTGTAAGGAGGACACTGTTGTGACGAAACTGTTTTCTTTTAGTACAAGTGGTTCGCCATCTAAATGTACTTTGCCTGATGATTTCAAGCATTTATGGGACGTTGGCAATGAACTTTCTACATCAAATGGTAATATCATAAGAAATGATAAAGTCATTCCTCCGGCCAATCTTAGAGAAGATATAGTTAAGATGTGTCATGAGGGTCATGGTGGAATCGTTAAAACTAAGCAAAGGATTGAACAATGGTACTGGTGGCCAAAAATAGACTTATTTATTGAAAGGTTTGTTAGAAATTGTTTCAGGTGTTTCAACTCAGACAAAACCCTGATTACTCTAAATTCCCCCATGGCCGAACCAATAATTCCAAAGTCTCCTTGGCTAGCACACCGTAGCTATTGACATAATGGGACGCATTGGTTCTGAGAATAAATATGTTTTAGCTGTAATTGATCATCATCATATCATCAAAATTACTTTATTCGGTATACAAAAATACCATAAAGGTACAATAAATTAAAAAGACAATAATATTAATGGCCTAGTTCAGAGTACATGTACACACATTTCAGAAGTATATAACAAATGTCTATAAAATTCATTTTAGGGATTATATAAATTATCCTCAGCGACAGTGGGGCATCAAAAATTTATAAACAATTACATTTAAAATCTGTCAAGATAGGGACACAAATATGTAATATCAACATAATAAAAGGGGAACCCACCTCCCACTTAATTCAATATTTAATTAGCATGTGGGCTAGTGCTAGAAAAATGGCATCATGTTCTGTCATCCATCTCCTATTGTGCTACTGAGTCTCGCAGCCATCCTTAAAAAATTAACAGTACAAAAGAGTGTAAAAACCTCTGCGGACAATTTTAGGAACAGTAGAGCCACCTGTCTGAACCTAACATTTTTAGGATACGTTTTAAAAATAACTTGCTCGGTTGTGCATAATACGGGCACAACAGAACAAAGTGAAGCGTGTTCTGCGGAGACCGTTGGTCGCAGCCCCACGGACCCCTCAACTCTATTGATGTTAAGTACCCCGCGGGGACCCCCAGTCTATGATGCAATAGGTTCAACCTGAACCGAGTCATTAAAAATCTGTCCTGTGTGTTATGGGAATGGGACAGATAAGGTTCCATGCCCATACACGATTTGCTCAGAAGGTAGGCTCTCACTGATGGTTTGACCAACTCACTATCTTCCCTAATAGATGCCAATTTCTTTAAAAATTCCAACTTAATAAGGGCCTTGTCCCGGGCTAGCAGTTTTGTAGGGTGGTTAAAATAGTCAACATGGCCCAGGCCCGAGAGAGTCTCCCTCACATATTTAAGCCAGGGGATATTCCCCCCTCGCTGCCAGGTAATACAGTCCATTATTAGCTGTTGAGTTAATACAGCTTCAGGATTTGTTCATATTTTAATCCAACAAGTGAGGGGTTTTAGTTGGATCCTATCGCTGACATAAGTGAGACCCAATTCCTCATGAATGCTATAAGAGGGTGTACTCTGTGGGACTCTAAGCAGCTGCTGCAGGTAATTGTTTTCTTCAATTTGAATCCTCTGAGGATCAATGAAACCCCAAACCTCACTACCATATAAGGTTTTGGCTTTGCATATGGAACTATATAATTTCAGTATGTGCTCCGGGGACCAGCGACCCAACCTATGTGCGAAATTCATGATTCCCCGGTAGATCCGGTTAGTGTTTTGCATTTATTGTCTATCAGGGTTTAAAAACATAGGCAACTATCAAATAGGATACCCAAATAGGAAAAAGCCTGCACTTTTTCCATACGTTGGGTCCCAATCCTATAAATGAAATTCCTCCTTGGTCTTTTTCCCATCTCCATTATGTACGATTTGGAGAGTTTGGCAGACAAATCCAAGCTCTCCATGAAATTAACAAAACCATCTAAAAGGTGCTGTAGACCCCGCGCGGTTCATGCCAGGAGCACCACGTTGTTCGCGTAAAGCAGGACGGGGATCCCTCTTCTTCCTATCCTTGAGCAATCCACACCTAAAACGCTGAGTGCCCGATCTAAACCATTAATATATAAGGTGAATATAAAGGGTGCCAGAATGCAACCCTGTCTCACACCCCTGGAGCATGGGAAGGAATCAGTAGTGTTTCCCTCCTCATTATACCTAACCTGTGCTGAGGTGCGCTGGTGCAAGGCCCTTAAAATATTAGCAAAACCTGTATCGACACCCAAGACCCCCATTAACTCCCAGAGTTTGTTCCGATTAACCCGATCAAAGGCTGCCGTGAGGTCCATGAATGCCAAATACACCATCTCGTCACTAGCGGCGGTGTACTTGGCAACCAGGAGATACAAGTTGAGGCATTGGTCTGAAGTTGAGCGGCCCGGCATAAACCTATACTGGGTGTCCGAAATGATATCGTGTTCTTCCGCCCAGTCCATTAGCCGATTAAGGATGGCCCACCCTAGAACTTTCACAGTTACATCAATAAGAGAGATGGGCCTGTAACATTGTGGGTTATCCCTGTTACCTTTTTTGAAAATCGGCACTATTGTCGCGGTGGACCAAGACACAGGCATACCTGACTCCACTGCTGCATTTATGACTCTTGTTAGAATGGGCGCCCAAAGATCTACCTGACTCATTAAGATATCAGGGGGAATCCCGTCAGGGCCCGGGGCCTTATTATGTGATAGACCCTCAATGCCCGCTTTTATCTCACTCTAGGAGAAAAGTATCTGAGATGGGCTCAAGTTTCCCTCCTCTACTGATAAGACTGAATCACTAATACTACCTTGATTATAAAGGCCTTGAAAATGCTCCAACCATGACTCTGGTAGGACGTGACATGCAATGTTTGTGTCCTGGAAGCAGGGATCATTAATGCCTTTCCAGAAAGCAGTCGAGTCCTTTGCCTGGTGCTGTAAAGAGATTTTACGATGTTTGACTGCCTGTTTATACCCTGCCCTACAAATGGACACCAATGTTCTAACTTTCGGGTCTGCCTTCAAAGCTGACTTTAATTCCCTTGAAGCAATGGAACATTGCCGGTCAAACCACCTTGGGGTGTCCTGTTCCCTACTTGATGTTCTGCACCTGAGCAGACCATCAATGCATTGTGCAACGCCTTCAAATGCTATTATTAGGTCTGCCCCCTCCACTACTGGATCTAAGCATTTCCAAACCTGCTGTTCGTTCTCTGAGAGTAACTCCCTATAAAAGGTTTCACCATTAATATTGGCCCATCTCAGTCTCCTTCCCTGGTCAACGGCTGTAATGATGCCGCTAGGCTGCGATCGGTGTGGATGCTTAACTGGGTAAGGGTCTATAGAGAAACTTGTAGTCCAACACTTTAGTGTGTTGGAAACAAAACAAAAAATCAATAAAAGTGCCCCTTCCTCTCACTTTAAAAGTAGGGTGAATTGGGTTACCTATGCCCACACTGATCAGGTCCATGGCATGTACAAAGACGTACATTCCTAGGACCTTGCTTAACTCGTTTCCCCCCCTGGTGTGTTCCATGTGCAAACCGTCTTCCAATGGACAAGGGGACCATTTCCCCTTACTAGTGATCAAGTGGGGGCACAGGTGGCAGTTAAAGTCTCCCAATAAGATCACCTGTACACTCAATGCCCCTGACACTTCTATTCCTGCCAACCGTTGTTCCAACTCAACCAATTGATTTAAGTTCTGACCCACTGTAATGGCGTTGTAAAAATTAATAAAGATTCATTTTAAACCCTTATTCTGATACTGGATCCCCTGCATACAGTCTGAGTTCCAGTCTAAATCCTCCCATCTCCCTTGGAGTTTCAGGTCTACATAGATAATCAGACCGCCCTTGGCTCGTCCTGATGTGGACTTGCATGCTCGAGTGAAATACATTTTGTAGCCTTCCAAAGCTATTGGACTACTGCTTACCTCCTACGTTTCCTGCAGGCATATAATATTAAATATCTTTATATAGACAAGCCAGTCCTGATTTTCTAACTTATTGGACAGGCCAGCTATATTACAGGAGATTATATCAAAGTTTCCATGCCTTACGGCAACTGGGAGTTCAGTCCTGCGACAGGTATACATACTTAAGGGTACAAGGGGAACAATGGCTTTCTCAACTGCCCAGAAACACGTGTCCAGGGATGGCCAGCACAACGGTGAACACACTCGGGACTTTACAAGAAGCACACACGCTGAATCAAACTGCATTGACCATAATGCCTAGGGGCGAACCCACTGGTGGGTGGAGCAGTGTGCGACCCCATGGATGACGGCTTTCTCAACTGAACCTGACCCACTGAGTTCTTCCTGTCCAATAGGGAGGATATTAAACATGGGTGTCCCTCCATTAGTTCTGGCAGAGGGCATGCCCTCCCTTGCAACTCCTTGAACTGGGACTGGACCCCCAGTCAGTCAGTCCAAGTCGCTTAGGGCAGAGACACTAAGAAGTGGGGTGTACCTGTTCATTACCAGGACTAACCTGCCCCCCCACTCTGGTCTGGCTAGATGTCGTCTGGGATCATCACAGTTCAGTGGGTACATCAATTCCATGTAGAAAAAGTTAAGAGGGAGCATTCTGATGCTTGTACCACCCCCTCCCTGGTTCGACCCCTTCCGTTGATTATCTAGAAGTTCTCTTGCCAGCTCTGGGTAACAAAAATGTAGGATGACACAATCTCCTGGGAAACCCTTCCTGCTGTTTCCAATCCAGGCAACCCTTCGTGCCATTAGGATATGCCTGTGATGTTTGATATTGAAACCTGCGTTGTTCACCAACCAGTAGGCCGCCTTATTTATCAAGGCATGCGGGTTTTCTTCCCTCTCACCACTAAATGAAGGGATCCCAGTCAGGACCACCGTATACGGGCTTGAAGCTGGTGGTAGGTCGAGTATCGAGAGACCCCGGGTGTTCTGGGCATGATCTGTGCTAGGTGGCCCTATGTTTTTGGGTATATGCGATCCAATCTCAGTGGTTCTGGGCGCGACATTAGTGTTAGGTCTATGTTCCACTCTATCCTCACCTATCTGCTTAATGTTTCCCTTATAACATGAGGGTCCTGGGGCATTGCCTTTGTTACTTCCCTCCATTGGACCCTTAGTTGCAGCCTCTTTCTTCCCTCGGACAGGTCATGCCCGTGGTTAGTTCCCCCTAAGCTTTTTTTCGTCTGGACTAGCTTATGGCCTGGGCCGATCTCAGGGTTGCCTGCCCCATTGGGCATTAGCCCCCTGGTAGCGGAGGTTGTGAGGCTACCCTGTGCAAGTAGCAAAGAGAGCTTCCCCTCTATCACGTTCAATCTCTTGTACAGGGGCCCCAGCTGGGTAGCTAACATTGTTTCCAGCTCGGACCACTGTGCTTTGTCCACCCCCTTGTTAGGCTCTACGTCCTTGCATTTAAGACACTGAAAGGAAACTGTGGGGCCCCCTGCTTCTCTTGCCCCACTCGCCATGACCACTCCTCTGTTTCAATTTTGATTTCGGCATGTGGTCCCCCCCCCCCCCCGCGATCGAGTGACAGGGGCTTTGGGGTCAGTTAAAGAAGGGGCCGTGGGTGGTGTGGCCTTGGCTTTCAGGGCCTTTTTTGAGCGGGTGACCACCTCACCCCTATCCCTTTGGGTGATTCCTATTCCTGGCACATCTGTAGATGTCTCATTCTCGCCTTCCCCTCTCCCTATCAGGTCAGGTGTCATAGAGATACGCCCTTTATGGCACTCAGATTCATCTATAAGAATCTCTGTCTGGCTCTGGTCAGTAACAATTAATTCGAAATGTTGTGGGGCCAATCCCACCCCCTGTGGAAGTGGAGGAGTGGTGTGAATTAAAAACTTCGTAGTGTTACCAGTTGTATTGTTTAATTGGCCTAAGGGGTTCCCCCCCATCAGGTGATTTACAACTAGCTAAAGCACCCATGGAGGATCGTTTGTGCTCTATGATCGTATCCAGCGAGAGCCTCTTCTCCGTTAACTGGATTTCGTGAATTAAGAGAGACTCCGCGCTTGATAGAAATGCTTCCAGAGTCCCCTTGACCCCCCCCCACTGAGCTTATAGCCTTCCGTTTACTCATCATGCAGGAATGAGAATTATTTTTCATTGACTTGATCAGGATATTACAAAAGGACCAGTTATGAACAACAGCAATCAATACCCTAGGGCTGACAAGGTTCTAAAATATCTTACTCACGTATACCCTGTAATGCCCAAAGTTCTTACAATCGGGGGTGACTCTAGTTATTAATTGCTCCTCCTGTCTTTCAGTGTAGTACCGGGCAGCTCAATGGTGATCTTGAGCTGGGCCGTCAACCTTCCTTTCACTGACTAACAATCCAGCAAAGCGCCCAGGGTCCCGAGTGGAAAATAAAAGGGGGGTGGCCCAGGTCAGCCTTCTCCGGCCTAAGACGGCCCGCC
Organism: Lissotriton vulgaris; assembly: GCF_964263255.1. NCBI lineage: Eukaryota > Metazoa > Chordata > Amphibia > Caudata > Salamandridae > Lissotriton > Lissotriton vulgaris. The sequence continues at coordinate 1,824,940,487 of NC_141687.1, read as the reverse complement.
CTTTTCCCGGGCTCCTCCCTGCGCTGCCCGCGCGCGTCCCGCACCGCGGGGGCCTGAGCGTCCTTTTAGGCGCCTCCTGGTGCTGTCTGCTGGCCTGCGGGCCGCAGAAGACGCTGGGAGTTGTGGCTTGCCTCCCCTCCGACGTCCGTCCTCTGAAAAATTGGCCCCGAAGACTCCCGGCGTCTCCTGCACCAACGGTACCCCCGGCAGTGAAATCAGGTAAGAATGACTCTTGGCAGTGGCGGCGAATTCGAAACGAGCTCCCTGAAATTGATCTTTTTTCTTGGTGGCCTGTTCTGAAGGTAGTCAAAAGGATTAATTCCGAAGTGGTGATACAATTTTTGGATTGTGTTTTTGTTGGAGAAGGACTTCCTGCTCTTTTAGTAAGTGACAATGGTGTACAGTTTACATCAAAAATTGCCAAAGATTATTTTGACAAGGTAGGAATTAGACACTGTACCACTTCTCTTTAAAACCCGAGTGGGAACGGCATGATTGAGCGATTCAACAGAGTCTTAAAAAATGCTATAGGAGCGATTCAACAGAGTCTTAAAAAATGTTATAGGAGCGATTCAACAGAGTCTTAATAAATGCTATACAGTCTGCCATTTGTAATAAGTGTGATTGGGAGTTTCAATTGTACAAAACTATTTGGATGTATAGGACTTCTCCACATGAAGTTTTAGGTGTTTCACCTTTTGAAGTCATGAGAGGGAGGGCTGTTCGTACAAAATGTAATCCGGAATGGTTGTTTAACACTCATAAACCTTGCATATCTGTGGATGGTTTGAGAACGAGGAGAAATATATGACTTAAAACTTAATGTTACGTTTTGTGACATCAGAGTAGGTTCATGGGTTAAGGTCAAGAAACCTTGGAAGGTCAAAAAGGGCGAAAGTCAATTTTCTGAACCTTTAAATGTTACTAAATATTTTCGTAACGCTGTACAACTGAGTGATGGAAAAGTATGGAATCTGAAACGTATTGCTATACTTAAAAGTGACATTCATTTGTACAAGAAAAAAGAGTTTCGGATTGTCAAGGAAAGCATCTCAATATTTTATTATTGAGGATGATCTTATTCGAAATGAAATCAGGAATTCTGGAATTTCTGTTCAGGTTGGTTCTAGTAATGTTGGTCGTCCTGCTGAAGAGTCCTTAATTGTTGATACATGTGAATACCACGCTGTGGAATCTACCTTTGCGAAGAGCAGCATGGTTGACACTAGTGTTAGCGTTGGTACATCTGGAACAGTGAGTGATGCCAACATCACTTTAGATACTGATACTACTCATAAAGGTCCCCAGGCTGAAATAGGAACTGAAATGATGACTAAAAAATATAGGTACTACAGCAGAGGTCAAAGAGAATGGTAATATTGTGGTTAATGACCGCACAGTGCGTACTCGCACAAAACCCAAGTGGTTAAGATTTTTTTGTGATGAAGGGTCAAATTGAATTATAAGTCATTGTTTGTCATTTGTATTTGTTTTGTGTTTTATCTTTTGAGTATTAAGGAGGAAGATGTATTGTGTTTCTTTTAGGAATTGTATTACTCGTGCAGCAGCACGAGGAGTGTTTTCACATCATGTTGTTTTGTTATTGTTCAAGAATGTATTCCATTCCTTCAGTTGTTCTCTTGTGTGATCAGTGTTCAGTTGACTGCGGCGTTTCTGGGAGAAGGACTGAAGGAGGGCTGCTCTGTTGATGTTCATATTCTGGAATAAATCTTTTATTCACTGGATCTTGGAGTCTTAACAGTGTGTTCTGCAGTAACTCTTTCTCTCTATTCTTCTAATAGAGAAGTGACTCAATAACTCTGCATCCCACTGCTTGCCTATCTACTCTATATTCTGGTTCCTGGTGATCTACAAAGACCCACTAGTTTACTATGAGTAGTTGAGTCATCCAGTGATGTCTGGGATCACTAATCCGCTCTCATACCCCCCTCGTTGAAGCTTAGTGAGCACTATACGCAGTGTTCCTTCCTGCCACAACAGTATATGGACTTCACTTTCAATCTTCAGAAAAAACTCTTTTGGAACTTGTGATAGTTTTCAATATGCGGGAGGGGGTGGTAATAAGCACTACAGTGTTTTAGTTTAAGATGAGCTATTTATTACTGATATATTTCCAGTATAGATATTTATGTAGTCACTGTTTTATCTCCTCTCTTCTCTTCAGGGTCTTTGTCATCAGTTCCTTTTGTTCCAAGTCCTCCTGGCCAGCGTTTTCCCTCGGAGAAAGAAAAGGCTCAGGTAAGTGTTTTCTGTTTTTACTTTTTCAATAACTCATGGGGAAGAGAGTGAGGTTCACCAGTCCAATAAAAAAAAGAAAGAACCCGATGAAGGTGGTGATAAGTCAAAGGAAGTGTAGAAAAAGTATATGCCAAGTGGAAGGAACAAAACCCGGAAAAAGCAGCCACACGGCAAAGGCAATTCAGAAGGGAAAAAAACAATAAACAAACAAACGTTCTTTTGCTTCTTGCGCCTCACCCTAGCACCCCTCTCCTTTGTTTTCCACCTCCCTCGAAATCCCCTTCTGTTTTCCCCCTAGAATATTCTGTAGTCTTCCACGCACCTCGAAGAGCCACGACCCTCCAGGGCCGTGGTGGGACGTGTCAGCTTTATCTGGAATCTAGGTGGCACTGTCGACAGGTTTGCCTCATGGAGTGCCAAATTTCTCCCTCTGCTCTGTACTCTCCTTCCTTACTGTGGGGACCACCGCCTCTGCTGAATCCTCTCTCTCTTCCCGAACCTCCAATTCCGGCGTCTTCCGTCTTTCTCCTTCCTCCTCCAACCCGCGGCTCCTCCTCTCTTGTACCATGTGATTTCCCATATGGAACATACCAGTGCTGTCCTTAAAGGGACCAGACCCGGTCCACTCGTCTTCTACCATGCATGAAGGAACTCCCGTCATCAGATTCTACGCAGGCTGTAAATACAGATAGGGAGAAATATGAGACGGAATGGGGTCATGATAGACCGTCTCAGGCAAACAGTCATCTATGTCAGAGGCTTCCTGACAGAACTGTATATGGTGTGTTATTTAGTACATAAATCAACTGGGAGAGTGGCATCCTTTTGTATAATGCTGCCGTACCCAAGCGCTGTGCCCCAGTGTCTGGCATCTCCTTTCAATCTCTCCAGCCGTGGTAGGAAATTTTATTCAAAAAAGTCCTGGGGATCTCTAGTTATATGGATCCCCAGGTATTGAAAGCTGCCTGCAATCAGAGGCACCATACAGGCTTGGGGGAGCCTCACATTGTCTCCCACAAGCGGAAAGACCAATGACTTTGAGCAGTTAATGCGGTAGCCCGAGTAACTGCCAAAAGAGGTCAAAGATATGCAGCACCCTGTATAATATTATCGGCATAAAATGATATACGCTCCTCCCAGTCTCCATCACGCCTCACTCCCTGCAGCAGCGGGTCCTGCAGAATCCAGGCGGCAAGTGGTTCAAGGGCCAGGTCAAAGATGATGGGGAGGAGGGTGCAACCCTGCCTAGTATCCTTCATGGCCACTATAACAAACAAAAGTTGAAAAATGATGGCTGTAGTAAATTATCAGTTTAGTTGTTATCAAGGACACCAGTGCACATCATGGTGGCCTCCATGGATGGTGACTCAAGATGGAGTCTCCTGATCATTCCAGCAAACAGTCTGCATGCCCCACAAACAGTTGTGAAGTGAGAAATGCCTTTCTCTCTGGGCGGGCTCAGAGCGAGGTCACTTAAAGAAAGAGCATAGTTTTACAGCTGGTGCTGCATGCAACGAGGCCAAGGGACAGAGTAGGAGCAGCTTTACATGTTCCTGGCAGCTCTCACCATTGGCAATGAGCCTGGGCTTAAGCACAGGCAGGAAACAGAAGAGCCAGGCAGCTCAGCTGCCCAGTGGCTTCCAGGACACAGCAGTGCCAAATGCACTTCATTTATTCGTTCTTCTAGCTTCTTTTCAGCGATCTGCAGTCTTTTGGCATGACAGGTACCTGGTGATCATATAGTTCTATGTGAAATTTCTTTTACAGAAATACCTATTGCACTTGCTTACTGACTGCATTGCAAAATTCTGTGAAGTCTTGTTGATGATGTTTAGCATTCTTAATTCTTCTTATGGTAGAATTCATTTTTGCATCATGTTAATAATAAATCCACATAGGTCTTCAGTTAAATCTCCAACCTTTTTTAGATGATCATATGCATGAAATACTAATTTGCACAAAAAATTGCATTCTTTTACATTTCTTTAATATTGCCTTTTATTACAGTTTCTCATTCTTTGGAAGCCGTTTAAAATCCCCCAATGCATTCTACGTATGTATTGAACTTCTTCAGGAGAAATTAATCTCTAAGGGGAAGAGACGTTTTTAAACAAACATAAATCCAACAGTTTGTATTAATCTTTAAAGTATTTGTAATGTGTGGCTTCTTAGATAAAATCGATAAACAAGCCTCTTCGTCTTGCAGTTAGACAAAACTAATTTTCAATATTCATTTTAATTTGTATTCACCCTTCAGGTTTGTTGACTGCTGGCATGTGAGACAGCGCCACCAAAGAATATTAGTAAACTCAGCGTTTGTCTAAATAATGGGTACACAATGTAAAATCCTGTTCACGTAACACATGTTTTAATCACCAGCACATATCCCATCAATGGACATTAGAAAATTATGATTCCATACTATGATCAAACACGTAGCCGAGTATAAAGACAAAACCTTTTTTGTTTGCTTTATGCTCAACCGAGTACTAGTCATCATTAAAGCCACCGAAATATTTTACAATATTAAACTTTGTTGACATGTCTCATTGTCAGTAACACTTTTGTCGCTGTTTAAAACATTGAAAATCCTTTTTGACTCCCAACTGAATGAAAACTCCTGGGCACAGAACTACACAATTGACGTACCAGGATATTTTACCCAGGCACCCAGACGTTTCAAAACACTAGCAATTAATGAAACATTGAGATATGGATAAGACCAACATTTATGCACAAAAAGGTGAGGAGTGCTACAGAAAATTGTGTTTTGGACTGGTACCTGATGATCGACATGCTTATATTCTACTGAAGGTTTTTAGGGTTCGCCTAAGCAGCGCTTGTGCTGTCTCTTCAAGACATGCTGTGTTCAGAATATCATCTTGAAGCCTCTCCCAACATTTCTATTGGCTCCTCTTACTGTTCTTGGTAAATACCGCCTTTTCATTGGTAAAATAGCTTACTAGACCCTTATCTTTAAAATTGTGTAACCTACCATAGGGCATGCACTTGTTACATGGGCTGTTACGCTGCATGTTATTTATTTACACTTGAAACCACTATTTGTTTACCTGTCCTCGAGCAGTGCTCGCACTCAGCTGCTGCTCGCTTATCTCCTCGGCTGCCTCCTCCTCCCCCCTGCTTGATATTTGAAGGAATACGCCTTTTAACCCCTTCGATGCTCATGACGAGCTCAGCTCGTCATGAGGCACAGTGGAGCTGTGCTCATGACGAGCTCAGCTCGTCATGAAACAATGGGAATGACCCTCATGCAGCACAGGAGGGGAAAATGCACAGCAGCGCTCACACTCATCTGCCACTTGCTCGTCTCTTTGGCTGTATACTTGATATTGCAGCAGTATTTTTGCAGGCAGTATAATCATTTTGCTGTATAAGGTTTGCTTTACATTCACATTATTTGAAGGCTGTGTGCCTTTTAACGACATTTGAGCAGCACTCGTGCTCAGCTCTAGCTCAGTCGTCTCTTCGGCTGCCTTCTCCTACCCTCTGCTTGTTATTGGAAGGAACGCGCCTTTAAACAACACTCGAGCAGCGTTCGTGCTCAGCTGCCGCTTGCTCATCTCTTCGACTGCCTCCTCATCCCCCTGCTTGCTATTTGAAGGAACACGCCTTTTAGTAACACTCCAGCAGCGCTTGCTCTCAGCTGCCACACGCTTGTCTCCTCGGTTGCCTCCTCCTCCCCATTGCTTGTTATTTGAAGGAACGCGCCTTTTAACAATACCCGAGCAGCGCTCGCTCTCAGCTGCCACTCGCTCGTCTCCTCCTCTGCATACTTGATGTTGCAGGAGTATTTTTGCAGGCAGTATAATCCTTTAGCTATATAAGGTGTGCTTTACATTCACATTATTTGAAGGCTGTATGCCTTTTAACGACACTCGAGCAGTGCTTGCGCTCTGCAGAGACTCTCTTGTCTCTTCGGCTGCCTCCTTCTCCCCCTGCTTGTTATTTGAAGGAACGCGCCTTTTAGCAACACTCGAACAGAGCTTGCACTCAGATGCCACTTGCTCTTCTCTTCGTCTGCCTCCTCCTCCCCCATTTGTTATTTCAAGAAATGCGCCTTTTAACAACACCGAGCAGGGCTCGCGCTCAGCTGCAGCTCGCTCCTTTCTTTGAATGCCTCCCCCCCTCCCTGCTTGTTATTTGAAGAACATAAATAAACAGGGAGTGCCGTATCTACCCGCGGGGTGCCCGCTCCTCCCCCCACCACCCATCTGTTGCATGTCATCATTCATTGTAATATGGCCAGTTTTAATTGCGTTAAGGTAAACATGTTGCTACTGCTTACATTTCACATGCTTGACTTAATCTTGCATTTCCTCTGAGTGTTTGCTTTTTCCAGGATGTTGTTACTTATTTTAATTTTCAGGCAGCATCTTACTCTTGTCTACCCTCCATCATAACTTAGTTCCCATTCTCTGGTTCTTCAGTGCCACAAGGTTATATAAATGGTAATAGTATTATGCAAAAATTATCACTCCACTGCAAATACAAATAAAAGTAAAAAACATTGTTATTTTCAACACCAAGGGCTTTAACTTTCAGAAATGCGAGCCTGATTGCATTGCAAATGCTTGTTATGTCTAGCAAGGGTTTTCCTTTATTGATGCAGCATCTTTCTGGAGGCAATCGATGACTTCTGAATTTTAATGAACTGCAACATAGGTTCTGGAAAGGGTCATCATTTCCTCAGTGCTGTCAAGAAGGAAGCAAATAAGTATGTTGTGAGTCCTTCCCTTAACAATTTTCCCCTCTTTCTTGGTCTTTTTTCCTCTGTGCCACAGTGTTTCTCCTGAATCCTCCTAATAATCCCATATCTTCACACATTTCAGGGGGGTATACTCTATGTGAAAATACCTAATGAATATTATTGAGGTACGTCCCAATGTGCGACCCATTAGGAATTGCTAAAATCACAGGGACTGTGGCCTGCTGGCATCAGCTGACCATAATGTCTGTGACTGCTTCTAAATAAAGCAATCATGTTTTTATTAAATACAGCCTGTTTTCCTAAAAGGAAAAGGGAATGCATTTAAAAAAGAAAAAAGAAAAGTTTTCGTTGAATTTTTTTAAGAGTAGGCAGTGATCTTAGGGACCACTGCCTGCTCTTAAAAAATGTTTTCGCAACCATTCACCAAGGGGGAGGGGTCCCTGAGTACCCCTTCCCGTTTACGAATGGGTTACCACCTACACGAAGTAGGTGATAAAAAGCGAATGTTTAGCGACCCCATTTTGGCAGCTAAACATTCTTACATACTGCTGCAATTTGGTATTAGGAAGGGACGCCCTAAATACACCCCTTCCTAATACTGAATCGGTATGTATTCACACTTTCATATTGCAATTCGGTAACATATTACTGAATATCAATTTGGGAATGATAAATACCAAAATGCATTTCTCCGGTTGCAAACGGCCCAACGTGGTAAAACGCAAAGAAGCTGTAAAAGACGTACATACCAGATTTTCAGGAGAATGTTTCAGATGTGGCAGAGTGAACATAAGGCAAACGCGAGAGAATGCCCATCTTGGAAATTATATTGCAATGGGTGGGGGAAGAAAGGTACTTTTCCAAATGTTGCATGAATAAAGCAAAGAAGGAGTAAAAGACAAATGTGAGAGAGATTTCACAGGAGATTGTCTTTCCAATTAAGTCCCGTAGCAATGATCACCTTAGAAACATTGTAAAAGTAGAGTTGGCAGATCTGCTTATGAGATTTGACTCTAGCTTGCATCTAATGATTATTTCTAAAATGTCTTATGAGAATTGTTTTGAGAAAAAAAACGAACTTCTCAGCTTTGGATGTTTGCCCTGCATGGCATGGTGGACAACAATAAAGATGTTCAGATAATGCAACGCTCGTCTAGAACGGGGCTTTAAATACATCATTGGAAAAATGTATGTCACAAAAAAAGGTGATGATTTGATAGGTTAGCCACATCAGCAATTGTTGGGAGTCAGTTTGCACCTGAATGTTAATCCACAGGTTCAGATACAAGAGGTGGAGTTGCAGATTTCGTGCCAGAATATCCGCAATTATTTGCAAAGGAGTAGGGTTGTATGAAGGGTTACAAACATAACATGAGGTTAAAAACGTGAGTTATACCTGTTACAGCTAAAGTGAGGCACGTCCTGGTTAGCTTACAAGATAAAGTTATGAAGAATTGTAGAAGTTGATGGACATGAGAGTGATAGAACTGGTAGAAGCCACTGAATGGTTGGCTCCCATAGTCGTAGCTAGAAGGCCAATGGATATATTCGGCCTATGTTGACTTAAGGTCACTTAACTGTGAAGTTGTGGTAGATATATTTCCACTTCCTAATATTGTTGAAATAATATCCACATTGGTTGGGGCAAAATATTTCACCACTCTGGACTTAACTGTAGCATATCACCAGGTGGAATTAGACTCCAGTTCTCAGGAACTTACCACATTGATAACACTTATAGCGGTGTATAAATTCAAAAGAATGCCGTTTGGACTTTTTTTTGCTGCCTCAATTTATCAATGGATTATGACGATAGTACTTAAAAGTGTGCATGGTGTGTGGTGTTATTATTAGGATGATGTGTTGATATTTGGTGGTACTGTGGATGAACATGATGCTAGAGTGCAATAGGTTCTAGAAAAACCTATGGAGGCAGGTTAGACTCCATAGAAAGAAAAGAGTAAGTTCGGATTGCAGGATATTAATTATTTAGAACATTATGTTTCTTCAGAGGGAGTTACACTGAAAGGAGATTCTGTTGAAGCCATACTGAAGTTGAAGAAAACTGGATCCACGGAAGAGTTTATTTAATTTCTGGGTCTGGTAAAATACTATGTAAAAATTTATAAAGCATTTTGCTTAAAAAAACGTACATTTAAGAGCAGTACTTGGGAATAAAGTTGAGTTTATGTGGTATTCAATGTGCCAAAATGAGTTTGACTTATTAAAATATGAGTTAAAGAATGTTCCCAATTAACAAGCCTATGTGCCAGGTGAGGAACACAGATTAATACTGGTGCTAGCTTAAAAGGCTTAGGTGCAGTTTTGATGTAAAGAGAAAATGGAAATAGAGTTTGATTGCTTGTGAATCTAGATGTTTGCGTGAGTCTGAAGTGAGTTATTTGGTAATTGAAAGAGAGGCCATATTTTGGGCATTCAAATCATTTTGAAACCTAGGGTGGGGCATCACCTTTAAACTGTGCACTGATCATACGCCTCTAAAAGAGGTCTTCACAAGAAAAGATTTGGACTTTATTTCAGCTTTGATATGAAGATTGGTGGTTGCTTTGCAAGAGTTTATTTCTAAAGTTGAATACATACCTGGAGCCAATAATTTGTCAGCAAATTGCTTATCCTGCGTGGTATTGGAGCCAGCTCAAGATGATGTTCAGGGTGAATTTGTTGAGGAGGAAATGAATGCGTGTGAAGTAACTTCGGCAACAATGTCTGAAGAATTGTGAAAAAGTGAGGTAGAGAAAGATCCAGCATTGTCGGAAGTTATGTAGGAATCGCACTCTGGTAAATTTAGTAAGGTCAATAAACATTGTTTTTTGCTAAAAAATGAGTTATCTGTTAATAGAGGCATGCCATTGAGAGGAACTAGGTTGGTTCCTCCCCTAAGTCTAACTGGACTAGATTTGTAACTTAGAGTCATTTAGGCCATCTGGGCATTGTTAAGACAAAAGAGGATGAGAGCTAATTTTTGGTGGCCAGGGATAGATTTAGAAGTGAAGCAGACAGTATGTGAGTGTGTGGATTGTATGAGTAGAGACATGACTCTAATTCCACGCCAGATGACGCAGATTTGCAGGAACTCCCAAATCATCCTTGGGAAGAAGTTGCTTTTGATAATGTTCGGCCATTAAAAGGAGAACATCAGGTGGGTAGAGGCTGTGTATGTACAAGACATTTCATCCTCAGGTGTTAACACATTTTTGGAAGATATATTTAAGAGGGAGAATTTTTCAGAATCAGTTTTTTCAGCCAATGGGCCACAATTTAGTTTTAATGAAGTAATAGAATATTTTGCATTATATGGCATTCATCACAAGAAAAGCTCAATATATCAACCTGAAACTAATGGGGCTGTAGAGGGAGTTAGTAAACATTAAAAGAAAATATCCAGTTAGCCAGAGCAAATTGTTTGGATTGGAAAATGGAGTTACAACAAAGAATTTCCGCTTATCACATGTCTACACATTCTTCTACAGGAAAACCCCCTTTTGAGCTGTTTAAAAGAAGACCTCCTGACACCATGTTGTGTCCTGGATGGATGAATTGGGTCAAAGGAGTGAAATTAAATGGTAAAGGTAACCGGAGAGATCATGAGATAAATATGCAAAATAAAAGAAAGCGGCATTTTAATATGAAAAAAAATGTTAAGGATGTAGAGGTCAAAGTGATTGAATGGGTAGAAATAAGAGGTTGTGTAGGTTGTGCAAAATGGTCTAAGTGCTCAAAAGCACATAAAGCTAGTCAAATTTACAAAAATGCAATTAAAACTGCTGATGGAAGAACCTGGAATAATAGTTGTTGTACTTGATTCTTATCCAGCAAGTTTGCAAGCTGGTCTTTCTTTGGATAAGAATAAAGTTGCAGTTCCAGAGGGTGTTGATTAATCCACAAATGATAAAATCGCTGGCAGGAAAAGTTTCAGAAAATGTAAACGACATGGGTACTTGGATGATATTGTTAGCGAATGACTCTTAGTGCATTGAATAATTGTTTTATTTTTCTACTTAACACTGTATATAAGTTTTTCAATTTGAAATTATCGTTGGAACATTCAAGTTTGTTTATTTATTGGGAAGGGATATATGTGATATATAGAGGGAACACATTTGATTACATTCTACTGCAGAATGTATGAGGTCAAAAATTAATGTTGACTGGAGCTCTAGCAGTTGCTCCAGACTCAGGGCCGGACTGAGAACGAAAACCGGCCCTGGCAAAGTGCTCGGCCGGCCCCCTGGGGGTGCGACCAAACTCTTTGCCGGGCCGGTTTTCGGCCGTTTTTGTTACAGGGCCGATTTTGCAGCTATGCTGCAAAAACGGCCCTGTATAAAAAACGGCCCCCAGGGCCCAAAACCGGCCCCCACCCTTGAGGCGCACCGGGGGATTGCCCGGTGCCCGCAATGGCCAGTGCGGACCTGCCCAGACTGTTGATGGCTGAGGTGTTAATATGAAACAGTCCCCCATTTCTTACCTTGATTCCGTCTTAATTTGTTGTTAACCACCTCATTACATGTGGTATGTGATCAAATTCATACTATGCTTAAGATTCATATTGAGTATTGATGTGAATATATCATATTGATCTTGTATGTTGTTGCCTAACTATGATTGGCTAAAGATTTGGTTGGAAGGCTTAAAAACAAGGCTGTGACTTTGTATAAAAGCATAGAGCAAGACAAGCAGAGTGAAGCATTCACTTCCAAGTCACTGATATGTTGTGCATACATTGGGTTGGGTTGCAGACAAAGATCCGCTACACATCAACTGTGCAATCGCAGAACTGCAGAGAGTATTGGATGTATAGACCTGCCTTGGAACTCTGCCTCCCCATGTTATACGAGTAGATAGGTGTCCCACAATCCTATAAAATCAAAACAAAATCCAACAATGCTGGAGTCACACATTCTTCAGCCAGGTTACTCATTAACGTACAGGCCAGTCATAAAGCTGCTCTGATGACAGTGCTTAGAAAAATAAAATAAGCATGAGAAAAGCCAATAGCTCTCGCCTTACAGAACTTGCCTTTACCAATGCTTTTTGCTGATGCGCTGCGTGGAAAAAGCAAAACGCTTTTGGCACTGTAAAACAACATAGGTGTTACGACACAGCAGTTGCTGGCAGTTGTGCCATTCCATTAGCGCACATATTTGTTTTAATGTATGTGTCTACATCCATCACCGCCCATGCATAAACCAGCAGAAAGATGAAGGCGCCATTTGCTTTTTGCTTTTTTTAAATATATAGATCCAAGATGGCAGACTCCTCGGGAGAAGTACACGAGGCAAAGAACAGGAAAACACATGCGCTCTCAGAGAGTGCATAACCAAAAGGAAAAATTGAATTACCCAAAAGTGAACAAGGGAAGGATACAGCTAATCCAAAGAGTGGTAAAAAGGCTATACTCCAGGACAGTCACAAACACATGAAGAGGAAAACAAGCCATTGAATAAGAAGCGAGTAAATTAAAATAACAGTAAAGTGAACCATGGTAAGCAAAGTTCAGGCTGTAAGCCCAATGTATGTCCTTAGTAAGCCCACAATAGGTATTTCACAACTGTACAGCTTGCATTGTCCATAGGTAAGATCTAAAAAATGTGTAAATGCTTGAATTAATATCTCAGCCACTGGTAATTATGATTGAATTGCAATCCAGACCCTCATTTGTTTACCAAAAGCTACCCCAGACTGAGATCAACTTTATGTAATTTAGGCTTTATCCTACTCCAGAAAGACAAGTCCAGTCTGAACTAAAAGGGCAGATCCACACAGTAATCCTAGGTTCGGCCTTGTTGGTTCTTTTTAGTGAGGCACAGTTTGAGTGGTACGTCACAGACCCATGTTTGGGCATACCAATCACACTTTGCTCACTTAGAAAAGCAAAAAAGTGATGAATTGAATACTTACATTAACATCCGCCACTGGTAATTACTGCTAGGGCATTCCAGTCCATCATTTGTTAAGACAATTGTGTCATGCAATACCTCTGACACTGCATTGCTGCATGTGGTTCTAAGAGGATCCACACTTCATGTTGCACTGAGATCTCAACATGAGCTCCTGGACGTACCATGGACTTTTCAATTACTTCTCTTGCATTTGTCTCTTACCAGAGCCCGGCCATGTACCAGTCTAAAAATCATACACCCCTGTCCAGTATACTCCCACCCACTGCTGCCAAGTACGCCCTCCAGGTCCAGAAAATCACCCTGCTCACCACATGTGCTAGCTTACTGCTACCACATGAACCAGCAACCCCAGGCCCAACTGTCAGCTTTCCATGTGGTACATTTGCATATGCCCCAAAACAAGCACTCTGCATGCCGCCTAACTTCCATACCTCAGCCGTGGCAGATGCCTTCACATCTCTACGGCCTTGTTTCAAAACATCTGTCAGTATTCTCGACTCTCATCCTCCTTTACCTCTTAATACCACTGACCATCCAACTTTGCTAGGCATCATGGGCAAGGTAACAGAACTGTTTTCTTCATGTCTCGCCAAACGGTCACTCTGTGTCCCGGTGCTCCTCACATTAACCGCTGACCCTCTCTCTTGCATGTGGATGTGTCCCAAGGCTCACACGGGAACCATTCCTTTTTTACTGTTACACCACCTACCTTGCAGGGCCGGCTCTAGGCTCATGGTGGCCCTGGGCAGGGAGCGTAGGTAGGGGGCCCGGAATAGGGGGTCCGGGCGGGGCGGAGCGCACAGGCCAGTAAAGAGGGGAGGGGGTCAGGGAGTTTAGAAGTGGAACAGAGCCAGAGGCCGCCAAATCCCTGCCAGGGGCCACCACGCAAATATGTATCCATCCTCAGAGGATTCATATATTAAGGATATGTATTGGTGTGGTGGCCCCTGGGGTTTGGTGGCCCTGTGCAGGTGCACAGCTTGCACATGCCTAGAGCCGGCCCTGTCCCTTGAGCATATTATCTCCTCCTTTGTGTTCTTGTATGAACTTTACTCATTACCTTCTGGCCTCTCCGTCACACCTCCCCTGTAAACTAAATTGTTGGACCGCCTCACAGCCATCAATCATAACACAGTACTCTGGTCCCTTCAGCACAATACAAATCAGATATGACCACTATTATCTAGTACCATTTCTTCGCAGCTTCAAGGACTCTCCCTTCCCCAGCACTCTCCCCTGCATCTTCTTCCGATCTCAAGGAAGTCTTAAGAGTTCTGTGTAACTGCAGCCCCAAATGGGATCTATCTTTACCGCCATCACCACAAGAGCTAGGTTTTACATACTCAGCAAGTGAAAAATTTGCCAGCACCTCCCAACAGAGAAGTCCTAGATCAACACACCAGTTATGAGCAAGCTGTATGATTGCAACAACTTGCTGGTGGGATTCCACCAAAATCGTTTCTCTCCCCTTGACAAAAACTTGAGTCTTAACACAAGCTCACCATGCAATCTTCCATTCCTCTGCCCATCAAGCCCCAGTGCGCTTTGCGAAATGATTATCTGATTAACACAAGGCACTGTACAAACTCCTGATAAAGGGAATAACCTGCTGAACCCCTTAGTTGACACATAAACTAGATATTGACACTTTTTTAAAGAAATTACAAATTTGCACAAATTATGCTAACTATACGTTGAAGAAATATGAGAAAAATATTGAAAAGATTTAGTTACTGCATTGTAAAAGCATGCAGAAGAGTGTATACTAGATGGAAATGTTCGTTTGAATAATATAAGTTCATGTTTTGCTAAATGTCACTGTTGTATTATTTTAACATGTAATAGGAATGTGAGTATGATGATTCACGTGTTATGGACATTTCATTAGGCATCCTCATTAAATAATAATGTATGTAAAGAACTAATGAAACTAAATGTAAATCAGATGACACTATGAAGGTTTATTAATGAGTTTCGTTTCAACCCTATCTTTACTCATGATGTGCAGCAAGTGAGAAAAGAGCATATGGTGCTACTCGTTTATACTAATTCCAAATGCTCTGAAACATTCAGGGAACAATCTTCATGTACTAATGAAAATGAAATGGTCTACTCACCTTCCTGAACTCTCCTAGAGCTTTGGTAAGATAAGAACTGTATTTTAATTATTTTGCACTCCCAAATACAATTCACTGATACTGATGTATTTACTCTTCTTAAATTTACTTATAAAACCTAACCATACTCAACCTGTTTCTGTCTCTTTATGATTTGTCTCCAATAATTGATTGTACATTCCAGTTGAGCTTTAACGAGGGATGGAAATTCTAATAGTGAGATCTCTGGTCAGCAGATTCTAATGTTACTATTATGTACAGCTCTAACTAAATTATTGGGTTGTATGGTATGGCTTTGGTCTAGCAGTAATAATACTTTACTTATGTAGCTTAGTTCTGAGAGTTAGATATATGAATCTAATTATGAGTTTGTAAAATAGTTACCCAATTCCTGCTCCTCATTGGATAACTGGATTGGATCCCCTATATCCGACCCCTCTCTGCATGATTCAAGATCCATCGGAGGACCAAGTAAATGAATTTGAGGTGTAGAGTTAGGAGATAAGGCGAGACAAAGTAAATGGGCACAGTGGTGCTACAACACTCCTTGCCCTAGTATTCAAATCCTTTTATGGCACAGGTCCACCATCTCTTTCTCAGCTCATGACACCCCACATATATATGTTGTCTTACTTTCCACCAAAACCTCACTGTCTAAACATATGAAAGTTCTTGTGCCCCCTCATAGATTGGATTGTATAAGCTTGTTGAAGCTGTCCTATGGCACACACTTCTTGGCAAACTTTGAGCCAACTCCTCCCATGTATTGTTCAAAAGAGTTGTAAACACCCTCATTCTCATAGTTGAGAAATCTGTGACATGAGTCATCACGCCTGCGGCCAGTGCATCTCATATCTGACCACACCAGACTGCCACCCTCTTCTAAATGTGTATATATATGTAAATATATGCAATAACCTCGCATCAAGGACAGTATGAGTCATTGTTCCAACCATCACTTACCACCACCTCTCTCTTACTGTGTTACTGTTCTTATTGGCAATTTTGATGTTTTGTACAGCCCCTCCTCTGTTAGAAGAGAAACCTGATATGAATAAATGCAAATACAAACAAATACAAATAGGCAGAGCCAGACAGGAAACCAAATGTAACCCTTGCAAAAAATGTTCGTATGAGCCCCAGTGACTAGAGTGTCGTTATGGGGGCATGTTGGGCCAGGGCGGCCCAACCAACTGTGAAAGCAACCCCTTCACCTGCGGCCTGAATCATTTGTCAACGCAGTTTAAGGGACCATCTATCTTTTGGACAGAAGCGGCCCGTGGTGGGAGTGCTGCCAGGTGCTGACGTGGGGTAGGGGAGGGGCAGGGTGGGGGCTAGTAAACTACGGAGTACGGCAGATTAGAGGTAAGTAAACATATAAATACATTAAATTAATTCCGCTGCGCGTGCTGCATTGATGCAGTGCG
This sequence comes from Lissotriton vulgaris, assembly GCF_964263255.1. Taxonomy (NCBI): domain Eukaryota; kingdom Metazoa; phylum Chordata; class Amphibia; order Caudata; family Salamandridae; genus Lissotriton; species Lissotriton vulgaris. The sequence goes on along the minus strand of NC_141687.1, from coordinate 1,824,924,034 downwards.
CACAACGAAATTGGTTTTATTTATTTATATGTTTTCTTACCTCTAATTGGCCGTAATCCGTAGTTGACTACCCCCCACCATGCCGCTCTCCCGCCCCACGTCTGGGCCCGGCAGCCCTCCCACCACCGACTGCTACTGCTCTGGACTGTTTCTCAGGGTAAGATGTCCCTGCAAGAATAACAACAATTTCTTCAGAGATTTTTTATTTCTGTAATTTTTTATTGTAAGGGTGAGGCTGGGATCACTGAAGGTCTTGTTTCTGTCAAGACATTTGCACCAGCCGCTAATGGACTGGAAGCTTTTGATAAATGGCACATTGTTGACAATTTGAACTTCAAATCGACCTCTCCATACCTTCAAACGCAACAGGAATGAAAGTGACCCGATGGTGAGAATATATAGAAATCTGAGACGTCCGAGTTCTTCACAGCACCATGAGACATGGCCTTTCTGTAGAACACTTGAGATGTGGCAGACCAGTAAATTTATTAAGAACACCAAGACCTTTCAACATGAGAAGCAAACATAAGTTGATTACATTTTAAAAAGTATCTTGCTGAATGTGCTTCATTGCATTGAGGGTCCTTGTTCACTGATATATACTGGACAAATTACCCCGATGATCTAAGTGACAGAACATCCAGACTGCCCCTGTGAACAGACTCCAGGAGGAACAGTCGACCTTTAAGATACGGTACATCCAATACAGTGCTCTGGCAAATCGCATGTTTATCTGCTGATCAGCCATTATATCATAATGGGGTAACCCAAGAAAAAGTCCACGGACCTGGGTATCGATTGGTATAGAAAACAGTTGGTCCTAAACCAATTTATCATACAATTAAATTGTTCAATATTCTTAAATTGAAAAACACATTACAATTGCATATGATTTGCATATAGTCATATAGTACGTACAATTTTCATCAAGAGAAATCTCCTGAGCACACTCTCAACAAATACAATGGCACTAATTAAATTAAAGAGAACTATTTTATTCAATGTCAATTACAATACATTTTTCAATATGCACATTGAGTAGCTCTGCCTGTTAGTGACCCGTAAGGGGCAGGTCTTGACAAGGAACTGGTCTGACTACAAACTATAGCCAGCTCTCCATGTTGAAAAATGTATTGTAATTGACTCTCCCTTGGAAGTAATGTTGAATCCCTTCTTTTCTACTTTATCTGTCTTACACATGAGCGCATCTTCCTTTCCCTCCCTTCGTCGAGCAACCTCTCCATTTATTGAATATGACGATTTGTTCATCTAAGGAGTTCTTCTGAATAAAGCAGTTCTCTTTAATTTAATTAGTGCCATTGTATTTGTTGAGACTGTGCTTATAAGATTTCTCTTGATGAAAATGGTATGTACTATATGACTAAATGCAAATGATATGCAATTGTAATGTGTTTTTTCAATTTAAGAATATTGAACAATTTAATTGTATGATAAATTGGTCTAGGACCAACTGTTTTCCATACCTATCTGCTGATCAGGGCAGTGGCACATGTCATTGCCATTTCTCACCCTCCCTTTGAAGTGTACCTTTGTGAATGTTGCTTTTGCTGTTGTTGTTGCAACCTCCCTCTGTAAAGGTTGCAATGTTCTTACTTGATTTACTTTCAAGTACAGCGCAGAACATACATATTGTTAATTGGTTTTAAATAGCAAGATTTCAACCACTGGGCTACTGCAGGGCGCTCTGAGAGTACACAGAACAGGTTTGGGGTGGCTTGCCTTTTTAAGTACTTCTCTAAGCTGTTCTGCAGACACAGCCTCTGTGCAGAGAGGTGCACCTCACAGCAGGATAGTCTCCACCCTAGAGGGCCCACAACAGAGTTAGAAAGAGTTGTGAACTATCTCTTCCTGGCTATGACAAGCCAAGAAGACAGAGATCAAGAAAGTGGCAAAAGGCTGTTTTCAATTTAAGGATCCTTCATACTCTGAACAACAGAGACAGAGAGCCTTTCACCCATCCCATCTACCAATAGACATTGCTACAGGAAGATTATTCAGGAACTCCTTTCAGCAAAAGGACCTACTTTACATAGGAACCCTGCCTTATTTGTCCCCGCTTGACTGTCAGCAAGGCACTCCCACTGTCTGGGAAAACAAGACCACCTCCATCTTGTGCAAAGGAACAGGCCAGGGCATTTCAAAATGGAACCTACAGGCCTCCATTACTCTGCTTCTTTTATTCACACAATGCATATACTGTACTGCCCACCATGCACACACACATGCAGCACAATAATTGGGATGCTAGCTGTAAGTACCTTTCATAACAGCAGTTACTCTGCTGTGCCATAGAAACAACATAGATGGGAGTAACTAAGTAATAAAACAAGCGTAATATCTGTTTTCTCATTGACAAGACACCCTCAGCCAATGTCAAAAACTAATTTAACTTAGTGAGCAAAAACATGTTACAAACACAGAATAGTGAGGGATGATCATTAAATGAGACATTTTCTTTTTTCTGCACCATCTCCTCTTGTGCAGCATACAGGCCCTGTAGCAAGGCTGGCGTATTACAGACTATGTTTAAAAGGGCGGTCCTGGGGCTGGCACACAGCAGGCTAACTCTTAATGTTTAAGTGACTTGTACACTTGAACTCACATGTTTTAAACTGTCTGCTCTGGATATGTAGCACAATGTATAAAGCTCTATTCTTTTAAACTCACATCCTCAGATTGCTTTCTACAGATTACATCCTTAGATTGCGTGCTATCTCAGAAAGCTGTCCCCCACTATATTCCTAAAACCCTGCATGAAAAACTGAACTTGACTGACTTCCACTTAATTCCTTTCTACTTGATTCTTATCCACTCTTTCTTCAGAGTGACGCTCTTCTTGCCTTTCATCGTCTTCATGCTTTCTATTGCTGAGTATTGTCTCCTCTCAGTCTCATGCCTGTCTGCCTTATTCTCTCCTATTGTAATTCTGCAAAAGGCTGACACCTCTTTTCATGAATCACATCTCCTGCTTTACACAACCCTATCCCTGAAAACTAGCTTTACCTAATCTCTGCCAGCCTATCTATCTCACCAACCATTCATCTGAAACCACATAGCCCCCACTAATGAATCACAACTAGCTGGTATTAATATAATGCATCACAGAGTAACTGAAGTAAATGCATTCAGTGTTCTTTCTTGAGAGGACATGACTAATCACATAAACTAACATTTAACTACTGGATTACCCACTAAGTGTGATTTCCGGATTAGCGTGCTACAGCTACTCTCCTAAAGCGCTTCAACGCCTCGCTAGGGGTGGTACGCGCCATATTAAAACATTTAAAATCACATGATCCTCAAGATCTTCTATCCTGCTGCAGTACCATGCGTCAACACACAGTGTTAGGCCTAGCCACACCTCCAGTTCCATAAAGTTCCATATGCAGCATTCAACAGGTCTGTGGAAGTTTAGGAACACCAGGCCCAAAGTCACAAAACCAACCGAGCCTACTGCTAAAGCTGCAAAAACACCGAAAAGAGATTTCGATGTCAGAATGAAAAATAATGTAATGCTGTTTAACAGCGCAAATCTGTTTTGATTTACTGTTCGCTGCATTTTGTTGCCATCTAGCGGTAGAATGTAAAATTGTCCATGACTTAAAAAAAACATATAGTGCTTGTCAAATTTGTGCTTCGATGTAACTAGAACCTTTTAGAGACTTCGACGGAATCCCACCACCGTGCTTTGTAATAGGATTAAAATATTTCTTTCTGGGCTAAATGCGGATCATCTCAAAGACCTTGGTGTGTTTTGACATAATATTTAAAGGATGTTCATAGCCTCCGAGCATCACTAGAGGAGAATTACGGCTGCTCTTTAATCTGAGGGCGTTGCTTAACGGGGAGCCAGTTTTCCTTCACAAGCAAGCGCCTGTCTCCATTTTCATGGGCTCTAAATAGACTACAGAGTTCTGCTGCCACATTAAAACAGGAAAGAAGATATAGGGGCTTATTTACAAGCCGCTTGCGCCACTTTTGCGTCATTTTTAACATGGAAAAAAGTGATTTACGGGTGGCGCAGGGGGCTTGTAAATAAACACTGTAATTGAGAAGAGTGCGCATCTGAAGAGGTCCACATGTTATGCCTGACCCACCGTGGGCATTGGCTCTTGCGTTTGAGTCAATCAACAAAGATGGGACTAGAGTTTCAAGTAGCTACCTAATACATTTCAGATGGAATATTTCCTGAAAGGGCTGTCATGGCTTCTTATGCAGAGTAATCCTATTAAAAACCTTGCTAGACTTTCCCTAATGTAGTTCGATCCAGACAACGGTCCATATAACAAGCATTTTCAATGCAATAGGTCTCGCATTTCCGAGAGTTGAAGCTATTGGCATTGTAAATGACAACATCTTCTATTTATGTGTTTTTTAAAAGCAACACACATATTAAAGGCATTGTTATTTATAATGCCAATGCCTCAAACTCTCGCAAATGCAAGACAACTTTAATGGGGGCCGAGCCCCTTTCTTTAGACGCTGCTCGCCGTATTCAGGTTACAGTGAGCAGCGTCTAAAGAAAGGGGCGTGGCCAACATTAAAGCGAAAGCGCAGTATGGGGGGTCTTCACCTAAAAAGAAAAAATAAATAAAGCACGGCAGCTATAGTGAAAGTGGACCGCACTGTAAATTAAAAATAAGTGTGGCCGCTATAGTTAAAGCGGACCGCACTGTAAATTAAATAAGTACATTACTATTAAAAATATAAAAGGGGGCAGCGTGCTGCCTTGTAGGAAAGTATGTTGTGGGCGAAATAGTGTTAGCTCATTAAAGGTAATAGTGCTCACAGCTTCGATAAAGCAGATTGTGTAACAACAGAAGTAAAATGTCCAGTCCTCATGGGAGGTTCCAAATGCAGACAAGGCGGTACCAAGGAGGAACTACTAAGCCTATTTATCAATTAAAAGCAACGATTTCGAAAGGGCAGTAAAAGGAACTAATTGAAAAGATGGGCAGGAAATGGGTGGAGCTTTTTATTCCATATCTGAATACAGCATGCCTCACAGAGTAGCGCATGCGTTGCTCAGGCTCGACCTAAAAGCATACTGCTTTGACAGATCTGGTCGCTTGAAGATTAGCGAGCAACCCTTTTACAAAGGCAGATACTTAAAGTCAGTGGAACCTGCCTATGAACTTGGTATGATTAGCAAGCATGAATTTAACTTTCTCAAGAGGCCCACTCTACAACACCAATACTATACACATTGACCAATTTTTACAAACACACAGTGAATCTCCAGAGACACACAGCTGTGCCAAGCTGTGGGTCGGACCCGAGAATCCTTATGCCAGTTTGTTGATTTCGTCTTCAAGCAATTTGAACTTAAAACTCCTTCATATATCAAAGGGAGCATAGACTTTTGAAAGGTATAGAGGGGCTGGGAAATTTAGGTGAAGTTTCACAGAGTCTCTGAACACTAACATCCTGCAACAGGCAGCTCTGGATGTCTTTTATGGGGTACTAGATACTACAGTGACTGCCACCCTGAACCTACAAACTGTTGAAATTGAACTTAAAAGAAAACTTTTCTCTTCAAAACATGTGTATCATGGTGTAAGGGCCTACGGGCACCTCGATAGATGCTTGCTTTACTCCCAGCAAATTTGCGTCAACACTGATTAAATAACCAGAGTTCTGGTCCCAGGCTTACTTTTCATCAAAACACAGTAACATTTAGCCACCCGACTTCCTGATCTGACTTAGTGATATACACTACTCTGTGCAAGACATCAGCTGAAAGCCATTCCTCCCTACTTTGAAATCTAGACACGCTTTTAAAAGACACTGTACCTTTTGGCAAGTAGAAAAATAATTTTTCCATGAATCATAAGGCCTGTGTTACAAACTGTTTGCATTTCTCTAAACGTCCTGTAAAGCTAGCAAGTAAGAGGGCCTGCTACTGATAGCAATGGACACCTCATTTGTGCCAGTACATTTGCATCAGCCGAAAATGGACTGTAAAAATAATGCCAACAGCCGATACAGCTAACTAATCTTCCTCTCTTTGTCTTTAAATGCAACAGGAATGAGGGTGACCATGTGATAAGAGCATAGAGAAATCAGAGGCATCCCAGTATATCACAGCACAGTAGTAGGGCATTGCCCCCACTATAGAGCACTCGGGAAGTGGCAGGTGGCAGCCCAGAACTTTTTTGAAGAATACTGATGACGGAATGGTTCCGTCACAAGCATCGAAGGGGTTAAGCCCTTTGAACATGAGGAACATAAACACAAGTTGTTTACATTTTCAAATGTATTAATTGATGAATGTGCAGCATTTCATCAAGTGCCCTTGTTTACTTATCTGTATTGGACATACTGCCCAGGGGATCAGAGAATCTGTCAAAGTTGAAGTAGCGTTCATGTACAACCCCACTGCCTACAGACCTTGTCGAGCACTCTCAAGTTAGTACGCATGCGCCTCAATGTATAGAAGAGCAGGTTACTAAAGTTGTGAAAACAGATATAGAACAAGACAACATAGGAAATACATTGTCCCTGGGAGAGTGTCAGGGTATATATAGATCGTATCTATATGATCCAATTTGGCCTCAACAAGGCAGCTGAACTAGCGAGTATTGTTCTGCTATAAAGATGCATTATGTGTCTGTGAATCCCGATGTGGTGACGTACTATTAGATTTGGTGGAGCTCTGTGAAATTCTCTTAGATTTTATGTCTCAAGTTCTGCAGATGATGCATGAATTCAGTTGTTCAGGGAGAGGAGATAATTCTTTAGAAATATTTGGGAAGACTCTAACATGAAAATCGTGTATGCAGTGCAAAGGTTGAGTCTGAGTGAGAACTCTAAAACAGTCTAAAATTAACTCGTTCAGTCTTACTATTTGATTGACGATGGAAACCAGCTGACAGGATTATATAAATGTAGAGGATCTTGCAAAAAGCCTTCCAAAAATGTGAAATAATTTGTGATCTGAGATTAAAGTTTGTGGTTGTCCATGTAATCGGAATACACCTCATAAGAAAATTTGTGCTGAGGTCTTTGCTAATGGTAAGTTTTGTTGTGGAGGAAAGTGGGCCATTTTTGAAAAGGCATCTACTGTGACCATTATTACACAATAGCCATCAGAAGGTGGAAGACTCACAATAAACTCAGTTGGGATTGTGTGCCAAGGTTCATGGGGAATTGGCAACGGATGAAGAAATCCTAAAGGTTTTGTATGAAGACCCTTATTCTAAGTGTAGACTGGACAAGAAATCACATATTGCTCTATATCTCCTCAGACTGCGCTGCGGACCACCAAAATGAACGAAGGATGATCTCTAGTGCGGTTTTAACTCCCCGTGTCCTGCTATAAGAGAATCATGACACATCTGGGATACTTCAGGTTTTAAATATTCAGATGGAATATAAGGCATGCTCTTTGAAATAAAGATTGTCTTTTATAGTTAAGGAAACCTTGAGATCCTTTAAGTCTGCAGCCATTAGTTGGTAATGACGAGACTAAGGAGCATGTTTACAAGCCCCTATCGCCACCACAACGTCACTTTTCAGGACATTCCTGTGGCGATAGGGGCTTCGCCTTAGTAAGGTGGAGAAATGTAAAATTTCTCCTCGTTTTGCTGTTTCCATGTGTGCTGCGTTTTGCAGAACACATGGAAACAGCAAAACGCCAATGATTGCTTATGTGCAGGAAGGTGTCCCTTCCGGCACATAGACAATCATTTTTTTAATAATGATGTTTTGCAACTTCTATGTGTGCTGAATTGAGCAACACACGTAGAAGTTCAAACTGCCATTTAAAGATTGTTTATGTGCAGGAAGGGACATAGACAATCTTCTCCTGTAATGCAGACACCTTTGCACTATGGTGCAAGTGTGCCTCCGTTGGCGCTAGTCTACAAAATTTAGGCCAGCGCAGGGGGAAATGCAGGACTGCACTATACTCTTGTAAATTTGGTGCAGCCCTGCGTTTCTACAGTGACGGAGCTTGTTGTTAGACTACTTGGCTTAACAACATGCTTTGCCACTTTAATAGTAAATATGCCTCTGAATCTTATCTAATAAATATTAAACAGCACCAACAATTTGCTGAGATGAGATAAAACTTTGACCAAAGGCAAAAGGAATTTCGGGACATCTTCAGAACAGTCCATCTGCCATAATGTTCTGGTGAACCAGAATATACCAAACAAAGTGTAACAATGGGTCAAAAGAAAATGATGCAGCTATCTAAATGACTATGTGTGTGATAAAGGAACACAATACCTGAATCCAAAGTATTCTTGGTTTTGAAAATATGTTCCCATCAGATACCCGTCCTGTACCGCCCTACATCACTTGGGATCCTTCACCCAAAGGAAGTGGAAAGAACCACTTAGGATTAGGTAGATTGTGGCCTAATCAAAGTGTGAGGGAATGTAAAGTGTGTGGGTCTAGAACTTTAAATGGTATCAGGGGGCACAAAGAATTAACAAAAAGCAGTGCAAAAAGTGCTCATTGTAGCATGTGAAAGTGAAAGAGTTAATATTGGGTTGTGGGAATGGACAAAAAGTTTATTAGGGTCCTACCCACACCCAAGGTTAAAAAACAGTGCAAGTAGTGGTAACAAATAACTACTTAGATTTAATCTTGGTCGACATGTTTCTGCAGTATACAAGGGTTCAAAAGATACCAGTCTGCTTCATCAGGACCTTCTTATAATTAAAGTGCAACTGCTAAGTATAAAGTGTATAGTGTGTATTTAGAAAATCATATCACCCATGTTCTGGGGAATGCTCTCTCCACCTCACCCGGCAACAGCTCAGGTAAAAATGGAGCACCGCTCTGTCCGTCGGTACTCCGCGCCTTCCTCTAGGCTGACTTTGACTCATCTTCTTGGGTCATGATCTCACTGCACCATCCTAGCTCAGAACCTGGTTATATGCAAATCAGTCTGTCCCTGGCCCAGTGCATCATGGGAACAGGGCAGACAAAACAACCAAGCCAATTCTTCACCAGAAAGGAGACAAGCTACCGGGGACCGGTTTCTGGCATTTCAGCCGTCTTCGGCCTGGCTTGCTTGAATCCTGATGGTGCAGTGAGAAAGGTACTCATGTCTGAGTATACCCTGCCACACCTATAGTGGCCAAAAACGATTCCGAAAAGGGGGTGGTGATGAACAGATGCACTGGGCCAGGGTCAGACTAATTTGCATATAGCCAAGTTCTGAGCTGGGATGGTGCAGTGAGCTAAAAAATGGTGATGGATCAAGCCCTGATCTTTGGACTGGGTAAGAGTGGTCTGCTTAATTCAGACACTCTGTTCATCACCACCCCCTTTTCTGAATCATTTTTGTCCACCACAAGCGTGGTAGGGTATACTCAGATGTGAGTCCCTTGCTAATTGCACCATCAGGATTCAAGCAAGCCGGGCCGAAGACGGCTGAAATGCCAGAAACCGGTCCCCGGAAGCTTGTTTCCTTCCCAGTATAAGAATTGGCTTGGTAGTTTGGTCTGCCCTGTTCCCATGATGCACTGGGCCAGGGTCAGACTAATTTGCATATAGCCAAGTTCTGAGCTGGGATGGTGCAGTGAGCTAAAAAATGGTGATGGATCAAGCCCTGATCTTCGGACTGGGTAAGAGTGGTCTGCTTAATTCAGACACTCTGTTCATCACCACCCCCTTGTCAGCCTAGAGGAAGGCGCGGAGTACCGACGGACAGAGCGGTGCTCCATTTGTACCTGAGCTGTTGCCGGGTGAGGTGGAGAGAGCATTCCCCAGAACATGGGTGATATGATTTTCTAAATACACACTATACACTTTATACTTAGCAGTTGCACTTTAATTATAAGAAGGTCCTGATGAAGCAGACTGGTATCTTTTGAACCCTTGTATACTGCAGAAACATGTCGACCAAGATTAAATCTAAGTAGTTATTTGTTACCACTACTTGCACTGTTTTTTAACCTTGGGTGTGGGTAGGACCCTAATAAACTTTCTGTCCATTCCCACAACCCAATATTAACTCTTTCACTTTCACATGCTACAATGAGCACTTTTTGCACTGCTTTTTGTTAATTCTTTGTGCCCCCTGATACCATTTAAAGTTCTAGACCCACACACTTTACATTCCCTCACACTTTGATTAGGCCACAATCTACCTAATCCTAAGTGGTTCTTTCCACTTCCTTCGGGTGAAGGATCCCAAGTGATGTAGGGCGGTACAGGACGGGTATCTGATGGGAACATATTTTCAAAACCAAGAATACTTTGGATTCAGGTATTGTGTTCCTTTATCACACACATAGTCATTTAGATAGCTGCATCATTTTCTTTTGACCCATTGTTACACTTTGTTTGGTATTTAGTTATGGGAACTGTAACAATGCTAGGTCATTAAATATTTCCCACTCATGCCCCCCTTCAGTGTATTATAGAACCAGAATATAGACAATTTCAAAATCATACCAACTGAAGAAATTGAACGCTGAAAATTCCAGCGACAATGTACATTTTGGTCATCTGTTCAGCTCTGAAATGGTTCTTGTGATACCATCAAAATGACAAGTAGCATATTGGATGTTTAAGCCCATCATCTTCTTGTTATTGTAGAAGGACAGTCCCAATCGCCTTGCTTGAAGCATCGGTCTCTACAATGACTCATCTTCTTGGGTCATGATCTCACTGCACCATCCCAGCTCAGAACCTGGTTATATGCAAATCAGTCTGTCCCTGGCCCAGTGCATCATGGGAACAGGGCAGACTAAACTACCAAGCCAATTCTTCACCAGAAAGGAGACAAGCTACCGGGGACCGGTTTCTGGCATTTCAGCCGTCTTCGGCCTGGCTTGCTTGAATCCTGATGGTGCAGGGAGAAAGGTACTCATGTCTGAGTATACCCTGCCACACCTATGGTGGCCAAAAACGATTCCGAAAAGGGGGTGGTGATGAACAGATGCACTGGGCCAGGGTCAGACTAATTTGCATATAGCCAAGTTCTGAGCTGGGATGGTGCAGTGAGCTAACAAATGGTGATGGATAAAGCCCTGATCTTTGGACTGGGTAAGAGTGGTCTGCTTAATTCAGACACTCTGTTCATCACCACCCCCTTTTCTGAATCATTTTTGTCCACCACAAGCGTGGTAGGGTATACTCAGATGTGAGTCCCTTGCTAATTGCACCATCAGGATTCAAGCAAGCCGGGCCGAAGACGGCTGAAATGCCAGAAACCGGTCCCCGGAAGCTTGTTTCCTTCCCAGTATAAGAATTGGCTTGGTAGTTTGGTCTGCCCTCTTCCCATGATGCACTGGGCCAGGGTCAGACTAATTTGCATATAGCCAAGTTCTGAGCTGGGATGGTGCAGTGAGCTAAAAAATGGTGATGGATCAAGCCCTGATCTTCGGACTGGGTAAGAGTGGTCTGCTTAATTCAGACACTCTGTTCATCACCACCCCCTTTTCTGAATCATTTTTGTCCACCATAAGCGTGGAAGGGTATACTCAGATGTGAGTCCCTTGCTCATTGCACCATCAGGATTCAAGCAAGCCGGGCCGAAGACGGCTGAAATGCCAGAAACCGGTCCCCGGAAGCATGTTTCCTTCCCAGTATAAGAATTGGCTTGGTAGTTTGGTCTGCCCTGTTCCCATGATGCACTGGGCCAGGGTCAGACTAATTTGCATATAGCCAAGTTCTGAGCTGGGATGGTGCAGTGAGCTAAAAAATGGTGATGGATCAAGCCCTGATCTTCGGACTGGGTAAGAGTGGTCTGCTTAATTCAGACACACTGTTCATCACCACCCCCTTTTCTGAATCATTTTTGTCCACCATAAGCGTGGAAGGGTATACTCAGATGTGAGTCCCTTGCTCATTGCACCATCAGGATTCAAGCAAGCCGGGCCGAAGACGGCTGAATTGCCAGAAACCGGTCCCCGGAAGCTTGTTTCCTTCCCAGTATAAGAATTGGCTTGGTAGTTTGGTCTGCCCTGTTCCCATAATGCACTGGGCCAGGGTCAGACTAATTTGCATATAGCCAAGTTCTGAGCTGGGATGGTGCAGTGAGCTAAAAAAATGGTGATGGATCAAGCCCTGATCTTTGGACTGGGTAAGAGTGGTCTGCTTAATTCAGACACTCTGTTCATCACCACCCCCTTTTCTGAATCGTTATGGATCAATAGTCACACTACCTTACTAGCAAAATCATTGAAGCAGAAGTTTACCTTACATGACTAGCTTACGCTGAGCAGCGCCGGACAGGTCTTCCGGGCATCGGGCGTTTCCCTGCAGGCAATAAGGGTGCGAGACAGTTTTGTAACTGGGCCCCGGTTTTGCAACAAAAGCAGCAAGCATGCATAATCCACTTACTTTCATTTCCAGTCTTCCACGGGCAGCCATTGCTTCACACTTGCACATCGCCCTCCCAATCCTCCCCCCCTCGTCCCCCCACCCTTTCCACCCACCCCATTCCCCAATCCCTCCTCCTAGCAGTCAGGCTCGCTCACTATGCACTGTGCGGGGGGCTGATCCGACAAAATTGCAAGGGCTACTTTGAGGTCCAAGTCCGGCCCTGCCCTGCATCAATGTAACACAGAAGAGTGATAATGGACATTCAAGATGAAGCTTTAGGAATTTGGGATCGAGGCCGTTCTGCTGCTGTTAGATCAGCAGCCTTCGATGCCATGAATCATGCTACTGGCCTCTCAAGACTCTGGGAATAGTTTAACAGCTCTGGTACGGCATGGTTACATCCTTTCCTGCATACACAATCACAACATGTTAGACTGGACTTCTTCTAGTCCCATTCTGTGCTAATGGCATATGACATCCCTCATAGCCTTATCAACGGTACTGTTAAACTTACACATGCTTCCTCTAGCATAGATCATCAGACAAAAGGGTATCCTGTGTGTGAGCTCCACACAGGAAACACCCAACCACTGATCAACCTTAGTGGGCAAAGAAGGACTGCCTGAAGGTCTTCTGTCTGGGCATACACCAATTACCATGGTCCAAATAGCAATAAGAAACTGCAACTTAAATAAGGGTTTGGCCATGCTTTTAACCCACTTCAAGTGACACATCACCTGTTAATCATTTTTGACCAGGTACAGAAAAACTTTGCTTGGCTAGGCTAAGGCTCTGAAAAGATTAGTATTATTCAGCTGAACTGTTAATGGTCACAGCTAAGTGATAGTTAAACTTATACAGTCTTCCCACTTCCACATTTTTCTCCATGAATGAAATTCACGCTTCTACCTTGCAGGTTTATGAAAAGACCCATGACAGCATCTGATGTGGCATCTTCCGAGTCAGCGCCTCGGAAATCAGAAACCTGATGTAAGTGAGAAATCGTGGTTTGCACTTATTTTTGTTCCCTCTTTTTTTGCTTCTTCTCCTCTTCACCCCTTCTAATTGACTCTCTGAAATATTTCCTCCAACCCTACTTACTTCTGGCCCCTCTTCCTGGAGATTATCCCTAGTTCACTTGTACCTTCCTTTTTCTTTTTCCATTTTTTTTTTAACTGTTTTTATTTTGGTACAGAGCATCATCAGTTTCATTTAACGTTGAGACCAGTATTTGTCACATCTTGCAGTTCAAAAATGGATATAACGGCGCCATCCCCCATCCGTTATTTGTCCATACATTCCAACAGCCCAATTCAGACGGGAGGCTCCCAATTATCAAAGCCAAACATGGCATTATTTCAGTTGTCTCCTACCAGTGCCGAATTTTTAAAAATAAAATAAGGGTCAGGGCTCTTCTCAGGTGGCCACTGAAGCTTTCACCACCCAGTGCCAATGCCAGCGCTGCCAACATACTATGATAACTCCTTACCATAGTACATTGTGACAATTCAGACTATTCCAGGACACCCAAAGCTATAAGGATTGTGTGGGCATCAGTATTATTCATTTTTAATTTATATGGAATAAGTAAACACTGCTAATAACCTCATCTCAAAATTATATAAACAGCGCCATCATGTGGTAGACTATTTTTAGTGCACGTGTTGAGAATTAAGTGCCGGTGCCAAGTACCGGAAACCACAGGCGCAAATTACGTGCTGCTATCCCCTCACATTATATTGTCACTATAGAATACTTTCATATGTTTGATTCAGAGCTGTTCAGTTCTCTATTATTTTCTGCTGTTTCAATATGCTATTCACCGAGTCTCACAGAGTGGGATCTCAAAATGCTGAGCTTGTTTTGTATGTTTCTGTTCTAATGTTGTTGGAAGGCCGGATTTGGGAGGATGACAGGCCCACACAGGGAGGCGCTGGAATAGAACATGGGGAGAAACTTGAAAAGATCACCCGCCCCTAGTAATGGTAGGACCAGCCACACACCACATGCTTACTTAATTGACACTTAGGGGGTCATTAGGATGACAGGCAGACTTTGTCCGCCCCCTCATCCTGACGTAAAAAGAGACCGCCCGCCACAAGGGTGGGGGTCATTAAGATGCGCCCGCCACATTGGCGGGTGCATCCCGCATGTTTAACATTGTGGCGGGCGGTGCTGAAAGCAACGCCCACCACAATGCTAAAAATGCACGTCATGCATTTCAATGCACAACGTGACAGGCAGGGGCGGTGGGTGACATTTCAAAGTGGTGGGGCGCTAAGTGATTTGCATACAGCTCAGTAGCGAGCGAGCGAGACCGAACCCCATAAGTGGGGTTTGGGGGGGGATAACCCTCCCAAGAAAATTTTGAAAAAAAAGAAAAATCGTGCATTTTCAAGCAAATTTGAGAAAGCAGGAAGGTTAATGAAGCAATTGTGAAAGTGCAGTTATTACATTAATAGATGGCATAACATAGGTAGCTGCTTATTCAGTATAACCACAGAATGACCATGCAAGGTTCTACAGCATATTCTAAAGCAGAACAAAACAAAACGCCCACTCTGCAACGTTTCCCACTTTCACTGAGCTATGGTGGACTCTCTGCCCTCCTGCACTCTATGGCACCCATGCCCTGTGCACCGTCTACCACTGCGTCACCACTGAGCCCTGGCTGTTCCTGACACAGGGTGGCTCTCTCGCTGGACACAAGATGTCCTGGTGTGACACAACCGTGCTCCTCTCTCAAACTCCTAAAGAACTGCTGGTTCAAACCACTAGGGCGTGAGGCACCTCCTAACCTCACGCACAGCACCAAACTCACGCTTCTCAGGCCCCCCCCCCCCCCCCATGCACCACAAACTGAGTAGCTGCTTGCGCGAGAACTTGAGGGTGAGGAAAGCACTATACACCCGAAGCCTTCATATCCAGAAACAACTGCAAGAAGGACACGCATTGAGAAAGCAAGTCGGTCTCACAATTGCTTTGCTGTTTTTTCTTTTTATTTACTACTTAAGTTGGATTAGTAAATAAAAAAAGTGTAGCACAAAAGCATTTTTTAAGCAGTAATAACACAGAGGACTCACATGGGGGGAAGCAACAGCAAGGGTGCAGTTGGAGAAGGAAGCATAACAGGTGTGAAGCCGCATGGAGCCTAGGGCGGGGCAGAAGCAACATGGAGACAGTTTTATGGGCAAGAAAGTGGAGTGGGGAGGATTTACATGTGGGCGAATGAAATACTAAGGGTGCAGGAGAAAATCACACGAGCGAGAGATCACACCCCAATGGACGCACCGCGCCTGTGCCTTTCACGAAGTACCAGTACACGCTGGCAGAGAGGTGCCTGACACACCAGAGAGCACACGGTGGGGTGTGTGCGCATGCGCGCGTGGGTGTTGAACAGAGACACAGGTTCTGTTGGATACTGGATAAAGATAATGGGTAAATTAAAAGAGACCCTGGACTTCCTAAGACTGGAGTGGCTTGGACTACAGCCTCCATGTTAGAAGAAGAAGTTAGGCAGCAGGCTGCTTGACCTGGCCCTGGTGGTGGTCAAGAGATGTACAGTGTTGACCTGACGACCCCATGAGGATGCAGGGAACATGTGATGGAATCGAACATTGCAATAGGAAATAATGTCATCTTTCATAAATGGTGATAAACCACCATGAGCTAGCGCTGGAGATGAAGCTGAGCGTTTATAGTTCCACTCGAACTCTCCCACCTCCCGCCAAATAAAATGGAGCTCCATTGATACATCAACGAGATCTCCTTATCCAGAATGAACACTGCCTGCTTCCCCTGCTCTAGTTGGCCCTTCCAAAGAGCTTCTGTGTGGCTACCTGTAGAGCCGACAAAAGCCCTCAATAGCTCCATGCCTGTACACTTGTGTTTAACCACTGTCCTGCTTGTGGTTGTAAGGTCGTAACGCAAGTCAATCTATTTCTACTGTCTAAAGAATGTGTCATACGTGGAGACTTGTTGAGTTGATTGTAGTTACCTGTAGCCTATGAAACTACTTGTTGGATTGCAATGTATTTAGTCAATCAGCACTACTATATAGATCTCATTGTTTACGTGAAACTCAATAGAATAAATTGGCAAAAAATCACGCCACTATTTTTTATTTATTTATTTTTTTTTTTTTGTCCTCATTAGCCTTTACGCCACCCATTTCTAACCAAACGATACCGCCTATGGGTTTTTTATCTTATATACCGGGACCATTAACAACCTCACTAGTAGTGTCAGTCCATGACCGCCTCTTTATATATGCCACCCTTTGTAGGAGGTTGGTACATGGGTGAACTCCACCGTCGCGTTGAAAAAGCACCACCGGCGAGATAGGCCAAGACCTTAATCATTGGACTGAAATTACTTACAAATCCACCTATCCCTTTACTCTAAGAGAAACACTCATCACCCAAAGTGTGCCAAAAATAATGTCCAAAATTTGCATTTAACTTTTGTCGGACCCAGAGTATCCATTTTAGCTGTGAATCTCATAGCTCGCAACCAGTCTAAAATCCCGGGAGACAAAGGGGAGACCCAAAGTTTACATATCTCTCTGCGGGCCAAGAGTATCCCATAAAATACAAGTTTAGCTTTATCATCTATGCTTTTTATCTGCAAATTCAACCTTCCAGTTATAATAAGTTCAGGGCTTACCTTGACAGTCTGGTCGATAGCTTGGGATAAACAGCTACTTACTTCCTCCCAAAACTCTTTAATATTTGGACACTCCACGAACATGTGTATATCTTTCTCATTGGGACTTCTACACTTTGGGCATTCCACCAGCCCTCCAGACTTGAACTTTGAAAGTCTATATGGAGACCAATACGCTCTGTGGAGTGTAAAAAGATGATTTCGCCTTAAATTTGCGGGTTTGACAACTTTATACAACATAGCCATAGTTACTTGCCATTGAGTGTCAGATGCGATGTCCGGCAAGCAATCACTCCACAGCGTTTCTGGCAGTATAAACTGACCATCCGTCGTCTCCAATATTGACCAGTACCAGAGTCCTACTTCTTTTTTATACACTTGGCTTGAGTGGATCTTCTCTTCCAATTCATTCTGAAGTCCCACGATAGTTTCAGCTTTACCAGCCCAACTATGGATTTGCAGATATTTAAATTTCGATATAGCCTGCCCCCAGATGTCCACTCCCTGACTCCACCCAACCAGCTTTCCATCCGGAAAAAGATGTCCCCATATTTCTACCCCTGCAGTTCTTAGAGGAATAGCTAATGCATCTTTAGTCCAAGCAGGAGATCCTGGGCTGTCCCAAATGGAAGTATAATACCCATAATAGGGGATTTTTAGTATCCTCCTGATCCAGTACCAAAGTTCCGCTGCTTCCCGCAGTAGCTTAAGACGCACTTTTTTAAAATACTTTGGATCCGCAAATTTACAAAGAAAACCAGATTCCTTATAGTGGCAGCTTTTTAGCATTACTGCCAACAATACACCAATACCCGAAGTCGGTGGAGTATTTACAAGAATTCTAAGATTTTTTAACTGAAAAGCCCAACAATATAACTGAAAATCCGGGGCTGACAGCCCCCCTTTAAGCAGTTTTCTCCTTATTTTAGTCCATGAGAGACGAGATCCTTTTGCGGCCCATATAAATGTACTGACTTCGCTCTGAAGCTTCTTCAACCATTCTCTTTTGAATGCAAGAGGGATTGTCTCAAATAGAAAAGTTAGTTTTGGAAGAACCATCATTTTTATCAGATTTGTACGGCCATACAGATTAAGACACAAATGACTCCATCCTCGAAGCATTCCTCCTATTTCTCTCTTAACTCTTACAAAATTAATTTTTGCCAAGTCATCCAAGTTCTGAGTAATCCTGACCCCCAGATACCTCATTTCTGATTTGCATTTTATAGGGCCCGGATCCAAATTCCAACTCATAATTTCCGTTTTATCCTCGTTTATTTTATACCCTGAGACAGCTCCAAATTCTTTAGTTATTATAGATATATTCTCCAATGTCTGCTGAGGGTTAGAAGTATAAATTATAATATCATCAGCGTATAGACCTATTTTCTTGGACCAAGCTTCTACAGAGAAAGGGAGGATCTTCTCAGAACCCCTAATCTTACAGGCCAAAGGCTCTATATACAGATCGAACAATAAAGGGGATAAGGGACAACCCTGCCTGGTGCCCCGCATTACTTTAATTGAATTAGTTAGAATCCCATTAATCAATACTCTAGAGGTAGGAGAATTGTACAGTGATAAAAGTGTATTAGTAAAAAATAAACCCAGGTCTAAATGGGTCAAAAGTGCTTTTAGAAATATCCAATTTACTCGGTCAAACGCCTTAGCAGCGTCCAGCGCTATTACTGCTAATGGAATTTTATGTGTAGAGGCCAAATCTATTGTACCTATTAGAGAAAAAGTAAGTTCCTTTAGGAACCTACCTTTAATAAAACCCTTCTGATCTTCCTGCACTAGTTTAGGAATAACCAGACTAAGTCTATCCGCCATTATCTTTGCAAAAATTTTATAATCGCAATTTAACAGCGAAATAGGTCTATACGAATTCGGATCACTTGGTGGTTTCCCAGTTTTTGCAATTAGAACAATAGTTGCCTCGTTCCAAGAGTCCGGCAACTCCGCCTTTCCTTGCAAGATATCGTTGAATAACTGAACCAATAGAGGCAAGATTTTTTCCATAAATACTTTGTAGACCTCAACTGGTAGACCATCAGGCCCAGGAGCCTTCCCTCTCTTAGCTGATCTTATAGCCTTTTCTACCTCAGTTAAGAGAATCTCCCCATTCAAAACCTGTTTTAAATCAGTTGGAAGCGGGTCCACCATCTTCACCCATTTCGCTATTTCCAGAGTATCAGGATTCAAATCTTCCTTATACACATCTGAAAAGTACTCAAAGAATGCATCCGCAATTCCCTTGCTCTCCGTAATGGCCTCACTCCTACCCGGCAGATTTAATTCTTTAATAAAATTTCGTACTAGATCTTTTTTGGCCTTCCAGGCCAGTAGCTTTCCGCACCCTTCACTATAGCTAAAGTGTGCCAGCTGGCTTGATTCCCATTTCTCTCTAATTCTGTTGTTAATAACTACTATTAAATCCAATTTTAACAGCTCAAGATCTTTCAGCATCTGCTCTACCATTGAACCTTCACAGGAATTAATGCTGGATTCCAAATCTCGAATATTCTTTTCCAAATCGGTAATTTTATTAAAATAGATTCTTCGTTTTTTTGCTCCCTGGGCACCCAGCCTACCCCTCAAAAAGGCTTTACAAGTCTCCCAAACTGTTTCTATCTTTGCAGTGCCTACATTTGCATCCAAAAAAACCTCTAACTCTGAACTGATAAATTGCAAACACTCTTGATCTAAAAGTACTGTGCGATCCAGCCTCCAGATTGTTTCTGCTTCAGATGCTTGAATTTTTATACTAAGTGTGATGGCTGAATGGTCAGAGATATGAACGCCTACATGCCCCACTTCTGTAACAGAATCTTTTAACCTTAAGTCCAGCAACAGATAATCGATCCGAGATTTATGCTTATATTTCTTGTTATAGTATGTAAATCCCAACTGTTGCCCATGATTAAATCTCCAGATATCACACAGCCCAAATTGAGTCATCAACATCCTAATTCTGTTTGACATTTTGGGATTCATACGCCCATGCGAGTTTACAGATCGATCTAATTTATAATCCAAAACTGCATTAAAATCCCCTGCCATTATAATTTTGCCAGCAGAGCCTAGCAATTCTCTAGCCAGAGTGTCCAGAGAATCTACCTCATCAAGATTTGGGCCATAATATCCGACTATGATTAGTAAGTCAGAATCAATTCTTGCACTTAAAATAAGCCATCTACCTTTTGGGTCTGCAACAAAATTTTCCAGGCAAAAATGAACCCCCTGTCTAACCAAAACAGCAACACCCTTTGTAACTATGGTCTGTGGAGTACAAAACCCATGGGCAACCCATCTTTGACCTAGCATAACCTCCTTACACTCTATTGCAGTCAAATGCGTCTCTTGCAAAATTATGATATGGGCCTTAGAATCCTCTAAATATTTTAATATTACTCGTCTCCTAGATTTTGTACGCACAAAGCGGAGGCAGCCTCGGAAGTGTCTCCGCCCGTTTTTTTCAAAAGTGCCTGAAATCTCCAGACTTTCAGCGGAGTTGTATGGCGGCAGAGGGCTCAGATAGCCCTCGATGTGAGGACAGCCTGGGTGTGCTGGAGGAAGCAGTGGAGGAGCGTGGTGTGGGTTCAGTCGAGCCCACGAAGGTAGCTGGGTGCTGGGGGAGAGCAGCACATGAGCTTGGGAGGGGGCGCCGAGCAGCAGCAAGAGTTGGATATAAAGGGAGAGGTGCTATTGGTAGAGGTATTGAATCGGGGGCTGCGCTAGGCAACTCTAACTCACTGATTAACAAAGGCTCTTCAGACTACAATGAGGAGTCTGGGGATGTGTTAGAAAATAAGCAAGCAGCAGACCTAGCAGTAATCCAGGTGTCCGGATATAAGTTGAGGAGTGCGGCAAAAATCACTGTGATTCCGGATACTGTTAGGGCGCAAGGGGAGGATAAGGCTCTCACCCATATCAAGGAAAAAAACAAAATCTCACACGAGGCTAATTCTAAGAAAACCACAAAGAAAAAAACAGGTAGTAAAAAAAATAACAAGAAAACTAGCATTTTGGAGAAAAAAATCAAGACAACACCTTCACTAAACTCTTTTTTTAAAGTTATTCCCAAAACTTTAATACTGAAGCCCAATTTGGCAAACTCTGCTGAAAGTGTGACATCAGTGTCAGGGGACGAGGGGGTCAGTGCTTCACCGATAGAAACTCCTGCTTTAGATTGGTCTGGTGTTTTAAGTCCTAATCGCTATCAGCTTCTTATGGCCGATATGGAAGGGGAAGACCTGGCGGACTCGAGTAAAGCACCAGCAGTGTTAAGACCTGAGGAAGTGAGTGAGTTGACTTTGTCAGATTCGAATTCTGGGGCAGTGAATGAGTTGACCTCCTCAGACCTGAATATGGGGGAAAATTCTGATATGGCAATAATAGCCCTTCTGAAGAAACTGGATTTGGACATGCACAAGGGGTTTGAGGAGTCTAAGGCGATTCAGGAGAATATACGTGCTTCCTGTACTAGTCTGGAGGTCAAATTCAGTGAATTGAGCTCACGTATGGTAGTTCTAGAGGTGGAGGCAAAGGACCTCCGAGACTCAGTTGCAGATAACTGTAGAGAGATTGAAGAAATTAAGTTTAGAGAAAGGGCACAGGAAGAGCGAATGGAGAGACTTGAAAATATGCAGAGGCGAAACAACTTAAAAATACTGAAACTGCCGGAAGGAAAAGAAGGGGCTGACATTAAAAGATTTGTAGCCCATCTTTTTAAATCTGAGCTGGAACTGGAAGAGGACGAAGAGACGATTTATGCAGATATACAGAGGGTCCACCGAGATCCTTTCAGATTAAATGCTAATCGTACCAAGCCAAGAAAAGTTTTGATAAATTTCCTGACATTTAGTTTAAAAGAAAAAATTTTGTCAGCTGCCTTGAAGAAAAAGAATGTCTTGGTGGACGGGGTAAAAATTGATGTGAGGTCTGATTTGTCACCGGTCACAGCTAATAGGCAATGGGAGCTAGGTAAACGCATAGAACCACTTAGGGCACTGGGGGCTACAGTTCAATTAAAATTTCCAGCCTTTTTAAAAGTAATGTGGCGGAACAAGATGCATAATTTCCGAGCAGTAGAGGAGGTCGATGCGTTTATTGTACTATGTCAAGAAATGACCCGGCAAGCTGCCGTATAAGTCAAATATTCGATACGATGTTCACTATTAAGCCTGTGTTTATTGGTGTAAGATGTTTAATAAAATATGAAGCACCGCCACGAAAAAGCACCCACATGGCCTAGGCCAAAAGGGAGGATGGTAGGGTTTTCCACGGGAGGGTTGGGTACGAGTAGTTGGGTGGGTAGGGAGGGCAGGGGGGGGGGAAGGGGTGTGAATAGGGAAGAAAAAGTCCTTAGAAGCTTAGCGACCACCAAAATGTATGTAATGTTCTTTAGAGATCGATATGAGTGGGACTAGTACAGGTGACTTAAAATTTCTGTCATGGAATGTTAACGGACTACGTACAAAATCACGCCACTATGATACAACAGGCAACTTGATCCTCACTGACTGAAACAGCACATTTCCCACACTCACCATAACCACAATAACAGCAGAACAGAGTAGGCAACACCCCTGAATCATGGCAGTACCAAACCCTTTGATTTGACCAAACGATCAGTACTAACTTCCTAGGCACATCCTTGACACCTAACAACACCCAAAACAACAGCAGCACACATTAAACCACCCACCAGCACCATCACACACTACACACCACCAAAGCCATCTAGGTAGCAAAGTCATTCTGCCACAACAGCACATACCACCACAACCAGCTGGCAAAGGACGCCTGCTGACCTTGATGAAAAGCATAAACAGCAAAGTCCCCTGACACAAACAATCAGCTATGAAACATGATTGTTTATTCATACTAAAAAGGAATCACCTCTAACCACATAATTGAACAGATCCATCATTAGTACTGCTCCCACTAATACAGTGCAGGATTGGACATTGGCATGGAAAGTTTTACAGGACGCGAGCGCCTCGGGATGACCTCCACAGTTTTTGTTGCAGACCACGGTCCGAATCGGTTTTGTGGAAATGTGTGCAGTAGAGCAAGTGAGAGTGTACCTGTGTGAGGTGAATGTATCAGGTTAAAGGTGTTGTCGGTTTCTGTTTGTAAGACTGGAGGATCGGACCACATTGCTTATGCACCGGATAAAATGACACCTGGGGGCAATAGCTCTGGTCAGCATAAAACCGGAGAGCTGTCGTAAACAACAACCGCAGACAGATGAGAGTAGCCGAGGTTTGCTATAGAAATTCATTTAACATATAACCCTCCACCGTCGTCTAACATAACACATACTGCATAATATGTAAGATGAATAGCTCAAAATAATTTGATATAACAAAGCGCTGAACACCACCAAAATAAATATGAAGTAACATTCTTTATAAAAATGTCATGCAGCATTGACTAAAACACACAAAATAAATACAAATTAAATACAACAGATTTAGCGGGGTTTTCTCAAAATAAAATATACAATGTGAACTGTTTTGCAAAAAAAGATGATTTGCCTGTGCCTTGTGTAGAATTTCTATGTTAATCTTTTGTTTCAATAACCACGTCCCATTTGTCTGTCTTTGCCTGCTCTCTCCATATTTCACTCGGTCTACTACACATCTCTGAAGCGATCTAGTATCTGGAGAGCAGGGCTCAGTTCCACGCTGCTCGGATCAAACTTTTGCAAGGATTTTTTCAGCTTCACGCTACAAGGTGATTAGAACCTGGAGAAGGTCTTTACTTTTTTGCACCGGGTGTAATTGATTTTGTTACCCGGGTCCCTGGACTATTATTCACTATCGGTTTTAACGGGAAGGGCACCTACCTGTGTGTCCTGGACTCCATGCAGAACGCCCGACTCAAGAATGGAGTTTCCTCTAAGCCCGTGCAGGGGTCATAGGTTGTTGGTGATGACACGGTGTCCTCAGGGTGCCAGATGCGGAAATGGGGTGTCCACGAGTCCCCAACGGAGAATCTTGCCCTGAGACACTGACGGGAGGTGGTGGACACCTACAGGCTGCCGGAATCTGTAATAGGATCCCGGGTCCCCAGCAGCGCGCTGCACGGTTGTGAGGGGGCGTCCCGGGGTCGGCAAGAGTGCTGCGTGAGTGAAGGGGTCGCCGGCAGCATGCCGGAGCCAGGTACGAGCCTCCTGGGGGTGCTGAGTCAGTCACGAGGAGTCCTGGGACCCCAGGAGTGGACTGGAATGGACTAAGGGGGTCCTGAGCTGCCCACAGGACAGAGTGAGGGGCACCGTGTGACCCGAACAATCCGCTGCGGGCTGTGACAATCAATCCCAGGTCCAAAAGTGCTCCTTCTGCTTCTGGGCTCCCCTCAGGGCGCAGCGATCAGTGGTGGGGGCCCTTGATATCACCATCGCCATCCCAGACGGATACAAGATCCAGAGGAATGACCACACCAACCAGCCAGGAGGTGGCCTAACACTCGTGCTCAAAAACAACCTCCGCCTCACCACCTACAGCAAAACCTTCCCTGTCGGAGAACACCTGCACTTCCGGGTCCAGACCAGCCCCAACTCCAACTCCACAGCACCCTTGCCTACAGACCCCCCAGGCCACTCCTCGCCGACACCATCACCGACCTCATCGCACCCCACAACATCGCCGCCTTGGGCTACATACTCATCGGAGACCTGAACTTCCACTTCCACAACCCCAACTCCGCAGCGACAACCTCAGGCCCGGACTGGCCGTTGCGGGCAGCGGGCAATCCCCCAGTGCGCCGCAAGGGTGGGGGCCGGTTTTGGACCCTGGGGGCCATTTTTGTTACAGGGCCGTTTTTGCAGCATAGCTGCAAAATCAGCCGTTTAACAAAATCGGCCAAAAACCGGCCCCGGCAAAGAGCTCAGTCGCACCCCCAGGGGGCCAGCCAAGCACCTTGCCAGGGCCGGTTTTGGTTCTCAGTCCGGCCCTGGACAACCTCCCCAACATCGGACTAAAACAACTCATCACAACTCCATCCCAAAAGGCAGGACACACCCTCGACCCCAGCTTCGCTGGAGGCAACAGCATCCTCTTCAGTCACACCACGAAACCCCCTTGGACCGTTCACCACTGCGTACACTTCGTCAACAAACACAAGCAGCCCAAACCCACTCCACTCTCCCCACGAAGAAACTGGAGCAGTCACTGTGAGAAAGTGCCATCTTTCTTGCATGGTATGCTCCCGCTTTTTGCTGAATTGCTGATGTACTTTGACTGAGTGTGCCCTGGGCTCCTGCCAATCAGGTACCCAGGGCCTGTGTTCCTCTCCTAAAACTGTATTGAAACATAAACCCAATTGGCATCTCTGGCCACAGGTAAGCCCCTGGTAAATGGTACCCAGGGCACTGTGACCAGAGAAGACCCCTCAGGGCTGCAGCACTTATTGTGCCACCCTTAGAGGCCCTGTACCCTGACACACACACACAGTGCCTTTGCAGGCTGAATGTCTTGGTGAACAACGAAACAAGAGTCGACATGGCACACATCCCTGTGTGCCATGCCCACAAACACACTGCCGCCCTGGCATACCTCAGTTACCCCTCCAGCTGGGTGCACTATGCCAGTGGTATGGGTACAGGTGCATGAGCCATGTGCCCCTACAGTACCCTGGGCCATTCCTGGGCACTGTAAGTACAGTGATGCCATTAAGAGTATATGGTGCTGGGAGGTTGTCATTACGAACTCCACAACACCAAAATGGCTACACTGAAGACTGAGAAGTTTGGTGTCAAACTTCTCAGCACATTAAACCCACACTGATGCCAGTGTGGGATTTAATGTACAATGCAATACAGAGGGCTTCTTAGAGATGCCCCCCTGAAATCTAACCAACTCCCAGTGTCCTGACTGCGTGGCTACAGAGGCTGCCACCACCAGACATGTTTCTGGACCCCTGGGTCGAGAGCTTGCCGCTCTCGGGGGCCTGAAACAATGCACATCCTGGGACGAGGTTCCAAGCCTCCTCCCCCAGGATGGGCAGGGGAAGCTTCAAAGGCATGCCGACTTTTGTGAGTTTCCCCAGGCCAATTGCTGTACTGAGCAACTGGCCCCCACCGGTTCCGACCCCCACTCTGGCGGGAAGACAGGCGGATAACCCTAAGTGAGGAAAAGGGGTGTGCCAGCCTCTGCCAACCCCACCCCTCAGGTGGGAGAGGCGAGGTGAAGCATAACTCCGGGCTCCCGCCATCTTGAGGATGGGGAACCCTACCCAATCAGAGACTGGCTCCTGCCCCCCTCCCACAGGAGAGGAGCAGGATAGGGTGTGTACTCACCCCAGGCCAGGGATTCATTGGTCCCAGCCCTTGCCCTACCTGTAACGCCCCTAAATTTAGTATTAAAGGGCACCCTGAACCTTCCTACCTCAGATCCCGATTTTGAAACAAGAATAAGAACAAGAAGAAAGAAGACCTGCCGTGCAGCTGCTAACAAAAGGACGACACCAACTGACTTGGCCCCAGCCCTACAGGCCTGTTGATACTTGAACCTGCTCCTGCTAAACCCCGGCATCTCCAGCGGACAGCAACCTCGAAAACCCCGGAGGACCTGCCTGCGTTGCTCATCTCAAGACTGGGACTCCCACGAGCAGTGGTTCTGCTCAAACAAGCAACACCCCTGGTGCCAGCCAGGAACCGCGAATCCAGCACACTGCACCTGGAGCCCAGCCTGTGCCTGAGTGAACAAAGACCACGAGGATATCCCCCGGCGTTTGTTACCTGAAATCCAGTGTCCAAGGACCTTCCTCGATGCTCCTGACGATGCCTGAAGCCTCACAACAAGGGACCCCTTCAACCGCAACCAGCTGAGGGTAAGATTTCCGGACGTCAAAAGTCACCCCTGTACCTGGCCCCCCACAGCTCCCTGTGCCCAACTCCTGAGTGTCTACCTATCCTCCAAGATCCTAACTTACCTCTCGAAGTGGTGGTCGCACCTGAAAAATCTCCGTCCTGCAGTCTTTGTTGAACTTCCAATTTTCCCGTTGAATAACATTGGGCGCCCAAAGGCCCAAAAGCACCCTGCACCCAGCCGCCCGAGTGCCACTGGGAGTGCAGCATCTATCCTACTCTACTACCCCACTTGCCCTGTATAAGTGACCAGGAGCTCAGCTCCCACAGCCGCGTGGCCTGCCTGCTAGCAGCCACCAACCGAAGGCCCCCTATCCTCCATAGGATAACATTGGGCCTACTCTGTGCTGCTGAGAGTATGACAACTGTACCTACCTGACCCTGGGAGAACCCAGAGTCTTACCCCAGAACCTTAACTCTACCAGTCGAGTACCTACCCAAAGACCGATAACTTGATTTTCTCCATAGGGTAACATTGGCTGGTTTCACTTGAAATTTCTTTTGTGTCGAGTTTTGCAACTTTGAAATATTCCTTAAAAATCGTCCGAACAACGAAAACAAAAATTACTCACCTGCTGTCAGGAGAGATCACAGTGCTGTATCTTTGAGCCCAGCACTGACCTTCAAAAGTAATTATAACTGTACTTACCAGTAACTTGATTTTCCTCCATAGAATTGCATTGCTTGGTTTTCACCAAAATTACTACTTCTAAGTGTCGATTTTCAAAACATACAAACATTCCTTAAAACTCGCCTGTGTAACAAAAACTATTTCTTTCAACTGTTTACAGGAAATGCACCAGGGCTGAATCCAGGATCCAGCCCTGAGTAAGAAAAACATTTGTAAAGTGATTTTATTGCATTTACTTAAAACTTCCCTTTGAGCTCAATGTTATTTTGTGTTTAACTTGTGTTGCATATTGCAACTGTAACTATTGCATTTAAAAGTAAACTGCTAGTTGAAAGTATTCAATTGCAACATCTCATTCTGAGAAAGTATTTGTGATACCTACTGGGATTCTAAAATAAAGCAACTATATATTATTATATACAAAACAATTGGCCTAGAGTTCAGTTCTTGAGTGTGTGAGTCCATTTGCTGACTGAGTGTGTACAACAAATGCTTTACACTGTCCTCTGATACTGCCTTACTGCTCGACCAAGCTATCACTTTTGAGAGTAAGGTTATATCTAACTTTAGCCTCTGCCATACCTCTGGGGACTGTGGACTCTGCACACTGTACCTTACTTTGGTCCAGTATATACAGAGCCACTTTCTTACATTGGTGGATCAGCGGTGGGATACAAACTTGCATTTATTGGACTACTTGGTTACCATATGATCACAGGACAGAACTCTTAAATTGCCTTTAGAATTCAGATTTTTCCTAAATTGGTTTCTCTAAAATACTAAAAGTCTTCCCAGGGCCTTGTTTAATAGAATTTTACAGAAATAAAAGTCACTGTAGTCAGGGTAGAGGGTTAGAACTGTCAGGTTAGAATGTCTCAACAGAACCCAGCTACTGGTGAAGGTAACACCATGCAGGACCTGGTGGAGGAGCTTGACCGCACACCTTACAATTGTCTTTCAAAGAATTGAGTTCCTTATGCAAAGTAAAAAATATTCAAACGGGCCTGCATCCAACCAGGCAAGGGCTCCAGAAGCTCCTGGCTGAGTATGCTGAAGGCCACCACTCTGAGAATGGCGATGACCAGTCAGATGGGGAAAGAGAGGAGGATATGGTGGATAATGGCCCCCCTCCCATCTCTAGGGAGGTAAGGGCTTCCATACCCTTAACTCCAAGAATCAATCTCTGGGATCCTAGGGCCCACACAAGTGGACCAGGTCACAGGGAAAACATTGGGAATGGCCCCAATGAAGAGGACAGCTTTCGAGCAAAGCTGGCCAAGAGATTAGACTTAGAGTCCAGACTCCTGGCACTAGAAAAGGAAAGGAAAGAGATGGGTTTAGCACCCATCAATGGTGGCAGCAGTACTAATAATAAAGATAAAGAGCAGTCTTATGATCCTAAAATCCCCAAAGGGATTGTCCCTAAATTTGAGGAAGGTAATGACATCGCCAAGTGGTTCACAGCCTTTGAGAGGGCTTGTGATATGAGATAGTTAAAGAAACCTCTCTGGGGGGCACTCCTGTGGGAACTGGGAAACATCCTTTACAACACAACTTTTACCACGCAGTGCTTTTACATCGCAACTTTTACAACGCAAACCATTACAATGCATTGCGCTGGGGGGCGCTCTAGGATAGGGAATAGATTTAATTTACTATCCAACACCTTCCCTACTATCCACAGGGACTGGAGTTGGAATAGTAAATTAAACTATTCACTATCCAGCACCCCTCAACACTATGCGTTGTGAAGGCATGCATTATAAAACTTGTGATGTAAAAGCATGCGATGTAAAAGCATGCGTTGTGATGTCATACATCCGTCGGAACTGTTCTCTGCTAACTGCAGAGACAGGCTTCTGACTCTCTTTGGGCCAGATGCAGGGTCCTATGACCTCATGAAGAAGACTCTGATTGAGTGCTTTGGACTCACTACTGAAGAGTATAGAATTAGGTTCAGTGGGGCTCACAAAGCCCAGACCCAGTCCTGGATTGATTTTGTAGATTACTCAGTGAGGGCACTGGATGGTTGGTTAACTAGACACAATGTGCATGATTTTACTGGACTTTACAATTTGTTTATGAAGGAACACATACTAAGTAATTGCACAAATGAAAAGTTACATTAGCATTTGGTAGACCTAGGTCTAATTTCTCCCCAAGAATTGGGAAAGAAGGCAGACAACTGGATCAAGACAAGGGTGACAAGGACAGCCTCTGGGACGTGACTAGAAGGTGGTTACAAAACCTCCCCAGGGGAAAGGTGGTGAGAATCCCCAAGATAACAAGTCTGAGTCTTCTAAAGGGCCCCAAAAACCTGCACAGGGTGGTGGAAATCAAACTACTCCCTATGTGCCTCAGCCCTATAGGGGGATGAACTTTGATCCTTTAAAGGCCTGGTGTAACAACAATAAGAAGTTAGAACACTTAACTGTAGATAAATCTTGCCCACACAACAAAGCCCCTAAGGCACCCAGTGCAGCTACACCTGGGGTGGCAAGTCTACAGATGGGATCAACAGTGTGCACACTGAAGCAGTTCTAGCTTCAGAAGGGGGGGTTGAGTTTGCGACTGTAGCTGTGTGGCCACCCAACTTAAAGAAGTATTTGCAATACCCCTCAGTTAATGGAACTAGGATAGAAGCTCTGAGGGATTCAGGTGCCTGATTCACTATGGTGAGAGACACACTGGTTTCCCCAAAGCAATACTTGTTTGGGAAAACCTACCCAGACACCAATGCTGACAGTGTTACCACTAATCATCCAATGGCAATGGTGACATTAGGCTGGGGGGGGGGGTGAGGGGGCGGGGGTTTACTGGCCTGAAACAGGTAGTGGTCTCTCAAACGTTACTAGCTGCATGTATGCTTGGAAATGGTCTGGGCTGAGGTTGAGTTGAAAACCCATGCAGCCATGCTGGGTATCCCTGAATTGGTGTGTGTGCAAACCAGAGCACAGAGCAAGAAGAAGGGTGAAAAAGTAGGGTTGGAGCCTGACCCACCAAGAGAAAAGGTAAGAAGACTGGGGGGCCAGCTTCTGTACAGCAAGCAACTCAGGACCCCTCTCCTGAGGGCGAGGACTTTGAAACTCTAGAAGGAACTGAGCCCAATGAGCTTGAGCCTTACCAGGTTTAACTCTTGGGGCCCAGGGGGACCCACTAGGGAAGAGCTGTGCCAGGTTCAGCAAGACTTTCCCATTCTTGAAAGCATGAGGCAGCAAGCTGTTTTAGAAGAACAGGGAGAGGTCAGTGCAACCCACAGAGCTTATTGGGAAGAGAAATTACTGTATGCTGAGGCAAGAAACCCCACTCCTGAAGCCACCAGGAGGGTGGTAGAACCACAGACATTCAGGGAGTTCCTCCTAACTTTGGCTCATGACATCCCCCTAGCTGGACATCAGGGGCAAACCAAAACTTGGGAAAGGCTAGTTAGTCACTTCTACTGGCCCCAGATGCACCAAAAGGTGAAGGAGTCTGTTAGCTCCTGTGTTACCTGTCAGGCCAGTGGCAAGACAGGTGGCTACCCAAAGCCCCCCTGATCCCACTGCCTGTGGTGGGGGTTCCCTTTGAAAGGGTAGGTGTGGACATTGTGGGTCCGCTTGAACCTCCCACAGCCTCAGGGTACAAGTTCATTCTAGTAGTAGTGGATCATGCTACTAGGTGCCCTGAAGCCATTCCACTTAGGACTACTACAGCTCCTGCAGTAGCCAAGTCCCTCCTGGGTGTCTTTACCAGGGTAGGTTTTCCTAAGAAGGTGGTTTCAAACAGAGGTTCCAACTTCATGTCTGCTTACCTGAAACACATGTGGAAGGAGTGTGGAGTGCAGTACAAGTTTACTACACCAAAACAACCACAAACCAATGGACTTGTTGAGAGGTTCAACAAGACATTGAAAGGTATGATCATGGGACTTCCTGAAAAACTCAAGAGGAGATGGGCTGTCCTGTTGCCATGCCTGTTTTTCGCTTACAGGGAAGTGCCACAGAAGAGAGAAGGGCTTTCCCCCTTTGAACTTCTGTTTGGTCATCCTGTGAGGGGACCACTCTGTCTTGTGAAAGAGGGTTGGGAGAGGCCTCTCCAGGAACCCAAGCAGGACATTGTGGATTATGTGCTTGGCCTAAGGTCCAGAATGGCTGAGTATATGGAAAAGGCATCCAAGAATCTTGAGGTCAGCCAGGAGCTTCAGAAGCACTGGCATGGCCAAACAGCTGCACTGGTAGAATTTCAACCTGGGCAACAGGTGTGGGTTTTTGAGCCAGTGGCACCAAGGGCACTTCAGGATAGATGTTGTGGCCCTTACCCTATCCTAGAAAAGAAGAGGTCACTTACTCCGTTGATCTGGGCACAAGCAGGACACCCAAAATGGTTATCATGTGAACCGCCTAAAGCTCTACAATGACAGGGCTGACATCACCTTGCCGATGGCGACAGATGAGGAACAGGAAGCAGAGAGTGAACCTTTTCCTGATCTCCTCACCTATAGCCCAAAGGATGAGTCAGTAGATGGAGTTGTCTTTTCAGACACCCTCTCTGCCCAACAGCAGACTGACTGCAAGCAAGTCTTGCAACAGTATGCTAGTCTCTTTTCCCTGACCCCTGGTCTGAAAAACTGGTGTACCCCTGATGCGGACAATTGTGACAGTTCCCCTGTCAAAACAAGATCTATCTCCAGTCAGACCAAGTCAAGGAAAGCATCAAAGCTGAAGTCAGCAAGATGCTGGAGTTCGGGGATATTGAACCCTCTGAGAGCCCCTGGGCCAGTTCAGTGGTTCTGGTCCCCAAACCTCATCCACAGGGTGGAAAGAGAAATTAGGTTTTGTGTGGACTATAGAGGGCTCAACTCTGTCACCAAGACAGATGCTCACCCTATCCCAAGAGCAGATGAACTCCTAGACAAATTGGGGGCAGCCACATTTCTCAGTACCTTTGACTTAACTGCAGGGTACTGGCAGATTGGCATGGCTCCAGGAGCAAAAGAGAAAACAGCACTCTCCACACCTGATGGGCACTATCAGTTTACTGTAATGTCTTTTGGGTTACAGAATGCTCCTGCCACCTTCCAGAGGTTGGTGAATAAAGTCCTGACTGGGTTGAAAATCCTTTAGTGCAGCTTATCTTGATGATATTGCTGTCTTTAGTTCCACCTGGCGGGATCACCTGATCCCCTTTGGGAAGGTTTTAGAAGGCCTGCATTGTGGTGTACATGGGCCACCTTGTTGGTGGAAGCCAGGTACAGCCAAGATCCAGGCCATCCGGGACTGGGCAGCTCCAACAACCCAGACCCAAGTCAGGGCATTCCTTGGCTTGACTGGGAATTACAGGAGGTTTGTGAAGGGATCTGGGTCCATTGGGACTCCCCTCACAGAACTCACCTTCAAGAAGATGCCCAAGAAAATCAACTGGACTGTTAGTTGCCAAAAGGGTTTTGACACCCTGAAAGAAACGATGTGCTCAGCACCAATTCTAAAAGCACCAGATTATGCCAAGCATTTCATAGTGCAGACTGATGCCTCTGAGCTAGGGATAGGAGCGGTCCTATCCCAGACCAATGATAAAGGCCAAGACCAACCTGTTGCTTTTCCACTTAGACAATGAAGACTTTCGTTTGGTGGGAGGGGCGGAGCGGGAGTTGTGTGAGAAAGTGCCATCTTTCTTGCATGGTATGCCCCCGCTTTTTGCTGAATTGCTGATGTACTTTGACTGAGTGTGCCCTGGGCTCCTGCCAATCAGGTACCCAGGGCCTGTGTTCCTTCCCTAAAACTGTATTGAAACCTAAACCCAATTGGCATCTCTGGCCTCAGGCACTGTGACCAGGGAAGATCCCTCAGGGCTGCAGCACTCATTGTGTCACCCTTTGGGGCCCTGTACCCTGACACACACACACACTGCCTTTGCAGGCTAAGTGTCTTGGTGCAGAACTAAACAGAGTCAACATGGCACACATCCATGTGTGCTATGCCCACAAACACACTTCCCTGGCATACCTCAGTCACCCCTCCAGCTGGGTGCACTATGCCAGTGGTGTGGGCACAGGTGAATGAGCCCTGTGCCCCTACAGTACCCAGGGTCTTCCTGGGCACTGTAAGTGCAGTGATGCCATTAAGAGTATTTGGTGCTGGGAGGCTGTCATTACAAACTCCACAGCACCATAATGGTTACACTGAAGACTTAGAAGTTTGGTATCAAACTACTCAGCACACTAAACCCACACTGATGCCAGTGTGGGATTGAATGTAAAATGCAATACAGAGGGCACCTTAGAGATGCCCCATGAAACCTAACCAACTCCCAGTGTCCACTGCGTGGCTACCGAGGCTGCCACCACCAGACATGTTTCTGGACCCCTGGGTCGAGAGCTTGCCGCTCTCGGGGGCCTGAAACCATGCACATCCTGGGACGAGGTGCCAAGCCTCCTCCCCCAGGATGGGCAGGGGAAGCTTCAAAAGCATGCAGCCTTTTGTGAGCTTCCCAAGGCCAATTGCTGTACTCAGCAACTGCCCCCCACTGGTTCCGACCCCCACTCTGGCGGGAAGACAGGCAGCAAAACCCTAATAGAGGAAAAGGGGTGTGCCAGCCTCCGCAAACCCCAGCATAATTCTGGGTTCCCGCCATCTTGAGGATGGGGAGCCCTACCCAATCAGTGATTGGCTCCTGCCCCCTCCCACAGGAGAGGAACAGGATAGGGGTCTTCGATACTCAAGTCCCCTTGTCCCAGCGGCACATCATCGTCCTCGAGGTAGATCTGCAAGTCTGACCCAGAGTCAGACGCAGCTGAAGCCATCTCCTCCTACTGCGGATACCTCTTCATGTTTGGAGTCTTCGCCAAAGAGGTCCGGTGTGACATCCAACCGCTGCATCTCTCAACATCGAGCCAGACTATCACAGAGAATTTGCTTTGACCTAAAGCAGAGGTCTTCAAACTTTTGAAGGTTGAGCCCCCCCAGCTGAATTTTTTTAAATGTCGCCCCCCCCCCCAGACAGAAATTTCTGGAATCTGGTATACTACATAATCGACTGCAACCCACATATCCCGGGCCATATCCGGCAAATAATGTTCAAAACAATGAGTGTTTCCTCCTCCATGAATTCCCTCACTACCACTCACCAACAATGCACCTCAGCTCTCTATAGCACCTTTCTGGCAAACATATAATTTTTTTTTATAGTGCTACTCATAGTTTCATCCTACTCAGGGGCATATGTACAAGCCCCTATAGACACCACACCGTCACTTTTTATGACGTTGTGGTGGCGATAGAGGCATAGCCGTATTTACAAGGCAGAGTTAAGCCACTTAACTTGGCTTAACGCTGCCTTGTAAATAAGGCCCCCTTTCATGCTATGCTTAGCGTGCAAGGGTGGGCAGTGGTTGCTGCGGTGGGCGTTCCACTGCAACAGGCACTGATTTTGATGTTGCGCCCTATTTACAAGGGCCGCGTAAAAGTGAGGCAGCGTTAAAATTAAGAACAGGGAAATCCTGGTCTTAAGCTGGCGAAACTAGGAGAAATGCATTATTTCTCCGCATTTTTGCTTGTGCAGCACACATGGAAAAAGCAAAATGCCTTGCATTTGTAATGTTAAAAAAAAAAAATCAATGTTGGGATTTCTGTGTGTGCTGCATTAAGCAGCACACGTGGAAGTGGAACAAATGGCATTTAAAGATTGTTTATGTACAGGAAGGTCCCCCTCCTTTACATAAACAATCTTTTCCCTGCACCCAGACACCCTTGCACTATGGTGCAATGGTGTCTACGTTGGCGCTACACTGTTAAGTGTAGCGCCAACCCAGGGGAAACGCAAGGCTGTACCATATTGTTGTAAATATGGTGCAGCCTTCTTTTTCTGAAGTGGCGGAGAGAGGCCTTAACCCATGACTTCTAACGCCTCACTCCGCAACTTCCTTGAACATATGCCCCTCAGTGTGCTCATGTGAGTGCACAGTGAGGTATGCGACAGTGTGAGAGTAGGGTTAGTGGTGTGACTGCAGGGTGAGGTGACCATATGAATTTGGGTGTGCATGTTAGTGCAGAGTGGGACTAATGAATGCATGGTTCGTGATGGGCTTGTTTAAGTGAGATTGCAGATGGAGCAGTGAGGGGGGACAGGTGAGTGAAGTGTCACATGAGTTCAGGGTTGGTAGTGTGCTTGTGTGGCTGCAGGTTGAGGTTCAGGGGAAACCGCGCAAGTGCATTGTGAGAGCAGAGTGATTACTGAGTGCAGGGTGAATGGTGTGAGTGCATGGGGGTTAGTGTGAGGGAATTGTGATCGCTGTGAGTGCAGGGTGAGCATGAAAGTGAAGGGCGAGAATGAGGAGCAAGTTGTCTGAATGCAGGGTGCATTCCCAGACACTTGCAGTAACTCAGCATGCTATTGACGGCAGCGCAGGGTTTTAGATATGTTAAACTATTGCAATTATGGCATTAACCAGGGATCAAGGGTGGAGGAAATAAATACTGGGCTGATCTTGCAACAAAATTCCAGTTTTATGATTAGGGTTGCCAGCTAATTAATTTGATGTCCCACGTGGTACAAAAAAAAGCAGTCACCTAAAGCTCTATTTTCAGCACTTATCTGTGCATACTCTGAACAGCAAATATAAATAGAAAGCACTTTAAAATGTGTTTTAGGGCTGCTTGAATGATATGACTGATAATAAAAGGGAATAAAGACAGAAAAGTAACATAAATGAATACATACTTCTTTATAACTCATAAGTAGTGTCAAGAGAAGCAATTTGCAGGCTGTTTAAACACCTGACTGGGATTTGCCTTTTGGCAATTTAAAACCCTTTTAGCCCTGTGATCATTGCTCCTGCTGGTGTAATTTAAAAAGCAACATTGTCGCCTTTCTGGGAAGAGCTGTCCCTTCCTGGACCGGGTTAAATTCCGAGAGCTGAAATGCTTCAGCTGCAGTGGGAGGCAGGAAGCCTTCCCTGCTAAAACTGAAAGCAAGTAACAGACATTCATTTCATCTGCAGTGTGAGGCAAGGAGTCTCCTCTTCTATGAAATTGTCGCTTTCAGTTTTAGCAAAGGGGGCTCCTTGCCTCCCACTGCAGCTAAAGCATTTCAGTTGTAAGAATTAACCAGGATAGCCCCCCCCTCCCAAACACCGTGTGCGGCAGCCTGACGAGACAGCTTCCCAGTGCGCACACAGCCCACACGAGTATTTCACAGGTCTTTAAAAGACTGTTTTCTTGTTAATGAGGCTTTGATGGCTTTCACCCCTTCTTAGGGACCCTGCAGCTCCACTATGCTGTTTGTTCGAATCAGTAGAGGACAAAGGTGAGATTTTAGTGTGGATGGCGTGCCCCCCCCCCTGAGAAGGTGTCGCGCCCCCGCCACAGATTGAAGAACTCTGACCTAAAGGATCGGCATGCGCTGCTGTCTTGCTCTTTGAGCTCAGGGGACAAGCACAAACTTACACACCGGATGAGAGTCCTTACGCGACTATTTCGCGTAGACAAGGGGACCGAATTTAAATGCAGTCCATTCCATCGATGTGGAGCCAAACGGACGCGGATGGGCCGGTAGGACGCCCACAGATCTTCTGGTCAAAATTTCTTGAAATTGGAATCGAACCGCAGAAAGAGAAAACACGTTCGAAAACAATACCGTTGAGGTAAAGAGTATGCACCGAGGGGGAACCAGAGGATCGATTCCAAAGAGGAGCGCAGGAATACCAGTCCGAACCAGTTGGCAGAAAAAAACAATGTAACAATGGAGTTGATGCCCATGCACACTATCACCAAAGGGAGGAGTCACTTACCTGCGACTGGAAAGAATTGTTCGAATATAAACAATTTGCAAACATCAGGACCCAACACTAGATGGCAAGAATATGCAAAGAATGTGATCTACAGCTCACATGCCTCAAACGTATGTATATATATCTTATATATATATCTTATATATATATATATATATACACACACACACACACACACACACACACACACACACACACATACACACTATTGCAAAAAAAGGAAAATGCTACTTACCAGTATTCATCTGTTCTTGGCATGTAGAGCTGTAGATTTGTATACTTGTGCATAGATCGCCATCTGGTGTTGGGCTCGGATGTTTGCACTTTGTTTTTGTCTTGGAAGAAGTCTTTTGTAGTCACGAGGTAGGTGACTCCTCCTTAGGACGATCATGCAAATGGGCATAGACTCCAACGCCCGAGGACCTCAGCTAGGTGGGGCGGCTGACGGGCACCTGAAACCCAGTACTGCAGCCTGCAAACCCACGCCTAGCGCATCGGAGAGCAGAGGTAAGAGGAGGAGGCGGTCGGGCGGGAAGGGGAGAGAGAGCCCATTACCCCAGCGCCCAACCTCCCTCGCTTTTGCCTCACCTCACACTACCCCATTATACTGCTAGCAAGGTGTTTCGGCCCCACTTCTGCCTGAATTTTACCTCGCCTCACCCCGCACCTGGAGATGGTGTAATTAAATCCCCAGACCAGCGAACTCTGTGAAGGAGCAAACTCTGCGAAGACCACTCCTGTTTCCTCTGTTGTGCTGTGCAGTCACACAGTGCGCTCCGGGTTTCGCAGACAGCCGGCGGTCATCGGAACAGCGCGCAGAGTTGGGTGAGGAAGCAGCGAGAAAGCGGCTGCGACTATTAACAAGGGTGCCGCTCGCCGAGGACTTTTGCTGTTCTTGTGACCCTGTGTGTCAAATCCTTGGGCTTCCAATTTGGAAAACGAACTTTGTGGGACTTTTGCCGATCCTGGGCAGTGTGACACGAAAGGACTTGCCGAAGTGGGACTGCGAGAACCAGCAGTCTGTGCGGGAGCTAATCCGCCACACCTGGTTCCTCTTCCCGCCCCTTTACTTCCTATTTAACCCCGCCATTACCCGCGTTGCGCGGGACCTGCGCCGGGTGGGCCGTCTAAGGACGAACTAGGCCGGGCCGGGCCAGCCCTTTAACGGAGCTTCCTTGTTGTATGTACTGACTCAGTTAAGGATTACTGACCAAAGGTTTTGTTTAATACAATTTTTTTGCCCTTGCTGATAGGAAAGTCATTATGCCTCTCCGATCAGGGAAAGAGAGAAATGTTACGCTCTCTTCCTCAAGTGGGACAGTTACAGGCACGCTGGATCAGTTTTTCAAAAGGGCGACTACTATCCTTGATAAGGAAATCGTACTTACCGAGAGGCGGTTTTCCCTGGACTTAATTACAGGGAAGCGCTCATCGCTAGGTGCAATCGGGACTGCAGTATCACCTGTACCACCGACGCATTTAAGTTGTGGGGCTAGCACAAAGCAGACGAATGCTGCTGAGTAAAACGAAGGGAGCTGTTCCACTGCTAATACATCTCATCAAAGTATAGGCTCTAGTAATGGCAGTGTCACAGAGATATCTAACCCAATACAGGTATCTAGTCTATCCCAAATAGCCCAGGATCAGGGACCCCCAGTCACCCCAATACCCAATAAAAGGAAGAGAGAGGGTGGTGCTATTAAGGGTGGGCCTGCAAAAATGCAAAAGAAAAGTAGCAGTATTATTCTAACCCTATTAGCTGTTCCCCACCCTTCTAGCCTGCATACGGCTCCGCTAGATGTTATTTACAAATCCCCCTCTTGTATTGCTGATGGTGATGACGGCCTGTTGGGGAAAATTGAAATACTTGTAAAATCACTGATGCTCCCATTACTGGAGAGAACTAGGAGGATGGCTTCCAAAATTGATCAGCTTGAGAAACATATCCTAGAAAGTTCATATAAATTAGATAATATGCTAAGTGTTATGGCTAATAGGAAAACCCCCCTGACCAATGATGAGGGATTAGAAATGGGTAACGGTCATAGGGTGAACCAACTGACCCCAGCTTCTAAATCGAATAGTCAGTCCACCAAAATTGGTCAAAATAGGTCTTTAGTGGGTAAAAAACTACCAGTAAGTTCAAAACCTGGGGCAACAGATGTTGTACTTAGTCAGCAGCCCACCCCTACTTCATCAGAGGATGGCAGAAGGTTAAATGGTAAACTGCCTGCAAGTAACATCACAGCTATTCCGAATACTGCTCCCCAGTCTAGCCACAGTATTAAGACTAGGACTTTAGTGGATGATCCTGCATCACTGGGAAAGCAATTCGCTACGTCTAATGATTATGGAATAGCGGCCAATAATAGGTTGGGATGGGCTTTAACACCTAACTTGCCCCCCGAGGCTACCCCTTTAGTAGTTATCCTAGCAGGAGTACCCAGTCTGGGAGAAAATGTGAAGGAAAACTTTGTCTTACTCAGCAATAAGGTAGCCAATTGGCTAAATATGAACAGACCATTGCCTCCCCATATTATGAGTGAGATTGTAATGGTTAGGAGAACATCATGGATCGGTAGATCAGCTAAAAGCATAGCTGGCGACTGTATAGTGATTACTTTTAGAGACCCCAGAACATCTTCACATATATGTGCCTGGTCAAACCAAGGAACTGAAGGTATGATTAAGATATTACCACTAACCTTCTTCTACCCCCCATATAGGGTGGATACAGAAATAGGAAATTCTACAGATTAGATAAGAATAGCGAGGAGGGGTGGACATAGGGGAACGTGGAATAGACCGGAATATATACCCAAGATACCCCAGTATAGACCAGATTCTATGTTTCTACCCGACATGTTCCTTAGTTATAACCGTTTTAACTGTCTTGAGGCGGTAGACTGACTGGGTCTCGACCATAACATGGGGCTGCTATGCGATCAGGAAGGGGTGGAAAGTACGCCTTTTGAACATATGGATTCATCTAGCCAGATAGAGCCAAACCAACTAGGGCTAAGCGAAAAAGAAGGTAGTGTTGATCCAGGTGTGCTGGAGGATGTGAATATGGGCGAGTTAGGTGATAATCTTAGTTCCCTAGCGCCAGTAAATTATAGTTTGGCTCCCAACCAAGTATACCCGGTGATTGAGAATCATGGCTTCAACCCCAATTTTGTTGACACTGGGTCTGGAGAAGATGCATTAAGGGAAAGGATATTTTTTTAACACATCACCTAGTCCACTCCACTATCACATCTGCACCACACAGTCATTTGTAAGTGCTCCTACGTAATTCGCAAGTCGCAGCACGCCCCAGCCGGTAGAGGACTGGGATGGCCCCAATGATGAAGCATGTCACCATGGGGCAACCCTGGTGAGTGAGGGGACACCTAGAAAAAGAGCAATTTCTCCTTTTCTATCTACTATACCTTCCAGACCAACCCCATTGAGTGTTGAGAATGGATTTATAGTGACCAGCAAGGCTCTCAGGTATCTGGCAACAGAGACCTTATGTTAATTACCAAACTATAGGGCCCCGTCTTGACCAAGGTGTTTAATGCGGCAGTTGATGTAAGTACTCCACATAGTTGGGGTGAATTTATAATCATCCCTATATATAAAAAGGGAGATAGGTCGGATGCGAAGAACTACCGACCTATTTCCCTTTTAGACTCGTCACTTAAAACGATGAGTCGAGTACTGCTGGCCAGGTTGGAGGAGTGGGCAGAAACCGGTGGTATCCTCGCGAAGTCTCAGTTTGGGTTCCGCAAGGGTCTGGGAAATATAGAACAGTGTATTAACCTAGACTTTCTAATAAGAAAGTACACGCGCGTTAAGCAGGGGTCGCTGTTCCTCTGCTTTGCGGACCTTAGCAGCGCGTTCGATCTCGTGGACCATGCATTGTTATAGTCGACACTATTAGAGCAAGGTGCCCCGCCTGGGATTATTTATTTTTTGGCTAGATTATATTCAAAATTATCTGCCAATATAAGATATGGCCAAGGGGGAGAATGTACGAATAGTATCCATGTTAATTTGGGTATTCGACAAGGGTGCGTTCTTGCGCCCCTTCTTTTCTCCCTCTTTATAAACGCGATTGATACCGAACTTAAACAGGTCAACTCAGATGCCCATCAAATTGACGGCCTGCCCATCCCGGTCCTGCTTTATGCCGATGATTCGGTGCTTGTATCCAGAACCCCTTGTGGCCTGCAGAGGCTAATGGATAAGTTTGGGGGGTTTATCAAGGACAGGAAGCTGAAAATCAACACCACCAAAACATTCATTATGCAGTGTGGGAAGAAAATGAGAAAGTTGAAATCATTCTATGTAGAGGATAAAAAAATAGAAATTGTAAAACAATTCTGTTATTTGGGGATTACTTTCAGTAGCAATGGTATGTGGTCCCAAGAAATAATCAACGTGAAGGCCAAAATGTCTAAAAGTGCCTACGGAATTTTCAAATTCGCGACTAAGCTTGGGGATCCTCGCATTCATGACATGTTGCACATCTACTGTTGTAGATGTGTGTCAATCACATTATATGGATCCGGTGTTTGGGGACATAGTAGGCATACGGAACTACAGGTCGAGGAAAATGCTTTCACTAAAAGACTGTTCTGTCTACCTAAATCAGCCTCAAACGAGATCACACACCGGGAATTGGGTTTGGATTTTCTGTCTGACCAAATTAGTCTAAGGCCCCTGATGGTATGGAGAGCAGTCTGGATGAAGGAAGAAACTGGTTTCACCAGGAGTATTATTAGTGATTTCCTTCTCCTAGACAAGTGCTCAATGATTCCATGGATCCATTATGTTGTGGTAACAGCTAAAGATATATTCAATCTAGATATCAAGGCTGACCCTGATTGTTTATCCGATATCCCCAAGAAAGAGTTAAAGGGTCGCTACATGAGTAAGAAAACTTACCTCCGGAGAGATACAATTATGTTGTTAACAACGTCACAATTGTATTTCTCCAACGTGGTGACACTTGGCTTCCAACATTATCTGAGGATTGTTACTAGACCATCCCATCAGTTTGTCCTCACCAGATTACGATTAGGAATAGTCCACCATTTGGTTGCATTCCCTTGTATGAAAAATCATCCTTCCTCCCATTGCCCTTGTAATAAGGTTACTAAGCAGAGCACTGTGCATTTTTTACTTATTTGTGATCTTTATTTGCACTTCCGAATTATGTATTTGAAACTATTATTAAAAAAAAAGGGTGTAATAACGACAAAATCAGCAATGAGTCTATTGTTCTCCCTAGAGGATCCAGATGTATGTTTTTTTACAGCCGTATTTATTTTAAAATCCATGGCCACCAGAAAAAGTATGGTTTTTTAAAACTTTTTTCAAGTTTTATCCCTATGTGCTGAATTATGTATACATCCTTGTTATGTTTTCTATCTTTATATCTCTGTACTGGTACTTTTAAGTGATATTAATAATAGAGTGTTTTTAGAGGAATGTAAACTGCACATATTTTGTATGCCTTTATGATTGTTTTGGGAAATAATCGAATAAAGCTTTTGAAACGAAACGACTCCATCTCCAGATTGTTTCTGCCATGGAGGGTTATGATGGAGTTGCATACATTACACATGGACATCCTTTTCTGTTTCTTACTAAGTAACATAGTACTGGAACAGATGGAAAAGTTACTTACCTTTGGTAACAATATACCTGTAAGAAAACATAAGTAGTGATAGATTCCTTACCTTAGAATTACCCCCAAGCATCAGACTGGATCTGGAAAGTTTGTCAGCAGTACCCCTGCCCGTCGAAAGGTGGCATTGTGCGGCTCCGCGTCTGTCGTTGGCGTCTTGGTCGCAGAGATGACGTCGCGGCAGCTACTTAGACGCCACCCTATCGCGCTGACGTCAGTTCTGTACAGGAGTTTCTACATCAGAAAACTCAGAGCCGTGCAAGATACTGACCACTGGTGCCATAAAACTAGGGCCCTGAAAGGGATGACCGTAACCCTAGAAATCAGTTCGCAGAACGGGGAGGATGGGTAGGGCGGTAAGGAATCTATTAATACTAATGTTTCTTACAGATATATCGTTACCGAAGGTAAGTAACTTGTTCATCTAAAAGAAACACATAGTGATAGATTCCTTACCTTAAAATAGATACTCCAGCAATACCAACCCCGGTGGTGGGTCTGGGAACCAAGATCACACTAGGACGTCGGAGAACCGAACGGTCAGAGAAGCAGTCTCTCCGGACTTGGCTGTCCAGGCAGTAGTGCTTAGTAAAAGTGTGCAGCCAGGCCCATGTAGCTGCCTGACAGATGTCTTGCCACACCACGTCCCAGTGCTGTAGTGGCTGCAGTCGCCCTGGTGGAATGGGCACGCAGCCCCAACAGAACTTCCTTTTTAGCCAGAGAATAACAGGCTTTAATACACAAGACGGCCCACCAAGAGATAGTCCACTTTGTACTGCCCGACCTTTTTTGACGCCAATGTAGCCAACAAACAGCTGGTCATCCATCCAGAACTGTTGTGTGCAGTTCAAGTAAAACAAGAGTACACGTTTTGGGTCCAGGCGGTGAAGCCTCTCTAGAAGCATGCGGAGGCGTAAAGAAGGTGGGCAAAGTGATGGTCTGTTTAATGTTAAAGGCAGTGACAAGCTTTGGCAGAAAAGATGGACATGTCCTGAGCCCCACCTTGTCCGGAAGGACAGATCAAAAAGGAGGCTTACAAGAAAGAGCCTGGAGCTCACTCATTCTCCTGGCAGAGGTGATGGCAACCAGGAAAACAGTCTTCAAGGTCAGCAGACGAAGAGGACAATTGTGCAGAGGCTCACAGGGAGCGCACATTAGAAATGTAAGAACTAGATTCAAGTCCCAGTGTGCCATTACGAAAGGAATAGGAGGGAAAAGATGAGTATTGCCTTTGAGAAAGCCATTTACAACAGGGGACTTGAAAAGAGAGGGCTGATCAGGGAGCCTGAGAAAGGCCGAAATAGCAGAAAGGTGGCCCTTGATAGTGCCCAGAGCAGAGCCCTGCTTGGCCAAGGAAAGAAGAAACCGAAGAACTTCTGAAAGAGGGGCAGAAAGGGGGCCCACACCCTTTGCTGTACACGATGCCACAAATTTGTTCCACCTGCAGCCATATACCAACTTAGTGGAGGGACGCCTGGCTGCCAGAATGACATCACAGACTTCAGGAGCCAAGTCAAAAGGAATCAACTGCTGCTGCTCAATCTCCACACAAAGAGGTGGAGGCTGGACATGTTCGGGTGGAGAACCATCCCTGCTGCTGCAACAGAAGATCCTCCCCAAGAGGCAGTCTGATCGGGGTATCGATGGTCATCCTGAGTAG
Organism: Lissotriton vulgaris; assembly: GCF_964263255.1. NCBI lineage: Eukaryota > Metazoa > Chordata > Amphibia > Caudata > Salamandridae > Lissotriton > Lissotriton vulgaris. Next base: position 1,824,879,452 of record NC_141687.1, on the reverse strand, counting down.
CTCAGGATACCATACTCTTCGAGCCCAGTCCGGAGCCAACAGAATGACTTGGGCCAGGTCACGCCCGATCTTCTTCAGCACTCGGGGTAGAAGTGGTATAGGCGGAAAGGCATACAACAGACCTCAACTCGACCCATGACGAAAAGCTTAGCATAGCGAGTGCCGCCTTGGAAATTCCTGAACTGCTGACATTGCACGTTCTCTTCGGTAGCGAATGGATCTAACCAAGGCTCTCCCCACTGTTGCAAGAGACCTTGCACCACATCAGAGTGAGGACGCCATTAGTGATCCATCATGCACCTGCGTCTGAGTTCGTCCGCCCTGACGTTCAGTGAACATGCTCGGTGTTGAACCACCAGGGAAATGCCCTGCTGTTCCAGCCATGCCCAGAGGTGCAGAGCCTCCAGACATAGAATCCACGACGCCACTACGCCCTGTTTGTTGCAGTACCACAAGGGGGTCTGAACACCTGCAACACTTTCCAGAGGCCTCTGATCTCCGCCTTCCCCAACTGGAGCACACAGTGGTGACGGACACGTCCCAGGAGGGACGCGTCCGTCACCACTGTGTGCTCCAGTTGGGGAAGGGAGAGGGATCTGCCCTGGACCCAATGTCAGTTCATGAGCCACCACTCCAACTGCTGTGCAGTGCCCTCTGAGATCTGGACGTAATCAGACAGGTTCCCCATATGCTGCGCCCACTGGAACTTCAGGTCCCACTGCAGAGCCCGCATATGCCATCTGGCTTGAGTGGTCAGCAGGATGCAGGAGGCCTAGCAGCCACAGGGTCATCCTGACCGAAACCCAGGATCGAGGCTGAAAGATCGGAATCATAGCCTGAATATCAACGTTCGGGAGGATAGTCCCGAAACTGTGTCGTGTCCAGAACCGCGCCGATGAAGAGGAGCTTCTGAGAGGGAATTAGGTGCAACTTCGGCATATTGATAGAGAACCCCAGCAAATGCAGGAGGTCGGCCGTAGTCTGAAGGTGGGAAACGACCGCCTGGGGCGAGCCCGCCTTCAACAGCCAGTGGTCGAGATAGGGGAAGACGGGAAGCCCTGAACTGCGCAGATGAGCTGCGACCACCGCCATCACTTTCTTGAACACCCGATTGGCGCTGGTAAGGCCAAAGGGGAGCATGGTAAACTGCAAATGCTTGTTGCCTACCGTGAACCGCAGGTAACACCGGTAGGCCGGCAGGACGGGAATCTGGAAATATGAGTCCTACAAGTCCAACGCTACCATCCAGTCTCCAGGGTCGATATCAGACAAGACCTGAGCCAGAGTTAGCATCTTGAACTTCTCCTTCCGGAGGAAGCAATTGTCGTCCCTGAGGTCCAAGACAGGAAGCAGGCCCCTGTCCTTCTTGGGCACCAGAAAGTAGTGGGAATAACAACTACATCCTACTTCTGGCGCAGGAAAGCGCTTGATGGCCCACTTGGCCAAGTGGGCTTCCTGTTGAAGTGCCAAGTGATCCCCCAACATGCAGTGGTACTGGGGTGGCATGGCTGGAGGGGTAGTCTTGAAGGGGAGGGAGTAGCTCCTCCGGACTATGTCTAAAACCCACCTGTCCGAAGTGATGGTGCGCCAGTGGGGGAGGTGATGGTGAATCCTGCCGTCCACTGGCATTTGATGGGCCTGAAAGACCTGTCTAGGAAGGTTTTGGGGCAGTAGTGGCTGGGGTGGAAGTGAACTGACCCGCTCGCTGGCCCCCTGAACTGCCTCTACGGTATCCTCGGCCATGCTGAGACTGTTGCTGCTGCGGCCTGTGGCTCTGAAGCGAACGTGCTGGGGCGCAATCAGAAGGTGGAGGAGGGCGAGTGGCCGACAGGCCCACGGACTTGGCCGTAGCCCGCGTGTCCTTAAAACGCTCCAACACACTGCCTTGTTGCCAAAAAGGCGAATGCCATTGAAGGGCATGTCCATCAGGGTGTTCTGGATATCCCCAGAGAAGCCAGTAATCCTCAGCTAGGCGTGGCAGCGGAGCGCCACCATCGTGGAAATCGCTCTGCCCACCGAGTCGGCGGTGTCAAGGCCACATCGTATTGTGAACTTGCCTGCATCTCTCCCCTCAGCAATAGCTTAGAGAGCACTGTCCGCTCCTCCTCCAGACACTGAGAGGCAGCACTTGCGCGACTGTATCCAACACAGAGTGGGAGTAACGGACCAAGAGGGATGCAGTGTTCACAGACCACAGCCCTGAACTGGAGAAATAAAAAATCTTTTTCCCAAATTGTTCCAGTCTCTTGGATTCCCTGGTCGGGGGTGCCGTAGGGAATGCGCTCTGGGACGTTGAGGCTTGGACAACCAAGCTCTCAGGGGTGGGGTGGAGAGAGGAAAATGGGGTCACCCGGGTCGGGCGTTGGAGTTGGGCCGCGTTTCTATCCATAGGAGCCCATGTTGGGCCTGGACCAGGTGCCCAAAAGAACATCAGAAAGTGCCTCATTGAACGGCAGCAGTGGCTCCGCAGAGGTAGCCGCCGTCTGAATCACTTTTGTCAGGAGGTTAGTCCTGACAGCCACGGTAGGGAGTTGGAGGTTGAGGGCCACCGCCACCCTACTGCACAACTTGCACCCTCCTCCATAGCCACGGTAGGAGTGAGCATGCCAAGGCCAGGAGAGGTGTCAAGACTGCTGGCATCCCCTGTGATCCTCTGCCCAGTCCGGGTCATACTGAGCTGTGAGAGGGTCCTCAGACCCCTCCCAGTCCTCCGCTTCATCCTCAGGCTGATGTACAGGCCAAATATAAGGAGGCTGGACATACGCCGTTCCGGCTCAGTGTCCACGTCAGGGCTGAAACTGGGGGCGACGTCGTCCGGTGCCACAGGAGACGTCAGAGGTGGTGCTGGTGGGGTCGGTAGAGGTGTAACAAGGTCAACCAGCGTCTACCGGGATCCAGGCCTGGATCTTTGGGGGCCCTGCAGCGCCGGGGCCAACAGTGATGCCGGAGCCACCGACAGTGAAGAGCGAGGACTGTCTGGTCCGCAGGGCCCGAAGGCGCGCCGGGAGGGCCCATGGACCTAAAGAGGCAGGCAAGGCCATGATTGACAAAAGTCCTGCAGCTGGGCCAGAGTCGCGAACGGTCCCGGGAAAGGCAGATAGGCCGACAGCAAGCACCGTAGGCTCTGCTGGAGAGGCACCACCGCACCCTCAGCTGCGTCGCACAACGAGCGAGGGAAGGTCGTCGAGCGACAACGCTTCTTCGACTTCTTGTGCTTCGCCTTACCTGACCCATAGTGCCAAGACTTCAATCAAGAAGAACTATGGTGATGGCTCCGCGACTGATCCCTCGACCTCGCACGTGACCGGGAGCTTGAGTGGCGCGGGGCAGACTGCCGGACTTCCAGCAACTTTCGGGACCGCTCCTGCAAAGTTCTCGGTGCCATGGCCCAACAGTCTGGGCACGACTTGGGATCGTGGTCGCGCCCCAGGCTGTAGTCAAGCGGTGCGGGTCCGTCACTGACATCATTCGATGACAACCCCGCAAGACTTGAAACCGGGCTTCCCTATGACACCAGGAGTCGATTGACTTGAAAAAACTGAGACAAAGTGCCTCAAAAACAGTCAAAAGATTACTTGTGATTACTACTCTCTCTGGATCTGCGCTTTCTGGTGCGGAAAAAGAACGGACGTCAGCGTGCAAGGGCAGTGTCCAAGTAGCTGCTGCGACATCATCTCGGCGACCACGACTCGAATGACAGACGCGGAGCCGCACGACACCACCTTCCGACGCGCAGGGGTACTGCTGACGAAAACTTTCCAGATCCAGTCTGACGCCCGGGGGTAATTCTAGGGTAAGGAATCTATCACTGTTTCTTTCAGATAGAGGTATCCGGGGAGGCGGGTGGGGGTATACAAATCTACAGCTCTACATGCCAAGAACAGATGCATACTGGTAAGTAGTATTTTCTGTTCGAGGCATATGAGCTGTAGATCGTATACTTGTGCATATACTGCACAGCAGTTACCTCCTTAGCTGTGGATACCTGGATCTGTTGCAGTGGTTCGAAAGTGTTCTCAATACAGCCTAGCCAGCACTAGGTTGTTGCTTTGCTTACACATCTACACAATAGTGTTTTGGGAACATGTGTTGTGTAGACCAAGTTGCTGCTTTGCATATGTAATCTAAGGGAATGTTCCCTAAGAATATCATGAATGCCCCTAGTTTACGCGTGGAGTGAGCTCTAGGGGGAATGGTTAAGGTGGGTTTGGTTTTAGCATAGCATATTTGCATGCATTTAACAATCCACCTGGCAATCCATGTTTCAGAGATATGATTGCCTTAATGAGGTGGGGAGAAAGCCACAAAAAGTGGTTTAGTGTTTCTAAAGGATTTTGTTCTTTCAATGTAGTAAAGTATAGTTCTTTTTTCGTCCAGCGTGTGAAGAGCCCGCTCTGCTACAGAGTCTGGTAGAGGAGAAACACTAAGTTCTACAGACTGGTTAAGGCGAAAAGCAGAGACGACTTTAGGTAGAATTTTTGGGTTAGTCCTAAGAACCACTCTGTTATAATGGATTTGGAGAAATGGTTCTTGTATGGTTAATGCCTGGAGTTCATGGACTCTTCTGAGAGGTGAGGGCAACCAGGAAAGCTACTTTCCAGGCGAAAAATGTTAATTTCCATTTATGCATAGGTTCAAATGGGGGACCCATTAGCCTAGTAAGTACCACATTTAGGTTCCACATTGGAGACGGTGAAACTCTAGGTGGAATTATTCTTTTAAGTCCCTCCATAAAGACCTTGATAGCTGGTACCCTAAACAAAGACCAATGTTGTTTTGGAGATTGGCTGCTATTGACACAAGATGTAGTCTAATGGATGTATACGCTAGGTTACATTGTTGTAGATGCATAAGGTAACAGATGTTTTGAATGGAAGCATCTAGTGGGTTGATTGTGTTATTTGTACAGAAAATTACAAATCTTTTCCACTTTACGGCATAGCAAGCTCTAGTGGTTCCCTCCTTCCCTTTCTTGGGGCACTGTTAATGTATTCGTATTTTATGTATTGTAGACCTTGCCAATTGTGATTAATTTACAATGTGTCTTGCTTAATGTCTTCTTTTATTTTTATTGTAAATAAATGTGATTAATGTTTAAACGGTTCACTGGGACCCCTTTCCTATATATCATATAGCACTCAGGTCCCCAGTGACTTATTTGGGTAAACCTCCCCTCTATTTATCTAGTGGTAGGACGTCTAGCCTCTTTAATGAGGTTCATGAAATTTGGCAGGAGATTAAAGTAGCCAAACTCTAAGATTTCAGGTGCCAGATCGCAAGGTTGAGTTGATTGGGATCTGGACGCCTTATCTCTCCATGGTTCTCAGTGAGAAGCTTGGGTGAGAGGCGTAGCTTTTGATGAGGAACTACTGATAGTTCCAAGAGGATCGGACCTCTAAAACAAGAAACATAGTTCCAACTAGATGTTTACCAGAACCCTAGGGCAAAAGTTTTAGTTAATGGTGCCCTTACTGGGTGGTTTAATATACATAGAGGCACTAGGCAGGGCTGCCCTCTGTCTCCCCTATTGTTTAATGTTTATATTGAACCCTTTCTGTGTTCACTTAAAACAGATGATCACATTTCACCTTTCAAAATAACAGACCTGTGTTTAAAAACTATACGCAGATCTTCTTTATACCTCTAACCACATCACGGCAATCCCACGGTTATTTGAATTAGCCGAAGAATTTGGCAAAATATCCGGCTATAGGATTAACAAAGAAAAAACTGAGGTAATGGGTTGGAATAACGTTAATGTCATACAGGGAGCTAAAGATCAGATGAGGTATCTAGGGATTCACATAACCCAGAAACTGATCTTCCAAAGGTCAGCTGGCAGAAAGGAATCGAAGGAAGTCTGCAAGTTATTATTAAAATGGGGGAGCCTGCCATTGAATATCTACGGGAGAGTCAATCTCATAAAAATGCCGATACTCCCAAAAATAACCTTTTTGTTCAACACAATACCTCTATCCTTCAATGCAAAAGATATTGCCAATCTTCAAGGGAAGATAGGATCTTTTATATGGGCAGCAAAAACACCCAGGATAGCGTGGAAGAAGTTAAGGAGAGGGCTGAAGATTGGAGGTTTAGCCTTGCCCGACCTACTATCCTATTGTTATGCCTTCCATTTTAAGAATTTTAGACTCTTGGCAAATAAGGAATTAGTTACTTACCTGTACACTATAGGTCTCCAGTATTATCTTTCATAGATTCACATGCTTGCATCTTCCCCGTGTCATGGTGGGAGTCTCACAGTAACAGAATGACCAAAGCAGTATCATAGAGAAGAAAACTGCAAAGAAAAGCCCATAGGGACTGTAGTATTTGGTAACCAGACCTCCTCATTGTTTGGTCCAAAAGTCAGCCAATCAGCATTGCTGCCCTGCCCTCACACTCCCTAGCAGAAGCTCCTGCCTCAGATTTCCGTCCCCGAGTGAGAGACTGCAAATGCTACTTACCAGTATGCATCTGTTCTTGGCATGTAGGGCTGCTGACATTCATATCTGTGCATAGATCGCCGCCTAGTGTTGGGTCCGGATGATTGCACATTGTTGTCCTGGAAGAGTCTTCGAAGTATCACGAGATAGGTGGCTCCTCCCCTGGACTACAGTGCGCATGGGCATCGCCTCCATCCCCAGATTGTTTTTAGCCATTGGCAGAGATGGAGTGAAGTATGTGAGTGATGCCCATGCTATGAGCATATGTATATATATATATAAATATATGAATACTGCAGCTGCTACAGGCGCCGGGGAGGAGGGTGGGCGATATGAATGTCAGCAGCCCTACATGCCAAGAACAGATGCATACTGGTAAGTAGCATTTGCAGTTCGAGGCATGTGGGCTGCTGAATTCATATCTGTGCATAGAATACATAGCAGTCCTCCCATTATTGGCGGCCGCCCGTGCCAGCTGCAGCAGTCTGAAGAAGTGTTTTGAGAACAGCCTGACCAACAGCTGCCTGCTGTTTGGAGTGCACGTCTACACAGTAATGTTTAGTGAAAGTATGTGTGGTAGACCATGTGGCTGCTCTACAAATATCTTCTAAGGGAATGTTACCTAGGAAAGCCATAGAGGCCCCCAACTTTCTGGTGGAGTGGGCTCTTGGTGGGATTGTGAGAGTGCGTTTAGCCTTAGCGTAACAGATCTGAATGCATTTCACGATCCACCTAGCGATCCCAGCTTTGGAGATAGCGTTTCCCTTGTGGTGTGAGGTAAATGCAACGAAAAGTTGCTTGGTCTTACGAAAATCTTTTGTCCTGTCAATGTAGTACATTAAGGCTCTTAACATCAAGGGTGTGGAGCATCCGCTCCGCCAGTGACTCTGGGTTTTGAAAAAACACTGGCAACTCAATTGTCTGGGTCATGTGGAATTGAGATACAACCTTGGGTAAGAATTTAGGGTTAGTGCGGAGTACCACCCTGTTAGCGTGTACTTGGAAGAAAGGTTCTTGGATGGTGAGCGCCTGCAACTCACTAACCCTCCGTAGCGATGTAATTGCTACTAAGAAAGCAACCTTCCAAGTCAGAAACTGAAGCTCACAAGAGTGCAGTGGCTCAAAGGGAGGACCCATCAGCCTTGTAAGAACCACATTGAGGTTCCATTCCGGAGCTGGTGGTGTCCGTGGTGGAATGACCCTTTTGAGTCCTTCCAGAAAAGCCTTGATAGCAGGGACTTTAAAGAGTGATAGGTGTTGCCTATTCTGGAGGTATGCTGCCATTGCAGACAAGTGAATACGGATGGAAGAATACGCTAAATTGCATTGGTACAGGTGGAACAGGTAACAAATGATGTTTTGAATGGAAGCATCTAGCGGGTCAATATCGTGGTTTACACAGTAAATGACAAACCGCTTCCATTTAGCCGCATAGCAGGCTCTAGTAGTGGGCTTCCTTGCCTCCCGAATGATGTCCATGCAATCGGGGGGAAGATTGAGGTAGCCAAACTCTAGGACTTCAGGAGCCAGATCGCCAGGTTGAGCTGTTGCGGGTCTGGGTGCTGAATGTCGCCATGGCTCTGCGTCAGAAGGCTGGAAGTGAGATGAAGCCTTTGATGCGGTACCACGGAGAGTTCCAGAAACGTGGTGTACCATGGTTGGCGAGCCCACGTTGGAGCAACCAGGATGAGAGTCATCGAGTGCTGCCTGAGTTTGCGTGCCACCAGCGGTATCAGAGGTGCTGGGGGAAAAGCGTACGCAAATCTGCCTGACCAGTTCATCCACATCGCATTGCCCTGCGATTGCGGGTGTGGGAACCTGGCGGCGAAGCTTTGGCATTTTGCATTCTCCTTTGTGGCGAACAGGCCTATCTCTGGATGACCCCACCTTTGGAAGTACGGTTGGAGTACTGATGGATGTATCTCCCACTCGTGCATTTGGTGGCTGTGCCTGCTGAGCAGGTCCGCCATCTGGTTGTCCTTGCCCGGGAGATGCTCCGCCATGAGGAAGATGTTCCTCTGAATGGCCCACTTCCACATGCTCTGAGCCAGATGAGACAGCTGCGGAGAGTGTGTGCCCCCCTGCTTCTGAATGTAGTACATGGCCGTCATGTTGTCCGTCCGGATCAACACAACCTTGTTGCACAGATGTACTTTGAATGCCTTTAAGGCCATGAAGATTGCCATCAGTTCCAAAACGTTGATGTGCATCTTCCTTTGCTGTAGTGTCCATAGTCCCTGCACTGTGTAGTGGAGTACATGCGCTCCCCATCCCTGGAGAGAAGCGTCCGTTGTCAGGATAATCTGTGGCACAGGCTCCTGGAACGGTCAGCCCTTGCAAAGGTTTTGTGGATTCCACCAATGCAGAGTTGTACGCCCGACCGCTCACCAACACTAGGTCTGTCAGTTGCCCATGAGCCTGAGTCCACTGACGTGCTAGGCACTCCTGAAGCGGACGCATATGTAGTCTCGCGTGCGGGACGATGGAGATGCAGGAGGCCATCATGCCTATCAACTGCATGAACACCTTCGCTGGAAGCGAGTGCTGAGGTCTGAATCGTTGGATCAGCGTTTGGATACTGGCGATTCTCACTGAATTTGGCTGCGCAGTGGCTGCCAGAGTGTCTATTGTCGCGCCCAGATACTGCCGTATATGGGCGGGTTGGAGATGGGATTTTGGATAGTTCAGCGAGAATCCCAGATCGTGCAGGAGATGAATGGTGCGGGACACGTGGTCGGCGCACTGCTGTTCTGACTTTGCCTGAATGAGCCAGTCTTCCAGATAGGGATAGACGTGGACGTTCTGTCGTCGTAGATGTGCCGCCACAGTCGCCAGGCACTTTGTAAAGACTCTTGGCGCTGTGGTAACCCCGAAAGGCAGAACCCTGAACTGGTAGTGCTGGTCCTGAAGCGTGAATCCAAGATACTTCCTGTGGGAAGGATGCAGGGGGATATGAAAGTATGCATCCTTCAGACCCAGCGTAGCCAGGAAGTCCCCCTGGCGAAGCAGGGGGAGGACCTGCTGCAACGTGAGCATATGGAAGTGCTCCGATAGAATGTACCAGTTGAGGGGCCTGAGGTCCAGGATGGGCCTGAGGGATCCTTCCTTTTTGGGGATCAGAAAGTACAGAGAGTAAACTCCTGTTCCCCTTTCTTGCAGTGGGACGAGCTCTATTGCCCCTTTTTGCAGCATGACATGAACTTCCTGCTGCAACAAGTGCAAGTGCTAGCCGGACATAGGACGGTTTCTTGGAGGTATGTTCGGTGGAGTGGAAGTAAGTTCTAGACAGTAACCGTACTGGATAAGAGACTTGACCCACCTGTCCGTGGTGATGGATTTCCACGCGGGCAGGAACTGCTGGAGTCTCCTCCCGACCGGTGTTGTGTGGTCGGGGGCAGTGACAAGGCGTCACCGTTTGTTGGCGGCGGAGGACCTGGAGCTGTTTCCACGTCCCCTGCCTTTGACGTTGTTGCCCCTGTAACCACCTCTACCCTTGTTGGTGTACGAGGTCTGGGTATTGCTCTTGTAATACTGTGTGGATTATGATGCCTGACCCCTTGAGGTGCCTCTGCTATTGGAGCGGCGAAAGGAACCACCCCGAAACTGCTGAGACTGGAGGGCCCCCATAGACTTGGCAGTGTCCGTGTCTTTCTTCATTTTTTCAAGTGTCGCATCCACCTCGGGGCCAAACAGGTGGTCAGGATTAACTGTTTGGTTCAGGATGGTTGTCTGTATATCTGGTTTGAATCCTGATATTCTAAGCCATGCATGTCGTCTCAGCAACACGCTAGTGTTGATTGCCCTGGAGGCGGTATCAGCCACGTCCAGCGCACATTTGATGGAAGCGTTGGTGATCAGCTTCCCCTCCTGAATCAACATTTCACCTGCCTCCTTGTACTGATCAGGTAAGTGCTGCAGAAGTGTTTCTAGGGTGTCATAATGCGCCCTATCGTAGCGTGCAAGTAGGGCCTGCGTGTTTGAAATGCGCCAAATATTAGCTGCCTGCGCAGCAATCCTTTTCCCTGAGGCTTCAAATATTATTGACTCTTTGTCTGGGGGAGGAGCGTCACCCGTGGTCTGCGAGTTCGCCCGCTTACGTGCGTTGGATACCACCAAAGAATCCAGTGGCAAGTGTCCCTTGATGTACGTTGGATCCGAGGGCGCTGCCTTGTATTTTTTATCAATACGAGGATTGATGACTCGCGCCCGAGTGGGCTCCTTGAAAACCTCTGCCTATGCTGAAGGGAGTGCTGAAGCATGCGCCAATGTCTTGACTGACTTTTCAGCCACTGAGAAAGTGTCAAACAGAAAATCGACATCCACAGGATCTGAATGTAGGTCGACATCATGATTAGCTGCAGCCCTCTCAATCAGAGCGTTGAAGGCTGCAGAGTCCTCTGTTGGAGAAGTCTTTGCTGCAAAAAGCTGCGGTTCATGACCCGACTGAGGGTCCTCAGGGTCGCCTCCGGCAGACCAAGGTTCATGTACCTCCTCTGGATCCGAGTATGCTGGATAATTGTACTCGTCCTCTTCATCTCCGTCACCTTTTCCAGCGTTTGAATGCGTTGGTGAAAGTTCTAAATTATGTGGAGATGCAGGCTCTATAGGGGCAGAAGTACCCGCAGAGTCCTTCTTGTTTTTGAGTGGAATACGATAATGCTCCAACACCGGCTCCGTGGTGATCTTCCGTTTGAGGGGAGAGAGCTTCCCCGGTGTTGGCGTCGATGATAACCTCTCGACGTTCCTCATCTGCGAGCGGCTGGAGCCGAGGCTTCGGCACCACCAAGGACGCCTTGGGCGTTGACACCACCTTCAAAGGCACCCCGGCCCCATGCTTCGGAGCGAAAGCCTTCAGCGTCGTCTTCGGCGGAAGCATGTAGCGGATAGGCGTCTGCGCCAATGCCGGCTTCGGTGTAGGCTTCGGCACCACATCCTTCGGTTCGGGAGCCTCAGCGTCCTTCCGAATCCTCTGCAGGGACTCGACGACCTTTTTGGCTAAGGCCGGTGAGGGCTGGACCGGCTCGAGCGATTTCCCCGAGTCCGGAGTTGGGTCGGCGAAAGGCAGTCTTCGGAGCCGACACATCACCATCCTTGGCCTTGACGGCCGGAGTCGGCGCAGCCAGAGCTTCGGCGGCGTCCTGACGCTTCTTCGGAGCCTTTTTCGGGTCATCGACCTCGACCATCTTCGGCGCCGACGCGGCCGCGCCGGTCGCCTTCGACACCGGGGTCTTCGGGTCGGCCATCTTGGCGTGGCTCTTGCTGTCGGCCATCTTGAATTTTTTAGACATCGAGGCCTCTGGGGCCTTCTGTCCCACCAGAGCGACTTTCACTTTCGGTTTCGAAACCGTTGGTGTGGACTCTGATGGCTTCACTTTAGTTTTCTTCAACGGGAGTGGCACATCAGAAATGTCCGTGGCCGGGCCCGTAGGCGAGGCCGTGGGACGATTAACGAGGTCTTGGGTAAGGCCCAAAGGCGATCCCTCGACCTGGGCCGTAAAACGGGGGTTGACCCCTGAGTCAGTCTGAGGATGCTCCTCCTCTGAGCTATCCTCCACGGTGGCAATGGCCCCATCGTCGTCCCCTACCTCACCAACGACTTCATCAAACTCCTCGTCTCCCGCGTCGTAGTTCTCTTCCTCCGACGCCGGGCTAGAGTCCGAAACTTGAAAGACATTGTCGTCTCCAACGTCTTCTTTGAAGAGGTTGTCTGGCGGGGGCGCTGATAACTGGGCCTGGAGTCTAGCGGCCCGACGAATCTTGAGAGTCTTCTTACACCGGAACTTCGAGCAGGCCATACACCTGGCCTCATCATGGTCCGGCGACAGACACTTGGTGCACGTCGAGGTGTGAATATTTTGAGGTGCACACCGGGCACCTCTTAAACGGAGTTCGTTCCATGTCTGGAGCGTCGTGTAGGCCCGTCCGCGCCGACAGCACGCGGAAGGGCAGCAAGAGTTCGGAGCTGAAGAATAGTCAAACCCGAACGAAAAACGATACCGACGCCAAGCCTAAAGACCTTTTGGTCTCAAGTTAGGAAAATTAAACAACCATCGATTCCGACAGAGGGAACCGAAACACATCCGAACCCAATGGCGGAAAAAAACAATCTGGGGATGGAGGCGATGCCCATGCGCACTGTAGTCCAGGGGAGGAGCCACCTATCTCGTGATACTTCGAAGACTCTTCCAGGACAACAATGTGCAATCATCCGGACCCAACACTAGGCGGCGATCTATGCACAGATATGAATTCAGCAGCCCACATGCCTCGAACATGGATAAATACTGAGAAAACAAGTTCTGCCTGAGAAACAGGGAGGTGGGCGGGCGCATGTGAATCTATGAAAGATAATACTGGAGAACTAGAGTGTACAGGTAAGTAACCAATTCCTTCTCCAGTATTACATCTTTCATAGATTCACATGCTTGTATCAGAGTAGTAAGTAGTGCTCACAAAACCTGCAGCGTTTCCAGGATAGAACCCAGAAGGAAGTTCTGCAGCTGAAACATTGTTAGAACATGATCTTAAAAATACACAGGGCAGATAGGAATAAAAACCAAATTCCCCTTTATAACATATTGTGCAAGTTCTTGAAAGAAAACATATTAAAACCACCTATAACGATAGCAAATTTTACATATATATATATATATATATATATATATATATATATATATATACACACTGTATAGAATATTAACAGAGAACCAAAGTATACCCAATTGAAATAGACGTTTCAGAACAGCTTGCCCCACTGCTGTGTCCTCTTTCCACGCAGTGTCCAGACAGTAGTGCTTGGTAAATGAATGCACACTCTTCCACGTCGCCGCTCTGCAGATGTCGGGCAGCGACACTCCTGCGAACAAGGCCATCGATGTCGCCATCTTCCTTGTGGAATGAGAATTCACTCTGGAATGAAGCGGCTTTCCAGCTTTTTCATGACATTTCATGATAGCCGATGATATTCATCTGGCGATACTAAGTCTTGACAGAGGGAGCCCTTTCCTTTGTCCTCCAAATGCAATAAATAACTGTTTGGATTTGCGGAATGTTCTCGTTCGTTCAATGTAGAACTTCAAACATCTAGCTATGTCCAAAGAATGCAACGCTCTTTCTGCTTCAGATGAGGGATTGCTGAAGAAAGTAGGCAAAATAATTGGTTTGTTAAGGTGAAAAGAAGTAGGGACCTTGGGTATAAATGTAGGATTTGTCCGTAATATAACCCTGTCTTGGCGAAATTGAAGATAAGGCTCTTCCACAGAAAAGGCTTGAATTTCGCTAACCCTCCTCGCCGATGTAAGGGCGAGCAGCAGGGCTGTCTTCCATGAGAGGAATTGTAAGTCTGTCTTGTGTATAGGCTCGAAAGGTGGCCTCATAAGTTGCACCAAAACTGTATTGAGGTGCCAGGGCATTGGCGGGCGCTGAATGGGTGGAAAAACTCTAAAGAGCCCTCTAACAAACTCCTCTATCAGTCTGTGAGACCAGAGAGACGGCTCGTCTGGCACTCTCCTGAATCTTGATATTGCCGCCAAATGCACTTTCAACGAGGCATGTGACAGACCTGCCTTTGATAACGACAACAGGTAAGGCAGAATACCTTCTGGGGGTACCGTCAACGGGTGTAGACTTTGACTGGCACACCAGTGGCAGAAACGTGTCCATTTTGCTGTGTATGTCTTGTTGGTTGACATAGCTCTAGATTGCGATAGAATTTGTCTGCAGTCTTGTGGAATGCTTATGGCTTGGAATTCCCGCTCATGAGGTTCCATGCGGATAATTTTAGAGATGCTAGGTCTGGATGCAGAATTTGGCCGTTGCTCATCGAATCGAGGTTCTGGAATGTCGGGAATTGCACTTTGTTGACTTTTGACATCTGCAGCAGATCTGAAAGCCATGCCTGTCTCGGCCAAGCTGGTGCTATCAGAATGACATGACACGGTTCTGACCTCATTTTGCGGAGCACTCGCGGTATTAAGGGAATTGGTGGGAACGCGTAAGCGAACATTCCCGTCTATGTGAAATGCATTTCCCTTGGAATCCCACTGAGGGTACCTGGACGCAAACTCATCGCATTTCGAATTGTCCCGGGTTGCGAACAAGTCGAATGTTGGTGTGCCCCATCTCCGAAAAACTCTGTGAAGCTGAGTGTCGTGCAGTTCCCACTCGTGCGACACACTCGCCGTGCGACTTAGAACATCTGCCCGTGTGTTGAGGATGCCCTGTATATGCTGCACCTAAATAGAAATGTCGTGGCTTATCAGCCATTTCCAGATTCTTTGCGCCAGCGCAAAAAGTTGTTTGGATCTTGTTCCTCCTTGCTTTAGAAGATAAAACATAGTCGTGGTGCTGTCCGTTTGAATGAGCACCGGCGAGCTCCGGATTCTGGGCAGGAAAGCTTGGATTCCCAGAAACACCGCTTTGAGCTCCAACATATTTATGTGAAGCTGTGCTTCCCACTCTGACCAGCGGCCCTGTATCTATAGCTCCTGAAGGTGCGCGCCCCATCCTTGCAACGAAGCGTCCGTCATCATCACATATTTGTGATTTTGAGGTACAAAATTCAGACCCTGATTCAAGTTCTTCTGAACCTTCCACCAGGACATGGCCACCTTCATACGATGAGTGATGGTAATCCGATCTTCGAAGGTTCCTTTGGACTGAACCCACTGCTTGTCCAGATGTTCCTGCAAGGGTCTCATTTGAAGACAGCAGTTTGGAACCAGTGGGATGCAAGAGGACATCATCCCCAACAAGGATTTGTACATCAGCACAGAAGTGAACTTTCTTGTCTGAATGGATGTTGCTAGGCCCATTATCTTTTTCATCCTTTCTTCCGACGGGTATGCTTTTGTTGCCTTGGTGCATATCCATGCCCCTAGGAATTGGATGCCCTGAGCTGGAATCAGTGAAGACTTTTCCAAGTTGGTTCTTAGGCCTAACCGATGGAACAGGCGGATGCAGCACTGAAGGGACCTTCTGGCTCCTGTGAATGATGGACTTGTCACCAGCCAATCGTCCAGATATGGGTAAATGCAATGCCCTCTTAAGCTTAAGTGGGCCGCCACCGGGGCCATGCATTTGGTAAACACCCTCGGGGCCGATTTGAGGCCAAATGGCAACACCTTGAATTGGAAATGGCGACTCCACAGCGAATCTTAAATACTTCCTGTGCTTCAGATGAATTGGGATATGGAAGTACGCGTCCATGAGATCCAACGACGCCATGACGTCTTTCTTTTTTAACATTAGGAGGATCTCTTGCAACAAGAGCATTCGGAAGGGAATTTTTTTTATGTATTGATTCAGATACCTCAAATCCAATACCGGTCTCCACTTCATAGTTTGTTTCTTCTTGATGAGGAAGAAATGCGAATAGAAGCCTTTCCCTCTGTGTTGTTGCGGTACTTCTTCTATAGCCCCCGTCTGCAAGAGTGATTGGACTTCCTTTTGCAGCTCTTGACGATGTTGGTGGTGTCTGAGCACCGGGGGATGATCTGGTGGCATTTCCACAAACTCTAGGGTATGGCCTCTGCTTATTACGTCCAAAACCCATTTGTCCGATGTTATGGACATCCAATTGGCGAAGTAGTGAGACAGATAGTGGTCGTTTTCCGGGATCTGCTGTGTGGGGAGCGCCGGCCTGAGATCATTGTCGTCTGTTAGATTGTTGATTCTTTCCTTTATTGGAAGACTTGCCCCTAGACTGCTGCTGGAAAGAGGAGTTGGAGGGCCTATACTGATTGCCTGTATTGTATTGCCTATATCCTTGTTGGTTATAAGGCTGATATCTGTTGGATGGGTATGAAGACCTCTGATTAGATTGACCCCTTGCACCTCTTTTACGAAAGGACTGGAACCGTCCTTGCTGAAGGGATCCCAAGGCTCTAGCTGTATCTGTGTCTGACTTGATACCCTGTAGCGCTTCGTCTACATGCTTTCGAAAAAGATTTTCACCATCGAATGGCATGTCAACAATCTTCGCCTGCACCTCCGGACGAAAGGATGTGGCCTTTAGCCAACCCTGTCTCCGAAGTGAAACTGCTCCTGCCATCTGCCTGAAGGCCATAGAGGAAACATCCATGGCAATGTCAATAGATTCCGATGCCGACTTTGCCCCATCTCGGAGGATAGCAGCTGCCTCCTCTTTCTTATCCTCCGGTAGCGCAGACAGAATGGGTGCCATATCTGACCACATTTGCCTGTTAAAACGGCTAATAAGGGCCATAGTATTGGCTGCTTTAATCGTAGAAGCTGCCATGACCGCAAACCTCTTCCCGGCTCCATCCATTCTCCGTCCTTCTTTGTCTGGCGGCACCATTGAAGTAGCAACCGGATTCTTTGAATTCCTTTGCGCAGCCTGCGTCACCACCGACTCCGGTCTCGGGTGTCCTATCAGACAGGCCGCAGCAGACTCTGGTGCTCTATACTTCTTTTCGATTCTAGGAACCGAAACCGCGATGGAAGCCGGCGTCTTCAAAATTTTTAGGCCATCTTCCCAAATGTGAGGAATAATCGGGATTGAACGGGCAATTTCCTGGCGTCATCTTTGAAATCATATAAGAAACATTCCGTTTCTTTAACCTCCATTTCCAAATCAAACCTCTTAGATGCTTTTTCCATAATGTCATGGAATCCTCCAATATCCTGAGGAGAAGTGGTTGGCAGCGGAGTAGGTGAAGGTGCCGACGGCAAAATGTACTCATTCCACTCCTACCCCGTAGGATCTTGTATACGTTCACCTTCCTCAGTTTGCTCATCCTCATCAGTATCCGTCAGATCGTCTCGGATTGTTATTACCGGTGGTGATCTCACAACCTGCTCATGAGGAGTAGATTGGGTCTTTGGCGGTTGCGTTGTAGCCGCCGGCGTAGATGACTGAGGCGCATTTTCCTCTTGAAAACGACGATAATAGTCGTTAATCATGAACCTCAGGTCAGAGACAAGAGAAACAGGTATGGAGACTGACTCTTCTCGCGACGCCTCTCGCGATTCTTCTTGTTGCTCATCATCCTCATTATAGTTACAGGTCTCCCGGAAAGATTCATATCTTGTAGATTGAGCTCACCTTGAAGGAAAACACCTCCTCTTCATCTGTGTCCTGGCTCTTTATTCTAAGTTGTGAAGGGCTATAGGCCGCTCCTTACGACTCCTCTCCTTCTGAATCCTGTTCCAGCAAAGAAGATGGGGGTAGAGGCGTGAATTCTGCAGATTTGCTTATGGTCACCGAACCCCTCGACGACTGAAATGAGCGAATGGAAATCAATGTCTTAGACTGTGGTGATTTAAATACCTTTGCCGTTGAAATTACACTGTTTGTCGACGGTGTCGTCGTCGACATAGCCATCGTCGACGGAGCCGTCGTCAACAAAGCCATCGTCTTAGACATCGAGATGGGCTTTGGGTCTTTCCTTGGCGCCGGAGCAATCTTCGGGGCCCACTCTTTCGAAGTCGAATTTTCCTTTTGGGGGACGTGCTTCGACGAGCTTTGCTTTTCGCCGGTCTTCGCCGCCTGGGAGTCCTTTCCGAAGGATCCGCTGGGCAGTTTGTCCTTGGGTGCAGCTGTGGCTGTCAAGATTTTCGGCGCCAGTGCTCCCTTCGAGGACTTTGACTCTGTTTTTTCGAGAGTGCCTCAGATTGTCGAGGCTCTATCGGGGCTTTAGGGGTCGTCGACTCTCCTACCTCTTTAAAAGTCTTCTTATCGGTCTCTACGACCGTGTACCTGTCTTTTCCGGCGACGTTATCCTCCTCGTCGCTCGAGAACCCCATGTCCCGAAGGGACGGCTGTTGACTTTTGCCCTGCATGTTGTAGTTGTCCCGTTTCTGTCGCTCTCTAACCCGGAGAGTCTTCAGTGTGAAGGCGGAGCAGGCGTTGCAGTCCTTGCTCTCGTGGTCGACCGGTAGGCAGAGGATGCAAACCGGGTGTTGATCCTTCTGCGCGTATTTGTGGTGGCAGTTACGGCAGAATTAAAAAAGGTATGTTGTCCATGTCGCGCGTTCAAGGGGCCATCTGTGCGCATAATCCGTTGGACGTCAAAGTTTTCGAAGTTCTCCTTCCTCGTCCCTAAGTTGTTATCCCTCGTCGTCTTCAGGCTTTTCCTTGCAAAGCGGCTTCTCAGTGTCTTTTCCTCCAAAACTCTGGAGCCCCTCGTGGAACGATCCAGACCCAACGGCAGAAAAAAGAATCTGAAGATGGCGCCCAAGGGTGGGAGCTTCTGCAGGAAGCGTGCAGACGTCACGAGAAGGACACCAAAAAGTGGACGTCGACGCCCACCTGGAATACGGAAAAAAAAACACAAAGAAAAGACTACGATTCTGAACCCAACAACTAGACCGCGGAATAATGCACAGCATAGTGAATCCAGAAAGATTCACACTGCAAAACCATGGTCGTCGGCCCATGTTGGAGCAATTAGGATAATTGTGAGGGAATGCTGTTGGAGTTTCCGAACCACTAGCGGAATGTGTGGTAGAGGCGGAAAAGCGTAAGCAAATTTGCCTCACCAGTTCATCCATAGCGCATTGCCTTTGGACAATTGGTGTGGATACCTGGATGCGAAGCTTGGGCATTTTGCGTTTTGGTCTGTGGCTAACAGGTCTATTTCTGAGGGGCCCTACATTTGAAAGAATGGAAGCAGAACTTGAGGATGACGTTCCCATTCAGGATCTGATGTTTTTGTCAACTGAGTAGATCCGCAATTTGATTGTGTACTCCTGGTTGGTGTTCTGCAAGGAGATATATGTTTTGAGGAATGGCCCATCTCTATATGCTTTGAGCTAGGTGTGAAAATTGGAGGGAGTCCCCCCCCCCCCCCGTTTTTGTATACAATACATTGCGGTCATGTCTGTACAGACTAAGACAGCTTTGCTTAGGTGGAATTGAAAAGATTTTAACCCTAAGAAGATCGCCAACAATTCCAGGTAATTTATGTGGAATTGTTTCTGTTGAGGGGTCCATATGCCATGAATAGTATGGGTTTGAAGATGAGCTCCCCTACCGGTGAGCGATGCATCTGTCAGCACTATTTGTGGAACCGGGTCGAGGAACGGCCGCCCTTTGGAAAGGTTTTGTGTGTTCCACCACTGCACAGAGCGATGGGTGCGGTCGTCTACCAACACCAGATGTTAGCTGACCTTGAGCCTAGTTCCACCGACGTGCCAAACACTCCTGTAAGGGATGCATTTGGAGTCTTGCATGAGGGACGATGAAAATGCAAGAGGCCATCATCCCGATTAATTGCATGAACACTTGCGCTAGTAGTGAATGTTGAGGTTGAAATTTTGCTATTAGAACTTGTATGGTGCTTAACCGGACTGAGTTGGGGGTATGCTTGCGCTTTTAAGGTTGACTTGGCTTTTATTAGCCAATCGTCCAGATAAGGGAAGACATGAACGTGTTGTCTCCTTAAGAGGGCTGCAACTAGTGCAAGGCAGTTGGGGAGGACTCTGGGCGCTGTAGTCACCCCGAATGGGAGGACTTTGAATTAGTAGTGTTGACCATCTACCACAGATATTTTCTGTGCGGGGTGAATGGGAATATGAAAATCGGCGTCCATTAAATCGAGAGTGGAGAGAAAGTCGCCTTGTTGAAGTAGTGTTGGAGAGTGACCATGTGGAAGTGATCAGACCGAATGTAGAGGTTTAGCTGTCTGAGGTCCAATATGGGTCTGAGAGATCAGTCCTTTTTTGGAAATAGAGGGAGTAAACCCCCAAGCCTTGGTGAGGCAAGGGGACTGGTTCTATTGCATGTTTTTGTAATAGAGAGAGAACCTCTTGTTTGAGAAGTGCCAGATGTTCAGGGGACATTGGATATTGTCTGGGAGGAATGTTTGGAGGGGTGAGGGGGGATGCCCTTGATCAAAGGTCTGACTTAGGAGAGCAGATTGTACCTCCTGTTGAATCAGGAGACCCGGAGTCAAGCGTGCCTGCGCAATAAAACGCTAGTGTTAATGACACAGGACGCAGTTTCGGCCGCGTAGAGCGCACATTTAATTGAGGTGTTTGTTATCAATTTCCCCTCTTGAATAAGGTTGCTGGTGTTTTGTTTGTACTGGTCAGCTGGGGGGTGTCACCTGTACTCTGTGAGTTGGCCCTTTTGCGTGCATTAGGCACCACAAGAGAATCAAAAGGGATTTTACCTTTAATGTAAATTGGGAGCTGCCTTATATTTTTATCTATTCTGGTGACGAGAATCCTGGCACTGACAGGGTCTTTAAAAACTTCTGGGCATGTTTCAGCATTACTTTACTGTGGACTTTTGCAAGGGTGCAAAGGTTTCAAGTAAAAAGTCTTCCTCTAAGAATGTAATTGTCCCCCGTGATTTTGGGAAGCCCTGTTTATTAATTGGGCGAACCAAATATTGTCATCTGTTCGTGATGGATAGAGGTCCGGGTCATTGTGTGTGTCTGGATCTGTGTTGTAGTCATCCCAAGGGTCTACGACTACGTCATGTGGGACAGTATATGCATCATCATACCAATGTGGATCTATATTTCCTCTGGTCATTACGATCATCCTCAGTATCTGATGTTTGAGGTGAAAAAGTATGTTGTGGGAAGTGAGGTTGGGAAATCCGAAGATTTGGATCAACTGGAGGAGAAGGAGGTGGGGAGATGTTAGTACTCCTCGCTTCAAGTGTCTTTCAGAGTCCAGTTTCCTCTTTTTTGGAGGCTCGGCGACGACTTTGCCAGTCTCTGGGTCAATAAAAAGTCTTTTGGTTTGGATCGGAAAAATCAGGATCAGGTACCTGTTTGGGCAAAGTGTCTTTTCTGCACCGAAGATTTTGAATCAGAATGTTCTTTGGACCGAGTTTGAGGCTTTCTGTGGGGTTTCGGTCTCCTTGGGTTTTGCTATAGGAGTTTGTGAGTCTGAGACATTTTTCGGCTCAGATTATTTTTTTCGGCTCCGAAGATTTTTTCGGCTCCTAATGTTTGTCGTTGGTATGTTTCAAGACCGAGGGCTTCGGCGTCGAGGCGGTCTTCGGTGCCGACAAAGAAGGGCGTGGCACATCTTTGGTCATGTGCTTCTGTGCCGAAGGTGACTTTTTGGCACCGGAATGGGGTTGGCTGAGCCCGATCCGGAAGGCAGCTCTTTAGGTTTCATAGCCGGGCCAGAGGGCGGGGCGTCTGAGACATGTTGCTGGGTCGACCCGAGGGTGAGGGTGTTACCGGAGCCTTACGTTTGTTTTTTGGGAGAGGGGTTTCGGTACTCATGGACCGCTGAGCTGAGTGACTCCTCTTCTAAGTCGTCGGCCTCTGAGATGGAGAGGTCTTCATCACCTTGTTGCTACGGCTGAACATTGGGATCTTCTCCGAAGATGTCCAGAATCGAGCTGTTTCCGCGAGACATTTCAGGACGTTGAGGCGGACTATCACGATGGTTTTCTTCGACCTGAAAGATGAACAGGCCTTGCAGTTCTGGTCTTTGTGCTCCAGGAAGAGGCAGGTTACAAACCTCGTGCAAGGCCGTGTGTGGAAACTTAGCACCACACCGGGGCACATTGAAAGGGAAATGCGATCGAAACAATACTGTTGTGTGTAGAGGATTGCGCGAATGGAGGTTCGAAACCAACCCGGAGCGCGGCAAATCAACTCCGAAACCAATGGCGGAAAAAAACAATCTGGAGATGGAGCCGATGCCCATGCATACTATCGTCCTAAGGAGGGGTCACCTACCTCATGACTACAAAAGGCTTCTTTCAAGACAAAAACAAACTGCAAACATCTGAGCCCAACTCCAGATGGCCATCTATGCACAAGTATACGATCTACAGCTCATATGCCTCGAACATATATAAATAAAACGATAAAGAACCAACATAGATAGGAGGGGGATCTGGGAAAAAGTCACAGATGAGGAGTGGCAGGAACAAGACACCCCCTCCCCCCTTCCCTCCCCCCAATGTACACAGAAATATTCCCCATATTTGAAACAATAAATTTTTTTTTAAAGTCAGCATACAAGTTATTGGACTACTGGTACATCGCATTTTCCCAACATCTGAAGATGTTTGGTGGTCAGGGGCGTCTTAGGGTCTCCTGTTCCCGCAGGCCCAACAATCACCACACTATACAATGCAGTAATGACACTTTGAGGGTGGGGACTCTTACACGTGCTGGGGGCTGCTTAGCATCCTACTCCATGCTATAGGTTTAATAAAATCTGACATATATTAGGAACATGTAGAGCATTATATATCTCAGCAGAGCTGTAAATTTAACAGAGTTCACTCTAATAGAATATTTCACTAAACTAGAGCATTGAATAGCCATTTCCAGAAAACCATGGAAGGCTTTTCCTCTATAAATTGTCATACTCCAGAGAACCCTGAGTTGTAACACCCTACATTGGTGAAGCAACTCATCCTTCCCTTCTCTTCTGATCTAGTGAGGTCCAGACAGGAGTCTGTTCTTTTGAAGGGGTAGAAAGTCTGTTGGAGGTGTAGATTTTAAAGGATTATTTTGTATTGCATACTATCTGTACCTCTCCTCTATTCATAAGAGAATTAGGATAGCTTTCTACAATTCATTGTAAAAGAAAAATCAAGACATGCTTTCCTACAGTTAGTGCCCACAATTTACTTACTTGGCAATCACATATTTGTATGATTACAAAAGCTAACTCAAGGTTATATTCTGCTGGGCTGCACTTTTCCTGAAATGATATAACAGATGTTCCCGCAACCTTGGGAGACTTTAGTTGTGAGGGGCAAAGGATTTGAAAAGTGTTGCACTAACTTAAGCAAAAAACTCCCTCCAAAGACTCATCCAATTCAGCTTCAAACATGCATCATTCTAACCTAGACAACCGTACCCCATCCAACTGACAAATGCAATATCAGCTAATTAAATTAGATGGAATGCAAGCATTGGCAATGCCAATAGGTCTCACTTTTGTAATGTACTGGCTTTTGCTGGACATCACCTGCCAAACAATTGACACAGCATGACGCCAATAACACCAGCGTCATTTAGCAGGCGCAAGCGTGTGAGGATGCATGTATGTGTGTCAATGCACCCACACACCTACTGAATGACACTGGCCCCATTTTATATAGCCATCCAACATAGTGGAAACCACTTGGAAAGGAATACAATAAAAATTATTTACTTGGGCAAAAGAACATTTCAGAAAGTGGAGCAGTCTGACACATGGGAGCTGCCAGGACATCCAAACAAAACAAACAGTGAGGAGCTGGAGCATTGTGGAGGGGCATAGGTGTTCCAGTGGCCACATGTTGGCAATGCATTGGCGATCTTACCAGGAAATGTTTAACACCAAAATACTCCAAGTAGCTTTAGATATTTGAAGCTGAGCTGCCAGTGACTCCACTCGCAATACAAAACTGACATTTTATTTCTGATACTTGCAGACAAGATCCAGAAAGATCCACCCTTTTATAAGAGTGAAGGACACACTGCTCCTAATGTGACAAAGCATGCACATAAAATCTGGGCAAAATTAGGCGGCTTTGCAAACCCACTCTTAGGAGCTTTGGTAAGGAGGGAGGAAATTCACACGGTAGAAGACTCAAGCTCATCTTTCCTTCCATAAATAGAGAAAAGGACCTGGAAGAGAAAGGAATGTCTTTGAAATCCTCTAGTGTCAGAAAATGTTTGTGGCCCAGTGGGTAAAGAATAACGTTCAGTGCCACGCTGCAGAACACGGTCCAGTTTAGAGCCTTTGCTGAAGTCCAGCATATGTGGCTTTCATACCATTTGGTCCATAGCTTTCCTGCTCCTGCCATGGTAAAGGACAGAAGCAGCCAAATGTCTGCAGG
Source organism: Lissotriton vulgaris (assembly GCF_964263255.1). Lineage (NCBI taxonomy): Eukaryota > Metazoa > Chordata > Amphibia > Caudata > Salamandridae > Lissotriton > Lissotriton vulgaris. Next base: position 1,824,855,233 of record NC_141687.1, on the reverse strand, counting down.
TTCCAGTCAACTATGGGAACACAGACAAGATCAGGATGTTGACCTAACTCAAATGCCAGCAGTACAACAGATTCCTGTTCATAAAGTCTGTTGAAAGAATCTAGTTTAGAGTGGCTTTCTTCTAATTAAATTAAGTGTGTCAAGAGCCATGTCTTCCAGTAGTAGTCTCTGGTAGTATCCACAAGGCAAAGCTACACTGCCTTCCGATGGTATTCAGGAGGTGCAACTTCATAGTCACTGGTGCTGAACAACACTGGAGCATTCTTTGCAAGGTACCTTAAGCGGGAACAAAAAAAAAAAAGATAAGTCAGCATTTTCACACAACAGGTTTCCTATCAAGCTTTGCATCAGAATAGCTTCATCTGTATGCAGTCATAGAAAGCCCAACTTAAATACACCTTTCACTAAACCATTCACAAAGGAACAATTACCTGCATGTAATCCCAGATATCCATCAAACACCGGCTAACTCTGCCTATGGACAGATTATGAAAAAACTGCATGAACTGGTTACCATTTTTATTTAAGTGCTATGAGGCAGTATCATCTGAAGCAATACCTTTTTAATTAAAAAAAGTTGCCAGATGGCAGCACAAGAAAGAGCTGCAATGTATTATTAATCCAATGGCTGGCCTCAAAATTGGAAATACGATGTGGCCTTTGATTTTTAATCTCCAATAGGGAGTTCAGACTACCATCTTGGCTGCCAGTGAAAATTCTTCCAAGAATTTCTTCTCCTTCATTTACCTAAATTAACGAATCATGCATAGCATAGCAGGCTCATATTGAGCAACACCCGAATCAACACAGTGAAAAAGAAATGGACAGTCAGCTAAATGCCAGCTAACACTACGAGTGGTGGATATGATAAATGACAATACACTCCAACCAATTCTCACATTTACAACAGAAAACATACAGTGGCAGATTCTAATTATGCTTGCAATAACCACCTTTAGCTTAGGGCAAGATTTTTCTGGCAAGTTATTGACAGCCTAGTCGAGGGAATGTGAGAGAATAGTTGAAACAATCCTCCCCAAACGTTTCATGTATAGCAATCTGGCGAAAAACGTTTTTTTATTTCACCAAGTTTTAAATATATGTACTAAATAACAACACAGTGGTACAGGATGCTGCCTCGAGTTCTGGGCAGCACAACAATCTGTATGGACAGCTTGGATTCAGAGACTACACATTTTGCGTTTTTGGCCACAGAAAAAGGCTAAATAGTCTAAAAGACCAAGACTTGCCCATAATGTAGTCAGATAACTGGTCGAAGACTGGTTAATATGGATTAGAAACAATTACTAGATTTGGTTTGAGGGCAATTTATGGCAATGAGCCAGCAATTTGGAAGGAATTTTCAGTCAGCAGGCCATCTTTTATACTTCCTGGCCTGTACGCGTAGTAGCGAAGTTACTAAAGAGACCTCTTCATACCAGCTGGTCTACTCACTCATACCCCTTTATCCCTCTGGTCTCAGCTTGAAAGGATTTGTTTGTACCAGGTCATCTTTTGTTCAGCAGAGGAAAATATTAGCAAAAACATCCCCACCATATCTTCCCACTTCGAGGCACACACTCTACTGGTCCTCTAGACACTCCGGCAAAGTTCAATAATATATTAGACTGAGAAATCACAGTAGCCCTCTGAGCTAATGAGACATCTTAATTAATGGGCCATGGGAACGAATTAAATAAATGCAAATCAGGAGCCCCTGACGATCCCTGCCCACCAAAACTCTGGAAAATTATGTCGGACGTGATTGTAGATCCACTCCTTCATATATGGAACACATCCATTGTAACTGGCACGTTCCCAGATCGCTGGAAACATGCCACACTTCTCCCGCTAAAAAAATAGCCTAGTGGTGCCTCCGACGACCTGAGCAACCTCCGCCCCATCTCCCTGTTGGCTGCCCCTGGAAAAATGCTCGAAAAACCGATTCAGCGTCAACTGAACAGCTTTATCGAGAAAAACGGGACCTTACACGAAACACAATCAGGTTTCAGGACTGGGTTTAGCACCGAAACGGCCCTCATTGAGGTTGCCGAGTCGATTAGATGGTCTTTAGACTCAGGGGCATCAGCTATGCTGGTGCTCCTGGATCTATCGGCCGCTTCCGATACGGTGGACCACGTAAGACTAATGCCAAGGATGCAGGACACAGGCCTGGAGGACAAGGCACTATTTTGGCTTCAATCCTATCTAACAGATCGCTCTCAGAAAGTCGCATTGGGTGCCTTCTCCTCCAAACCAAAACGCCTGTGGTGTGGCATCCCCCAGGGGTCGGCACTCAGCCCGCTCCTTTTTAATGTCTATCTAGCCCCTCTTTTCACCCTGATCGCAAAATGGGGGGTCAAGGCAATCTCATATGCCGACGATACACAACTAGTTTTCCCCTACGTTGAGGTATCAGAGGCGGCTTTTAGCCAAATAAGGGGCTGCCTTCAAGACGTGGCCAAGTGGATGAATACCAACAAACTTAAGTTGAATGCATCCAAAACGGAGGTTTTATTTTTTGGGAAAAATACGCATCCTCCCTCAGACCTATGGTGGCCCTCCGAAATGGGTCCTGCCCCAGCCCCAGGAACCAATGCGAAGAATCTGGGAGTAAGATGGGATGTGAATCTCTCTTTCTCCTCGCACCTTCAGCAGGTTACTGCTGGATGTTTTCACAAACTCAGGAACCTCCGGAAATTTCTGTCTTTTACCTGCTGAATGCCGCAAAATGGTGGTACATGCGACAATCACGTCCAGACTGGACTATGCAAACGGCCTTTACCTTGGCCTGCCCAAATATTTGGTGAAGCGCTTACAGATCGTGCAGAATGCGGCTGCGAAATTAATAAAACCAATCCCTTTCAGACATCATATCGCTCCGCATCTGCGCGAACTGCACTGGCTTCCAGTAGCAAGCAGAGTTAAATTCAAAGTTCTTACCTTAGCGTTTAGAGCTTTGAAAGGTACCTGCCCTACCTACTTAAAACTCAGACTCCCCGCTACCATCAGGAGAGACATTTACGCTTTAATTCTCGGCTTCAGCTAACTATTCCACGAGTTAGGAAGGCCAGACTTGGGGGCAGATCTTTCTCCGCTGGCACGGCAAAACTTTGGAACGCCCTGCCCCTGGCCATCCAATCTGCCCCAACAGAAGCAAGCTTCTTGAAGCTCCTAAAGACCTGGCTTTTTGTGCAATAAACGTATACCATCTCACCTAGCTTCCTCCCAGCTGAAAGCACTCTTTTAGCGCCAGGACACCACCTTGAGAGGTAGCAGTTCGCGCTCTACAAGCATCTGTATTATTATTATTTGTCATCTAAAGGATACATCAACAAAGGTGTCTGTTTGCCAAAGGTGGCGTGCTGACCAACGCTTTGTGCAGTTATTGCTGTATGGAGGACTTTTTCTACCCATATTTAGGCACAAATGAAACAAACATATCTTTCATTTGGATTTTTGTCGGATCCTAGGGTAAACATTCTCAATACTTAAGATGGATAGAGAAGTTATTCCCCAGAGGCACTCGCACAAGTCAAAGGCTTGAGGAGAAGATCCAAATAAACACGTAGGACTAGATAAGCTGACCAAGAGAAAAGGGACATATATATTCTAAAATATTTAAAGGGCAGGGACCTAAGCTAGCCATCATCGGTTCCCTGTTGGTGGAATTGGTAAAACAGATTTCAGACAAATATTCCATTCTGTTCAAACTAGAAATATGAGCAAAGGAGACTGAGGCTTAATAAGGAAGCTACAACGTTAGGCTAAGTCTGCCTCCTTCCAGGACCAACATCTAACATCCTTCTGAACTCTTCCACCAGCAAGTGTAGGTTATTAGATGGAAGAAAAATGGGGTGCTCAATATGGTGAATAATACAGTGAGGAAGATAGGAGCGTCCACTTCTTCATAGAGATGGAATAGATTTTAATAAGGCAGTTAAAAAGGTGATGTTAAAGGAAAATGATTGTGTATGAGGCAGATACAGCCTCATAACTTTCGTTTCCACAGAGTAATTGCTATAAGTTAACCCTTGGATTGACTATGAACGACCTTTGCAGATATTGGCCTGATAATTTCACTTTTGAATTAACAATAGAACAAAAAGAAATTATCTGACTCAACATTGATGTGCACTGTTCCTCACTTTAGTAAAAGCAAAGGGGAAGAGACTGTCCAGATGGTTCCTAGCTTGGGGGTGGGGTCAAATGGGAGCTACTAATTTTGGTGCTACAAAAGTTCCTGCCCTGATAGCCTCACTCCGTTACCCTATGCACCTAGTTAATCGCTGTGCAATACAGAACTTCCTCAAAAAGGACTGTTTATTTCCTTATGCTGAGCATCAAGTTTAGGTCATGACAATAGACACAAACCGGCCATAGGAATATCCATCCGGTAATAGTTCTGCCACCTTCTGTGGAGGCACCAATCATCTGTATGGTTATGAGTAGGTAGTCTTTCACAACTTCAATGAAATCCTGATCCTCTTCCCCGTTGAGGGTCACCTAAGAGCCAGATATGTATTCCTTGCAAGGGTAGTGGAGCTTAACACTTAATAATCTTGGTAAATGCACCATGCAATACTTGAAGCAGACTATCTTTTGCAGAACTGGGGAGGATGGAGTCCAGGCTGTCACTGATCAAACTCGAGGAAAGCATGGTCTTGTTATGGCCCATTTTAAACAAATTTCCTCTGCCCAAAGATGCAAGTAAAAAAGGGGAGTAGGATACATTTGAATTAGTATCCCTGTAACTGGTGTATGCTGTTGTGAAGCCTGACTCCAGGTAAGTGAAGTGTGCACTTTTCCAAGTGTGCAATTTTCTTTTTGTGGAAAAGGTGAACACTTCCTCTATACAGCAAGTCTCTTACAAAGCAGCTGTTTACATCCTAACTGAACTGCAGTGGAATGACCTATTTGATAAACATCAAGGACTAAGATGAACTAACGTCTCAACAAACAGGGATGAGGGTAATTCAATCTGTTACTATTCACTTGATACTTCCCTTTTCAGGAAGGGGAAAAAAAGACTCAGTTCTGCTAGGTTTATTCTGGTTGACTGAACAGTCAGCTGCAGAGAGGAAGCAAGGAAACATGCTTCCCATCTTTTTTATTTCTTCCTTCAGTGTTTTACACTATCCTATGTGCCACTAGATCGCCTGACCACTACATTGTATCCATAACAGCACCAGACTTAAAATGTATTTGGATGACACTAAGCTGTTTAATGGCCTCTTAACTTAGGCCATTTTCTGTAACCAAAATCCCACTGTAAAAAGATGCTGCAAAAATGACCGGTTTAAAGTGAACATTAAAGTCTGCTCATTCCTCTAAACTACAACAGATTGTTGCTTTTCTTTATGAAGCCAGTAGAGCGGCTGCTGTGGCCACCATCATTATCTCCAGAATGGATTAATGCAATGCTCTATTTTGGCACTCCAAAAAAACAAATTAAAAAACTTCAGGCTAACCCCAAGAAGAAAAAAATGAAAAGAAGGACAGGGACAGTTTCTCTAACCTCACATTTTAAGACTGCCAAGCCAATGCTGTATAAGCTTCACTGGCTCCTGGTAAGAAATAAAATCATATGAAAAAGTAATTTTCCTTTGGCACTGTGTCTTTTTGGCTCTTCAGCATGGATTTGAGAATGCTTGGCGAACAAAACATCTCAGCGCTAACTCAGGCCTTCGTGTAAATATTTCTTAATCTTAAATTCAATAAAGCCACCTATGAAGTGAAAGCCTTCTCGGTACTTGTTAACAAGCTATGGAACGAACAGGTTGCCACTCAAGCAGGTTTCTCTTCCCATCTTTTTGGGAAGAAATTGAAAACATTCCTTTTCCATATTTCATTTCTCTCCTTTCTGTACTTTGTTTTTTCTAATATGCGCTTTAGCGCCAATAGGGGAGGGGGTGCTCTAATAAGGGTTCTGGTATCTCTCTAATAGGACACCTATTTAATGTTCATGATTAGATCTCTCAAGTTCTCATGAGAGAAAACTTCCTTTTCTGCCTCTAATTCAGTCACCTTGCTCTCCGCCCCACACAAAGACTGTTACATCATCAATGCCCGTTCATTATAGCTTTGTCAATGAGGCCCCAGCCCATCATGAACTCTCAGCATTCCAAATACACCATTCACAAACTGTAAACATTCTTTTTTTATCAGTTGGAAACGAACAGTCTCGTGCACAGTTCACAAATGCATTCCAATAGGTGAGTGGTCACAATTCAGACCACAAAAAACCATCAGTGCTGAAGGATTCTCCATCTGATTGAAAGCCTCAATGCCTACATGCAAATAGTACAGTCAGAATGAATTAACGCAACAAGGCATACAATATCTCAGGCCATTGTTCCGCTTCCAGTTGGCTCAGTGAGCGGAATGCTCGTAGTGAATTAAACTTTAAAATCTCAGCAGCGCCAACTCCGCGTTCGAGGCTTCAAAAGTATATAAATCATCATTAAACTGGGTAATAACTTACTTACAGTACTAAGGAATGACAAAAATGCACCATGGAGTGTTTTTTTGTTATTTTAAAGGTATTCTTCAGAAGATTCTGATCATGAGATCAAAAACTGTCAAGAGCAACACAATTTAGTAGTGAATTTCACAGCAAAACCAGACAACATATTGTGGCAGAACTGGTGACAATGTCTGTGCTATTCTAACTGAACATGTAATAGTGAATACCTAGAAAGAACATTTTGCTCCCTTCACCTAAAGAAGATCACTTACTTCAGAAAATCGTGCAAATAGTTCAATAATAAAGCCAGACTCTTCTCATCCAGAGGTGTGTAGGCAAGCATTGCACCAATACGGACTGCAAGAGAGAATATGGATAAAACATGAAAAAATATGTCATTACTAGGAACCTGCCAAAGTAGAGGCCTAATAGATGTCCACCCAAGACTGACAACAGCTCACATAGCCACAAACGTAGTTAATGAGTACTTCAATAAAATAGGATGACTGCATTTAATTGCACAACAGAAAAGTGTTCAGTTCACTAGTAGTCCTATCCTCCAACAGAACACCCTCGCCAGTGGCTACTGTCAATAACTTACATTTTACGATATCAACTTAATGGTTTATTTACAACCTGAATTAGAAGTACTTTTAGAACTGTAGGCTTCTTATGCCTGTCATTGTATTGGGCAATTGTAATTTGTTTAAAGCGATCAGAAACCAAGGTTCTGCCAGCAGTGCAAGATTGAGGGGAAGGAGGGTGTTCTGCCTTTCCTTAGCATTTCCACACTCAAAATGATTTAAAGATCCTGCATATCCAACCCCTAGCGGCCCTGCTTTTCGAACTCCCACAGTCTGAATGGTGGCTGCACGCTACACACCGCGGTATCAGGTTACGGCACAGCTTACCTGGAGCCCTGCAAGCACTGGAGACACTCCCTCACGCCCAATAGTGGGTTCCAACAGGGCAGCAGTGGTGAGACACCTTCAAAGTGCAGGCCTTGGAGGTGGTAGAGCGTTCAGCAGCTGGGGCCTAGATGGTGGGGTGGCTTAGAGCTCCCGGGATGCCATTCCTCTTCGAACAGTAAAAGGTTTGAACGGCCACCCTATTGCTTAGCCCCACTCACTTGTTCCTGTAGAGAGACCAAGTGGTTTGGGAGTCTAGTGACCGCACGAGCCTTTGATTTCCACATGGCTAAATTGAATGCGCCCCTTCCCAAGCACAGGGACAATAGACTAGCACACCAAGATCATTGGTTCCCTTAAGGGCGCTGTGCAAGACACCCGTAACACGTGCCTCTGTGTTAATGGGGCCCCAGACACCAATACCCTTGGGTTTTGCTTCTCCTGGAGGCTTCATGCGCAATTGTAGGAAGTGCCCTAGATCTCCATCTAGGCTGGACTTAGTGGGCAACCCATCACAGAGTCCCATCAGGCTTGACCCTTCTGTAATTTCACAGACTCAGAGTGGGCAGCAACAACGGACCCAAACAAACTAGACATCCCGATCCTAGTACCGGACTCCTCCCATGGGGGCAGCACAGCTAATGTTCCCGAAAGTCGTTGCAGCCATGCTGGTCTGTTTAGCATCTTTCGCTGCTGCAGAGGGCCCACGGTGGGATGCCCGATATTAAACTTGCATCTTTGGTTTAATAGATCATGTAGCTTTGCATAAGGGTGTAAACATGGTTCAGGTTGCTACAGGAACCTCCTCCCTTTCTTTTCTAGGTTCAAGCAAGTTTAGGAGTTCTAACTTAGTATCTTACATAGGGCAATAGAAGCTTCTCAGTGAGAAGCATAGAGTGGGACATGGGAGAGAAGGATTTATTTATTTTATTTTGAAAGTTTTATATAGTGCGAACATGATCTTTGCAGATATCAGAGCGCTTTACACGGCTGGGAATGCCAGCAAGAGAGTTACACATAAGTAGTACAGCACATCAATAATACAAATATAACAGTTAAATGTGTGCATAGATAGTCAGTAGCATCAATAATACAGGTGAGATACATAGTCAGAGTTCGAACAGCGAGTTAAATGTGTGCGTAGATAGTTAGTAGCAACAATAATTCAGGTGAAATACATAGTCATAGAGTTCGAACAAAGTAATACTTGTCGGAGTAGGTGTAGGAAGGTACCTCCTGACTATGGTTGCCCCCAACTTTTTGCCCTGTGTTTTAGCTGGTTTTTTACATAGTCGACCTGGGATCCTGCCAATCAGGACCCCAGGCCTACTGCTCTCTCTGTAAAATGGATTCCATGTACCTTAGGTACATTTCCAATTGGTACTGGGCCACCTTATCAGACCCTGTAACTCAGGGCATAGGTGTACCCAGGGCCTACCAGGGGCTGAAGCATGTATTATGCCACCCCTGGCTGGCCTCCTAAATTTGACACAACTGGCTGCATGACAGCTGGGGCAAAGTCGTGTAATCACCCTTTGCTGTAGATATAGTATACCTATATCTAACCCTAAAATGGACACACAGATTCCTATCAGTCACTCCTATGGCAGGCCTTGACAATCCTGAAGGCAGAGTGCTTGGAATCGTGTGAGATGGTGCTCTGGCATGAGCTGGGCCTGTCTGCAGCTTGCGGAACCAAGTCCTAATAGCTGTTCCATGATATCGCATACCATATACTCTTAAGTGCATTATAATCCTCGCGGTTAAATGCTATCTTTGGTATTGCTTAATCAAAACATGTCGAGTAAGGTGTCATACGAATTGGAATACTAACCCCTCGCCAATTCTGGCGACGGGGTTAGCATTCCACCCTTCTAGAGGGACACGACATGTATGTAACTGTGAACCCCGGTTAAAGTTAAACGAAGCCTCAGCTCCACAAACTGGATGCTGCCACCACAGACACGAGTCTGACCCCCTGCAGCTGGGAGTCCTTCCAGCGAGGGGAGCCTGGACAAAGGGTTTCCTGTCGAGGGCGGTGCTAGCACCGTCCCAGACAGGGTTTTGTGTATCCTGGGTAGGCAGGGCTTTACAGGAAGGTGACTGCTGAGTGGCACCCCGGTACTCACTACGCATAGGCCGGTCAGAACCAGTTCCAGGGGCACACCAGCCCCTGGCCTGGGGAAAGTCCGGCATGGGAGAGGGGTGTAACCACCCCCCCCTAGTCCCACCCATAGGCAGGACCTAGTCACCGGGTCAGCCCCTTTTTTTAGTATAAAGATAGGAGCGGGCCCCCTGTTCAAATTAGATCATCTTTGGAATCAAGACACTACTTTCTGCGAAAGGACATCAAGATTTCTTCTTCAAGATTCTCCCTTGTGGCTAAGGAGTAGTCACCCTGCATCAAGCGGGCACCATCCTAAGAACACTGCGGTCTGCTGCAAGTCCTTCCTCCGGAATCCGACTGCCCAGCTCGACGAGACCCGGCTTCCCTGGCACCTCTGACCTCTACAGCCAAGCTGAGAACCGTGAGTGCGACGAGACCGAGGGACCGACGATCGCCAAGACTGCACGACTTCTTTGCAACAAGCCCACCGTGTGCTCCACTGGTGAGTGCTTTGGGGTCCGAGAAGCCCCAACCCTGAGCAGCTCCAGCCCCGAAGATCAGCCCTCCAGCATCTCCACGATCTGCGTGGGGCCCTTCTGCTTTTGCCTGCTCACCGCGCTGTGTGGCTACTAGCCGGCTGGCTTGTGGCCTTCTTCACGACGCCCGACGACATCTCTGCTGCTGGTCTGGTTGCTCCAGACTGGCCCTCGCTTCCTTCTTCAAGAGAGGCACCCCGGACCCTCCTGGTCCACTCCAGACGCCATTTTGAGTCCACCGCGTGGGCTTGAATTTGCCAAGGCTTTGTGGCCCAATCCTGGGTTCAGCGACGCCGACAGCTTCATCCATCGTGGGACAGCTCGCTCCTCCATCCTGGTCGCCGACAACGCCTCCTGGTCCGTGAGATCTGCAGAGCACAGCGTCACCCACTCACCTAGTCGAGGTGACTACCATCCGGTGCCCTCCTGGTGCCACCTGACTACTGGCTAATAGTCTCGAACTTGGTCCCCTCTGCTTTCAGGTGTCATCTATCTTCAAGATCCAGGCTTGGATCACTTCGAACTCTCTTCACTGGTCGCCTGCCAGCATCTTTCTTCCAGGCTCCTGGTCCGTCTACGAGGATTCCCGACGTCTTTTGAGACCTATGCAGCTGCAGCCCCTGGGCTAGGTAACTTCGGCATTTCGGTGCCCCAGCATAGCCTCACTATCCAAGGGTCAGAATCCACTTTCGTTTTCCTCCTACCAGGTCGGGTTCGCCCGAGAACACTAACTCTGTGAAATCTAGCTACCATAGACTTTGTCCCGCATCACGCGTGAGTGCACACTCTGCACCCGAGTCCCCTAGGCCTCCTGTAAGTAATCTGAAGGTTCTATAGTCCAGACCTAGCGATTCCAAAGCCTATTAGTACTGTACTTACCTGCTAGTAATTTCGCATTCCACTTCCAGAGTATATGGTTTTCCGTGCCCCTCGGGCATTTGTATATACTGTGCTAACTTAAGTATTTTCGTAAGAGTTTTGTTTTGTGCTCAGTACCCTGTCCTCATAAAGAGTACAGGGCTGTTGTGATTTTAATAAATACACTGTTTATTTTCATAACACTTGTGTGGTGTCCTTTCACTTGATGTTCAAGGGGTATATGTGTGGTATAACAGCTGGCTTAACACGCCCTCTCGAGTCTTTAGCCTTAGACTGCTCGTATCCACGCTACTAGGATAGCTGGTCTATAAGGTTGACTTACAACCAATCATCAATAAGGGTTGCTGGACTGATACATAGTGTTCACTAGAATAGTGAGCACTGCATATCAGGCCACCTTCTCACAGTAGGGTCTTTCAAAATCCACGCTAATAGGTCAAGTGTATTTGGCCATAAAAATAGCTTTTACTTCTTTCTTAAAAAGTGTGAAGGAGGAGATGAGCCTGGTTTCAGGAGGGAGTGAGTTCCAGATCCTGGGTGCCATTCCTGAGAAAGAGCTTTTATAGGTTTTTACCTTCCGGAATCTTCGAGGTTTTAGCAGAAGATTGTCTGTGCCTCAAGTGTTTCTAGAGCCGCCAGAGATTGACAGCTTCTGAATGAGGTATCCGGGAGAGCTCAGATGTAGAGTCTTGTGTGTCATGCAGGCGATTTTCAAATGTATTCTGGCTTCAAAAGGCAGCCAGTCCAGTGTTTTCAGATCAGGGGTGATGTGCAAGTGTTTTTTTGATCCAGTGATGAGTCTGGCTGCAGCGTTTAGAGAGGCTCTTAGGGGTGCAGTGCTGGTTAACGGGAGACCGCAAAGGGCGGTGCTGCCGTATTCAATTCACGGGATTACGAGAGCTTGTACTGCAGTTTGGAAGTCTTTGGCTGGTAGGAAGGGTTTAAGTTTCCTCAGTGTATTGATTTGGAAGTTCGCTCCCTTAGTAGCCTTACTGATATGATGCTGCATGTTAAGATTGGAGTCGAGGGTTATGCCTAAAGATTTCGCTGAGTTCACTATGATGGGTTGGACATTAAGTGCAGTTAACTGTTTAAGCCAGGTTTGCGTGATGGGGATCTTCGCGGGAGGTGTGATCAGCAGGAATTCTGTTTTCAGAGCATTGAGTTTGAGATGATTATCAGCAAGCCAGGATTGGGTGCTTCTGATCGTAGAGTTCAGTAGTAAAATGTCGTTGGGGGATTGTAATTTGAGATATAGTTGGGTGTCATCTGCGTACATGTGAAAAAGTACATTGGATGCTTGGAGCAAGGTGGTGAGAGTTCCATAACTAGGTTGAACAGGGTTGGTGATAGGGAAGATCCTTGGGGGACGCCTAACGACACAGGTATTGGAGAGGACATCAGGTTGATACTCTTGAATTTCTGCGACCTGTTGTGTAAAAAGGAGGTGAACCACTTGAGAACAGTCCCAGAAAGACCCATTCTTGTGCTCAAAAGATCGAGTAACTTCTCATGTTTGACAGTGTCGAATGCCGAAGAGAGATCAAGCAGGATGAGGAGGCAGGTATCACCTTGATCCAGGATTTGAAGGGCGTCGTCAATTATGCGAGTAATAGCTGTTTCAGTGCTGTGTCCTGCTCGGAAGCCTGATTGATGCGGGTTGAGGAGATCAAACAGGTCGATATGTTTAGTCAGTTGTAGTTGAGCGCATTTTTCCAATAATTTGGCGAGAGTGGGAATATTGGTAATGGGACGGTAGTTGTTTAGGTCGGATGGGTCGGCAGTAGGTTTCTTTAGCAAAGGTGTGACTTGTCCAACTTTGAGGGAGTCAGGGATGGTTCCTTCTTGGAGCGAGCTGTTGATGATTTTAGTCCAGAGAGGAAGGAGCAGTGGGATGAAATCTTTGACAGCGTTAGCAGGGAGGGGATCCGAGAGGTGATTGGAAGGTTTCAAGGTGTTGAGCAGTTTGCCTATTTCTTCTTCGGAGTAGGTTTCAAAGGTTGACCATGTTGCATTGTTTTTAGGTTCGGTGGGTGTTATGCAGTTGAGTGTGCTGTGGAGTCTTGCGTCAGCGCGGAGATCATTCTTTATGTTGTCAGTTTTTTGGGTAAAGAAAGTGGCGAAGTCTTCACAGGAGGGTGCTTCGTGCAAGGTACTGAGAGGTTGGGGTTGTTCCTTGGCTTGTGTTCTGATTAACTCAGTTTTCTAGGGCGATTTTTTGCTTGGTCGAGCTGGAGGCTGAAGAAGTTTGCTTTTGAGCGCTTTATTTTCCTGAAGTAGGCGTTTCTCTTTTTCTTCAGGGTTTTCAGGAGTAGTGCAGAGGGAGCTGTCCTCCAGGTGCGCTCTGCCAATCTCATGGCTCGTCTATCTTCATTGAGACTCCCGTCGTACCATGGGTTGGAGATTTTAGCGGAGACTCTTTTTAGCTGCATGGGAGCAGCCTCATTAATTATTGAGGTCACTGCGCTAAGATAGTGGTCAGTCAGGGATTGGACATCTGTAACGCCAGTAGGGGGGAGTAGGAGGTCGCGACTGTTCGGGGGTAAGGATAATGGTTTGAGTCTTTTCAGGTCTCTTTTCCAGACTTTAGGTCTGGTGGGTTGAACAGAATTGAGTTTGACTTTTTCATTGATGTGAAATGTAACAATATGATGGTCTGACCAGTCACAGGGTTGAATAGCCTCAAGTTGAGTAGTGCCCTCTTTGGCGATGATAAGGTCGAGGATAGAGCCTTTCTCGTGGGTCGGGCTGTTGCATAATTGTGTGAGGTCCAGGGCGCTGAGGAAGCTTTTAAGACTATTTACCACCGCATCGTTAAGATCGTTCCAATGGAGGTTGAAGTCGCCCAGGTATATTTGGGTGAGCTGTCGTCCTGCGTTGGTTGAAATCAGGTCCATCATTTGCTGGGCGAAGATGAGGTGGTCTCTGGGAGGGTGGTAAATGCCATGGAGAGAGCATTTCGGTTTGCCATCACTGATGATATCGAGGCAGATGTATTCGTAGGAAGTTGGAGAGGGTAGGGACGGCACGGAAACTGACAGAACAGAAAGGCTGTTCCTGTATATGCATGCGATTCCGCCACCTATCTTGCCAGACCTGTCAAGCCTAATGATGTGGTAGTTAGGGGGGACCAGAATGTCCATTATAGGTGTAGAGGATTCGGTTAACCAGGTTTTAGTCAGGATGATTAGGTCAAGGTCCAATCTTAGGATGAGATCAGCGATGGCGGAGGAGTGTTTAGAAGCCGATCTGCAGTTTAGGAGAGTGCATTTGAGACGGGGTGTGTCTGGAGAGGAAGAGGGTACTAGAGAGAGGGGGACTTTTCTAAGGTTATTTGGGACGGATATTCTGTTGTTAAGAGTGGAGGATCTACGAGGGTTTGAGTGTATTGTGGGGATGGGGAGGTGCGAGGCAGTTGTGAGGTTTAGGGGAGCTTGGTCGTAGGAGCGGAGGAGGGAGAGAGTGTCGAGGTCCGAGAGAGGGTTGCATGTACGAAGGGGACGGTTGTTGCGATTGTGGGCGGGGATCGCGGTCCAGTGAGTGCGGCGGTTGGGCTTGTTGCGATCGTGGGCATGGATCGAGGTCCGGTGCGAGGGACACGGCTTAGGAGCGTCGTCGGGACGGGAGGGGAGCAGGTTGAGAGGGGGGGGTGGTGGTGAGTGAGGCGAGTCTAGGGGGTGTGGTGAGCAGCTCTTTGATGGTGTGCATGTCTTCCTTGATGGTGTGAATTTCTTCTTTGAGTTGTAGGAGGAAGGACATAATCTTGTCTAGCGTGGGGTGAGTATTAGTGCTGGGGGTGGAAGTCATGGTTGGTTGGCTGACCTGGGACTTAGCGTGCGGGTGGGGGGGGGAGGGTTAGTGTTCATGCATGGCTCCGTGTGGTCGTCGTGCGGGTTGGTGTTCGGGAGAGAGGGTAAGGGGGCGATGGGAGTGGATGAAGTATGGAGGAGGTTGGAGGCGGGGATTCATGGCAGGCGGAGAGAGCGGGGTGGAAGTGGAGTGTATGATGGTGGTGAAAGGGGAGCCTGAAGGGAAGTGAGGGCTGAGAGTGGGGGGGGGGGGGGGGGGGAGTTGAGGTTGGAGATGGTCCTGTCGTGGGGCGGGGGAGTTAAGATAGTAGATGTGGTGTGCTCTGTATGGTTAGTTAGCGTGTGGAAGTGGGGGCTGAGAGGGGGGGGGGGGGACAGGGTGTGGGATTTGTCGCTATGTGTGTCGATCTGGTGCTGAACTAGGTTAGAGGGGTTGTGGGCGGGGTCTATGGTGTCAGGGGGGAGAGGATGGGTGGGAGTATTATGAGTGGGGGGCACCGGGGTGGGAGTGTGGGGTCGGCTGGTGTGTGATGGGAGGTTATTTATGTCTGTGATTGCGGAGTGTGGGGTGGTTGCAGCAGGTGGGTGAGTGACTGGTGTGGTGGGGGAGGAGGTGAGGTGCATGTCGTTCTGGTGCTGAGCTAGGTAAGAAGAGTTGTCGGTGGGGGCTGTGGGGTCTAGGGTGATAATACTGGAGGGGATGTGAGTGGAGGTCCGATGGTTGGAGAGGTTGTCTTTGAAAGTGGGGAACAGGTTGTCTAGTAGTTCCAGGTTCCTGTCTGTGGATTGAATTAGGACAATCCCGTTATTGTAGATAGTAACAGTGGTTCTGCCTAGGAAGAGTTGGGAAGGTGTGATGGAGAGAGTTAAGCAGTGAGCGGATTTTCTGGTGGTGGAGACAGTGAGTAGTGTGAGGAACATTTTTCTCCATTGAGCTCTGCGAGAGGTGTGGAAGATGATATCGATGTTAAGGGATCCATTGACTGGTGAGAAGTAGGTGTCGACAAAGGGGATTTCAGGGTGAGACCTCAGGAAGTTGTGTTTAAAGCGTTTAGCTGCTTTTTTGGTGAGTGCGGATGGGTAGTTGATTTTATATGTGTGCTTGCCGATGGGCTCCATACTGGGATGGCGGTATATGTGTAGGTGAGTGTGGCGGTAAAGGTGGGTGTGGGAGGGTAGATGATAGTGCGACACGTGCGCAAAGAACAATGCAGACAGTAGGTTACATGGTACACAAGTGACCTTAGTGAGTAACAAAAATAGCCTACATAAAGGGGTAGCAATCTGAGTAAAGCACTATGCCGACAGTAAATTACGTGGTACACAAATGCCACTAGTGAGTAACAAGATAGTCAAAATAATCAAGATAAAGAGGTAGCAATCTGTGCCAACCAAAAATAAACAGTGTGAATGGGTGTAGCTTACACAGTGTACACTAATGAATGAAGAAATATGAGGTAGCAGACGGTATAGCTTACACAATGTAACGAAATATACAAAAATATAAAAATATAAATGGTGTCAAACGGTGCTTATCGAGCAATATTAATACTAGTTATTCGCCAGAACAATTTGAGGTAGTGCTCGGTACATTGACAGTGAAGAAAATGAGAAATGTGCAAGTTTACAAAAACGAAAATGTACACAATACAAATAGAGGTATAATGTTGCACTAAATGCAGGCACTTAATCACACAAGTGTTTAAATACACAAACTAATTGTAAATAGCAGTGTACAAGATACAAGTAGAGGTAGAAGACTGCAAAAATAGGCAGGTACTTAGGAGTTAGCAGTCAGTAAATTACATGAGAGAAAAAGTGATAAGTGGGTGCAGGTTGCAGCATTGTGCAAAGTAGTGCAGAGTAGTGCAGAGTACAATTGGAGGAATAGTTTTGATAAAATATAAACCTACACTATATGGGTGCAGGTTGCAGAATTGTGTAGAGTAGTGCAGAGTAGTGCAGAGTACAATTGGAGGAATAGTTTTGATAAAATATAAGTCTATAGATAAAATATAAGAATATAGAACTAAACATCAGTGTACATCTGCAAACAGTCGGTTACAAGACACGGATAGGTGTGTGTCAGAGTACAGTAGTTGGGCTTAGTCTAAAGTGGTGAGGTCTTAGTGTCAGTTTATATAGTGAATTAGTTAATAGTCCAGTGATACTGACTAGTCCAAGGCAGACATTCTTTCACACTAGTCTAAAATACTAAAGTCCAATAGAGACTAGTCTAAAATGGCCGCCAGGTAGTTCAGATCGAGACAGTAGTCCTCCGTTTGTTGCTGTTGCTTCGATAGCAGGGGAGAGCAGCTTCCCTTCCCAACCATGCAGGCAAGGGGAGATAGAGATATTAGTCCTCTGTCTGTTGCTATTACTTTGAGCACAGGGGATGGGATTACACTCTGTTTAAGCAGGCAGAGCTCAAGGCTAGCTGGGAGGAATTCTTATCTCTGAGTGGGGGAGTTAAGCTGAGGGGCCTCGTGGACAACAGAGGTAGGTAGGGGATTTATTGCTACAGTTTTATGGCTCCAGCCATTTTGAACAAAGGAGTTAGTTTTTAAAAAGAGAGCAGGCAGGGAGGTGGCCATCTCGGCAAGGCTTCGACTCGTACAGCTGAAAATTCTCCACAGGGTTTATGTCACGGGCCCTAGGCTTATACACATGGGGCTTTCGCAGGACGGCATGTGCCGAAGAGGATGTGGAATGCTTGCGACCTTCATGCACATTATCTGGGAATGTCCGGAGGTGGTCCGATTCTGGAACCGAGTGCATGAGGTGATGAGAGATGTGACTGGGGTGGCCTTGCCTGCGGAGGCCCGGCGCTGTCTTCAACATTTGGGGCCCGAATGACTACAATGTTGCCCAGACCCGCTGGGTCACCCTGGGCAACATGATAGCTAAGAGAGACATTGCTCAGAGGTGGGGTGCGCCCGCACCCCCCACGATCGGACTGTGGGAATCCAACATGGACTGGTGCATGCTTCGCGAGAAGACTGTGTATGTGGCCAGGGGCAAAACTAGAATGTGGAGATCTGTGTGGGGTGCGTGGAATTCATATCGAGGTGACATCTGTGCACCCCCTGAGGTTGCGACGCCCGATGCCCGCTTGTCTCCGTAGTGCCCCCTACCCGTGGTTCCCTGCTTGTCATCCTGATATATCACCCCCCATCTGAAATGCTTTCACTCGTTGGATTGTTTGTGCAATAGGGTGTGTAACCCCTGAACGCTCCCAGTGATGCGAGCCCAAGATAAGCCGTCTGTCCTCAGCCTACTCTCTCTCTCTTTTTTTCTTTTCTCTTGTTTCCTCTCTTTCCCACTTCTTTTCCCCCTTTTCTTCCTTTGTTTGATACTTGGTTTATTTATTGTTCTAAGATATTTTATTTAAAAATTAAACCTGAATGTTCCTGTGTAAGGTCTTGTACACGATTTTGAGTACGGTTACATTGCTGCCTGGCCTCCGGGATGTATGGCTGAATAGCGGTGTATTTTTTCTACAAATAAAGGTTTTCAAAAAAAAAAAAAAAAAAAGAGCAGGCGGGTGGGAGAAGTAAATACCTTAAGTTTCTGTGTGCCTGTTAATTTTGCCCGTAGAGTTATACCGGAGCAATGCTTTAGACCATGATGATGATCCCTTCCGCTTCGTAGATGTGTCACTTCATTCACTCCTATAAAAAAGTTCTTCTTTTTTGTTTCTTGAGCTGTGCTTAGCTCTCGCGGGTCCGCTGCTCGAGAATGTGATACCCTAGTGTATGCTAGCAACCTGCGTCCCAGGCCCCTCTCAGCCCTCCAGACCGTTAGAATTCCTCTGCTGAAATTGAAAATTACAAATATACACTTATCAGGTATAGAAGAGTGGACAACGGGGAGGCGGGTGGGTCAGTGTAGAATCCACAGGCAGACACTGTATCCACCAGAAAAAGCGTTCGGAAGGGAAGTAACTTGTTCTTCTGATGGATACATCTGCCAGTGGATTCCTCACCTTGTGAATAGAATCCTACAGCAGTCTCCACTCCCAGAGGAGGGTGTCCACTCTCCTAAACCAGAAAATCCTGAAAAACAGAACGAGCAAAATGGTCGTCCCTCCTCACTCCGGAATATAAGCAGTAATGCTTCGCGAAAGTGTGGAGGGAGGCCCAAGTTGCCGCTCTGCAAATGTCCTCTACAGGAACACCCCTAGACAAAGCAGATGTAGAAGACTTCGCGCTAGTAGAGTGAGGTCTTATACCCTCTGGAGGTTCCTTAGCAGCCAGGGCCTAGCAGATCTTAATACACAGGATAATCCATCTTGAAAGCGTGCGCTTGTGCACCGCTCTTCCCTTCTTGCAGCAAGCAAATCCAACAAACAACTGGTCATCCTTAGGCAGAAAAGCAGACCTGGTCCTGAGAACCATTCTTTCAGCATGAATGGGGGCTTTGAACTGGGAAGCTCACTTACCCTCCTTGCAGAGATAATTGCTATAAGAAAAACAATCTTAAAAGTTAGAAGACTCATGGGACACTTGTGTAAAGGTTCAAAAGGTGAACCCATCAAATAGGTGAAAACAAGATTCAAGTCCCATTGAGGCACAATAAATGGAGTAGGAGGGAATTTGTTGGTAAGACATTTTATGAAACGTAGCACAATAGATGACAAACAAAGACGGTAGGTCCGGCAAACAAAGGAATGCCGACAAGGCCGATAAATAAACCTTTTACAGTTGTAACAGCAAAACCATGCTGGGCCAAGAGCAAACTGAAGTATGTTGGACAAACGAGCCCTTAAGGGGTCAATAGATTTCTCTCCACACCACAAACAAATTTAGACCATCTATAAGAATAGATTGACTTGGTGGAAAGACACCTGGCTGAAAGAATAACATCAACCACATCAGGCGGGAGAGAAAAAGAATTAAGGTTGCCCAGTTCAATCTCCAGGCATGAAGGTGTAAGCTCTGGAGGTGGGGGGTGTAGAACCTGCCCCTCCATCTTGAGAGAGGAGGTCTTCCCTGAGTTGAAGACGGAGCGGCGGGCACGAGGAGAGGTAGAGAAGATCTGTGTACCACACCCTTCTTGGCCAATCCAGGGCGATCAATATAACTTGGGCCCGATCTTGGCGAATCTTCCTCAGAACCAGAGGAATCAAGGGTATGTGATCAAACGTGTAAAGGAGTTGCGAGCCCCAACTCAACTGAAACGCGTCCCCCAAAGCTCCCTGCACCGGATACTTGAGACTGCAGAATGACAGGCAGTGAGCATTCTCGCGAGTAGCAAACAGGTCCAACAGAGGAGTTCCCCACAACTACCTCTGGATGAAGCCTCCACTCGTGGTCGGCCGAGAACTGCACACGTTCAGAATTACGGCCAGATGATTTGCCATCAGACAAATCTGGTGGTCCTGAACCCAGGACCAGAGATTCAGAGCCCCTCAGCAGAGACACTGCGACCCCACTCCTCCCTGTTTGTTGACATACCACATTGCAGTCGATTGAACCAACCACGTAGGGAAGGAAGGCCTTGAGCGCCAAACGTATCGCCCCTAACTCTAGAGGGTTGACGTGAAGCAACCTTTCTTCTGGAGACCAAAGACCCTTGACCTCCAGATCCCCCAGATGAGCACCGCACCCTAGGGAGGATGCATCCGTTATCACTATGGCAACCGATGGAGGCAGATGGAAGGGCTTTCCTTATGACATTGCCCTCCACGCTCCACCAAGACAGATCCGCTGCAGTTTCTCTGGAGATCTTGACTGACTCCCTGAGCTCTCATGTGCCAGCGTGCATGGTTGATCAACAGAATGCATGAAGCAAACAGACCCAGTCCTGAAGGTCCTTCGCCTGCTCGAACGACCGCTCCATTGTAAAACAAGGGAATCATTTCCTGAATGTCGAGAATCCTTTGAGGTGGAGGGAATGCTCGACAGACAATGTCCAGTAGTGCCCCTATGAACAGGTTGCGCTGTGGGGGTACCTGGTGAGATTTGGGTACATTTATCGAAAACCCCAATTTGTACAACAGCTGGGTTGTCACCTGCAAATGATGAAGCGCCTTCTCTGGAGACTCTGCCTTGATCAGCTAGTCGTCCAGATAGGGGAAAACTGGAATCCCCGATCTTCTGAGATGGGCTGCCACCACTGCCATCACCTTGGTGAAGACTCGAGGTGCAGTAGTAAGTCCAAACGGGAGAACAGCAAACTGATAATGTTGCGATCCCACCATGAAACGGAGACACTTCCTGTGGGACTTCAGGATGGGGATGTGAAAACACGCATCCTGCAACTCGATCAACACCATCCAGTCTTCTTCCAGCAGCGCCTGAAGAACCTGCGCATGGGTAAGCACCTTGAACTTCTCTTGTTTCAGATAAAGATTCAAGATCCTGAGATCCAGGATTGGACGTAACCTGCCATCTTTCTTGGGAATCAGGAAATACCAGGAGTAGCATCCCTGACCACTTTCCTGCTCTGGAACCACCTCTATCGCACCTTTCTTTAGCAAGGTCAGGACTTCCTCCCATAGGAGATGGAGATGTTCTTCTGAGCAAGCCCCTTGACAAGGAGGGTAATTTGGAGGGAATTCCCGAAAGGGGAGAGCATACCCATTTTCTACAAGACTGAGAACCGATAGGTCTGTAGTAACAGATTCCTAATCTTGCAGAAAATGAGTTAGCCGACCCCCTACAGGACCAACATGATCCGGGATGGGGAATCTAGGGCTGCCAGGAGCCTCTAGATTGCGCTTGCAAGCCAAGTGATTTAGCTGTGGCCTTGCTTTCTTTAAACCTCTCGAGGGCAGCATCAGCCTTTTTACCAAAGAGTCCTGAACCATCAAATGGTAAATCCATCAGAGTAGCCTGCACATCTGTTGAAAGGTCCGTTGACTTCAACCACGCGCCCCTTCTGGTAGCCACTGCAGAACCCATAATCCTTGCCACCGAGTCAGCCGTGTCCAAGCAACTTTGAATGACTGGACAGGCAGCAGCCCGGGTATCGTTCAAAACTTCCTGAAAGTTTTCCCGATCTTCTTCATCCAGTTTAGGCAGCAACTGTTCAGATGAATCCATCAAAGTATGGATGTACCTTCCCATCAAACCGGTAGCATTCGTAGATTTTAACACCATGCTTGCCAAGGAAAATACTTTCTTGGCAGACTGGTCAATTATTTTAGATTCCCTGTTAGCTGGAACTTGAGGGAAACCCCCAAAGATCTTTGAGCATGCAGCCTGAACCACAAGGCTCTCAGGTGACGGATGAGAAGATTAAAACTCTGGATCGCTAGGAGCCACTCTATATCTTCATGCAATAGACCTTGAAACTGCAGGCGCAAAATTAGGTTTTCGCCAGACCTCTAAAATAGGTTCAAGAATTGCCTCATTGAAAGGCAAGAGAGGCTCAACAACTGAAGAAGGTGAATGGAGAACCTCCGTTAACAAATTTGGCTTGAACCCAGTGGCAGGGAGTTGAATGTCTAACAATTCAGCCGCTTTTCTTAAAACCACATGATATGGGGCTACATCTTTTGATGGTGCTTCGGAATCAGTTAAAACTCCCATTCAGTTGAGATGTCCAGGCCGCTGGCCTCCCTCAATTCAGCAAAATAGTCTTCTGAATCAAGCAGCTCACCTTCTTCAACTTCCTCACGATATCGCTCCTCGTCTAAAACCCTCTGGGCCTCTCTCCTGGAGCGAATCCTTTTAACAGACGTAGACGGATCCATAACTGACTCCGTCGGATTCGGGGCCGGCGTCGTGCACGGATCAGACGGCACCACTTGCGCCGAACAAGGCCGTACAGACGTGCCGGAGAAGAGGCTAACGGCGACGGAACCTTCAGCGCCGGGAAACTCCAAGACGGAGCCGCCAGGAGGAACGGCAGGAAGGGGGCCTGAGCATAGGCCTGAGGAACACTCAAATTAAAGGCTAATGGACCCATGGGACAAGCAGGCGCACCAGAGGGGAACTTTGCTCTTGCGAAGACATCATACATGGCATTAAGGTAATGCGATGGGTCTTGTCCTGGAGCTGGGAATGGAGGGTAAGCTCCTGGTACTGTCTCCGAAGCCGGTGTTCCTGGATTCGGGCCAGCCGGCGCCAACATCGGAACATCTTCTGGTTGCTCCTGTTCTTCCGGCACAAGATGATCTTCATTCGGATCCGGAGAATGGACCGAAACCGGAGAAGGAGCCGGCGTCTGATCGACGCGGAGAGACTTCGGGTGAAGCTGACTTCTCTTAAGAGGCTGGATTCGAGAAGGAGGGAGAGACATGATCCCTTCTGTGACGCCAAGGCGAGGTCGGTTTCGGCGCCGCTTCTTTCTCAGATCGATGCCTTGAGGAACGCTTCTTTTTCTTATGCTTCCTCGGCTTCGAGTGTCCAGACATCGACATCGATCCTGACCTGGATTCGGAACGGGACCTCGATCTTCTCGTACCTGCTTTCTTATCCTTTCTCATCTTGGCCATAAATAACTTCGCCCCTCTCTTTCAATGCCTTCGGCTTCATCTTCCTGCGGCATGGACATTCATTGACGTCATGGTCGGAAGACAAGCACCACACACAATCCTCATGCGGGTCAGTGATGGGCATCTGCTTACCGCACTCCCTGCATGGCTTAAAACCAGACTTCATCGCAGACATTGTCGAGAGAAACAGAAGAAAACAGCAAGAAATACAAAGTTACTACGGAGAGTCCCAAAGAAACCGTTGACGGCGCCGAAAAAAGGGAACTGACGTCATCACGCCGATGAGGCCCTATTATGGATCCAGTGACGTCAGCGGGGTCGCAAGCGGAGTCGTACCCTCTGTGACGTCGTCCATGACCTCGCCGGCGTGGAGAGCTACAAATGTTTCCGATTGGCTGCTGCGCAGGGGGATATTCACAAGGTGAGGAATCCACTGGCAGATGTATCCATCAGAAAATGTGTGCTTCTGTTTCACAATGTCGCTTGGATGCCAACATGTCGGTGTATATTTCCCATGACCGGCACTTTCAACCTTGGAACGGTGATAATCTTGTACTGGATCACGTATGTACCATGTTACCCCACCACGTTTTGTCAATGTCATATGATATGAAGATACTACAGGGTGTCCGACACAGGCTTTACCATGGGTTTCAGAGACGTGGCTATACTCCTACATATACCCTTCCCACTAAGAGCACCAAAGGCCCACACACATGACCTAGGCAGGGTTTTTATGATAACAGGGACAATGGAGGGCATAATGTAGTTCATTCTCCATGTGTAGGCTCCCCCAGTCGGATTACCAGCACCCATCAAGGAGTAACTGAAATGCTTCTAGAGTCCACATAGGTATGTTGGTGGTCTGAGGGGACTTTAGCACAATTATTAACTCTTCCGTGGATGTGGGGAGCACTTCTCCGGACCACGATATCCATAACTATGAAGTGGGCAGACTATGGGCTTCTGTGATGCATGGAAAAAGTGGCACCCTAATGCCAGTCCATATACCCATTACTCCATCGCCCACCAGTTTCTCGCAGCTGGACTACTCATTTGCCCTCGCAGCTGAACTAGGCATGACAACTGACGTCCAGATACTAGCATGAAGGCTCTTTCAACCATTCCCCAGTTATGAAGCAGATTAATGGCCCAGAGAGAGAATGCAGGTGTATGGCACCTAAATGAATTGTGGTGAAAGGATTAAATGTGGGCAGACCACTTGAGAGTGGTGATACAAAGGAATACTTCTGGCTCAATTTAAACTGTAACATCCTCAGTTAATCTCTAGGTGCCACTAAGGTTGAACTTTAGGGAGAGGCCAAAGCTCTGGGTAAGAAGAAAGGTTTGGGGCAAGAGTGCAACATATTAATTCCTTAGAAAAACAAATGGATAAGCTAGAAAGCTGATTGCCTGTGGTGTGTAACTAACACGCATGCTCAGCTCGAGCTCAACCAAGCTTATTTATATGGCAAAACTAGTGTGGACCTGGTCTCAGTACAAGGTCTACGAACTCCGTAACAAGCTCCTGTACTGGCTTGCCAATACAGAGGCAGTCCTTAGAATCATAACATCTATATAGAAGGACAGCAACAGTATGAAAAGCAAGTCGCTAGCTTCCCAGAAACAGACTTCTTTCAGAACCTCTACCAAGCTTTCTAGATACCATAAAGAGTATCACTACACCCAATCGCAACTCGTCTCCCTGTGAGATCTCTACTACCTTCCGATCAGTCAGAATTAGACCTTCCTATTACAGTTGATGAGATCCAGGAGGCCATCATGGCAAAACACCAGACCCTCATTGCTTCCCACTGAAATGTATTTTTTTTATTTTTTTTTTATTTTTAAGGAGTACACCTCCCACATCATGTCATACTTGCAGGTGATGTTTGATTGAGGCTTTCAAAGCATCCTCGCTGCCCTGCAATCTCAGAGGCACAACGAAATGGCTCCTTTAAGCCCAGCAAACTAGTGTGCTGATTGTGCATTTTTTTTTAACAGAAAGTAAAATGCTAGCGAAAACCCACACCAACAGACAGGTGAAGGTGGTGATAAGCTACTTGACACACAATGTCCAAAATGGTTTCACGACAGACAGGAGCAACTAACAATGCTTTAAACAATGGCAGGTGGCAATGGATAGGGCAACCAATCTGAGGAGGCTAGATGCTTTGGTCCTTCTAGACTTCAAGAAGTCTCATGCTCAAAATACTCTGCTCCTAGGCCCACGTGCATCATATAACATAGAAACGCATTTAAGAAAATTGGGACTAATCTGCAGTTACACCAAGTGCTGACCAACCCATTTCCTATTACAGAAGGTTACATGTCAAGGTTTCCTTCTTCCCTACTTTGCTATTCACCCTGATCATGGAGCAGGTAGGTGAGTAGATTAGGAGGGATGCCCTGATAATGAGATTCCATTGGGAATTTGTATCCTAAGACAAGATGTCACTGGATGCTGAAGACCTGCTGCTTTACGTAGAGAAGCAAACTCAGACTAATCCAATTTAATTACTTCCACAGGCCCTACAATGAGAGGATGTGAAACATAGGCAAAGCTCCCAACCCGTACTACCTCTGATGTGAAAGACACAGGCACGTTCTATTGCACCATAAAGGACTGCCCAGAGAATCAAGTAATTTGAAGACTGTTACATACAACACTCGACACAGTCCTGGGGATGTCCACCGTTTTGGAGCACAAGAGTCATCCCAAATCAACCTGTGCTATGTTGGGAATAGAACTGGATTGCCAAACGAAACATTGCACGTCACTGGAAACATATAATGCCCCCTCCCTTGCTTAAAGAGTGGTTTAGGGGCATGAATTTCTGAGCCAAAACAGGCACTGGTTCATACATGGAGGGACTGCACAAACAAGTACAGGAGAATTTAAGGGTCGTGAGGGCATCACACTCACGCTCTTTGACCCCTAGAAGTAACATGTAATTACAAAACTTTGTTGATTGCCATCTTCCTTTGGATCAGATAATTCAACGCAAGTACTGTCAATGTTGCTACTGCCACCTGTCACATTGTCATGTTTGGTTGAGTTATTGAAATCCAATAAAAAGCTGTTAAACAGAGCAGGGTCTAAGCTCAGTTCAGAGTCAAACAGGAATGGGCAGTTGCACAGGCTCAGATGTCATGTACGGATAAGCAGATGCTCACGAAATTGCCCGTTCAATTGTCGGGGCCAAGTTCAATGTCGAATGTACACATCATTATACTCTTCAAAGAATGCGGACACTGTAAAAATAAAGGTAATTTTCAACAACAAAAATTAAGTAATTCAAGGTGTCTGATGTGTAGCTGGAGTACATACGCAAGGCATGCTTGGGCCCTATGTTGATTGTTCAAATAAATCTGAGCTCAACATAATTAATTGCACAAAGGACCTAAAAAAATCCCAGGCAAGAAGGGCTGACACAGGTGTTGCTAGCCACTGGCTTTGTTATGTGCCTCTACAAGTGGGACCTGCATGATTAGTCAAGGGTCTTGGCGGTAAAACAAGAGACAGGGTGAGTTTTAGGCGGAAATGTAGCTAGGGTATGGAAACTACTTTGCATACCATTTATCTGCATTGAAACCACCTAACAGATTAATCAATTCTAGCATGGCATTGCCAATGCCTTTTCCCTAAACAGATTCGTTTTTGGCATGCTACCAGTAGCAGGGTGCATCTCAAAACGATTAATGTTAAAATGGTGAAATGAATAATATCAGTTCTAGAGCACACGGACCACAACCAAAATGACCTGGTGCTAAGATGAGAAAAAAACTAGGGAAGGCAAAATAAGGATTATGTTACTTACCCTGTAAGCATTTGCTCTTGGCATGTAGAGCTGTAGATTCACATGCTTTGCAAACTCCTGCCTTCTAGTGTTGGGTGTGATAGTTTACAAGTTGTTTTTCTTTGAAGAAGTCTTTCCTAGTCACGAGGTAAGGCAACTCCTCATTTCGGTGATAGTGCGCAAGGGCATCAACTCCATTGTTCAGTTGTTTTCCCGCAATAGGGTGAGAATGGAGTAAGTGCAGTATTGAGATGTCCATGCGTATATAAAGTGAACAAGAACTGCAACAGCCAAGAACAGATGCTTATAGGGTAAGTACCATAATCCGTTCAAGGCATGTGTGCTGTAGATACACATGCTGTGCATAGACTGTATATGTGTAGTGGTGGCTAACCAGTGGGTGTTGCAGTTGTTTGAAAGTGTGTTTTTAGCACTGCCTGTCCGACATTAGTCTGTTGACATGCTAACACATCCACACAATATTGTTTTGTAAATGTGTGTGGTGTAGACCATGGAGCTGCCTTACATATGTTAGCTATGGGAAGGTTACCTAAAAAGGCCATAGATGCTCCTATTTTGCGAGTAGAATGTGCTCTAGGAGGTAGTGTTAAAGTGCTTTTAGCTTTAATATAGCAAGTTAGAATACATTTAACAATCCATCTCGAAATGCCGGATTTTGAGATGGGCTTCCCTTTAGGAGATAGAGCAAAAGCAACAAAAAGTTGTTTCGCGAAAATCTTTTGTCCTATCAATGTAGTACAATAATGCTCTTTTGACAAAGTGTGTGTAGAGCGCTCTCTGCTACAGAATCCGATTGAGGAAAGAATACAGGTAACAACTGATTGGTTGATGTGAAAAGGAGTCAACTTTTGGATTTGTATGAACAACCCAATCTTTATGCAGTTGAAATAATGGTTCTTCCCAATGCCTGTAACTCACTAACTTGGCTTAGTGAATTAATAGCTATTAAGAAGACAACTTTCCATGAAAGAAATTGTAGTGAACAATTGTGTAATGGTTCAAACAGTGGGCCCATAAGTCTTGAAGAAACCATGTTACGGTTCCAGACAGGTGCAGGTGGTACTCTGGGTGGTATTATTCTTTCAAGGCCTTCCATGAAGGCTTTGATCACAGGTACTTTAAATATAGATAAATGCTGCCTGTTCTGAAGATATGCAGGTACATCTGCAAAGAGTAGTCGAATAGATGTGTTGGCTAAACCTGCACATTGTAGATTCAAAAGATAACAAATAATTTTTTGTATAGATGCATCTAGTGGATCAACTGAATTACTACAATATGACTTTTCCACTTTGCTTTATAACATGCTCTAGTGGTAGGTGGTTTTGCTTCTTTAAGAATGGTCATACACTCTGGTGGTAGGTGTAGATAACAAAGCTGACTTAAGGAGCCAAATCGCAAGGTTGAGGTCTTTGGATGTCTGATTCTTCCACGGTTCTGTGCAAGAACATTTGAAGTTGTGTGAATCTTCTGATGTGGAATCAGACGGTTCCCACAGTGTGGTGAACCATGGTAAACAAGCCCATGTGGGAGCTACGAGAATCAGTGTGAGATGTCTGCCTGAGTTTCCGAACTAGAAATGGAAGGAGAGGGAGAGGTGGAGGTGGAAAAGCATTAGCAAATTTCCCTGAGAAGTTCATCCATAGGGCATTGCCTTTGGATAGAGGGTGTGGGAACCTGAAGGCGAAGTCTGGGTATTTCAAGTTCTATGTTGTGGCAAAGAGGTCTAATTTGTGGAAATCTTAATTTTTAAAAGTATGGGTGAAGTTCCCATTTGTATTTTCTTTCTGCTGAGGAGATCGGCAAAAAACGTTATCTGCCTGGAAGATGCACTGCTAGTAGATGGATTTTGTGATGAATTGCCCAACGCCAAATGGTCTGAGAGGCGCGATAGTTGTAGAGAGTGTGTCCCGTCCCCCCCCCCCCCACCCCGTTTTTGTATATAATACATTGTGGTCATATCGTTGGTCCAGATTAAGACAACTTTCTTTACCAGTTGAGGTAGAAAAAGCTTTTAACGCCAGTTGAATGGCCTGCAGCTCTATGCAGTTGATGTGATAGTTCTGTACTTTGGAGTTCCGAAGACCCTGAACTGTCAAATGTTTTAAGTGTGCTTCCCACCCTGTGAGAGGAGTCGGTTGCGAGCACGTCTTGTGGAATAGGATTGATGTACAGCCGCCCTTTTGACAAATGTCTGTTCCACCACTGCAGTGATCGCTGAGTGCGGCTTTATACCAACACAAGATCTCTCAGCTGACCCTGCGCTTGATTCCACTGACGTGCTAAGCACTATTGTGAAACATGATGCCACAATCCCTAGCAACTGCATGAATGTTCTGGCTGAGAAACACTGGTTGACTTGAAACTGTTGAAACAGGGTCTGTAAATTCTGAATCCTGGCTGGAGTGGGGTATGCTAGAGCCATTTGACTGTTTAGAATGGCTCCTAGATATGGCTGCGTCTGATTGGGTTGAAGATGGGATTCCTGTATATTGACAGTCAATCCCAACTGATGTAGAAGATTTAAGGTAATCTGAGTGTGATTCACACATTGGAGAGGAGAGATGGCTTTTATGAGACAATCTCCAAAGTATGGAAATACACTCCCTGCTCTGGGCGGGCCGGCGCAGCAGGGTAGCACTCCACACTGTCATTCGCAGCTACGAGGAGGGAGGTCTGGAAGCGCCACGCTTCGACTTATAATATTATGCGGCGCAACTACAGCCTGCGGCCCGGTAGTTCACAGACACAGATAACTGGGAGACGCACCTCTTGGCGGGCAGGGCGAACATCCAGAGGCTACAAGTCGCATTGATGCAGGGCAGGAGAGCGGACGAGTCTCTTACTTATGTTGTGCGTCACACAGCAGGCATCTGGTATCGGTTTATTGAGAGGGTCTTGCGGAGGGCGTCCTTCCATAGGGAGCTACCGGTCTGGATACAGGCCCCTTTCGTTGCCATGGAGAAACACAGGTCTTTTCAATCTTGTCAGTAGGTGGATGCGGGGTTCTAGCTGATCTCTACCCCAACGAGTCCTTCGACTTACGCAGGGCGGAGGATGCCTTCGGCCTTGGGAGAGGGCAATACCTGCACTATCGGGGACTTCAGGATGTAGTGAAGGTTACCTGGCCTTAGTGCCCGGACGCACCACCAATGACCCACACCTTAGACATTCTTCTTTCCTGCGGCAGGGGGCGAAAACTGATCTCTCTGCTGTATAAAGCTATGAAGTAAGTCAATCAAAGTCACTTGAATGAATACAATGACAATTATAGCAACATTGTTTTTAATCACGTGTCATAAAATTATTCATATAAATAAATATACAATTTAATCATATACAATGCCCCTAGAGGGTAGGACAGGGAAGGGTAGTGTTGGAATAGTGAAGGTATAGGAATTGCAATACAAATCAATTGGATCTAAGTAAACCAAAAGTCGTAATCGGTAAACACAATAGAGAAAGATTCATCAATCAATTAAACAAACATGCCTCAGAAACAATAGAATCACAAATGATATGTCTGGGAAGAGGTTGAATAGAAGAGGGAGTGTCGACGTTTCGACCCAAGTAGATGCAGGTGTGATTTTGACCTTGCTAGAGGGTCTTCATCAGGACGGTGGAACGAGGAGGATGGGGCAAAGAATCTGTATAAAAATGGAATTAATAAATTGTTAAGGGTCCATTGAAGATCCCTGATACTCCTGAAGTTATAAAAGGACGAGGTGGGGAAATGACACTATTATATCATAAGAGGAATACCAAGAGGGCGTGTCCGGTGACATTAATAAAGAAAAATTTCTCATGAAATGAGGGACTTAACCAACAAGAATCGTCATATATTGGGAGCCCTAACAGGGTACTTGTTCTAATGCCGAAATTAAACGTGGAAACAGCAAGTGGTGTCAAAGCCACCTGTGCCTACCTGTGGTTGTTAAAAAAGTGTGGTAGGGTACACAGAAACTCTCAGCAGATTAACGTTTAATTTCGGCATTAGAACAAGTACCCTGTTAGGGCTCCCAATATATGACGATTCTTGTTGGTTAAGTCTCTCATTTCATGAGAAATTTTTCTTTATTAATGTCACCGGACACGTCCTCTTGGTATTCCTCTTATGATAAAATAGTGTAATTTCCCCACCTCGTCCTTTTATAACTTCAGGAGTATCAGGGATCTTCAATGGACCCTCAATAATAATTTATTAATTCCATTTTTATACAGATTCTTAGCCCCATCCTCCTCGTTCCACCGTCCTGATGAAGACCCTCTAGCAAGGTCAAAATCACACCTGCATCTACTTGGGTCGAAACGTTGACACTCCCTTTTCTGTTCAGCCTCTTCCCAGACATATCATTTGTGAGTCTGTTGTTTCTGAGGCATGTTTGTTTAATTGATTGATGAATCTTTCACTATTGTGTTTACCGATTACGACTTTTGGTTTACTTAGATCCAATTGATTTGTATTGCAATTCCTATACCTTCACTATCCCAACACTACCCTTCACTGTCCTACCCTTTAGGGCAGGGGTCTCCAAACCGGTCCTGGAGGGCCGGATCCATGCCAGATTTTTAAAATTACTACATGTATCTCAATGGGGATATCCAAAAAATCTGGCATGGATCCGGCCCTCGAGGACCGGTTTGGAGACCCCTGCTTTAGTGGCATTGTATATGATTAAATTGTGTATTTATTTTTATGAATAATTTTATATGACACGTTGTGATTAAAAACAATGTTGCTATAATTTTCATTGTATTCATTCAAGTGACTTTGATTGACTTACTTTCTGGGACCACCTTGTATGCACTAACCATTCACCCAGGTCCCAGGGACTTGCTGGGTTAACCTGTGTTTTTACAGCAGTATAAAGCTATGAAACAGGACTCCACCCCACGGTGCCGCCATCCTGGTTGGCATGGGAGGCGGATCTCGGTACTGAGCTGGAACAGGGGCAGCGGAAGCGTATAGGATCCCTTACACGCAAGGTATCGTGCAATGCACGGTTCAAATGGATACACTTTAACTTCCTACACTGCACCTTCCTGACTCCGGTCTCGTTGAAGTGCATCTCTGGGGGGTCTCTGACGGCGACAGGGGAACTTGGCAAACTGACCGGGGCACACGCTGGTCTGCCGCTGCTGTTTGTCTCCTGCCGCCACTTCTTCCACCACGCGGCAGCCGTGAGAGAAACTACAGCCCCCAGCATCCTTGGCGGTGACACGCCCACCGGGAATCACGCACTGAGGCGCTGAAAAGGCAGAGGTCCCTGCGGTCGAGCGGGGGTCTCCGATGGCGACAGGGGCACTTGGCAAACTCACCGGGGCACACGCTGGTCTGCCGCTGCTGTTGGTCTCCGGCCGCCGCTTCCTCCACCATGCGGCAGCCGTGAGAGAAACTACAGCCCCCAGCATCCTTGGCGGTGACACGCCCACCAGGAATCGCGCACGGAGGCGCTGAAAAGGCAGAGGTCCCTCCCGCCTCGCACGCGAGTGGCGCCGGGCGAAGCCTGGGCAAAGGGCGGGCCATCAGGGGTCAGCAGAGGTCGGGTCGGGCCACCCCTCTTCCATCTGTCATGGGGAAGAGAAAACAGACATGTCGAGACTACCAGGAAGGTAAGGTTGCCAAGATTCCACGGAAATCAGAATCCATTATTTCGTATTTGACTTCTGCGGTGGGGGTGCATACCATTGGAACCTACCATCGTCACCATTAATACCCCCTGTCCAGCAGCCCCGCTGATTGCTTCCCTAAGTCCCCTACCCTCACCTCCACACTCTCCTAGAATAAATGCAACCCCGCTAGCCCCCTCGCTCATGACTTCGCGTAGACGAAGGTTTCATGCAAAGGGCGCCAAGAGGAAATTTGCTCATGGGAAATCTACCCACCAAGCTGTTACTCTAAGGGACAATATTTGCGACATAGTGGAAGAACTATTTATAAAAAGACTTGAACCAGCTTTGGAAGCAGTAGCAAAGGACATCATGGACACGAAAATTGATACCCTTCTTAAACAATACTCAAGTCAGAACGAGAAGTTGACCAATCATCCACCTGGTATTACTAGCAATGCAGGTGGCAATATAGCAAACAATCATAGGGAAATTTTATGTGAGAATACCCAGTTTTATGGGGGTATTGTGGAGGGGCCCGAACACACTGGACCTGGTGTACACACTAATAATCAGGAACCTAGTGGGGCTCTTTATAGAACAAAATGTTTGCATCTGCCCCCAGAGGCGGCTCCTCTAGTGGCTGTCTTCACAGGGATTTCACCACTAAGGGCCGGTAAAGGGGAAACAAGTAATGACTTGATGGGTTTGGCTAGGGAATACTGCGTAGAGTTCAGTAGTGGAGGCACAGACATTACACGCACTGTCATTGCGGCAAGGCGAGTGAGTTGGGTGGGGCGCCATCCAAAAACTATTCCAGGGGACTGCCTTGTTATAAATTTTAACAACTAGGACAGCGCACATAGGTTGTTCTGGGATGCCTCAGATCTGTCAAATAATGGCATCAGACCGCTTCCTCTGGGCTTCTTTTATCCCCCGGGTAGGACAACAAGACCGTTTGGCAAACCTTTGGCGACTCGTCGGGAGGGGCCCGTCTGTCACCTTACGCCCATCTTACCAGCAGCGCTTTAACATCGCACGACAAAGATCTGGTCGAGAGCTGTCAGGAGGGGTGGGTAGAGATTCTTCTAGTTTAGTTGGCCCTGTGTTACAGGATTGTTCCTACCCAATAGCCATTAGTCTCACCAATCGTTTCTCCCCCTTGACTTCAATGGAGACGAACGATTGACTGCCTGAGGTTTTAGCTGAGGATGAAGGGGAGCCTAGCTTACAGAGACCTTGTTGCAAAATCCTCACCTGGAATGTGGCGGGACTACGTTCTAAAACCTCTGATCCTATTTGGCAGGAGCTTGTCAAACAGTATGACATACTGGCTTTACAAGAGACCTGGGATACATCGTCCAGTTTTTCACTGGATGGTTTTCTCAGCTTCTCTACCCCAGCAGTACCTGGAATAAGGGGAAGACCCAAAGGGGCTCTGCTTACTTTGTTTTCACTTAATTTGGCAGGGGTTTTTAAGAAAGTAGAATCCGCCTCTAGGAACTCACTTATAATTGAATGGTCGATCTCGGACCATCAGAAATTTTTATTCATTAATTTTATCATCTGGGAATGAGCATTTGATTACCCTGGAACATTTCTTGTCAGTCTATAAGCATGATTGCATTTCTGCCCCAGAGATGGTTCTTTTGGGAGATTTTAATATTCATCCCTGTGAGGGGGATTGCTACAATGATGGATATGCAGGGTCGCCTGTGGAGGGGATACCCCATTTTGAGAATACTAAGGAGGGAGATGCCCTCGAAATCCTCCTCTCCAACTTAAACTTAGTTGAACCAGGCTTAGACAAAGATGAGGTCAGAGCACCAACATTCATCGGTAGGGGTGCAAACACCATCATTGATTACATCTTTTTATCTCCCGGGGTGTTAGCTAAAACGCTGGAGTATAGGGTAGTGACCGCAATTTTTAGTGACCATAACCCGGTTCTGTTGGTAGTGGACCTTGGGAGTTTTATGTTTGGGAGGAACCTAAGAGTTGAGGCACCAAGGCACCTGCTAACCAGGAATCAGGGTAGGCGGATTAAGTGGGAGAAGGTCATCCCAGAAGCCTTTTTTAAGAAACTCGCACAGGAAACCGAGGCTAATATGGCCGTCTGCTTAGATGCTACTTCATCAGGGGTTAATGTTGTGGCTGCTTATGTTGAGATTTGCTCGCAGATTTCTAAGAATCTGGTGACAGTGCTCATTGTGTGTGGGTCCATAAATGGTTCGACAAAAAGTGTTCACTCACCCATGGAGCCTTACTTAAAGCACTAAAACACAGACCCAGGAATAAAGCATTAGTGGCGAACCTCCGTAAGGAATATAAACTGGCACTTGCAACACGCAAGGACCAAATTAAGGAAGAAGCCTGGGATAGTCTGCAATCCACAGATGTTTTGAGGGATAGCAAGAAATTCTGGGCCATTATTAATCAGTCGTTTTTCACAGAGGATGGGAAATCGGACTTGGACTGTGTAATCGCTGATGAGAGCTGGCTTGAGCACTTTAAAAGTATCTATGACAGAGTTTGGGGTCCTAATTCCCCCCGACACTGTTGCGGTCCGAAACATAATGCCCATTAAGTTCAATACCACTGAGGTGGAAAAGGCGATAAAAGAAACAAGCAAACATAAGGCCCCGGGGGGGGGGGGGGGGGGGGGGGGGGGGGTCCCCACAGATTTTAATATCATGTACCCACAATTTTGGTCCAAAATTTTAACCAATGTTTTTAATGCAATACCCACCGCAGGTTTTCCGTCTTCCAGGTCATCCTCCATCATAGTTCCCATTTTTAAGAAGGGGAATAGAGGGGACCCCGCTTGCTATAGGCCGATCTCCCTGTTGGACTTTGCCGTCAAGATCCTAGGCAGAGTCATTCTACAGAGACTGGGGGATTGGCTTGAGGGGAGTGGGGTTCGCTCTAATCTCCAGTACGGTTTTAGACCTCACAGGGGGACTATGGACCAATGCTTAAATCTGCACTTTATTGTTAGTAAATACACAGTGGTGAAGGAGGGGCTCTTATATTTGGGTTTTATGGACCTATCTTCTGCATTTGATTTAGTCAATCGTTCAAAACTTTGGTTTATTTGGCGGGAGATGGGTCTAGACGCCTCCCTGGTCAATTTCTTACGTGATCTCCATCAGAACCTGTCGGCTTCTGTTAGGGTAACTAGGGATGGCAGGTGTACTGAGCAATTTGGATCGGGAAGGGGGTCAGACAAGGTTGCATTCTGGCCCCTCTTCTATTTACGGTCTACATCAACTCCTTGGGCAAATCCCTGGACCTGGCCACTCTGGATGTTCCGCGTATGGGCGGGTCGGGTATTCCGGTCCTCCTGTTCGCGGACGATGCTGTCATACTTGCACATACAGGCATGGGACTGCAGAGATTGTTAGATCACTTTGGTACTTTTATGGAAGCCCTGGACTTAAAAATTAATACATCAAAATCCCATGTAATGGTGATCGGAACACGCAGAAATAACATGAAGGTTAAAACCTTTACATGTAACGGTTCAGCAATTTCAAGGGTGCCTTATTTTTGCTACCTTGGAGTTGTATTTGATGAAAGGGGGAACTGGGGTCCTCAGTTGAAGATCAAGAGCAATGTGGTTGCTAGATCTACCACAGCTCTCTTGAACTTCTCAAAGAGATTGGGAGCAAGACCCATGGAGGCTATGATTAAGATCTATAAGTTAAAGTGTATGGCTATTGCATCATATGGGTCTGATATCTGGGGCTAAATCATAGAAAATAAGTTTATTAGATCACTCTTGTCACTCCCACAATCATCCCCCACATTTTCGATTCACTGTGAAGTGGGCTTGGGGTAGGTTTCTGACCACCTGAAAAAGGCCCCTTTGCTACGATGGGTTAAAACTTGGCTGAACGAGGAGATCACGTTAAACCATTGAATACTCAAGGACTGTATGGCCCTAGATAAGAGTGGATAGAATACCCTGGCTCTCGTATGTTAGGCTAGGGCGTCCGGAAATGTATCTATCACCACAGGGCCTAAGGAATGAGGATATAGGGTGGATTAAGCATAACTTCCGCAACTTGGAGTTAGATAGGGAGGAGGTTGAACTTAGGAAACCCACAGTGAGATCAATTTATGGTTTGGCAATCTCCCCAGCTATGGAACCATACTTGAAGTATGTGACTAAACCCTACCATCGCTTCCTTCTGGTGAGACTTGGGTTCAATCTCATTCACCTTACGTTGGGCATTTATCCAAAGTGGGGGATCCCAGAAGATACCCCACCATGTACCTGTGATAGTTTTTCCACACAGGACACGCTCCATCTAGTGATGTTCTGTGAGCATTATTCGGCGGCCCGCAAACATTTTTTATACCCAATCCTGAAGGAATTAGAATTTGTATACCAAAAAACTCACCTCTAGTCTTGTCCATGTGTATCAAATCAGTTTATGCAGTTTTAACCCTATCTCTCTCGAAACTAACCTAAGTGATTTTTATCATCAAGGGGGAAGACATCCCTTAAGGATAAAAACCCTCACTCACCCGAAGGGGACATGCTTCATCATATGGGTCCTCCTTACCAGTGTAGAAAACCTATTCAACACTGGGAGCTACTACTTCAAGTTTTAAGGAAGGAGCTCAGAGATGTTTTTGGTAAGGGGAAGGATAGTAATCCCATATGTGGAATGATGGGTGTAGTGAGGTTAGCAGCGCTGTGTGGGGGAATAGAAAGTGAGTTAAAACTGTCTAGATATAATTCACTGTCAACTACTTTATTCTAGTGTTCTACCTGACCGGTTTAAAATGAAACAGCACAGTGGTATGGATATATAACCACTGTCACTTTATAGACCATAAAGTGACAGTGGTTATATGATGACCCATATGATGAAGCATGTCACCTTCGGGTGAGTGAGGGTTCTTATCCTTAAGGGATGTCTTCCCCCTTGATGATAAACATCACTTAGGTTAGTTTCGAGAGAGATGGGGCAAAAACTGCATAAACTGATTTGATACACGTGGACAAGACTAGGTGTGTTTTTTGGTGTATAGATTATAATTAAGGGAATACACACCCACTAGTCTATAAACTTTTTCCCTTCTGACCCCCAATCTACGGTAGTGTAATAAGGAATTAAAATGTGTCCAGGTGAGGCCTGCCCTTCTATACATACAAATGGTTGATTCTGTCCAGGTCACCTACAGCGTAGCAAGCTTTCTGGTAGCGGCAGCGCACCTGAATAAAACGAGACTCCCCCAGCTGTATTCATTGTAGGGTGAAATTGCTCAAAAACCAAACTTATCTAATAATGCACTGTGGACTGTTTGAAATTGTGGTGGGTCTATGGTTTTATGATACTGATTTTACTTTGTCCTTGTATCAAAGATTTTAACTGTTTTATTTCGTAAACATTGAATTGTAATCATGTGCATAATTTTATAATTTTAACACGTGTAATAATTAATTTTGCATTGCTTTTATGGTTTTTATTAACCAAAATAAAGAAATTTGACTGACTGACTGACTGGCATCTCTGGGGATAGGGGAGACAGCTGCCCCAGATGTAGTGCAGAGGGGACGGGTTTCTTACACTTAGCCTGGGACTGCCCTTTGGTCAGGAGTTTCTGGGTGGGGGTGGTAGATCGTATAGTCACCACTACAGGCCTTCAGATAGCAATGAAACTCTTTCATTGCTTACTGGCGTTAGTCCCC
Source organism: Lissotriton vulgaris (assembly GCF_964263255.1). NCBI lineage: Eukaryota > Metazoa > Chordata > Amphibia > Caudata > Salamandridae > Lissotriton > Lissotriton vulgaris. The sequence goes on along the minus strand of NC_141687.1, from coordinate 1,824,816,950 downwards.
AAACTCAAGAAAAGGAAGCTCTCCTGTAAACATTTTCAATTGACGTTGGTGCTTGCCAGGCGCAGGGTGGCGATCACTTGGATGGGACAGAGGGCTCCGGAGGTGTCCACCTGGCTTAAAGATGTTAGAGAGTGGTCCCTGGACGAAGAAACTCACATGCAACTTACTCGGAGAGACGAGAAACTGCAGGACGATTTACTCGCCTGGCGAGTCATGTGTGCCTCGGGACTGACGGAGAGGGGGCGGTCTTCCCTTCCCAGAGCGAGTCCGATGGTGCAAGTGGCAAGATGTGTTCGCCAGTGGGGTCGGGGTCTTATGGTGAAGGAGGAGGGGGAATCACTAGAGATATCTATCACCGGGAGTTGTGCTGTACTTGGCTGCATCCTCACAATGTTATTTACTTGCCGGATAGTCTGTTTGTTCCTCATGTGTCTGTACCTCGATGGATGATACCTACGTTCCTAAATGCCATAATGAGGTTGTCGAACTGTATGCATGCGTTGTAGCAATGCCAATTGGGTGTTTTCGTATATGTTACATAAACTGAAAAATAAAGTTAAAAAAAAAAGTATGGAAATACATGCATGTGTTGTCATCTCAGATGTGCAGCAACTACTGCTGGACACTTGGTGAACACTCTGGGTGCAGTGGTTACTCCAAACGAAAGCACTTTGAACTGATAATGATTTTGCCCTATCACAAATGTGAGGCATTTGTGATGTGCTGAGTTAAAGGGTATTTGAAAGTATGCGTTCTTTATGTCTAGTGTTGACAAAGTCGCCTTGTAGCAAAAGTGGAAGTACTTGTCGCAGAGTGGCCATGTGGAAGTGTTCTGACAATGTGTATAAGCTTAGCGGTCTTAGATCAAATATTGGTCTTAACGAACCGTCCTTATGGGGGAATTAGGAAATATAGTGAATATGAAAACAAGTTACTTACCTGTAACTTTGGTTCCCCAGTATTGGTAACTTTCATAGATTCCCATGCTTTTGTATCATTCCCAGTCGTCGGAATGGGAGTCTCGGTAACCAAATAACATAGTAGTAGGTACAAAAGAGAAAGAAAAAGGCCTAGGCCTCATTCCCTTTTGTAGCATATCCGCCTCTTTTTGTAAAGAGACCAAAGTAAGCATGAGCCATTCAGAAGAGCCTCACCCCATAGAACCCTCCAGAAGGAACCTCAGAGCCTCTGATTTTCGTAGCAGTTGTGTAACATTCACCATATCTGCTGAAGGCTGAGCTTTCCTCAGGGAGGTGGGTGGGCGCATGGGAATCTATGAAAGATACCAATAATGGGGAATCAAAGTTACAGGTAAGTAACTTGTTTTCTTGCCATCGTATTGGAACTTTCATAGATTCCCATGCTTTTGTATCAGAGTAGCAAGCAGTCAGCAATAAAAAACACATTTTGTGGCATAAACATACATTGCAATAGCCATCATTACATGAAGATACAAAATGTGCAGAAAAAAGGAAGGTGGGATATAAAGGAAAGCTCACTAATTAGTGGAAGAGGTTCCTCAGGACTGCCTGGCTCAAAGCCGTGTCCTCCTGTGCCAAGGATTCCAAGCAGTAATGCTTTGTAAAGGTGTGCACGCTGCTCCAAGTCGCAGCCCTGCAAATATGTCTGATGTACACTCCCGCGAAGAGAGCTGTCGAAGACGATACCAATCTTGTGGAATGCGCTCTAATTCTTCTGGTTAGCGGCTTCCCTGCTGTCGAATGGCAATGGAAAATGGCACTGGAAATCCATCTCGCAAAACTTTTTGAAAGAGGGAGGCCCTTGCGAGGACCACCAAAAGCAACAAATAATTGGGAAGATTTACGAAATCCTTTGGTGCGATCCAAATAAAATTTTAAGCACCGTTGTACATCCAAAGAATGCAGTGACCTCTCCGCTGGTGTGGAAGGGTGAGGAAAGAAAGATTTAAGAATAACTGGCTCATTCAAGTGAAAGGGTTCCGGATTAGGACGCCAGATCGCGGAGCGCAGGGCTTGATTTCGAACTGAGATACGCACGTACCCTTGCCTTACCAGAGACCTATCCGGTTCTCCTTTCTGATACCTCGCCACATTGGAATATAGTTGCAGATCTGATATGGTTTCTTTACCACCGATTGGAGTACTGGCGCCGCGTTTCACTTTAGATTGTTCGGCCATCACGCCTTTACCAGACCTCTTCCTATCCTTGATCACCTACCCTTGAATAGACCGAATTTGTTTACCCTTCCGGGTTGGAATTATCACCGGAACCGGGCCTTCCAGACTTTGGATCCAGCCATTTAGCCCCGAGGAGTTGTAGAAATTTGTTTGGTCTACAACAAAACACGTGTCGGCTGGCTGTGTATAACCTCTACTTGGTGACCTATTACAAAAGAGAGAATAAAAAGCTCCTGAATCAACGTTTGATTGTTTCTCTTCATCACCAGAACTTTTACTTCACACATTGTTGTTTTTCTGTTTTGAGTGCGCAGGATGTTAGTTTATCATTCAAGTGAAAGTCCGAGGGCACCTTGGGTATGAACCTCGGGTTAGTCCTTAAGATTACTGTATTCTTTTTGAATATAAGAAATGGTTCCTGAATTGCGAGAGCCTGCAACTCACCAATGCGTCTTGCCGATGTGAGGGCATGAAGGAGAGCCAACTTCCATGAAAGGAATTTCACACCTGTTCGATGTATTGGTTCAAATGGGGCTTTCATGAGCCGTGTGGGGACCAAATTCAGTTGCCAAATAGAAGGCGGAGGCCTCACCGGGGGATAGACATGAAACAATCCTTTAAGAAACTGTTTCATTATCCTAGAAGACCAAAGAGAAGGTCCAGAGGCAGAACGTCTGTACCGAGAAATAGCTGCCAAGTGAACTTTTATGGATGAATGGGCCAGTCCCGTGTTAGCGAAGTACAAAAGATAAGGCAGAAATTGATGAGGTTGAGAAGAGAAAGGGTCAACACCTTTCTTGCACCAAATGCAAAATCTTTTCCATTTGAAACAGTAAGTCTTATTCGTGGAAGGAGCTCTAGCCTGGGAGAGAACTCCTCTTATTTTATTTGAGATGGGAAGGTTCATGAATTCTCGCTGCTCAGGAGCCATGCTGTCAGATGCAATAAAGCTGGGTCCGAATGCCAAATCTGCCCCTCTGACATTGTGAGAAGGTCCGGAATGGTTCGCAAGGGAAGGGGAGGAACAAGGCACAACAGATGGAGTTCCGTGAACCAGAACGGTCTCGGCCAAGCAGGGGCTATCAAGATCATCTTGCATGGCTCCACCTTGATTTTCCTGATAAGTCTCGGGATCATTAAAATGAGGGGAAAGGCGTAAACAAATGCCCCTGACCAGGCTATCGAAAGTGCATTCCCCAATGATCCTGGATGGTGAAGCCTGCTTGCGTAAGACCGGCATTTCTTTTTGGTCGGAGTGGCAAATAGATCAATTGCAGGCTTGCCCCACTGATGGAAAACCCTGTCCAGAACTCGCTGGTTCAGTTCCCACTCGTGACTGACTGAGGATAGCCTGCTTAGTCTGTCGGCATTTGCGTTTAAGATCCCTGGCAGATGTTCCGCCTGCAGTGAGATCCAGTGAAGAATCGCCCATTCCCAGATTTCTTGAGCTTCCTGAGATAACGGGAGACCTGGCTCCTCCTTCCTTGTTTATGGAATGCATGGCCGTGGTGTTGTCCGTCCGGATGAACCCCCTAGTCGAGGGAGAAAAGCTTGTATAGCCAGCTTGATGGCCTGGAGTTCCAAGAGATTGATATGAAGCAGACTGTTCTGAGGTGACCAATGTCTACTGACATGCAGATCCTGCAATACTGCCCCCCAGCCTTCCAATGACGAATCCGTCGTCACAACCAGAGGAGACTGATCGCTTACGAAGGATAGACCTCGGGACAAGTTCTCCTGCTTTGTCCACCACAAGGCCGCTTTTCTAATTGCCGAGGTGATGGTCACTTTGTCGAACGAACCGTGAATCTGTCTCCACTGGATGTCCAGCTGCTCCTGAAGAGGACGCATCCTACAATCTGCAGTGTGGAATTAGAGGAATGCATGAAGAAATCACTCCTGGAAGAGACTTGTAACGGCGTACTGAAAGACACCTTCTTAAGGTTAGCGTCATGGTTTGCAGTTTTTCCTGCCTCTCCATGGCCCCCAGGAAGCGTGCAGCCCTGGAGGGAACCAGAGATGACTTCTCCCTGTTTAGAGTGAGACGGAGCCTTCAGCAACCAGTCATCCAGGTAAGGGAAGACTTGAAAGATTCTTCCGTAGAAACGCTGCCACTGGTGCCAGCACCTTTGTGAAGATTCTTGGGGCTGAGCAAAGTCCAAAGGGTAACACCCTAAATTGAAAGTGGCTCTTGGCTACTGTAAATCTTAGAAACCTTCTGTGTGCCGGGTGAATCGGTATGTGAAAATACGCATCTTCGAGATCGAGCGTGGCCATGAAATCCCCTGGATTGATGAGTTGTAGTATGTCTTGAAGTGAGACCATCCGGAAAGATAGGGAGAGGAGATAGGTGTCGAGCTCCCCGAGATCTAAAATGGGGCACCATTTCTCTAGCGTCTTCCTTATCAGGAAGAACCTGGAATAGAATCCATCTCCTCTTTGGGCGGAGGGGACCGGCTCTATAGCACCTTTCAGGAGCATCTGATGAACTTCGAGCCGCAGAAGACGCAGATGTTTCAATCGGATGGTGGCCCGGGGCTTCGATGGTGGGATTTGTGTAAATTCCAAGGTATGGCCCTTTCGAATGATGTTTAGCACCCAACGGTCTGATGTTATATTGGACCAATTCTGAAGGTATTGGGACACCCTGCCTCCTACTGATGATCTTGCGGAGGTGGGCACAGTAGGAGGAGCCAGGAGGCCGCTATTGCCTCTTGGACGTGTCACGTCCTTGGCGAGCTTGCTTTCCTTTATGGTTAGATCTTGGGAAATTCGAGGATTGGCCTGGTCTTTGCTGATAAGGCTGGCGGTACTGTTGCGATCCTGAGCCATAGGATGAGTAACGTTGCTGATGGTAAGAGCCTCTGTACGTGGTACTATTGCCTCTGGACCCTCTGAATGGAGCTTTATGGTACTGAAGCGTACCCAGAGACTTAGCTGTCTGTGTCCTTTTTAATATCCTGGAGAGTGTCATTATTAACTTTCCAAACAAAGCTTCTCCATCGAAAGGTAGATCCAGGATTTTATTCTGGATTTCGGGTCTGAACCAGGTCGCCTTGAGCCATCCCTGGCGACGAAGGACTGCAGCACCCGCCAATGAACGAAAAGCTGTTGTGGCGATGTCCATGGCACAGTCTATAATTTCCATTGACTTTGCTTCCCCTTCATGTAAAATCTTCGCCTCTGTTTTTGATTCTGGAGGTAGTTGATCCAGATGTGGCGAAACATCACACCATAATTGGCAATCGTACCTGCCCAATATTGCCAAGGCATTTGCTGCCCGCACCAGAAGGCTAGCCATTCAAGAGAACCTCTTCCCAGTGTGGTCTAACCTCCTGCCTTCTTTATCTGGAGGACTTGTCAAGGGAGCTGAAGGGTTGCGTGACTTCCTTTGTGCCGCTTGTGAAATTACCGAGTCCGGTTTTGGGTGTCCCGTCAAAGACACTGGACCATCCTCAGGTGCTTTATATTTTTTGTCTAGGCGCGGTAGAACAGGGACCACCGTCGCTGGATTTTTCATCGCTTTAAGGCCTTCATCCCAAACATGTTGAACAATAGGGATAGATCTAGTAGTCTTTTTATAAGGCTCTTTAAAGTCATATAAAAAAACATTCGGTGGTAACAGAAGGCATTACTAGTTTGAATCTTCCAGCCGCTCTCTCCATCAGCTTATGGAACCCCCCTATATCCTCTGGCGGGGAGTCCACCGGATCCGGACATGGTGAAGCTGGGTCTGGGAATACATACTCGTCCCATTCTACACCTTGATCAGGTCTGCCATCAAAGTTTTGATCCTCATGCGAGGAATCATCATGAGTGTCCAGTGGTATCGCAGCTACCTGTGGAACCGGTGTGTCTGCGGCTGAGATGTCACCTAAGCCGGCACTTCTGGAGAAACAACTGCAGGAGCAGCAGGGACAGGCAGGGCTTGCGTAGTCGGAACAGCAGCAGGCTGTGAACATCTAGATTTGTAATCCTGCAGCATGTTGTGGAGATCCTGCAAGAGAGAAGATGGTACAGACACCATGTCTTGCCTGGAATATTGTTGTGGCTGGGCAGAATGATGGTACCCAAATTCCTGCTGGTAGTCCCCTTCGGAATCCGTCTCCTGGCATTTAACCAGAAGCTGAGATGGACTGTTGGCATAACCATATGAGTCCTGATCATCATCTTCTGAGTCGTCGTCATCCTCCTCTAACAGTAAAGCTGGAGGCAAGGGGGTAACTCTCCTGGGAGAAGTCATGTCCGGTGTGATTCATCTCTTAGAAATAGTAATTCTTTCCGTCGTTGACAAAATCGTCGACGATGGAGCTGGTGAAACTGCTGTCATCGGCGTCGTCGACGGAGTAGACTTCGTCGACGAAAAAAACAATCGTCGACGAGATGGGCGTCGTCGACAAGACCGTTGACGCTCCTGCTGTCGTCGTCACTGTTGTCGAAGCCCTCGACGCCGACACTGTCGTCGCCACCACCGTCGACGAGCTCTTCGTCGTTGCTGCAGTCGTCAACATCGTTGCTGACACTGTCGTCAACAACTCCGTCGTCGACTATCCCGTCGACGTCGATTGTACCGTGGACGGGCCCGTCGACTGTACCATTTTAAGCTGAGGCTTGGACGCCTTCGTCGACGAAGCCTTCATCTGTGTTGTCGAAGACTTGCAACTCGTCAGACTTCCCAGAAGACTGAGAAGGTGTTTTGAAGGCTGTATCAGTCTTCATACCAGACGAAGGTGTAGATGGTCCTTCCTTCTCCTTTTCACCATGGTGAGGAGATTCGACCAGACCTTGGCTCTCAGACTCTATGGGGGTCTTTGAGGCCTTGAAGGACAGTCCATAGAAGGAGAAGGGGAAACCCTACACCTTTTGACTGACCTTCTTGAGGATGAGGCTGAAGAAGAGTCTTCACGGTCACTGGATACTGTGTCTTTTCTGGACTTCAACTTCTGGAGCCAGGTAAGAAGCCTACCCTCACGATCCCGGAGGGTCTTGGTAGAAAAGGTGAGGCAGATCTTGCAGTCCGCAGCCTTATGATCAGGATAGAGGCAATAAATACAATCTTTATGCTTATCCTCAACAAACAATCTTTTCTTGCCACAGGTGGAACATGGCTTGAAAAGGGCCTTCTTTTCCTTATCAGACATCCTGGAAGGGACAGCCAACAATTCTGAAGAGAAATCCTGAAGAAAACTTCTGAAAAGAGTAGAGATTGAGCAGAGCTCGAAGGAGACTCCCTAAGCACAACGTGCGGTAGAAAATCTGAGGTTCCTTCAGGAGGGTTCTATGGGGTGAGGCTCTTCTGATTGGCTGATGCTTAGTTTGGTCTCTTTTACAAAAAGAGGCGGATACGCAACAAAAGGGAATGAGACCTAGGCCTTTTTCTTTCTCTTTGGTACCTACTGCTATGTTATTTGGTTACCGAGACTTCCATTCCGACGACGGGGAATGATACAAAAGCATGGGAATCGAATATGCTACTTACCAGTATGCATCTGTTCTTGGCATGTAGGGCTGCTGACATTCATATCTGTGCATAGATCGCCGCCTAGTGTTGGGTCCGGATGATTGCACATTGTTGTCCTGGAAGAGTCTTCGAAGTATCACAAGATAGGTGGCTCCTCCCCTGGACTACAGTGCGCATGGGCATGGACTCCATCCTCAGATTGTTTTTAGCCATTGTGGCAGAGATGGAGTGAAACTTAGTGAATGATGACCATGCTAGAAGTATGTGTGAATGCTGCAGCCGCTACAGGCGCCGGGGAGGAGGGTGGGCGATATGAATGTCAGCAGCCCTACATGCCAAGAACAGATGCATACTGGAAAGTAGCATATTCGGTTCGAGGCATGTGGGCTGCTGAATTCATATCTGTGCATAGAATACATAGCAGTCCCTCCATGTGCCAGCTGCAGCAGTTTGGAAAAGTGTTTTGGGAACAGCCTGCCCTACAGCTGCCTGCTGTTTGGAGTGCACAACTACACAGTAGTGTTTTGTAAACGTGTGTGTGGTAGACCATGTGGCTGCTCTACATATGTCCTCTAAAAGAATATTTCCAAGGAAAGCCATGGAGGCCCCCCACTTCCGAGTGGAGTGGGCTCACGGGGGAATCGTTAGAGTATGCTTGGCTTTATGATAGCAGATTTGAATACACTTAACGATCCACCTGGCTATACCAGCCTTGGAAATGGAGTTGCCTTTGTGTTGTGGCGAAAAGGCAACAAATAGTTGTTTTGTCTTCCGAAAATCTTTGGTCCTGTCAATGTAGTTCATCAAGGCTTGTTTGACATCAAGCGTGTGGAGCATTCTCTCCCCAACTGATTCAGGATTTTGGAAGAACACAGGTAGTTTGGTTGATATGGAACTGTGAAACCACCTTAGGAAGGAACTTAGGGTTAGTGCGAAGCACCACCCTGTTGGAATGAATCTGTATGAATGGCTCTTGGATAGTTAGTGCCTGGAGTTCACTAACTCGTCGTACCGATGTAATCGCTATCAGGAAAGCCACTTTCCACGTTAAGAACTGAATTTCGCATGAATGCAGTGGCTCGAAAGGGGGACCCATCAGTCTTGTGAGGACCAGATTTAGGTTTCATTCGGGAGCTGGTGGGGTCCGTGGAGGAATGACTCGTTTGAGTCCTTCCAGAAAGGCTTTGATGGCAGTCACTCTGAAAAGGGAGAGATGCTGCCTGTTCTGGAGATAAGCCGCCATTGCGGATAGATGAATCCGAATGGAAGCATAGGCCAGCTTACATTTGTAGAGATGTAAGAGATAACAAATGATGCTTTTGAATAGATGCGTCTAGCGGGTTGATGTCGTGGTTTGCACAATAAATGACAAACCGCCTCCATTTCGCCGCATAGCATGCTCTGGTAGTGGGCTTCCTTGCCTCCCTGATTATGCCCATACAGTCAGGAGGTAAGTTGAGGTAGCCAAATTCTAAGAACTCAGGAGCCAGATCGCCAGGTTGAGCTGTTGCGGATCTGGATGCTGAATGTCGCCATGGCTCTGCGTCAAAAGCCTGGGTGTGAGGCGTAGCCTTTGATGCGGTACCACGGACAGTTCTAGAAACGTGGTGTACCATGGTTGGCGTGCCCACGTCGATGCAACCAAGATGAGAGTCCTCGAGTGTTGCATTAGCTTGCGTGCCACCAGCGGTATTAGAGGTGCTGGGGGAAAAGCGTACGCAAATTTGCCTGACCAGTTCATCCATATCGCATTGCCCTGCGACTGTGGGCGTGGGAACCTGGCGGCAAAGCTTTGGCACTTTGCGTTTTCCTTTGTGGCGGACAGGTCTATCTCTGGATGACCCCACCTTTGGAAGTACGGGTGTAGTACTGATGGATGTATCTCCCACTCGTGCATCTGGGGGCTGTACCTGCTGAGCAGGTCCGCCATATGATTGTCTTTGCCCGGGAGGTGTTCTGCCATGAGGAAGATGTTCCTTTGAATGGCCCACTTCCACATGATCTGAGCCAGATGAGACAACTGTGGAGAGTGTGTACCTCCCTGCTTCTGGATGTAGTACATGGCCGTCATGTTGTCCGTCCGGATCAACACGACCTTGTTGCAGAGATGTACTTTGAATGCTTTCATTGCCAAGATGATAGCCATCAGTTCTAGAACGTTGATGTGCATCTTTTTCTGCTGCGTTGTCCAGAGTCCCTGCACAGTGTAGTGGAGTACATGAGCTCATCAACCCTGGAGAGATGCGTCAGTCATCAGAATGATCTGTGGCACCGGCTCCTGGAACGGTCGTCCCCTGCAAAGGTTTTGTGGATTCCACCAATGCAGAGAGTTGTATGCACGACCGGTTATCAACACTAGGTCTTTCAACTGTCCGTGAGCCTGATTCCACTGACGTGCTAAGCACTCCTGAAGCAGACGCATATGTAGTCTCGTGTGCGGGACTATGAAGATGCAGGAGGCCATCATGCCTATCAACTGCATGAACACTCGGGCCTGAAGCGAGTGTTGAGGTCTGAATTTCTGTATCAGCGATTGAAGGCTGCCAATCCTCACTGAATTTGGCTGTGCTTTGGCCGCCAGAGTGTCTATTGTCGCACCCAGATACTGCCGTATGTGGACGGGTTGCAGGTGGGACTTGGGGTAATTCAGTGAGAATCCCAGATCGTGAAGAAGGTGAATGGTGTGGGACATGTGGGCGGCACACTGCTGGGCTGACTTTGACTGGATCAGCCAGTCGTCCAGATAAGGGTAGGCGTGAATGTTTTGTCTCCGTAGGTGTGCCGCCACTGTAGCCAGGCAGAACACCCTGGGTGCCGTGGTGACTCCGAAAGGTAGTACCTTGAACTGGTAATGTTGATTTTGGATGGTGAACCTGAGGTATTTTCTGTGTGACGGGTGTAGTGGAATATGAAAATAAGCATCTTTTAGATCTAATGTTGCGAGAAAATCCCCTTGACTGAGCAACGGTAGGACTTGCTGCAGTGTTAGCATGTGAAAATGCTCTGACAGAATGTATTGATTGAGGGGTCTGAGGTCCAAAATGGGTCTGAGAGACCCGTCCTTTTTTGGTATTAAGAAGTACAGTGAGTAAACTCCTGTGCCCCTTTCTTCCACAGGCACGAGCTCGATTGCTCCTTTTTGCAGCATGACGAGTACCTCCTGCTGCAATAAGTGCAAATGCTCTGTGGACATAGGACGGTGTCTTGGGGGTATGTTGGGTGGAGTGGATGTCAACTCCAGACAATAACCGTACTGGATAAGCTGTGTGACCCACCTGTCTGTGGTGATGGACTTCCAGACTGGCAGGAACTGTTGAAGTCTCCCCCCGACAGGTGTTGGATGGTCGGGGGGCAGTGACAAGGCGTCACTGTTTGTTAGTGGCGGAGGATCTGGAGCTGTTGTTTCCACGACCCCTGCCCTTGGCGCTGTTTCCACGATAACCACCTCTACTTTGTTTGGTATATGTGGTTTGTGCGCCACCTTTATAGTACTGTGTGTTCTGGGATAGCTGGCCTCTGGAAACACCTCAATTGCTTGAGCGACGAAAAGAACTAACCCTGAATTGCTGCGACTGTAGGGCCCCCATAGACTTTGCAGTCAGTGTCTTTCTTGATTTTTTCCAAGGTGGTGTCCACCTCCGGCCCAAAGAGATGATCAGGGTTTACCGTCTGATTTAGAATGGTGGTTTGTATCTCTGGCTTGAACCCAGAGATTCTGAGCCAGGCATGTCGTCTCAACATAACACTAGTGTTCACAGCTCTGGCCGCGGTGTTTGCTGCGTCCAGTGCACATTTGATAGAAGCATTTGATATGAGCTTCCCTTCCTAAATGAGCATCTCAGCTGCCTCCTTATATTCATCAGGTAGGTGCTGTAACAGGGCCTCAAGTGCGTCGTAGTGTGCGCTGTCGTACCTGGCTAGAAGTGCCTGAGTGTTTGAAATGCGCCAGATATTGGCCGCTTGAGCTGCCACTCTTTTCCCTGATGCCTCGAACACCTTAGATTCCTTATCTGGGGGAGGAGCATCACCCGTTATTTGGGAATTAGCCCTCTTCCGGGCATTAGAAACAACAAGAGAGTCCAGCGGCAACTGTCCCTTAATGTAAGTAGGGTCTCCAGGCGCTGGTTTGTACTTCTTTTCAATCCTGGGGTTTATCACCCTGGCCCGTGTAGGCTCCTTAAATATTTCCCCAGCATGCTTCAAGACACTCTTCAACATAGGCAGAGTCTTGACAGTCCTCTCTGAGGCGGAAAAGGTGTCAAAAAGAAAGTCAACTTCAATGGGGTCAGCATGTAGCTGGACATCATGATTCTTGGCCGCCCTCTCAATAAGGGCATTAAATGCTGCTGAATCTTCGGTAGACGACGTTTTTACAGTATACACGCGAGTGTCTGGGGCAGTATGTGGATTATTAGGGTCAGCAGCATCTGCCCAGGGTTCAGTAGTATCATCTGGATCAGTGTCTACAGGATAGCTGTATTCGTCATTATCACCATCCCCAGGGTCCACATCAGAATAAATGGGTTAGACATCATGTCCACGAGGAGATAAGGGTTCTACAAGAACAGGTGTTGTAGTAGAATCCTTTTTCTCAAGTAGTATCCTATAGGACTCCATTGGATGTTCCGGGGCAATCTTTTGTTTGTAAAGAGAAAGTCTGCCTGTCTCGGCATCGATAAACTGTTCCTGTTGTTCTTCCAACGAGGATTGTCGATGCTTTGTGGCTGGAACCACCGTTGTAGGCTTTAGCACAGAGGATACCTTTTTGGGCACGTCCACGGCCACTTTAGGGACGAAAGCCTTCGGCACCACTTTCGGCGGCAGCGTGAAGTGGATGGGCGCCGACATTTTCTGGGGTTTATCGGCAGGCTTCGAAGGTGGAGGATCCTTAGGCCCGACAGTCGAAGCCGTGTCTTTGATGCGCTTCAGGGATTCCGCCACCTGCTTCGTGAAGGAGGCGGACGGCTGCGTCGGCTCGACGATATCCTTCGAGGCACCACTCTGTGTGGACTCGGGGGCTGTACCGCTTTTGGTCATGTCATGCCGACGCAGAGTCTCGAGAACCTTCTGAGAACCGAGTCCTTTGTCGGTGTCGACCGTCTTCGGCGCCGACTTCTTCGTGTCGACGGCTTTGACCTTGGCCTTTGTTGCACTAGATTTCGTCTCGGCACCCTTAGGTAGCTTCTTAGGGTCGCCGACGCTCTTCTGCTTTGTCGGCGCCGACAGGTCCGAGGACTTCGAGCCGACCAGAGCAATACGCACTGCTGCTTTCGATGTAGGCACAAGTGCTTTCGGTTGCGTCGATACAGCGGACAGCAGATGTGCACGTGTACGGCCAGGAGATGTGCACTCCGTACGCGTGCACATCTTCAGTGAGCCCCCTTCCCTGCCTTCTGCCACCTCTTGGGCACCCTCCTGGTCCGCCGTCATTGCCTACCACCAGACGCGGTCACACACCTCGGCGCGCAGGCAAAGGCTGTCAGGTGTAACAGACACTGCTTGTTTGATGTGGTACAATCTGTCCGAAATGCTTCTGGCATGATTTGTTTAATGGCCCTAGTCCGTTCAGTAATCAGTACAGAACGTAACTTCGTGGGATAACATGTAATTATGTGAAAATGAACATCATGGATCCAAAATAAAAAGGATGATAGAACTAAATTTCTTGGATTACATCTTGTGATTTCGGCCATTCATTCGTAAAGCTGACTCCAGCACATAGAGTGGTGCATTCAAGGGACTATTTGTCAGTTAACGGGTAGGTTGTTCTTTGTATAATGTGCGACACCCTTGGACATAGGGCGTATCTTAAAGCATGCTGTAGTTTCAAAAATAGATTTGTAATTCAGAAAGAACTTTGGAGTGGAATATAGGAACCTTGTATGGAGTGCTGTTTGTAGGAGTCACATTCCAGTGGGAAAAGCCGCCCATCGTTAAAAGCCCAGTTTGTCTCCATCCCAAACAAGTTTAAACAAGCTCTATTAAAGTTTTGTATAACACACAAGATGCATACTAAAAAGCCTCTCCTCAGAACTACTATTCAGGATATTTTCCATAAATCCTCGGCCAGGCATGGTCAATGAGACAGGCCCCACATGACTTGCTGTACAGAAAATCAAAATGAATACTGCTAAGAATTTGTTCCCAACAAAAAGGTATGGTTCATGGGCGTGTTCATTTTCATTCTTGAGAATGGTCAGGTTTTACTCCATATTCTTAGTTTGTTTGTATGAAATTCCTACAGTGTGCCCTGACTTTCCGCATCTTCCTAGGTGAACTAGTACCTGTTTTTTTTATAAATGTGGAAAGAGCCCAGAGGTGAAGATGCATGCGTGGAATATTGATCTAAAGGTCAGCAGAGCTGAGGTGTAGAATTTGACTAGGGTCAAACCCGGTGACGTAAGCGTGTGAATGCAAGGGTAAAGCTGAAGACCCAGTAGCGAAATTCGCATTAGAATTTGTAGGAAAAAGTGGAATAATGAATGGGTCTGATGGCCCTTCTCAGTGGCCAAGCTCGTTCTATGAGATGTGGATTGTTGCAAGCAATGCATTATTTATATTAAGTTCTCTAGATTGTACGCAGTACACAACTTTGCAGTGCTTGGGCACAAGCATTTGGTACTCGAGCGAGACCAGTTTACGATAACTTAATGTAATTAGAGCAGCAAGAGACTTGGCATCAAGGGATAAGCCCGAAGTCATCAAACCAGTACCCTGCCCATACACCAGGCTCTCAGATGCTGCAGCCCCAAAGTACTTTTCACACTTGTTCATAGTTTCCCTTTAGTTGGTCTTTATACCTCTGGTTAGTGCTGGCTATTGGTTCGGAGACCCACAGGGGCTCAGTGGGTGGGGGATGTGTTCCCTTTAGCCTCCAGCAACTAATGGCTGATCTTTTGCCAAAGGATTCTAAAGAGTTGAATTTTCTGCAGACTGCCTCACCTTTTCCCACTTCAGGCAACAGTGAATAATGTGCTACAGCACAGTGGTTCTTAACCGGAGGTCCCCAGCATGTGTATAAGAAGCCTGTGCTTCTCTTCCCTGCTGCACTTTCGGGCTCCCTCTCCGTGTTTCTCTCCCCTGCTGCACTCTGTCTCCCTCTCTGTGCTTCTCACCCTTGGTTCAGTCTTGGGCTCCGTCTCAGTGCTTCTCTCCCTTGCCATTCTCCTCAAATTGCCTTCCTCCACTCTCATCTCCCCCTGCTTGCCTCTTCTTTCCACACTCTTCCCTCCCTCTGTCCACACTTTTCTCTGCCTCTCCTCTCTCTCCTCTGTACCACATCCCCCTCTCATCCAGGTTCTCGACCCCTCAAATATCTTCTACCTCTCCTCCCATCTGTTCATTCTCCGCCTCTGCTTCCCGATTCCCTCACTCCCCCTTCCCTGTCCTCTTGTGCAGTCCCTTCATTTCCTGCTCTCTTCCTGAAAGCATCCATCACCATTTCAAATGGCAACAGCAGCGATTCTGAACCTCCCGCTAACTTGGCCACTGGGAGATTGCCGCACATTCTGTGTTTAACTTTTTATTCTAATATAGAAGTATTTGGTTTGTTTTATGTCTAGTGTAAGCCAAGACCTTCTACTAAACCTTTTTGGTTCAAGCGTAAGCAAAGACTGTTTTTCACAGGGCACAAGTCCTAAACAAGCATTTGCAATGCAATAGGTCTCGCATTTACACAAGTTTGAGCTGTTCACTTTACAAATAACAATGCCTTTTATTTGTTTTCGTTTTTAAAAAACTTAAATAAAAGGCAGTCATTTACAATGCCAATAGCTTAAACTCACGTAAATGCGAGACCTATTGCATTGCAAATGCTTGTTTATCTTTTCTAGCGATTTGTTTATCTGTGGTCCAGAAAGGTGTTCGTTGAATGGTGCATTAAGAAGTCTGTTGAATCTCTGGTTTAATACCAGAAATTCGGAGCCATGCATGCCTCTTTTCCATTTCATCCCAATGTGCCCCATCATACCTAGCTTACAGCCCTCAAGTGTTAGCCAGTCTCCAATGATTGGCTGATTGAGCAGCTACTCTTTCCAGAGACATCTATTAACTTTGACTCCTTATCAGGAGGAGGTGCTTCTTCTGAGCTTTGTAAATTTGATTTTTTACATGCAATTGAAACTACCAAGGAATACATAGATAATTGACCCTTAATACAGGGTCAAATGAAGGAGCTTAGTATTTTTTATCAACTCTAGGTGTAAGGATATGTGACGTAACAGGATATTTAAAGATTTTATCTGGATGACTCATCATGCACTTTAACATGGGCAAAGACTGATGTTCTGTGTGTATTTCCTAATGTTTCAAAAAGGAAATCTTTATGATAAGTGGCTGCTCTGGCAATTAAGTCTTGATGTGTATTATAAGGAAGGGAAGGGTTGGCTGCATACGGACCAGGCTCTGTCTCCTGGTGGATCAATGTTCTAGTTATCCCACGGGTCAGGTAGCCGATGATCATGGTCTTCATTATCGGATATATCAGGATCTATGTCTGGAGACCCTGGAGGTGTAACGTGTAATGGGTCTGATGGTGGTATGACAGGTAGTGGTGGAGAGGGTGGAGGAATATTAATAGGACTAATTTCTATGCTCTTTCTTCTTCAGAGGTATTCTATATTCAGTGTCCATCTTCTTATTATGTCTCGCCTAACAAACGCAGTGCATGCGCTGCTTCGCCTTGGCGAGACTATTGCTATCTGTTTGGTGCGAGAAGGGAGACAAAATATGTGCGCAGACAGGCGATGTGCACGCGCATGGCGTCTCCTCTGAAGGGGGACAGGAGATGGCAGGCGTACGGATGGATGTGCACTCCATACGCGTGCACATCTCCGGTGCTACACATGTGCAGGGTCACAAGGGGTGAAGTTAGGAGAGACAAGCCACCCTCAAAGGTGAGAAAGAGGGTGTTTGCTGGGTGCTACTCGCAGAGATAGGGTAGAAGGCAGCCACAGTTCTTCCATAGTTGGGGGCTGGCAGTCAGCACCTCGTCTCCGGTAGTAAGCACTATCCGAACACCAATGGAATACAACATCATTAAGGGCCCTCGTTCATGGGTGAAGACAGGCCCACTCTACTGACATGCTCTCACCAGCTCAGCTGAAGTCATTCTGCCAGAGCCAAGGTGAGTCCCGCCCTCCCCGGCCTGTATTTATAACCAGGCACCCTTTAAGGGGCCCTGACCCAATGGGCCTGACAGGATGTATCCTTCCATCAAGCAGGCCTTTGTTAAGGCACCCCCGTCTATCAGTCACAGGAATGTTACCTTTCTGAAATGGCATTGCTGCTTTTGGGATCATCCAAAGAGATAGTGATATTAGCATAAATCCCTAACACAAGCAATGTACATAAAATGTATCTGACATATACGTTGCTTCCCGCACCCCCTCCACCTGTCGTTTGGAGACACTGACCTCTTGTGACCCCAAGCTGGCCATGTCCATACAGGCAAGCCCCGCAACCCTACAAGAGAACAAAATGTGTCCGAATGGGTAAGGTTGCCTGTGACTTCACATCAGCACTGGTGATTTACCAGTCCAGTGCATCTGGTAATCTAGCCCGTGCCTTCTGGGAGTTGTAGTCCTTGGACAGTCAACGTGCGCTTACAAAGTAGTTTATAATTAATTGTAATGGAAAGCCTGGGAGTGGCAAAGATGTGCAAGCAGCACAGAACGGTCGGTGCTCACAGGGTACCTTTTCAGCAGACGCCCTTTCTCCGTCCCGCTCCCTATACAGCGCCCCTCCTTTCTTCTACTAAAACATCGCTGTTTCCACTTCAGCCCACTTCAGAAAAACATGCCTTGTAACTTTTGCTTAAAACTCATGCTAGAGTGCATTGTAGGAATTGAAGTGACAGCGTGAAGCCGTACAAGCCACAATAAAAGATTCCTTGATTGTCAACGCGGAGAGGGGGTAAGGGATGATCTCTGAGAACTAGAGTGCAGTAAAATGTGATAAGGTGTTTTTTGCCCTGTCCAAGCGACTGCTTAGAGGTTTGTGTGTTCCAGACACCAATAAAACCAGTGATGTTGGCCACTGCTTGTTGCCCAGTTTCCACTCCGTATGAACCCTAAACACTCTACAACCACCACCAGAATTTTCGGGCTTCGCTCTCAGCCTGTGAAAGTTGAGAGATTGCTCAGATAGTGAAATGCTTTTCCAACTCAAATGTAAAATTACAATGTGCCTGCTGGCTCCGTGAAGTTCATTTAGTGAAGCCAGACCGTCAAACGTGGGGCGCCTGAGTCCCGTGAAGTGTGTGTCGATCCAGAATTCCCGCTCTATGGGACGGATTCTGAATACGGAGCTAAATACCAGGCATATGGGCAAACACAGCACTCCCTGTATTTTCTTCAGGTGAGTTTGAGCTGCTCAAACCTGGCGACATTCACAGAAGAGGAATGCTCGAATATTGGGATACATGTGGCATCTGAAGAGGGACGTATACATTCAGCATGTAATGTACTCTGAATAAGAGTGGTTACTGCACCCGGTAAAAAAACGCCACTCGGCCTAATGTTTTTTTTTTCCATGTGGGGCAACTGACCAACTCTCATGGCAGACACGTTATTGGGGCCTAATTTGGTTTGTGACTTGACAGAACGCCAGGACTGGCTGAAGATATTACCTGTGACGTCATTTACCGGTCATAATATTACCCACTCACTTCATTGGTAAGGTGATCAGATGACGCCACGTCACCAAGGATGCAGAGTAATCATCTTGTACTTTTTAGTTATTGGGCGCATGCGTGTCCGTTTAGTTAGATAAAATAAAGCAAACTAAGACTACTACTCCCAGAATGCATTATGTGTACAGTTCTCTTGGCAACCTGCCTTGCCTGGCTGCTGCTCTAAGCAAAAAAGAGGCCCAGGTGGGCACATGGTGGGTTAGCAGTGGGCAGAGGATGAATATAGAGATCGAAGGTGGGAAGAGAAAAAACAAGCATTTGCAATGCAATAGGTTTCGCATTTGCGAGAGTTTAAGCTATTGCCATTGTAAATAACAATGCCTTTTAGTTTTGAAAACCTGCAAGCAGTACGTAAACACGCACTTTGTACTTATAGTCGTTACTTACGAGAAGCAAGGCTGGCAGTAACTGTGCCTCTTTTACTGCCAGCCTTGCTTCCTGAAAGCAAGGACTAGAAGTACACTTGCAGGTTTTAAAACTTAAATAAAAGGCAATGTCATGTACAATGCCAATAGCACAAACTCTCGCAATTGCGAGACCTATTGCATTGCAAATACTTTTTTTATTTTTTATTATTGAACAGAGCAATAGGTAGCCGGAGGTACAAAACATATTTCACTTAAAATTTCAATATCAATACATTTCAGCATTGCAAATGCTTGTTGGATATGGTATCACTGGTCAAGTTTTAGGTGTAATGTGGATTGTCTTCTGTTTGGGATTGAGCACGACTGTCTCTTTAAGCTTCCAGGAGAGAAAAAGGTTAAAGACCTTATGAAGATCAGTGCGCAGGTATTTAGATAGGCACCTATGACAGAATTGGAATGTGTCCGTTCTATTGGCAGAAGATTGGATGCAGGATCTTTGCGAGAAAACTGGAGAATATCTAGCCCCGAAGGCCGCAGACAATTTTTTATGGATAATGAAAGTTTTTCAAAATTCAACACGCAGAAGATGGTAACGCGATCAAACAATACAGACGAGGGTAGAGTGAATTGCGAACCTAAGGGTTCCTGATTGACTGTTACGAATCAGAGTGCTGCAATACACGTCAAACGCAAAGGCGGAAAAAATCAACAACAATGGAGTCGATGCCCATGTGCACTATCACCGAAAGGAGTCACCTTACCTCATGATTGGAAAATACTTCTTCGAAGAACAACTTGCAAATATCTGGACCCAAAACCAGACGGCAGGTGTATGCACAGCATGTGCATCTACAGAGCACATGCCTTGCACCCAAGTTTTATTGCTTTGAGGAACAAGTTTGTTGAAAGGAAGGACTTTGCTAAAGATTTTACTATAAACAACTGCTTCATATATCAGGGTTCATGGACTAATGACTCACCAAACAGTCTTAAAAGGTGAGGCGCTCCATAGACGTGCGACATCTGTGCATCTGGATGATCAGCCAGAATTTCTGCATACTGTGGCCTCTCAAACTTGTAAAGAAGCTGTGTGCCGAGCATCACGTTAAAGTATTCCTTAATTCCAGCAACCACTTCGTTCACTGCATACTCCCTGAAACAAGGAGATCAGTAGGTTAAGTCTACCAGGCAGCTCAAGCTGCTTAGTTGCGAAAGACCCATTGTCTTATTTTATTGCGTGGGGTTAGTGAAAAACATCACAATATAACAGGTGTTTAAAAAAAACTGATTCCGTAGCACAATAAAAACATTAAATGCTAACATCAATGGTTCAATCATTTAAAAAACAAATTGTCCAAATATTTAGCGCCTGCCTGCACAACCTTACAGTAAAAGTTGGTTGAATCAAGGTTTTAAGCATTTATGTGCAACAAACACTGGGCAAACACATACAATGTGCAAAACAGCTTTTCAATGCAACCGCAAACTCTGCATTTTCTGTCTACACAAGTGAGTTTTCAAGCAGGGATAACATCTTTTGACAGGAAATTGCCCATTCTAAGTAATACATTTTTGTGCATCAAATTAATTGAAAATTTAAGGTATTGTTGGAAGACAGGAAAAAGTAAAGGAATTTAAAACTATCCCTGTTTTTTTGGGCTAAAACAGCTTTATCAGATAATGGTGAGCCTAATTTTACACTTCAGTCTACATCTGCATCCCATGCCACTTTCAAACGCATGGTAAACAAAAATTCGTCTTGCCCCTACTCAGTTAATGAGGATTTGAAATACCTGTGCCGCGAGGTATTCCTTGGTAATCTAAACATGCTTAAAACCATATGCTTGTATGGAATTCAGCAATTTTGAGTCTTTCCCTTTACAGATTTCAGATCCATAAGTCAAAGACGGGAGAAGATTGGCATTAATAAGTGTAAGAATGGGCTCAAATGAGGGGCAGATTAATTTCTTTTGAAGCCCAGCAAAAGCAAACAGCAAGCTTTTAGACTTAGACTTTACTCCTTGCAAGGGTGAATTAAGAGCACCCCACTTATCAAACTTAACTCCCAAATAAGAGTAGCTGGAAACGGTTTCTAACTTTATCAAAACTACAGATAGTGTGCTTTTTAGAACGGATAGCAAAGGTTAGCCAGCACCTTTGTCTTTTTCAGATTACATTTTGCTTCATTTAATGAATGTAGCAAAAGGGAGGGGGTGGGGGGGAGGTCAGCATTCTCGGAGTCCCATCGGGGTCTTGCTTAACAGTACGTTAAGCAAGACTCGTCTGCATATTGAGGCTTGAAAATGGGTAGCCATTTAATTGAGGCTCAAAAAGGGATCACCATTGTTTGGCATAATTTTCACTCATTTGCTTGCTGCTTATTCACTGGCTTGTCCATCTTTTGCCTGTTCCTCCACTGGAGCCAAGCCTATTTCCTTATGTCCTTTCATTGCTCACTTTTAGGGAACTATTGGTCCTTATGCATAAACCTACGCATGTGTATTTACAGCTGCATCCCACTATGTACTTCTCTACCCCTCCTGTTAGAGCTGCTCCTTCCTCCATGTGCTACACTCCTACCTGCTGCACTGCACTCTTGTCCATGTCGGACTCATCCTACCCTGTATTGCTTTCACCTATGGTGTTCTCTTCCAGATGTACTTCCATCTACCCCCCCCCTGTGAACTGCTTACACCCGACACAGAGTGATTTCTTGAATTGCTACTCTTGTGCTTAAAAAAAAAATCTACCAAAGTGCCACCTGCAATCTTAGCTAGGTAAATAAAACTGTAAAATGTGTTATTCCACCTGATTGTATATGCGTGGACACATGCACATCGGTAAATTAAGCAAATCACTGCTGCGCCTTTTAAATAGTTTTGTTGGTACTGTACAGCATTATGACCGTTTACAGCATCACGAAAAGCAATGGGCAAAGCCAAGACGTCCAAAAAGCGAGATCTACTGGCCTTGCCGTGGTTTGTTTATGAACGCAGCTACTGTCCTAATCTAAGCTATATTTATCACAGAGACGAGACAGTTTGCACATTCCACGCTTTGTAAGTTAGAATTTGAGAACTCTAAATTTGTGTTTCAACATTGAAGGGAAGTGAGGTGAAAAAAGATTAGATCACAGCATTAATGGGAGCAGCTTGATTATTGAAATGAGGGCTCCACTGTAGCTCCTATGCGAAAGGGAAAATAAAAACAGTATTTGTGGTCTTTAGTCAAACATCTAATAGACCCCTGTAGTTTGCTTATACTTGGAGGTGGTGACGTTTGCATGCTGCAAGTTCTCTCCATTTTCTTTTTTTTTTATTCGTTTCCACCACTTTTAGCACATCAGGTGTTCTAGGTATGGACGGAAGCATACAACTAACAGACAAGTATTTGGTGTTGTCAGCCCTTGTTTCACTTAATAGTAACCAAAATCTAGACTTTGTTTTAGAATGCAAAAGCAATTTTTTTTGGGTGGTGGTGAAGAGGGCGGAAATGGCGCACTTTTTTGTTCAGAAGCAGCCTTCAAAATAGCAATATCGCCATCCCCTCATTGTGAGAAAGTGGCTCTATATGTACTGCACCCAAGTAAGGTGCAGTGTGTATATAGAGGCCACCAACCACAGAGGAATAGCAGAGGTTAAAGTCAGAGCTGACCTTACTCTCAAAAGTGGTAGCGTGGTCGAGCAGTAAGGCAGTATCAGAGGACAGTGTAAAGCATTTATTGTACACACTCAGTCAGCAAATGGCCTCACACACTCAAGAACTGAACTCTAGGCCAATTGTTTTGTATATAAAAATATATAGTTGCTTTATTTTAGAACCCCAGTAGGTATCAAATACTTTCTCAGAATGAGATGTTGCAATTTTATACTTTCAACTAGCAGTTTACTTTTAAATGCAATAGTTACAGTTGCAATATGCAACACAAGTTAAACACAAAATAACATTGAGCTCAAAGGGAAGCTTTAAGTAAATGCAATAAAATCACTTTATAAATGTTTTTCTTACTCAGGGCAGGATCCTGGATTCAGCCCAGGTGCATTTCCTTATACAGTTGAAAGAAATAGTTTGTGTTACACAGGCTTAGCAGAAACCAGTCCTAGGAAGCTTGTTTCCGGTCCAGGGAAAGCATGGCTTGGCAGTTCGGGCTAGACTGTTCCCATGAGGCACAGGGTCACACTGATTTGCATATGGCCATGTTTGAACTGGCGTGGCAGAGTGGGCTAAAGAACGGTGATGGATTAAACCCAGATCTGTTGACTGGGTGTGAGTGTTTGATTGGTTCAGATGCTCCGTCCATCACCACCCCCTTTTGTACCACTTTGGTCGAGCAGTAAGGCAGTACCAGAGAACAGGGTAAAGCATTTGGTGTACACACTGAGTAGGCAAAATGTTTCACACACTCAAGGACTGAACTCCAGGCCAATTGTTTTTATATCAAAATATATAGATGCTTTATTTTTAGAACCAACAGGTATCAAAATATACTTTTCTCAGTGAGGAGTAATCTCCGGTTATTGCTTTGCAGAAAGGCAATGACTTGGTAAACACAATAGGTACAGGGGTTGCAATAGGCAACACAGTTCTACACACAATTTAGCATTGAGCTAATTTAGCATTGAGCTCAATGGGTTTTTCTACACAATTACAGTTGATTACTTTGTAGATTAATTACTTTTGTAAATCCAAGACTGGATCCTAGATTCAGTCCTGGGGTCTAAGCTGGAAAGAGTTTAGTAAAAACGTTTTGGTTATTGCAATGATTAGTAAGGAATAAAAAGGTATTTTAAAAGTTCACACTTTGAAACTTTTCAGTGAAAATCTGACAATGTTATCCAATGGAAGAAAATTCAGGTTGCATGTAAAGTATGTTCTCGTTACTTTTGTATTCCAGTACTGGGCTACTAGGTCCAGCACTGGGGTCTCGACTTACAACAGTCAGGTAATTACGTTTCAGTAGTATGTGCGAATTTTAAAGAATATTTCAAGTTTTCAAAAGTAGACACAAAAGAGATTTCATAGAAAAGCAGACAATGGATTCCTGTGGAGAAAATACAGGTTAATGGTAAATCCGGTTCTGATTACTTTTGTGGTTCAATACTGGGCTACAAGGTACAGTACTGGCTTCTCTCCTGATCACAGGTGAGTACTTTGGAATTTGTTACTCAGCTGATTTTATAGGAATATTTTACGTTTTCAAAACTTCACACTTAGAAGATTTTTCGAGTCAACCCAGTCAATGTTATCCAATGGCAGGTAAGTGAGTTACCGGTTTCCACGTGAGTACTCGACTAGTGAAGTTAAGGTTCTGGGCATAGTCTCAGGGGTCCCCCAGGGTCAGGTAGGTACAGTTGGTTCACCCTCAGCGGCACAGAAGCAGCCGGGTGCAGAGGTACTTAGGCCCAATGTTAGCCAATGAGGGGCAGGGGGCCTTCGGTTGGTGGCCGCTGGCTAGCAGGCCACACGGCTGTGGGATCTGGTCTCCTGGTCACTTGCTCAGGCAAATGGGAAGTAGGATAGGGCAAAGGTTGCACTGCCAGAGGCACTCGGGCGGCTGGGTGCAGGGTGCTTGTGAGCCGTCGGGCGCTCAATGTTATTCAAAGGGAAAGGTAAAAAGGGAACAAAGGCTGCAGACTCGGGGACGGAGATTCTTCAGGTGCGACCACCACTGCGAGAGGTAAGTTGAGATCCTGGAGAAGAGGTAGGTACCCCAAAAGGGAGGCACAGAGATCCACAGGGCGCCGGGGTGTCTTTGGATGTCAGGAAATCTTACCCTCGCGGTTGGAGGGGTCCCTGGTTCTGAAGCGGCAGGCATCTGGATCGTCAAGGAGGGTCTTTGGGCACGGGACTTCGGGTCAGAGGGGGTCGTCCTCGTGGTCTTTGATCACTCGGGCTGGGCTCGGCAGGTGCAGAGTGGGCAGGTCTTGAGCTTCCTGGCTGGCACCAGGGGTTGGTTGTTGAAGCAGAGCCTCTGCTTATGGGGGTCCTCCGGGTGTCCCAGGGTTGCTGTCCGCAGGAGTCGCCGGGATTAAGCAGGAGCAGGTTCCAGGATCGACAGGCCGTTAGAGCTGGGGCCAAGTCAGTGGGTGTCATCCTGTTGTGAGCAGCTGCACGGCGGGTCTTCTTGGGATCTGAGGAAGGAAGGTTCAGGGAGCCCCTAAATACTGAATAATGGGGTGTTACAGGTAGGGCAAGGGCAGGGACCAATAGGTCCCTGTCCGGGGGTGGGTACACGCCCTAGCCTGCTCCTCTCCTGTGGGAGGGGGGCAGGAGCCTAGCTGTGATTGGGCAGGGCTCCCCATCTTCAAGATGGCCGGAGCCCGGGGTCGTGCTTCACCTCGCCTCCCCCACCTGAGAGGTGGGGTTGGCACAGGCTGGCACGCCCCCCTTCCTGACGTAGGGTTTCTCGCCAGAGTGGGGGTCAGAACTGGTGGGGGCCAGTTGCTGGGTACAGCAAATGGTCTGGAGGAGCTCACAGAGGCGGCATGCCTTTAAAGCTTCCCCCTGCCAATCCTGTGGGAGGAGACCTAGCAACTCGCCCCGGATGTGCATTGTTGCAGGCCCAGGACAGCGTGGGGCTCTCCACCCAGGGGTCCAGCAACATGTCTGCTGTGTGGCAGCCTCTCAGTCCAGACGTGGATTGTAGGGTAGGTTTCAGGGGGCATCTCTAAGATGTCCTCTGGTGCATTTTACATTAAACCTCACACTGAGCAGTTTGATACCAAACTTCTCAGTCTTCAGTGAAGCCATCATGGTGCTGTGGAGTTCGTAATGACGACCTCCCAGCACCATATACCCTTAAATGGCAGCACTGTACTTACAGTGCACACGAATGGCCCTGGGTACTGTAGGGGCACAGGGCTCATGCACCTGCGCCCACACCACTGGCATAGGGCACCCAGCTAGAGGGGTGACTAATGTATGCCAGGGCATTGGGGTTTGTGGGCATGGCACATAAGGATGTGTGCCATGTCGACTGTTACGTACTGTGCTTAGACACTCAGCCTGCAAAGGCAGTGTGTTGGTGTCAGGGTACAGGGCCCCTAAGGCTGGCACAATAAGTGCTGCAGCCCTTAGGAGTCTTCTCTGGTCACCATGCCCGAGTACCTAGGGTACCATTTACTAGGGGTTGATAGGTGGCCAGAGATGCCAATTGGGTTTTGTTTCAACACAGCTTTAGGGAAGGAATACAGGTACTTGGTACCTGGTTGGCAGGAGCCCAGGGCACAATCAGTCAAAGCACATCAGCAGTTCAGCAAAAAGTGGGGGCATACCAATGCAAGAAAGATGGCACTTTCTCACACTCATGCAGACCCAAATACTTTGCTTGGCACTTTTAATCAAAGTCTGTCGAACATACCCACCTCCCTCAAAATTTTACTTTGAGTACACAGTTAAAAGAATTCAGATTCTCACATGACAATGACAAACTCGTACTTGAAGTGTGGCAGGCCGAAGCAAATGACTAGACGATTCAGCGGCCTAATGTTATGTGGTATAGAGCCATATACAATTTACAAACACCTAATCAGTAGATAAAGAAGCAGTATTTATCTGAATGTATAAACCAGTGCCCCTAGTTTACCATAGAGACCCTTCACAACACTGCAGCTTGACTTGTTCCCAAGGCAAGTCAAATTTGACCTTCTCCTTCAAGTAATCTACTCTGAGACATTTACTGCTATTCTGAAGAAGAAAAACACTCAAAACTCCAAGAAGACACAGGGCAGAAAAGATAGAGCGAGAGATTGTACCTCCTTAAACCCTGAATCTGCTACACTGATCTCCCATTGAGGAACCAACTGTCCAGTTTTGAACATTTAAAAGAGATTGAACAAAGGGCAGTAATTATAGGCAAAAGGCCCGTGGGGTCTACCATAAACCCCGTAGTAATGAAATGAAAGCAATCTTATATTGCGCAACTAAGCCCAATGGGCACCAAGGCGCCTAGCAAAGAAAATCATACGGACCGGGAACTAGATTACGGGTATGCCTGGGCAAAGAGCCATGTCTTTAATGCCTTCCTAAACGTCAGGACAGAGTGTTGAGTTTTGATTTCAGGGGGAAGGGTGTTCCACAATTTAGGGGCCAGAGACGAAAAAGCCCTTTCTCCCCATTTAGCTCTTCGAAAACGGGGAACTGACAGCAAGTTCTTACTAGATGAGCGGAGGTTTCTGCAAAGAGCATAAGGAACCAGCAGAGCCTTCACCCCCCCCTGCACAGTCGCCGGACAAGGCCCCATAAGTCAGGCAAAGGGTCTTAAAAGAGATCCTGGCCTGAATCGGGAGCCAGTGCAGGCTCTTCCGGGCAGCTGTAGCAGAAGAGAGCCTAGGAACATCAAGCACAAATTTAGCCTCCGCATTCTGGACAGTCTGCAGGCGTTGCACAAGGCCCTTATTTATGCCGGCATAGAGAGCGTTGCAATAGTCGAGCCGCGAGGCCACCAGTGCAACCACAACTGTTTGCGAGCTTGCAGGGATAGGTAGTGTTTAATTTTCCTAAGGATCTTAATACCCCAGCAAGTAGCAACCGTCTTATTTACCTGCTGTGTCATGGAAAGAGAGGGGTCAATCATCACTCCCAGGTTGCGAGCAGAGTCTGTAGGTGTAGGGCAGACTCCAAGAGATGGTGGCCACCATTCAGTCTACCAGATGTCCTTATTTTCGCAGAAAACAAGGACCTCGGTTTTCTCTCCGTTCAGCTTCAGTAAATTGAGAATCATCCACTGGGAAACTGCCTCCATGCACTTCCTGAAGCTGAGAGCGGAGGTACAGTGGGAGAGGGACACCATAATCTGGGTGTCATCAGCGTATGATACCAACCATCTCCATCCCATAAGATCTTACTAACCTGGCAAGTGGGGCCACATAGATATTGAAGAGGGGCGGGCTTAAAGCCGACCCCTGTGGAACCCCACATTGCACAGGAGTGGACGGAGATAGGTACTCTCCCAATTTGACCTTCTGTTCCCTCTGATCAAGGAAGGAGGCCAGGAGACTCAATGCCGAGCCTTCCACCCCTATCTCCCTAAGACGAGATGTTAAAATAGAGGGAGATCGGGTATCATAGGCGGCTGTCAGGTCGAGCAGAACCAGAAGAGTGGTATGGCCCTGGTCGACCTCAGTGCGGATGTTGTTTAGCACTACCGTGAGAGCTGACTCCGTGCTGCGACACCTCCGAAAGCCATGTTGGGACTGATCCAAAAGACCCGAAGTGTCCAAGAAAACTGCCAGATGCCGATTTAGATGAGTCTCCAGCATCTTTGCTGGTGCCGGAAGCAAAGAAATGGGGCGGAAATTCTTGAGAGTTTCAGGGTCTAAGGTTGGCTTTTTTAGGAGAGGCTTAACCACAGCACTCTTCCAAGAAGATGGAAAAATTCCCTCCAACATCGCCCGATTCATAATGTCCAGGAGAGGGGGCAATAGGACTTCCCTACAGTCTTTAAGAACTTTAAGAGGGCATGGATCCAACCGACCTGGTCTTACTTAACCACATCGCTGCTGTGGTTATTTGTCCCCTGTGCTGGAAATTGCACTTTGGCCCTATTTATGACGAGCTCAGCTCGTCATCAGCACAGCTCAACTGTGCCTCATGACGAGCTGAGCTCGTCATGAGCATGGAAGGGGTTAAAAGCAAATCCAGTTGCTGAAGGGTAAAAGGCGGAAAATTAGACAAACTCACTGCAGGGTCCGTTGTTCCCGATCCTATAGGAGATGTAACCGAAGGGAGAAGAGAAGGCAACAATGCCCTTTGCAGTTCAAGGGCTGAGTAAATGTCGGCTATTTTGGAATAGAAGAACTGGGGAATCTTGTCACATAGCTCTTGGGGGCCAACAATGGGATCAGGAATTTGCAGGGTGCACAGGGAATCTACAATTTTGAAGAGTTCCCTGGGAGAAGTAAGAGAGGCAGTTAAGTTAGAAAAATAGGCCTGCTTTTCTTTGATTACCTCTGCTTTGTACCCTTTAAGAAGAAGTTTGTGCTTATCCCTCTCTCGGTTATCCCAACTCGTCCGCCAAAGCCTTTCCTGCTTCCTGCAGCCGTGCCTTAAAAGTCTCAGAGACTCAGAAAACCAGGGGGCCGAAGGTCTCTTCCTGGCAGAATAGCGAGATGAAACAGGGGCCAGGAGATCCACTGCCGTGGGGATGGAACTGGCGAATTCAAGCGCCGCCTTACTAACATCCTTCGCTGCGGTAATTTCGGTATTGGAAATTAGAGAAGCAAGAGTGTCATTAGAGATCTTCCTATAATTCAGCTTGGGTTCTTGTTTACTAGGACCACTCAACTTGATAGCAGCAGGAGGAACCCTAAGTTCCATGGGGACAGCTAAGTGATCAGACCAAACCAGCGGAATAGGCAAGTCTGTCGTTAGCCTATGGTCATTTGAGAACACCCCATCCAGAGTGTGTCCCGCCCGATGAGTGGGGCTATTGACCAGCTGCCAAAGACCACAAGCGGCCGGTAGTATGAAAATTATGAAGCAATTGAGCCCCTTTCCTCATCCCCCCAGTTGCTTGTGACCAAATAGTTACCCAAAAACACTGGATCCACAGCCTGGAATCTGTCATGGCAAAACACCTGCTAAAGTAATAAGGGCAGATCACAGTAACTATTGCCCCTTGTTTTTTATGTATTACTCCGGACCGGTTGCAGGCATTTACTGATGAAAACATTTAATTGGATCATTCCTTAGGATCAGTTCTCAATCCTACCAAAACTAAGCTCTTCCTCACAAACGTGAACCCTTCTATCAGGCATGGTCTGGCGCAGATTAAAGCTTTCCACCGGTCAAGGAAGTTTGAAATCTAGGTATAATACTGGAACCTGACTTCTATCTGGAGATACAGGTTTCTAAAAGTCTCCAATACCGGCGTTCTATAAATAAGCACTGAAAGTTGTTACGCTTTATCACCTGCTACTCTGTGTGGCAGTGATTAATGTCATGGTGCAATCATGATTGTACTACAGTAATGCCACCATCTTGCTGACCCATACAAATTCTACATTGCTTGCAGCTGGACCAGAACACAGTGGGGACACAGGCAGAAGGCCTTTCAAGGAGCATCAATATCACCCAAAAATTCTGAAACCTATCTGAAGTAATCTAGACTTACAGGCAGTCAAGTTTAAGGAAGGGTTCTGAAGTTTGCACAAACACTCAACTCTGGTTTATTATTAAATGCTGTTTAACAATAAACTGAGGGCTAGAACACACTCCCTCTTTACCTGCTGAGGCTACCTTCCTTTTTGTAAAATCATGAATCTGCCTCTGCTGTCTGGGGTTTATGGCGGTCGAGTGTTTATCTTGATGTGGGTTATGATTTCTTTTTTACAGAATCACCTAGTGTTAACACTCACAGTGCTATGAAGCCCAATAAATGTGCACAACCTCCAGGCACTGTGGTATGATGCACTACTAAAGAGCTTTGTTACACCAAATATTGACACAGACTGCAGAAACTAAAATGGCCAGCGCTGCATTCAATATAGCTTTTTGCTTTACACAGTAGAGACAAACAACTGGAGAACAGGCCTGGCCAACACAAAAAAAGGAGCAGATAGAGTGGGCCAAACCTGGAATTTTTGTAAAGTTAAATTTGCATATTCTCACATTGCCCTGGTTTTCGTTGAAGGACAGTGCTAAAATGAAAACCTGGGACTCTTCCTAGATTTTAAAAGTTTTGGCTATCTTCCCAGCTCCTGGATACCAATCTGTCAATTGCATATATGTAGACGTGTAAAATGCTATATATTTATACCCGATGTGTGGTGATAGATTGGGACTCGACATAAGAATTTCCACCCTCAAAAAAAGCAACTTATTTAGCTCATATGCATTTGGTTTATGCCAAACCATTGTTTAAAGTACTGACTTGTTTCAAAGAGCTGGAAATCTCATTAAATAAGTCTTGGTAGCATTTACTATGCACAGTTTTTGTAACAAAGAATGTGCATTGCAGTAGGGAGTAATTTCTCAGTTTGGCTATACTTCACTACAGTAATGACATGAAATTCCAATGATGTTCTGTTATAACTGGAGTGTGAATGCACATTTTTTTGTTTTAGCCTACTAGCTCCCAATATCAGCACCCAGTATATTTGCTATACTTTTTTTCATTGGTATGGAAATAATCACTTTAAAGGCAGCAAAACCAATTAAATGCTGCCATTGTAGTTTTCCCGTACTAGAACAATGTGGTGAATCGTATAATTTCGTACCGGTTGGTATAGATTTGCAGCTTGAAGAATTTTCTGGATTCACATGCTGTGCAGTATGGTTGGGTCCAGAATTCTTACTTAAAATAAAAAATATATAAAACGTTTGTCCTTCTACACTTTTGTTTTTTTGTTGCTGGTAGGCGTTGACAGACCGACATTTGGTGTCCCCTTGTGACATTGTGCGTCCTTTGGAAGCTCCCACCTTTGGTCACCATCTTCTGGGTCTTTTTTGTTGCTTCCTCCTCGCGTCTTAATTGGCGGGGGGAGCTAATAGCTTGTGAATCCAGAAAAGCTGCAAAACTACAGACAGGTAAGAAACTGTTTTTCAGCATGAATGTTTTTTGGATTCACATACTATGCATAGATTTTGTAGCAGTTTGTTACACTACAGTGGTGGTTAGGTTGAAGGAGTGTTAATTTGAAAACAGATGTTTTAAGACTTTGTCCACCTTGATCTTCCTTGTTCATTTGAATAGCAACACAAAGTGCTTTGTGAACGTGTGAACAGATGACATGTTGCTGCCATACAAATGTCTTAACGTGGCGTGACGGCTAAAAAGAAAAAAGAACAAGCATTAGAAATGCAATCGGGCTTGGATTTATTTGACTTTGAGCTAATGGCATTGTAAATGGCAATGTCTTTTCGCCATGTGTTATGGAGTGTGTGCATGTGGTGTGTAGTGGAATTATGTTGGTTGAATTGTAATTTTACCAATGGTGGCATGCTGTGCTTTATATGAATATGTTTAAAAGTAAGGTGTACCATACTGCGATTGCTTGGTGGAAAAGTGCACTACCGGCTGGAGGTGTGTGCGCCTGGTGGAAGGGTGCACTGACGGCTGGTGGGTGTGTGCTTGGTAAAAGCATGCACAGATGGCTGATGGTTGTTGGTGTTTGTGCATGGTGAAAGCATTCATAGACGGCTGGGGGTGTGTTGTTGTGTGTGTTTTCTGTGTACTGGTGAGTGTGGTGGTGAGTCTGTGGGGGTGAGCATGGGGAGTGAGTGTGGTGACGAGTGTGTTGTGTTGAGTGGTGACGAGTGTGTGGTGTTGAGAGACTGAGGTGTGTGGTTTGTGTGTGTGGTGTATGTGTGTGGTGTGTGTGTGTGTGCTGTATGTGTGTGTGGTGTATGTGTGTGTGGTGTATGTGTGTGTGGTGTATGTGTGTGTGGTGTTTTCTGCACACTCACACTGCCCCTACACATTCACACACTGCTCACCCGCACACTCCCAATGTCACCCTGCATAGTCACACACTGTTTATCCTGCACACTCATTCTGCACACTCACACACTGCTCACCCGCACACTCCCAATGTCACCCTGCATAGTCACACACTGTTTATCCTGCACACTTATTCTGCACACTCACACAATGTGCACTCGGCACTCACTGTCACTCGGCACTCACTGTCAGTCTGCACTCACTGTCAGTCTGCACTCACTGTCAGTCTGCACTCACTGTCACTCTCGCACTCACTCTGCACTCCGTCGCCAAGCCCTAAAAATGGAATATTCAAAAGTCCGCCTTGGCTGACAAACACACACCACCCTTTTAATGTGCAGAACCCTTTTGAAGGGGCACGAGCTCCATTGTAGAGAAAATACAATTGGTCGCTTTACTAGCCCCGCGCGGTCAACATCAATAAGCCATCTAGCAGATGGGTTTCAGGTGTGTGATTTCGTTGAGTGGATGGTCAGTCACTTTTACCAGCTAGATTTATTTGGCATATGAAACGAAAATAAATGTGTGCATGTACCTGTGTGTCTATATTTCATGTGTGCGCGCGCCCCAATGTCATCGTGTTTGTGCGGGCATTGCCGGGGGCCGGGGTCAGTGGGGTGGGAAGGTGACAATATTTTTATGTAAGGTTGTAGTCCTTCAAAAGCTAAAACAAAACACGCGTGTCGGGTGGCTATAGTAAACCAAGTTAAAAGCAGCACTCAGATTTCATACTGGCGAATTGTTAATAAGGATGTGAATGCACAATGTAATGGCGCAGTCCTGGCACATTCTTGTCCTGCTATAAGAATTACGTTGTAGGTGTAAGTGCAACCTGGCCAAAAGCCTGTCTGGTCAAATCAGAACAACAATTTCTCGGTTTCATTACAACAGTTCTTTAAAATTATACGAGCAAATACTTTTCCTGCAGCTTTCAATGATCGTCGTTCCCTTCAGTTACACAAACTTCTGTGCAGTGGATGTATTAGGCCATTGAGCTGTACCGGCTATAAATCTATCCCCCCCCTTTAAACTCAAACAATCAAAATAGCTTAATTGTAGACTTCAACCTCACTAAACGTTTGTGAGCAAAGGTTCATGGGTTCACTCCCAACATGTGCGATTTATTCGGTCGCTGGAATTAAACATGGTGTTGAAAAGAGTCTTCCTTTCATGAGTGAAAAGGCGTACACTGTTTTGTTTGTTCTTGATGAGACGTCTCGGAGCTGCCTGCTCATAGCAGGCTCTTGGATAGTTTCCTGTCGTCAGACTTTCACAGACGCTTTTAAGACAATGCTGAAGACCGTGCCCATGGGTGGGTGTGGGCCAGAGGGTGGGGGAGGGTTGTCCCTATTCAAACTCATTCCATAACTCAGTTCAGAGGAAATGCGACATTAATCACCCAACGTGCAGGGGAGGCTAGAGATAGCAAAGGAGGCAGGGGACAGGGCGCGTAGTCTCACTCTGTGCCATTAACCAGGTATTCATAAGCCAGCCCTATTAAGATTATCCAACAGGAATTATCGAACCACCATGTAGGTTTTTTGCAAATGATGTTTTAAACCATAAATGGGTCAGAAGCCGTGACGCCCCAGTAGAAAGGGCTACATTGCCCCTCGGGACTCAGGCCAGTAATGCATGGAAGTAGCCAACAGCTGTCCAGGCATGGCAAGGTCGAAGGCCATCAACAGGCCCGTCAACAATGCATGGAGGAACATCGGTAGCATTAAAACCTCACAGAAAAGGGCCACGTGGCACCAGACCAGTGCTGCTTCTGGTGGGGTGGGGGGGCAGGAGGGGGGGTAAGGCACAGGCACCAGTTATGAACACTCTAATCTTCACACAGAAGCGAGGCACTACATAAAGGAGAGCGCTACCGAGTATCTACAGGCAGCCTCCTGATCGCATTCAAATTCCATCACTGCTAATATTTAGAACCCAAGCCATCATGTATGGTCATACAGGTTTAGTGTTCCCCACTGTATTCTAAAAACACTAATTTGAGCAAGGACTAGGGGCTAATCCAGCATGTCTATACCGATGACCACCAGCCACTTGACTCTTTCAGGGAGCTTATACAGCCCGCTTCACAGTTAACAAGCAGGGTTTCAAAATC
Organism: Lissotriton vulgaris; assembly: GCF_964263255.1. Classification (NCBI taxonomy): domain Eukaryota; kingdom Metazoa; phylum Chordata; class Amphibia; order Caudata; family Salamandridae; genus Lissotriton; species Lissotriton vulgaris. The sequence goes on along the minus strand of NC_141687.1, from coordinate 1,824,782,718 downwards.
TTACGAACAGGCAGAGACTTCCTTATAAGGAAAAATATGATCGCAATTTAAGGAATAGAGTTTCCCTGGTTAGATTCTCAGAGCAGGAAGAGGTTACAGGCGACAAAACTACTTCTGCAACCGGTTCTGTAAAGGAATGTGACACACGCATTCTCTAAAGGCTTTTTTTCCAAACAGTGGCGACAAAGCCCTCATTTCACCTTCGGAAAAAAACGTCCACAAAAAATTCCACAGAATGAAAAGCAGCAGCGGGCTTCCCAACAAGCTGCAGTCCACCCTGGCATTAATGAACTTGCCAGCACACACGGCTTCCCGAGACCCACACATGTTCGACACCTGCTTCGTGGAGCCACGCCCATGACAACTGGAGACACAGAATGTGTGTGCAAGGGGCTCATGGGGGCAGTCAGCTGGGTGGTAACATGTTCGAAGCCTCTTATCGCATTGTAAAACCGCAAGTTCACACATCTGGCCCTCAAAGTCAACACAGATGCACGTTTCATGGAGGAAACACAAAAGAGCATGACAGAAGAGCAGACTGCCACACTTCAGAAGAAGGGCGCAGATTCCAGGGGATTTTACAGAATAAAACAGCTACCGCGCGTGGTGCTGACGGCGGAAAGCATGGCATTATCAAAGGGAGCCCCTAACCAATAAGTATTATTTCATAAGGACCGCCCAGTTCATACAAATAATTGCTTTATAGCACACTGCGAAATAAGCAAGATGGATTCAAGTTGTGGCTGGCAATAGGAGTTTTAAATAAGGATTTCTTGTAATGGGAATTCTCTCTATGCCTGTGTGCACGCACACCATCTGGAATGCATTACACGGGCACCCTGACAGCTCCTAATTAAAATTAATGGACTGCCGTGCGCGAAACCGCACAGAAAATGCCAAAAATGGCAGACGAAAATTACATATAGCCTATCGCGTCAAGGCTACTAAAAAGACAGCAAAGACGAATCACTATGCAGATGCCATAAAAAAAAAGCTCGCGCACGGAGGAATTTTCTGGCCCGAGCTCTAAAGAAACCTCTTAACAATAGGAGCTCGGAGCTCCGCCCCACTTCGTGGTGACGTAGGCCGAGCCCTAAAAATAAAGTCAATGGTTACTCCTTTTTTCCTAGCTTAATGCACCTTGGAGTGTTTTGTAATGCCTCTCCTGCATCTTGCGGCACAAATGAATAGTTTGAGCTATCCATCTTGCAACTGTTCTTGGCAACTGGTCTTCTGAGAAAACTATTTGCAAATGACACTAGGCCATTTAGTTTTCCTGTCACAGTTTTTTTCAATGTAATCCATTCCTGCACATCTAGTGTCCGGTGTGTAATGTACTCTTCGCATGCAGGTCTTTGAAAGAAACTTTGGTTCATAAGGAACAGAGATAACCTTTGGCATGGATTGCAGGCCGGTTCTCATGACAATTCGGTCTTTGTGAACAGGACTATAAGGTGAGTGCTTGTAATTTATTAACTCTCCGCAGTGATGTTATGGCCTTAAAAAGGCTGTCCTAAGTTGGAGCATTTGTAATGTAGCCTTGTGTAACTGTTCAAATGGTGCCTTCATCCATTGAGAGTACAATATTTAGATTCCACGTGTGTGCATATGCCTTTTTCGGAAGTGCGTTTCTCTTTGCCCCTTCTAGGAACTGCTTAATGACAGGTGACATGAAGAAACTTCTTTCAATGTAACCCCTTGTGTATGCCACTATTGCTGCTAAGTGAACCTTCAAGGATGTAGAAGTGAGTTTACAGTTAAGAAGATGTTAACTACTTCAGTACTATCTGATCTCTAGTGTTCGTAATGAATAATCCTTTTTTATGACACCAGATGAGTATTGTGTCCATTTAGCTATACAATACTTTCTTCTCGTTGTCAATCGAATATGCTACTTACCAGTATGCATCTGTTCTTGGCATGTAGGGCTGCTGACATTCATATCTGTGCATAGATCGCCGCCTAGTGTTGGGTCCGGATGATTGCACATTGTTGTCCTGGAAGAGTCTTAGAAGTATCACGAGATAGGTGGCTCTTCCCCTGGACTACAGTGCGCATGGGCATCGATTCCATCCCCAGATTGTTTTTAGCCATTGTGGCCAAGATGGAGTGAAAGTCAGTGAATGATGACCATGCTATGAGTATATATGTGAAATACTGCAGCTGCTACAGGCGCCGGGGAGGAGGGCGGGCGATATGAATGTCAGCAGCCCTACATGCCAAGAACAGATGCATACTGGTAAGTAGCATATTCGGTTTGAGGCATGTGGGCTGCTGAATTCATATCTGTGCATAGAATACATAGCAGTCCCTCCATTAGCGGCGGCCGCCCGTGCCAGCTGCAGCAGTTTGGAAAAGTGTCTTGAGAACAGCCTGCCCTACAGCTGCCTGCTGTTAGGAGTGCACATCAACACAGTAATGCTTAGTAAATGTGTGTGTGTGGTAGACCATGTGGCTGCTCTACATATGTCCTCTAAGGAAATGTTTCCAAGGAAAGCCATAGAGGCCCCCAACTTTCTGGTGGAGTGGGCTCTTGGTGGAATGGTAAGAGTGCGTTTTGCTTTTGCATAGCAGATCTGGATACATTTAACGATCCACCTAGCAATACCAGCCTTGGGAATAGGGTTACCTTTGTGGTGCGGCGCAAAGGCGACAGAGTTGCTTAGTTTTTCTAAAATCCTCGGTCCTATCTATGTAATACATTAGGGCCCGTTTAACGTCAAGGGTGTGGAGCATCCGCTACGCCAGTGACTCAGGATTTTGAAAGAAAACAGGTAATTCGATTGTTTGGTTGATGTGGAACTGAGACACAACTTTGGGCAGAAACTTAGGGTTAGTGCGGAGCACCACCCTGTTGGAATGAATTTGGATAAATGGCTCTTAGATTGTGAGGGCTTGCAATTCACTAACCCTCCGTAGCGATGTAATTACTACGAGGAAAGCCACTTTCCATGTCAAGAACTGAATCTCGCAGGAATGCAGTGGATCAAAGGGAGAACCCATCAGCCTGGTAAGAACCACATTGAGGTTCCATTCAGGAGCTGTGGAGTCCGTGGCGGAATGACTCGTTTGAGGCCTTCCAGAAATGCTTTGATTGCCGGCACCTTGAAGAGTGAAAGGTGTTGTCTATTTTGGAGATACGCGGCCATTGCAGACAGATGAATGGAAGTATAGGCCAGATTACACTTGTACAGATGGAACAGGTAACAGATGATGTTCTGAATAGAAGCGTCCAGCGGGTTAATGTTGTGGATCGCACAATAAATGACAAACCGCTTCCATTTTGCCGCGTAGCAGGCTCTAGTAGTGGGCTTCCTCGCCTCCCGAATAATGTCCATGCAATTGGGAGGTAAGTTCTGTAGGAGAGTAGGGTCTGCAATCCTATGATCACCCAGATTTTTTGCTTTTGTTTCACTGGTTTACGACTTTCTCTGGCTGTGGGCCTGCCAATCAGACCCACAGCCTGGCTGTTCTCTTTCTAAATTACTTCATGTACCCTAGGTGCATCTACCAATTGGTACTGGGCCACCTTATCAGACCCTGTAACTCAGGGCATAGGTGTACCCAGGGCTACCAGGGGCTGCAGCATGTATTATGCCACCCCTGGCTGGCCTCCTAAATTTGACACAACTGGCTGCATGACAGCTGGGGCAAAGTCGTGTAATCACCCTTTGCTGTAGGTGTAGTATACCTATACCTAACCCTAAAATGGACACACAGATTCCTATCAGTCACTCCTATGGCAGGCCTTGACAATCCTGAAGGCAGAGTGCTTGGAATCGTGTGAGATGGTGCTCTGGCATGAGCTGAGCCTGTCTGCAGCTTGCGGAATCAAGTCCTAATAGCTGTTCCATGATATCGCATACCATATACTCTTAAGTGCATTATAATCCTCGCGGTTAAATGCTATCTTTGGTATTGCTTTATCAAAACATGTCGAGTAAGGTGTCATACGAATTGGAATACTAACCCCTCGCCAATTCTGGCGACGGGGTTAGCATTCCACCCTTCTAGAGGGACACGACATGTATGTAACTGTGAACCCCGGTTAAAGTTAACTGAAGCCTCAGCTCCACAAAATGGATGCTGCCACCACAGACACGAGTCTGACCCCCTGCAGCTGGGAGTCCTTCCAGTGAGGGGAGCCTGGACAAAGGGTTTCCTGTCAGGGGCGGTGCTAGCACCGTCCCAGACATGGTTTTGTGTATCCTGGGTAGGCAGGGCTTTACAGGAAGGTGACTGCTGAGTGGCACCCCGGTGCTCACTACGCATAGGCCGGTCTGAACCAGTTCCAGGGGCACACCAGCCCCTGGCCTGGGGAAGTCCGGCAGGGCTGAGGGGTGTAACCACCCCCCACCTAGTCCCACCCATAGGCAGGACCTAGTCACCGGGTCAGCCCCCTTTTTTAGTATAAAGATGGGAGCGGGCCCCCTGTTAAAATTAGATCATCTTTGGAATCAAGATACCACTTTCTTCGAAAGGACTTCACGATTTCTTCTTCAAGATTCTCCCTTGTGGCTAAGGAGTAGTCACCCTGCATCCGCAGGCACCATCCTAAAGAACACTGCGGCCCGCTGCAAGTCCTTCATCACGAATCCGACGACCCAGCACGACGAGACCCGGCTTCCCTGGCACCTCTGACCTCTACTCACCTCTACAGCAAAGCTGAGAACCGTGAGTGCGACGAGACCTCAAGGGACCGACGATCGCCAAGACTGCACGACATCTTTACTGTAAGCCCACCGTGTCCTCCACTGGTGAGTGCTTTGGGGTCCGAGAAGCCCCGACCCTGCGCAGCTCCAGCACCCAAGATCAGCCCCCCTGCATCTCCACGATCTGCGTGGGGCCCTTCTGCTGTTTGCTGTGCACCGCGTTGTGTGGCTACTAGCCGGCTGGCTTGTGGCCTTCTGAACGACGCCCGACGACAACTCTTCTGCTGGTCTGGTTGCTCCAGGCTGGCCCTTGCTTCCTTGTTCAAGAGAGGCACCCCGGACCCTCCTGGTCCACTCCAGACGCCATTTTAGGTCCACCGCGTGGGCTTGAATTTGCCAAGGCTTTGTTGCCCAATCCTGGGTCCAGCGACGCCGACAGCTTCTATCTTCGTGGGACAGCTCGATCCTCCATCCTGGTCGCCGACAACGCCTCCTGGTCCGTGAGATCTTCGAGTCAAGCGTCACCCACTCACCTAGTCGAGGTGGCTACCATCCGGTGCCCTCCTGGTGCCCACTGACTACTGGCTAGTAGTCTCGAACTTGGTCCCCTCTGCTTTCAGGTGTCATCTATCTTCAAGATCCAGGCTTGGATCCGACTGAACTTTCTTCACTGGTCACCGGCCAGCATCTTTTCTTCCGGCTCCTGGTCCGTCTACGAGGATTCCCGACGTCTTTTCAGACCTATGCAGCTGCAGCCCCTGGGCTAGGTAACTTCGGCATTTCGGTGCCCCAGCATAGCCTCACTATCCAAGGGTCAGAATCTACTTTCGTTTTCTCCCTACCAGGTCGGGTTCGCCCGAGAACACTAACTTTCTAATTCCTAGCTACCATAGACTTTTGTCCCGCATCTCGCGTGAGAGTGCACACACTGCACCCGAGTCCCCTAGGCCTCCTAGAAGTAATCTAACGATTCCCTAGTCAAGTCCTAGCGATTCCAAAAGCTATTAGTACTGTACTTACCTGCTAGGAATTTCGCATTCCACTTTCAGAGTATATGGTTTTCCGTGCCCCTCGGGCATTTGTATATACTGTGCTAACTTAAGTATTTTTGTAAGAGTTTTGGTTTGTGCTTAGTACCCTGTCCTCATAAAGAGTACAGGGCTGTTGTGATCTTTAATAAATAACTGTTTATTTTCATAACACTTGTGTGGTGTCCTTTCACTGGGTATTCAAGGGGTATATGTGTGGTAAACAGCTGGCTTAACACGCCCTCTCGAGTCTTTAGCCTTAGACTGCTCGTATCCATGCTACTAGGATAGCTGGTCTATAAGGTTGACTTACAACCAATCATCAATAAGGGTTGCTGGACTGATACATAGTGTTCACTAGAATAGTGAGCACTGCATATCAGGCCACCTTCTCACATTGGTGAGCAGCGGTTGGGATTTGAGCTTGCTGTTGTTTTACCACACGTATCCTAAGAATATCTTGTTGAAAGATCACATAAGTACTGTTAGGTACACATAACTAAAGCTTAGAATACTCTGAGTTCTACTGAACCAGCTGTTGTAGCTCCTCAAGGCTTAGCACACCTTGGCTGCAACTCTTAGCAAGGGATCAGTAGGTAAACACATAGTGTAGGTAGGTGCATCACTTACACCACACTAGAAACAGTATGTCGGACAAAGGAGGAAACACTGAGGTTCCCCTTGTGTCAGTTGACCCTCCACAGGTCATCTCTTCAAGATATACTGCGCTTAGCTTCCATGAGTTACGACAAGTGTGTACCTCTAGGAAGATTAAGCAGGGGTCTAACCCCACAACTGCCTTTCTGATTGGTCTCTTAGAGACTCATGATGCAAGGAGGGCTGGTAACCCAGACCCTTCTAATTCAGATGGCAACATGCCCTCCTTACAGGGTCCCTTTGATGCCCAGGACCATCCTCTTCAGGAAGCAGATGATGCTGATGATGAGGATGATGATTTGGTATCAGGGGATGAGGCAGAAAAGGAACAGGTAGAAGTCAACAGACTAACCAGGTCCAACTTAAGCAGACATGAGATGGGCACTAGGGGACCCTTGGGGCCACTCTCAGGTCAGCTTAACATTGGGAATGGACGAGATAGATCTCTATCAAGAGGCTCTATCAGATCCCTTCATACCAATGGCTCTCAACGTTCCTCTCAAAGGGGAATGACATCTCCCCAGAGGAGAATGTATGAAGCTAAGGAAAAGGCAGCCAATCTGAGGATTGAAAGGGAAGAACTTGCCCTGGCCAAAGAGAGGCTTGCCTTTGCTAGAGAGCAACAATTGAGTGGGACAGTCCCCACTGGTGGCAGCATTGTACCTAGCAATAGGGAAAGGAGTTTTGATACAAAACACCTTGGTAAGATAGTGCCCCCCTTTAAACAAGGGGATGACATCCACAAATGGATTACTGCTTTGGAGAGGGCCTGCACTGTGCAAGGTGTTCCCCCAAGTCAGTGGGCAGCTATCTTGTGGCTCTCCTTTGAGGGTAAAGGAAGAGACAAGCTCCTCACCACAAGGGTGGAGGATGCTAATGATTACCAAGTCTTGAAAAATGCACTGGTTGATGGGTTTGGCCTAACCACTGAGCAGTACAGGGTGCTGTTCAGGGATACCCAGAAAACTCAGTCTCAAGATTGGGCTGACTTTGTAGATTGTGCCACTAAGGCTTTTGAGGGCTGGTTGCTGGGCAGTAAGGTTACTGATTATAAAGGATTGTACAATTTGATGATGAGAGAGCAAATTTTAAACAATTGTCAGAACCAGTTGTTGCATCAGCATCTTGTTGACTCAGATCTGACCTCTCCCCAAGAATTGGGAAAGAAGGCAGACAGATGGGTTAGAACAAGAGTTAAACAGAACCAGGGCCAGAATCAAGGTGGTCAGAAGAAAGCAGACCAGAAGGGTAAAGATTCTAAGGGGGAACAAAATGACCAGAAGTCTTCGACAGGTCCCCAACAACCCAAAGAGGGTGGGGGTCAGGCTCCCCAAAAGAAGAAAGAAGGCCAATCTAAAAGGTGGTGCCAATACTGCAAAAGTAAAACTCACTGGTTTAGTGAGTGCACCAAGAAAGGAGGAGGGCAGACTCCTGCCACTGCAGCCCCTAAGGCACCTGTGCCCCCTAGTACAGCCAGCAGTGGTAGTGCACCTCCCAAGGGTTTAGTAGGGTTAACCCTGGGTTCTGAGGGGTGTGACAACTTAGTTGGTACACTCACTCAGGCTGTCCTTGTTTGTACAGGGGATGTGGATATGTCCCCTGACATAAGTCCCAATACTTTGGGCAAATACAGACAGACACCTTTTATTAATGGAAAAATGGCTCAGGCCTATAGGGACACTTGTGCCAGTGTCACAATGGTGACACCTAGCTTTGTGGACCCTGGACAGATCATGCCAGGTACAGAATTCCTGGTGACCAATGCAAGCAATGTCACTACCAATCATAGTATGGCAATTGTAGCTTTCTCCTGGGGAGGGGTAACTGGCCAAAAGAAGGTTGTAGTTAGTTCAGACCTCCCAGTGGATTGTTTGTTGGGCAATGATTTGGAGTCATCACAATGGTCAGAAGTGGAGCAGAGGACTCATCTGGAAATGTTAGGTTTGCCAGCACATGTGTTTGCTGTGACTAGGTCACAGGCCAGAAGATGCCCCACTGAACAGGTGCTGGATCCTGGAACAATGGACCAGACACCTTCCAAGAAAAAGAGCAGTAGGGTTAAGGCTGTGCCTTCCCCCTTGCCCCAGGTTGTGGATCAAGTCTCAGAGGAGGCTGACCTGCAGGAATTGAGGGAAACTGAGCCTAGAGAGTTTGAACTTGATCAAGTTGAATTCTTGGGTTCAGGGGGACCCTCAAGGGAAGACCTGGGGAAGGACCAGTTAGGCTGCCCTTCTCTTGAACCCCTCAGACAGCAGGCTGCTGCTGAGGCTGCTGGGAACGCCACAGGTACCCACAAGGTATACTGGGAAGATGGACTCCTGTACACTGAGTCAAGAGACCCCAAGCCTGGCATGACCAGGAGGCTGGTTGTACCCTTGTCTCAGAGAGGTTTCCTACTTACCTTGGCCCATGAGATTCCCTTAGCAGGACACTTAGGCCAGACAAAGACTTGGGACAGGCTTGTCTCACACTTTCACTGGCCTCACATGAATGAGGATACCAAGGAGTTTTGTCGCTCCTGTGTCACTTGCCAAGCCAGTGGTAAGTCAGGTGGCACAACAAAGGCCCCCCTTATACCAATGCCTGTGGTGGGGGTGCCCTTTGAAAGAGTGGGGATTGACATTGTTGGTCCAATGGAACCCCAGACAGCATCAGGGCACAAGTTTATACTGGTGGTAGTGGATCATGCCACCAGGTATCCTGAAGCTATTCCACTTAGGACCACCACAGCCCCTGTGGTGGCAAGGGCCCTAGTTGGAGTGTTCTCCAGAGTGGGCTTCCCTAAGGAGGTTGTCTCTGACAGAGGTGCAAACTTCATGTCAAGCTATTTAACTGCTATGTGGAAGGAGTGTGGTGTCAATTACAAATTCACTACACCCTATCACCCACAATGCAATGGGCTTGTTGAAAGGTTCAACAGGACCCTAAAAGGGATGATTCATGGACTACCTGAAACACTCAGGCGTAGATGGGATGTCCTGATGCCCTGCCTTCTGTTTGCTTACAGAGAGGTCCCACAAAAGGGGGTTGGCTACAGCCCTTTTGAACTTTTGTATGGGCATCCTGTGAGAGGCCCCTTGTGTTTGGTGAAGGAAGGATGGGAGAGACCTCTCAAAAAGCCTGCAACCAACATAATGGACTATGTACTTGGTCTCCGCTCCAGGATGGCTGAGTATATGGAGAAGGCATCAGAAAACCTTAAGGCCAGTCAAGAACTTCAAAAAACTTGGCATGACCAAAAGGCTGTCCTGACTGTTTATCAGCCTGGACAGAAGGTGTGGGTGTTGGAGCCAGTGGCCCCAGCAGCACTCAAAGACAAATGGTCTGGGCCCCACACAATTCTTGAGCAAAAGGGAGAGGTCACCTACCTGGTGGACCTTGGAACTCCCAGGAGTCCCCACAGGGTACTCCATGTCAACAGGCTCAAAGCATATGTCGACAGGAAGGACATGAGCTTGCTCATGGCCATAGATGAGGGACAGGAGGAAGAGAGTGACCCTCTCCCAGACCTGCTCACTCAGAATCCTGATGATGGGTCAGTAGATGGTGTTGTCTTTTGTGGCAGCCTCTCTGAACATCAGCAGAAAGACTGTAAACAGGTTCTTCAGTCTTTCAGACATATGTTCTCTCTGACACCCAGTCAGACCAATTGGTGTACCCATGAGGTTGACACTGGTGACAGCCTGCCAGTCAAGAGTAAAATCTACAGGCAGCCTGATCATGTTAGAGACTGCATAAAAACTGAAGTGCAGAAAATGTTGGAATTGGGAGTCATTGAACCCTCAGATAGCCCTTGGGCTAGTCCAGTAGTTCTAGTGCCAAAGCCTCACACCCAAGATGGTAAGAGAGAGATGAGGTTTTGCGTAGACTACAGGGGTCTCAATGCAGTCACTAAGACTGATGCCCATCCAATACCAAGGGCAGATGAACTTATAGATAGATTGGCTTCTGCCAACTACTTAAGTACATTTGACTTAACAGCTGGGTATTGGCAGATCAGGCTAGCTGAGGATGCCAAACCCAAAACAGCATTTTCAACCCCTGGTGGGCATTATCAATTTGTGGTAATGCCCTTTGGTCTGAAAAATGCACCTGCCACCTTCCAAAGGTTGGTGAATCAAGTCCTTACTGGGCTGGATGACTACTGTGCAGCATATCTAGATGATATTGCTGTCTTTAGCTCCACCTGGGAGGATCACCTGGTCCACCTGAGGAAAGTGTTAGAGGCTCTGCAAGCAGCAGGCCTCACTATCAAGGCCACCAAGTGCCAGATAGGGCAGACACAGGTTGTATACCTGGGCCACCTTGTAGGTGGAGGCCAGGTTCAGCCACTGGAGAGCAAAATACAGTCAATCAGGGACTGGGCTCCTCCAACCACCCAGACTCAGGTTCGAGCTTTCTTGGGCCTGACTGGATACTACAGAAAATTTGTCAGGAACTATGGTTCCATTGTGACACCATTAAATGAACTGACAAGTAAGAAAATGCCAAAAAAGGTTCAGTGGACAGCAGGCTGTCAAAAAGCATTCGATGACCTAAAGCAGGCCATGTGCACAGCACCTATCCTTAAGAGTCCAGACTACTCCAAACCATTCATTGTCCAAACAGATGCTTCTGAGTTGGGTGTGGGAGCTGTTCTTTCTCAACTGAATTTTGATGGTCAGGATCAGCCCATTGCTTTTATAAGCAGAAGGCTGACCCCCAGAGAGAAGAATTGGTCAGCTATTGAGAGGGAGGCCTTTGCTGTGGTTTGGGCCCTGAAGAAGCTGAGGCCATACTTGTTTGGCACTCACTTCAAGATTCAGACCGACCATAAGCCCCTCTTGTGGCTAAATCAGATGAAGGGTGAAAACCCCAAACTGCTTAGGTGGTCCATTTCCCTACAGGGGATGGACTTTACAGTGGAACATAGACCTGGTACTGATCATGGCAATGCCGATGGGCTCTCCAGATATTTCCACTTAGAACAAGAAGACTCACCTGGTCAAGGTTAGCTTATTGTCCCAAAGTTTGGGGGGGGGTCATGTAGGAGAGTAGGGTCTGCAATCCTATGATCACCCAGATTTTTTGCTTTTGTTTCACTGGTTTACGACTTTCTCTGGCTGTGGGCCTGCCAATCAGACCCACAGCCTGGCTGTTCTCTTTCTAAATTACTTCATGTACCCTAGGTGCATCTACCAATTGGTACTGGGCCACCTTATCAGACCCTGTAACTCAGGGCATAGGTGTACCCAGGGCTACCAGGGGCTGCAGCATGTATTATGCCACCCCTGGCTGGCCTCCTAAATTTGACACAACTGGCTGCATGACAGCTGGGGCAAAGTCGTGTAATCACCCTTTGCTGTAGGTGTAGTATACCTATACCTAACCCTAAAATGGACACACAGATTCCTATCAGTCACTCCTATGGCAGGCCTTGACAATCCTGAAGGCAGAGTGCTTGGAATCGTGTGAGATGGTGCTCTGGCATGAGCTGAGCCTGTCTGCAGCTTGCGGAATCAAGTCCTAATAGCTGTTCCATGATATCGCATACCATATACTCTTAAGTGCATTATAATCCTCGCGGTTAAATGCTATCTTTGGTATTGCTTTATCAAAACATGTCGAGTAAGGTGTCATACGAATTGGAATACTAACCCCTCGCCAATTCTGGCGACGGGGTTAGCATTCCACCCTTCTAGAGGGACACGACATGTATGTAACTGTGAACCCCGGTTAAAGTTAACTGAAGCCTCAGCTCCACAAAATGGATGCTGCCACCACAGACACGAGTCTGACCCCCTGCAGCTGGGAGTCCTTCCAGTGAGGGGAGCCTGGACAAAGGGTTTCCTGTCAGGGGCGGTGCTAGCACCGTCCCAGACATGGTTTTGTGTATCCTGGGTAGGCAGGGCTTTACAGGAAGGTGACTGCTGAGTGGCACCCCGGTGCTCACTACGCATAGGCCGGTCTGAACCAGTTCCAGGGGCACACCAGCCCCTGGCCTGGGGAAGTCCGGCAGGGCTGAGGGGTGTAACCACCCCCCACCTAGTCCCACCCATAGGCAGGACCTAGTCACCGGGTCAGCCCCCTTTTTTAGTATAAAGATGGGAGCGGGCCCCCTGTTAAAATTAGATCATCTTTGGAATCAAGATACCACTTTCTTCGAAAGGACTTCACGATTTCTTCTTCAAGATTCTCCCTTGTGGCTAAGGAGTAGTCACCCTGCATCCGCAGGCACCATCCTAAAGAACACTGCGGCCCGCTGCAAGTCCTTCATCACGAATCCGACGACCCAGCACGACGAGACCCGGCTTCCCTGGCACCTCTGACCTCTACTCACCTCTACAGCAAAGCTGAGAACCGTGAGTGCGACGAGACCTCAAGGGACCGACGATCGCCAAGACTGCACGACATCTTTACTGTAAGCCCACCGTGTCCTCCACTGGTGAGTGCTTTGGGGTCCGAGAAGCCCCGACCCTGCGCAGCTCCAGCACCCAAGATCAGCCCCCCTGCATCTCCACGATCTGCGTGGGGCCCTTCTGCTGTTTGCTGTGCACCGCGTTGTGTGGCTACTAGCCGGCTGGCTTGTGGCCTTCTGAACGACGCCCGACGACAACTCTTCTGCTGGTCTGGTTGCTCCAGGCTGGCCCTTGCTTCCTTGTTCAAGAGAGGCACCCCGGACCCTCCTGGTCCACTCCAGACGCCATTTTAGGTCCACCGCGTGGGCTTGAATTTGCCAAGGCTTTGTTGCCCAATCCTGGGTCCAGCGACGCCGACAGCTTCTATCTTCGTGGGACAGCTCGATCCTCCATCCTGGTCGCCGACAACGCCTCCTGGTCCGTGAGATCTTCGAGTCAAGCGTCACCCACTCACCTAGTCGAGGTGGCTACCATCCGGTGCCCTCCTGGTGCCCACTGACTACTGGCTAGTAGTCTCGAACTTGGTCCCCTCTGCTTTCAGGTGTCATCTATCTTCAAGATCCAGGCTTGGATCCGACTGAACTTTCTTCACTGGTCACCGGCCAGCATCTTTTCTTCCGGCTCCTGGTCCGTCTACGAGGATTCCCGACGTCTTTTCAGACCTATGCAGCTGCAGCCCCTGGGCTAGGTAACTTCGGCATTTCGGTGCCCCAGCATAGCCTCACTATCCAAGGGTCAGAATCTACTTTCGTTTTCTCCCTACCAGGTCGGGTTCGCCCGAGAACACTAACTTTCTAATTCCTAGCTACCATAGACTTTTGTCCCGCATCTCGCGTGAGAGTGCACACACTGCACCCGAGTCCCCTAGGCCTCCTAGAAGTAATCTAACGATTCCCTAGTCAAGTCCTAGCGATTCCAAAAGCTATTAGTACTGTACTTACCTGCTAGGAATTTCGCATTCCACTTTCAGAGTATATGGTTTTCCGTGCCCCTCGGGCATTTGTATATACTGTGCTAACTTAAGTATTTTTGTAAGAGTTTTGGTTTGTGCTTAGTACCCTGTCCTCATAAAGAGTACAGGGCTGTTGTGATCTTTAATAAATAACTGTTTATTTTCATAACACTTGTGTGGTGTCCTTTCACTGGGTATTCAAGGGGTATATGTGTGGTAAACAGCTGGCTTAACACGCCCTCTCGAGTCTTTAGCCTTAGACTGCTCGTATCCATGCTACTAGGATAGCTGGTCTATAAGGTTGACTTACAACCAATCATCAATAAGGGTTGCTGGACTGATACATAGTGTTCACTAGAATAGTGAGCACTGCATATCAGGCCACCTTCTCACAAGTTCAGGTAGCCAAACTCTAGGACTTCAGGAGCCAGATCGCCAGGTTGAGCTGTTGCGGATCTGGGCGCTGAATGTTGCCATGGATCTGCGTCAGAAGGCTGGGTGTCAGATGTAGCCTTTGATGCGGTACCACGGACAGTTCCAGAAACGTGGTGTACCATGGTTGACGAGCCCACGTTGGAGCAACTAGGATGAGTCATCGAGTGTTGCCTGAGTTTGCGTGCCACCAGCGGTATCAGAGGTGCTAGGGGAAAAGCGTACGCAAATTTTACTGACCAGTTCATCCATATCGCATTGCCCTGCGACAGTGGGTGTGGGAACCTGGCGGCGAAGCTTTGGCATTTTGCGTTCTCCTGCGTGGCGAACAGGTCTATCTCTGGATGACCCCACCTTTGGAAGTACGGCTGGAGTACTGATGGATGTATCTCCCACTCGTGCATTTGGTGGCTGTGCCTGCTGAGCAGGTCCGCCATCTGATTGTCCTTGCCTGGGAGATGCTCTGCCATGAGGAAGATGTTCCTCTGAATGGCCCACTTCCACATGCTCCGAGCCAGATGAGACAGCTGCGGAGAGTGTGTGCCTCCCTGCTTCTGAATGTAGTACATCGCAGTCATGTTGTCCGTCCGAATCAACACGACCTTGTTGCATAGATGTACTTTGAAAGCCTTTAGTGCCATGAAGATCGCCATCAGTTCTAGAACATTGATGTGCATCTTCCCCTGTTGCTGCGTCCATAGTCCCTGCACAGTGTATTTGAGTACATGCGCTCCCCATGCCTGGAGAGAAGCGTCCGTTGTCAGGATAATCTGTGACACAGGCTCCTGAAACGGTCGGCCCTTGCAAAGGTTTCGTGGGTTCCACCAATGCAGAGAGTTGTATGCCCGACCGCTCACCAACACTAGGTCTTTCAACTGGTTGTGAGCCTGAGTCCACTGACGTGCTAAGCACTCCTGAAGCGGACGCAAATGTAGTCTCGCGTGCGGGACAATGGAGATGCAGGAGGCCATCATGCCTATCAACTGCATGAACACTTTTGCTGGAAGCGAGTGTTGAGGTCTGAATTTTTGGATCAGCGATTGAATGCTGTCGACTCTCACTGAATTCGGCTGTGCTGTGGCCGCCAGAGTGTCTATCGTCGCACCCAGATACTGCCGTATGTGGGCAGGCTGGAGATGGGATTTGGGGTAATTCAGTGAGAACCCCAGATCGTGCAGAAGGTGAATGGTGTGGGACACGTGGTCGGCGCACTGCTGGGCCGACTTCGCTTGAATGAGCCAGTCGTCCAGATAGGGGTAGACGTGGATGTTTTGACGTCTTAGATGCGCCGCAAGGCACTTTGTGAAAACCCTGGGTGCAGTGGTGACCCCAAAAGGCAAAACCTTGAATTGGTAGTGCTGGTTTTGGATGGTGAACCTGAGGTATTTTCTGTGTGAAGGATGTAGCGGAATGTGGAAGTACGCATCCTTCAGGTCCAGAGTTGCCAGGAAGTCCCCCTTTTGAAGCAGTGGGAGAACTTGCTGCAGTGTGAGCATGTGGAAATGCTCTGATAGGATGTAAAAGTTGAGGGGCCTGAGATCCAGGATGGGCACGAGCTCTATTGCCCCTTTTTGCAGCATGACTGACTTCTTGCTGCAATAAGTGCAAGTGCTCGCCGGACATAGGACGGTGCCTTGGGGGTATGTTGGGTGGAGTGTATGTGAGCTCCAGACAATAACCGAATTGGACAAGTTTTCTGACCCACCTGTCCGTGGTGATGGACTTCCACACGGGCAGGAACTGCTGGAGTCTCCCCCCGACCGGTGTTGCGTGGTCGATGGGGCAGTGACAAGGCGTCACTGTTTGTTGGCGGTGGAGGACCTGGAGCTGTTGCCACGTCCTCTGCCCTTGGCGTTGTTACCGCGGTATCCACCTCGACCCTTGTTGGTATAAGTAGTCTGGGTGTTGCTTTTGTAGAAATGCGCTGACTGCGAAAGTTGCCCCCTTGAGGTGCCTCTAGTATTGGAGCGACGAAAGGACCCACTCCGAAACTGCTGAGACTGCAAAGCACCCATAGATTTTGCAGTGTCGGTATCCTTTTTCATCTTCTCAAGGGTGGTGTCAACCTCAGGGCCAAACAGGTGATCTGGGTTGACTGTTTGGTTCAAGATGGTGGTTTGAATGTCTGTCTTGAACCCAGATATCCTCAGCCATGCATGTCTATGAAGCATAACGCTAGTGTTAATTGCGTGTGCGGCGGTGTCAGCCACGTCCAGAGCGCACTTTATGGAAGCTTCCCCTCTTGTATTAACATTTCAGCCGCTTCTTTATATTGATCGGGCAAATGTTGCAAAAGGGTCTCTAGAGTATCATAGTGTGCCCTGTCATAACGCGCCAGGAGCGTGTTGGAGATGCGCCATATGTTGGCTGCCTGCGCTGCCACCCTCTTCCCCGAAGCCTCAAAGACTTGATTCCTTGTCTGGGGGAGGAGCATCATCCGTAGTCTGCGAGTTGGCTCTTTTCCGGGCATTGGAGACAACCAGGGAGTCCAGAGGCAACTGTCCCTTAATATAAGTTGGATCTGTAAGCGCCGCTTTGTACTTTTTGTCGATTCTTGGGTTGATGACCCTCGCCCTGGTGGGTTCTTTGAAGACCTCAGCCGCGTGCTTCAAAACACCCTTCAGCATTGGCAGAGTTTTCACAGTCTTTTCAGAGACAGAAAAGGTGTCAAATAGGAAGTCTACGTCCACTGGGTCAGCATGCATCTCGACGTTGTGATTGGCAGCTGCCCGCTCAATGAGGGCATTGAAGGCCGCAGAGTCCTCAGTGGGGGAAGTTTTGGCTGAGAAAAGCTGAGGGTTCTGTCCAGAATGCGGGTCCCCAGGATCGCCACTAGCAGACCAGGGCTCAGTCACATCCTCTGGGTCTGTGTAGACGGAATAGCTGTACTCATCGTAGTCGTCGCCCTCACCAGCGTCGACATTGGAATGAGTGGGCGAGAGTTCGTGAGCCTGTGGTGAAATGGGCTCCACCAAGGCAGGAGTACCAGCAGAGTCCATCTTCCGTTTGAGTGGGATCTTGTACGACTCCAATTGGGGCTCAGGGGTGATTTTCCTCTTCAGGAGGGAAAGTCTGCCCGTTTCGGCGTCTATGAAAGGCTCCTGACGCTCCTCCTCTGCAAGTGGTCGATGCCGAGGACCACTAACGACGGTTTTGGCGTCGAAGACACCTTTTCGGGCACCCCGGCCCCGGGTTTAGCTGCGAAAGCCTTCGGCGCCGTTTTAGGCGGCAAGGTGAAAAGGATCGGCGTGGGCGCCTTAGCTGGTTTCTCCAGAGGCCTGGCTGGCGCTGGGTCTTTCGGCTCGACTGCTGCGGCGCCGTCCCTAATTCGCTGTAGGGATTCCGTAACCTTTGTGAACGCGGTGGATGGACGGGCCGGTTCGACAGCCTTCAGCGGCTGGTTTCAGAGTGGAGACCGAAGATGTTCCCTTCGGAGTCGACGCACTCGCTCCTTTGGCCGGTCGTGTGGAAGCGAGGCAGAGAGGGACTTCGGGTCGTCTGGCCGCTTCTTTGGGTCGGTAAGAGACTTCTTGGGGTCGTTTTCTTGTGATCGAGTCGACCCTTGCCGGCGTCGACCGTCTTCGGCGCCGATGCGGCTGCGTCCGACCCCTTAACCTTTGGCTTTGATGTAGTAGCCTTCGGGTCGGCCATTTTGACGTGGCTCTTCGGCTCAACGGCCATCTTTGATTTCTTCGGCGCCGAGGCCTCCGAAGCCTTCGATCCGATCAGCGCGATGCCCACTTTTGGTTTCGATATATCTGGCGTCGAGACCGTAGCTTTCACTTTCGGTTTCTGTGGTACCGGGAGTGAATCGGTACTAATGTCCGTGGCCGGGCCAGGAGGCGGAGCCGAGGAACTTATAACAAGTTCTTGGGTAAGGCCCGAAGGCGATCCCTCGACCTGGGCCTTATTAATTTGGACGGCCCCGGAGTCAGTTTGAGGAAGCTCCTCGTCCGAGCTAACCTCCACGGTGGCAAGGGCCCCGTCGTCGTCCCCTACCTCCTCGACGACTTGACCGAAATCCTCGGCCTCTGGGTCGTAGTCGTCCTCGACCTCCGACGCGGGGTTGGATTCCGTGATGTCCTGGATATCGTCGTCCTCGACATCCCCAGCATCGAAAATGTCCGTAGGCGGTGGTGCAGACTGCTGGGCCTCCAGGCGCGCAGCTCGACTGAGCTTGAGCGTTTTCTTAGACCGGAACCTGGAACAGGCCATACACTTGGCCTCGTCGTGGTCCGGCGACAAGCACTTGTTGCACACCGGGTGGATGTCGATATGTGGGTACTTCGAGGCACACACCGGACATCGTTTGAATGGACTTCGTTCCATGATGGTTGAAGAGTCTGGAGCGTCGACTAGGCCCTTCCGTGCCGAAAGCACGCGGAAGAACAAGCTCGGTTCGGAGCCGAGGAATGTTGCGAAGCCGAACGGAAGACAATACCGACGCAAGTCCTAAAGACCTTTTGGTCTCAAGCAAAGTAAAGTTAATTTTAATCGATTCCGACAGGAGGGAACCAAAGACATCCGAACCCAATGGCGAAAAAAAACAATCTGGGGATGGAGTCGATGCCTATGCGCACTGTAGTACAGGGGAGGAGCCACCTATCTCGTGATACTTCGAAGACTCTTCCAGGACAACAATGTGCAATCATCCGGACCCAACACTAGGCAGCGATTATGCACAGATATGAATTCAGCAGCCCACATGCCTCGAACTTTAGGGTTAGTGCGCAGCACCACCCTGTTAGAATGAATTTGAATAAATGGCTCTTGGATAGTGAGGGCTTGCAGTTCACTAACTCGCCGTAGCGATGTAATCGCTATGAGGAAAGCCACTTTCCACGTCAAGAACTGAATCTCGCAGGAATGCAGTGGTTCAAAGGGAGGACCCATCAGCCGGGTGAGGACCACATGGAGGTTCCACTCCGGAGCTGGTGGAGTCCGCGGAGGAATGACTCGTTTGAGTCCCTCCAGAAAGGATTTAAATGGCAGGCACTCTGAAGAGTGAGAGGTGCTGCCTATTCTGGAGATAAGCGGCCATTGCAGATAGATGTATGCGAATGGAAGCATAGGCCAGATTACATTTGTACAGATGGAAGAGGGAACAAATGCTATTTTGAATAGACTCATCTAGCGGGTTAATGTTGTGGTCTGCACAATAAATGACAAACCGCTTCCATTTCGCCGCGTAGCATGCTCTGGTGGTGGGCTTTCTTGCCTCCCGAATGATGTCCATACAGTCAGAAGGTAAGTGCAGGTAGCCAAACTCTAAGACTTCAGGAGCCAGATCGCCAGGTTGAGCTGTTGCGGATCTGGATGCTGAATGTCGCCATGGCTCTGCGTCAGAAGGCTGGGCGTGAGACGTAGCCTCTGATGCAGTACCACGGACAGTTCCTGAAACGTGGTGTACCACGGCTGGTGAGCCCACGTTGTAGCAACCAGGATGAGAGTCATCGAGTGCTGCCTGAGCTTGCGTGCCACCAGCGGAATCAGAGGTGCTGGGGGAAAAGCGTACGCAAATTTGCCTGACCAGTTCATCCGTATCGCATTGCCCTGCAACTGTGGGTGTGGGTGTGGGAACCTGGCGGCGAAGCTTTGGCATTTTGCGTTCTCCCTTGTGGCGAACAGGTCTATCTCTGGATGACCCCACCTTCGGAAGTACGGCTGGAGTACTGATGGATGTAACTCCCACTCGTGCATTTGGTGGCTGTGCCTGCTGAGCAGGTCTGCCATCGGATTGTCCTTGCCCGGGAGGTGTTCTGCCATGAGGAAGATGTTCCTCTGAATGGCCCACTTCCACATGCTCTGAGCCAGGTGAGACCGCTGCGGAGAGTGTGTTCCTCCCTGCTTTTGAATGTAGTACATGGCTGTCATGTTGTCCGTCCGGATCAACACAACCTTGTTGCACAGATGTACTTTGAAGGTTTTGAGTGCCATGAAGATTGCCATCAGTTCGAGAACATTGATGTGCATCTTCCGTTGCTGTTGCGTCCATAGTCCCTGCACAGTGTAATGGAGTACATGGGCTCCCCATCCGTGGAGACAGGCGTCCGTCGTCAGGATGATCTGTGGCACAGGCTCTTGGAACGGTCGGCCCTTGCAAAGGTTTCGTGGATTCCACCAATGCAGAGAGGTGTATGCCCGACCACTCACCAACACTAGGTCTTTCAACTGCCCGTGAGCCTGAGTCCAGTGACGTGCTAAGCACTCCTGAAGCGGGCGCATATGTAGTCTCGCGTGCGGGACTATGGAGATGCAGGAGGCCATCATGCCTATCAACTGCATGAACACACTTGCTGGAAGCGAGTGTTGAGGTCTGAATTTTTGTATCAGCGATTGAATGCTGCTGACTAACTGAATTCGGCTGCGCTGTGGCCGCCAGAGTGTTATGGTTGCGCCCAGATACTGCCGTACGTGGGCAGGCTCGTGATGGGATTTTGGATAATTCAGTGAGAATCCCAGATCGTGCAGGAGGTGAATGGTGTGGGAAATGTGGGCGGCACACTGCTGGGCTGACATTGCTTGGATGAGCCAGTCGTCCAGATAAGGGTAGACGTGGATGTTCCGTCTCCTGAGATGCGCCGCCACTGTCGCCAGGCACTTCGTGAACACCCTGGGTGCCGTGGTGACACCAAAAGGCAAAACCTTGAACTGGTAGTGCTGGTTTTGTATGGTGAAACGGAGGTATTTCCTGTGTGAAGGGTGCAGTGGAATGTGAAAGTAGGCATCCTTTAGGTCTAAAGTTGCCAGAAAATCCCCCTGCTGGAGCAACGGGAGCACTTGTTGCAGAGTCAGCATATGGAAGTGCTCTGACAGGATGTAATAGTTGAGTGGCCTGAGGTCCAGGATGGGCCTGAGGGACCCGTCCTTTTTTGGTATCAAGAAGTACAGGGAGTATACCCCTGTGCCTCTTTCCTGCACCGGCACGAGCTCTATTGCTCCTTTCTGCAGCATGACGGTGACCTCCTGCTGCAATAAGTGCAAGTGCTCGTCCGACATAGGACGGTGTCTTGGGGGCATGTTGGGTGGAGTGGAAGTTAACTCCAGACAATAACCATATTGGATAAGTTTTCTGACCCACCTGTCCGTGGAGATGGACTTAGACGGGCAGGAACTGCTGGAGTCTCCCCCCGACCGGTGTTGTATGGTCGGGGGGCAGTGACAAGGCATCACTGTTTGCTGGCGGCAGAGGATCTGGAGCTGTTTCCACGTCCTCTGCCCTTGGCGCTGTTGCCACGATATTCACCTCGACTCAAGGTGGTGTAAGAAGTCTGAGTGTTGCCCTTGTAGTATTGCGTGGACTGGGAGAGCTGGCCCCTGGAGATGCCTCTAGTGCTGGAGCGACGAAAGGACCCACCCCGAAATTGCTGGGACTGTAAGGCACCCATGGATTTTGCAGTGTCATTCTTTATTTTTTCTAGGGTGGTGTCAACCTCTGGCCCAAACAGGTGATCTGGGTTAACCGTTTGGTTCAGGATGGTGGTTTGGATTTCTGGCTTAACCCCTTCCATGCTGCTGACGGAACGGTTCCGTCATGCACTACGGGTGAGCTGTGCGGATGACGGAACCGTTCCGTCATGACTCCGCCCGCGCAAGGCGGAGTCAGCATGGGCGGGGAAAACCGCCCGCACGGAAGGGGTTAAACCCAGAGATTCTCAGCAAGGCATGTCTCCGAAGCATAACACTGATGTTTATAGCTCTGGCAGCGGTATCAGCTGCGTCCAGAGCGCACTTAATGGAAGCGTTCGAGATTAGCTTCCCTTCCTGAATCAGCATCTCAGCCCCTTCCTTGTATTGATCAGGCAAGTGTTGCAACAGGGTCTCTAGTGTATCATAGTGTGCCCTGTCATAGCGCGCTAGAAGCGCCTGTGTGTTAGAAATGCGCCAGATGTTGGCTGCCTGTGCTGCCACCCTCTTCCCCGAAGCCTCAAAGACCTTGGATTTTTTGTCTGGGGGAGGAGCATCACCCGTAGTCTGAGAATTAGCCCTCTTCCGGGCATTCGAGACGACAAGGGAGTCCAGAGGCAACTGTCCTTTAATGTATGTAGGATCAGTAGGCGCCGACTTGTATTTTTTGTCAATCCTAGGGTTTATCACCCTTGCCCTGGTGGGTTCTTTAAAGATCTCAGCAGCATGCTTTAAAACACCTTTTAGCATAGGCAGAGTTTTAACAGTTTTTTCTGATACTGAAAAAGTGTCAAAGAGGAAATCCACATCCACAGGGTCATCAAGCAGCTGGACGTTGTGATTGGTAGCAGCCCGTTCAATGAGGGCATTGAAAGCAGCAGAGTCTTCTGTTGGTGAAGTCTTTGCAGAAAAAAGTTGAGGGTCTTGACCTGAATGAGGATCCCCAGGGTCACCACCAGCTGCCCAGGGTTCAGTGGTATCCTCAGGGTCTGTATAGACTGGATAACTGTATTCATCCTCACCATCTCCCTCACCAGCGTCCACATCTGAGTAAGTGGGCGACACATGAGTCTGTGGGGAAAGGGGTTCCACCAAGACGGGAGAGCAAGCAGAGTCCTTTTTCTTGAGAGGGATCTAGTAAGACTCCATTTGGGGTTTAGGGGTGATTTTCCGCTTCAGGAGGGAAAGTCTGCCCGTTTCGGCGTCGATGAAGTGTTCCTGACGCTCATCCCCCGAAGGTCGTCGAGGTCGTGGGCCGTGAACCACCAATGACTCCTTCGGCGCCGAGGAGACCTTATCGGGCACGCCGGCCACTGCCTTAGGAGCGAAAGCCTTCGGCGCCGTCTTAGGCGGCAACGTAAAGTGGATCTGCGTGGACGCCTTAAGTGGTTTCTCCAAAGGTTTCGCAGGCGGAGGTTCCGTCGGGTCGACCGACGCGGTGCCCTCACGGACGCGCTGCAAGGAGTCCGTCACCTTCTTGGTGAACGCTGCGGATGGGCGCGCCGGTTCGATGGAATCCTTCGAGGCCACTTTAGGAGCTGACTCTCGGGGCGCTGCGCCCTTGGCCCTGTCGTGCGGACGCGAGGTAGTGAGGACCGTCGGGTCATCGAGTCGCTTCTTCAGGTCACCGAGAGTCTTCTTCGGCTCGCAGACAGCCTTCTTCGGGTCGGCAAGGCTTTTGCCGGTGTCGACCGCCCTCGGCGCCGATGAGCCCGTCTCGACCACCTTCACTTTAGCCTTCAGCGTGGTAGACTTCGTCTTGACGCCCTTGACTTGACTTTTCGGCTCGATAGCCACCTTCGGCTTCTGTGGCGCCGAAGCCTTCGAAGCCTTGGAGCCGACCAAAGCGATGCGCACTTTCGGCTTCGATGCTGGCACCTGCACAGTATCTGGCGTCGAGACCGTGGGTTTCAGTTTAGACTTGCCAGGGAGTGGTTTGGCAACAATGTCCGTGGCCGGGCCCTAAGGCGGGGCCGTGGAACCCATAGCGAGATCTTGGGTAAGGCCCAAAGGAGATCCCTCGACCTGGGCCTTATAAATCGGCACGGCCCCAGAGTCAGTTTGAGGAAGCTCCTCATCCGAGCTATCCTCTATGGCCCCGAGGGCTCCGTCGTCGTCTCCTACCTCCTCGACGACTTCTTCTCCCTCGAAGACCTCATCATCCACGTCGTAGTAGTCTTCGACGTCTGACGCGGGGTTTGATTTAGAAACGTCCTGGATAGATTCGTCCTCGACATCCCCTGCATCGAAGATGTCCAAAGGCGCCGGAGCAGATTGCTGGGCCTCCAGGCGCGCAGCTCGTCGAAGCTTCAGCGTCTTCTTAGACCTGAAGCGGGAACAAGCCATACACTTGTCCTCGTCGTGGTCCGGCGACAGACACTTGTTGCACACCGGGTGGACGTCGATGTGGGGGTACTTCGAGTAACAGACCGGACTTCTCTTGAATGGACTTCGGTCCATGATGGACGGTCGATAGGTCTGGAGCGTTGACTAGGCCTTCTGCGCCGAGAGCACGCGGAGGTTTAGAATCCGGCTGGGAGCCGAGCTAGAAGAAGTAAAGCCGAACGCAAGACAATACCGACATATAGGCTAAAGACCTTTTGGTCTCAAGAAAGTTTATCGATTCCGACAAGAGGGAATTAAAGACATCCGAACCCAATGGCGGAAAAAAAACAATCTGAGGATGGAGTCGATGCCCATGCGCACTGTAGTCCAGGGGAGGAGCCACCTATCTTGTGATACTTCGAAGACTCTTCCAGGACAACAATGTGCAATCATCCGGACCCAACACTTGGCGGCGATCTATGCACAGATATGAATTCAGCAGCCCACATGCCTCTAACCTTCTTGCCTCTCTTAAAATTTGGACACCTAAAGTTACCTGAAAATACAATGTCGGTCTTAAGTCTTATGGAGCCATGCTGCCAGGCTTAAATATTCTGGTTCTGGGTGAAGCACCCTTACTTCTAAAAGCGTGTGCAAATTTCCCTAACCAATCTATCCACAGTACATTCCCCATGGACAATATTGTCTTGGGGCATTTCACGTTCTGAGGTGTTGTAAACTAATCGCACTCTGGTGTTCCCGATTTCTGAAAGAGCTTCGGGAGTACGGATTCAGTTCCCCTTCAGGAGACCATGAAGTTTGTCTGCGCAGTCTGCCTGCTTCGACATGCTTTCCCTGGTAGGTGGACCTCTAAGATCCCTACTTTCCTTTAAACAGCCCAATTCCACATTTCTTGTACTAATGTTGACAGAGGTAGAGACTAACTCCCAACCGGTTTGTTTATGTAGAACATGGTGGTTGTGTGGTCTGTATTAGTATGGTCTTTTCCCATAGCTCTTTGTGAAAGGCTTTTAGGCTAGGAATACTGTTTTTAGTTACAGGATGTTAATGTGTTCTACCACATCCTGGTCTTTCCAACTACTTATTGAGATTGTTCATTTGTGCTTCCCATCCCATCTGGGAGGAGTCGGTTATGGTTACAGATGGAGTTGGTTGTGTAAATGCTCTCCCTTGTGTAATATTTGACCTGTTCAACCACAATATCACCTTCTCTATCCTTTGTGTGACAACTACTAGATGTTCCCAACTGCCTGTGACCATTGAACTTGTACCCATTCCTGAAATGGTCTCATGTGGAGTCTTACGTTTGGTATCAAAGTGACGCAGGAAGCCATCATCCCATGTAGCTTCCCCACTGTACGAGCTTGCCCCTTCCCGGTATGACTGTCTCCTTTAACAGTGGTACTGTTCTCTTCTCGCTGGGCAATACCTTTACCTGAACGGAATTTATTGTGGCACCCAATAACATTTTCTCTAGTCTAGGAGAGGACTTCTCCAAGTGAATTGGGAATCCCAGCTGGTATAGAGTTCTTATTACTTGTCGAATGTGCTCTCTGCATCTCTTGTATGAGTTTGCCCTTACCAGCCAGTCGTCTAGGTATGGATAAACATGTATGCCCTGCCTTCGAATTTATGCTGCTACTATTGCTAGACACTTTGGAAACCCTTGGTGCCACTTTTACTCCAAATACAAGCACTTTAAAATGGTAGTGTTTGTCTACCACAAATCTTAGGAATCCTTTGTGGCTTGTGTTCAGTGCTTGTGGGAATGAGTAAATAAGCGTCATTTAAGTGTGTTTCCATATAATCTGTCGAACAAGTCCCACCTGGGCAAGACGCTGGGTTCCTGGTCGGCTGCTGGCCCTCCGTTGGTCTCCCCCTGCAGCCGCTGCTCCCGAAGATCACAGCGCGGCCGCAGTGCGGGGGGGGGGGGGGGGGGGGGGGGGGTTAGGGGGGCCACAAGCCCCAAGCTCCCTTGCGGCAGGAAGCCGCTCCCGGTATTTTCGCGCCAGGAGGCACTTCAAATTGAGAGCACCCCCCCGCGTCGCGGGACAGCGCCAGCCTAAGCCCAGGACAAGGGCGGGACCGTCTGTGGGCATCCAGGGCCGGACGAGGCCGGGCTGGGCCATCCCCCTGTTATTTTGTGCCCAAAATAAGGTACTGTGCCCGTGTGTGAGACTCACTATTGAATTAATCTGGAAACATTTGAACTGGTCCTCTTCTAATTCCTGAGGTCTTATTGACTATAATGGGTTCAATGGGCAAAGGGAAAGCAATGGAAGGTGGTGGGCATGGGGCAAATAAGAAAGGAAAAAGGTAAAAAAAAGCAACCACGGGGCGAGTAATTGGGTCATATATAGAATAGAGGCTATAGTCTCAGATTGTGAAGAGATCCTAGGGGCCAATAGCTCAGGTGCAGAAATTGGCTCAGAACAGCAAAAGCTTGAACCAGCCAACAATCATTAGCGTATAATCCCGTCAATGTTTAGAAAACAGGCCCAATCGACTACAAACCCAATTGTGCACACCCCCCAGTAGATAACACTGCAAACTCTCAACAGCTTCTACCACCATCGCCATTATCCAACCCTGGTACTCCAAGGGCAGCGAATGGTAATCAAGGCACTGATAACGTCTCCCCTATCCATTGTGCCAATAGATTTGCAGTATTAGAGCACATGTCTGAGGGATCCGTTATCCTGGAAGTGTATGGTTGTAACTACTCTGGTTCCAACCCCTTGGCAAACAGATGTGGCTGTAGGGAGTCAAATATGGGGCTACTGCGGAAAGTGGAAATATTACAAAATGAGGTGGAGCAATTGAAGATGGTGGCAACCCTAAACGGAGGGCTACACCCCCTGCAGTTCCCCCAACCACATCAACCCATCCTCCCCCCTCAGCATGCTCCTCTTATAAGGGTGCCCTAGTTAATAACCTACCAAGCAATACTCCAGGAAGAGGAGATATTATCTCTCAGAGGGTGCGTGACATAAGGAATGCAACCCCACTAGAGGCCCCAGACCCCGGGCTGGGAAAAGTTTATGCTGACCCATCCAAAGTATCTAAAGCATCAGGGGGGCGACACATCCCTTATATTCTGAGGCCCTTCGGCCACCCAATTCGGGATATATCTAGGGATACAACCAGGGACTCCCGGGCAACAGTTTATATGGTGAAAGTGCCTAAAACCCATGATAGTCAGGGCTATGAAAATAGTGACTCCCTTTGCAATAAGGCAACACATTGGCTCCGCCACGTAAGAGGCTGCAGGTCCATAATTTGCGAAGATATTCTGGGAGTAAGGAGGATCACTTCGCGAAACTCAGATTTAGACTGTATTGAGTTAAGGCTGAAAGATGCAGTTCTTGCTGATAATCTCCTGGCCCTGGAGTTACGCACCTCTGCTCCCGATCACTCAGCAATTCAAATTAGACACATGCCACTCTGGATGGCACCGGGTGCTGTAGATCAAGAGGTATATGGGAACGGGGGACGCGGGTCGGGGTTGAACAAGGTTGACTGACTAATATCAAGGGGTACTGAGATTAGTACCACAATGTCAATCCCAG
Source organism: Lissotriton vulgaris (assembly GCF_964263255.1). NCBI lineage: Eukaryota > Metazoa > Chordata > Amphibia > Caudata > Salamandridae > Lissotriton > Lissotriton vulgaris. The sequence continues at coordinate 1,824,755,277 of NC_141687.1, read as the reverse complement.
TAAGGTCGGGGGAGCCAGACCCATTAGTACAAATTATAGACTCAGGAACATAATCAGGACACCGTCCTGATGCAGGCAGCGCCCAGCCAGGACTTGGTTCTTCAAATTCTGCATTAGTGGAAATCACGAATAAGAGATCTAATCCAGTAACTCCGAACATTCTTTCATGGAATACAGCAGGGCTAGAGAAGAAGCTCAGGCTTCCTGAATGGCATAGATTTGTAGAAAAATATGAAGTATGCCTTTTTCAGGAAACATGGAGTTTAACTCCCCTCCACAAATCAGGTTATACTTCTTATTGCATTCCTGCTATTAGTTCTGGTAAAGGGCGACCATCGGGGGGTTTACAAATATGGATAAGAATTGCCCTCAACTGGTCGGTTACTACTCACACCGGTCACTCACAGGATATCTTACACCTGACCGTTAAAGGCTCACCTAACGGCCCGGCTCTGGATTTATTTAATATTAATGCTAGAGGCTCACCAGGTGCCAAGACATCCCCGTCATATCTTTCCTAGAGAGTATGTTAGCAATCACTTCGCCTCACTCGAACACCATCTTAGCTGGGGATTTTAATGTCACCTTTGAACCCCTGAGTGCGGGTGACCTCGTAGGAATTGCTGCAGAGGACGCAAAATGGGCGATCCCGCCTCTCAGTTTAGATCCCATCAAAAAGTGGTCCCAGCGTGCCATTCAAATTAACGCCCTTAGTCTGCAATATGGTTTAAGAGCTGTCAATGGGAGAAGACGCTCTGACTTAAATGGCGCAAATACCTTCAATCGACTAAGTTCCCCGTCTAGGATAGATTACATCTTCATCGATGTCCGACTCTGGGGGGGATTTAGTCGATAGGATAGTCATGCCTTCTTTAGATAGCTATCACAACCCAGTCTGCCTACAAGTAAATAATATCTGGCAGTTGTCTGGGTTTACGGCACGTAACCGCCCTATAATGTCAAGTAGAGCGGTAACCCCTACTAATTGTAAGCGTCGCCTGAAATGGCACAAAGTCTCCCAACAAGAAGACAAGTTATTAAGCATTAGGGAGGAGGTTGTTGCCAAGAACAGAGAATTGATGTCACTCTATAGGTACGGGGAACCAATCTAATTTTAATAGTTTTTATCAATATTCAATAGATAAGCCGAGTTCGTTTTTCATTGTAGAAGGGAAATCTGCTGGAAAATATGACCAACCAAGGTCTAACAATCCTTGGTACTCCGCTAACTGCAGGGATAAAAGGGTGGCTATAGCTCTCAGAATTAGGATGAAGGACCCAATTCCAATTAAAATAGCTAGGAAAGAGTATGCGAAGGCCCTGGTGGAGGCAAAACGAAACTGGGAGGAGGCTCATTGGCAGGAACTGCAGGAGGCATCGTTGCAGAGGGATGCCACCCTATTTTGGAACATAATTAACTGTAGAGATAGGAAAATATCGGACCCAATCCCCAATCATATTACATGCCTACAAAGGCAAGAGTACTTCTCGAATCTTTATTCAGGGGAAGATTGCTCTGTGCGCTCAACCACTGAAACTTCCCCAGTTATTCATGGAGCCTTTAAATTAATGGATAGGTTTGAGCTCCACGAGGTGGAGCAAGCAATAAATAGCATTGCTCCAGGAAAGGCAGCATGCCCGGATGGACTTCTGGGGACCTGCTTCAGAAGTGTGGCTCAATGGTTAGAGCAGGCAGACCCTGAAGCAGAGGTCAGACCCGGGACCAGGGTTCGATGCCCAACGCGGCAGGGTGTTGAGCTCAAATGTCCACGGACTCGATAATTCTCGCTTCGGTGCCTGACCTAATCATGGGTTCACACTCTGCAACTCTGGGCATTAAGCTTGCTTAATCTCCACAACGGCCCCCCCGCGGCGGGATGCCTGGCTTTCACCTTGGGGATGCCCTGTAGGGGCTATCTCACAGGGAAAAACCAGGACGGGTTCCCAAGGCAAGCGCGGAGATACCCATTCGGGGGTCGATTCTGGCGCTATATAAGAAATATTATAATAATAAAGCCATGGGCCCAATTCATCCTACTCATTATGAATCTGATAGTAAGAGGATTTGCAGTCCCAGACTCCTGGAAAGGAGCGGAGGTAGTCCCAATATTTAAACAAGCATTTACAAAGCAATAGGTCTCGCATTGACGCAAGTTTGAGCTATTGGCATTGCAAATAACAATGCCTTTAATTCTTGCTTTCTTTTTAAAAACATAAATAAAAGGCTTTGTAATTTACAATGTCAATAGCTTAAACTCGCGTAACTGCGACACCTATTGCATTGCAAATGCTTCTTTTGCTTGAGCAGATTTTGTTAGCAGTAGAAGTGATAAGGAAACATATAGGCCTTCCGCTTTAGCAGATTTGTGCCCAGGACACGCAGCATTTAGTGAATCTGCAGCCCTTTATCATCTTAGGCTGGGTAGTCTGGATGCAGCCAGGAGAATTGGTTTTAGTATTTATGCATGTACGTTTCCCGACTTGCTGCAAACTGTTGTGATCATATCTGCCTGGTCCCCTGCTTATATTATGTTGTACTTCAGTAGGACATTTCGTTGGGTATGCACTTACATTGTATAGGGAGGCTTGTAAGTAACTTGCTGTACACTGCCTTGGAGAGGGTTGTGCTGTGCTTTTTATTCATAATTCTCGCAGTTTTAACCTTGCAAGTTTAGAGTTGTTGTCGATTTGTAAATATGTATTCAATGTATACCGCTTTTATGGTCCTAGTGACCAAACAAAAGTGTTTGACTGACAATAATAGCACCGCTATGCAGTTATACATCATGTATATTAAATAGAATTTATATACATTTTTTCAACACATGTATTTTGTTCAGTATATTTTTAAATACCACTGCACTCCAAGCACTAAGAAAATTAAACAAACTACTATTAACAGGTTTGTTCTAACTTCATACAAACTTCTTTCAAAAGCAAAATGCTTCTGTTGTAGCACTATCTCTGCCGATTATTCGCCTGTGGATGGAATCGTATGCTGTCCTTTACCGTAGCGCAGGGCATCCCGTTGTCTACTTGTGAATGGAATGGCAGAGACACCGTTTTCTTCTCTGCTGAGATGTCACACCTGTCCCATAGACATTCTAAGCACTCCACATCAGTGGTCATTATGGTTACGCTGAAACAATTAAACAAAGGGTGCCGGGCAGCACCTGTCACGGAAAAGGTGAGAATGAAAACCCTCTTCTCCGAAAACAATAAAAACAAGATTACTTGACAGGGTTTCATCGGAAACCGAGGGGCGATTAAGAGTGAGCACCATCGATGCACAAGTTACGGCGACGAGAGAGCTTTCAAAGTTTACAAATTCCAAATTATTAACAAAGCGGAAATAGGACTCCGAAAAGGAAAACATTATGGAATCCCTAAAGGCAAAAAGACTAATATTGCATTGCGAATTCGAGGGTGCCTACCGCTGTTGCCCCCAAAAGAAATCACCGCCGCAGCCCTGCTCCGTGAAAACCGGAAGTCAGGCACTTTTGGCCGAGACGGGGGCGGGGCCTGCAATCCAGCAGGAAGTTCCGCCCGCCGCCGCCGAGGAAGCAGTGAAGCCGGCCGACTCCGACCAGCGCTGCAGAGGAGACACGGAACACGCCGAAAGAGCCCGGTGAGTGGGAGGGGAGGGGGTGTACGCGTGTGTGTCTGTTCGAATGTGTGTGTGCGCGCGTGGGTCTGCGCGTGAGTCTGCGTGTGTGTATGCAGTGTGTGTGCGCATGCGTGACTGTGGAGTGTGTTTGCGCAAGGGAATGAGACACGAGAGGGGCAAGGCGACGTGCGCGCCCACGAGGTGAAATCCGCGTCTGCGCTCGTGCCCCTCTCGTGTCCACTCTCCCAAATACGGGCAACATTAGTTGTCTTCGCTGACAGCTTGCAATGCTTCACATTGCAAGCTACGTCAGCTCGCCCTAAAAAGGGAATAGAGAGGATCCTGCCAATTACCGGCCAATCAGTTTGATTGACTTGATACAGAAGGTGGTTGGCAGGGTTCTTCTCTTGAGGATTAGAACGTGGATAGAGGATGGAAACATCCTGTCCCACTTTCAAGCAGGTTTCAGGCAGAAGGTGGGAACAATGTGTGAGAAGGTGGCCTGATATGCAGTGCTCACTATTCTAGTGAACACTATGTATCAGTCCAGCAACCCTTATTGATGATTGGTTGTAAGTCAACCTTATAGACCAGCTATCCTAGTAGCGTGGATACGAGCAGTCTAAGGCTAAAGACTCGAGAGGGCGTGTTAAGCCAGCTGTTTACCACACATATACCCCTTGAATACCCAGAGAAAGGACACCACACAAGTGTTATGAAAATAAACAAGATATTTATTAAGAATCACAACAGCCCTGTACTCTTTATGAGGACAGGGTACTAAGCACAAAACAAAACTCTTACGAAAATACTTAAGTTAGCACAGTATATACAAATGCCCGAGGGGCACGGAAAACCATATACTCTGAAAGTGGAATGCGAAATTACTAGCAGTTAAGTACAGTACTAATAGGCTTTGGAATCGCTAGATCTTGACTATAGAATCTTCAGATTACTTCTAGGAGGCCTAGGGGACTCGGGTGCAGAGTGTGCATTCTCACGCGTGATGCGGGACAAAGTCTATGGTAGCTAGTAATGACAAAGTTAGTGTTCTCGGGCGAACCCCGACCTGGTAGGAGGAAAACAAAAATGGATTCTGACCTTCGGATAGTGAGGCTGGGGCACCGAAATGCCGAAGTTACCTAGCCCAGGGGCTGCAGCTGCATAGGTCTCAAAAGACATCGGGAATCCTCGTAGACGGACCAGGAGCCTGGAAGAAAGAAGTTGCTGGCAGGCGACCAGTGAAGAAAGTTCGATGGATCCAAGCCTGGATCGAAGGAAGATGACACCTGAAAGCAGAGGGGACCAAGTTCGAGACTACCGACCAGGAGGCGTTGTCGGCGACCAGGATAGAGGAGCGAGCTGTCCCACGATGGATGAAGCTGTCGGCGTCGCTGGACCCAGGATTGGGCAACAAAGCCTTGGCAAATTCAGGCCCACGCGGTGGACTCAAAATGGCGTCTGGAGTGGACCAGGAGGGTCCGGGTGCCTCTCTTAAAGAAGGAAGCAAGGGCCAGTCTGGAGCAACCAGACCAGCAGCAGTGATGTCGTCGGGCGTCGTGAAGAAGGCCACAAGCCAGCCGGCTAGTAGCCACAGAGCGCGGTGAGCACGCAAAAGCAGAAGGGCCCCACGCAGATCGTGGAGATGCTGGAGGGCTGATCTTCGGTGCTGGAGCTGCTCAGGTTGGGGCTTCCCGTGACCCACTTGTGGGACACCCCCGCGCTGCACGGCCACCAGCTGCTGCGTGTGCCCCAGTGCCTGCCTTCTGCCTCAGCGCCGGCCTCGCTGCCGCCTGGTCGCTCCCCTTGGTTTTTGCCCTAAATTTGTGCTTGTTTTCTTTCTGTGCCGTATGATCGCTACTTTCGCTGTTTTGCACTGTTTTGTCCGACATTTGTGCCTGTATTTTTTGTGCCGTTTTCCTTCCTGGTTTGCCCTCCATTTGTGCCTGCTTAATTGATTTTTACCTCTGTGCCGTGTTTGTCTCCTTCCTGGTTGCCCGCCTACCTCGCCGCCCTCCGCTCTCCCTCCCCGCTTCCCGCCACCGCCATTTGCCCCGCCCCTTTTCTCTTCTGTTCCCTCCCCGCTCCCGCCTCCCAGCTGCTCCGCCCACCCGCGCACTTCGCCTTAAATGGCGACCGTGCGAACGCGCAGCGGTCACGCGCAGCGGGCGCGCCGATTGTGCGCCGAAGGCGCGCCAAAGGTAAGCCCGTCTGCGCCCGTCCGCGACCGGATCGCGACCAGCGCCAGGACCCCTGGCCCCCGAAGACCCCGACCGACCCGCCTGACGTACTCCGCCGCCACCCTCATCGCTCTCAACTCCGGCCGACTCCCAGAATGCCATCAAGCCACACCACGACGCACCCACGGACCTTTCAGCTGCCACGCCTGCAAATTCACCTGCATCCGGACCTGCCTCGCACCAGCACCCGCCAAGTCGAACACCAGCAGCACCCACCTCAAGTGCATCCTGCTCAACACCCGCTCCGTCCACAGACACGCCATCGAACTCTGGAACCTCCTAGACGCCACAGCCCCTGACGTTGCCTTCCTCACGGAGACCTGGATGAACGCCTCTTCAGCTCCCGACATCGCCATCGCTATCCCAGAGGGCTACAAGATCGTCCGGAGGGACCGCAACGCCAACCAGATGGGAGGAGGCATCGCCATCATCCACAAGAACACCATCCGCCTCACGACCAGCACCGACAACACCCTGACCACCGCCGAACACCTGCATTTCCAGATCCACACCAACCCGAACACCACCCTCAGAGGCACCCTGATCTACCGACCCCCTGGACCACGCACACAATTCAGCGAGGACTTCGTCAGCCCGCTTGCCCTCCCCTCCTCTGACTACATCCTCCTGGGGGACCTCAACTTCCACCTGGAGAACAACAACGACCGCAACACCAGCACCCTGCTCGACAACCTCGCCAACCTGGGACTCAAGCAACTGGTGTCCACCCCCACCCACCTCGCCGGACACACACTCGACGCAGTCTTCTCTTCCAGCACAGACATCGACTTCAGCCACGCCACAGAGCTTCAATGGACGGACCACAGCTGCGTCCACTTCACCTTCAAGAGAACGACGACCCACCACCACCAGCAACAGGCCGCCCGCAGAAGCTGGAACAAGATCACAGCAGACCAGCTCGCCACCTCCCTGAGCCAGCACCCTCCTGCCAGCTCAGCGGACCCCAGCCAGGCCGCCGACAACCTCACGAAGTGGATCAGCATCTGCGCGGACGTGCTCGCCTCGCTGAGGACCCCGCCCAGCAGACCCGGCAGCAAGAAAGCCCCGTGGTTCACCGACGAACTCAAGAGCTCCAAGAAGAACTGCAGAGCCCTCGAGAAAGTCTGGAGAAGGGAACCTACACCGGACAACAGGACCTCCTTCAAACTTGCCACCCGGAAGCACCACCAGCTGATCCGCGCCGCCAAGAAAACAGCATTCAAGAAGCGGTTGGACAACAACGCACACAACTGCAAGGAACTCTTCAACATCGTGAAAGAGCTATCCAACCCCAGCGCAGGAAACAACGACATCACCCCATCGCAAGACCTCTGCAACTCCCTCGCTTCATACTTCCACAACAAGATCGCGGACATACACAACAGCTTCAACAACCAACCAACGCACACCATGACCGAACAATCACCCCCCACCACCACCCTCCACGCCTGGACCCCGATCAGCACCGAAGACACCATCCGCACGATGAACTCCATCCACTCCGGATCACCGACCGACCCCTGCCCTCACCACGTCTTCAACAAGGCCGACGCTGTCATCGCACCCCACCTGCGAGACATCATCAACACATCCTTCGACACCGCCACCTTCCCTGAGAGCTGGGAACACGCCGAACTCAGCGCTCTACTCAAGAAACCAACAGCGGACCCCACCGAACTCAAGAACTACCGCCCCATCTCGCTCCTCCCGTTTCCAGCCAAAGTCATCGAGAAGACCGTCAACAAGCAGATGGCCGCCTTCCTCGAGACGAACGGATCCCTCGACCCCTCACAGTCCGGCTTCCGAGCCAATCACAGCACCGAGACCGCCCTCATCGCCGCCACCGATGACATCCGAGCCCTGATGGACAATGGAGAAACAGCTGCCCTCATCCTCCTAGACCTCTCCGCGGCATTCGACACGGTCTGCCACCGCACCCTAGTACAGCGCCTCAGCAACATCGGAATCCAGGACAAGGCGCTGGAATGGATCATCTCCTTCCTCGACGGGAGAACACAGAGAGTCCGCCTACCACCGTACAAGTCAGAGGCCTCCGAAGTCCTCTGCGGCGTCCCTCAAGGATCATCTCTGAGCCCCACCCTCTTCAACGTCTACATGAGCCCCCTCGCGGCCATCGTACGCAAACACAGCCTCAGCATAATCTCCTACGCCGACGACACCCAGCTGATCCTCTCCCTGACCAACGACCCCGCCTCCGCCAGAGCCAACCTGCACGAAGGGATGAAAGAGGTAGCCGAGTGGATGACGACCAGCCGCCTGAAACTGAACTCTGACAAGACGGAGGTCCTCATCCTGGGCTCTTCCCCCTCCGCCTGGGACGACTCCTGGTGGCCTCCCGCCTCCCGCCCTGGGCACCGCACCCAAACCGACAGACCATGCACGCAACCTGGGCTTCATCCTGGACTCCTCCCTCTCCATGACCAGGCAAGTCAACAACGTCTCCTCGGCGTGCTTCAACATCCTACGCATGCTACGGAAGATCTTCCGGTGGATCCCCACCGAGACCAGGAAGACCGTCACCCAGGCCCTCGTCACCAGCCGACTGGACTACGGCAACGCCCTCTACGCCGGTACCACCGCCAAGCTCCAGAAGAGACTCCAGCGGATCCAGAACGCCTCAGCCAGACTCATCCTCGACATCCCACGAACCAGCCACATCACAGGACATCTGAGAGACCTTCACTGGCTCCCCGTCAACAAAAGAATCACCTTCCGCCTCCTCACCCACGCACCTAAAGCCCTACACGACCAAGGCCCGAGCTACCTCAACAGCCGGATCAACTTCTACGCTCCCAAACGCCACCTCCGATCAGCCAACCACGCCCTCGCCACCGTCCCCCGCATCCGAAGAGCGACTACAGGAGGAAGGTCCTTCTCCTACCTGGCCGCCAAGACCTGGAACTCCCTCCCGACCGACCTGCGCCTGACCCAAGACCACCTCTCCTTCAGGAGGAAGCTGAAGACCTGGCTGTTCGAGCAGTAGCGGCACCCCCCCGTGTCTTGATTCCAAAGATGATCTAATTTGAACAGGGGGCCCGCTCCTATCTTTATACTAAAAAAGGGGGCTGACCCGGTGACTAGGTCCTGCCTGGTGGGACTAGGAGGGGGGTGGTTACACCCCTCTCCCATGCCGGACTTTCCCCAGGCCAGGGGCTGGTGTGCCCCTGGAACTGGTTCAGACTGGCCTATGCGTAGTGAGCACCGGGGTGCCACTCAGCAGTCACCTTCCTGTAAAGCCCTGCCTACCCAGGATACACAAAACCATGTCTGGGACGGTGCTAGCACCGCCCCTGACAGGAAACCCTTCGTCCAGGCTCCCCACGCTGGAAGGACTCCCAGCTGCAGGGGGTCAGACTCGTGTCTGTGGTGGCAGCATCCATTTTGTGGAGCTGAGGCTTCGTTTAACTTTAACCGGGGTTCACAGTTACATACATGTCGTGTCCCTCTAGAATGGTGGAATGCTAACCCCGTCGCCAGAATTGGCGAGGGGTTAGTATTCCAATTCGTATGACACCTTACTCAACATGTTTTGATAAAGCAATACCAAAGATAGCATTTAACCGCGAGGATTATAATGCACTTAAGAGTATATGGTATGCGATATCATGGAACAGCTATTAGGACTTGGTTCCGCAAGCTGCAGACAGGCTCAGCTCATGCCAGAGCACCATCTCACACGATTCCAAGCACTCTGCCTACAGGATTGTCAAGGCCTGCGATAGGAGTGACTGATAGGAATCTGTGTGTCCATTTTAGGGTTAGATATAGGTATACTATATCTACAGCAAAGGGTGATTACACGACTTTGCCCCAGCTGTCATGCAGCCAGTTGTGTCAAATTTAGGAGGCCAGCCAGGGGTGGCATAATACATGCTTCAGCCCCTGGTAGGCCCTGGGTACACCCATGCCCTGAGTTACAGGGTCTGATAGGGTGGCCCAGTACCAATTGGAAATGCACCTAGGGTACATGGAATCCATTTTACAGAGAGAGCAGTAGGCCTGGGGTCCTGATTGGCAGGGCCCCAGGTCGACTATGTCAAAAACCAGCTAAAACACAGGGCAAAAAGTTGGGGGCAACCATAGTCAGGAGGTACCTTCCTACACAATGGACCAGGTCTTTAGATTCTTCATGATCTATTGGAAGTCAGTCCTTTTGGGGAAAGGGAGGTTGTACCTGGCTTTCATAGATCTGAAGGCTGCTTTTGACCTGGTACCTCGGGACAAGCTCTGGCAGGTGGTTCAGCACTTGGGTATCCCACCCTATATTCTTGATTTCTTAAAAAGATTGCATACTGGTAATTATGCAAGAATTAGATGGGGATCCCAAGGGGAGGTGACAGAGGATCGTGGTGAGAAGAGGGGTACGCCGGGGATGCGTGTTGGACCCCACCCTATTCTCACTATTTATTAATGGGGTGGTGGATTACCTCAATGAGGAACCAACAGACACTCCATGTTGGCAGGGGAGAAAACACCTACCCTCTTGTTTGCCGACGATACTCTTGATTTCCAAGTCACCAGGTGGTCTCCAGAAGCTTCTGAACAGATTGGACTTATTTTGCAAGGAGCAAGGGTTAACTATTAACACTAGTAAAACCAAGCTGATGACCATTAACCCCTCCAAACGTTTTAGAAATAATATCACCCAAAATGATGCCCCACTGGATGTGGTTGAGTCCTTTGATTATCTGGGAGTCCGAATTTCGAAAAATATGAAGTGGATTTCCCATTTGGACAAGATGCTTTTAAACCACAAGCGGGTGTCCGGGGCGATCGTCAGAGAACAACATCTGTCTGTGAGCAGGCCATTTGCCCCGGCGCTTGCAATCTACGATGGAAAAGCATTACCTTCGGCCCTTTACGGGGCAGAACTCTGAGGTATGGAGAATATTGGAGAATTAGCCAGGTCTGAGAACACATTTTTTAAGAGACCTTCTGTCGCTCCCCCCCTCTACCCCCTTGAAGCCTTTATTTTATGATACGGGAAGGAGGTCCATTCAAGATATTGCTCGGCTACGCCCCCTGCTCTTCTGGGCCCGCCTAAGAGGACTACTGAGCTGTCCAAATATGCTGCTGCTTTTGATGAATTGCTGTCAGTTGATATGGGGAATAGGATAAAATGGTTAGCTGACCTTCGGCAGCTTGTTGGTGTCATTGGATCAAGTGAGGCATGGGCTAGCCATATCCCACCATCTAAGCAGGATTTAAAGCGTGCTTATTGGGATTGGGTGCAGAACCGTGATCTATCCAATCTAAAGGCAGGGAAACTTACTGAGGGGTTCTTTGAACATAAGAACATCTGCAGACTAGAACCCTATCTCGACTTCATTCAGGTCCCTAGGGACAGGACCCTGTATATGAAGATGAGATTTGGAACCTTGCAAGTTAACAACGTGATAGCATCATGGAAAGGGTCAAATTCAGTCCCGGTCCCTTGTCCAAGCTGTGCACATCCCGATGATTCTATCGCACACTTTTTCTTAGCATGCCCAGCCTATAAGAATGCTAGAGAAAAATGGCTCAAACCAGTATGCAAAGCGCTGGACTTTATGATCCATGTCGCTGTATTACGTATCCTGAAAACAGACACTTCTTTGAGATTGGTAAGTGGAGTAGCCAAATATTTGGGATGTGCTTGGTTGATACAAACAAAGCTACAGGCAAGAATGTAACAGGCCTTTAAATCCGACAGACATGGGGTGATAGACCGGATGTAATATCTGCTTATTAGAATAAGAATATTAAGCTGCTATTCCCTTCTTTTTAGTATTTGTGATAATGGACCTATGTACTTAATCATCATTTTAAGCTGTATATATTGTGGTTTTAATAATGGTTGTAATTCATTTTATCATTATGGCGTTTTTAAAGCGTGGCTGTTTTATCGCTGTGATTTTATATATGCAATGCTTTTATGATACATTTTTTATCGAATAAAGCTCATCTACTACTACTATAATCCCCTACTTGTAGTTGTGGCATTACTTCTCGCAGGGTTGAAATCTTGAACTTTTGCATTTTTTTCATATATTTTTTCGAAAACCTTTAGGTCCAAGATAGGACGTAGTGTCCCATCTACATTTAGAAATAATGAGCCTGGGTTATTGCTTTCTTTGGTACTAATTCTATTGAGTCTTTTGCCAACATCTCCTCTACTTCCTTGAGTAGAATTGTTTTTTCCTTGGACTGTACCCTACTCCTTGGTCCCTTGGCTGGGGGGTCTTGTCCAATTCTATGAATATCAGTACTATTTTCTGTTTAAAATCCATTTGCCAGAAGTGATCTTCCTCCACTACTGAACAGTGGCGGCTGGTGACATTTGAAAGTGGCGAGCGTAAAAGTTCTCGATGTTGACCTGCAGTGAGCGAGTTAGTCAGATCGTCGTAAGTGAGATTCAGGGGGTTCTCCGATGAAAAACTTTTGAAAAAATAATGGGCAAACTGTGCATTTTCCCGCAAATTTGACAAAACAAGAAAGTTAGTAAGGCAGTTCTGAAAGTGTAGTTATGACATCATTAAAGAGATTTCATCCGATAATGATGTAGGTACCTGCTTATTCAGTATAGCCACAGAACTAGATCCCAGATAACCTATATGAATATACCTCCCTTGAGGGGACCAGCCTATCCCACATACAACTAGATCGCTGTATGAACACCTGTCCAACTGGAGTGAAAATTTTTGCCAGGCCTAGATCCTAGACTGCTTTACCACTATATTTCCGAGTAGGGCAAAAACACCTTTCAGCTCTGGTCATTAACTGATTACTACATCTCCAACTGGAGGTAAAACCTTACTCTATGCGTTCATCTTGACTCCTTTATGAACACATCTCCCGGGGGACAAAAAATCTTCCTTTTAATCAAAGACCACTTTGTTATCGCATCTGTTGTCCCACAGCTAGAGCCGTGGTTGTTCTGTCACTACAGCTCTGACTAGCAGCAAGGCCTCCCTCAGACTTAAGGCCCCAGATTGCATTTTTGACAGGAGCCAGTGCCCTCCGAGCCATTATCTCCTAGTCAGTCTTCCTGGATGCATTCCTAATGCATGATACTTCTCCTTTCTGGCAGAACCAATTCCCTAGCTGAAACCCCAAAAATGTCCCCAAGATGGCCCCCATTACCCATGTGCCACCACAAAAGGGAGGAACAAACAAAGTACTTCCTGTAACATCCCAAGCCAAAAGACACAAGAAAAGAGGAAATAGTCAACCGCCATACCCAGGTGGAGCGAGGGACTCAGGACTGCATCCAGGAAGACCGGGGCTCGGAGTAATGAAGATTACCGGTAAGTAACCGGGGCATTAATCTAGGTGAAAATCTAGACGTTCAGAAACTGCTTCTTTCTGATGAGTACTCATTCAAAAGAATCGCAATAATCATTTATTTTTGCATTTTAACTGCTTTCCCAAACCAATTTCAAAATCCATCCCCCCCATGCACACCCTTGGCAATAACTATACTCTTGTCCCTGAACTGCTGCCACCTTACCCTTGTTTTTCCCATTAAAAAAGCCAGAGTACAAGTCCAAGAATTGAAAGAGAAACCAGGACTGGAGAAATACGTCACTAATTGCAAAACTTTGGGTTTCTATCAGATGACAACAATATTGTCCCCCAGCAAAGGTTTTTCACGAACAGGTGTGTTCCCAGTTTAATTTAGGTCTACTGTGAACGGAAGCCACAGCTTTTAATATCACAGTTATAAAAACAATTATTACATTCACAAAATAAAAAATACAGATAACAAAACATGCTAATGATGAGTAGGTGCACCCCAGGGTCTTTTGTCCCATTCTGGAGTTCGAGCCACGTGTTTCAGAAACTATCCATCCCACAGCTTTGCATTCTGGTACTTTTAGTTCTGTTCTACCCAGTGCAAAAGCTACGCGCAGCAACAACATAACACATCGTGATGATAGAGCGCGTGGGTGCCAAACAGCATAACCCTGATCCCCTGCTCATGGGTGGGTGTAAAACACTCTACAAATCCATGTAAGGAGAAACAACATCAGTACCATTAATCCTCTTGAAAATGGAGCTCGGTAATCACCATGAGAACCTTCAGTCAGGGGGCGTGGCTTGGGCGCCGATGGTCGCCTGAGAGCTCGGCTCCGGGACTGAGCCCGGATTTATCCTGAATATCGGAGGCTGAGGGGCACCCCAGAACCCGCATTCGGTTGAGCGAGGCGACGACACCCTTCCGAGGGCCCTGGTGGAGTTTGGACGGAGGTGGCTTTGAAGAAATGCCGAAGTTTGCGGAGTGGCGAAGTGTGACCCAATATGGCGCCCGGACCCCTTTGTCCCCTTGATCGGACCTACGGAGTTGAGGAGGTCTCGCGGATGTCGCCCGGCACCCGGCTTCACCAGCCTCAGCTGTTTTAGACATTAGACACTGGCTGGTTCGGACCCTCTACAGCGGGACCATACTCGATTGGACGTCCGAGCGGGTGCCCACGCGCTAGAGGGCGCCGGGCACGGGAGCATTCGGCTCTAGGCAGTGGTCGACACCGCGACTCCGCAACTGGCTGCGAGCTCCTGGCCGCCCCAACTACATGGATGGCGCGACGCTCGGGCGCCACAGGACAACCGGGGGAGTTGGTGGCCCGTGCCCCAGAGCTATAGTGGGTGAACGGGCCTGCCCGACTCGGAGACGGGTATCTCCGCCCCCTTATCGGTGCCCTCGGACGCCGTGGCGGTGGCGTGAGCCGAAGCGGCGGAGTCTCCACAGGCTCTGGAGAAGGAGATCGCCCATCCCGGACTGGAGAGCGGAATCCCGGGAAAAAGGTGCTAGACACTTGCACACGGAGGCGACCACTCCGGGACCTTTGCGGAGAGCCCCTGGCAGCATGGGGAAACCTAGAGGAGCCAAGGGACCCGGCCAGGCCACCTCGGACTCCGAGGCCCAGGACAAGGAAGAACATGGAGATCCTAAAAGACCTGGTGGCGCACCACTCCAGCAACAATTCGACCGTGTACTGGAAGCCATAGAGGCAACTCGGTCGGCCCTTCAACAGGACATTGCCCAGGTGGCGACTGGCCTGGGCCTCCTCAGGGCAGACCATGGAAAGCTCTCGGACCGGGTCAAGGAGGTGGAGAGCACGGTGAGGACTATGGAACCGGCGCAGAGAACCCTAGCTGCGACGATCAAGGATGCCATGTCCCGAATCGAGACCCTCGAACGGAGGGCGGAGGATGCGGAAGGCCGAAACAGGAGGAATAACATTCGGGTAGTGGGCCTGCCGGAAAAGGTCGAGGAGGGCGATATGGTGCGCTACCTGGAGACCTGGCTCCGAGACACGGTGGTCCCGGAGGGCCTGTCCTCCTTTTACACTCTAGAACGGGCCCACAGAGTTCCAGCGCGACCCCCGCAACAGGGACGAGCCCCGAGGCCGATGGTGGCGCGGTTGCTACATTTCCGGGACAGAGACCTGATCCTAAATGCTGCCAGACACAATGGCCCGTTCCAGGTTGCAAACAGCCAGGTGAACATCTTCCCTGACTATACCTACGAGACGCAGCGCAAGCGGTTCTCCTTCCTGGCGGTTAAGCGTGAACTCAGGAGTGAAGGCATCCAATATTCACTCCTATTTCCCGCGAGGCTCCGAGTCATTGTCGACGACAAAACCCAGTTCTTTGACACCCCGGAGGAGGCCTGTGACTGGCTCGAACTGTACCGAACAGGGAAGGATGGTTATAACGCCTCGACCCATCAGGCGGAGGAGCCGGAACAAAGGAGGCGCTCTAAAAGGGACAGGAATCGCCGCGGCCGCACAGGAGGACCCTCGACAGCTGAGACATCATCTGAGCGGAGGGGAGTGTTGGAAGTTCTATCGGAACTGTCGGGAGCAAAGGGCGAAGACATCGAAGAGGAGGAAGAGGGCCCGGGTGCTCGGGGGGCTCCGTCGGACTCGGAAGACTCAGTGGCAGACAGTACCCACTCACCGGTGATCACACCGAAGTCGGTGGAGGACCTTCTGGACGGTCAGGGGTAATGGGATCGATTGCCTTGCTTTGGGTGGGGGCCCGGCAGGGGGGTGGCGGCTGCCGTCCTTTATTGCTGACAATGGGAGAGGGAGGGTCGGGAGGCTTCTACTCTTGCCCCGAAAGTTTTTGATACGGGGGGGCTTATGATAGTCCTGGTAGCCTGGGCGACGAGGGCCCACTGCCTCCGCTCAGCCCGCACCTGGCCCATAAGGCCTTCCTACGGTGGCGACCGTAGGACTAGTGGGGTTTTTGGGGTTGTTCTCCGTAGAAGTTTGGATGGGATCTAGATGGTGCAGTTTGGGTCCTGTTCTGGGGTGGTTGGGTGGGGATTTTGTTGAGTTCTGGGGGGTTTGGTTCTGGTTGGGGAAAATGGCCGCCGACAGCGCTGGGAGGAATGATGTTTTTTCTTTGTGGGGACCCAGACGGGGAGACTGTGCAAGAACACTTTGGGACAATGGTTGATGTTGCTAACTTGAAATGTATTACTTGGAACGTGAGGGGGCTTCACACCATGTCTAGGCGTCACAAGGTCCACGCTTATTTAGTGCGTAGGGGAGTGCAAATGGCGCTGCTGCAGGAAACGCATCTGAACAAGGCGGAAGGGGCGGCGCTTCAGCGTAGGTGGCGAGGGCAGGTCTTCTCCACGGCGTACTCTGCTTATGCCAGGGGGGCGCTAATATGGATCAGGGCAGGAGTCCCCTTTCAAGTCACGAGGACAGTGTTGGACCCGGAGGGGCGCTTCGTGGCCATATCAGGCACGCTAGGAGGGAGGGACTTGAATGTTTGTTGTGTGTATGCCCCGAATATGGATCAGACTGCCTTCCTTTCCGGGTTATCGGGCTCGTTGGCCCACCTTTTCACCGGTCCCCTCCTGCTAGGGGGAGACTTTAACTCCGTGGTAGATGTAGACATGGACCGCTCGCATCCCCCGCTCCCCGACTCCCCGGTCCGGCGGGTGGCTAAGGGCCGTCAAGATTGGCAGACCCGCTGGGGTTTGACGGACATCTGGAGGGCGCATCACCCCGCATCTAGAGATTATTCGTACTTTTCGAGCCTTCATGAGCTGCATGTCAGACTGGACGGCTTTCTTGGTTCGTCCGAAGTAGTCTCTGCAGCGGTCCGATCGGAGTATTTATCGCGGACCATCTCGGACCATAACCCCCTCCTACTGGACATTCGCTGGTTCCCTGGGACGCCAGCGGTACCCACCTGGAAGATGCGCCCCGAGATCCTCGAGGACAGTGTCTTCAAGGCAGACCTAGGGGAGAAAATCACGGATTATTTCGCATCCAACGGCGGTTCCGCGAGTACTAGGGCGTTCGAATGGGACGCTTTCAAGGTGGTGGTGAGGGGGTACTGTATCTCTAAGAGGGTGGGCATGCGGCGTGTTATCCTGGCTGATTTAGACGCAGCGGACCGAACGCTTCGCGAGCTCGAAATTGGCCGACCCGGACACCCGGAATTGCAAACACGAACTGTAGAGGCGAGGGAGAGGGTGGCGGTGGAAGTCGAACGGCTCCGCTGTTTCGATTACAAGGCCTACACGGTCCGGTCTATAGCGGAGGGCGACAGGTCGAGCGCGTTACTGGCGTGGTTGGCCAACCCTACGCGCCAGTCCCAAACGACGACTAAGATGCGTGGGGCGGATGGGACCGAGGTGTACACCCAACCGGAGATTCTTACTTGCTTCCGGCATTATTACGAATGTTTATATCGCAGTCGTTCCGCGCGCGACCCGGATCGGCTTGTTGACTATCTTCGCCCGCTGGAACTCCGCACAGTGGAACGAGAGGTAGCGGACGCCCTGGGATCTGACATAGGCTTGGGGGAGATCCGCGGGGCCATCAAACGGATGGCGAGGAACAAGACCCCGGGCCTGGATGGCCTGCCGGTGGAGTTCTATGCAGCTTATGCTGACCTTCTGGCCCCTCGTTTACTGGTGGTCTACAGAGAGGCGAAGAGGTTGGGTCGCCTCCCCGGCTCGATGTGTGAGGCGTTGGTGGTTCCTCTTCTCAAGCCAGGCCGAGACTCGTCTGACCCGGGGTCCTACCGTCCCCTCTCAATGTTGACGGTGGACTACAAGATATTGAGCAGCATCTTGGCCTCGAGGCTGTTGGGACACATGGGTTCCCTAGTACACGAGGACCAAGCCGGTTTCATCCCACGGCGAAATACAACCATGAACATCCGACGGTTGTTTCGCCTGCTTGGGGAACCGTTTGCGGATGCCCCGTCCCCGGTAGTTTTGTCGGTGGACCTGGAGAAGGCGTTTGATAGCCTGGAGTGGGACTATTTGGAAGTAGTATTGCAGAAATTCGGCCTTGGAGAGGGATTTGTTAAATGGACAGCAGTTCTTTACGCTTCTGCTTCAGCCAGGGTTAGATCGGGCCCTTTGATTTCGTCGCGTTATCCGGTGGAGCGTGGCACGCGGCAAGGGTGCTCCTTATCCCCGCTTCTTTTTGCACTAGCGGTGGAGCCACTAGCGATGCATCTTCGCTCGGGAGTCCTCTATACGGGCTTATGGACAGCTGCGGGCCCGCATTACGTTTCGCTCTATGCGGACGACCTGTTGCTCTTCCTGGAAGATCCGATTGACGCATTGCGGGGAGCGGAATTAGCGCTAACGGAGTTCGGGGAAGTCTCAGGCCTACGAGTGAACTGGTCTAAGACCTGCCTCTTCCCGATGCGTAGGGGTGTCCCCAATCCGGCGCTAAGTAGAGAGATCAGGTGGGAACCCGACTGCTTTAAATACCTTGGGGTATTTGTGTACCACGACCAGCCCGACCTCCTGGACGGAAACATTGCCCGTTGCATGCGAGCACTCCGAGGCAGTATGGATTTTTGGGCCACGCTGCCGCTCTCCGTGGCAGGACGTATTGCCCTGCTCAAAATGGTGGCGCTCCCCCGACTACTGTATTACTTTCGGACTTTGCCGATCTGGGTACCACCGGCTACGTTTCGCCGATTGCGTTCGATGGTGATCGGGTTCCTCTGGGGCACGGGCCGGCGGCGGGTGGCCCTCAATACCCTGATGAGGCCGAAAGACGAAGGGGGGCTCGCTGTGCCGGACTTTGAGAAGTACTATCTGGCGGCGCAGCTCCAGACATACACCCAGGAGATAGCCAGGGAGTTCAGAGGCCCGGAAGACGGTAGGGGGACGGGTATAGCCAGGCACGTCCTCTCCTTTATCGCGCTGCGACAGCGTTTAGTCCTTCGGGACCTGTCGATGGAGGAGCGGACTATCCGACTCTGTTGGAATCGGGCTCACAACAGAGGTCACCTGAGGACCCCATATGCACCTGAAATACCATTAGGGATGCTGACGGCCCTCCCCCACGGAGGCGACTGGTCGCGATTGGCGGACTGGGAGGAGTCGGGTTTACAGCTCGTCGGAGACCTGTATGAGGACGGAGTGCTCCTGTCCTTTCAGGATCTCATTGACCGCTTTGGGATCCCCCGGGGCGACTTTCTGCTGCATTCGGCCATTGTGCGAGTGATCCAGGCGTATTGGCAAAACGGACTAGAGGAACCTCAGTTGTCTCAGGTGTGCCAGTATGTAATGATGTCGGCGGGAACAGTGAAGGCGGTCACCTGCCTTTACGGCAGGCTGATTACCGAGGGGTTGGTCCCTCTCACCACACTGAAGTCCCGCTGGGAAGAGGACATCGGTAGGGAGATCCCGGAGACGACCTGGTCCCAGCTGGTGAGGCGAGCATGGAAGGGTACGCGTTGTGCCCGTTTCCAACTAGTCCACTACTATGTTCTCCATAGGGCGTACCTGACCCCGGTTAAGATCAGGCGTTATTTTGCCGCAGCTTCGGCGGAATGCCCTAGGTGCCCGGCTCAGGAGGCGGACCTCTTACACATGCTATGGGCCTGTCCTGGTTTGACGGCCTACTGGCAGGAGGTGACGGCGACTTTAGAAGAGGTGACGGGGAGGCACTTATCGTTAGATGCGGCGGTAGGGCTACTGCACTGGTTCCCCCACACCCCCCGGAATAAAATCACTAGTAAATTTATTGACCTGGGGCTCTTACTGGCTAAGCGAGAGGTGACCAGGAATTGGAAGGCACGTGCTGGTCCTATGGGCTGCAGATGGCACGGTGAACTTTTGAAATGGGCGGCGGGTGAGAGCACACTGCGATATCAGTTGGCATGGAGGCAAAGCAATGAGAAGGCGCAGGAGGCCGCATTAGAATGGGAAACGCTGGTGCAGGCCCTCAGGGATTATTGTACCCCCAGCGACTCTGAAAACGAAGAAGCAACTAGACCCGAGTCCCGTTAACCACTAGCATTAACAGCACTATTACCTTCCCCGTGGGTCAAACAGTGGATCCTACAGTGATAAACTCCCTGGCGCTGATGGTGGGGGGGGGGGAGTTTCATAATGTCTGGTAGTTGTTGGGGGGGGGGGGGGTTTCCTTTTTGGGGGTTGGGGGTTGTTTAGAAAAGCAGATGACGGACAGTGTGTTATCCGGACCAGCTCCAGCACCCTACTGACCCCAGCTGCCTTCACCGCCTAACCCCAAGAACACGGGCCGCTTGGCTGTACAGCAATACTATGGAAGGGGGTCGGTGGGCTGTATTTTGTAAGAGTTGACTATATTATGATGCTGGTCGTTACTGTATTGTTGTACTAATTCCTGCAATAAAAATATATTTAAAAAAAAAAAAAAATGAGAAACTTCAGTCAGAGCAGAGCAGATTTTCTGATTGGATCACACAGCAGCAGGGCATATATTTACACTCTGAACGCACAGTGCCACTTCTTGCTTTGCAAGCTCTCAGAGGTGGGCCATCTTTTACCGTTGGTACTCGAAGAAATGAATACAAAAAAATGGAAATGCTCACCATGTTTAGAACTCAATTAGGATTATTTTTCTCCTCGACGTTTGGAGTCTACATGCTAACAACGCAAGCCCGAATCACACCTGTACCATCTTCCCACCACGCCGCCACCCGGTCCAATAATCTGCATCTGGCTGCCAGACAGTCCATGGCTATGTAGTACCATACACGTGTGTGCACCTATGACCACTTGTCGCTAAGTGTCCCTCACAAAGTGTAGCATGGGAAGCAGAAACCTTGAGTCTGTGCAGCAGTGTGTCTTCAAGAATATTGTTAAATCACTGTGCAGACTCAATTTGTCTGCTTCCCGCCTGACTGCAGTCTCTCTCCTACCCTTTGCCAACTAGTCATAGGGTGGGGCCAACCCCTCATGACGAGTTGGAAATGGGTGGGGTAGCCATGCTCTCCACTCCCTGATTGACGCTACTGCTCGAAAAGCCAGGTCTTGAGTTGTTTCCTGAGGGTGAGATGATCCTGTGTCAGTCGTAGGTGTTTGGGGGAGGGAGTTCCAAGTCTTCGCTGCCAGGTAGGAGAATGATCTTCCTCCGGTGGTGGTTCTGCGAATCCGTGGGGCAAGGGCGAGGCTGGTGGAGCGGAGCTGGCGGGTGGGGGTGTCGAACAAGATGCGGCTGTTGAGGTATTTGGGGCCCGTGTTGTGGAGTGCCTTGTGTGCGTGGCTGAGCAGCCTGAACGTGATCCTTTTGTTGACGGGGAGCCAGTGGAGGTCTCTCAGGTGGGCGGATGTGTGGCTGTGGCGAGGGATGTTGAGGATGAGTTGTGCGAAGGCGTTCTGTATGCTCTGGAGAAGATTCTGAAGTTAGACCGTGGTTCCTGCGTAAAGGGAGTTCCCGTAGTCCAGTCGGCTGGTGACGAGGGCCTGGGTGACTTATTCTGGTTTCGGTGGGGATCTTTTGGAAGACCTTCCAGAACATGCGCAGGGTGTTGAAGCATGAGGATGAAACGGCGTTGACTTGCTTGGTCGTGAGGGAGGAGTCAAGGATGAATCCCAGGTTGCGAGCGTGGTTCGTGGGTGTCTGTGCGGTGCCCAGCGTCATGGGCCACCAGGAGTCGTCCCAGGCTGATGGGGATTGTCTGAGGATGAGGACCTCTGTCTTGTCTGAGTTGAGCTTCAGACGGCTGTGCTTCATCCAGTCCGCTACCTCTTACATACCTTCCTGAAGGTTGCTTTTGGCGATGGCTGGGTCTTTGGTGAGGAAGAGTATCAGTTGGGGGTCGTCGGCGTAGATGATGTGTTTGCGTGCGATGGTGGCGAGGGGGCTCATGTAGATATTGAAGAGTGTTGGGCTGAGTGAGGATCCTTGGGGTACGCCGCAGATCTCTGTGGCCTCGGAGCGGAAAGGGGGAGGGGGGGGGGGAGTGGGGGGAAGGAGGCGGACTCTCTGGGTTCTGCCGGAGAGGAACAAGGTGATCCATTCCAGGGCCTTTCCTTGGATTCCAGTGTTGTCGAGGCGGTCTATTAGGGTGATGTGGCAGACAGTGTCGAAGGCTGCTGAGAGGTCTAGGAGGATGAGAGCGGCTGTTTCTCCGTAGTCCATCGGGGTTCTGATGTTTGTCTGTGGCTGCGACGAGGGCGGTCTCGGTGCTGTGGTTGGCTCGGAATCCGGACTGGGAAGGGTCGAGCGATTTGTTTGCCTCGAGGAATGCGGTCAGCTGTTTGTTGACGGTCTTCTCGATGACTTAAGCCGGGAAGGGGAGAAGAGAGATGGGGCGGAGGTTTTTGAGGTCCGCTGTGGGTTTTTTCAGAAGGGCGTTGATTTCTGCGTGCTTCCAGCTCTCAAGGAAGGTGGCTGACGCGAAGGAGCTGTTTATGACGTTCCGAAGGTGGGGTGCTATGATGGTGTCGCCTTTGTTGAAGATGTGATGGGGGCATGGGTCTGAGGGAGAGCCGGAGTGGATGGAGTTCATGACGTGGATGGTGTCTTCACTGCTGATGGGGGTCCATACGCTGAGGGTGGTGGTGGGGGTCGCTGGTTTGGTGTCCGGAGGTGGAGATTGGGGTCCGAAGCTTGTGTATATCTGCGATCTTGCGGTGGAAGAACGTGGCGAGGAGGTTGCAGAGGTCTTGTGACTGGGTGATGTCGTCGTTGTTGGGGTTGGAGAGCTCTTTGACAAGGCTGAATAGCTCCTTGCTGTTGTGGGTGTTGTTGTCCAGTCGCTCTTTGAACGATGTCCTCTTGGTGGCCCGGATCTGCTGGTGGTATTCGAGGGTGGCGTTTTTGAGGGTTGTCATGTTATCTGTTGTCTGTTCGTGGCGCCAGGTCTTTGAGTGTTCGGCAAGATTTCTTTGCGGCTTTGAGGGCGTCTGTGAACCATGGGGGTTTTCTGTTGTCCGGTCTTGCCTTGGGGGTTCTTCAGTGGAGCGAGGTCATTGACGCAGTTGGTGATCCACTGAGCGATGTTGTGGGCTGCGTTGTTGGTGTCGGGTAGATTGGTGTCGGCTGGGGGGTTCTGGCTCAGCGATGTGGTTAGCTGGTCTGTGGTGATTTTGCTCCAGCATCTGCGGGGGATCCGATGCAAGAGGTGGTGAGATGGAGTCTTCTTGAAGGTGAAGTGTACGCAGCTGTGGTCGGTCCAGTGTAGTCCGGAGGAGTGGTTGAAGGAGACGTGGTTACTGGTGGAGAAGATAGCGTTGAGCGTGTGGCCGGCGAGGTGGGTGGGGGTGTCTACCAGTTGCTTGAGTCAGAGGTTGGCGAGGTTGTCGAGCCGGTTGGAGGTGGCGTTGTCGTTTTTCTCCAGGTGAAAGTTCAGGTCTCCTAGGAGGATGTATTCTGGTGAGGCTAGGGCGTGCGGGCTGATTAAGTCTGCGATGGTTTCGCTGAATTATGTGCGCGGACCTGAGGGTCTGTAGATGAGGGTTCCTCTGAGGGTGGTCTGGGGTTGGTGTGGATTTGGAAGTGTAGGTGTTCGGCGGTGGGGACGATGTCTTCGGCGTTTAAGATATTTGGTGCAGAAATATGTAGGCTCATCCAGAAATGTGTGTGGTTAAGCAGGCTAATTATAAGTATCTATATTGGAGACATACAGAAGCTACAAGACTGGGAGCAGGTTCCCTGACCTCCGCTCTTCTGGAATTTAAAGTCTGGAAACGTACATCGATGCATACAATCGAGCTCCCGCCTGCCAGATCTCTCTATATCAAGTGCCGTGTCGGGACGATGCCGCCTAGATCATTTACTGCGAAGTGGCAACATCCTCACGACTATGCTGAACCAGACCGCAGCGGTCCTTTTTAGCCTGAGGCGAAGGAAACTGTAGCCCATGCCCTGTATTTGTGTCCACAATACCATGCACATAGGAGGAAGTGGATATTGCCGCTGTTCCTCAAGCTTAGCCGTATGCACTGCTGAAGGCTTGCTCTCTTTATGGTATTACCACTTTGTGGCTACGCCATGCTGTCTAGGGGTTCACCAAAAGTGTACAGGGTCAATGCAAAACCCAAAGTGTTCTAGTTATTGTAGTGTAACATTGACCAATAATGGACACACGACCCAGACCAATTTAAGAAAGGATAAGGAATATGCTACTTACCAGTATGCACCTGTTCTTGGCATGTAGGGCTGCTGACATTCATATCTGTGCATAGATCGCCGCCTAGTGTTGGGTCCGGATGATTGCACATTGTTGTCCTGGAAGAGTCTTCGAAGTGTCACGAGATAGGTGGCTCCTCCCCCGGACTACAGTGCGCATGGGCATCCTCAGATTGTTTTTCGCCATTGTGGCAGGGATGGAGTATGATACAGTAAGTGATGTCCATGCTAGGAATAATTGTGAGTGCTACAGCTGCGACAGGCACCGGAGAGGAGGGAGGACGATATGATTGTCAGCAGCCCTACATGCCAAGAACAGATGCATACAAGTAGCATATTCCGTTCGAGGCATGTGGGCTGCTGAATTCATATCTGTGCATGGAATGTATAGCAGTATCCCCCCTAGCGGTGGATGCCGGTGCCAGCTGCAGCAGCCTGAAAAAGAGTCCTGGTACAGCCTGTCCTACAGCTGCTTGCTGTTTGGAGTGTACATCTACGCAGTAGTGTTTGGTAAATGTATGTATGGTAGTCCATGTGGCTGCTCTACATAGGTCTTCTAGAGGAATTTTTCCTAGGAAAGCCATGAATGCCCCTAACTTGCGTATGGAATGCGCTCTTGGGGGAACTGTTAATGTGCGTTTAGCTTTCTGATAACAAATTTGTATTTACTTAACAATCCATCTGGCTATACTTGATTTTGAAATGGGGTTGCCTTTGTGCTGTGGTGAGAAGGCAACAAACAGTTGTTTAGTTTTCCTGAAAGGCTTTGTCCTGTCTATATAGTACAGGAGAGCTCTTAACGTCCAGGGTATGTAGAGCTCTTTCTGCCACTGAATCTAGATTTGGGAAGAACACTGGCAGTTCAATCGTTTGATTGATGTGAAACTGGGATACCACCTTTGGCATAAATTTAGGGTTTGTACGCAGTACTACCCTATTTGCATGAATTTGTATGAATGGCTCCTGGATAGTTAGGGCTTGTAGCTCACTAACCCTTCTAAGTGATGTAATCGCCACTAAGAAAGCCACTTTCCACGTTAGGAACTGTATCTCACACGAGTGTAGACGTTCAAAAGGTGGTCCCATCAGTCTGGTTAGAACCACGTTCAGGTTCCAGACAGGTGAAGGTGGGTGTCTTGGAGGAATCACTCGTTTGAGTCCCTTCATAAAAGCTTTAATAGCAGGTACTCTGAAGAGTGAAAGGTGTTGCCTGTTCTGAAGATAAGCTGCCACCGCAGCTAAGTGGATACGTATGGAACTGTAGGCCAGATTGTATAGATTGCATCTATGTAAATGTAACATGTAACATATGATGTTTTGAGTAGATGCATCTAGCGGATTAATGTAATTATTGGTACAATAGATGACAAATAGTTTCCACTTCGACGCATAGCAAGCTCTGGTTGTAGGTCTCCTTGCCTCCTTGATAATGTTCATACAGTTAGGAGGCAAGTTCAGGTAACCAAACTATGACTTCTGGAGCCAGATCGCAAGGTTCAACTGTTACGGATCTGGGTGCTGAATGTCTCCATGGCTCTGTGTTAAAAGACTGGGTGTTAATCGCAGCCTTTGATGAGGCACCACGGAAAGTTCTAGGAACGTGGTGTACCATGGTTGCCTCGCCCACGTTGGAGCAACTAGGATGAGTGTCCTGGAGTGTTGTCGCAGTTTGCGTGCCACTAGTGGTATGAGCGGGGCTGGGGGAAAAGCGTACGCAAACCTGCATGACTAGTTCATCCATATCGCATTGCCCTGAGACTGCGGATGTGGGAACCTGGCGGCGAAGCTTTGGCATTTTGCGTTCTCCCTTGTGGCGAACAGGTCTATCTCTGGGTGACCCCACTGCTGGAAGTACGGTTGCAGCACTGAGGGATGTTTCTCCCACTCGTGCATTTGGTGGCTGTGTCTGCTGAGCAGATCCGCCATCTGGTTGTCCCTGCCTGGGAGGTGTTCCGCCATGAGGAATATGTTCCTCTGAATGGCCCACTTCCACATGCTTTGCGCTAGGTGTGACAACTGTGGAGAGTGTGTCCCTCCCTGCTTCTGTATGTAGTACATGGCAGTCATGTTGTCCGTCCGGATCAACACAACTTTGTTGCACAAATGTACCTTGAACGCCTTCATTGCCATGAAGATTGGCATCAGTTCCAACAGGTTGATGTGCACCCTCTTTTGCTGTGTCATCTTTAGTCCCTGTACTGTGTAATGGAGGACATGCGCTCCCCAGCCCAGAAGAGATGCGTCCGTCGTTAGCACTATTTGTGGTACAGGCTCTTGGAACGGTCGTCCCCTGCAAAGGTTTTGTGGGTTCCATCAATGCAGAGAGTTGTATGCGCGACCGGTCACCAACACTAGGTCTTGTAATTGCCCTTGAGCCTGGTTCCACTGCCGAGCTAAGCACTCCTGAAGCGGACGCATGTGTAGTCTCGGGTGAGGGACTATGACGATGCAGGAGGCCATCATGCCTATCAACTGCATAAACACCCGTGCTGGGAGTGAGTGTTGGGGTCTGAATTTCTGAATCGGTAACTGAAAACTGTCGATTCTTGCTGAGTTTGGCTGTGCCTTTGCTACCAGAGTGTCTATCGTCGCCCCCAGGAACTGTTGTACGTGAGAGGGTTGGAGATGAGACTTTGCGTAGTTTAATGAGAATCCGAGGCTGTGCAGGAGGTGAATAGTGCGCAACAGATGGCTGGGACATTGCTGGACTGACTTTGCCTGGATGAGCCAGTCATCCAGATAGGGGTAGACGTGGACATGGTTTCTCCTCAGGTGCGCCGCTACCGTCGCTAGGCACTTGGTAAACACCCTGGGGGCTGTTGTCACCCCGAAAGGAAGTACCTTGAACTGGTAGTGCCGATTTTGTATGGTAAACCTGAGATACTTCCTGGGTGCAGGATGTATTGGTATGTGGAAGCACGCGTCTTTTAGGTCTAGTATTGCGAGGAAGTCTCCCTGAGTGAGCAATGGCAGAACCTGTTGTAGAGTGAGCATGTGAAATTGTTCTGACATGATGTATTCATTTAGGGGCCTGAGATTCAATATTGGCCTGAGAGTCCCGTCCTTTTTGGGGATTAGGAAGTACAGCGAGTACACCCCTGTACCCTGTTCTTGTATGGGGACGAGTTCTATGGCCCCTTTTTGCAGCATGCTGACCACTTCTTGCTGCAATAAGGCTATGTGCTCTGCGGACATAGGACGGTGTTTTGGGGGTATGGTGGGTGGAGTGGAAGTTAGCTCTAGACAATAGCCGTATTGAATAAGTTCTCACCCACCTGTCTGTGGTAATGCTCTCCCAGACTGGCAGGAACTGTTGTAATCGCCCCCGACCGGTGTTACATGGTCCGGGGGCAGTGACAAGGCGTCACTGTTTAGTATTGGCAGAGGATCTGGTGTTGTTATTCCCCCGTCCTCTGCCTTTGCGGATGTTGCCACGGTATCCACCTCTTATTTTTATTGTAGGTGGTTTGCGTGCTCCCTTTATTGTATGGGATCTGTTGCGATGCCTGGCCTCGTGTAGCTCCTCTGTTACTGGAGCGACGAAAGGAACCTCCTCTTAATTGTTGTGACTGCAAGGCACCCATGGATTTGGCTGTGTCTGTCTTTTTTAATCTTTTCTAAGACTGTCCACATCAGGACCAAAAAGAAAATCTGGGTTCAAAGGATGGTTTAGTAATGTGGTCTGGATCTCAGATTTGAATCCAGAGATGCGCAACCAAGCATGCCTCCTGAGCATGACGCTTGTGTTGATGGCCCTGGCTGCAGTGTCTGCTGCGTCTAGCGCACACTTAATGAATGCGTTGGTAATGAGTTTACCCTCCTGGATTAGCATCTTTGCTCCCTCCTTGTAGGCCTCAGGCAAATGTTGTAGCAGTTGCTCTAGAGTGTCATAATGTGCCCTATCGTATCTGGCTAATAGGGCCTGTGTATTAGAAATCCTCCAGATATTACCTGCTTGAGCAGCCATCCTTTTCCCAGAAGCTTCTAGTACTTTAGATTCTTTGTCTGGAGGAGGAGCATCACCCGTAGTTTGTGAGTTGGCACGCTTACGAGCATTTGAGATCACCAAGGAGTCTAACGGCAGCTGTCCCCTAATATATGTAGGGTCCACAGGTGCCGGTCTGCATTTCCTTTCAATCCTGGGGTTAATAACCCTTGCTCTAGTGGTTTCTTTGAAGATGTCCCCCGCGTGTTTAAGGACACCCTTTAGCATTGGCAAAGTTTTAACAGATTTCTCTGAAGTGGAGAAAGTGTCAAACAGGAAGTCCTCTTCAACTGGGTCAGCATGTATGTCCACATCATGATTTAGTGCTGCCCTTTCAATTAAAGCGTTGAACGCAGCTGTATCTTCCGTTGGTGAAGTTTTCACAGGATAAGAGGGAGTATCAGGAATAGTTTGTGATTCCCCCTGGTCAGCAGGGTCTGCCCAGGTTTGAGTCTGGTCATCCTGATCAGTGTCTGCAGGGTAATGATATTGTTCCTATTCATCATACCCCAGATCCTCGGTACTGGGTGTGGGTGAATGTGCCGAAGTGTCCTGGCCATAGTACTTCAGTCTCAAAAAGGACAGGTGATGTTGCAGAATCCCTTTTCTTTTTGAGTGGAATTTTGTATGAATCCAAAGTATTTTCAGACCTGATTTTCCTCTGATAAATAGTAAGTTTACCAGATTCGGAGTCTATATGTAACTTGGACTGGTCATCATATGATGGCTCCTGGTACATAATGTCCCTTCCAGAGGATGGGGTTTCGACCCTAGATTTTGGATCGAGCGCCTTGGGGCGTGCAGTCGGTGGTAGTCCGAATTTTATCAGTGGCATAGTGTCTTCGACAGACTGACCTTCAGCGCCGATGTAGGCCCGACCGACTTTGCCCTGTCGCCAGTTGGTTTTAGGGCGTGCGCTGACTTCGGTGCTTGTGGCGTCGGAGGCGCGCTCTTCTGCCTCGACTCGACGTGGTCCTGCGAGGCGCTGTTGACTTTAGACTCTAGGCCTTTGACAAGCTGGGGTCTGTCGACCTGATGCTTTGGATCGAGACCCTTCTGAGAATCGAGTCCCTTGTTTATGTCACTGTCCATCGACGTCTTCGGTTCGACTTGCTTGGTTTTAATGGCGGACTTTAGCGCCTCGATCTTCGGTTCGACACTCTTTACTTCTGACCCCGCAGGGTCGTCCACTCCGATGGGTTCGAGGTTTTCGACCAGAGGACGGTTTTCAGCACTTTCGGTTTTGTTATGGGCTCGATAGCTTTCGGTTTCGTTTTGAGTATTGGAACCGATGGCTCATGTAAAGTTTTCTTAGCCGGGCCTGGACGCGGTGCTATAGAATGTTCTTCATGATCTCGGCTAAGGCCTTCTGGCGATGCCTCAACCTGAGCCTTTGAAAGTCTTTGAGTGTCTGTTTCGGGCTCAGTACCCACTGTTGGGCCTGTTTCATCGATCGAGTCTTCATCAACGGCTCCGATGGGGGATGCGTCGTCTCTTACCTAGACGACGTTTTCCAATTCGACGTTGTCTTCGTCCTCTTCATAATAGTCGGAGCCATGCTCCGAACCGGGACCAGACTGCTGTTCTGGATTCTCTGAGTCGACGACCTCATCGTCGTCTTCATCGAAGATATTCACTGGGTCGGGCGCTGGCTTCGACATAGTTTGCCTTGCTGCGCGTCGGAGTCTAAGCGTCTTCTTCGACCTGACTCGAGCACAAGCTAGACAGCTGTTCTCGTCGTGCTCCGGTGATAAGCACTTGTTGCACACCGGATGTACATCGATGTGTGGGTACTTGGAGTTACAAAGGGGGCATAGTTTGAACGGGCTCCGTTCCATCGACGATCAGGCCTCCGGTGTCGAAAAGGCCACGCGGCCCTCTTCGACGTCCTGCTCAAGAAAACTGGAACAAGAACTTGCACCGATCGAAACAATACAGACGACCCGAAGGCCTTTTGGCCTTTTAGAAAGTTTCCGAACTTGAGTAAAGAAAAGTACATCCGAACCCAATAGCGGAAAAAAACAATCTGAGGATGGAGAGGATGCCCATGCGCACTGTAGTCCAGGGGAGGAGCCAGCTATCTTGTGACACTTCGAAGACTCTTCCAGGACAACAATGTGCAATCATCCGGACCAAACACTAGGCGGCGATCTATGCACAGATATGAATTCAGCAGCCCACATGCCTCAAACTATTACTTACCCAGTCAGCATGTGTTCTTTGGTATGTAGATCTATATATTCACATGCTTTGCATACTCCTGCCCTCTAGTGTTGGGTCCGGATGTTTGCCAGTTTCTTTGAAGAAGTCTTTCCAGTCACAAGGTAAGGCAACTCCTCCTTTCGGTGATATGTAAATTGAGAATTGCAACAACTACAGGTGACTGGGGAGGCGGGTGGGCGCATGTGAATCTACAGCTCTACATGCCAAGAACAAATGCTTACTGGGTAAGTAACATTATACATTCAAGGAATGTGAGCTGTAGATCATATGCTTTGCATAGACTAAAGCAATGTTTTGAGTAGTGCCTAGCCTACATTAGCTTGTTGCCTTGCTAACACATCTACACAACGTTTGGTGAATGTGTGCGGTGTAGACCATGTTGCTGCCTTACGGGTGTCAGCTAGGGGACTATTCCCCAAGAAGGCCTAAGTAGCCCCTATTTTGCGAGTGGAATATGCCCTAGGGAGTATCAAGTTCTCTTGGCTTTCGCATAAGATGTCTGGATACATTTTATAATCCATTGTGCAATGCCTGGTTTAGATATGGGATTGCCTTTGCGTGGTGGAGCAAAAGCAACAAAGAGTTGTGTTGTATTGCGAAATTATTTTGTTCTTTCAACGTAACATAGTAGAGCTCTTCTAACATTAAGAAACAATACTGACATGGGTAGAGTGGATTGCGCACCAAGGGAAACACGAAGAGCAAGAAAAAACAACGGACTCGATGCCCGTGCACACGACCACTGAAAAGAGGACTCACCTTACCTCGTGACTGTAAAGACTTCTTAGAAAAACAACTTGCAAACATCCAGACCCAATACTAGATGGCAGGAGTATGCAAAGCATGTGTCTACAGATCAAATGCCTTGAATAGTAGACATTGTTTGTACTTTATTTTAAGACCAAGATCTTCGCAATAAGGACGTACGTTTTTAACCTCTTCAGTGCTCATGACGGCTCCCGGCCGCCATGAGTCACAGTAGGCGTGTGCTCATGATGGCCGGGAGCCGTCCGAACGTTGGCGCTCCTTCCACACGCTGTTAATTCCCCGCCTGTGGGGGAGAATTAATCAGTGGGCGTAGTTCGGAGGATTCCTGGCCATCATGAGCACAAGCCCACCATGATTTATGACGGCCGGGAGCCACCATGAACACCGCAGCGCCGCGCCCACCCCCCACACCGCGGAATTTGTGCCGCAGCAAATGGGTTAAATGAAAATACTTCTCACTTTGGAAAATCAGCACTTAAAAACTTTTCAGAACAGTTCAAGGTTATCCTATTTGGAAAACAATATTGCGGTTATCCTATTTGGAAAACAATATTGCGGTTAAACAGGAAAGTAAAGCACTTACAATTCCTGTCGTCTGGACCAAATTCAGCAAGGGGCAAAGGTCAGGTGAGTACCAAAATTGCACCACCAGGGGCACAGGGGCAGCTGGGTGCAGAGGTCAAAATCAGAGTTTGGAAGGATGCAATTTCAACGTTGGGTTCCCAATGCTTTTCAATGAGGATTGGAAAAAAGGTTGCAGGAGGAAGATCGAGAGCGGAGGTAAGTAGAGATGTAGGGAAGGGTGGCGGAGCTTGCTCGCAACCAAGATGGCTGCTTGAGCCGAGAGCTCCCGTCTCACCTCCTATCCGACCAGAATCCTGCTCGTTGCATGGTGCTTCACGACTGCGCCCTGAAGGAAAGCGCTGAGAGACTGTTGTGGCCTGCAATCTGGCAAAGTGTGGACCCCTGGCACCCTCCGTTCACATGGATCGCGATGTGCGGGCCGGGCTTGCTCGAGGCAGTGCGAGCCGCGGGACTGTGCAGGCCGTCGGGGCCTGGGGCACAGACCAGATCGTTGCCTGGTGCTTCCCAGACGCTGGAAGAAGCACGAGTGATTGGCGGAGAATAGCGTAAGGAACGATCCCTGGACGCCGCCGGTACCCGGGTGAGGAGCCGGTTGAAGGGCTGCCCGGGGGACCGCGGAGCAGCGTGGCTCGGCTGGTCCTGAAGTGTGGCCGCCAGCGGGGACCGGGCCCTGAGTTGGGGGATCTCCCTTGCTCCGTCTGCGGAAGGCGCCGCTCGGGGCTGGGGGATCCTGCGCCTGTTGCTGGACCCTGGTGGCGGGTGGGATCGGACGCGGCTCTGAGGGGGCCCTCTGGCCCCCCCTCCGCCTGGCGGCAGGCGAGCTCAGAGACACGCTCCTGCAGTGCGGAGGCTCAGCGGTGAAGCTGGCCTGGCCTGCGGCAGCTGAAAGGGAGATCGGCGGCTGAATAAGACGACCTGCATGCTTTAAGGCACGGAGACATCTACGGACCTACAGGGGCCCACCCCACTGCCAGAGTGTCACACTGAAACGCTGCTCGAAGTGGTGAGGTGCGCGACAGCTCTGCTGCTGAGTGCCATAGGAGTTGTGGCACAGTCAAGTGCCCAGCAATACCGCTACAGGACACATTAAGGGGCTCATCTGGATCTAGAGTGAAGCTTGGAGGCCTAGGGGCCATATTGAGGTACTTTTAGACGGAGGAGACCTGCTGGTAGCCCCGACGCCACCTTCTTCTATACATACCTTCAAGGGATGAAGCTTGATATATCAGCAGGCGGTCTGCTGCTTGCGGTATTTACCACCCGCCCCCCCTCTTGGCAGGGGGTTTGTCATTGGACGGGATCAGCAGCGACCCCCGCTACTAGACACGGTTATCTGAGTCGCTACTGAGATTGGGGGACGCACAGCGACAATACGATGGGTCAGAAGGACAGGACCCAGCCAAAGCTCTCGTTTGAACCGAAGAGGCCAAGACCTGGCGAATCTGCACCAGAAGGCAGGTCTTAGCCCCGACGCCACGTTCTTCTATACATACCTTCAAGGGATGAAGCTTGATATATCAGTAGGTGGTCTGCTGCTTGCGATATTGCCACCCCGCCCCCCCCCCCTCCTCCCTCTTGGCAGGGGGTTTGTCATTGGACGGGATCAGCAGCGACCCCCGCCACTAGACACGGTTATCTGGGTCGCTACTGAGATTGGGGGGACTCACAACGACAATACGATGGGTCGGAAGGACAGGACCCAGCCAAAGCTCTCGTTTGACCCGAAGAGGCCCAGACCTGGCGAATCTGCACCAGAAGGCGGGTCTGGGAAGACGAAGACAATCGTAGAACACCTGCAGCAAGACATCCGCAGCATATTACTCGCCATGGAGAAGAACTTGCAGGGTGGAATCGCCTCCCGGAGGTCCAAGATTGACGCGCTCACCTACCGCATGGACCGAATGGCGGAGAGGCTTGATAAGCAGGCGGAGCGCATCAATATGTCCGAACGACGCCTGACGGAGGTAGAAGAGACACATACATCCCTGGATCCGGAACACAAGCAGCTGGGCAGGGTGAAGCAGTTATTACAGGACAAAAAGGAGGATTTGGAGGGTCGTTCCCGCAGATGCAACCTGCGTATCACGGGCCTTCCGGAAACCACACAAACCGGGAATATGGAGCTATTTATTGAACATATGCTAAAAAAGCTACTAGGGGACACAGCCTTCTCCGGAATGTTCGTGATC
The DNA here is from genome assembly GCF_964263255.1 of Lissotriton vulgaris. NCBI lineage: Eukaryota > Metazoa > Chordata > Amphibia > Caudata > Salamandridae > Lissotriton > Lissotriton vulgaris. The sequence continues at coordinate 1,824,721,279 of NC_141687.1, read as the reverse complement.
GAGAGAGCACACCGATCCCTGGGCCCGAGGCCGAAACCTGGGGCGCCCCCGCAACCTATAATAGCGAAGCTGTTAAACTACAGAGACCAGGATGTGGCACTCAAACTATCCAGGGAGAAGCAGCCGCTACAATACGAGGGGTCAGAGAGCTCATTATTCCTGGATTTTACAGCTAGAGTGCAGGAGGTAAGGCGGCAATTCGTCCCAATAAAGAGACAGCTTCGTGAAATGGACGCGGACTACGCAATGCTGTACCCCGCGAAACTGAGGGTCAACAGGCAAGGGAAATCCATGATCTTCACTGACCCTAAGGTGCTGCAGAAGGCCCTTCGGGGAGGAGCGCGAGTCCTTGCGCCATTCCCTAACACAGCCCTTCTGGATGAGGTGCCGGGAGGCGCCCTCGACGAACAGGACTAGCTACAACGCATGGCTACGGATGTCGGAGTATATGTTTTGCCTGTGTGGTGCAGGGCGGTTACATTACAGTCTAATGATGTGCTGGGGCTGCGGTGGCGCCATCTGCGCGGTTGTCCGCGAAAGACTCAGTTCTGCGACACGGGGGGAGGGGGGGGGGGGGTGACGGTCTGGCCTTGATTTTTTGTGTCCTTTGGATCTAATGTACATGTTATTTCGAAGTTTGGATATGCCACCTTCGGCGGGGCCCCACTATGTGAGTCTACATCACTTGCGACCCTGGTGCGTGGGAGTGGGGCCACCGGTTTGGGGGGGGGGGGGGGTTTGAACCGACTGCAGACTCAGACTATGTTGGAAGATGCGTAATATTGAATTTGGTCCGAGGTACACACAGGCAGGGCACTGTTGCACACGAGCTAGAATTGCTGTGAGGGGGGGGGGGGGGGGGGGGGGGTTTGTTAACATTGCAAGAGAATTGAATTGCGATGAGGAATTGTGTTGGTTTTTCTTGCAGGGGGGGGTCGGGGGGGGGGTATCATTGTTGTCTTTTTGGCACAGATGCGACAGGGCATGACATGATTGCAAAAGCATACGATATATATTGTCACAGCCCATATACAGATCGTTAACACAGGAATGACGGGGGGGGGGGGGGGGCAGACCACGTGGAATAGGAACAAATTGTGTTTTTTCTGTCGGCTACTTCCGCCCACCGTGAATCACAGTTCTCTCTTTTGTGTTTGGACTTATTGGAGAATGGGGAAGGGAGAGTTCAGGATGTGGAGGGGGGATTTTCAGGGCCGAGTTGGGGTTGGGCAGGCGTGAGAGGGTGTTGGGGGGGGGGGGGTTTGTTAACATTGCAAGAGAATTGAATTGCGATGAGGAATTGTGTTGGTTTTTCTTGCAGGGGGGGGTCGGGGGGGGGGGTATCATTGTTGTCTTTTTGGCACAGATGCGACAGGGCATGACATGATTGCAAAAGCATACGATATATATTGTCACAGCCCATATACAGATCGTTAACACAGGAATGACGGGGGATCCCTGGACACACCGACGCTGATGACCTGGAACGTTAGGGGTCAGGAATATCTTGCAATACCTCTCCAGACATGGAGTAGACTTTGCTCTTACAGGAGACGCACCTCCACCCAGACAGCCATATTTTACGCACCAGGGGACTGCTGGGTAAAATACACGCAGCGGGTTTCAAATCACATGCGAGAGGTGTGCTGACATGGGTCAACCCTAAGTACTCTCTGACGCGGACACCATTAGAGACGGACGGGGAGGGACGATACACCATATCGAAATGTTGCAGGAAAGGCATGGAGGTCTGTATAGTGAACACTTACGGCCCTAACTAAGACTACCCTGCCATTTTTTACAGCTTAGACGGAAAAGATTCTAACGCACTCTATGGGTTCTGTCCTCTGGGGGGTGATTTTAATATGGTACGACAGCCCAGTATAGATAGATCGGACGGCCCGAGCGACGACCCTCGGCAAGGGCACTAGAGATATCAATGACAACTGGATCTGAGAGATGTATGGAGACACAGACACCCGTCCCATGGAGGCTATACTCATACAATATACACACTAGGATTGACTATTGGCTGACCTCTACTCACTTAACTCACAATGTGCAAGCTTGTTCGATATTGCCACGCACCTACTCAGACCATTCACCACTGCTGCTGACAATTGCCACGCCCGGGAGGCGGATCCCTCCGTTTGCTTGGCGAGGAATTAGCCACTTCTATTGAGATGTTCTTTGATACAAATTGGGACTCTGTTGACTAGTTTCAGACGGTCTGGGAGACCTTTAAGGTGTTCATCAGGGGGATCGCCATCTCGAAACATACGGGGGTGCTCAAATCGATTCAAGGTCGCCTAGCGGCCCTAGAGAAAAAGCTTAAGAAGCTGGAGGCTCGTCGTTTAACGGACAACAGCGACGCCATTGCGCAGAAAATCGCTAGTATGCTGACTAACTTCGGAGTCTGCCTCTTCGTGGTATTCAAACACCTGGGAAAGTACGCAACTGCTAGAGTCTACGGCGTGGGAGAGTGCCCTGGGGCGGTTCTCGCATGGTTGGCCAAGCAGCGCAGGGATAGAGTGGTGATTCCAGATATAAGAGCCTCGCTCTCGCACACACCACTATCAGAGGACCAGGTAGCTGAAAAGTTTCGTGAATACTACGCAGCTCTGTACGCCTCTTGTGGCCTGGCCCCAGACGAACGCATACTTGACTACCTTTCTCACATCAAACTACCCTGGTTGTCTAATCTCCATCGGGAAATTTTAGGATGACCGATAGAACGGGAGGAAGTCATATTGGTATTGTCGGCTAGGGGAGCGCGCCGGGAAGTGATGGCATAACTGTCGCCTTTTACAAGGCTTTTGCGGATCTCCTGATCCCACGATTGCTTACACTGTTTGAGGACATAGCTGACTCTGGAGTTATGCCACCAACTATGCTTGAGGCAATACTGGTTGCCATATTTCAACCGGGGAAACCGCCGGGAGACTGCACCTCGTACCGAACTTTGTCGTTGCTAAATATTGACGCGAAGATATTCGCCAAACTGATAGCTAACAGACTCAGCCCCATGGTCACCACGATGGTCGCGCCCGAACAGGCTGGCTTTGTGCCCAGTCGTAACCTCACCTATAATCTTAGGACTGTTTTTGCAGCTCTAAAGCACACGCGCCCAGAGGTCCCCGCAGTCGCAGTCTTTTTAGATATGGAAAAGGCCTTCAACTCTGTTGAGTGGCCTTTCATGAGACAAGTCTTAAGCCGAATGGGGGTGGGAGTTATTCCTTCAGCTCTTAGCGACCCTGTACAATGCTCCCAAAGCGCGCATTCCGATCGGCTATTTGACCACTGACCCCATCCAAATCATCAGGGGTTCGAGGCAAGGCTGTCCCCTATCTCCCATACTATATGCAATCACAGCTAAGCCTCTGGCGTGCGCTCTGCGGGAATATCAGGGGCATAAGATTCCCAACATACAACCTGATGGGGTCCACGTATGCGGATGATACGCTATTATATATTCGCGACCCCGAAACCCACCTGTCTACGGTGCTGCGCAAGGTGGTCCTGTTCAGCTCCCTCTCAGGCATCCAGGTGAACTGGAGCAAATCGCTCATGTTTCCGATCACACCTGCCACGAGGGTGGTTCCGGAATATCCACTTCAGTGGACCACAGAGGCGGTGCGGTACCTTGCGGTCCGTCTGCATACGGACTCGGACCCTGTATTGCGGGAGAATTACGGTGTGGCCATCTCCAAATTGGAAGATGACAGACAGGTGGATTGCTCTGCCGTTGTTGCTGGTGGGGCGAATCTCTCATGAAAATGATCGTGCTGCCCGCTTCCTGTTCAGTAATATACCCATGGTTCTGTCCAAAACCTTCTTTTAACAGCTACACTCGCTGATGATTCGGTTAGCCTGGGCCGGCAAGCAGCCAAGGGTAGCATGGAAAACTCTTACTCGCCCGTATCAGGAGGGTGGCTTGAGTGCACCTGACATGGAACTTTATTATCAGGCAGCACAAGGCTTGCACGCATACCAATGGATCCATGGTCCGGCGGATGCCCCGCATGTGCGTATAGAATCCATTGTCGCGACACCTGTCCCTCTACCTACGTTGCTATCTAGGCCTCAAGATCGCCGTACCGGAATCCTAGACTCGTTGACTACGGTCACACATGCGTGGCACTACATGAAGGACGTACAGGCTTATAGCTTGCTCTATGCAACGACTGCCCCCCTAGCTTGATGTACTTGGTTGGCGCTGTGCAGAGATAGGGGGGTGCTGGCTGCGTTCGAGTCCCTGGGCATACGAAATATGGGAGATCTTTTCTCGGACTGCGCTGTACGCTCATGGGAGGAGATTGCCTCAGAGGACGCTCACTATCCGATGTGGACGAGTTTTCAGTTCCACAGGGTGCGGTATGCCCTCAGGGACCTTCTGGGGGAGGACATGATGGAACCCCCGGAGGTTACGGCTTTCACTTACATTATTAACGCTAACTCCCCCCGCCAAGCTGGTAACCAACCTGTATCGGATCGCCGTCTCCGAAAAGACGGCGGAATATACTAAACCCCGCTAGGAATGGCAGAGAGACTTGGCGGTCGATCTGACCGAAGAGAAGTGGCAATATTGCTGCTTAAGCACAATGCGAATATCTCTCAACTGACGTCAACGACTGATACATTTTAAATTCCTGAACCGGGACTATTATACCCCGGAAAGACTCCACAGATACGGTCTCCGAGAGAGTCCCCACTGTGAAAGATGCAGAGCGCAGGTGCCCGATTTCCTGCATGTAGCCTGGTCCTGCCCAGGGATTGCGACCTTTTGGAGCGGGGTTCATGAGGAGGTAAATGGGGTTACTGACGTAGCCAACAAAGGGTTAAAGCTATTCTGGGTTAATCCAAACCCCTCGAGAAGGATCTTAGAAGGCTGATCGATATGGCCTTCCTCCTAGCTAGAAGGTGCGTGGCTCTCTCCTGGATGCGCGGACCCGTGCAGACGCTGATGCAGTGGAATAACGAAATGCTATATTGCAGCACCCAGACCGAATTATATAGGAAATTGCTGCCCCCACGCAACAGACCTAAGAACTATTGGTCATTATTCTTAGACAAAAGGCCCACACCAGACACACTGGAGGTGGAGAGTACGGATACACATACACAAGTTGGTTCCTCTCTGCCTCTCTCACCCACAGTCTTCAGGGTGAACGCAGGGCGCACGTTGCAGTCCTCACTTGGGTAAGCTACCTGCAGACATAGGTTGCAGACAAGATGTTGGTCCTTCAGGTCAAACTTGTGAATGCAATTCTTACAGAACTGGAATAGTCTTTTTCATCAACACAGCCCCCTGTAAGGGCATTCTCCATACTCTAAGAAGGAACTCGCTTCTCAGCTAAAACGTCACTGGTACCCACTTCTGTTTCCTTCTCTTCGGGGGACTATATATTTTTCAATTGTGAGATTTTTTTCCTCCCAATTGTTGGGGCTCCTTCAGCACACACCCAGACCCAACGGAAATAAAAAATCTGAAGATCAAAGGCGGGATCTTCCGGAGGAAGCACAATGATTTAAATTGGGGGGGTCACCAAATGTAGGTCTGTCGACGCCCACCAACAAAGAGTTAAAGGACAAAAGTTCTTTAGAAGAAATCCAGACCCCCAACCACTAGATGGCAGAATAGTGCACAGTATGTGAATCCAGAAAAGATTTATGCTGCAATACTACATCACTGCATGCCATGTGAATCCAGAAACGATTTATTCTGCAATACTACATCACTGCATGCCACGAACAGATGTAGAATGGGTAACATTTGTCGTTCGAGGCATGTGTGGCTGTAGATACACATGCTGTGCATAGATTGTGAAGCAGTCCTACCAGAAGCAGTGGACTGAAAAGGTGAATGGTGTACCGCCTGGTCAACATTGGCTTGCTAGGACATCCACACAATAATGGTTTTGTAAAGGTGTTATGATGTAGACCAAGTAGCTGCTTGGCATATGTGAGCTATTGGAAAGCCATGGAGGCGCCTTTTTTTTTGCGAGTAGAGTAGGTTCTAGGAGAAAAGGGCAATGTCCTCTTAGTTTTAACATAGCACGTCTGGATGTACTTTACTATCCATCTTGCAGTGCCCGATTTGGAAAGGGCCTTCCCTTTATGGGATTTGGGGAAAGCAACAAAGAGGACTAAACATTTCAGAAACACACAACAGCTGTCAATATAGTTCATGATCCAAAGTACGGAGGGCCCATTCCGCAGCCAAATAAAGGTGGGGGCGGAGGGGAGTGGAACAGGGAGTTCAGTGGATTGGTTACGGTAGAACTGAGACCACCTCAGGGAGAAATTTGGGGTTGGTGCCGAGGACAACCATATACTCTTTTCCAAGGATAGTGCCTGCAGCTCACCGAGATGTCTGAGAGTAGTGATGGCAACCGGAAACACCACTTTCAAAGATAGAAACTGAAAGGGGCAGAATGGATGACCCATCAGTCTTGGCAAAACATTGCTGAGGTTCCAGAGGAGCAATGGCTTTGTTAAGACCCTTCATAAAACCTTGATCACTGGAATTATGAAGAGTAAAATGTTTTCTCTGTTTTGTAGTTAGGCAGCCACAGCAGTAAAGTATTAGAGTACAGAAGTGAAGGCCAAACCTGCCACCCGCAAGTGAAGTAGATAGCAGACAATATCCTGCACATTGGCCACCAGAGTGTCAACTCTGTTTGGGTGACCCCCGTACTCAAATCTCTTCCACTTCGCAGCATCACATGCACAGGTGGTAGGCCTGCATTCTTATGCATTCAGATGGAAGATTAAGAATGCAAGACAGAGACATGGAATCCGGGTGTCTGATTTTTCAATGGTTTTGCATGGTAAGGTCTGGCCTGCTTGGAGCCTCTGGTGCTGAATACCAAGAGTTCGAGCAGACCCATGAACCAGGGTTGGCAATCCTAGGTGAAAGCCACCAGAACGAGGGCAAGACGTCTGCCGAAGCCTCCGAACACAGGGGGAGGGGGGGGGGGAGGAAATAGTTGGGAGGATGAAAAGCATAGGCAAATATTGCTAAACTACTCATCCATAGTGCCTGGACTGTAGAAACCTGGAGGCAAAGCTTAGACATTTGGTGTTTTCTGCCATGGGGAACAAGGCTTTCTCTGGGAAGCCTTATTGGTGGAATTACTGGAGGAGAACTTGCGGGTTGAGTTCCCACTCATGGGCTTGTGGACACATCCTGCGGATGACCGCAAATTTGTGTTGACTCCCAGTAGGTGCTCCTTTACCACATGGATCGTGTGTCGGAGAGCCCACCGACAAATACTCTAGCTTAGGTGAGAGCTGGGGAGATGGAGTGCCCCCTTGATTTGGAGGATCATACATGGCAGTCATGCTGTACCTCTTGGTGAGGCCAATTTACCAATCAAGTGAGGAAGGAACGCTTTCAATACAAGGTGAACAGCTGGTAATTCAAGGTAATTGATGTAGTGGCTGGGTTTCCACTGGCCTTCCAGTCAGATCCTGTAAGTGCACACACCATCCCGTAAAGCAGGCATCAGTTTTAATGGTCCTCTGCAGAACTGGGTCACAAAAAGGCCATCCCTACAGTAGGTTGTTGGTGTTCCACCACTGTACAGAGCAACAGCCAATCAATACAAGATAGTCCCGATGAGCCATCGCTCGAGAACACTGGTGCATTAAGCACTCCTATAACGGACACATATGTAATCCGGCATGGGGTACTATGGCAAAACATCAGGCCATCACGTTGAGGCGTATTAGTGTCCTGACCAGGACTTCTCGGTCTGGTTGGAGGGAAGGAAGGAGTGTCTGAAGAGACTATTCTTGCAGAATTTGGATAGGACATACCTACTTCGGATTTGAGAATTGCCCTCAGGTAGGGTTAGATTTGGAGGAGTTAGAGCTGGAAATTGTGGCGCTGATAGTAAAACCTAGTTTGTGAAGTAGGGTGATGTCGCCCTGCGTGTTTGCAGCATTTCTGACGGGTTGCACTCTTGAGCAGCCATTTCTCCAAATGGGGGAGGTGGGGAAGGGAGGCATTAACGCCCTTACCTACGCAGGTAAGCGGACACTACCGCAAGGTACTTGGTGAACACCCTGGATGCCTGGTTACTCGAAAAGGGGAACATCTTGAATTAGTAATGCCATCTGCGGACTACAAATCTGAGGTACCGGATGGACTGGAGAAACGGGAATCAGACACGTCAAGACCAAAAGCAAAAGTTACTTACCTTCGGTAAAAATAGATCTGTAAGAAGAAAACAAGTTACTTACCTGTAACGAATAGTTTCTTACCTGTCGGTGTAGTTTTGCAGCTTGAAGATCTTTCTGGATTCACTATGCTGTGCATATTCCGCGGTCTTGTGGTTGGGTCCGGATTCGTAGTCTTTTCTTTTTTTTTTTTTTTTGTAGCCCCTGTGGGAGTCGGCTTCACACCTCCTCGGGTGCATTTCCGGTGACGTCGGCATGCTTCCTGCGGAAGCTCCCACTCTTGGGCGCCATCTTCGGATTCTTTTTTCCGTGTTTCTTTCGTTTCCGAAGTAATGGCAATGTTCTATTTAGGTGAGAATTTTACCGCTTTGTACTTAAAGTCTTTCTTACTTCTCTTTTTTTTTTTGACCACCTCTTCTCTCCCCAGCCTCATCTTTCTGGCGGAGGTGGGTGGGTTCGCTAGTGAATCCAGAAAGATCTTTAAGCTGCAAAACTACACCGACAGGTAAGAAACTATTCGTTTTGCAGCGTGAATCTTTCTGGATTCACTATGCTGTGCATAGATTTTGTAGCGGTTTCTCATTTCTGTGGCGGCTGGGTGGAAGATGAGCTTTGGTTTCTGAATATGTGCTGGAGCACCTTTTGTCCGACTTGTGCTTCTTTGTTCATCTGCACATCCACGCAGTAGTGCTTCGTGAATGTGTGCACCGAAGCCCATGTTGCCGCCAGGCATATGTCTTGTATGGGTGTATTAGCCAGGAAGGCTATTGTAGCCCCCTTCTTCCTAGTGGAGTGGGCACGCGCCCCCTCTGCTAGTTCTTGCCCTGCCCTCTTGGGGCAGAGTTGAATTGTTTGCGCGATCCACCGTGCAATAGTGTTCTTGGTTACTGCTTTGCCCATGTAACTGTTGGCGAACGACACAAAGAACTGTTTTGTTTTTCTGTGTGCCTTTGTCCTCTCAATGTAATGCATGACCGCCCTTCTGGCGTCTAGGGTGTGCAGAGCTCGCTCTGCGCTAGTGGTTGGTTTTTGGAAAAAACCCGGTATCTGTATGGACTGGTTCATGTGGAATTTGGACACCACCTTCGGCATGAAGTGTGGGTCGGTCCTCATCACAACCCTATCATTGTGTATTTGTATGTAGGGTTCCTGTAGCGTTACCGCCTGCAGCTTGCTTACTCTGCGTAAGGACGTTATTGCAACCAGGAAAGCTGTTTTCATAGTTAGCATCTTCAAGGAGGCCTTGTGAAGTGGTTCAAAGGGCTCCTTCATGAGTTCCGTCAGGACTACGTTCAAGTTCCATGCCGGTGGCGGCACACGTTTGGGTGGTGCGATCCTCTTTGCTCCTTCCAGGAACCTCTTGACAACTTGTAATGTGAAGAAGCTTCTGCCCATCTCACCCCTTGTGTAGGCGACAATAGCTGCCAAGTGAACTCAGGAGGACGAGCTGAGGTTTTTCTCCAGTAAGTGGTCAGGTATTTTAGCACTGTGGAGTCCTTTATTTTATTGTGAAGTCCTTCCCGTCTGCACCACATCGTGAATCTTTTCCACTTTGCGACATAGCACCTCCGTGTGCTGGGCATTCGTGCCTCCCGAAGGACCCTGAGGGTGCTCTCAGGCGGTCTCAAATGTGCGAACTCTATGTCTTCAGGAGCCATGCTACTAGGCTCATGCTCTCTGGCTCTGGTTGCAGCACCTCTCCGTTCTGCATGGAGAGCAGGTCTTTTCTTCTGCCGAATCTGTGGGGTGCACTCGGTGTCATCTCCATGATCTGCGAGTACCATGTCTGCCTCGCCCACTGTGGCGCGACCAGTATCAGGGTCATGCTGCTTGCTCTGCACTTGCTCAGTACTCTGTGCATCAGTGGTATCGGGGGAAAAGCGTAAGCAAATGTCCCGGACCAATCTATCCATAGGGCATTCCCAAGGGACCCCTCTTCGGGTTGTTTGGATGCAAAGTTTTGGCATTTTGCATTCTGGCGTGTTGCAAACAGATCCACTGATGGCGTTCCCCACCTGTTGAACAACGACCTTGTCTCCTGAGCATTGAGCTCCCACTCGTGGGATGCCGATGTCTGTCTGCTCAGCCAGTCTGCCTGAATGTTCTCCTTCCCTGGTAGGTGTATGGCTAGCAGGTCTATTTGAAGAGGGATGGCCCATCTCCATATCTCCTGTGCCAGCGTTGAAAGCGTTGTTGACTGTGTTCCACCCTGCTTGTTGATGTAGAACATCGCCGTGGTTATGTCTGTCTGCAGCAACACCCTTTGCTTGTACAGTCTTGTCTGGAAGGCTTTCAGTGCAAGGAAGATTGTCTTCAATTCGAGGTAATTGATGTGTTTTGTCGCATCTGTTGGCGTCCAAAGGCCCCTCACTTTGAGTTCCTCCATGTGAGCGCCCCATCCCTTCAGGGATGAGTCTGTGGTGATGGTCACTGTCGGAGTTGGGGGTGTTAGAGGCTTTCCCCTTGTTAAGTTCTCCATGGTCCACCATGTCATCTCCTTCTGCACTGCGTGAGTCACCACCACAAGATCCTACCAACTGCCTGAAGCCTGTGACCATTGCTCCTGGAGCCATTCTTGCATGGGTCTCATGTGGAGCCGCACATTCGGCACCAGGTGGATGCATGATGCCACCATCCCCATGATCTTGCTCGCAGTCCTCACTGTCCCAGCTTGCCCCTTCCGGTAGAGGCGAGTTTCCTTGACCAGTGCCCTTGCTCTCTTCTCGCTGTGGAACACTTTGCCCTGTACGGTGTTGATCTCTGCCCCCAGGAAGATCTTCACTTGCTCCGGCTCCATTGATGATTTCTTCCAATGGACGGAGAACGCCAGGTTTATGAGCGTGCTCGTCACTGTATGTGCGTGTTGCTTGCACTTCTGGTACGAGTTTGCTTTCACCAGCCAGTCGTCCAGGTAAGGGTATACGTGTATCCCATGTCTTCGTAGGTGCGCTGCGACTGCCGCGAGGCACTTTGTGAATACCCTCGGTGCTGATTTTAGTCCGAAGGCTAGCGTTGTGAACTGGTAGTGGCCTTGCCCGATCGTGAACCTGAGCATATGCTTGTGCTTCTCGTTCATCGGGATGTGCAAGTAGGCGTCCTTGAGGTCTACCGTGACCATGAAGTCTCCGACCTGCAATTGCGGTAGTACCTCCTGTAGGGAGGTCATTTTGAATTTTTGTGTTCTTATGAATTTGTTCAGGAACCTCAGGTCTAGGATGGGTCTCATTGTGTCGTCTACCTTTGGTACCAGGAAGTACGTGGAGTATATTCCCTGGTTTCTTTCCTTGAAGGGAACCCGTTCTATGGCCTGCTTTTGTAGAAGTTCTTTTGCTTCTTCCTGAAGCCGCGCCAGCTGTTCTCTTGCTGGTGGCTTTCCCCTTGGTTTCCTGCTTGTTGGCCTCCCCTCCAACTCCAAGCAGTATCCGAATTGGATAATGTCGAGGATCCATTTGTCTGATGTGATTTCTCTCCATTCTTGGAGGTAACATTTTAATCTTCCTCCCACTGGTGTTATGTGGTCGTAGGTGTTTAGATTGTCCTGACCCCTCTGTACGTGGTACCCGCTGGGATCTTTTCTGTGGGCGGGCACCCGGAGGTCTTTGAAGTCACTTCGAGGTGGGCTGCTGTCCCCCTCTTCTATTTTGCCCACGTCCATTTCTCCCTCGAAAGGACTGGCCTCTTGGTTGGTACTGCCAGGACTGCTTCTGCGGACCTTGCTGAGCCTGTGAGTCTGCCTGGTGCGTTTGCTGGAAAGCCTGGTGTGATGTACCTGGCAAGTTTCCACCTCTTCCGCCGGGCCTCCGTGACGGGGTGCCCCTTTTGTTGCCTCTGAACTGCAATGCCGCCATGGATCTTGCCGTTTCGTTATCTTTTTTGATTTGACAGAGCTTCTCGTCAACTGTTGCTCCGAACAGCGTGTTGCCGTTGAACGGTGTGTTCAGGATACTGTGTTGCACCTCGGGTTTGAAACCTGAGATCCTGAGCCAGGCGTGTCCTTTCTGTGACACCCATCATCATGAGCCTGCTGGCCGTGCCTGCTCCGTCCAGGGCCGTCTTAAGGCAAGAATTTGCCTCGTTTTTCCCTTCTTTGACCTGCTTTTCGGCCTTCTGCCTGGCATCCTGGGGTAGGTCCTTCACCAACAGCCCCAGCCCCTCCATGATCTGGTACATGTGCCTGTTTATCAGGGCGTTGGAATTAGCCATGCTCCAGTGGGTCGCGGCATTCCGTTCGATCCACCTGCCCACCAGATCCATCCTTTTGCTCTCCTTATCCGGCGGTGGGCCTGAGGTAGTGGATACGCTCGCCCTCTTCCTAGCTGTGGCCGTGATAATGGAGTCTGCGGAGACCGTGCCCTGAATGTAGGCCGGGTTCTTTGAGGAGTGTTTGTACTTCTTCTCGGTTCTGGGAGTTACCGCCTTGCATGTTGCGGGCTCCTTGAATGCTTCCTTCCCCTGAGCCAAGACGCTGTCGAGCATTGGAAGGAACTGGCTCCTTGTTTGTGTTGGAAGCAAAGTCTCTAGAAGGAAGTCTGCTTTTCCTCGTCGAGCTTGAGCTTGAAGGCTGCTGCGGCAGATTGTATCACCGAGTTGTATGCCCCGATGTCGTCCGGCGGCGAGGGCCTCGAGGGGTATGTGTCGACCGCCTCCTCCGGGCTGTCGGTGTCGACATCTATGTAGTCTACCTCCTGTAGGTCAGAGGGGGCCGACTCTGCATCCGTCCTGCTGTCCTCTTCCTCCCCATAGTTGTAGCTATCGTAGGCGTTGTCGAACTCATCCTGGTAGTCTAGCACCTCGACGTCCTGGTCCTGTTCCTCGGCGATCTCTTCTTCCTCCTCGACCACCTCCACCACAAGTGGCTTGGTCTTGTGGGGAATCGTGAAGGCCTTTATCTTAGCGTCGAAATCCTTCTTACGCTGTATGATGTTCTCCATTTCGGCCTCGAGACGCCTCCTCTTCTTCTCCATCTTGACCGCGTGTTCCGCGTCGGATGGATCGGCCGCTCTTTTCGTCTGCTGGCCCGGTGGCGTGCTTTTCGGTGTCGAAATTTGACGTCGACGCCGAACCAGGTTTTGGGTCTGTGGTCGGCGTCGTTAGTTTAGGTCTTTCTCCCTCGGCGTCGATCGATCCCTTTCGTGGACGATTTTCGACGTCTTCTGCTGATCAGCAGCTCTCGGCGCCGGGGACTCCTTCTCGGAAGATCCGCTGGGCCTGTGAGTAGTCGCGGACGCCGCCTTTTTTGGCGTCGGCGTTTTCGGGGTCTTGCCCTCGATCTTTCGAGACTCAGAGTCTCTCGAGTTCTTTGGGGCCGAAGAGTCTCCTACCTTATCAGAAGTCTTCGTGTAATCGGTCTCTACGACCGTGTAGCTGTCGTCTTCGGCGGCAGCGTTGTCTTCTTCCTCGGTGGACATCCCCAGGTCGTGGAGGGACTGAGTCGGGCTCTTCCCCTGCAGGGTGTCGTGTGCTACCCTCTGCCTCTCTCTTACACAAAGGGTCTTCGTGGTGAAGGCGGAGCAGGCGTTGCAGTCCCTGCTTTCGTGATTCACCGGTAGGCAAAGGTTGCATACCGGGTGCTGGTCCTTCTGCGCGTACTTGTGGTGGCAGTTACGGCAGAACTTGAACGGCGTGTTGTCCATCATCAAGCGTCCAGGGCCTCCCTGGTCGCGTGTTCGTCGAGGATCTCGATGAAAAACGCCCTTTTCCTTGCTGATTGTTCGTCAATGAAGTTCCCTGGAGTCTTCAGATGACTTCTCCTTGCGTTTTCTGTCTTTTCTTCCTTCTTTCTCCAAAAATGTCTGGAGCCCAAACGGGAACGATCCAGACCCGACCGCGGAAAAAAGAATCTGAAGATGGCGCCCAAGAATGGGAGCTTCCGCGGGAAGCATGCCGACGTCACCGGAAATGCACCCGAGGAGGTGTGACGCCGACGCCCACAGGGGCTAAAAAAAAAAAAAAAAAAAAAAAAAAAAAAAAAAAGACTACGAATCCGGACCCAACCACAAGACCGCGGAATATGCACAGCATAGTGTATCCAGAAAGATTCACGCTGCAAAACTTTGGTTCCCCAGTATTGGTAACTTTCATAGATTCCCATGCTTTTGTATCATTCCCCGTCGTCGGAATGGGAGTCTCTGTAACAAAAATACCATAGCAGTAGGTACAAAAGAGAAAGAAAAAGGCCTAGGCATCATTCCCTTTTGTAGCATATCACCCTCTTTTTGTAAAAGAGACCAAACTTAGGCATCAGCCAATCAGAAGAGCCTCACCCCGTAGAACCCTCCTGAAGGAACCTCAGAGCCTCAGATTTTCATAGCTGTTGTGTAACAGTCACCATATCTGCTGTAGGTGTGAACAGGGGCATGAAAAACCCACCCGGCACCTGGTCCGGCAACAGACGACGCCGGTCCGTGTTCATGTCCATGTCGGGAAGGAGGCAGGGGGGAGAGAGACACTTGACATTGGTTGAGGGCCGACCGGCGTTGGGCATGGTAGTGGTGCTGTTGGAAGCGGCACCGGTGGAGGTGTAATAAGGTCAACCAGTGCCGATCCAGATCTGGATCCAAGGTGGGCCTGTGGCACCGGAGCCACCGGCAGCTAAGACCTAGGCCCCCCCAACCTACGCCCCCCTTCGGATCAGCCGACTGACAAGGAGAAGTCAAAGAGCGACGATGCCACTTTGACTGCTTATGCTTCGACCCAGAGTGCGAAGACTTCAAGCCGGAATAGCGATGGCTCAGCGACCGGTCCCTCGACCTCCCTCTCAACCGGGACCTTGAACAGCACGGAGCAGACTGCCTGTGTTCAAGCAGCTTTCAGGACCGCTCCCGCAAAGCCTTCGGCGTCAACAACTGGTAGTCGGAGAACGACTTGGGGTCGTGGTCGCGCTCCAGGAAAAAAAAAAAAAGACATGCGGTGCGGATTAGTCACAGGCGATGGCAGGAACCGCATGCTTTAAAACCGGGCATCCCTCGTGCACCTTACAGAGTCGAAGACTAGAAAAAAGAAGTCAACTAAAGTAGAGCAAAACTTAATCAAAATGACTGAGGTACCGCTCTTCCCGGATCTGCGCTGGCTGACGCAGAAAAAGAAACAGAAAGAACAGACGTCAGCGTCTAAGTAGCTGCAGCAACGTCATCCCTGCGACCAAGACACAGACGACGGACGTGGAGCCGACCAACGCCACCTTCCGACCCGCAGAGGTAATGCGGACGAATAATCTTTCCGGACCGAGTCTGATGCAAGGGAGTAATTCTACGGTAAGCAATCTATAACTAACGTGTTTCTTTCAGATAAGTCACCTTGCTGTAGTAGCGGGATGACATACTGAAGAGTAACCATGAGGAAGTGCTCTAAAAAAAATTATTCGTTTAGGGGTCTGAGGTCCAGAATTGGTCTGAGGGACCCGTCCTTGTTGGGTATAAGGAAGCATAGAGTATACTTCTGCACCCGGTTGAGGATGGGTGGCAGGTAAAATGGACCCTTCAAGAAGGCGCGCTTGGACCTCTCCCAATAGCCTTTCGTGTTGTGCAGAGAGATTATGTTTGCAGTGTGGAACATTAGGAGGTATGGAAGTGAACTCAAGACAACCATGCTGGATAATATCCTTCACCCACTGGTCAGTGGAGACGTTCTGCCAAGCAGTAAAGGAGATGGATTCATACAGTAGCTACTTTGGGAGAGACACTTATCTCTGCCTCTGGAGTTCTTGCCCCTACCCCACAGGAACTTTTGAAGTGACCCCAGGGAGAGGACTGATAGGGCTATGGTCACTGGTAGATCATGGAGGCACCAGGGGAGGTCGATTTCAAGCCTCCACAAAAGAAATTGGGGTGAAATTATCAGAAGTAAGAAACAGTTTGAAGGGTGCCCATAGCCTTTGCAGTCTCAGTATCCGTTTTGATTTTTTCCATTATGTGTTCAACTTGCGTCCCAAACAAATGTTGTCCATAGGTTGGCAAGTGGAGTAACTTTTGCTGGATTTCAGGTTTCAAGCTGGATATACGGAGCCAGGTAAGCCTGCGTAGGAGGACACTAGAGTGGATTCCCTCGCAGCAGTGCCCGCGCCATCTATGGCACAGCATATGATGGCATTAGAGATCTGCTTCCCCTCAACATCTATATTGTAAACTCACTTTCCATGCTCCTCCCTCCGATCCGAGGGGTCACAGTCATACCTAGAAAGGAGGCCGACAGAACTGGCAATCAGCCAGTGGTTGGTCAATTGTGCAGCCACCCTTTTGTCTGCTGCAGCAATGTGTTTACTCTTCTTGTGTGGTGGAGGGCTATCACCAGTAGCCTGGTTATTAGCCTTCTAACAGGCAATAGTAACCACCAGGGAATCAGGTGGGAGCTTCTCCTGTATGTACAATAGATCAATAGGAGACGCCTTGTATTTCTTGTCCACCCTGGGTGTGAAGACCCTCACATTGACAGGATCCTGAAGAAAAGAAAAAAAATCAGATGTGACTGAACATGCTCCCGAGCATGGGAAGGTACTGAGTGCAGTAATGAGTGAAGGAAAATGTTTCGAAAAAGGAAGTTCTCCAAAGGCTCAGTATAGTTATCTACCTTATGGAATGAAGCTGCCCTACAAATCAGCTAGTGGTACGAGGTGGAATCAGCTATGTGTTTGGAGGGATGTGGGGGTGTAAGGAGAGGTGGAGGGGCAAGCAAGGAATGAATCAATATGCGTTTCCTGGTGAATCAGCCTCACAGGGATCCTAAGGATCCCTCTATAGAGGTGTAATAAGAGTATATACCCCTCCCCCTATGTCTGAATGAGGAGACCTCTGAGGTGGGTGAGGATGGGGTACACCTGGGGAGGCATGCAGCGAAGATGAACGCTGTGTAGAGGGGAGAGGTGGAGGAGATAACAAGGGCAAAGGGCTTGTAGCCTGGTCTATCTTATTGCACTGCTTGGGAGGAGATGGCAAGTCCAAATCTTCTTCTAAGGATAACCAATACTGATAAGAGTGCGGCGAGGGGTGTGACCTCGGATCCCTTGGAGATCCAGAGGGGCACCAGGCTGGTGAGCCCATTATCGCCCTGGCACTGGAACCCCTGGGTCGTGGGTATCAATCAGGAGAGACATGGGCGCTTCTGCCATGCGGCTCGGGGACAGGGCACACCTGCTTTCCTTATATGCCAATTTTATCTGACAACACTGGCAGTTTTGTTCCCATGCCTGTTGCAATATTTTGAAGTCTTCCATCTACGAAATCAGCATGACTAAATACTCGATTTACCCAATTGATGCCCTGCTAGGTCGGGACCCCACTGTGCTCCCCCATATGCCTCTGCGCTGGGAGACCGATTAATTCAGATATTTAGGGGTTGTGGACACCCTCACCATACAAAAACAGAAGCAATGTAACAGATCGGGTGGCAGAGGGATTGGCTCGATCAGTCTGAACATGCTCCCCTTATCCCTCATGTGGCGCCTAGCGGTGGCTAAAATGGTAATCCTGCCTAGATGCCTTTTCGCCGTTCAGCATTCACTAGACACTTTACAGAGGTAGTGTTCAAAAGACTTCACTCCTTGCTATTAAAATTAATGTGGGCGGATGGCAAGAACAAAGTAAGCTGAGAGATACGGCAGCTACCAATGGAGGAGGGTTGGGGGTAAAGGTGTGAGGGGACACGGAGAGGATCAATATTTGATCCAACACAGCAATACAGTGGGAAAGAGCAGGGAGGGTGGTCCTGAAGCGCGCCCCCTTTGCAAGAGTTTCAGTACTGGGACCTCCCAACTTTCCTGCACCTACGGAGGTGGATGTCACTGGCTGGAGGGAGGGGTACACAACATTAGCAGACCTATTCCCCATAGACACATTGATCACTTACGAGATGGCAAAGGAAAACTTTGAGGTGGTGAGGGGGGTCAATTCCTTCTGTATGTTGCATCCACTAACATAGTCCGGGATATTTGGCCCACATGCCCGGAAGCTCGCGACTCCTTAGCCCCATTCAGGGCACTACAGGAGCTTGGGGGAGGGAATGGGGGTGGGTGGTGGTGGTGGGGGGGGGGGGGGGGGGGGGGGGAGGGGACACAGCAACATTTGATAACCCAGTTATACAAAGCCATGATTACAGATATGCCAAGAACAGAGTAGCAAGAGTAGCCTTGCAGGAGGACTTGCGTATGCCGATAGACACAAGATGGAAGGAGGCCTGTACTCTGGTGAAGAAGGCCTCATTTAATGAGAGGTTTAAACTGGTTCAGTTTTATTACTCGCGTGGCACATACGCCACTCCGGTTTGGCTACACCTCATAAACCCAACAAAACCAGACACATGCCCCAGATGCAACGCTGCCCCAGCATCCTTCATACACTTAGCCCTGCACTGTCCAACAGTCCACAATCTACTACATCTTTGCTGGGGACACCGAAAGAATGCAAGAACAGAAAAATGCAGTGGAGATTTGTACAATTGACACTAGTACTGGCAAGAAGACAAGTAGCAATAGTATGGCTATGCACAGATGGTCCCAATAAGCATAGATGGGAGAAAGATGTTAAAGAATGGGTGATGATCAAGTAAGTCAGGCTACAGGGGTTTAGGGTGGATGAAAACGCAGAAGAGGATCTGACAACATGGAGGGAGGCCATAGTGAGTTGAGACTGCAGTGGAAGGGCGAGATCCAGTGGACTCCGGACCCGAATAGGGAGGTGCTCCAAACAGAGGACTCAGATAGAGGGGAAAAGATCCTAGCAATATTACCTGTGCGGAAAATGGAGCCTGAAAAACAAGGGATTTCGAGGGAAGGGGGCGGCTTCTCGGACAAATGCATGAGAAGGGGTGGGATGGCTAAAAAGTTTGTTCTTTTTTCATAAACGTTAAGTATAACATTATAGATGTAATCTCAACAATTGTGAAATGGAAAAAATAAACATTTAAAAAAAATGAGTAGACTTAAATATAGTCTGGGCATATCTGCTAATGCAGATATGCCTACACCTGTAGTATAGTGCACCCTGCCTTAGGGCTGGAAGGCCCGCTAGAGAGGCAACTCACCTGGATTTTAGGCAGTGCTAGTTGGCATGGCACACAGGCATGTTGTATTTGTTGTTTTGTCTGCACCAGGCCATGCATGCTGCAGAGGCTGTCTTCATCGCCTAGGTGAGTGATCCCTAGATGAACTTTAGTATCAATACCCTAGTGGAAATCGTGGAACATTGTTGGGGAACAAGCACTAACACCGGGGGACCTGGTTGGCAGGAACCCTGTGCACCACTACTGAAACCACATTAAAAATATCAGGCAAAAAGTGGGGTACATTCTCACACACACTACCTTGTGACTGCAAGCACATCTAAGAGAAAGTACTTGCACATATCCGGGTCCAACACTAGATATGTATGTATGTAGATATACATGCCTCAAACATTTGTACAGCACCACACAACATTTTTTACAAAATGTAACACACAAGAGCAATGCTAAAAAGAAAAACATACCAATGGTTAACAGTGTTTTAACTTACTTGTTGTCTGTGTTGCCTCTCGATTTCTTGTAATTTGCATAATCCTCCAAAATGGCATCAACACTTTTTTTAGCAGGGAGATAGAAAAGCTGTGGTGGACAAGAACAAGGACATGAATTAAAAAGATGAATTTACATGGTATAATGGTGGTCTTGCTTCTTAGGATGAGAAGGATTCGTACTGACAGTATTTTGTTTTTCACTTAACTAAGAGCCTTGACACCAGCCACCATTACTCTCCTAACACTAAACACTCACAATATGAAAATCCACACACTAAAACTTCTCATCATGAAAGTGGGTTAATATATGCCTGAGGGCCCCCACCTTTCAACATCCTCAACTCCACAATCGAGTTTCAGACTCTAAACTTAATCACAGAAAACGTTACATTCTTGAAGTGTGCAATCAGCCACCAACCCCTTTCAAGTACTCCTGAGCCCAATAAAGGAACCATTAGTAAAAGTCCAGCCCACTCAAAGCCATTCTATTGATGAGCCGCTCTTGAAATAAGTCAGGGAAGTTCATGAACATGACTGACTAGTAAATGGGACAGAGCCAGGGTAGAATCCAATCCCTACAAGTGGCTTCAAGAGGAGATCCACAGAAACAAGAACACAATTAAAATAAATACTAGGACTCAAACATGCGCGATGCAACAATCCAAGCGTAAATGCTTCCTCCACAACTGTAGCTCGGCAGCAAAATACAACCTAGGAATAGCTGAAGTTTTCAGTTAACAGAACTTGCAGTTTGATATTCTTCACAGAAAATGGATTAACAATTCCTCACACCCAATATTAGACACCCTGGTCCTATAAGGCTTCTCCATCATAAACCTAGACAGATTAAACAAGACATGGGGCTGAGAAGCAGCTGTGTAATAAACGTTTACCAAATGCCAAGTCTCAAGAAACGTCCTCTGAATGCTTACAAGTGGAAACAAAATTTACACCGATACTATGTAAATAATCCAATATCCCTAAGAGAACAAATCATAAAGCATGATCATTTTACACTGGGGCAACCAGAAGAACTCAACGATTTCTATTGGCAGCCACATAACTTGACTTAAACAACCTTACACAAATTTACAGTTCCCCCCCCCCCTCCCCCCACACACTCAAAGTGCACCACACTGGATGGCCGTTTTGCACGAGGGGAATTCTAAAGATTGATTCAAAAGTCACTGTACTTTAGACTGACAAAAAAGCAACAGTAAACTCTAGTCAACCAAAACGATCTAAACACGGTTTCCAAATAACAAATAGTAATAGGATTGTACCAACTCAAAAAGTTTGCTTTTAAAATATTTTTTGTAGAAGTGGACTAGGATTCGTGATGGTTGTGCCCACATCAAAGGTCCTGCAGAGGTCATAAAATAAATAAACCTGTGCTCAATCCCGGGTAAAGGAACATAAAGCAATCAGGCCGAAATCAAAGGCAGGGTATAACGTATTTAACCAGTGCATACAAGGCACAAAAAGCCACGCAACTCCACAACCAATTCTAAAATAAAATGTTAAAAGTAAAATAAGACCAGAATGACAAAAAAAACAAGCATTTACAATGCAATGGTCTCGCCTTTGCAAAAAAGTTAGCTATTGGAATTGTAAATGACAACATTTTTATTTATGTGTTGGTTTTGAAATCAGATAAATACATGGCATCGTCATTTACAATACCAATAGCTTAATCTCTCGTAAATGCCACACACACAGAGCAACCCCCACACACAAAGACAGCCCCCCACACACACACACAGCCCCCCACACACACACACAGCCCCCCCCACACACACAGCCCCCCCCCACACACACAACCACACACACAGCCCCACAGAGCCCCCCGCACACACACAACCCCAGAGCCCCCGCACACACACAACCCCACAGAGCCCCCCACACACACAGCCCCACAGAGTCCCACACACACACACAGCCCCAGAGTCCCACACACACACAGCCCCACAGAGTCCCACACACACACACAGCCCCACAGAATCCTACACACACACACACAGCCCCACAGAATCCTACACACACACACAGCCCCAGAGTCCCACACACACACAGCCCCACAGAGTCCCACACACACAGCCCCACAGAGTCCCGCACACACAGCCCCACAGAGTCCCGCACACACAGCCCCACAGAGTCCCACACACACGGCCCAGAGCCCCCCCCACATAGCCCCCCCACACACACACACACACACACAGCCCCCCACACAGCCCCCCACACACAAGAAGTCCCACACAAGGAGTCCCACACAAGGAGCCCCGCACCCACACACAGAGCCCACACCCACACCCACACAGAGACCCACACACAGAGCCCAACACCCACACACAGAGCCCAACACCCACACACAGAGCCCCACACACAGCCACACACACAGAGCCACACAGCCACACACACAGAGCCAGAGCCCCACACACAGAGCAAGAGCCCCACACACAGAGCCAGAGCCCCACACACAGAGCCAGAGCCCCACACACAGAGCCAGAGCCCCACACACAGCCACACACAGCCCCACAGAACCCCCCACACACACAGCCCCACAGAGCCCCCCCATGCACACAGCCCCACAGAGCCCCCCCACACACACAGCCACAGAGCCCCCCCACACACACACAGCCACAGAGCCCCCCCCACACACACATGGCCACAGAGCCCCCCCCCCACACACATGGCCACAGAGTCCCCCCACACACAGCCAGAGCCCCCCCACACACACAGCCCCCCACACAGCCAGAGCCCCCCCCACACACACTGCCCACCCACACAGCTAGAGCCCCCCACACAGCCACACACACACTGCCCCCCCACACAGCCACAGCCCCCCACACAGAGCCCCACACCCACACACAGCCCCACAGAACCGCCCAGAGCCCCCCACACAGCCACAGTGCCCCCCCACACACAGCCCCCCAGAGTCCCCCACACACACACAGCCCCCAGAGTCCCCCACACACACACAGCCGCCAGAGTCCCCCCCCACACACAGCCGCCAGAGTCCCCCCCCACACACAGCCCCCAGAGTCCCCCCCCACACACAGCCCCCAGAGCCCCCCCCCACACACAGCCTCACAGAGCCCCCCCACACAGCCACACAGAGCCCCCCCCACACAGCCACACAGAGCCCCCCCCACACAGAGCCCCCCCCCCCACACAGAGCCCCCCCACACAGCCACACAGAGCCCCCCCACACAGCCACACAGAGCCCCCCCCACACAGCCACACAGAGCCCCCCCCACACACAGCCACAGAGCCCCCCCACTCAGCCACAGAGCCCCCCACTCAGCCACACAGAGCCCCCCCACTCAGCCACACAGAGCCCCCCCCCCCCCACTCAGCCACACAGAGCCCCCCCCACTCAGCCACACAGAGCCCCCCACCACAGAGCCCCCCACCACAGAGCCCCCCCACACACACAGCCACACAGAACCCCCACACAGCCACACACTGCCCCCCACAGAGCCACAGCCCCACAGACAGCCCCCACACACCCAGCCACACACTGCCCCCCACACAGCCAGAGCACCCCACACACAGCCAGAGCTCCCCACACACAGCCCCCCCACAGAGCCACACAAAACACACACAGCCCCACCACACACAGCCCCACAGAACCCCCACTACACACACAGCCCCACCACACAGTCCCACTCACAGCCCCACAGAGCCCCCCCCACACACACAGTCCCACTCACAGCCACACAGAGCCCCCCCCCACAGTCCCTAAACACACAGCCCCACAGAGCCCCCCCCCCACACACGCAGCCACACAGAGCCCCCCCCACACACATGGCCCCACACAGCCCCCCCCACACACAGCCACAGAGCCCCCCACAAACAGCCAGAGCCCCCCACAAACAGCCAGAGCCCCCCACACAGCCAGAGCCCCCCACACAGCCACAGCCCCCCCCACACACACAGCCACACACACACACACACACACACAGCCACACACACACACACACAGCCACACACAGCCACAGCCACACACACACAGCCAGCCACATACACACAGCCAGCCACACACACACACACACACACACACACAGCCACACACACCCTTGTGATTGAAGAGAGGAAGTGTGAATGTGGAAGTAAGGTCTTTACAATTTCAGAGGGCTCAGCGAGGTCAGAGCTCATCGTGGGGGCCAGGGAGTGGCTCATCCTGATCCGGTGGCACAGAGCCAGCAGTTTGCAGTGTGCCCCTCTCTTCTCTGTTGATTCCTTCCCAGGGTTTGCTGTGGGTGATCTATAGCCAATTTCCTCTATTTCCGCAATGGCAAAACTGTAGTTACTCTTTTATCGGAGCCACAACCGATTTATTCGCTACTAGTAAAGTAGCTGGTACTAAGCACCTGCTTTCGAGGTCTGCATTAAAGCAGTAAGTAAGTGGCGTGTTAGGCCGACCAGATTTTCAAAACCAAAAACCGGGACATGTAGCAAACATAGAAGGACTGAAATGTTACGTCTGCCAGTGACACAGAATGACTTCAATGACAACGCTCATCAACTTGGAAATACAGAGGGACAAACTGACTCAATGAAATGCAGTCTTAAAACCTAGTATCATGCCTGTTAATTACATTTTTAAATGCTTTCCAATAAATACTGCTAACTGAATCACACAAAAAGTGCCTCTCGGTTTTCAGTCGACCCTCACTGAAAACCCGAACATGTGCTAAAATGGCTGAATTCAAATGGGGCATCTGGTAACCCCCCGGGCCGGGCAAATCCAGGACGCCTGGTCACCCTAGCGAGTGATCAAAGTCCGGCGGGCCGACAAAGCCCTTCATCCTTCCTAGAACAATGAAAGGCACCCCTGGGAGCTTGCAGGCAGAGTAATCTCTTTGAAAGCACGCTTCGTTGTTATAGTCAAACACATCTGGCCAGCAATCAAAACTGAACTTTTATTCACCCCTTTATATCCAGGTATACAAATACTATAAGCACATATGGGAAAACGGCTTATAGTATTTAATCAAGTTTCAACGCCTCGTCAGGTGTAGCGCTTTATAAATGCCATTCAATTTACGAGTCACCGAGTCCTCTTCCGGTCCAGTTTTGTGCCATTCAGTCTCCCTCTTTAACTCATTCATGCAAGACAGGCTCACTCCTCTCGAGGACACGCACACCAGCACCTCCCCCTTTCTCTGGAGATCACGTCCACACATACATATCCGGTCACCCCTTATCGTGCAGGAGTAGTTTAAGGCTGTGAGTATAGTTATCAGATGGACTTGTTTGTGGGGAGGGGATACTGCCTGCATTGGGCTAGTGATTGGAGAAAGGTACTTCTTACTGGCCTGTATCGGGCTCAGCCCGTGGGTACAGTGGCAGGGCGCTGCGTGCCTGTTACCTGGCTCAGCAATGGGGCAGGAGGTTTCGGTCTTGTGTCTACAGTCAGGCAAGAGTGCGCGGGAAAGAACTGTATGCATGCATCTTCGCCCGTGCTGGTCGGCGAAGGGGTGGGACTGACTTCTTCAGCTGTTAGGGTTGGGGAGGAGGGACTGTATGCTTGTTATTGTTTTGCCCAAAGGTTTTACAGCGCTTCATACGAGTACCAGGATACGCTATAAAAGGCCATATTTTTTTTAGGCACGGGAAGATTAGGCGATTCCCCTAGAATCACAGGATGTTAAGCGCACAACTGAAATGGAACGTGGAGGATCCCCAGTCGGAGCTTCGGCCGTTAGGCCACACCCTTTCCCCTTCTCTAGGCGCAGCACCGTCAGACTAACGGGGGAGCTATCTCCACTCGCAAGACGTCTGCAGCCAACTCCATGCACCCGGGCTTTCACTGGGTACAGAAGAGGGGGTAAGGGGCAGTTATCTGCCCACATCCCTGTCCAGTACTGGGAGAGGAGGGCATGACACAAAATGATGCACCACCCCTACCACCACCACGAATGCGAAGAGGGGCTCCGAGCCTCAGGTATCTCACAGATATTCACTAGCCTGGGGTTGAAGTGGGCCCCTGAAGTATTGCACCCCCCTCCAATCCCCTGGAGGGTCTGCAGGGGCCTGCGCTACATCCCTGTGTGGTAGTGTTACACTATGTGCCTGTAGCTATGTAAGGGGAGATTGCTTCCTACATCTGTGAACCTCAGCACGGCAGGGTGAGATGCCCTGCCCCTGCCTGCACTCAGCACTGCCTGTACCCGGCTCTGCCTGTACCTGTACCTGTACTCACCCTAGCCTGTACCTGTAGTCCCCCCTGCCTGTACCTACAATCGGCACTGCCTGTAAGCGGACTTGGCTCTCTGGGCGTGGGCTGCAGGAGATAGTCTAGCTGCCAAAAACATTTCCTTGTCGATAAGGTTAGTACATTGCCAACACTTGTGCCCCTACCGTTACCATAAGAACAACTGAATAATGTGACGAGCTTATTGAGTCCAAAAATAGCCCTCCCGCCAACCCAGACAATGCATGGATTTTTGAAAAGATGAGTCTGCTGGGCTGCTGTTTGGGTCTCCCTGGTCACGTCACCGCAATAATCCAGTATACGTACCTTTTACCATAAGACCCGCCGCTGCCCTGCTTCTATACATAAAGCACTCTTGTCCATGAAGAAATTGAGCGCTAGACACATCCACCACATCTGTCATGTCAATAAATCATTTACTGTACAGATAAGCACATAGCAACCTAAAAGACAAGCGCTCGCCATGATGTCGTCATTTTCTCTTTTAGCCCCGTCCTTTTCAGACTGGGCTCCTTGACTTCCTGCTGGCGTAAAACGTTTGTCTTCTTTATAAGGCCATCTGTCACCCCATAAAGAAGATAAGTAACCTTTTACGCCAGCAGGAATTCAAGGAACCCAATCTGAAAATGGCGGGGCTAAAAAAGAAAGAAGAAAGTCACTAGGACCTCTTCTCCAATGGCTGGCCACCGTTTAGGCGGCCAGCCAATGGAGAAGAGGGGCGGGGCTTAACCCTCGCTAGTGAAGTACACTCTGAAACATAAAATCTTGTGAGCTTGACTGCGCAGTACGCCACGCGAGACCTAAAAAGGGGGGTCCCAAAGAGATGAATTTAAGATTTAGGTTTAGCAAGTTATAGTACATGCAGAGACCCACCCTCCATCCATAGTGAAATGATTGCAAATGTCAGCATTCCTGGAAACGGCTTTACATTTCTGCAGCCATGCCATGTTCTGAGGCACGTGCTGTTTTGCCGCTGATACTGCCACATGCACAGTCTGCTGCACCCGGCCCCCTGCTCTTGGGCCCTGTACCGTAGCGCTCTCCAGCATACCTAGAGGCTGGCTTGCGGTTTCTGGCGCAGCTCTGGTGCGCTATTGCCCTTTGATAACTTGCTGCTGGCATATTTTCGAGTTTGTGCCCCTGCTAGCCTGAGCACAGGAGTGGCTACTCCCTAGAGCTTCCTTCTGGAGTAATATATTTGTGTTCATCACTAAGGTCACGCTACTGCTCCTGGCCTTCCAACCACTACCATGGGGAAAAGAGACCCAAATCAACGCAAGCTCAGCTTCGATAAGACCTCCCTGCTGGCTACTGACGCCCCTCCCAGTTCCTCCTCAGCCATGACGGACCCCTCCGTTCGCGAAGATACTACCTCTCTGGTCACAGCCATGATGGGGAAGATGAGGGCCGGCTTCAAGGCGCTAGATAGCTGATTGGATAGTCTCGAGCAAAAATTGACTGGCATGGGGTCTAAGGTGCAGGCCTAGGACAGGCGATTGGACGTTGTAGAATCCCGAGTCTCAGACAGAGGATGTAGCTACTAAATCGTTGCAGCGTCTAGAGCGTGCCGAAAAAATTCTGAAGGAAGTAGCCATCAAAAACGAAGACCTAGAGGCACGTGGCAGATGCAACAACATCCGCATTCTTGGCGTGGCGGAGACGACCCAAACCGGACGAATGGATGTCTTCATCGAAAATCTCCTCATCGAACTGTTCGTCAGGGAACTGTTCACACAGGGTTTTGTGGTGGAGCGTGCCCATAGATCCCTAGGCCCCCGTCCTCGGCCGGGCCTGCCTTCACGCCCAATAATTGCTAGGATTATGAACTTCCGCGACCGAGACGCTGCCCTTCGTGCTGCAAGTGAAAAAGGAGAGGTCCAGTGGCAGGGTAGTGCACTGTCCTATCCCGACATCATGGTCCAGGAGGCACAACGAAAATATAATGGTGTCAAACCACCTTGGCCTTAAATACGGTATTCTTTAACCAGCACGTCTCAAGGTTGAAGTTGTCGGCAGATTTCGCATTTTTGACACCCCCACGGAGGCGCAGGAGTTTTGCCAGAACTATAAAAAGCAGGGTTCTCAGTCAAGCACCGATTCCAGAGAGCCCTACCCGGAACAGAGTGATTCCCAACACAGCGTTGATCTATTCACTGACCCGGGTCCTGGCTGACATTCCACCATGTTATTTGCATGCATTCAGGACTGGTTTAGTCATGTTTAGTCATATTGGTTTGCCAGATTGTCGTGGCGTTGCTGTCCCCTATGGCGGTTGCCTCCGTTCTTTTGTTTCTTGCAGGATCTTTTGATATAGTGGAATAGGTCTGCAACGTTTCAATGCCATGTATATTGTTTTGTTCCACAACCAGATTGCATTGGGTTTGCCTCTTGGGGGTTTCTAAGAGGTTGAGAGGTGGGTGGGGGGGGTATGGTTTCATTCTTGATTGTTGCATCATTTGTCGAATCATGGAGCGAGAAGCGAGCTGTTCATTGTACAGTTCATTTTTGTCATTGACGTCTATATGGCCAAGTTAGGTCTACAGCTCGGTCCTCCCGAGCTTTCGTTGTAGTCCTGGAATGTTCGGGGACTGAATAACTCTAAAAAATGTAAACAGGTCCTTATCTACTTAGCCAGGCACAGGGTTGACATAGTTTTTCTGCAGGAGACTCATTTGTCTTCCACTGACATATCGCATGTAGCCAGGAGCTGGGGTGTTCACCGTTTCTTCTCCCATTACAGCAGATATTCCAGAGGGGTTGCCATACTTATTCACATGTGTGTACCTTTAGCCCTGTCCCACAGCATCATTGACAAAGAGGGCAGATATGTCATAGTCACAGTTAGCCTTATGGGACACAAGATCACACTAGTTGGGATTTATGGCCCTAATGCAGACATCCCTTCTTTCTTCCATGAATTGCAAGTACATCTTCTCAACCTTGTGCCAGGTTTGCTAATTGTTGGATGAGACTTTAATTTGTTATTGAATCCAACCAGGGACAGCACATCTTCTTCCCCAGATACTAAAACCCATTCACGCCCGGTGCTCCTTGACATATGTTCACACTTCTCTCTTATTGACGTTGAAGCAACCATACACTCGTTGTCGCCTGCCTACACCCATTATTCCGGGTATCACAACACCTGGACTAGGATTGATTATTGGCTCCTCTCTCCTGGGGTGGTTGGCTGGGTGGATGACCTTCTCACACCCACACGCACGCTGTCCGATCATTCTCCCATCGTTCTTAGATTAAAGATCCCTAGGGTGGCTACGAGAGGCAATGGCGCTTCTCTGGGAGAGCTCCGACGGACCCAGCTTTCACGGAAGAAGTTAGGCAAGCCATTGAGGAATATTTTCACCTCAACACGGGTACGGTGGATTCCTGGGCAGTGGTTTGGGAGGGTTTTAAGGCCACCATTCGTGGTGTTTGCATAGCTAAGCATGTTGGCGTGTTGAGACGTTCGTTCTACGCTGTCCTGTATTGAAAAGGACATTGCAGCCCTTGACGAAGTACAGTTACATTCTCACTCTGCGGAGAGGGAAGCCAAGCGGCTGCAATTAATGGTGGAATTCCGGGATGAGGCCGAAAGAGAAGGAAAATGCTACTTACCAGTATGCATCTGTTCTTGGCATGTAGAGCTGCCAAGTCCTACACTTAGGAATAGATCGCCACCTGGTGTTGGTCTCGGATGATTGCAGGTTGTCGTCTTCTTGGAAGAAGTCTTTGTAGTCACGAGATAGGCGACTCCTCCCTTGGACAATACTGGGCATGGTCATCGACTCCATCCTCAGATTGTTTTTCGCCATGATGGAAAATGATGGAGTTAGTAGAAGTAAAGAGAAAGGATGTCCATGCGTGTGCATCTAAGTAAGATGAGTACTGGAACGGATACAAATCCCGGGGAGTAAAGAGAAAGGATGTCCATGCGTGTGCATCTAAGTAAGATGAGTACTGGAACGGATACAAATCCCGGGGAGGCGGGAGGGCATATAGGACTCTGCAGCTCTACATGCCAAGAAGAGATGCATACTGGTAAGTAGCATTTGCCGTTCGAGGCATATGAGCTGCAGATCCTACACTTAGCAACGATTGTGCAGCAGTGTCTCCCCTAGCGGTGG
This sequence comes from Lissotriton vulgaris, assembly GCF_964263255.1. Classification (NCBI taxonomy): domain Eukaryota; kingdom Metazoa; phylum Chordata; class Amphibia; order Caudata; family Salamandridae; genus Lissotriton; species Lissotriton vulgaris. Next base: position 1,824,691,268 of record NC_141687.1, on the reverse strand, counting down.
TCGCTTGTATCCGTGCAGCATACTGAAATAGTGTTTTAAAGACAGCTTGGCCCACTGCAGCTTGCTGCTTGGCTTGCACATCAACACAATAGTGTTTAGTGAAGGTGTGTATTGTAGACCATGTTGCTGCCTTACATATGTCCTTTAGTGGTATGTTTCCTAATAAAGCCATACAGGCTCCTAGTTTGCCAGTGGAGCGTGCTCTAGGAGGAACTGTTAGTGTTTGAATACACTTTACAATCCATCTGGCAATTTCTCTTTTAGAGATGGGATTGCCTTTGTGTGGGGGAGAGAAAGATACAAATAGTTGTTTTGTCTTTCTGAAGGATTTAGTCCGGTGGGTGTAGTATAGTAGAGCTCTTCTAACATTTAAGGTGTGTAAAGCCCTTTCTGCAACAGAGTCCGGTTTTTGAAAAAAGACTGGTTACTCTACTGATTGGTTTATGTGAAAAGGAGTAATCACTTTTGGCAGTAATTTAGGATTGGGTCTAAGAACCACTTTGTTAGGATGTATTTGAAAAAAATGGTTCTTCTATTGTGAATGCTTGTATTTCACTAACTCTTCTGAGAGAGGTGACAGCAACAAGGAAGGCAGTTTTCCATGTTAGAAATTGCAGTTCACACTTATGTAAAGGCTCAAAAGGGGGGCCCTTGAGTCTTGTAAGAACCACATTTAGGTTTCATACAGGAGCAGGTGGTAACCTAGGTGGGATTATTCGTTTTAATCCATCCATAAATGCTTTTATTGCAGGTACTCTAAAGAGAGATAGATGTTGTCTATTTTGTAAACAGGCTGCAATTGCTGCTAGATGCAGGAGTATGGAAGAATAAGCCAAATTGGACCTTTGCAGGTGTAGAAGGTAACAAATGATATTTTGGATGGAAACATCCAGTGGATCAATATGATTGTTGTTACAGTATATTGCAAACTTTTCCACTTAGCAGCATAACATGCTCTGGTAGTGGGTCTTCTAGCTTCTTTAATGATATTCATACAGTCTAGTGGTAGGTTTAAGTAACCAAACTCTAGGACTTCAGGAGCCAGATCGCTAAATTCAGTTGGTTTGGTTCTGGGTGCCTTATTTCTCCATGGTTCTGAGTTAACAGGGATGGCGTGAGCCTTAATTTCTGATGTGGAACCAGTGAGAGATCCAGTATCATGGTGAACCACGGCTGGCGTGCCCATATGGGGGCCACTAGTATTAGTTTGAGAGACTGTTGTCTGAGCTTGCGTACTACTAGTGGAATGAGTGGGCGAGGCGGAAAAGCGTACGCAAATCTGCCTGACCAGTTCATCCATATTGCATTCCCCTCCGACCGTGGGTGTGGGAACCTGGCGGCGAAGGTTGGGCATTTTTCATTTTTGTGGGTGGCAAACAGGTCTATTTGTGGATGCCCCTACATTTGGAAGAATGGTTGTAGAACATGCGGGTGTATCTCCCATTCGTGAATCTGTTGTGACTGACGACTCAACAGGTCTGCTATCTGATTGTGAATTCCTGGAAGGTGTTCTACTGTCAGGTGTATGTTTTGAGGAATGGTCCATCTCCAAATGTTCTGTGCAAGCTGGGACAGTTGCAGAGAGTGTGTCCCCCCCTGTTTTTGTATGTAATACATGGCTGTCATATTGTCCGTCTGGACTAGGACAGCTTTGTTTTGTATTTGTACTTGAAAAGTTTTGAGTGCTAGGAAAATTGCTAGCAACTCCAAATGGTTGATGTGGAACTGTTTGTTGATTGTTCCACTGACCTTGTGTGGTATAATGCAAGAGATTGGCTCCCCATACTGTGAGGGATGCATCTGTTGTAAGCACTATCTGTGGAACAGGGTCTAGGAACAGCCGTCCCTTTGCCAAGTTTATAGTGTTCCACCATTGCAGAGAGCGATATGTACAGCTGTCTACCAACACCAGGCCTGTGAGCGGACCTGGAGCCTGATTCCATTGTTGTGCTAGACATTCTTGTAGTGGGCACATTTGCAGTCTTGTGTGAGGAACTATGAAGATGCAAGACGTCATCATGCCTATTAGTTGCATAAACACTCTGGCTTGGAGAGAGTGCTGGCATTGAAAAAGGGAGACTAAGTTCTGAATACTTTGAATCCTGGCTTGACTGGGATACGCTAGAGCTGCAGATGTATCTATGGTAGCTCCTAGATATTGATGAACGTGAGAAGGCTCTAGGTGCGACTTGGTGTAGTTTATCATACACCCTAAGTCGTGCAATGTTTGAATTGTTTGTTTTGTGTGCTGAACTCACTGGTTGAACGATCTTGCTTTTATGAGCCAGTCGTCGAGGTAAGGGAAGACATGTATTTGTTGTCTTCTGAGATGTGCTGCTACTACTGCTAAGCACTTTGTAAACACCCGTGGTGCTGTTGTGACCTCGAATGGAAGGACTTTGAACTGATAGTGTTGTCCTTGTGTGACAAACCTTTGATACTTCCTGTGCGCAGGATGTATAGGAATGTGAAAGTATGCGTCCTTTAGGTCTAGTGTGGACAGAAAATCTCCCTGTAGTAGTAATGGGAGTACTTGTTGTAAAGTGATCATGTGAAAATGATCCGATTGCATGTAGTGGTCGAGGGGCCGGAGGTCGAGAATCGGTCTTAATGTCCCGTCTTTTTTGGGAATTAGGAAGTACAGTGAGTAAACTCCTGTTCCTTGTTCCTCTAAAGGAACTACTTGAATAGCATCTTTTTGTAGAAGTGCTAGAACTTCCTGTTGAAGCAGTCATATGGTCTGTGGACATGGGACGCTGCCTGGGTGGTATGTTTGGGGGGGTTGCTGCGAGTTCTAGGCAGTACCCATGTTGGATAATTTGTCTTACCCACCTGTCTGTTGTGATGAAGTTCCAGACAGGTAGGAACTGAAAGTCTACCCCCCACAGGAGTGGAATGCTGTAGGGGAGGCAGAGTGAAGTCACTGTTTGGGAGTGGAAGAGGAGCTGTTGTTGTAATTGCCTCTGCCTCTTCCCTTGTTGTTGTTGCCTCTGTATCCTCCTCTAAAGTATCCTTTATTAGAGGAGGTTTGTGCGTTTGTCTTAAAAGATGATGTGGTCTCTGTGTCAGTTTGTTTTGAGCCTCCTCTATAGAAGGAGCGGCGAAAAGAACCTTTATTTTGGGTGGATTGTAATGCACCCAGACTTAGCTGTGTCTGTCTTTTTTCATCTTCTCTAGTGTGTTGTCTACCTCCGGCCCAAACAACTGGTTTTGATTGAAGGGCTGGTTCAGGATGGTAGTTTGTACCTCTGGTTTAAAACCTGAAATGCGTAACAATGCATGACGTCTGAGAATCACACTAGTATTGACTGCTCTTGATGCTGTGTCAGCTACATCTAGTGTGCATTTTATTGAGGCATTAGATATTAGTTTGCCTTCTTGCAAGAGCTCTGCTGCCTGATCTTTATATTGATCTGGGAGATGTTCCATTAACTTTTCTAGTTGGTCGTAGTGAGCCCTGTCGTACCGTGAAAGTAAGGCTTGTGTGTTTGCTATGCGCCATATGTTTGCTGCTTGTGCAGCAATCCTTTTTCAGACGCATCAATAATATTTGATTCTTTGTCAGGCGGGGGCATGGCACCAGAAGTTTGGGAGTTTGCTCTTGTTGGAAAACGAGGCAGCATCTGTGAGGCCTGCACAAATAACATGGCACATTTGTCCTTCACTTGGAACCAAACACCCTAGGGCAGCGCCTGCAGAGCAGTCTGAGGCTTACTCAAGGGAGGTTGTGTGGGCTAGTAATCGCCATTTGCAGGTCAGGGGTGGGGGAATCATATCGCCCGACGCCCGATCGATGTAGATTTTTATAATGGGCAAGAAGATTTAATGTCTATTTTGTCCGACGGACAAGAAGACATTAAATCACAAAACACGGGTCTCTGCACTCCAGCTCCCTGGCTCTGTGATCTGGAAGCGCGATGCCGCTGCCCCAGAAGTGGAGCTGCGGGATTGACACAGAAATAGGCAGAGAACAGCACTGTCTCTGCAGCTGCTGGCAGGTAGAGGCAAGTGTGCGCAGGAGCAGATGGACGGGCACAGGGCCCCAAGAGTGGAGGGGGCTGGAGACATGGACCAGGCCAGTGAGAGGGGCCCGAGAGGCAGAAGACACAAGCCCGCAGTGCACTGAAAGACAGTGGCAGGGTAGGGGGCTCAGAGACAGACCCCCGAGAGAGGAGGACCAGGCCTGAGGCTGCCTAGAGGACAGACACTGTCTGGTGTATTTAGGATGGTGGGAGGAAGAAGAGGCTGTCTGCCTGGGGCTGCGGGAGAAAGAGGCTGGCCACGGGGGCTGAGACAGAGACAGGCTCACAGTAGCTATGATCGGAGCAGTGGGCAGGCTGCTCAGAGGGAAGGCCTGGAAGAAATTATCCGAGGGTCAGAACTGGGTGCAGAAAAAGAGGCAGCTCCGGGAATTACAGACCAGATGGGCTCGGCAGAGAGCAGCCTGTGAACAGGGATAGGTGTGGCTCCTTGTCAGGGCGGCCTCCGGGAGGGGCTGACACTGGGGAGGGAGAAAGGGGCAGCCACCAGAGGAGGAGAACCGGCAACGTGGGACAGGAGAGAGACACTGAGGCAGCCGCTCTGCAGTGCTTAATTTGTAAAATTTGAAGTGCAGGTGCTCAAATCTTTGTGGAGGCACTCCTACTTGTCTTTGGCTCCAGTGTATGTACGTGTGCGTGGTTCTATCAATATGTCTTTGAGTGCGTGTCTGCCTGTTGTGTCTTTGTCTGTGCTCGAGTATTTAAGTTTGGGTGGGACTTTTTAGGACTGTGCATGGAAGTATTTGTGTCTGGGGTGTGGGCATCTATGTATCTGTGTGTCTGCCTGTATGAGTGTGGTATGCGTTTCCAGGTTAATGTTTGCATGCTGTAAAAAAAACAAAAAAACTGCGTGCTTCTTTGTCCAGATGTTCCCGTGTCAAGAGGAGGGTCCGAAGGTCCACCCTTTCCCTCCCACATGGTTCTTCCGTTCCTTACATTGCCCGAGACCCTGCACCTTCCTTGCGTGCCTCTATTTCTCTCTGAACAGGTGTCTGCCCCTGCCTGTTCTTTGAACCATTAATGTTTGCATGCTGTAAAAAAAACAAAAAAACTGCGTGCTTCTTTGTCCAGATGTTCCCATGTCAAGAGGAGGGTCCGGAGGTCCACCCTTTCCCTCCCACATGGTTCTTCCGTTCCTTACATTGCCCGAGACCCTGCACCTTCCATGCGTGCCTCTATTTCTCTCTGAACAGGTGTCTGCCCCTGCCTGTTCTTTGAACCACCAGCACCCGGCGCTCAGCCGTCTAAAGAGGGTTGGCAAGCCCCTTAGGGAGCATGAAGGGTATTTTGTGTAGCAGGGGATTAAAACCTCAGCCCTTGAGAATGAGTGGGGTGTCTCTAAGAAGTGAAGGAAGTCATTGGCAGACAGTGTCTCCAGACGAGTAGTTGTTGAACACTTGAGTTCAACAGTAACACTGTGCCACTGCCAAGTCCTGTAGCAATAGCCAAGCATAGAAATTACTGTACATCAATTACGTGCACCAGCGTGTGTAGACCCGGCCCTGCTATTAGCACCGGCACAAATTAAGCACTGCTGCTCTGGCCCTGCCACTGAGCATAGAGAAGAGGCTGCAGTTAAGGGACTTCCAGGGATGCAGCTGTGGAGCAGATACATTACCAGTGCTAGGATCACCCTTAACCTGCAGTATGTCATGCGGCTGTAGCAGTGGGGGCATAGGCCACACCTCCTTTCACAGACCATCTTCACTTGGCACCGACCCGCCCTCCATGACCCTCCACTCGCACCTCAGTCTTGCGATCTCCCCTTATCCTGGGGGGGATTGGCCTGTCCCCCGTTTAACGACTCTTCCCTTTTACCAGCCCTAACCAAAGAACCAACTCCAGCCCCTACCTGAAACCTGTCTCTGTTACCAGCTACCTTAATCAGTTTCAAAGACTGTGCTATTTATCCAGCCATAACAGGGGCCTTTCCTAGCACTAACTTCTTCAAACGTCTCACAGCAGAATTCCTCGCTTTTTGAAAGATGCTTCCCAGTCTGCCTCTCCTCTCCTGCAATTCGTGCAAGGGCTTGTTGGATCTGTTCTTCCCAGTACATAATTTAATCATGCTTAAAATGATTATACCCTCAGTGATGTACAGTCTTTGTGCGTCTTTCTCTAACCTGTGTATCCCATTCAGGCAGGATGGGCTCCTTAATGCGCCTGTCTTTTGGGTGGAGAGAGTAGGTCTTCCCTTACTCTCTGTACACACCTCATATACTAACCCCTCTCTAGGAGTCAGGGAAATGGTCCCCTCCCCCTTGCCTCGCTGTACACATCACATTCACCTCAGTGCAGGTTTACAAGCTTTGTGTCTGTCCCATTGACCCCACTGATCCGGATGGTTGCATGGAGAAGGGTTCGACCTGCTCAGTGTGCGCTGCATATTCCCACTTCTGGGTGCAGGGGGTGGACTGTCCCTTACCTCATATCTCTCAAACTTTTCTCCTTTGTGCAGGTTGTTGGTTGTCCGCTTTTACCTGTCTCTAATTGGATGGGCTCTGTTCTCCAGTTCTCTATACTCATTCACTTTATTTACACCCCTTGCTTATAGTATCACATGTAGTTTCAGTTGTGAAATTTAAGCAAGTTGTTGCCCCTCCCCCATCCCCCCCAATAAAGGGCGACTTCTGCATTTGCGGGATGCTGTTGGAGTCTTGTAAGTTTTCAGCTTTTTTAATGTGGAATTACAGTGATGTCAAGAGGGACAACACACACAAATAAGGGGGAGTTGATGTGTGGTTTATGCTTTTAATCCTTCCAAAGTTGCTAGATTGAAAATTAATTCCCATCATGGTTGTAATGTATATATTCTTCCGATTGTGTGCAAGTAGGCAGTTTATGCTCTTGGCTGCTTTTCCCTCCTGCAGAAGTTACCTTTTTGGCTCCAGTCCCCTGTGCACTGGAGTAGCAGATTTCAGCTCTCTTTTCTGTAATCATCGGTGAGTTCTCGGTCCAGTATGCTTGCCTGCTTCCTCGTCTGTGGACATGTGCACAGTGCAGACTGTCCATCTGTAAATTATTTATGCACATCGCTCCCTCTGTGACTAGTTTAGAGCAAATTCTTGCTCCTGGGCCTTGTTTCGGAGGGGGGGGGGGGGGGGGGGGGGGGGGGGCTTGCTTCTTGACCTTGTGTTTTAGAGGAGTAATACAGTGGCAGATCAGCCTGTTTTAGAGGGCTGGCGAAACGGTCTTATTGGCCTTGTTTGACTGTAGGTATGGTGGCTTGTAGGCCTGAGTTATTTGGGTGCGAATGGGGTGCTGACTTGTGGCCTGGTTTGAGAGGGAGGTTGGGTGCTGATGCTGGCTTCTGCATCTGGTTTAGGGCGTAAAGGCTCAACTTTGTTGCAGGGATGGAGACTCCTGGGCCTTGTCAATAGACTGGAGACTCCTGTGCGTGCTCTAGAGGGAGGCTGAAGACCCCTGGGTGAGCTCTAGAGGGCTCTGGCTCGAGGGACAAAATTAAGGAGGCACTGGTGCATATGCTCAGCTTAGGAGTTGAATGGCCTAGGGGTGCTGGTTTCTGAGCCCAGTTTAAGTCGAGAGCGTGTTGGTTCTTGAGCCCAGTTTAAAGGTGGCGGGCCGATTCCTGGTCTACATATTTTAGGAGAGGCTGTTGGTTCCTGGAGAAAATGTATCCATCATTAATTCTGCCCTCACATAGCGGACTGTGATATCATCCTGCGTATATGGCGAGCAGTGAGAAAACTATGTATTTTCTCATAAACTAGACAGTTGTTTCTCGGTCAGCCCTTATAATTGATTTATGGAGTAGGTGGGACAAGTGGATTTTACAGGACATGTAGATCTCAGTACCATTTTGTCCCTTGGCCAAGTAGATTATTCAAAAAATTCCACACCCCTGGCAGGTGCGCAAAAATAACACTCAATTGATTGTCCAGTCTGTACTTTGCTTTATAAAAGTAAGAGTACATTTAATAAACACACACACCACTCAATACTATACACCAATTTACAAATATACATAAGCTGTTGGAATTACTTTGTGACATTGCATAACATCTCCACCCCTACCGCAGGGGGGGGCGGGAGGGGGGTCTTGTACCACCACTCCCATGTATGCACATCATCTTGCCCCCAATGCAATTAGTTGAACCTATCCTGGAGCGAGGTCTCTGCGCACTGGCACCATCCCAGTGGCATCCCCCTGCCATTACCTCAACAAGCATTAAACAGGGATACACCTGCCTTGGTGACACATGACCCTGACCAAGCAACTCCTACTGACCCTAAAGTATACCCCTCTACATCTTAAGGGCTAACAGTCTGGGGTTTTCACCTAAGCGCAGCAGCAAGACTACATGTTTACGCACACTTTAGAATGACAGTACTCAGCACATTTGGATATCATTAAAAATGCATTGCAATTGCAGCCCCTAAAGGCATCACAGATGATCACAGGATTAAGTTGTAAATACCGTCAGACACCCTAGCAGGAGTGTCTAGCCACTTAAATCCACTTTGCTTGTGGCATCACCTTACACCAGTACTTCACATTGAACATCAGTCCCTCTAAAAGAAATAACCATTAATAAATGCATTTCAGTGCAATTACGCCATTTCACCTCCAGGGGATGCCCTTCGAGACATCTCCAACTCAGCCCTTCAATCTTAGATGCACTTCTCAATGAACCCCCAGCTGTAGAACAAAAGTTCCAGCCTAGGAGGTGATGCAATCTTCGCTGAGAGTTGAGGGGTTATTCTTTTTAAATCTTCAAGAAACTTAGGGTGGGACTTAGCTTTGTGCTGGGGGCGAGACTGCGCTGCTCCAGCAGTTCCCCCCAGCACCTTTTCACACTCAAGGATGACCCCTCTCCTCTGGGGGCTACCAGACGCCAAAAACAATCCATCCTTCATGCCTTGCAAGGCATCATGCGGCGCTTCAAGCTCCTGCCGCTTTCTGGGGTCTCGGTGGGGGGCCCGGTCCCACCCGGACCCCCGGGTAAGGGTATGCGACGCGGGGAGCCCACATCCGGCCGCTCAGTGCTTTGGTCGGGGCCCCGGTCCCACCCGGAACCCCCGCAGGCTCTCCACGTTGGAGGGCAGTCCCCGGGACCGGTCCCACCCCGGGGGCCTTTTCTAGACCGGCGGCGAAGCCTCACACGCTTCGCCATCAGGGGGCCACAAGTCAAAGGTCGCTCACCTTCTGGGGGTCATATCTCAGCCCCTGGAGCCCCTGCCCCATTTTCGCGTCTTCTTGCTCCTGGCGGTGCCCTCCAGCCACTTGGAGCATTCTCCTTCACCCCCCAGGCCTCCGAGAGGGTGCATTCTGCAGGGAGCGGTCTGCACTGGCTCCCTGTGCCAGCCTTTCGCCTGGCTCTCCTCCTGCGCCTCTCTTCTCCCTGTGCAGAGGCCTCTTCTTCTGCGCACCAGGCCTGGGCTCTTCTTCTGGCGCTGTTAGGGGCCTGGGGGGCAGTCAGGGGTGTCCTCCTTCCAACTGCCCATTGCACCAGGCTCCAGCACCTTTCGCCTCCGCAGACTACCCCCCAGAGAGCTTCTCTTCCTGTGCAAGTACTTTTTAAAAGTTGAATAGGGGGCTGGCAGAAAGTCTCTGTGGGTCCTATCAAACAGCGACACATCACTTCCCTGCCCCTGCTCCCTCCTTGTCCAGCCTCTGGGTTTGTTCAAAATGGAGTCGTCCAGTGCCTATGGCCACATGCCCTCTGAAACCCAACTCTTTCCTTCTTGGTGTAGCCTGGTGACTGGCACCCAGTGACAGCTGCTAATGGATGAGCCTGTAGCCCCATCCATCTTCTTTGTGGAGAGGAGGCCCTAGCTTGTGGAAGAAAGGTTATCAATCCATCCAGCTGAGATCAACCCTAAGCCGGAGTCTGGTCATGGCTGGCTCAGAGAAATAGGACAGTTCTGTATGACCCAAAAGCAGTACATATGACTTTGGACTCTGCAGAATACTTATTTTCACCTACTCTACAATAAACTTTAGTGCGTGTCTGGAATCTGTAGGCCTTGTGGAAGTCATTTTAGCCATGGGCCCCACTTCCCCATAGGGGAATGATCAAGTGAAAACACAGTAAAACACACTGACTTTCCCTGGCATGTTCCTTCCCAGAGTATAAAGCCTATTTCATGCCACCACCCAATTCTGCATAAGCCCTGCCACACCATTCACTCTGTAGCTGCTACTGGACTGCGCACGCTAGGAATCTCCCCTGCGCAGCTCCTACACATGTGCACACGCATGTACACACGTGTTTGCATGTAACCAGCAGTGTCCCATACTCCAGCTGCTGTGCAGCGGCCTATTCAAGCCAGGCGGACACCAGTAAAATCTCCATGCAGTCTCCTTCATTAGGAGTTCACTGTGGATGAGTTCCTGATTATGAGGCTCCCCCACAATAAAGGCTCAATTAGGTGCTCAAAAAGCGAAAAATCCAGGCGGCCCCTAGTGTCAGAACCACCTTCTAACAGCTCTTTTACGTGCATTTGACACTACCAAAGAGTCTAGTGGCAGATGTCCCTTAATATAGACCGGATCAGCTGGTGCTGGTCTATACTAGCTCTACTCTGGGATTTAGCACCCTACATCTTACTGGTCTTTAAAAATGTCCGGAGCATGTTTAATGACTCCTTTGATCATAGGTAATATTGGAGTAGACCTTTGTGACTGCTCAAAAGTGTCTAGTAAGAAATCCTCCTCAATGGCATCAGAGTGCATTGACACTCCATGGTAAAGGGCAGCTCTGTTTAATAAATGATTAAACCCAATACTATCCTCTGTAGGGGAAGGTTTTGTTGGGTAGTACTGAGGCTCAGGAATGTCTGGTGTAAAGCCATATGGCTCGTCCTCCTTGGGATATTGGGGGTTGACATCCTGATCTAAAGGGTATGTTACGTCATTACCCCCACCTAAATCATACTCTTCGTCAGTGTGGTGTGATGATGCAGTAGATCGAACTGGAGAAGTAATAGGTTCAATGTAAGGATTAGGAGAGGAAGAAGGTGAAGGAGAGGAAGGGTGCATTGGAGAAGTTGCACAGTCCTTTTTGGCAGGAACCACAGGTGGAAGTGGTGTATCTGCTGGTCTTTTGTTATAGGGAATTGCTTCTGGTCTTTTTTATATGGAATTGCTTCCACATGTCCAGTTTTTGGATTAATATAGACCTTTTTCTGTTTAGGATCTGGTTTAAACAGTTCTTGTTCCATAATCTTCTTTGGCGTCGATTTTTTCGGTGCTGACAGAGGTTGATTAGTGTTCTTTGCCTTAAAAGGAGTGATTGAGTCCTGTGGCAATTTTTTCGGTGCCGATGGTGGTCTAGGCTTGTCTGTATCATGCCTTGGAGACTTTGGTACCGGTATTGTAGATTTCGGCGTGGAGATAGGTTTCTTGGGCCAGCGACGCCGGAATCGGACTTCCCTTCTTTATTTTTGGAACCGGAGGGTTTCGGAGTCGAAGCTTTCGGGTCCGGTACGGTTCTTGGCTTCGGCACCGATGTGTCTTTTGGTTCAGGTGCCGAAGGGTCTTTGGGCACCGAAGGGCGTTTTTGCTTCGGTGTCGAAGAATCCTTCAGTGTCGAAGGATATTTTGGTGCCAATGGAGGGGGTGGAATTGGCACATGATGTTTATTCGGCGCCGAGGCACCGGAAGGCGTAGTCTTTTTCCTCGGAGCCGAGCCCGAAGGTGGGGCGTCGGAGGGTAAATTTCAGTCTCGACTGGGCCCCATGGGCTGAGTGCCAACCGCTGCCTTTGTCTTGGGTAGTGTATGTTGTGCTGGGGCAGTGGCACTCACAGGTTGTCGAGATGGAATCGAATCGTCCGAGTCCTCTACCCCCGATATGATCTGGAGATCAGGCGAGTCTTCCTCGGCGACGAGTGGAGCCTCGTCTTCGGAGATATCTTCGATGGGATCTTCGCCCTCGGAGACGTCTTCTTCGACGATCTCCTCCTCAAAGATGGCCTCCGGTGCTGGCGCTGATCTCCTCATTTCGTGTCGACGGGCCCTCCGATCCCGAATAGTTTTCTTCGATCGGAAGGAGGCACAGGTCGACTAGTCGTGTTCTGGCGAGAGACAGAGGTTACAGACCTCGTGATGGTCGCTAGGAGGGAATTTTGATCGACATACCAGGCATCTCTTGAATGGAGTTCTGTCCATGATGCGTAGGCCGTACGGCGCCGATAGGCCCAACGGCCAGCATCGACGCACCGGAATGTAGCTGGTGATGTCGAAAAGTCTATTCGATGTCGAAAAAAAGTTTATCTAAAGTTTCTCGCTTCGAAAATGCAGAAAAGTCTTTTCTAGCCGGAGCGGAAAACTTTCATCCGAACCGAGTGGCAGAAAAAACCAATCTGAGGATGGAGTCGATGGCCATGCGCAGTATTGTCCAAGGGAGGAGTCACCTATCTCGTGACTACAAAGACTTCTTCCAAGAAGACAACAACCTGCAATCATTCGAGCCCAACACCAGGTGGCGATCTATTGCTAAGTGTAGGATCTGCATCTCATATGCCTCGAACCTGAGATTTCTTACTAAGCAGTACACAGCAAGGCAATATGGGTAAGGTGACAGACCGGGCAGGCTTTTGGCACAATTGCTTCGGCCCCCCAATACTTCGGCTTATATTACGGAAATTGTAGGCCCTACGGGTGACATACTCCGTACTACACCTGAGGTTTGTGACTCCTTTTTATCCTACTATAAAACTCTATATACATCCACATTATCTGATGACTGGGAGGATCGGGGTAACTACCTCAGATTGCGATGGTATACTTCGAGAAATACATGCAGGACTTCTTAGCTACCCCATCACGCAAGACAGTATAGTTGAGGCTATTGACTCCCTGAGGTTCCTCGGCGCTGGCCTTGATGGCTTCTCCGCGGACTTCTACAAGGCCTATAAGGAGGTACTGGTCCCCCGCTTGGTGGAGGTATATGCGGAGGCTCTCAAGACAGGCTGTTTGCCCCCCATTTTCAGGAAGGCGGTCATCGTACTGCTCCCAAAACCAGGTAAGGACGTCACCTTGTGCAGTTCATACAGACCTCTATCTCTATTAAACCTGGATTATAAGATCCTAGCAAAGGTCATTGCCATCAGACTATCGTTGTTGATGGGAGTCTATTGTCTCTCCGGCTCAGTCAGGCTTTGTTCCGCATCGATCGACTTCATTTAATCTTAGGACCCTCTTCTCTGTATTACACCGCATAGATCCTGCAACTCCAGCCGCTGCGGTCCTTCTTGATGCTGAGAAGGCATTTGATTCTTTGGAGTGGCCCTACTTCCTATCCATCATGAGACGCATGGGCATGCCTGAATGCTTCTTCTCCACAGTGGCATTGTTATACACTCTACCCACGGCCAGGTTGCGGCTTAACGGCACCATCACTGAGCAGTTCCCCTTATCAGGGGGCAAGCGGCAGGGGTGCCCCTTATCCCCGTTGCTGTACATCCTAGAAATGGACCCTCTGGTCCGGCAATTTCAAGAGAACCATTTACATCGCGGGCTCCAGTTTCGTACGGGCCCACTTTTAATATCACTATATGCGGATGATACCATCTTATACGTCAGGCAACCTCACATACACCTCGAACCTTTGATTTTAGAGATAATTCGGTTTGGCAAGTTCTCGGGACTACGCATTAATTGGCACAAGTCTGTCGTCTTTCCGCTCACCGCGTGCACTGTGGAATGGACTTGCTTCTTTCCCCTGACATGGAGTCGGGGCTCGGTAAAATATTTAGGAATTCATATTCACTTAGACACTGCTTCCATCATTAGATTAAATTACGGCAGTGCGGTTGCAGTCCTGGAGGGCCAGATTGAGAGGTGGATTCGCCTCCCCTTATCTATGGTTGGGCGTATTGCCATAATCAAGATGATACCGCTGCCGCGGTTTTTATATCTTTTTAACAACATTCCCATTCCCCTCACTAAGGTATTCTTTGCCCAATTGCGCTCCTTACTCCTGCGCTTGGTGTGGGGCGACAAGAACCCGCACACGTGGTGGCTTTGGTGTCCCGGATTTTTATCTTTTAATTGCTCAATGCCCATATGCATATTCTTGGTTCCACCCAGATGCCCGCATTCTATATCTGAAACCGGAGGCCGACCTGGTCTTTCCTGGACTGCTATCCACAGTTCTCCCGGGGGGTTTCCCCCGAGACCCGCTAGACATTCAAACGGTTTCTACAACCTGCTGGGCATGGGACAGATTGCGCAGACTCATTGGTCTCGATAAATTATATTCTCCGGCCCTTCCTGTGCCAAACTCCTCCTGGCTCCCGATCACGAGGGAATCTGTAGTGAAACATACCTTGACCAAATTCCACATCAGCACTATTGGCGATCTTTTTCCAGATGGCCACGCTTTTTCAGTCTCTGAAGATCAACGTTTCACAGATCGCTAGTTTATGGATTCCTTTGTCTTGACCAGATGACGATCCCTGTTGCAGGCCTCATTCCCTATGTTCCCCCTTGCCCCCGAGGAGGCGTCCCCCCTCACCTTTCTCACCCAGTACCCCTCGGGTGCTCATTTAGTCTCCAAATTATATAAAATGTGTAGCGCTTCCCTCCCTTCCCTTGACGCCAAGGTGCGTGCTGTGTGGGAGACAGACCTGGGCTATCCTATATCTGATGAACAATGGAAGTGGTGTTGCAGGCCACTAAAGAGTTCTCCCTAAATAGCAGGCATAAGCTCACACGGAATTGATCCTGATCGTCCCCATCACTGCCCCAAGTGTAAAGCCCCGTTTGCAGATTTCGCCCACCTCTCCTGGTCTTGCCCACTGGTACAGGATTATTGGTCCCACGTACATTGCACACTTGGAGATATGCTGCATTTAGACCTTGTCCCCACCCCTGAGATTGCCCTACTGGGCTATGTTGCCAGCTTTCCACGTAATGTGCGTAAACTCGCAGCACTGGGATTCTTGTTGGCTAAGCGTGAGGTGGCGCTATTATGGTGCGACAGACGTCCTCTGAAACATGGGTCCTGGCTCAGGAGTTTGGCCTTTTGCAATACCAATAGCGAAGAGTTTTCGACCATGGTCCCCTCTACATCCAGACCCATTGATATTTGGGGCCCATATCGTACATACATAGCCAAAACTATGGCTGATCACCAATCTCGACTGGAACACCACATAGTGCCTGTGGGGGTAGGTTGAAGAGTTGTGCAACATTACATCTTGAAATTTGTATTTGCAAATACAAAAGAGCACTGTTAGTGTCTTGATAGGTATGTGTGGTGCACTGTGGAATTATCATTTACTCGGTTTAATGACAGTGATTGACGTATCGTATTTGATGCTCCCCCCCCTCTCTATGTGTTCCCCTAATTTCTTTTAATTTACTTTTTGATAATTGGGGAATTATGTATTCTAGCAGCTCTCCATTGGTGATTAATGCAATGTTTGTCGTCTGAACAACCTACGACTTTTTCATTCTTATTATGGGAGTATGTTCCTTCTCCCGTTACTCTACTCGTGTGACAATAGGTAACGTAATGATTTATAACTATTTGATTCTTTTTGTTCTTTTTGAAAATGATCAAGATTTTGGGAAAAAAAAAGTTCAGAGTCTTTAACAACCACAAAGTGAATGATTTCTTTTCTGTAAATGAAAACCGAATGATCTCAGTCTAACGCAATACAGAACTTCTCCTTTCCTGGGGATTTAAGCCAGTGATTGCAACAATAGATGTAGGTATGCCCTTCAAGAAAAGTCTAGGAACACAAAAGTAGAAGAAAACAGCTTTGAATCAGAGTGGCCTCCTACCTTTTCTGTAATATAATACTCTATAAAAATGAAAAAAGTTCTTGTCAGGACCCGAATTTCGATGCTGCAAAATGTATCTAATGAGATCCAACAATGAATAGACCCAGAGAGACCGCTTTCTGACCAGGTTATTAAAAATGGTCCCTCTGTTCCATACATATTCTCATGTACATCTCAATATTGTTTTCTTCTGGGGGCAATTCTCTATTTGTTCTAACTTGCGCTCCAGACCTTTAAAAGACGATTTTGTTGCTTTGTCTTTCTGTGGATTAGTTCCCAACTGCAGAGTCTGCCTCAGCAGGGTCATGTCTGCCCCCACTGCTCTGATCCCCTCCAAATGCTAACCCAACCACAGGTAGTGCTGAAACCAAATGTTTAATGTCTGTGCCTCCTGTACACTTGAAGTTATTACAGGTCTAAAATGCTAACAATCTTACCTGCTTTTGCCTGGTGATCAAGTCCCAGTCATCAACCAGCCACGGTTTGAGCTCCTCTGGAATCTTTACTTTCACTTCAACTCTGTTCATAAATGTTTCCTCCTGAGGCATAAAGATTTTAATACGTCAAATAGCTGGACATGGAGGCGAACTTTTAGAGGTTGCAGCAGATGCGGCAGTGGTTGTCAAAATTACAGTAATAAGAGCAGATAACTTTAAATACAGCATGAACAATTCATCAAATACACCCCATCAATAACATTGTTGGGAGGCGGGGGCTTACAGGAAGCTTTTAAAAATAACTGAAGAGCCAAAGGAGCTAAAAAAATGTTTTAAGTGATACATTAAGAACTGATTCTGCCATTTCACTTTAATAGGCACCATCTTTTGAAAATGTCTTCGGTCCAAAGATGGGGAACCATCTATTTTAATTCAACTGACAACCATATTCTAGCCAAAGCATGTCACATAAGCATCGGAATAGGGGTATTCACCATTCATCAGTTAACACTCAACTGCTTGGTCACTTAATGTTATAGTGTTTTGAGCACAAATCAAAGTAACTGCACAGGTGCAAACGCTGTTGCACAATAGAATACGGCAAACAAGGAGCATACAAATAACAGGGGTAATGAAAGTGATCCAGCGCCTAGGCTGCAGATTGGGTCCTATAGACCTGCGTTTTCACCTGGGCACCTGCTGTGATCTAACCAGTGTAATTCCGTGCGTGTTCAAAACATTTAAGGTAAAAAAAATGCATGAAAGGTACTCGATATGTGCAATGTTATTTAGAGGTGGGTGAGGCACTATAGCCTCAGACCAAATGCCTGGCTCTGCTCAAGTTCCTGTTGAAACACACCTAATCCCAAACCGAGCCACGCTTTTATGTGGCTTCTGCTTGCCATTCGTGCTCTAAGGTAAAGGGTCAGAATAAAAAACATTAACTTTTAAAACAGTAAGATACCCATTTATTGTGTGAATGGTGTAATGTGAAACAAGGAAACCTGGTATCCATCCTGCTTCCCCGATAAAATATTTGCCTAGAAAAAGTTTGTTCTCCGTCACCAATACTCCTTTTTCTTTATCACACGACAACTTCAAATATGAGAGTTCAAGATGAGCAACATTAGAACTCATTAAATCAAACTTTAGGTTTTAGTACTGAACACAACATATAGTAAGAATCAAAGGCGCTCATGAAAAATGGCTTGCCTCTTAGTTCACAAGTGGCGTTGTCGTTAAGGTGGGGCAGGAATATTTTCAATTTATTAATAAATGTGTCTCAATGTTGTGGTAATCGGATTTAATAAGGTGAAAGAGTTCCATATGTTAAGACACCATTTGGATTTTGAAGAGATGATTATATTTTTACATGTTTGCTGCACGACCTGCATGAAAACATTTAATGGCTCAGCTCCGACTTTGCTCTGTTAATTTGTTCGCTCCCCCATCTCTAATGCTATGGCCCAATTTAAAGCTCTGAACCACCAATTGAAAAACAATCTTACATCTTCACCCAAATATTAAAGTACATTACTCTGCTGCTGCCCAGCTAGGTCGACATCACAAATACCAAACCATAGAGGATGGTACTGACTGGCAGGAAATTGTATATGCGGATGCAATGTCAGACACTTATGTAGCATTAATTACAGGCGATGAACAAAGGAATCAATGCTGCATATAATCTACTATCCTCAAATTTTGCAGCACCTATCCATTGTATCCTTATTTAAGCCAGACTAAATACAACTCAAAGAGGTTACATAACTGGTCATCCTCATCCCAACTGTAAATAGTTTGTGCTATATTTGGAATCACAACTTCTCTAGAAATTGCGTTTTGTCCGCACATATTCTTCCAGCGATACCTGAGGGAAATTGATTGGCCAAAACACTGCTTAAAAGGGAATACTGCAGAAGTACCAGCTGGAAAGATGAGGTATTTCCATTGCATGGGAAACCTATAATCGGACACATTAACATCCTAAATAACATGTAGAAACCATAGTTACTCCTCTCCTTTAAAGAAGTCAATACTAATGAGGCTGCAAGAAAATCTGGTGTTTCTGTACATCTTTTACGACTTCTAATGCCTTTATGCAAAATCAGAGTGAAGGTAAGAAAATAAACGTAAACTATGCTGCCTTGCAAGTACAGGCAGAAACCGCTCCCGATTACAAAGAAGTTTATTGGGAGAGGCAGAGAGGACCAGTATTAAGTCAAGATTCACGTTTGTATCTTAGATTCACCTGTATTGAATTTGCAGTTCAACTTGTCATCCCGAGCATATTTTGCTGGATTAAACAGTCTATTCCAACTGCGCAAGTCAAAAAAGTCAAAAGTGAGGAATTAGAAGTTATCAAATTGTTGGACCCTGAAATACTATCTATGCTACTAGTTTATGCCATGTCAGTCAAAATAAAAGGGTGCATGTAATGAAGAATCAAAAAGAACTACTAATCCAATTACGATTGTCAAATGAAAGCTTGTTTCCGGTGTGTTTAATGACAGAGCTGCATGAAGAGCTGCAACAGTAATTCTTTCAGCATTACAGTCAAAAGTCTACACAGTAAGCCTAGATCGATTATAGCTGAAAGCAAACCTTCACTGCCTACTGTCAGATGTGTCCCAATTGACTAATTGTACACCCACTTTACCCACACTATAGAGGGCAGTAATATACAGGCCATGATGACTGGTTTAGACATAGGGTTTTGCTAACATGATAAAAACGCCCTCAACTGAATTCACTTCAACTTTTCACGGCAGAGGTTTCGAAACCCTAATAGACTATATTCTAGTATCCATAAACAAAGCAGTAAACATCAAGGCCTTTGAAGTGCTCGACAACGCACTCAGTGATCACTCCCCCATTAGAATGACGTTCCAGGAACCTAAACACTGGAAGAAGTCAGACAGGGTGCATTCTAGTCTGCTACACCAGCAAGTACTAACATTGGACAGATCAAACGGCTACACCTTATAATGGAGTAAAATAGACCAGGAAACCACAAACACAAGAATAATTAAATCATGCAGAAAAGAAATAGACAGATGCTTAGATCCTTCCACAACTCCAATTGAAATCCTGACTAACTATAATGACATTGTGGAAAATATAAGAAAAGAATTAACTAAGACCAATACACAAAACAGGACCACAAGAAAAGGATGGTTCACCACGGAATGCACAAAAGCCTATTCTGATTTAAAGAAGGCTCTAGCCAAAAACGAAAGAGATAGAGAAGAGGTGATCAAATTAAGGAAGGTCTATACGCTTGCAATTCGAAAAAGGAAAAAAGGACTTACAAGCAAACTTATGGACCGAACTACAGAAAAGCAGCACTCAAAAAGACAGTGCTGCTTTTTGGCAGATAGTGAAAACTCCCTTTTTAACAGAAAAAAACAACGTCCCTTCACTAGATGTTGCCATAAATGCAGGGGATTGGGTGCAACATTTTTCAGGGGTTTTCAGTGAGGACAAACCTATAGATTCAGATCACCCGGATCCCCTTCCGCTGGTGAAATACCCATTAGATATTCACTTCTCAATTAATGAAACGATGAAGGCCATAAAAATTGCGAAATCAGGCAAAGCACCAGGTCCAGATTCGGTTCCTATGGACCTCTACAAATATCTACCTGACCTTTGGTGCCCGCTACTCACTAAAGTATTAAATGCGGCGAAGGAGATTGGTCTCCCTGATTACTGGTCAACTTCTATACTCGTCCCCATTTTTAAAAAGGGCAACAGAGATAGCCCCTCCTGTTACAGTCCCATCTCCCTCCTGGACTCGATCGGAAAAATGGCTGGGCGCATACTTCACTCCTGGAGACGATCGAGGTCGTTAGAACATGGGGCAATTTCGAACCTACAATATGGGTTCAGGACGGGACTGAGTACAGTGGACCAGGTTTTAAACTTAACATTGCTGTCTGGAAAATATGTAGACGCAAAAAGATCCTCTCTACACATGGTTTACGTCGACCTCACAGCAGCATTCGACTGCGTCGAACACTCAAAACTATGGTCAATAATGTTGCAAATGGGGATCGACCTACCCATAGTTGATTTCCTCCGTGAACTATACACCGGAGCTACGGGAAAGGTGAGATTTGGGACTGGTGGCCAGCTAACTGACAGCTTTCTAATACAAAAGGGGGTCAGACAAGGGTGTGTGCTGGCCCCTTTCTTATTCACGCTCTATACCAACGGGCTAGAGGCCACAATGCTAAAGGATGTAAAAGATCTTCCAGAAGTCGGTCGTCGGCAGATTCCAGCATTACTATATGCCGACGATGCGGTAATCCTCGCTCGAACCCCAGTCCAGCTCCAACGGGTATTGAACAACTATTGCTCCTTCATGACCAGCTTGAGCCTAAAAGTCAACATAAAGAAAACATACGTGATGCATGCTGGCACCAAGGGGAAAAAAAACAAAGAAAATTTACGTGGACAATTCACCCCTCGAAAGAACAGACACGTATCCTTACTTAGGTATCATCATTGACGAGGCATTTAAATGGAAGGAAGCCACCAACTCCCGCAAACTGGCCCTCATAAGAACTGTCGGCGCGCTAAAGGCTTTTCCCTCCAGCTCGGTAAAAGACCTCCGACCGAGATGATAAAGATATACAACGCTAAATGTCTCAGCACAGCAACCTTTGGAGCAGGTGTCTGGGGAGCGGCAAATGTAGACCAGCTCCAAAAAGTTGAAAATTCTTTCCTAAGATTTTTATTGGCTGTACCGAAAAGCACAACTACATATGGGTGCCACCTCGAACTCGGCATGGATTACATTTCTGACATTATTAAAATCCAACCGATCATGTTGTGGCGTAGAATCTGGGCAACGGATCAATGCCAGCTCACAAGAACAATAGTCCTGGATTGTATGAAACTTGAGAACATGAGAAAGATAAGATGGCTGGTCTATGTGAAAACTTTCCTCACAGACATTGGATATGCGAGATATTATGACGACCCCTTGTCGGTAACAGACATATCAAAAAAAGAACTAAAAACACTTTGTCTGTCTCACCTATCTCAATTGCGGTTGTTGAGCGAAATAGGGAAGCCATCAGTCCAGCAATGTTTTTTAATACAGTTTGTCCCCACTATCCAACCATATTTACAATATAATTTAACCCAATACGAAAGATATCTCCTCACCCGATTTAGGTTTAATTTATATCACTACATGGTTTTATTTCCTAACCAAAATGACTGGTCACATAATGTTTCTGTCTGTCCTTGTGACTCAATGTCTTCAGTCCACAATCCATGTTCTCTTTTTTTGTAAATTTTACATACCACCACGCAGGCGGTGGATATTACCACTACTAAAGGTCCTAAAGATCCGTAAATGCTGTCCGGCCTATCTGGCCCTACAGTTTCTGGAAAATAACCTGATGGCAAAATCTATTGCACAGTTCCTTAAATTGTGTGTTAGGCACCGAATGAACCTATGAACTGTGACTGAATAGCCTTTCCGAAACAAGACAAACTGCTAAAAACATGTTTTTATAATATCTTTCGAAATCAGAAAGAATGTAAATTTTAAAATAACTTTCTGTGTTTTTATGTACTTTTATGGCTTTCAAAAATAATGGAAACCGAATAAAGATGATTTGATTAATTGATTTTAACGGGGCATGTGGCAATTAAAGGTCACTGGGCAATATCGGAGGTAGTTACTCCAGCTTACCACTCAAGTTCCAGGCTTGCAAGAACGGCTCCGTTACAATTAGATAACAAGTTACTTCTTTTCGGCACACAAACATCCACAATAAAGTTCGGCAGCAAGTGTTTACTTCTAATTGTATATTTGTTTAATTGACTTATCCAAGATTAATTTACGACAGGGTTGGGGTGGGGTGGGAGGGAACAGACTGGCTGCGCCGTCTGGTAATCTGGACCTAAAAAGGGCTCCTCGTAGGGAGGAAAAGTCTCAGCACTTCAGGTTCTACAGGAGAAGGATAGCATACTTTCTCTAAACTAGGCGAGGACTCTAATCATAGCACTGTCCTAGTTTGTTTCTTTTTAGCAAGGCATTGCTCTTCCCAAATCAATTCTCTCCATCACTTTTTCCTAACAATTGTAATAATCACAGGCATCAGTTGTTTTAGTGGATTTAACACGGATCACACCAACACCTCCGCCTACTCATACCATTACCAAGCCATAGATCACTGATGCACGTACATTTTCCACGCTGGGGTCTACACGAGCTCTCTTCTTACGTGGCGGTTGAGGAACTTCACTCGTACTACTGCCTTCTCCAGCCCCTGGAGCTGCAGACAAAAATAAAATCAAGTAACACAGCTCTGAGCTTATAACTTGTAAACAAAAGGCAAGCACAACCCAAAGATAACCAGATTGCCTTTCACTTTTTATTAAGGCACAAACCGCACATTGTATTTTATACTATCCATAGGTTAGCTCAAATATGTGCCCCCCCCTAACCGGTCACTAAGGTATGTGCAGGGTTTGTTTCCAAATAGCAGCAATGTTTAGCTGAAAGTAACTATCATTAAATAGGAATAAATAGTGTATGTAGTTTGGTAATAAAGGTCAGGGAGGAGTTTGGGACGAGAGCACTTTTCACAAAGGTTATGGAGTTGTGAAACTGCCAGAGAAGTGCCTGGTATTAAAATATAGAAGGAGTAGGATGTGCGAGGTATGCAACTCAATTGTGGGTGCTGAAATAACTTCCTTGATCACAAGAGCATTGTGTAGTCACAAGGATATTGGTCAGAGAATGGAAGCTTTAGAACTGGGTTTCATAAGTGCAGCAGTCTCTTCAACAGAAAGCGGTGTTGTATTAGAGTGTATAAGTGCATGAAAGTCTTCAAACAATGTAGGGGATGAAGGTCGTAAAATGCCAGTAGCCAGTCTTCCGATTAGGGAAGCAGCCTGCGGAAGCCTAAAGGATATTATAGTTGTAAAGGATCACCAGAGCTCAGAGTTAGTGTATTCGAGGGCTTAAATGCGAAGACCAGTCTCATACCAGTCTAACTAAAGGCCAGTGGTTTACACCAGGTGGACATATTAGCGACTAATGACTTGCTGATTCCATGTGCGTGAAGAGACTTGCAAAACATGCCAACTGTATGTCCTGCACCTTAATAGCTTGCTCTTTGGGTGTGTATGGAAAAAAAAATAAGACTTACTTTTCTGTTTATTTTTCTTCGTTTTTCTGTAAGAAAAAAAAAAAAACAGTGTACACAATTACTGAGAGAAACTTGAGTTGGTCATGTATGCAGCACTGTTCAAAGTGTCCAAGTGAGATGCATGGGTAAACAAGATATTGGGTATGAAGGGATAACAGCTCTAGCACCTGCGTCTTTTACAATAAGTCAGCAATGCAGGAAGACAGTTCTTACAAAACCACCTCCACTCACAGTACTCATACAAAAACTAATTATATACGTCACTTTCTTCCTTGGAAATCAATGTTAAATGCTGGCCACTTCAGCAAAGCGCACTTTCCCAGTCACCTGCACTGGATAAATCAAACATGCATCAGATGAAAAATAAACTGGCATAAAGCCACGTATTAGTCACTTCACAATGATGCGAGTAGATGAAGGACAGGGAAAGACCACACTAACATTAAGATAGTTTGCGTACTACCAGATGAAAAGAAATCCCACAATCTGGCATTCTTCAATCGCTCTGCATGAATGGTAGAATGGTAGAATCTTGGCAGAATGGGCCCAATTTCCACTGGGACACATTACTGGACCTTCCACCTAGTCCCAGCTTGGATTCTTTCTGTACCACGTAAGAGCATCTCCACCACCAGTTGAACTGAACTGAAGGTGGCATTACTAACCCCAACTAGCATCCCAGTAACTTTTAGAACACTGTCAACCAGCATCACTAGATCACCTAAGCAAGACTGCTCATTTTCACATTGCCATTCTTGGCTTTCAATGAAGGTATCCACGATTAAACCTCATGCTCTCTTATTTATGTTATTTGACAAGTTATATATAGAGCGAACATGACCCGTAAGGGTATCAGAGTGCTGTACAAAGGAGCAGTAGCGATAAGGAGGTAAAGGCATAAAATATAATATAAAGGAACTTAACAAGCACAATTACTTTAAAGCACCCCACCTTGTGGTTCATGTAAAGTAACAAAAGAGCAACCAATTTTATGGTGCCTGTAGAGTGACAAAAATTGCAAAGCAGAATGAGAGATCAAAGAAGTCAATAAGAAATGCAAGTTAGTTATGGTGGCTTCAAGACTATTGCTGTAAGTGGTTATTCAGGAGTAAGGAGTAGTTTTTCTGTAACTCCAGTTCTGTAGTAGGGGTATCTCTGTTATAGTCATAATCTAGAGAATAGTCCCACCCATGTGCGTGGACCCCGGAGCAGTCAAAAATAATCTCTTAAAGTGTCGAAAAAATGCAGAACTGCACAGACACTTGAGAGAATTTAAAGACATATAATGCAGCCTATAAAAGGCTACACTGTCAAGTACTTCAGCTAGAAATTCCACCAAAAATCCACAAAACAGCAAAGCCTGTATAGATTTCCCTTGCCTTCAGCACAAACCCCTCTGGATGATGGAGAGGAAGACATGGACAGACAAGCCCCATAGGCTGCCATTATGTGGCTCAGAATAGGATACTGTGCCTTTAAGAGAACTTTCCAGAACTTCACAGTATCCCAGAATGCCCTGCAGGTCTCTCTTACTTTCAGTTCTTTTTGAAGGCGTAGCATTCCTTACATGAATATCTGTCTCCACCAGGGAGGAGGGCGGGCGCTTATGACTTTAACAGAGATACCCCTACTACAGAACTGGAGTTACAGAAAAGAAACTACTCCTTCTGTAGTAGGGGATCTCTGTGTATAGTCATAATCTAGTGAATAGAATGGCAAGCCCATCCCCACACCAGAGCGGCGGTGGAGAAAAGAACCAACACCACTATTGTGCAACAAATTCCGCAGCGAAGCCTGTCCAACCTGAGCATCCGCCCTGGCATCAGTGTCCAGACAGTAATGCTTAGCAAAGGTATGAACCGACTTCCAAGTGGCGGCCTTGCAAATTTCTGCAATCGGCACATTACAGAGCAAGGCGGTCTTGGCAGCTTTGCCCCTGGTGGAATGAGCCTTAGGCTTACCTCCTAAGGTCTTATTAGCTTTCTGGTAACATAGTTGTATGCAGGACACAATCCACCTAGAGATGGACTGCTTAGAGGTCGAAGACCTGTCCTGACCGATCCATAATTGATAAACAATTGGTCTGACCTACGAATACCTTTGGTCTTATCCAGATAAAATTTCAACACCCTCCTAACATCCAGGGAATGTAGAGACCTTTCCGCTGGAGATGAAGGATTCTGAAAAAACGTAGGCAAAGTTATAGTTTGGTTGACATGCAAGTCAGAAATAACCTTGGGAAGAAATTTAGGGTGAGTACGCATAACAACCTTAGCAGCATGAAATACAGTACAAGGTTCATTACAACAACGCCTGAATTTCACTCACCCTGCGGGCCGATGTAATGGCCACGAGGAACGCCGCCTTCCAGGACAGGTGCTGCAACGAAGCCTTATGAATAGGTTCAAAAGGCTCCTTCATCAAACTGGACAGCACCACATTCAATTCCCATGAAGGCGAAGGAAGCCTGACAGGAGGGAACACTTTCTTCAAGCCTTCCAAAAAATCTTTGATCACAGGGATCTGGAAGAAGGAAGTCTGTGAAGGGCTTTTCCTGTAGGCAGTCAATGCAGCAAGATGAACCTTAAAGGAATGAACATTAAGGCCAGACCGCGCCAAATGCAAAAGGTAAGGAAGGATGACATCTTCCTTGCACGTCGTTGGGTCAAAGTTCCTGGACACACACCAGATACAAAACCTCTTCCACTTGTAAGCGTAGGAAGTCTTAGACTCCTTCAGTATGTCCATGCAATCTTCGGGCAGATTCAAATGGCCATATTGCACTCTCTCAGGAGCCATGCCGCCAAACTCAAGGACGAGAGGTTGGGGTGCAACATCTGCCCCCCCCGAACTTCGTGAGAAGGTCCGGCCTGCACGGCAACCGTATGTGTGGAAAGAGGGACCGGTATAGAAGGTCCGTGAACCACCACTGTCTGGGCCATTCCGGGGCAATCAGGATCATCCGTGCCCTGGACCGGGACAGCTTGATGAGCACCGTTGGAATCAGGGGAATGGGCGGAAAAGCGTAAACAAAGCTGTTCGACCAGTTGATCCAGAGTGCATTCCCCAGCGTCCCTTGCTGGTAGTACCTGGAGGCGAAGTCTCGGCATTTGCTGTTTTTGGCAGTGGCGAACAGATCTACGTCTGGAGTCCCCCACCTTTCGAAGACTTCTAATACGTCGTCGTTTATGACCCATTCGTGGTTTTCCAGAATCAGTCTGCTCAGTGCGTCCGCCTGAACATTCTGCACACCTGGCAGATGGGTAGCCGTTATCGTCAATCCTCTGGCCAGAACCCAGCGCCAGATCGTCTGCGCCTCCCGAGACAGGGTGCGCGATCTCGACCCCCCCCTGCTTGTTGAGGTAATACATTGTGGTCGTATTGTCTGTCTGTACAAGCAGAGAGTTGGTCCGGAAGGACGGATGAAAGGCCTTCAGTGCCAAGTGAACAGCTCTGAGTTTCAGGAAATTGATGTGATACATGGACTCCATCTGAGACCACGTTCCTTGAATCTGTAAGTCTCCCGAATGCGCTCCCCAGCCTTGGAGAGAAGCATCCGTCACGATAGTCTGAGTAGGAATGTCCTTGTGGAAGGGAACCCCTGAGGAGATTCTCCGCTGAACACCACCACTTCAGAGACTGAAGAGCATGCAGAGACAGTCGTATCTTGTCGTCCCAAGATCCTTCCCTCTAGTCCCATTGGTCCTCCAAGTACTCCTGCAGAGGTCTCATGTGTAGTCGTGCATGAGGAGTGAGGAAGATACAAGAGGCCATCGACCCCAGTAGAGAAGACACCGTCCTCACTGTTGTAGATGGAGCGGTCATAAGAGCCTGAGCCTTCCGAAGGATCGATCGCTGATCCTACGAAGGAGACACGCTTGCTGACAGCGTATTGATGGTGGCTCCCAAGTATTGAATGCACTGGACCGGGACAGACTTGGACATGTTGATGTGCAACCCCAACTTGTTCAAGAGAGCGCACGTCTTCTGGAAGTCTGCTTGAGCTTCCGAGAAGGAGGAGGCCTTGATCAACCAATCGTCCAGGTACGGGTAGACAGACACCTTGTTCTTCCTGAGGTGTGCCGCTACCACTGCCATGCACTTCGAGAATGTCCTGGGCGCTGATTTCAGTCCGAAAGGCAGCACTGTGTATTGGTAATGGTTGGTGCCGACTTGAAATCGCAGAAACTTCCTGTGTTTGTACGCGATGGGCACGTGGAAGTACGCATCCTGTAGGTCTATGGCACAAAGCCAGTCCCCCTGTTGCAACTGAGGATAAATCTGATGCAACAACAGCATACGAAATTTTTCTCTGCGAATCCACTTGTTTGCCTGCCGGAAGTCCAGATTGGGCCTGAACTCGTTCTTGTCCTTCTTGCGAACCAGAAAGAACCGGGAGTACAGACCTCTTCCTCTTTGAGACAGAGGAACGTCTTCTATCGCCCTTTTCCTTAACAGGATATCGGCCTCCGCCTGGAGCTCACGCAGTTGATACTGCGAGCTGACCTGAAGGGATCGCTGGAGGAGGGCTGATGAACCGAAGACTGTATCCATTGCAAACAATATTCAGCACCCACTTGTCCCGAGTAATTTTTCTCCACTCTGCCAGAAAAAATTGAACGCGTCCCTCCACCGGAGCGGGTAACGGATAAAGGGGAAGTAACCGCTCAGGGGCGAGACCCGGCCGGGCCCTTGTTCACGGTAGAGGACTGTTGCCCTCCTCTACCCTTCTGACGTTTCTAGAAGGGTATCCGGAACTGCTGCTGTTGTTGCTGCTGCTGTCCCGAAGACTGCCCCAGTCCTCTTCCCTGTGCGCCGTAGCGCCTCTGGAAAGGCCTGAAGGATTTCTTCTCTTTGGGCTTCTCAAACCCACAGCAGTCAGGGTCTCTGTCTCCGCCTTCATGCGGGCCATCTCATCATCTGCGTGTTTACCGAAAAGGGTCTCTCCGGAAAAGGGCAGATTGGCCACACGCTGCTGGGCCTCCGGCTTGAGTGACGTGAGCCGTAGCCAGGCATGCCGCCACTGGTTGATTCCATGGCAGTAACCATGTGCGGCCAACAGGGAGGTGTCCGCCGCTGCACTGATCACCTGGTTTGAAACCAGCATCCCTTCCTTGAGGATCTCCTGCAAGCCCTCCCTCTTGTCTCTCGGTAGCAGTTCCACGAACTGTTGAAGGGAGTCCCACAGCACCCGGTCATAACGGCCTAGCAGAGCCGTATCGCTGGCAGCTTTCATGGCAGCGGAAGCGGTCCCACACGCTTTCCTTCCTGCTGAGTCGATCCACTGACTCTCCTTATCTGGCGGCACAGTGGATGACGGGGAGGTAGAATGTAATTTCCAGGCCACCGTCACAATCACCGAGTCCGGTACCGGATCCATTCTCAGGAATGCAGGGTCCGAATCCGGGGCCCTGTACTTCTTCAGAAGCCGGGACGGAGCGGCCTTCACCACCGCTGGCGTGAGGAACAGCTCCTCTGCAGGTTCCTTCAATCCAGGCACCAGAGGCAGCAGAGGGCGAGACAAGTGCTTCTTGTGAAGCGTCTCGAATATCACGGACGTCGTAGGTGTTGGAGCCGTCACCGTGATACCTAACTTCGCAGCCCCCCTCACGAGAACTTCCTGGAACGTGGCAATGTCGTCCACTGGAGAGATCCTGGTCTCTGGAGAGTCCGATAAGGTCGGCGAGTAGGAAGTATGGGTCCTGTAAGAGTCCGTGCGGGACCTGGACCCCCTCCTCCTATGGGGACGCCTTGATCTGGTGGAGGATCTATGACGACTCCTTGATCTTCCTCTCCGTCCGGAGCGTGAACGGGACCTCCTCGGCCGAGGACGATCAACTGGGTCCACCGGAACGGGTGACTTGGGTTTGGTCGGAGCCTTTGGTCGAGGCGTACCCTTCGGAGGCGTCGGAAGCTTAGGCAACGAAGTCGACCTCGGAGGAACCGGAGGTGGCTCCTCAGGCAACCCTGATCCAGGCTGCAGTAGAGGCAATGGAGGCGGAGTAGGTGTCCTCGGACGGGGACCCCTCTGTAAAGGAGGAGGGGGGAGTCATCTTCCCCGACGGGGTATACACCTTGGAATACACCGAGCGCGGCGAACCCCCTTCTTTTCCAGCCTGTGACGTAGGCGAACGTCCCATGGTGTCAGGTCTACTTCCACCTCTTTTCGGCGTCGAGGAACGGCGACCATACGGCGAGCGTCGGCTCCTGGACGCCGAGCGTCTCTTCCTCGGCGTCGAACGCCTTCGGTGCCTCGCCGGCGACCTTCCGTGCCTCGACGGCGACCTTTTGCGCCTCGAAGTCGAACCTCGGTGCCTCGCCGCCGAACCTCGGTGCCTCGACGGCAACCTCATGCGCCTCGACGGCAACCTCATGCGCCTCGACGGCAACCTCATGCGCCTCGACGGCGACCTCATGCGCCTCGACGGCGACCTCATGCGCCTCGACGGCGACCTCATGCGCCTCGACGGCGACCTCATGCGCCTCGACGGCGACCTCATGCGCCTCGACGGCGACCTCATGCGCCTCGACGGCGACCTGGGCTTAGACGGCGCCCTTGACGGCGAGGAACTCCCAGACGACGCCCGCCTCCTCTTCGCCGACGGCGAACAGCGGTATCGCCTCGACGGCGAGCGCCGACGCCTGGCTCGTCGTCGATCGCTCGACGTCGACGCTGATGACACAGACACCGGAGACTTCGAAGGTCTGGTAACATCCCTTGACGCCGAGCCTCGACGTAGTTTCGTCTCAGACGATGGGGAACAGACCGCAGTCATTCCTCTCGACACCGTAGTGGGCGCAATGGACCCAGGCAGAGAATGGTGACGTTTGCTGGTCTTCCTGCCCCTGGGGAGCCCCCCAGAGGCCTCAGCATGGGCAGACGAAGCCCCTCCAGACCCACCTTGAGCCTTCAGTCTTCTTTCCTCGAGACCCTGAAGTCTGATCTTCTTCCTTTCCCTCAGGGTCCTTCCAGAGAAGCCTTGGCAGATAACACACTCCTCTGGAACATGAGAAGCTGGAAGGCAGAGGATACACACCTCATGGTGGTCCGACCTAGCCTTTTTCCTGGAGCACTCCGGGCATTTGTCGAATAAGGCAGGCATCTTCGACAAAAAACAGAGTGAGAAAACCAAGAAGAAAATCCCCACAGTACAATAAAGTACTTAAACTGTGAAAAAATATTGAAAAAACACCAAATAAATCCCAAAAGGGAGAGCTCAATGCTCCAGGGTCCTGCTAGCAGGAGCCGGAAAAAAGTACTGAAAGTAAGAGGGACCTGCAGGGCATTCTGGGATACTGTGAAGTTCTGGAAAGTTCTCTTAAAGGCACAGTATCCTATTCTGAGCCACATAATGGCAGCCTATGGGGCTTGTCTGTCCATGTCTTCCTCTCCATCATCCAGAGGGGTTTGTGCTGAAGGCAAGGGAAATCTGGACAGGCTTTGCTGTTTTGTGGATTTTTGGTGGAATTTCTAGCTGAAGTACTGGACAGTGTAGCCTTATATAGGCTGCATTATATGTCTTTAAATTCTCTCTTAATTGACTGTGCAGTTCTGTATTTTTTCGACACTTTAAGAGATTATTTTTGATTGCTCCGGGGGTCCACGCACATGGGCGGGACTATTCTCAAAATTATGACTATACACATAGATCCCCTACTACAGAACCATTTGACTTATTTTTTGAATGAGGAGGTCGAGGGGTTAGATCTGATCGCAGGAGGAAGTGTGCTCTATGTTCTTGGTGAAAGACCAGAGACAGCACAGTTGTAGGTTCTTTTCCTTTTGAATTTGGAAGGTTTCAGCAGGAGCGTGTTAGAACTGCTTAGGGTCAGACTCAAACCAGATAGTTCGAGTTTTTTTAGCCGGGTAAACCTGGGTGATATAATGAAGAGCTCTGAGCATCAGGCAGGCTATCTTGAACCTCTGTTCCAACATCATAATAGGATCCAATTACCTCATGCAGAGTGGGGCCTAAAACGAATCCCAGTGCCATCTCTAGGGGCTCTATAGAGAAGAGACGTTACAGAGTAGTATAACAAGTAGGTATTGTGACTTTTCATTAGAGTTCATGTTGCCACCCATACTATAGTGGTCCTATTGAATAATGAAATGGAGTCACTATGACAAAGCAGGATTCCACTTCAAGATCTATAGCTGCACCATGCCATAATACTGAATCTATATTCACAGGGAGGAAAAAAGAAGTAAAAATTAGGATGCACCACGTTTTTATTTAAAAGTAGGTGTT
This sequence comes from Lissotriton vulgaris, assembly GCF_964263255.1. Classification (NCBI taxonomy): domain Eukaryota; kingdom Metazoa; phylum Chordata; class Amphibia; order Caudata; family Salamandridae; genus Lissotriton; species Lissotriton vulgaris. The sequence continues at coordinate 1,824,659,611 of NC_141687.1, read as the reverse complement.
AGCATCTGCTGAAACAAAGATAAACTTAAGGAATATGTATTGCTAAGTGGCACTAGCCTCTGAATCCAATAACCATAAATTGAGTGCATCTTAGGGACTGTGTCAGAGTCAACCACAGTGATCCTTTTCTAAAAGATCTATAGGTTACTTCATGTTTAGTTAATGGAGCAAAAAAGATACGCAAAAAATGTTACACTCTAGAAACTTCATTATGATATATCTGGCTACGAGGCTTGACCATTCAGAAGGCTCATCCAGCACTAAAGAAGTTCACAAACAAAAGAGCCCAAATCTCCCTGGTTCTCGCACAGTAAAGTCTAAGGTGTAGTCCTGGGTACTTTACGATACTCTATGATAAGTGAAAGGGATCTGGTCACAGGTGTTTGATGTAGACATACATCATTTTCAAAAGCCAGTTATGGCCCTACCCTTGGTTTTTAGTTAGAGGCTGATATAAAACAACAATATGTCTACAATACAGATCACTGGGACAAGCCTATTTTGGGGCTCATACCCAGAAGTTTACAATCACTAGAAAAATGGTATGGTGGGGAGAGCATTCCTTCAACTCGAAGACTATGCTTTTGATATTAAGAAGCCAGTGCTAATAAATAGATTTAAGAGGAAACTGAAGACAACTGTTTGCAAGCTGTGGGCTCATCCATACTAGCATCCAGGTAGTCCAATGCAAGAGGGATGTTTCACACAGAACACCTTTACTAAAAGGCTTAACCCCTGCAAAGAGAACCAAGAGCTCATACCATGATGAGAAAAGCAGCTACAGCAAGCCTAATATTGATTTATATTTTGTTAAATAGCCAGACTCGAAAAAAACAGACAACCATGGAGGCAGCAGAGTGCTACACACTCTAGTAGCTGGATATAGATTGGGGCAGGGATGTGGAATTCCTTTAGACTGACGCCCAGGACATACTGTTTAGGGTCAAGGGCAACAAGTTTTAATGTGTATTTTGTCCTGGGACAATTAGGTCCAACCTCCTACAGCACAAACCCTTTGGCAACCAGTTTACAGTAACACATTATGGATCAGGGAAGGGCATGTTCTGCGGGTAAGGTAATATTTGTGTCAATGTGTTAATGCTATTCAAACTTTTTATTTATGGTTCAGTAATGCAAAGCCTTTATTATTAGCGTGCCCGTTCCAAGTAAATGTTGTAAGCTTGGACAGCACTACTAACAGTGGTTCCAGTATAGAAATGTATAAACAGGTTGTCATTTAGCTACATGAACCTATATACAATGCTCCCAAAATGATCTCTGGTTAGATGCATAAATGTGTAGGAGCTTGAAAGCAAGATTGATGAGTCTTTGCTTTCAAAATAAAAAGTTCACAAAAAAATGCAAGTAGGATTTTTATTTTTTGCTAAACTGTCAAATTTTAGATGACATTTCTTTGCAGCATAATTTGGTAAAATGTGTTGAAGTATGCTAGTATGTTCCTAACATATTCATAATGGAAAATGGGTGTGACCAGTTTCAATAAGATTATGGGAAACATAAAATAAGCATTGGCAAAGCCAGGAGGTATGAAATTGGTTGTCAGCCTTTTGTTTTTGTCAATGTGTGACTTGTTTTGGCATGATTTTTGTAAAACCTTACTGGTGCCGGGCCCTCATTATAATAAACATTGTCAAAAGCAAAAATTGTTTTTGGTCTCAAAAAGCACACACTGCTTGCCACAGTAGTTCCAGGCACTGAACAAAACTACTTTGTGTGCCGATAATGCTCCTTGTGAAAGAGCAGAATGAGGTCACACAGTGAAGCCAACCAACAGACCGAGAAGGAGACAGAAGTTTAATAAACACAAAATGTCACGGTTAACACTAGACCTAATTAGGGGCCCAATCATTAAAGAAAGTCTCAAAAGTGCACCCATGTTATATGTCCTTGCATTAAGTGCAGATATACAACTTTTGTGAATTCACAAGAATTTATGGAAATAGTACTCCTAGAAAATATTTGTGAACTACATTTTAGCAGGAGCAAATATGCATGTGTCAATTTGGTCATGTGAAAATCGGAGTGTTTGCAAGTTCACTTTCCCTCCAACCACTTTTTCCCCAACCCTGGAAGAAGTTTTACATCTGCCAGTGTCAGGTAGTAAAGTTCCAACCTTTCTCAGTATGGGAAAGGATTAGAGAAGAGCTGGTGAAAACCCTTAAAATATGAAAGTTAGTAGGTTTGCAAAGACTCAAAATGGCATTCCAACCCTGGAACTATTGCTTACCACTACCTTCAGCCCCAGTATGTAGACCAGCGGAAAGGTGGCAACATAATGGAATGGCTAGTATTCAAACCAAATTATGGTATTAGCCGTGGTATAATAAGGGGCTATTATCAGAGCTCTTCTATAATGAGATTGCTGCCATAATTGTTCGCCGGATTACGTGGCACAAAAGGGACAAGTGGATTTTGTTCCAGGGCAAGTAGATTTATGAAGCAACCTGCCTTATGGACAAGTAGATATTTGATTAAATTCCACACCCCTGTTGGGGAGAAAAAAAAAATAGATTTATAGTTGGGACTGAAATGGAATGCATTTTTTTTTTATTAAGAACTGTAAATTAGCTACATGGAGATCAAGTCTTACATTTAGCGGGCACAAAGGAGGATTTAGAAAGGGGCTGCAAGTGGAATATCACTAACAATGTCAGAAGGCCATCTTCTGTGCATACATTTCCCAGTATTATTAAAAAGAAATTGGAAAATATATTTCCTTAAAGGCAAAGCGTTTGCCATTGTGACAGTCAAGAGTAATGTGGAAACTGGTAGAAACTGCCAACCACTGAAATGTGACAGCGGATACACCACCATTTTTGACTGCAACCTTTCTGTGGAAGATAGTCCTGTACATCAAGGTACAATCAACGTCAGTGTTCTCGAATTTAGGCTTTTATCTGCAAGAAACATTGGTTTAAGAAGGTACAATAGGCTGGAAACCAGCATGTATGACTGAAGCGGAATTTACAAAGGCTACTGAAGACATACTTCACAAGGGGCAAGTAAACATATAAAGATATGTTCACACGAGTTTCAAACGGATTGGTATTTATCGGTGTAGGAGTACGATCTTCCATTGCTGATTTGAATCAAGACAGACTCAAAGTGCTCACAAATAGATGTAGTCGCCATAGTGGTCAGCTGAATTCTAATACAACTCGAAGTGAACAGCAGATGAAAAGCAGGAAATCAGAAGATACGCAAAAGGTGAAGCCCAAACTATTTCTGCAGTGCTTTGAATGCTTTTTACTCAACTATACAAGTTTATTTAGGATAAATTACTTTTCAATTTTCTGGAATCCCTGCACTATGAGCAGTAACAGTAAAGAAACCATGGAGCTATTAGCAGCAGAGGTCCAAAGACAAACAAGCATTTGCAATGCAATAGGTCTCGCATTAGGAAAGTGTGACCTATTGGTATTGTAAATGACACAATTTTTTAATATGTGTTGGCTTTGAAAATGTATAAATTAATAGCATTGTTATTCACAAAGCCAATAGCTTTCACTTTCCTAATGCGAGTCCTATTGGTTATGGCAATGCTTGTTGGTAGCAAGCAAGGACAGTGCTGTGGTGGTGCCCCCGGGTGATGTGGTGGTGCCCCCGAGTGATGTGGTGGTGTCCCCGAGTGATGCAATAGGTCTCGCATTTGCGAGTTTGAGCTATTGGCATTGTAAATGATAATGCCATTTTTTTGTGTTGGTTTTCAAAACAGATAAAAAAGGCATTGTCATGAACAATGCCAATAGCTTAAACTTTCACAAATGCAAGACCTATTGCATTGCAAATGCTGGTTTATCCGAGTCAGCGAGAGAATGTGGCCTATTGACACAGCTCGTGTACTGTTCCGCAGTTATGTGAACCCCAGAACCTTGTATTTGCTTCTTAAGTGCGTGTGGGCAGTGAGCCTATGACATGGGTGGTAGCACACATGTGATATATATTTATACATGCATGTGCACACACACATTGTGGAGATATATATATATATATATATATATACACATACACACACACATACACACACACACACACATTATCACCTGAGCCTAATCCTTCCAACAACAAGGCGAGGGCTATAGTAGTGGGAATCTTGGCCTTAGTGGGAACAGAACAATTTCGTATTCATTTAAATGTACACTATTTAGTGAGTGTGAAAACAAAAGAACGTTCTTTTCCAGGAGGGTAAGCACTGGGCTGTGCAATATTTCAATATGCTGTTGATTGTGTGCGGAGTTATTAGCAGTTGCCCCCCACACTATCTCTCTGCGAAGTGGGTTAATGTAAGTCTGTGCTAGGGAAGGACGGCGAAGGTAGAGAGAAAGCGAATTGGGAGGGAGAAGAAAATGTGAAAGAATAGAGGGATGGAAAGAAAGGAATTGTGTGAGGAGACGAAGTCAGTGGGGCAGGTTCCAGCATTTTCCCCTCAGTTGCTTTTGGATCAACAATCCAGCACGGAGTACATCACAGTTATCAGCGACCGACTCTCCTAGACTCCGACAGATAAATAAAAGCTGAAAAGTGCATATACAAACGGATGTGTTGAGCTCTTTCAATGCAGTACACACTTTAAACAATCAACAGCTGGTATACATTCCTTTAATTTACAAACGCCCAAACTTTCTGAATTACTTGCAGAAACAATTTGTTTTAAAAAATGTGGGAAAGGGTAGTAATTTCTGGTTCAGAAAGGCTCATGTTAGAAACCGAGAGGACATGTAAGCAGATAACTTGTGACTGAGCCTGTCAGCGTTGGTCTGCCTTGACACAAAGGCGTTGAGGAGAAAGGATATATTCAGCACAAATAGAGAGCAAGCGGTTTGAGGCAGCTGGTAAAACAGGCTCTCTGCATTGCGGGGGGGGGGGGCGGGCGGGGGAGCGGAGTTCCTTTGAAGTCGGAAGGGTGGGAGGGAACAAGCATATGGGGTTTGAGCGATAACGAAAGTAAGAGGGGGAGCAGGAAGTGAGGCCGAGCGCGCGCTTGCGAAGCTTGGCGCTTGAATGCCTCACATGCACTGGGCATAATCTGCACTCCAAAACCCTCTTGGTAGGATTTGCTGGTGGCCCTCTGTCTCCCCAGCAATGCGCAAGCTCATTGGCAGGCAGAGACCTAAAAAAGCTTGTGATGTGGCATTGAGACAGAAAACCAACTTAAGGTTCATTGGGCAATTCTACCAGTTTATTAACAAAGTTCAGATCAGCACACTAAATAGCCAAGTGTTTTTCTACATCGCAATACAAAATGAAGATACCCACAATATTTAGCAGAGGGTCACAATACATCTAAGAAAAAAAACAATGCTGCTGAATAAAGATGGATAAAACAGGGGGGAAAAAAACACCCCAACAGGAGGCACTTTGCTTTTGCAAGCTGGAATGCCTGGGGAAGGCTGCGTTATATGGCTGCTGCCAGACTGCCAGGACGAGCTGCCTTGACATCAGCATTTCAACATTTTTCTGAAGATTACTTTGAATTTTACAAAAGTAAATAAAAACAATAATGTACAATGCCAAGCATGGATTTATACTGATCACTAGGTGGTTAAGGGGGAACCATAAAAGCATGCACGAAAGATGTAACTGCCACTTAGAAATGGCATACACTAAGATGTTCACATTATTTAGCTGCACAAACAATTCAGAAACAAAATACACCAGACCTTGACAGCAAGATCGCTCATATGCCAAGCAGATACAATCCTATGTCTGTAGACTATAAGAGATGCCTTACTGAAATCTGTCAAGCCTATGGCGAACGAGTGCTTTTGAACGATGTCTCTGCGGCACAATGAACCCATAGCTTAGAAAAGCTGGCTATTTGTGAGAAAAACACAACCTTCTGGAATAAATCTGAACAGCTGCATAGCTTTCATATCACAAGACATTTAGCCACATTAGTTTTGATAATAGTGTGCAACATGATCGGAATACAAACTATGCAATGGCGTGAACTGTGTCAAAGCCTCTAACTGTGAGGGATTTGAAAACTTGGTGGCATGACCATCTGGCTACATGACTCAAGGAGTACACTTCTACCAATAGATCAACTGTGGCATCCTACAGCATGTGGCGCGTCGCACGGCAGCCGTGGCTTTTACTCTGTTGATACTCAAATACAGCAAATGTTGCAAACATCAATTGCTTTCTTTGCCTCACACTAAACACTGTGTTGAGGGAAACAGAAACCCTTTCCAAATCACGACTCTCCTATGGAGTCCTAAGGCTACATTCAATGCCTCGATCAGCATTAGAGTACACTTGACACCGGAGAGCTTTTGAAATGGATAAGAGTGTGATGGACCGTTCGAGCTAGCTGTAAGAGGGGGGGGGGGGGGGGGGGGCTGGCAGATTTAGGTATAAGCAGATATCCTCTATGGCAGTCTTCTACAGCGAATAGCTCATGAGCTACTGGTAGTTCTCCAGCTACCTTAAAAAGTTGCATTCTTGGTGCAACTGATACTGTGTAAGAAGCTAGTTCTTGGTTATATGTATATGTAAACCAAACAAAAGATTTGCATAGAAGGCGAAAATGTGTATTTTGAGAATTCTTAAACAAAACCCTAGGTTTTGAGAATAGTTGAGTTTCCAGTATATATTTAAAGCAGATATTTGGGTGATAAGTCACAAGGAATTATTGACTTCCTACTGATCTCTCTCTCAACGCAAGAAGCATTGCAGCTAAAGGCATTCTAAATTAATAGACTTCCGTTACTGTTGGCCAATCGTGGCTGCTACACTAAAGTTACAACTGCTGTTAAGATTACATTAGTGGCCACTATATACAAAATTATCTGATATGGTTGCAGTTACAACTCTAATATTTATAGCTCAGGAAGACTTACTGGCTGGTTTATTTACATCAGAAAAGGGCAAGGTAGCGTGTGTGCGCTTGTTTCAAAGCATCCCCCTCCCCCACCAACTCCTCCTTCCCGCCTATGCTGGTTACTGCCAGACTTCGGTGCATGTTCAGATCTCTCCAGACTAACAGGGTAAGTCTTGTTATGTGTAAAAGCATCTGAAAGCTACCACTTCTGCTCCTAACGTGGTGGCTGTTCTCATATGGCATTTGTAGGTTTCTTTTGTGCAGTTTGCGCGCTTCAGTTATCTATTTATGTAATTTGTTCCTGTAAATAGCTGGCGTTATGTTAAGTTGAATACCCTGGTTTGCATTTGGGCAAATTGGCACCCTGGCGACATCACAGTAAGGGCTACAGTTCAAAGTGCTACAAGCACTACGCAAGCTCAGGCGTGATTAGAAGTCTGACGGGTGGATTACTCTGTCACAAATGCGGGGGATATTTTGTATGTCTTATTAACAGTGCCAGGATATAATGCACTTGAAATAAGGCAGATAGGTCAGAGTAATTAGTCCACAGTGCTGAGTGCAGGTGCCAAAGCTCTGTTTTGAAGACCCGGGCCCACTGGTATTTAATGCTGGCGCCCCAGCTACCAAGGCTGGTTGGTCTTGAAGCTCCCTCCCGTCTCTAATCCATCACCAGACACTCTGCCCAATTTCACTCCTGCACCTTCCTGCTTCCTCCATTGGAGACGGTCTTTCCATCTTTCTCTTTCGCAGTCTTTCCACTTCGTGTTTTTCCTCTCATGATAAAGGTCTGATGTTTATAAACACAGTGCCAGTCCCTAACAAGCATTTGCAATGCAATCGGTCTCGCATTTACGAGAGGTTAAGCTATTGGCATCGTAAATGACAATGCGTTTTAAAAACCAAAAAACGCATAAAAGGCAGCCATTTACAATGCAAATAGCTTAAACTCACGTAAACGCGAGACCTATTGCATTGCAAATGCTAGTTTTCTCTGAAGCCAACATCAGTGCAATCTTACTGAAAGGAATGACTCACAGCCTTAGGCAGACAAGGAAGCATAAAAGGAAAAGGAAAGTGGATTCTTACACTTCCACATGTTTCTGCTGCGGACCCCCGGCCTTCTTTGGTGCTGCACCTCTCATTTTCCCCTCTGCATACTGCTCCCTATAACAAAAAGTGAAGTTAAATTAAACATCACACAGCGTTAACCCTCAAGAGACAAACTAGATTAAGCAGTTCCAATAGAAATATAGCATATATGCGCTCTTTAGCATTCAGCATGATAAAATATTTATTTAGAGCAAGGTGGCTGGCAAGACTGGCTTGCAAAACAAGAACGCAGATAAGCAAAAGTTTATAGAATCATCATGCAAATTGAAACTAGTCAAACATAAAAAATACATGCATAAATACAATCAGCGAGAACTGTACGCGCACAAAGGCCAACATTTAAAATGTGCACAAATGCTACAGGTCTGTCAAACAGTAATGTAGTGCTTATACACGACTAACAGGGATCCGAGACACCAATTTTTTTAGGTTGTGGGTTTTGACAGAGAAATTGTCAAATAGGCCTACTACTTACAATACACAGAGAAAAGTGTTTTGGGAACATCCCTTTCAACCTGCCTCTTTCAGCCACTAAGTTTGCTGATCAGGCCTTGGATCAGACGTGCTATTGACAATTGGGATGTAGGAATTCCACTCAAGTGCTTCCAGTGAACTGCACGACGGACTACTTTACAGCAATCTGCTTTATTCGAAAAAACAAACCAGACTGCACTGAATGCAAGAGGGTCCTTAATGCGTTCTGCTTTTCATTTCTTGCTTTCATGTGCTTAGGCATTAGCCTATTAAAGCACGATCTACGGTCTTCGCAAATGCTGGCTGTAAGATGCACTCTTCCCTCAATGTCTTGAAAAAGGTTGACATCAGGGAGAAAAGCTAATTTATCTGCAGTAACCGTCTAGTTATCACTCCTGCACAAGGAGATGCATCCAAGGTGCTGGACAGTGGCAACAAATACTTACTGATTAGCCTTCTGAAGTTCCTTCTGCTTCTGCAGGTTGGTTTCGACGTATTTGAGTACTCTGCTCTCTGGCACCCACTCATCCCAGCTGATGAAAAAAAACATATCAAGTAACAAATCCCTGGATTGGACAAAACAAAGAGTAAGAGACCAACTGCCCCAGTTTCCCCAAATACTAATGGTCAAGTACTTCACAACAACTCATCTCATGCTAAAGGGGCTGATGGAATGCCATGGTAGGAAAATAATTAGATTTTGGCAAATTTGTTTCAGAAAACCAGACAGGATGCATAGGGTGTTTATCATGGTAATTACACCCAATCAGTTCTTGGGAGGAGGTAAATTTAAGGGCTTTTTCCAAAAGGGTGGTTATATTATCTCCCTTTTCTTCACAGCTTCTAGGTCACTGGAAGCTGGTGCAAGCAACACTAGTGCCATAGTTATAGGTGGACTGAGGCAAGACCAGAATGAGGCAGCTGGTTAAGCTAAAACATATTTATTAAAGGCAGTTCAACCACAACCAATTCATATTTCACAAAAGGCACCAGTAGAAATAGAAATATATAATATATAATATATCAGGCATACCTACACAAGACAACTAACTGGAAAACAACTAAGATTTCTTGCATTAAGACCCTTCGTGATGATGGAACATACTACAAGACACTCTAGAAATTCCAATTAAGGAGACTGCAGCTCTTTTCAGCATGGGCAACCATTAAAGAGGGAACCAAACTGCATACGAGTTTGCTGCCATTGAGAATGAATTTGGAAACACAGCAAGAGATTACCAAAATAATCTGGCACACTAAACCAAATATTTAGGGAATGTAAAAACAAATGCATTTTAAAAAGTTGAATACAAACGACTTTTGCTCCTTAGAATACTATGATTGCGAGAACTTACATTTATTTTATTCTCAAATTGCTCATTATTAAAATGTTCACATAGATTAACATTCCAAAAGGAGAATAACACTCAAATCAGCAACAACAATTAAAAGAGCATTAGCAAACCCAATCGGTCTCGCCTACGCAAGAGCTTTTGGCTGTTCATCATAGCTAAAAGTTAGTGGCGTAGAGGAGAGGTGCGTGGAGTGTCGAACTGAAAAGGCAAAGAGTGGAGTACTGTTAGATTGGCAGAGTGCCGTGAATTGAAGTGGCATAGTTTAGAGTCGTATAGATTAGAATACACTTGAGTGGCATAGAGTAGAGTGGACAGGTGTACAGTGCATTGCCGTAGTGTTGCAGAGTATAGTAGCATAGAGTGCAGTGGCATTGAATTCAGCGGCATACATAAGTCGCAGAATGCAGCGGCATATAGTAGAGGGCAGTGGCAAAGAATAACTTAAAGTGGTGTGAGTATAGTATAGTGCCGTAGAATAGCGCAGAGTGGAGTAGCGCAGAGTGGAGTAGCGCAGAGTTTAGTGGAGGACAGTGCAATTTTGCAGAGTAGTGTCAGAGTGCAGTGGTGAACAATGTAGTATAGTGGCATAGAGTACACTGATGCAGGACCTCGGCCTTTGAATGCACAGCAAATATGACAAGATAAGAACAAGATTTAAAGGCCTCTTTACAGAAATGGAGGTTGTGGAAGAATACAGTAAATACACTTTAGGCAACTGGAGGAACAAACTGAACCTGTAGAGCCTAAAGAAAATAAAGTCAGAAAGTGTGAGTTACAAACCACAAAGCCAATGGTAATCAACGGCGGAATGCAATCCTAGGTCAACTTTCTGAAAGTCCCCAAGATGTCTTTAGCAAACTCGACAGCTGCGCTGTCTGGTAGGCTGCGACCTAAAAAGGAATACATATTAACCCAAAACCACTGAAAAAACTATGCCCAGTGCTGCAGTAGAAGATTTAAATAAAAAAAACATGTGTTGTATTAGTCCTCACGTGTTTCAGATCTTGAAGCAATTTCAAACTGGAAATACTTATGAGAGCTTGATCTACTACTGGGAAGCTACTCATTGCCCTCCTTCCCAGTAATATGCTTTCACACTGATTGAGTTATTGGTATCAGAGGGGGCAGAATATGGATGTACAGAAAATGGAAGAAAATCCAGTTGCTCACACACAGTTTAGTAAAGCCCATCATTGACTGAAGTAGAAAAGGCCCAATTATCAGGTTACAACATGCAAGTCTTATGAGTCATTGAGTACTTACTTCTTATTCCAACCGCTGTAATGTATAAAGTATTTCACTTGTTTCTCCTTTATGGAAACCTTCACACACTGAAAAAAAGTATTGAGAAATTGTCACATGTTCAACTTGAACTGACACTTAATATAATGGCCATTTACTACGAAAAATAGAACAAATCCACAATGATATCCATTAACAAATGCAAGCAAGAACTGCAAGGTAGCTGTGCAGTTTTGTCTCTTGTGTACCGAACGGTCTAATCGCTTAAACACTTGAAGCTGGATTAGTTAACTGCTTAGCTCCTCATACTGTAGTCCCAATTGCTTATCCATCTGTACTTGCTAAAAAGAAGAGACCCCATACAATTTGCCATTCTACTGATTTGGTACTTGCCATCATGGTGAATGCCAAATGATAACATTCTCCAAGTCACGAAACATCATTGGGTCGCAGACTATAAACTTTATAAAGGTAGTAGTGAATGTGCTGAATGTAAAGCATCAAAATGGGCACGTTTCTCAGCTGCACACAAAATAGATGCTTTCTTTCTGTCTTTACACAGTGGGGTTCAATTCTCACAATACAGCCTAAGTTCATGAAAACATACAAGTATTGTAAGTGGAGGCGGCCCAAAGAGAAAAGAAAGGATGACACAGGGGGTAAACAAGGTACTTTGTAATGCAGGTCATTTTTAAGGTCATCCAAAAAAAAGACACACATACCTTGGCTTCATAAAGGAGAGGTCCGTGGAAACACAAAACACGCTCCCCTACGAAACAAGGAGCGGAGGGTTAGTCAGGCATTAAAAATGAGACATTACATGCATCTGACATCCGAATCCCCAACAGTAACGGCTGAGACATACACCCTACCTCCTTGCAGATCATGTCTTACCAAAAATCTAGACGCCACACCAAAAGTACACTGCTTTACAAGTGAAACTGTTTATGCGGTGCATTAGCGAGCTACCATGTGAAAAGGCGCTGGAGAACTTCATACAAGAGTCCAATCATAACAGGGTTTACAGAGAAGATAAAAATAAAAATCACAAATCTAACAATTGTAACCAATAAGTGTTGCTTTGCCAAATGGCCTTTTAGTACATTGTACCATACTTTTCACAAAAACAAAGCCGCCGAAAACTGGTGACCAAAGCACGGAGGCAGTGTACTTCATCCTTTGCACCATCTAGATGTGCAAGTATACAACAGGAGCCCTACACGGATGACTAGCCTTCACCATACTGTAGTCTGAAATGTTAACATTTAAGCCTTTAAGTACCTTTTTGTCAGAGTAGGAAGCTCCATAAAATGAGCATTAGCTAAAGTAATAAGTTAACAAATATTGTTGTACAGCAACGATTACTCAGGTTTTCTACTTAAGTCCTGCATCATTCAAACATGAAAGCAAGAAGCCAGAGCATTCAACAGCATTAATAAGTGGGTGGCTGCTACAAAACAGTACTCCAGAATCAATAGAAATACTTTCCTTGGGACAAAAAGGCATATACATAATCTTTAAATTCAAGGCAAACAGGTAGCCTTCCTACTAATCACTCATTAGGTTTGTATTCTACACTGTATGTTAAACTAGAACTGTTTCATCCACTCTGCATCAGAGCTATAGAACACTACAAGCATGTCCGCACTCCCATTCTCAGTCCATGAGCAGCCTAAGACACTGAAGACAAAAGCAGAGAGAACACAAAATACTGCATGCATGTTAGCCTGCCCTTCAACCGAAGGAAGAAATGCTGTGAAGCACAAAGATTACCCCGCACTCAAACATGCATTCAAGAGATTCATTTAACATTCTTTCACATGAATAAACGAGGTCTACAGTAAGGTTATTACTGCTAGCCATCAGCGGGGGAGGGGGCGCTCCTTTTAATCATCTGTACTAAGCACTTGGCTACACTTATGGATTTAAAAACTGTAGCATGCAACAAAAAAAATTCTTTGACAATGGAGCGGAGAGGACAATGAAAGATCTTACTTTATAGCCTTAGAAGTACCCACTTAACCAATAGCAAAGAATAAATGAATAACATCCTTGAGAATGTGATATCCTGAGTGGTCAGTAGATTCAAAAGGGTGGTGAATAGACTTCAAAATATTTTTTTTGGGGGGGGGGGGGGCGTAAATCTTCACCAACTCAGTGTCCCACCCAATTTCACAGGCTAAAATACAACAATAAAATTCTTCTGCATTAGTGATTCAATTGTAACGGCTAGAGCAAGATTAGTATTGCTCCCTCTAGAACCAACCCCCCACCACAATAGTCCAATTCATAACCCTCTTTCACATGTTCCAATCTGAGATCCCCTATAAATTTAGAAAAAGAAAAATAACATACTTCTCAACTCAAGCAGTGATAAATCTGGAGTCTCCTTACTAAAAAACCTTGCACTGATGCAACTGTCCTTCAAAAGCAGGCGGTGTGCTTTTTTATTTACCTGCGAGAAAACAAAAACAGTCAGGGACATTCTGAGACTGCAAACTCCGGATTCTCACAACACATCTACAAGAGTTGAGAAGTATGAATTAAAGCGTAATCTGCACTGGGATCCATTCAACACTGCACCAAAAGAATTGCACTGAATAATTGCATACAGATACACAGGTTACTTACTGCTGCCCCTCACCCGATGCAATAAACCGTTTTAGTCACACTTAAACAGCAAAGAATCAAAATTTCGAAAAAAACTCCAATAGGCACAAAACCTGCCCTCTCAGTGAACAGCGTTCACAGATTAAAGGCTGCAAAGTACACCAAGAAAAAACAGTCCAACTATGGTTGGCACAAACGGTAAAAAAAAAAAAAAAAAACGCTGAAGCGCACAACCCAAGTACTGGAGGAATGTACAGTCAACGGTGAACAAAAATATAAGGACTGTGCAATTATAAAATATTAAAAACAGAGGGGGGTCTTGGTTTAAGAAAAACTGACTAAAAGCAAAAATATTGGTCGGGCATTAAAGGACAAACAGGCATTTGCTGCAAGAGCAAAGATACATATCACAGACATATTCTTTACATTGAGTACACCTAACAAGCATTGTGCACAACTACCAAGACACAATCAGCGATTCGAGGAAACTCTAGAAATAGCAAGTGTTAATGTGGCAAAAGCAAAGTGAACTAAACCAAAATAGTGCTCACTTAGCCTTCAGGAAGACAAACATACATTAAGTTCAATATCCCCAGTAACCAATCTTAACAGGTAAGAAATTCTTGAATCAATAACGTACCTACTTATGTGGGAACCATAGCCACCTAGATTCAAAGTTTTATTACCAAGGACCTTGCCTATTTTGCATCCACCTCAAATCTGCCCAGGATGCAGTGCACACTGCCAAACCTAACTCAATGACGAAAGGTAGCTATTTTATCTACCTCTCAAAACTAACCTATTGGACTCTTCAAAGTGAACAGAAAAGATTATGGCAGCAGTTAAACAGCTATAAAACAGGGTGTACAGGGTGTTGATCTAATTTTCAGACACTTGCTTGTTCAAGCAAAGGAAGAGACTTAGGGCCTCCCGATCTGCGGAAATATAAATCCCATTATATCCTATGGGATTTATATTTCAGCAGATGGGATATCAGTCACTATTTTGACGCGTTCACAGAGATCTAAATTGGGCCATAGATCAACAAAGTGTCAGTCTGTGCTATGAACTGGTCATGCAAGACTATAATACTGAGACTCCTAAAACATTCATTAGTTAAAATATCCCCACTGCAAATGCCCCTTGCATCTGTGAAAAGCTCACCAAAACCAGTTTGCTCCAATGGCTAGAGAGAATAACAAAACAGGCATTGACAAAGCTAATATCACTTTTTTCTTCAATTCTGTAGATGCTGTTCTCAAAAAAAAAAAGGTGATGAACTAGATGCACATGGAGGTGGGGGTGGCGACGCCCTTAACCGCATGCGCGCTAGCGGAATTCCGCTCGCACGCTGGGTTTTTAAAAAACGCACTTTACGTGACTAGCTGGGCTCGTCATCAGCGTGCGAGGAGGCTACGCCATGACGAGCCCAGCTCGTCATCAGCGTCGAAGGGGTTAACATGCATATCATTTCATCGGAGTCATGGATAAACAAGCCCCCTGTGCATGCATTATGGGCCATTTGTAAATTACCATTCAAAGATGGCAGATGGACATCTTTGAGAACCAATTTACGAATGATAAAAAGTGTGCAAAAGTGCTCTTTTGTAACATGGCCTTTTAAGTCTCAAACACAACCCCAAACAAATGAAGCTACATTATTATTTCCATAAGACATTAAGCTTGCACAATACATCTCAGCTATCAGCTCTAGGAACCTTCATTTATGGAGTCAACGAAAAATATCTATTGTGCAAGAACGTTTGCATACAGGAAACAGGTCTATGCAATGAGGAAACCCATACTAGTGTAAGGTGCTCACTGGGATCCTAAGTCCCATACAAATACAAGGAAGGGCACACAAGTATGTAATAAACCAATATTTGTAACCTAGTTAATACAAGACTCAAAAGACAACAAGTAAACTGCTTCTCTTAGCCAAGCTCATCCATCCCTCTACGAGACAAGGACGCCCATTAATTGAATTACTAGCTAAACACACACACACACAAGCAATACACTTGTTAAGGAAGGGAGCCTTTAGTTCACTAAACAATCCTGAAATGTTTAGGTTAGAAACTGCTTCTTGTATTCCTTCCTAGGACGCCTATTCAGCTTGGGCAAAAAACAAATCAGTCATGCGGAATATCTTATAGGCTGGTTGAAAACGATGTGTTGTGGTGGAGTTACTTTACTCTAGTCTTACATTTTGTCCAGCAGGTCCACTATTCCCACATACTTCTTTCACATAGGCTGGTCATTTCTATCCACAACCACAATGATTCAGACAACAGGGGAAATTACGGAAACAAGACTCAAAATGTAAAAGCTTGTCTACACCCAATACTGACCCTCTGTAATAATAATCAGGGTAAACAAAGGAAGGGGTGTCCACTACTCATCAGCTGATTTGATCCCCCCCATTTTATCCACAATGTTTAGTATTCTACCAAACTGATCCGCAAAAAACTCACTCATTTTGTAATGGAGATCCCACCCATAAATGTATGATAAGTTTAGAAATTATTTTATGTGACAAACTGGAATATCAGTTCGGTTTGACAGAGGATAAGATATCCAACTTAGAGGTATTGCTCATAGCCAAATATAACAGAGTATTTATTCTAGTAAGTTTTATTACAGCATGGTGACAACATAACGCATTCTACCAAAGAGTAATGCATCTATCCATGTGACATGAGCGGGAAGCCTACATTTATAAACATTTGACTAAACTAATATCTACTGTAATATCACAATTTCATAATTTGCAAGAGCGCCTTTGTGAAGACAGTGTTTGCTTACACGTTTTCTATTGAATATTAAAATTAAGCTTTGTCAAATGAAACAAAAGAAACCAATATTGATTTTTCAGATCAATGGAACATTCAGTCATAAGAAACAGACTGGCAGAAGTGTTCTAAACTTCAATTTATATTTCTCAATTTGGCCTCTGGACTAAGGACCCCTTTTGGGGGTTGGACCACAGTTGGGCTGATAAGCAGTCACGAGGAGCCCACTTTAGAAGCAAATATCAGATGTTTTAAAGTAGACGGCTCAATGGACCATGGTCATGCCCCTGGAAAATAACACTGTACAGTATGGGGAGTCAATGCCTAGTACTGAAAGACCGTGTGATGGACTTGTTCTGACCAGCTTACAATCAGCGTTAAAGCGTTCCTAACTAGCTGAGACCAGCTTTTTACCTGCACAGCAAAGTGAATTGCAAACGCAGAAGTAAAATCCTCATTTGAAATTGGCACTGACCAGTGCCACATGAAATTGCATGTGAAGGAAAAAAAATCCTTCTAGATGAAGAATTGAATACCATCATTGGAAGACTTAGTTACCAGCATCTCCAAAGGCAAGTCAGAATCCAGATCAAAGCAGTTGGTTACAGTAATAGAATGATGAGATCCACTGGTGAAGTTAGAGGAAGATATGAAATTATTAAAGGCAGACTATGACTAGCATAAAATGGATCACCTTTTCTTCCCCATATCCCATTGAATGACTTTTATGAAATACAGGACAGTATCACCCAACAAATGCCAGAGACTGAACTGACTAGGCAACAGAGGAACAGAAAAATGAACTGGAATGGACTGGTAACATACAACTCTCATGATTGTGATAGATTTGTCTTCTACGTTGAAGTTTCCTTCGGTTAAGAGTTAGGCTTGGTTAGTTAGAAGAAAATATATAAACGTGCCGCAGTTTAGATGTATATATATGTTCTGTGAGTAAGGACAATGTTACAAAATAGGATGTTTGGTTTTCCAAGAGTCTGTTTTCAGTTTCAAAGTGGGAGAGAAAATGTGTTTAAGAACATTTGGAATGCAGAAAATTGTGGTTTACGGTGTTCAATAACAATTCTGACTTTATTTTAGTTGCAGCTTCTCTTTTAGAGGACCGATGGATGGGGCCATGCATGCACCAAGAGGTATTCAGTGTCCTATCAATTATCCATTTAGTTTGTGGCCAGCCAGCTCTAACAAGCTCAAAACATGGCCACAGCACACGGAGTGGTTACACTGTACAACTGACTTTACAATATGTAAACGTGAATGAAGAAATGTAGTTTCTACTCATTTTCAGCGGCTAATTATACATCATTATGACCCAGCTGCAAAAAGGAGCAGTCCATCCACCTTGATCTATATTTCATCTTCTGAAGAACTAGAAGGTGCCGAGTATCCCTTGATGAGAAGGGACAGAGGTATCAGGAATGGTACATTGATTTAGTGTACTATCCAAAGGACAGTAATGATGGAATAAGTGGGAAGCTCCTGGAAAAGGCAACTATTTTCATGACTGATCTACTCAGTAATTTAAAAGGCGCTGAATCGTGATCAATGGTTCTCAATTTCAGAAAGAGAGTGAATGAGGAATTATGTGAACACATTTAACTAGTAAGACTATTTTACATCCTATCAGCAAAGCAAGAACATTAAAAAGATTGTGAGGTGAATGAGGTAAACTTGCAACATTAGCTATTGCAAGTCCTTATGAAGCGATGTATACAACAAATGCCTAGAATAATGTCTTGGAGGCCAGTGATACAAGGCAAGGAGCCAAAAAGTGTATATGGCAACTTCACTGACTGTGGAGGCCTTGGTTAAAGAAGTGATAATGGAAATGCACAAGTGCAAACGAGGGTTTCGTACTAACATTTACAAAGATAATACTTAAAGTGGAACAAGTGATCTGAGGGAAATGTGCAGAGAAAAGGATGTATTTATGTGCCTGAATAAAAAGCATTTACTATCCCCTAGGGACACCAGATATATTCCGTTATGTGCAAAAAAAAGGTGCTCTCAAAAATAAAAAAAGAGAGGCAAAGGGGTACATGAGAATCAAACTTAAGTGAAACCAGGGTATCAGTCAAACGTGGACAGAAGAGGGCAGAGGGTGTTAACTACAAAGACAATTGCGTTGTATCATTCTTCAGAATGTCCATTGAAGGCCTTCATATTGTTATTGTTCAAACGATATCGGGCAGGACAGAATAATGATGAAATGGTATAAGAATTTCCACAGACATTCACACGGCATAGTGTGATTTCCGTCCACCAAAATGTTATTTCTACAATGCAGACTGCCAGCCGACAACCCCAAACAACGCCTTGGTTGAAGAGGAAGAATGTGTGATGTAGGCTGCTACTTCAGAGTACAGCAGAACACGAGCAAGCTGGAAGAGGACAAAGTAAAACAAAGTTATTTATCAGTGTTTGCATTTGGTGAAAGGATACATGACCAGCGCGTCTTCAAACAGCAGCATCTTAAGTAAAGTGGAACGCAAGAGACTAGAAATTTCTGAGTTCACTGGAGATTATGTTGTAGGAGTGCTCAGGGACCAGATACTGGTTCAATGTAAGTTGACTTAGTTACACGTCCAATTGCAGTAAAATGTTTGATGTAGATATTGTAAAGTTATTTAATGTTAAGAACTGTAAAAAGGTACATAAATAGCATTTTCAGGACCATCTATATCTCCCCAGTTATGGAATACCACAACAGTTCTACAGCACATACAACTGCATACTTGAATAAGAAGCAATGGCAAATGCACTGAATGAAAATATTAACACTTTCAAAGTACACTCTCAAATAACCGAATGGGCCCCATCTCTATGCTAATATAAGGATTAATAGGATGCTTGAATGTTTACTGTCCTTCAAGTTGTTGAGCACTAAACCTAGATCACAGATGTAAACAAATCGAACCAAACCTATATTAAGGGAGGCCCCAGACTACTGCCCAGTCAGGTGGTGCACAGAACACCACAAGGGCCATATAATGCATCAATGGATGGGAAAAGGTTGGATCAAGGCCAGCTAGGTGTATTTACACCCATACAGGAGAACTGAGTGCATGAGAATGAGACAACTACTATCCCATGGACTATATGATGAAAAAACATTCTTGACAGAGGAGGTATACAGATACTGGAAGGACTTAACTTAGAAAGTGTTCTATCGTCTAGAGTAGAATATAGTTAGGTCCAGATACGTACGTAGTCACTTTCTAGAGGCATGTGAGCATACAGCTACAGCATGCTGTGACAACCAGCAACCAGGTCTGTTAAAAGGTATTCATGAGTGATGTACATTAATCTAAATAATGATGTCCTTGCGGCTGAAACTCAAAATCGACCGTCCTTGAGAGGATACAGGATAAATGTAATGTTAATATATGCTTTACTAATAACCTAAAAAGCTTTTGTTTGCAGAGCATGTTTCAACCTATCATTGCTTATAACAAGTACATTAATCAGAATTGCCTACACCCAATAACACTGCAAGGCAAGTCTGGGACAACCTTGCTAAATGAACCGCAGAACTTGGTGAAGCCAGTAGTGCAGGCTCAAAGGGCACCAATCCATGTCTACAAGGTCAATGCAAGAGTTACATTTTAAAGTGACAGCATACAAGTACCATTCAGTGTGCAAGTACGAAAAAGATCCCTCCCTAATTTTGGTCAGAGATCTTGCGGGTTCAACTTCATCCCGATGGTTTCTATTTTCACTGACTTTGGTGTGGTTGTAAGTTATTTCAGCCTAAGACAGGAGCAAGAGTGCCTAATATTTGGTAAAAGTAAAATAGGATTAATATAGTCAAAAAGAAAAGGGAATATAAACTGACACGGCTACTCAAAAGGCCAACTCTTTACAGAAGCTTAAAACAGAAAATCCCTTTGTATGCATACAGTACACCAATCCCTTTAGCAATCGTTCACCACTCACGCCCACTTCAATATAGCACCAATGGGAACTCAGGAGTCCAATGTCAAAAAAAGAGGGAAGTTCAGTTATTTTATTTGTATCATATGTTAAAAGTGTAAGACCACATAGATTTCTTCCAAAATTTTATAATATACATAAAAAGTGTGTATCCACAAAAAACAGATGAGCGCTTACGGGAAACGATCTCAATGTATTTTAATCCAACTTATCTTTGCATACATTTGTTAGTTTATTGTGCAACTTGCGTGCTTATTTATTTTTTATAGTATGTTTTTTTCCCAATGTATATGTATTTTGGTAACGCCGAATAATCCTATGTGTGTGGATACACACTTTTTATGTATATTATAAAAATTTGGAACAAATCTATGTGGTCTTACACTTTTAACATATGATACAAATAAAATTGAACTTCCCTTTTTTTTGACATTGGACACTTGAGTTCCCATTGGTGCTATATTGAAGTGGGCGTGAGTGGTGAACGATTGCTAAAGGTGATTGGTGTACTGTATGCATACAAAGAGAACACAAAGGGATTTTCTGTTTTAAGCTTTTGAACTTGGCGTCCTTTCCCTTTTGTGTACTTGGACCCCTCTTATATTTTTGGCAACTCTTTACAGAGCCACATAGCCGGCAGTCTGAAAATCTATAGTGTTGCTATGGACACTGGAACTATGCAATTCTGCAGAGTTTTACACATAATTATGGATTTGCCAGACTTCATCAGTGGCATAATTTGCAGATTTTAACAAAGAAATATTTTTTCTAGCTCAAAGGATGAATAGTTTCTAAGAAAAATAAAACATGTTGCCACGCAGAAGGACGGCACAAAGGCAGACTAGTCAGTTTTCAGTGGCTCATTACTGTATTTGTGTGGTTAACGTGGTACTGAGGTAAAACCTTTGCAAAGGCAGTGTTAACATGGAAAGACTGCCAAAGCCAACAGGGCTCACCTATGACAGCTATTATCAATGTTTTGCTGCCATGCTGTACAGTAGCACAGATGCTTGTACTGTGGATAAAACTAATTTAACAAGCACTGGCAAAGCCAATAGTCCTGCCAATGTAAGAGCTACTGGCTTTGACAATGTGTTTTAGAGATATTGTATACCAGCATGGCTGCTATTCAGTATGAATAGATGTTAGTGGCGCAGAGGAGAGTGGCATGGAGTGTCAAAAGAGGCATGGCAAAGAATGGAGTGGAGTGGCACTGAGTTGCGTGGACTGGTGTAAAATTCATAGGCATAATGTTGCAAAGTATAGAGGCATAGAGTGCAGTGGCTTAGGGTGCAGCGGCACAGAATACAGCGTTGTAGATTAGAGTGCTGCATAGTAGAGTGCAATGGCATACAGTTAAGCAGAGTGGCGTAGAGTATGCATGGTGTGGTACCCCGCGACTATTACACAAAACACATTTAAAATTGAAATGACCATTACATTTGCACAGACATCCAGTTTTACTAAGAAAACTATAAAGTTTACAAATGCTTACACAGTTAATTTAAACGTGCGCTAGAAAAAAAAATACCACCCCCAGTATCCAGCAAGATTGTCACATAAATCATCTTACTTTGAAGTCAGAGAGAGAAAAGTAACCAACAATCTCACTCAAAGAGAGAATGACATTTTACCTTGGTCTTTTAAAGAACAGAAAACGTGACAAGCTAAGAACAAGATTTAAAGGCCTGTTTACAGAAAAGAGCAAGTGTGGAACAATACAAGGAGGTAGTGTGAAAGGGCTGTGCTCCTTGGGAGAGACAAACTCACTTTGGACAGCCTAAAATAAATAAGCCATCAAAAAGAAAGCCAAAAAATGTGAGTTACAAACCACAACGTCAATGGTAAGCAATGAGCAGAACACAATCCCAGGGAAGGTTTCTGAATGCCCACAAGATGTATTTTGCAAACCAGACAGCTGGAAGGTTTTAAGTCCGGCCATGGTTTTCGAAATAACAAACTTCACCTTTCTTGGTCACTTCACAAAAAAAAAATCACTTTCAACGAAGATAAATAAAACGTGGGTCAGAGTGAATAAAGTACAACAGTTATGATGCTGCTTCAAATTTAGACCGTAAGTAAACTAACACAGGGATAAATTAAAGTCCTTGTACAACACTAGGATGGACAGCCTAGACCCTACAAGGCAGGGTTGGAATCAAAAATAGGCATGGGCATTTTAAATAATTTTAAAAAAGGGGCTCACATTTGCGATTTGCGCCTTTTTGCAAAACAATGTTTTTGTTTTAAATATTACGAAAAGAGGGGGTGGTCTCTAAAAGGCATTTTTTCTTAACTCCACTGAGAATATTAAAATACAGATATTACCTGGGCTCTTTGTACACGGATGAGTTCACACTGGTGAATCACACCCGAGTATATGCGCCCAGGGACCCGATCAATCTGAATACATTTGTGGGACGACCCAGCGAGAGGCCGATTGACACCTACTGACGCCCTGCTGGTAAAAGCGAGGTAATATAGCTCCGTCGGCCTCTGGAAAGGGCGCTGGGGGCATTTGAACAGCACAGCCAAAGGCCCACAGCTTTAACTCCGATACCAGCCCATCGCCCGCCTTACCAATTTAACCCTGCTACAGAGCGGTTGCTGTTCTAATGCTGGGGTAACTTGACCGAATTCACGGACTGAGTTTTTTTTTTCAATAAATGAAAAAGGGAAGAATGTTAAGTTGTAATAACTTGGACATCCGCATTTTCACGATCGCTTAGAATGAATGTAGGAACAGAAAATGAACTTAGTCTCAACTAGCAAAAGGGTCAGTCAAGACCAAGGACAGTCCACGTTATCTGAGATTTATGAATAGCTACGGTAATAAGGTGCAACAAAGAGAAGCTGCGAGAAGAACGGGCGGAAAGTGCAACAGAAGCGGAGATTTAGGAAGGAGGAAACAACTCGGACGCAGAATAAATGGATGAATACCTTGAACGAATCCGAAATCTACTTTAATCGCCGAAACACAAACCGTTTTAGTAAGAGGCGGCTAGGAAACTGAATGACAAACACCAAAAGGAAAATAAGAAAAGACGCATTCCAAAGGAGGATGTGGGAGGAGCTCAAACAGCCAATATAGAGAGAGAGAGAGAAGGCGAGGAGGATGGGACAACGGGGAGGAGGGGTTATGAAACACCACATACTTATTGGGAAATGCCGAAAGAGGCGCAAAAGGACCGAACGCTTAATAGTTCATTCATAACATGCACTCACCTAGTTCGTTTAAAACATGCACTCACCTAACTCAGTAAACGGATCAATATATACCCCTCCAGTGGTCCCTTGCTCTCTGCGGCAGGTATGCTCGACCAGTACCAAGAATTCCGCAATCCCCTGGATTTGGCGCCCCTCCCCCACCAACTGCCCCCGCCCCCTTCTGCAATAGGGCTTATCCCCATAACCACATTCCCTCCTATCCTCGGTCCATTTCAGCGCCCCGCCCCTCACTAACCTTCGGTAAATTTGGGCCTGGGCTCCTGCTTCGGCGCCATTTATACTGCCCGCTCCTCCCCGGGCCTCCGCTCCCGGCCCCGCCACATCTAATCACCGCGCGCCCGCCCCAGCAGCCGCCACCGCCCGCGACACGTCATGGCGAAGCGACCACTGTGGAAAGCTGCGCACCCTCAAACAACGCTCCCTTTCGGCCCCACCTACGTCTGGCGTCAAACATTGAGTCAGCGCTTGCGCGACAAGAGGCCCCGCCCACATCATCCACTCATGCTTGAAAGTGTGTAAGTGAGTATGGTCGTAGTGTTTTCGTGCTGTCCAAAGCGTGGAGATAGCACACTGTATCCTGTTGGCATCCCAGATTCCACAAACTCACTCTGCACTAATTTCTTTATGGAGGGATTGAATCCGCTGTTTATTAGACAGTCTCCACTTTCCTTACAGGCGATCCATTATAAGCCATGACCTTTCTCACTCAGTGAGCCTGTGCCCATGTATTGTATTGTAATTGCATTTATATAGCGCTTGTTGACACCCGCTATTCAGGAAGCCTACAAAGGATTATTGGTGAATTATTATGGTGAAATATGAAGTAATGTCAGTGGTGAATGTTATTCAGTTACTTTGGGTGAGAAGGATAGCGTAGGGATAAAAGGGGAAGTAAGATTTGCATTCATATAGCACTTGTTACCCCTGATGGGTGTTGAAGCGCTTTTCTGGTGAGTAGCACGCCACTCTGGAACCCATAAAGGATTACTGTTGAAAATTAGTATAGTAAAAAAAATATGAAGTAATTTGAGTAGTGGATATGTTATTCAGTTATTTGGGTAGTATATTAGTATAGTTTAATATGGAATTTGAGAAGTGAACATGTTAGTCTGTTAATTTAGATTGAAAAGGATAGTGGAGGGATAAAAGAGTGAAGGTTGTTTTTAAATCCTATACTGCTGGGTCATCGGTGTGGCCATTTTGGTGCTCAGACCCTCTGTAAAAAAATTTCTAGTCCGCTTCCTCCAGCGAAGTTGCCCTGCTTGACTCCCCGTCCGTCGAGGTGAGTGCCTTCCCAGAACTGTCTCTTCCCAGACGACCTACATGGGTTACCTGCTTTTATAGCATATTTGCTGATGAACCCTTCGCTTGTAAACCAGCAGCAAGTTGCTCCCCCTTAATGTGGGGCTGCGCAGGTTCCCTCTAAGCACTTGACTGGCCTCCTACTGGCCATCCTAGTCCTTCAAGAACTCTGCTACTCATATTGAGAATGTATTCCTGAATTCATCCTGACTTGTTCCTCTCCTTTATTTTATTTTACTTGTTTTCTGCCTTGACTAAATGCTGCTCTACGCCCCCGTTCCTTATTCCTCCTCTCTATTCTTCTGCTTTGATGGTATTTATGGTCTTCTCTCTTTTCCCCTTCATTAGTTAAGGCACTATCGTCATCTTGCTTTCTATACTCCACTCTTTTATATACTCTTTCTGCCACATTTGCCATTTTTTATTGTTGGTTCTGTGCATTGTAAGGTGCTCCATCTGCAGTATGTCTCCTATATACTATTGTTTGCATTTCATGTTTTGTTCGCAATAGGTGTTTCAATTTGCTCCATCTTCCTCACGTATGCATATGCTGTATCACCATTTAGACCTCCGCTTACCTATCTTGTACCAGCATACTACCTCCGACTTGACATCCCTCTGTTATGTTAAGCCCTATCTTAACCAAATATGCTATTTCTTCCATATATAACATATTTACATGCTGACTCTATGCATTTTGAGGTGCTCCATCTGCTTTGTGTTGTCCATATTCTACTGACTGTTTATCTTGTGTTGTCCGCACCTGATGTTTTGGTGTGCTCCATCTATCCCATATATGATTATATCGCCATTTATGCCTTCGCTTACTATTGATTTTGCTTTAACATGCTACCACCTAATTGATTTCCTTCAGCCTCTTCCCACCCTCATCCATATATCTGAGTTTGAATTCACCTATTTTGTCCACTGGTTACACCACATCTCTTTATCAGTTCCGCTCTTTACAATTTGGACTTGAACCCAATATTTTCCCCGCCCACTCAAAGTGGTCCAAGCAGTCTTTGCTTCACCCCTCCCCGCACTCTATCCACACACTCTCCCTACTCTCCCCAATATGCCTCCCCTCACATTTCCCCTTTCTGCCTCATCCTCACCCATCTCGAAACTAGGCCCCAACTCCTGGTCCATCATATACACTCCTCATCTCTCCAAACATGGGAAAAAAACTTTAAACATAAACTCCTATGTCTACACCATGAAATCCTTTATGCGGATCGCCACAATACACTCAACTCCTCTGTTGTCACCAATTTCATCTTCTTCTCCAAACGCCCATCGAAGTGGAAAAGCCTATTCCTACGACACCTCCCCATCACGGTCACCTGCTATTATTATTATTAAAATTATTATTATTAAAAAGGATTTGGTACCGCGCACATACACCAATTGGTTTCTTGGCGCTCAAGACCGGGTAGATGGAGAACATTCAGGGGCCGGGCAGCTAGGCATGCGCCAAACGAAACAGATAAGTTTTTAAAGAGTTGCGAAAGCAACGATAGTCGGTGGACAGACGAATGGCAAGAGGGAGGGAATTCCAGTTGGCCGGAGCAAGAAAGGAGAAGCAAGCTCCTCCATGTTTCTTGCGGTTAAATCTAGGGGTAATCAGGAGGTTGTGAGCTGAGGATCTGAGGTGACGGGAAGGGACATAGGCAAGTAAACAAGAAGAGATGAAGGCAGGAGAGCATGAGAACAGGGATTTGAAAATGATGCAGGCCATTTTGAAAACACACCGCTGTGCAACAGGGAGCCAGTGTAAAGTTTTCAGCAAAGGGGTGACATGCTGATATTTAGGCTGCCGAAAAATAAGTCTGGCTGCCTGATTCTGGACCAGTTGAAGTCGGGAAAGATGGCAGGCTAGATTCCTTACGGTCTCAAACTATCTACCACTCCGTCTTCCTCCTTCCTGGGCGAAGTGAACATCTCCATCTTCAAATCCGGAAACACCCTCATTCAAGCCTCTGAAAATCACCTCCTCATCTTTGAACATCACTTTATTACACTATCCCAACTCCTCTCACAGCTCTCTAATCCCCCCCTCTCACCCCCTCATCCCCCGGACTCCTCACCTCTCCTTTCTTCCCCCACCCCCACATCTCTTCTCACTGACACACCCCAACTCCGGGAGCCCTCACGAATCACGGTTCCTCTCACCCTCCCACCGCCTCTCCAAAACCCACCCTCTACCCACCCCATCTCCGACCTATATACCCAGATTTTACCGACTTCCCCAACTCCACCGCTACTCCCCCTTCCACAAAATCGCCTGATCACCAAGCTCTACTGACTATCACAACCCCCAACTACACCACCATCTCTAACTCCCGTCTTAATCCCTAGCCCTTAACGTTAATGCACCCACCACATCCCCTGCGCACATTGACTTGTCCACCCCCCTCTCAACTATCCTAAACCCCTTAATGTCCCTGTCCCGATCACTCCTCATTCCTTTAGCCCACTCACCTCTATTGCCCTTTCGCCCACAATCTCCTATTTCACCTCACTCTCTGATGCACTCTCTCCCCTCCCACCTTGCCAAATGACCCACACCTCCCCTTGCTTTCTCGCACACCTCCGACGTTGACCTCCCCCTCTCTCCCTCCAGCGGACTCTCATTTATCCCACATATCCCTTAATACTCTGAGTACACCAACCCCTACTGTCTCCCCGCCACTTCCCCAACCATTACTAATTCCCCTCCCATGTCGACCACCATTGCCCCCTCCAAAAATGATCACGCCACACACCTTACCTCAAACTCCCTCCCCCCTCCAGGCTATCCCCCCTTCCTCTCATCAATCTCCGTCCCCTGAATTTTGCTAACTCCCCTATCCTCCCTAATATTATTGATCCTCTTCACTCCACACTTCTTACACAATCACTCCTTAATGTTGAACTACACCGGACTTGCCTTGTCATTGATCTCACCTCTCTCTCAGAACTGATGTCTCACTCCTCATTAAAGCCCACCCCTCTACCCAGGCTCACACATTTGTCCCTTCACTAATCTCTATCCCCCTATCATCACACACCGACTCCTCTATTCCTAATCCCTCCAAGAACTGCCTTCCTTGCACTGATGCGGTTACCTACACGTCCCCTTGCGATAACCCCTACACCAGCACTAACCTTCCCCCACCCTCCCTCTTAACCCCAAAACCCCATCCACATCTACTAAACTCAGCAAAATCGCCCATGCCTTCAGTGCTAACACTTCCCACCCTCTTCCCCATGACACGTGCCCTACATCCATTCAAATCGACACCCTTAATAGCTCTTTGACATCTCCCCAAGAATCCCACCGTTACTTCCCCTATTCTTCAGTCCACTATCCCTGTTCTCCTGGGTAAAGCAGACTACCCCCTCTTCCTACATCACCCAGACTCCCACAACAACTAATACCTGTTTCCCCATCCCAATTACCCGACCCCACCCCCCTGTCATGCATGCTGATTAACTGCCGATCTGCCTCCTGCCACGTAACTGAGATTGCGGAAACAATTCTCAGTGAAAACATAGACATAGCATTCCTTACTGAAACCTGGCTAAACCCCCATTCCACTCCTATTCTAGATCTGCTGATTCCCCGGGTTATCTCATCATTAAAAAAAGATAGAATTGAACAAATGGGAGGGGGCCTTGCCACTATCTGCAGAGATAACCTTAATATCTCGCTTGTCCAACTGCAAGACCCATCCACATTTGAATACCTCTGCGCAGATATCCATACCCCAGGCTTCCCTACCATTAGGCTTCACACTATCTACCACCCCCCTGGAAACTCTATATCCTTTACTGAAGAGATGTCCGACCTTATTACGCTAGCATCACTATCCCACTGTAAAAACGTCTTTCTTGGAGACTTCAACATCCACTGGAATAAAAATGACGACCCTGCAGTCTCCCGATTTGACGATATCCTGGACATTACCGACCTGATCCAACTTTGCCAACCCCCAACTCACAACAAAGGTGCCACCCTTGATGCTATCCTGACTAACAAGGATCTCGCCTCCCTCTCTGAGATCCTTCCAGTAGACTGGTCTGACCATCACCTTATCCTCTTCAACTTAAATGGTTCCATTATACACCGACCCTGATGACAGGCATTTTACCTTTGAAACCTACTCGTAAACTTCACCTCACTCCTCCAGGCGAATTGGAATCTACCATTAAATCTCGCTTACTTCTACCCCCTCTCTCACATAGCACCAACGACCTCACTGAACACTACAACAATTCGATTCGTGATGCCCTTGAGCAAATTGCCCCTATAAAATACAATCAAGAAAAAAAACATCCCTCCAAAATCCTGGTTCAACTCTGACCTTAACATGGAAAGACGGGCTCTCAGGCACTCAGAACGTACCTGGAGGAATCATCCCACCACTGACCATTTAGTGCTTCTAAGAAATGCTAGGGCACAATACAAAAAACACATCTTAAATGAAAAAGCTTCCTATCTCCGCACCCAGCTAGATCATGCCAGAAACCGCCCCAGAGAACTCTTTAACATTGTTAAAAAACAAACCTCCTCTGGCCCTCCGAAAATACTAGCCACTATTGAAAGATGTGAAGAAATAGCAAGCTTCTTCTCCAACAAAGTCAACGCGATTGAACTTTCCTTTTCCGTCCCCACCTTTCACCTCAACCTCCACTCAAACTTCACTTCCTCCCTAACATGCATAGCACTAGCTCGCTTTCGTCTCCCCCCGTCTCAAGACATCCTCCAACCACTCTCTGTACCCCTCCTCCCAGGCTCTGCTCTCATACACCACCAAACTAAAAACAATGCCTCCTGGAGCGAATTCTCCCCTGTATCCGAAACAGTTATCGTCAATATCGTCTCTAAACTCAAACCATCCTCTCACACTAAAGACCCTCTTCCCCCTCACCTGGTCCAAGAATTCAAACACATCATTGCCCCGCTTTGGACCACCATCATCAACTCCTCTCTCTCCACGGGCTGTGTTCCGGCCTCCCTTCAATTAGGTCAAATCTCCCCCATCCTCAAAAACTCCTCCGCCGACCCCAATTACCTCAACAACCTACACCCTATCTCTAACCTTCCCTTCCTCTCTAAAGTCCTGGAAAAATGTGTCCTTTCCCAACTTGATAACCATATCATCTCTTTCAATATCCTTGACATGTTCCAATCAGGCTTCAGAAAAGGATGCAGTACTGAAACGGCCATGCTCAACTTTACTGATGACATCCACCTGTCTCTTGACAGAGGTGAATCCTCTCTGCTAATCCTCCTGGACCTTTCGGCAGCTTTCGATACTGTACACTCCTCTACACCCTTAAAATTCGATTTGGTTTTGAGAGCACCGTACTCAAATGGTTCTTCTCTTTCCATCAAAACAGATCCCAACAAATTAAGCTCAGTCAATGCCTCTCCAAACCCCAACAGGTCTCACTTGGAGTTCCACAAGGCTCTATCCTCTCTCCAACACTATTCAACCTATTCATGGAACCACTCACCCTCATTCTCAAACAAGCCAAAATATCCTATCACCTCTACGCCAATGACACCCAACTTTACTACAAGATCAAATCCCACAATGACATCCTTCACCTCAATGACACATTGAATAAGGTTCAAGCCTGGTTCCACCTCAATCATCTCAAACTGAACCCTAAAAAAACTGAAATCATCCTATTTAGTCCCAAGAACAACTCTCTCCCTATTCAACTCTGGATCAAAGATATCACAGCTCTTAACTGCCCCCTCTCCACCTCGAACTCTGTCAAATCCCTAGGCATCTGTATTGATCTGAACCTTGATCTCATCACACACATTAAAAATGCTATCAAAAGTGTCCTTTTCACCCTTCATCACCTCAAAAAACTAAAACCTTTTATTCCTGCCGATGACTTTAGAATCGTTGTCCAATCACTTGTCCTGTCTAAAATTGATTATGGTAACACAACACTTGCTGGCACCCCGAAAATCCACCTGGCACCAATTAAATGTGTTCTCAACCTCACCACCAGACCTATCTCCGATTGTAAAGAATTCGACCACATCTCTCCTGTCCTTAAAAACCTTAACTAGCTCCCAATCGAAGGAAGATCCACATATAAGATTGCATGTATCGCGTACAAAGCCCTCCACCTTAACACCCCCTCTTATCTGGCTGACAAACTACAAAAAGCTGGGTGCTTTAGGTCCCTTAGGAGCACAAACCCCCTTGTCCTAATCCCTCCCAAACTCAAATACAAAAAAGCCCAATCCCGTGCATTCTCTGGTAATGCCCCTACGATTTGGAACTCTCTCCCCAAAGATCTCCACTGCAACCCCTCCTACCCTCTCGTCAAAAAAAGGCTTAAATCACTTCTTCTCGACAAATACTGGGGCACGTAAGGTCTCTGATTCGAATGATGCCTGACTCCTGCCCCTCTGCTTTCACCTCACCTCACCCCACCCCATTTCTCACCTCTCTAACCTCCTCTCCTCCTGTTTCTCACCCCCTATTTCTCCTACTCTTTATACCCTCCTTTCATTCCTTGCCTCTCCTCCCCTCTCTTATCCTCCCCCATTATCTGCATGCGAATATGCCATCTTATTTAGCTACCTCTTTTCCATGTGAATGTAATGTTTTGGAATTCTTATGATTAATGCGCACTGTGAACTATTTCATGTATGTTTATTGACCTTGTAAAGCGCTCTGATACCCTCGGGTCCAGTAGCGCTATATAAAACTCTCTAAATAAACAAATAAATAAATAAATAAGGAGGAGGCTTTTGGATGAGTAAAAAAGAGTTTTAGAGGGGAGAACTTAGAGGGAAGAGTTTAGAAAGGTTTTTTTTAGGGGATCGGTATAGTAAAAGATGTCAGATAAGGCAAGGAGGGGTAGAGTAGGAGAGAGTCTAGAAAGGGTTATTTTGGCAATCAGTAGTGGTATGGGGTTTGGGATAAACTAGAGAGTGGATGTAGAGGATATATTGATAGATTTATAGGATGAGAGATAGGGTAGTGCATTGGAAGGAGTAGTAGAAGAAGTTTGAGATGAGTCAGAAGGTTGGGCTAGAAGATATATTGAGCGAAGTATAGGCTGAGAAATAGGGTAGTGCATTGGAAATGCTAAATTAGAAGAAAGTGATAAATATATAGATCCATAATTACAATGAAAGTATATAGATACATAAAGTAGGTAAGTATATGTAGATTGAAGATATTGTTAGAGGCACAGGATGAGAAATAGGGTAGTGCATTGGATATGCTTTTTCAGGAGAAAAGTAACAAACACACGATCCAGGTACATGGAAGGTACATAGATGCACAATGGAAGTATGTACATGTAGACCAAAGATGATTTTTATTTATTTATTATTTTTTTCTCTCAATAACCTAATTATTTTACATGTTTATACAAAGTAATACACAAAGATAGGTACATATCTATAGTGAAAACAAATGCTTGTATACAGAGGGATATGCTGTAAATTTCTGTTTGTGTATGGTGCTTATGTGGGGAAGAGCCAAATCTTGAGTAGTTTTCTGAAGATAAGGTGGTTGTCGGTGGACCTTATGTTGGGCGGTAAAGAGTTCCATAGTTTGGCTACTTGAACAGAGAAGGATGTGCCACCCATGTTTTTTTTTTTTAATTATGGTGGGATTTTGAAGCAAGATGCTCCTTTAGAACGGAGGTTCCTTTGTTGAATGTGTTTGGTGATTTTATTCCTGATGAAGAGTGGTCCCATTCCATGTATTGCTTTGTGGGTAATACAAAGCAGCTTGAACGTGGATCTTCTGGCAACCGGTAACCAATGCAGGGCTTTCAAGGCAGGGGAGATGTGGTCTTGCGGTTTGATATGCAAGAGTAGTCTGGCTGCCGAGTTCTGAATCCGTTGTATTCTTTTCAGGGTCGTTAAAGGTAATCCGTGGTAGAGGCTATTGGCGTAATCGAGTTTGGACAGAACACGGGAGATGGTAGCTTGGGCCTTTTGTGGAAATCCCAAATGAGGGAAAATTTGTTGCAGCGTTTTTATAGTAGCAAAGCTTAATCTTGCTAGTTTATCCTCTTGGGCATTCATCGACAGCTTGGAGTCCATGGTCATTCCGAGGTTTCTTACTTCCTTTGATACTTTAGGCTCGTGGAGCAAACCTCTTTGCCACTGACACTGTGAAGCCTGTTCCCGCTGTTTCTGCTACAGGAGTAGCACAGCTGATCGACCAAGTACCCCTGGGAGACTGAGACCGCTGCGAGGCCGCAGAGGAGGACGAGGCGCCGGCCCCGGGACTGCGAGGACCAGCATACACCATCTCCAGCTGGTCCTCTTCCCGCGAGAGCCGCGCCCCCTTCCGGTGCCCCGCCCCCAGTGAGCGCTACAACCTCTCGCAGCACCCGCTTTGCGGGTGCCACTCGTGAAGCAAACCTCTTTGCCACTGACACTGTGAAGCCTGTTCCCGCTGTTTCTGCTACAGGAGTAGCACAGCTGATCGACCAAGTACCCCTGGGAGACTGAGACCGCTGCGAGGCCGCAGAGGAGGACGAGGCGCCGGCCCCGGGACTGCGAGGACCAGCATACATCATCTCCAGCTGGTCCTATTTCCCGCGAGAGCCGCGCCCTCTCCCAGTGCCCCGCCCCTAAAAAACTCTCCACTCTATAAAAGCGCCTCCCGGACCGCGCATCGCGGGACGCGTGCGGGTCGCAGCCCGGGGCGAAGCCGGGCCAAGGGCGGGCCCGTTGTTGCCCGTTAGTGCCCGATAGAGACCGGTCCGGGCCATCCCTCTTTCATCACTGAACCCGCAATTAGGTAATCACCATGCCACCAAAAACAAGGAGCTCCACTAAGCTAAAATCCAAACACGCACAGGAGGTAGCTCAAGTAACAGGTCCTATCGACCTATTCATCTCGCGGGTCAACGAGACAATAAACCAGAGTATAGCTCTGATGGAAAAGAGAGTATCACTAGATCTTATGAGTGCTAATGCGAAGCGCTCCTCTCTAGGCGCTATAGCAAACGCCACCTCTCCAATCCATCTCAACACACAAAACTGTTCTCTTCCAATGACTCTGTCAGTACCAGATTCAAACACAGTCCCGTTGGTAGTAAACCTTTCCGTTACACAGTCTGAGTCAGATCTCTCCATAACGTTTGACGACTTGGAAACAACCCCTGATCTAGCTGTCTGTCATACTCAGGGGGACGCCCAATCAAACGAAAACCCGCTTCAACAAGGGGAAAGGGAAGGAGCAATCCCAAAAACACACCCAGTAATCACCGAAGAACTAGTAACCAATGTCCCGTGTTCAGAACACGCGCCAACCCATTCAAATTCCACAACGTCACATAGCATACTATTTCCCCCAGTAACCAACCAACCACACAAGGCAATTCCTAACGACCATTTTGAAAACCAATGTAAAACTTGCAGTTACCTCGCAAGTCCTCACTACAACAAAAGATCTGCTATTTCAATACCTAAAGCCCATTCAACTCAGTATCAGGAATCTCGAAGCTCAGCTAACTATAATCTCGGCTACCTTTCTAGACACAAACACCCGTATAGAAACAAAGGGTCAGCGTAACATCTCGCAGCCACCTAAAAAACAGCATCAAGCACACATACAGAAAACAGCCAATCACACTAATCCAACGTCCTTAGCGCAGAAAAACCCCAAACAAAACACCACATTCCCTAAATCTGCAGCTAAAACGCCCCAACCTCAGAAAGAGAAACCTCCCGCTATATCCATTCAGCAAACATCAAACACAGATCCAGTCATGATAGACACCCCAGGTCCAGCGACTAATACAGACCGCAGTAGAGCCTGTTCAGAAAAAAGGCCCGAAACTTTTCCATCGAAACCACTGCCCTCTCAAACGACTCCTAAAAACACATCCAAAAAACCTTCAGCAGCTAGACGCCCTGCCCACTTGCCTCCGGAAGCCACTCCTTACACAATAGTTCTCACAGGTGTACCAGAGCTAACCGATGACACACCCGAAACCGCATGGTCTCTTAAAAACAAAGCCATGCAGTGGTTAAGCATCAATAGACCGCTCGAATCCCACTTATCTGGAGGGATCACTACAGCCCGTAGGGTAGCCTGGATAGGCAAAACGACAAAGACAATCCGCGGAGACTGCATCATTGTAACATGCAGAGATCCCTCAACAGTGGACTACATCTGTGCCTGGCCTCAGCTCGACAAAAAAGGGGGGATTGACGCCCGTCATCTCTCCTTCTTTTATCCGCCAGCAAAACAACAACGTAATCCTCCACCCTGGTCATGGCACCAGCTCCCCAAAGAACCATGGAACCAGGAGCCATGGTACCAAGTGCCATGGAAACAGATGGAACACTCATATGACTATGTAGGTAGGGGTGGACCGAGAGAAAGGCCCAGAGAACGCCAGAGGCCCTACTGGCAAGAAAGACCCTATCAAACCTATGAAGGATGGCAGGGCCTCTCAACCCAAAACCGTTTTGGTTGTCTCGAAATGGTTGACTGACCATTCAGGGACAAATCGAGACATCTTAAACCCGATACTACATTGCAATCAGTGAACGCTAAGCAGCATTCAATATTTCCAGAGTCTCCACATGTTAGACACGAAACCCCATTGCAGGAACCATTTAATATCTTCTTCACCAAATCCGAAAAACCTACCCATACCTGCCAGGAATTATCTAATGCTCCAAACAAGGCTCCGCCTATTATCCCCTCAGCAGAAGCTGACACTAATTCGGGATTGTGCCTTCAGCAACCCGCAGTCATTAATAACAACCAGACAAAACCACCACACACCGTGACGGAATCCTCAACCCTGAGTTTGACTATCGCTTACTGGAACGTTGCAGGCTTAACTACAAAAATAACCTCTTCCTCATGGCTCGACACAGCAAAGAGCCATCAAATTCTGTGCCTGCAAGAGACCTGGTGTACAACTCCACTTCATTTAGCGGGCTATAAAACAATTTTCACTCAAGCAGTATCTAGTAGTATGGGTAGACCAAAAGGCGGGCTTACGACCTTCATTTCCAATACCCTTCCACTCACTGTGAAACTGTTAAAGGAAACACCCTTCTTTCAAATCATACAAATCACACAGTTAACAGTAACGAAAGGAAATTTACATATATACATAAATTACTACAATAACTCAGGCACTCTGGAATGCTGCTCACACCTAGATGAAATAGCCGCATACTTATTCTCATTCCAAAAAACAAACAATAAATCCACAATCTACCTCATCTGGGGTGGCGATTTTAATCTCACACTGTGCCCAAAGCACAAAAATGGGAACTGCGGGCTTCAGAATGAACTTGGAAATCCCATCCCTCACTTTGTGCACACGCCAGGGGGCAATAAATTAAACGAAATCCTCTTCACCCTAGACCTTGACTTTGTCAATGAACTAGTCAATCCGGAGCAGGTCTTTCTACCCACCTTTCACGGGCGAGGCTGCCTGTCAACCATCAACTATATTTTAGCCTCAAACTCTTATAAAGGGCAACTAAGTAACTACAAAATTGGGTCCAACCCAATCAGCGACCATTATCCACTTAGTGTGGAAATCCACATGAAGCAAGCTGGGATACCCCCTTCAAAAGCTAGTTCCCTTGATCAACAATCGCTCGCCATGAAGAAGCTGAACGGGTATGCAATTAAATGGACAAAGATCGACCCGGAAGAGATGACACAGAGGGTTCTCGAAAAAACACACCTCTGGCTAACCAACTGTTTGTCCCCCGAGGCACCCCCAGAATTAATAGTCACCTCTTTTCAAAACATCCAGGAAGTAATAAGGGACGAGCTATTCATTAACTCAAAAAACAAGCGCAAACTCCCTACCACGAGATGGTTCGATACCGCCTGTCGGAAGGCCCTTACGTCTCTCAAAGAAACCTTACGACAGCAACCGAGAGACCCTCAAAAAATTTCCCAACTAAGGAAAATTTACAATACTGCCCGGAAAAATCGTAAAAAACAGATAAAGCAAGACCTATGGCTTCGACTACATGATAGTGCATTAAGGAAAGATAGCACTGCTTTCTGGCAGACCATAAGATCACCTCTCCTGGCCAACATCAGCGACCCTGACCATCTCGATGTGGCAATAACTGAGGATGACTGGGTCTCCCATTTTTCAAACATCTTCGGAATACCATCGGATGCCGTACCAACAATCCAAACACAGGAACCTGAACGGGCAAAGAGCAACATCTATCCAATCAACCTACGCTTTACCCTAAATGAGGTCAGAAAGGCAATTAAGGCCTCAAAAACAGGCAAGGCCCCCGGCCCAGACGGGGTCCCCATGGACTTGTTCCTACACGACGTCGACTATTGGTCGAAAATAATTACACGTGTCATGGCTGCAGTTGTCTCAATCGGTCTCTTCCATTCATGGTCAACATCGACACTATTGCCCATCTTCAAAAAAGGGGACCGTAACGACCCAGCGTGCTACAGACCGATTTCCCTTCTGGACTCCACGGGCAAGATTGCAGGTCGAATACTCCTGGACCGACTACAATCTTGGGCCCGGGAGAACAACATCATTACTGACCTGCAATACGGTTTCCAGAAGGGGCTCGGAACGGTGGAACATGCCCTAAATCTTGTCCTCCTGGCTGGAAAGTACGCGCGCGCTAAAGGAGGCAACATCTTCCTGGTCTATGTAGACTTAAGCGCGGCGTTCGATTGCGTACAGCATGCAAAGCTCTGGCAGATCCTAGCACACCTCGGAGTGGACCCACCCATACTAGCCTTCCTAAGAGAGTTATACACCAACGCAGAAGGTCGAGTTCGATTTGGCACCGGCGGTGAACTATTACGACCCTTCAAAATCTCAAGAGGAGTAAGGCAGGGATGCTTACTGGCTCCCTTCCTGTTCAACCTATACACAAACGGGCTTGAACAGGCTATGCTGGAAGGGAGCCAGGACCTCCCGCAGATAGATCACCGCCCGATACCCATTCTCCTGTATGCCGACGACTCTGTCATTCTGGCACGGACTTATAACCAACTCCAACGGCAGCTCAACAAATATGTGACCTTTATGGACTCACTAGGCCTTACAGTTAACATCAAAAAAACTTTTACAATGAACATCGGCCCAAGGCAAAGAGTCTCCAAGCCCATACTTATTAACAACAGCACACTAGAAAAAACATCGGTGTACCCATACTTGGGCATTCTAGTGGATGACACAATGACTTGGCGTAAGGCAGTGGAAGCCAGAAATCTTAACTTCCGCCGTGCTTCATCAGCACTAACTGCTTTTTCAAGGAAACTAGGCAAACCAGCCCCAGCGGAACTGTTAACCATATACTATGCGAAATGCCACAGTGTGGCTACTTACGGAGCAGGTATCTGGGGCTATGGATGTATCGACCAACTTCAGGTCACCGAAAACGCCTTCATCCAATACATCCTAGCCCTTCCCCAAAGTTCCCCGATTTCAGCTTCACACCGGGAGCTTGGTATGGAATATATTATCGACACCATACGATGCCAGCCCATCCTACTGTGGCAGCGTATATGGTGTAACCCTGAAAGTCATATTACCCGTTCCCTCATTACCGACTGTCTTGGCCTAGCGCACTGGCGGAAAATTCCGTGGCTTACTTACATCCATAAATTCTTTGTAGATCTTGAATGCGAGCACTACTTCCTCGAACCACCCTCAATTGAAGACATCTCGAAGAAACAGCTGAAGCAAATATGTATGGGCCATCTAAGGGAACTCCGCAACCAAGCAGAGATCACTAAAGCACAAAATGAAAAAATTTGTATATTGCAGACAGGGAAACTCATTCAGCCCTACCTGACATACTTCTTGTCGAACTACGAAAAGTTTTTAATTACAAGACTCCGGTTTGATCTTTTTCACCGTCTGGTCTCATTCCCGGAAATGAAGAACTGGTCCCGAAATTTGATGAGCTGTCCTTGTGATGGAGTTTCTGTACAATCCACGATCCATGTCGTCCTTTTTTGCAAATACTACAGACTAGCAAGAAAAACATGGATTTTCCCCATCCTCTGATCCAGCGGACTAAGACAATCGTATCCTGCACTTTCCCATTTACAATCCCCGAAATCCCCGCACGAAGCCAAATTGATAGCAACCTTTCTTAAAACAGTAATATCAACCCGTCGCAAAGTCTCTACCTAAACCTGTATTTTTCCATTTCGCAGAAACAGTACCACCATTTCGAAACTCCTTTCTGTACAGTGATTCAAGTTTTGTGATCTTTTGTTTACTGATTTTATTTTCTGATCTATGTTTAAAAATTTCCTCTTTTTAAAAAATGTACTTTTTATGATTATACAAACCTATAATCGAATAAAAGTTGATGAAATAAAATACTTTAGGCAGTGATCCCAGTTAATCCATGAGAAAAAGTGCATCATTTCTGGCCCTAGGCCCGAACAGGCTCAAACAGGCAGCAGCCCTTGTCGTCTCTGCCCTTAGCCTCGATACTCGGGCTGAGACGCCCTAAGCCTGGCCTTTTATAGCCCTAGTAATCAGGTGACCCCTTCAGCCAATGGGAATCCTAGCCTTAACACTATCCAATCACAACACTAGCCCTAACATCTAGAACCAATAGGAGACCAGGACCTTACAGCCAATCTTAGCCCTAGTCCAAGCACCCAATCAGTTCAAAACCCCTGATCTCTACATCCAATAAAGTCCCTAGCCCTACCAGTAGTCCCAAAACAAGTCCATGCAACCAATGGCACAGGTAGCCCTAGTCCCTACTTCCAGTAGAAAGCCTAACCCTGCTCTAAGTCCAACACCTAGTCCAGCAACCAATTACACCAGAAGCCCTAATCGCTACTTCCAATTACAGATCTAACCCTAGCCCTAGTCCCACCCTACTCCCAACAACCAATAACATAGGAAGCCCTAGTCCCTACTTCCAATAGAAATACTAACCCTAGCCCCAACCCTACAATGATTGAATCACAGACCCAGAAACCAATGAGAACATGAACCCTAATCTGATAGAAACACCAGATACAACCACCAATCAGTGTAGACATGTACCAACCACTAGCAGACCATATAAGGTCCCAGCAACCTCAGACCAGGTTTGCTGGCTAGGGATTTGGAAGCTGCTTCTCCTGTTCAGAATCTCCTAGGAGACAAACGGGTTCAATCCACACTTTGGACTTCAGCAGGTAAGGGCCTCACTAACTTGAAATCTAACAATACTGTTTGAATAAAACTTTACTCCCTCTGCTGGCCAAAAAACGAAGTGCACAGGCCCTAGTAAACACAGTTTAAACAGCTCACAGAAGCGGGAAACATCCTTTACAACGAAACTTTTTCGACGCAGTACCTTTACAACGCAGGATTTACAACGCAAGTCGTTACGACTTGCGCTGGAGGGCGCTGTAGGATAGGGAATAGTTTAATTTACTATCCAAAACCTTCCCCACTATCCACGGGGACTGGAGTTGGAATAGTAAATTAAACTATTCACTATCCAGCGCCCCCCAACGCAAGTCGTTGTAACGACTTGCGTTGTAAAACCTGCGTTGTAAAGGCATGCGTGGAAAAAGCATGCGTTGTAACGACATACATCCCACAGAAGCACCCTCTGATGTAGAAAATCCCTGTTGCTGTGGGAGGGGGAGGTGGGGGGGCTGGTTTCACTGGCTTGTGAACACAAAATTGTGGCTGGGAGTGCACTGTTTTAACATACTGGTCTTAGCACAGAGCAAAGGAGAAATTTGGAGGGAAAACAGAATTGTCACCAAGGAATAAGAGGGACAAACTATAGAGGTTGAGGCAGTAAGTGGAATTTATAAAGGTGTATACGGCTGTCAAGAGGTTGAGGTACTATGCAGCCTTAAAAAGGTGGCGGTAGTAAAGGGACGGGTATAGTTTGGGTAAAATTGGTGGGGAGTGGGGTGCAGTGAATTTTAGATTTCCCTAAAATCAAGCAAAGCATGGGGGAGGGGATTGGGGCAGTGCCTATTAGACACAACATTTTTCAAACTACCCAAAAAATGTTAACCCCTTCGCTGCCAGAGAATTCTAAAGGTTCCCAGGGTTTGTGGATTCCCCTGGAGGGGACCCAGAAATTTGTCAAAATACAGCTATTTTTTTTAACTGGAGAAAAATTGCTGCAGAAGAAAGCTTCTGTTTTTTTAACCCGCAAAGAGCATAAATAAAGGGTTTGTCGCACTGAAATCACCAGCCTCTCAGCTTTCAGGGACAGGTAGACTTTTGTCAGACACCTACATTTTCTATACAGTTTTGGCATTTTACAGGGACGTAGCCTATTTTTCCTGTTTGTTGTGCTTGCAACCTCCTTCCAGTTTGTGGTAGAAATAGGTGTGAAACCAATAATGGATCCCAGAAAGCTATACATTTCTGAAAATTAGACAAAATTCTCAAATCAGCAAGGAGTCATTTGTGTAGATCCTTCAAGGTTTTTTTTTAATAGAAACTAACAGTTGAAAAAAGAAAATATTGAAATTGAGTTGAAAAAAACAGCCATATGTGCAGTTTTCACCTGTAACTTTTTCCAAGTATGACAGATTTTTTAAAAAGCAATATACTGTTATATCTGCGGACCATTCAGGTTTTGTGGATATATATAGGACTTGTAGGTTCACCAATAACCCGACGAACCCAGAGCCAATAATTGAGCTGTGTCATGCAATGGTTTTTCATTGTCTACCAGGATTATTGCAATTAATTCGGTAAAATATACAGAGTAAAAAATAGGTACTAAGGAAACCAATATATTTCTGAAACCGGAACAAAATATAGAGATTATAAGCAGTGGTTTTTTGCACCTCTCCGAAATTGTGGGTACCCATACAGGCATGTGAATAAGGTCATTCTTCAAAATGACTTCTTTTTTGTCTTACATTTGGAAGGCAGAAATGCAAAGAAAGTCAATGGTAATAACATTTATTCTACTATTCTGTGTTCCACTAAGTCTCACAATAAAAATGCTACCTCACTTGTGTGGGTAGGCCAAGTGTCCACGACAGGAAACAGCCCAAAACATAACATGTACACATCAAATTCTTCCAGTGAAAACCGACCCTTTTTTAGGTCGAGGACTCCGTCCCACTGCTGTAAGCAGTGTGAGCGGAGCTCTGAAGATTTAATGTTTTTTAGTAAGGGGGCTTGAACCCGCCCCTCTTCTCCATTGGCTGGCTTCCTAAACTGAGGCCAGCCATTGGAGGAGAGGGGAGTCACTCGGTTCAAGCCCCGTCTTTTTCGGATTCGGGAGCGTTTTTTTAAGCTCCTTTCTATTTACTTTCTCTCTTCTTCCCATTGGCTGGAATTTTACCTTCCAGCCAATGGGAAGAGGAGAGAAAGTAAACCACGCCTCCGAATCGGAAAAAGACGACACTTTCTCCAAAGCATTTCTGCCTTGCCTTGGAGAAACGTGGTCGTGTTGGGTAACCCTTCTGTACTTGTTTTTTTTTTCCATTTTACTTAGCCTGGTTGGCGCAGATGGCTTACTAGTTTGAATACTGTTGTAAAATTTGGAAATGTTGCGTCGCACATTGAGAACCTAACACAAATGCAGGAAAAGTGTTGCTGGACGTCACGGCGGAACACCAGAACATCACTAATACCACCCGCCAGCCTCTACCAACAGCCATCGGCATCCCTGAGATACGCTGCACAGACACATAGCGAAGTGGCGAGAGAGCGCGAGGGCGAGAGGGGCAGCAGCAACAGCAAAAGGGGGTTGCATGGGCACCCTCAATGCATACTGCTCGGAGCGGTGATACGTCGCGCTAACGGATAGGCAGATTAGGTCCCAACTGCATTTGGCAACATAAGGGAAGACTAATGCGAGCAAGAACGGGCTAAGCAAAACGAAACTGAAACTGTACACAGGGTGGTGGATCTCTAAAACGGCGCCCGCCGCAACAAAGACGTAGGGAAGTGGAACCATCTTGCACTAAGGTACCATTCGGGGCAGAATCCCGCCCATCGGAAACTGCAGTGCTCTAATGGAAATTATCCACGGAAGGCAAGGCTAACATGTCTGGGAACGAGAGAGATTAGCCTCTGCAGCAGCATTCTGGGGAGGGGGGGGGAAGGTGCAGGACTTCAGAGCCGCAGTGCTCGATAAAGAACCGGAAAA
Source organism: Lissotriton vulgaris (assembly GCF_964263255.1). Taxonomy (NCBI): domain Eukaryota; kingdom Metazoa; phylum Chordata; class Amphibia; order Caudata; family Salamandridae; genus Lissotriton; species Lissotriton vulgaris. The sequence continues at coordinate 1,824,616,585 of NC_141687.1, read as the reverse complement.
AAAGCAAAACCCTCAGAAATAACCTATATTAGCCAAAAGAAAAAAACACAATAGAAGCGCTCCACAGCGCTCGCGTGAGGCAGGATTGATGAGGACAAACACGGGCCAAAGTAACAAAGCGAAAACGAAACTGAAACTGGCAACTCCTAGACAACGCAGTGCAGTTGTCCCCTAAAATCGCGCCCACAGTAGCAAAGGCATAGGGAAGGCATTGGTTCCACACCATAACAGAGTTCAAGTAAGTCAATTAAAACAAAACATAAACTGAAGGCATCACTGTGTGGTGGATCTGTAAAGGGGATCTGTAAAGAGGCGCTCTCCACAACGCAGGCATAAGAAGGCACTGGCAGTGCAGCAGGCTCAACCACCTAGGCAAGCAGATGATAAACCAAGACAACCTATTGCTTCTGCTTACATTCTTTTATTGTTTACCAATCGGCAAACTGAAAAAAACCGATTGTGTCATTTTATAGGCATGCGCATGCTGGGTCACGTGCCTACCAAAGGACAGGGTTGTCCGCATATGGTTATTCTTTTCTTTGATTAAAGCCATGCTGTATATCATCGAGGATACCGTAGAGCATGGCTAGAACAACTGGAAACAGCCAATTGGTTCCAAAGGCGCAACCTATTGCCTTTGCTAATGTTTGTTACTGATGTGCCCTTAATTCATTTTCTTGATTTTGCGTATCTTATGTCATGTGTTTGTTCTTGTGTAAGGATTTACAAGTGTGAACATTTAAAAGTCATTTTGTATAGTTGTGTACCTTTTGCTAATTTTAGTCTTATAATTGTCAATCTTTAAAGTTGTCAATTTCTTCTGTTCTCGGTGCACGGACTGTAGGCGCGAGGGCTTGCTGTATACTTGCTAAGCTATATCCCTATAAGCACATACATAGTAAATGAAGTTGTATCTTACATTTTGTCATGGGTACTTCACAACCATTTTAACCCCTTCCATGCTGATGACGGCCCCCATCCGTCATGCATTACGGTGCTTGTGTGCTCATGACGGCTGGGGGGGGGCGTCATAAACCCATTGACTCTTAAAAAGTCCAGCACAGCAGCAGAATCGGCCCAGCATGGAAGGGGTTAATGTTCTTCTGGATTATTTCATAATTTCATATCTCATTGTTTTGTTATGTTATGTTGTTATGTTATGTGATCTTGTATAGCGCATGGCTACCCCAGCGACGGGGCGTCCCAGCGCTTGCAGACATGCCAGATCCAGGTATGGTAAAGGAGGTGCTAGATGGATGCAAACAGCCAGGTTTTTATAAGTTTTCGGAATTGCAGATGATTTAGAGTAGCCCGAGCTTTAGGGGGGATAGAATTCCAGAGCTTAGGGGCCAAATACCTGAAGGCCAAATACCTGGAATTTAATTTGGCATCTTTGTCTTTCACAATGTGTTTATATGTCTGATTTCATATTGCAGTGGCATAGCTAGAGCTTTGGATGCCCGGAGGGACCCCTTAGTCTGCTGCCTAGTGCCGATAAAAGGAGGGGTGTGGATGACAGACTAGTGGAGGGTGTGGCCGACAGACGAGAATGAGCGGGGGAGGGCTGCGGCTGACAGACGAGAAAGAGCAGTGGGGGGTGCGGCCGACAGATGAGAATAAAGAAAAAACAAAACTTACTTAGCCGCCACCCTCAAAAACGTGGCGCCCGCTCCCAGCTACGCCACTGTCATATTGTATTCTTCTTTTGGCTTCATGGTTCCTAAGAGGATTTTTACCTTCTTGGTGAACTTTGTCTTATGAAGGCCAAATTCCATCTTATTGCCACTAGATAAGGTTTGTTTAGTTTAGAGCTTTTCCAGGTAGGTGTGTGGCTCTGGGTGTGTGTGTGGCTCTGTGTGTGTGTGTGTGTGTGTGTGTGTGTGGCTCTGGGTGTGTGTGTGTGGCTCTGGGTGTGTGTGTGTGGCTCTGGGTGTGTGTGTGTGGCTCTGGGTGTGTGTGTGTGTGTGGCTCTGGGTGTGTGTGTGTGTGGGGCTCTGGGTGTGTGTGTGGCTCTGTGTGTGTGTGTGTGTGTGGCTCTGTGTGTGTGTGTGTGTGCGTGTGTGGCTCTGGGTGTGTGTGTGTGGCTCTGGGTGTGAGTGGCTCTGGGTGTGTGTGGCTCTGGGTGTGTGTGTGTGTGTGGCTCTGGGTGTGTGTGTGTGGCTCTGGGTGTGTGTGTGTGTGTGTGGCTCTGGGTGTGGCTTTGGGTGTGTGTGTGTGTGTGTGTGGCTCTGGGTGTGTGTGTGTGTGGCTCTGGGTGTGTGTGTGTGTGGCTCTGTGTGTGTGTGTGTGTGTGTGTGTGTGTGTCTCTGGGTGTGTGTGTGTGTGTGTGTGTGTGGCTCTGGGTGGGTGGGTGTGTGGCTCTGGGGGTGTGTGTGGCTCTGGGTGTGTGTGTGGCTCTGTGTGTGTGTGTTAGTGGGGCTCTGTGTGTGTGTGGGGGGGGCTCTGCGTGTGTGGGGCTCTGCATGTGTGGGGCTCTGCGTGTGTGGGGCTCTGTGTGGGTGGCTCTGTGTAGGTGTAAATGCAATAGGTCATGCATTTGCAAGCGATTAACCTATTGGCATTGTAAATGACAATGACAATTATTTAACGATTATGCTATTGACAATGTAAATGACAATGACATTTATTAAAGATTTAAAAAAAAATGACTTGAGCAATGCTAATAGCTCTACCTTTAATAATGCAGAGACCATTGCATTGTAAATGCTTGTTTACAATGTGCCTAGCTGTGGATTTTGAACCCTAACTCATCCGGCACCTAGGGAAACCTAGCAAACCAATACATTTTTGAAAACTAGACACCCTTGGGCAGCCTGGATGGGTGACTTGTGTGGCTCTCGCTAGGTTGTGTTACCCAGAATCCTTTGCAAATCTCAAAATATGTGCAAAAAACAAATTTTCCTCAATTTTCTGTTATGGAAAGTTGTATAGTCTGCATGGATCCACAAACTTCCACCCATCCCACATTTCCCAAAGTCTCTCGAAAAAAATGGTACTTCACATGTGTGGGTTGGCCTAGTCCCTGCGACAAGAAACGGCCCAAAATGCAACGTGGACACACCATATTTTTACAGGGAAAACGGGCTCTCTTTTTTTGCAAAGTGCCTAGCTGTGAATTTTGAACGTGAGCTCAGCTGGCACGTAGGGAAACACAGGAAACCTATACATTTTTGAAAGCAAGACACCCACGGGAATCGAGAATGGAGTGACTTGAGTGGCTCCCACCAGGTTCTGTTACCCAGACTCCCTTGCAAATCTCAAAGTTTGTAAAAAAAAAAAAGAAAAAACATTTTCCTCATAGTTCCGTGAGGGCAAGTTCTGGAATCTGTGTGGATCCACAAAATTCTATGCACCCCACATTCCCCAAAGTCTCCTGATAAAAATGGTATCTCTCTTGTGTGGTTAGGCCTTGTGCCTGTGACAGGAAACAGGCCAAAACCAAACGTGGACACCACATTTTTACAGTGAAAACGGACCCTTTTTTTTTTTTTGCAAAGTCCCTAGCTGTGGATTTTGAAGCCTAGCTCTGCTGGCACCTAGGGAAACCTATACATTTATGAAAACTAGACACCTAGGGCAATCCAGGATGGGGTGACTTGTGTGGCTCGATCCAGGTTCTCTTACCTAGAAATCCTTGCAAACCTCAAACTGTGTAAAATAAAACTACATTTTCCTCACATTTCTGTGATGGAAACTTTCAGTCTGCATGGATCAACAAAATTTCACCCACCCTGTATTTCCCAAAGTCTCCTTATAAAAATGGTACCTCACTTGTGTGGGTAGGCCTAGTGCCCGTGACAAACAACGGGCAAAAACGCAACATGGACACACCACATTTTTACAGTGAAAACTGACCTTTTTTGTTCAAAGTGCTTAGCTGTGGATATTTTACCCTAGCTCTGCCGGCACCAAGGGGAACCTAGCAAACCTCTACATTATTTTAAACTAGATATCAAGGGGACTCCAGAATGGGGTGACTTTTGAGGCTTTTACCAGGTTCTGTTACCCAGAATCACTTGCAAACCTAAAACTGTGTAAAAAAAATATTTTCCCAACATTTCTGTGATGTAATGTTCTGGAATCTGTGTGTATCCAAGAAATTCCACCCACCTCTCCGTTCCCCAAAGACTCATGATAAAAATGGTACCTCACTTGTGTGGGAAGTATATACCCAGTCGTGGGTCCTGTGCTCACTACACCACTGGATTCAAGCTAGCCTGGCTGATGATGGGTGATGCCTGAAACCGGTCCCAGAATGCTTGTTTCTGGTCCATGGAGGACCTGGCTTGGCAGTTCGGGCTGGAATGTTCCCACAAGGGACAGGGTCAAGACTGATTTGCATATGGCTTGGTCCAAACTGGAATGGTGTGGTGAGCAAAAGAATGATGGATTAAACCCAGATCCTTGTGACTGGGGGTGAATGTTTGCATTGTCCAGGATTCCGTCCATCAATTGTTTCTTTTGCATATGTCGCCCTAAGTGGGAAGAGTATGCCCAGACGTGAGTCCCGTGCTCACTACACTACTGGATTCAAGCTAGTCTGGCTGATGAAAGGTGATGCCCTGACACCGGTCCCAGGATGTTTGTATCCGGTCCATGGAGGACCTGGCTTGGCAGTTTATGCTGGACTGTTCCCACAAGGAACAGGGTCAAGACTGATTTGCATATGGCTGGGTCCAAACTGGGGTAGTGTGGTGAGCAAAAGAATGATGGATTAAACTCAGATCCTTGTGACTGGGGTGAATGTTTGCATTGTCCAGCATTCCGTCCATAAATTGTTTTTTTGCATATGTTGCCATAAGTGGGTCCTGTGCTCACTACACCACTGGATTCAAGCTAGCCAGGCTGATGAAGGGTGATGCCCGAAACCGGTCCCAGGATGCTTGTTTCCGGTCCATGGAGGACCTGGCTTGGCAGTTCGGGCTGGACTGTTCCCACAAGGAACAGGGTCAAGACTGATTTACACATGGCTGGGTCCAAACTGGGGTGGTGTGGTGAGCAAAAGAATGATTAATTAAACCCAGATCCTTGTGACTAGGGGTGAATGTTTGCATTGTCCATCATTCCATCCATCAATTGTTTCTTTTGCATATGTTGCCCGAAGTGGGTAGTATATACAGAGTCGTGGTTCCCGTTATCACTACACCACTGGATTCAAGCTAGCCTGGCTGATGAAGGCTGATGCCCTGAAAACGGTCCCAGAATGCCCATCTCCGGTCCTTGAAGGACCTGACTTGGCAGTTTGGGCTGGACTATTCCCACAAGGAACAGGGTCAATACAGATTTGCACATGGCTGGGTCCATATGCATATGTGTAATGAGCAAAAGAATGATGGATTAAACCCAGATCCTTGTGACTGGGGGTGAATGTTTGCATTGTCCAGCATTCTGTCCATCAATTGTTTCTTTTGCATATGTTGGCCTAAGTGGGAAGGGTATCCCCAGATGTGTGCCATGTCTACAACCTAGTGCCCTGGCATAGGTCAGCCACCCGTCTATCTGGGTGCACTATACCAGTGGTGAGGGTAAAGGTGCATGCTACAATGTCTAAGCCAATTCTTAGACATTGTAAGTGCAGTAATGCCATTTGCAGTATATGGTGCTGGGAGTTTGTCATTACGAACTCCACAGCATCATAATGGCTTTACTGAAAACTGGAAAGTTTGATATCGCACTTCTCAGCACAGTAAACCTACACTGATGCCAGTGTGGGATTTAATTAAAAAGGCACTCAGGGCATCTTAGAGATGTCCCCTGAAAAACGACCTAACACTAGTGTCCAAGCTGAGTGGCTGGTCACCAGCTGTCACTATCAGACATACTGGACCCCTGGGTCGAGAGGCTGCTGTTCTCGGGGGTATGAAATAATGCACATCCTGGGACGAGGTGCAAGCCTCCTCCCCCAAGATGGGCAGAGTCCACGAAGGTGAAGCTTCAAAGGCTTTCCGCCTTTGTGAGCTTCCCCAGGCATTTGCTGCTTCCAGCAACTGCCCCCCACCAGTTCTGACCCTCAGTTTGGGTGGGAGAATTGGCGGGATAACCAAGTGAGGAAGGGAGGTGTGCCCACCTTTGCCAACCCTACCCTTCAGGTGGGGGAGGCGAGGTGAAGCACAACTCTCAGTCCCCGCCATTTTGCAGATGGGGGAGCCAGCCAACCAGAGTGAGGCATATGTCTCCCTCCCACTGGAGGGTAGCAAAATAGGGGGTGTACCCACCCCAAGGATCCATTGGTCCCAACCTTTTACTTATCTGTGACACCCCATAATCTAGTATTTAGGGGCACCCCTGAACCTTGCATCCTCAGACAAGAACCGACCAAGAAGAAAAGAAAATGAAGGACCAAAGAAGCCGTGCTAAAGCTAAGAGGAGGAGGACACCTACTGGCTTGGCCCCAACCCTACTGGCCTGTCCCCACTTCGAACCTGCAAAAGCAAAATACCGGTATGTCCTGCAGCCAGCAGCCTCAAGAACCCGAAGGACCTGCCCTGTCTTCCAAACCAAAGACTTTGTCTCCTGTGAGTACCGTATCTTCTCACCCACAGACCCTGGCCAAATCCACGAGTCTGCACCCAACACCTACGGCCCAAGTTCAAGTGGCCCAACACCACGAGAAGGTCATCCTGGCGATCTTGACCTGTGATCTGGTGACCTCTGACCTGCCTCGAATCTCCAAGCGAAGCCTGCAGCCTCTTTCTGGAGGATACCCCCGACCGCGACCAAAGCCGGTAAGGAAAACCTGACGCCTAAAGACACCCCTGCACCCAGCGTCCCACAGCCTTGGGTGGCCCAACCGACGGTGTCCCAGCATCCCCAGACATCCCAACTTACCTCTCCAACGGTGGCCACCTCCAGAAGATCTTCGTCCCCGAGGCTGCAGTCTCAGTTGCAACCGGCGAATCCCCATTGAAAACAACAGGGCGGCCAAAACTAAAACCGCACCCTGCACCCAGCCACCCCTGCGCCGCTGCAGGTGTACTTTGGGTGCTAACTGGGATCCCCCCTTTCCCCGAGCCTAACACCTGGAGCTTTGCTCTCACAACTCTGTGGCCTGCTTGTGAGCAGCCACCAACAGGAGGCACCCTTCCCCCATTGGATAACATAGGGCCCCAGCACTCTGCACCCGGCCGTGCTTATGCCACTGAGGGTGCTTTGAGAGTACATTCTTAACACTGGGGGAACCCTGGTTCTAACGCCAAAATACCAACTCCCACAAACAAGTACTTACCTGCAAACCGTTAACTTAATTTTTCTCCTTAGGAATACATTGACTGTTATTCCTTGAAAAAGTGTGGAGTTGGTTTTGTATGAGAACATGAAAAACTGCAAATAACTAAAAACTGCTTTACTTACCTTTTCTCTATGAAATGTCCCAGTGTGATATCTAAGCATATCGCACGGAATAAAAAAAGTAATCAAAAGTAATCTAACAGTAATTTCCAATGTATTGAAAAGATTTACAAATGTGTAGCAAATAAGCCTGGGCGTAGCGGACGGAGTTGCTCTACGTGGAGCACCACGGAGTTGGCCAAAAACTCAGTGGAGCTCCGCTACACGCCTCCCAACTCGCCAAAAATATTTTCCAACTTGAATCTTCAAATAATATAAAATAAAACCACACTTATCTTATTGCGGCGTCCCTCGCTGCCCTCCTCCTCGCCGTAATCCATGGTAGAACGCGTGCATGCGTCGTCCTATCATGACGTATGACCAAAGTAGGAGATTACGGTAAGGAGGAGGAGGGCATCCCGGGACGCCGCAGCAACATTGCGTTCAGCGGAGCGTAGTTCAGCGCACAGGGTTAGTAAATTACATTTTCATTCAGCTTGCTTGTATTGTTCAACCTGCCTTGAAAAGTAACATTTACACTTACCTGTGCCAGGCTTGCTTGGTTCTAGAAAATAAATACCACTATATAATATTTTTATACAAATCCAATGGGTCTGAGTTCAGTCTTTGAGTGTGTGACATGATTTGCTAATTCAGTGTGTACAACAAATGCTTACCACTACCCTCTGATTAAGCCTTACTGCTCGCCCACACTACCACAAATAGAGAGTAAGGTGCTATCTACTTTTACCTCTGCCTACCTTTGGGGTTCCACTGGACTCTGTGCACACTATATCTCATTTTGGAATAGTATATACAGAGCCAGCTTCCCACAGTCCTTAAATACAGAATTGTGAATTATTAAAAAGTATTTCTATTACTTGCACAGTACAGTAATTGTCGCAGTGCTATGAGCATTTAATAAGGAATTAGCGTGACACATGATTGAGGTGTGCGTATCACTGCATGATAAAAACATTACATCTGACTCACTGTAAACACAATTTCCAAGTGTGCTTGTCATCGTATTTTGAAGTCTTGCTCCTGAACAATGCTAATAATGCGCTGTTCGAACTGGTGCTGAAGTATGTGTATCACAATTCCAAATGTATGCAGACACAATAAGGCTAACACGCTGAGGTTTCCTGCGATGCGTGGTGGAAACTGATGCTGAGGTGTGCATGTCACAATTCACAGGGTATGCTGACATGCTGATATTTATTTCGCAGAGAGTCGCTCCTACTGTCTAACATACGCGCTTCCATTGCACATTGGGTATGCTCTCTGGAGTCTTGAAGTATGTTCCTCGCTCCCGTTAACAACTCTACATTAACCGCAACACAACGTCAGCCACTCACACACACTACGTGCTCCTGCAATAGGATCTGCATTGCCTCCGTGGTTCCTTGCATCATAACAGCGCTACATCAGAATTGAACTTGCACATCCTTTAATATTCCCGGCACACAACTGTCACGCACGCTCTCTCTCACACTTTGGTTCGCGCTGCTGCAGTCTTGTGCCAGGACACACCATAAATAATAACAGCCGCTTGCTCTCCCCCCTATAAAAAATAGTCCACACTTCCCAAAATTCTCCCGCAAGGTAATAATTAAATAATGTAATACTCATAGATCCTTATGCAGATTAAATGACATAGGGCCTCTACCAGGAACTGTCGAACCAGATAATGAAAGAAGTGCTCGGTGTGCAGCACTGATCATCTCGTACTCTAGACTGCGTTGCTATGGTCAGGTAAGTACCATAGCTCGTCACTAATTTGTAGGGATAACGCAGGATACAGTGTAGTCTTATTCAAGGGTTTATTGGAGAGCAAGCTTTATCGTGTGCAGTAACTAACTCCCTCTGGGAGAATTCATCCCCATCTATGTATTCTAGAATCCTCCCACACATAGTAACTGTAACTCAGACAACTGGTATATAAAACACCACATACTCCAGAATGCGTTCTCACCAATAGAACTTCTTGATCCCGAGGGTGATGATTTTCATAAGCTAGCAGGGAGGAAGGAATACACACAAGTAAACTTCTGATTCTATTATCAAAACTCTACAGCCAGCAGCTTTGTCCACTTCTGTTAGGTCTGCCTCTCACTTTAATTACTTCATTGACCATTGGATTCTCAGACTGAAGGGTTGGCTGTAGGTCTCAAGATTAGTTCCAGGTCACCAGATGAATCTAATGAATGGTCACCACGTATTTAGGAATCAACTGGAAAGATAATGGAGCATGTGCTGGTCATCAGTTGTAATTAACACATGACAAGAATTTTTTGTGATGGCAAATATTTAAAACGATACAAGACATTAGACGGTGAACTTCATTTGTACAAGGAAATTCACCATATACATGATAATTTAAACAATGCTAACTATAAAATGGTTGCCTTCTCTAAATAGTTGGATAAATCAAAAGGAAAGGTAAACCACACCATTTCCACAGGTAAGAATCAAAATGATGAGACTACAACAGCCATGAATAAACTTGAAAGGAAAAAAGATCTTGAAAACAACTCACTTCATAGCAATTTGAGGGATATCCGCATTCCAAAAGGACTTAAGGTCTCAAACTCACTCTCCATGAGACTCAACGTCATGATTAATGAAGCTATTTTGGCATATGAAGTTAATCACTATTTAACAATAATTAAAGCTCACTAAGTTCCCTTTCTGCAAAATCCATATAGTATTCGACCCACGTGGTTCTGGCTTTTTGAATATTTACTAAAGGGAAAAATTCTTGCTACAGCCAGAACTGTACGCAATTTAAAAAAACAAGATTGGTTTCACATTTAGTATTTATCCAGGTATGGCTTATGAAATGGCAGTGTAAATAGTAAATGAGGATCGTAATCCCCAAGATGAAAGCATTAGGGGGCAGGCTCAGATTGTACAACAGTCAAATATATTTTTTTATGGAAATGATACAATTTACATTGGCTTATGAAGTTGACAAGGTACAGAAATATGTCTCCAAAATGAAAGACACTAGAAAGTCTAAATAGGACAGTTTTTCAATATAGGTGGTGAGAATGATAAAAGAGCATGATTTGTTTTTCTCCATTTTATATTGTTACAGACCTATATTAAGAATTCTTAGTTGGAATGTTAATGATTTTAACAGGCGGCAGAAGTTACAGGCTAAAAAATGAGAGTTGGTGGTACATCAAATTACCATAGTCAGCCAACAAGAAACACATATATTCTATATAGAGCGGGTTCCGATTTAAGCAAAAGGGTCCATTGGTCCATACATCCCAGACATTAATCCTGCAAGGTGTATTTATCTATACATCTGCTAGAAGTATTAATATAATTAGAACCTTGACGCATAATAGTGGCAGATGGGCAATTGTTCAACTAGAGTGAGCTAATCATCCCTACACCATATATTCAGTTTTTTAATTAATTTTCGCACCCTAGAACTTGCTAGTTGTCAATGACCATTCATTCGTTTTGGAGATTTAAATTATCCGATAGACCATGTATTAGATGTTACTAACCCTCACTTCATGAAAGCTACCCCAAGTGAGAGCAGCTCTGAAGAACCAGATAAGAGCTCTGGGTTTAACTGGAGTTTTGGCTTGCTTACCAAAACAACAAGGCTGGGTTTACATACTATTCATATCCACAGTGTCAGTAATATTGAATTGATTATTTTCTATGTTCTAGTGAAGTATGATCAACTAGTACCAATCAATCATCATCTTGTAATACTTTGAGGAAGAATAGAATTAGTTACAATTATAATCCGTTAGTTTTATCAATAGTTGATTGCTTCAACAATAATTACAGGTGGGCTTTTGACAGAACATTATTATTAGATGAAGAAACAGGAGATATATCTCAATACTATACAATAATGTATTTTAATATCCATTTAGCTTAATCTATGATGTTATATAAGCCACAATATATGGTGCTAGCACTAGTTATATTATTACATATTATAATATTAAGAGGAAATAAGAAGGGTTTGTTTATTTATCAGCTAAAATTGCTCAAAAAGAAGCTGATCTCTTTTATGCTATTAGCAATCATTTGTTGGCAAGCATTTACATTTGTTTGGATACACTTTAGGTTGGGAATCAGATTATCCAATGGATGAGAGATAAAAATGCTCAGGTACACTTACAATATTGCACTTCCACAAATGAATAAACCAAATCTGTAGGTCATAAACTGGCGTACAAGACTGAGGAAAAACACTCTACACAGATATCAAAGAAATTATGAGCAATCAGATTTCTATTGTCTCAGAACCAGAACAGGTTGTTGATCAATTATGATATTTTTATCAGCAACTGTACAACCGCTAAGGGCAATTATGCAGATGTAAGGACTGATAGTTATTTAAATTTAGTAGACCTCCAACAATTCTGCCCAGCAGATTCTCAGTCTTAAGAAATGTCAGTAACAAGTGATGGGGTATTTTGGCTTTACAAGCATTGTAGAATGAATAAGCTAATGAGGGGAAATCAATGTCAGTTGACTTTTATAAGGAGTTTCTATATCAAATGCTTACTTTGTATATGGACAGTCTACATCTAGGCAGTCCGGTTCACTATACTTGGAAATATACATGAATATCTAGAATAGAGAGGATAATTAATGTGGTTGATAAAATATATTATACAGATCTAGCTAGTTGAACTTTTAGTATAATAACGTGTCTGGTTTCTAACAAACAACATGGCTTTATACCAAGGCAAGATATCAAACTATATATTAATAGAGTCATTACTATGTTTGATGCTACCAACATAACGTCAGCACGTACTGATATGATCCTCCTTGACACTGGAATGGCGCTTGATTGCATGTCCAGGCAATATTGGTGGGTGTTATTAGCCATAATTTGTTTGACCTGAAATATATATCAACGGTGAAAACATTATATTTTAATCCCACTGTAAGAATTACAATCATGGGTAAAGTGTCCGCTGGTATTAAAATTTGAAGTAATATATGGTAGGGATGTCCGTTATCAACACTATTGTTTACTTTACGTATAGAACCACACGTATTAAGATTGAAGGCAAATTCTAAGATATCACCAGTGAGGCTTAATTCTTATCAGCTAAAAATTGCTGCGTATGTCGAGGATATGGCCATTATCTCACTGCATGTTGAAGAAGCTATACCAGCTGTTGAAGCTAAAGCTTCACGATTCGGAACAGTCTTGGGATATGCCCTTAACACCCCAAAGACTGAGATGCTTATTAATTAATTGACCCCTCATCCAAAGTATAAACCCTTCATAGTGGTAAAGTATCTATGTATTTATATTTCCTCACATATTAAAGCATTGCATGGCCCTTATGCGTCACTGTCATAGGCCTCTGATTTCATTAATTGGCAAATGTAGCATTTGCCCTAATATTAATGTTTATTGTGCTCTATTCGTATATATGTTTCTCATACATATTTAAACAACTGGAATCTGCTATAGCAGAATTCAATTTAGGGATATAAAAAGTACATTGAGACATTAATTTTCTCAAAATCCAGGGTGGCTCAGCATTCCCAGATTTTCAATTTTATTGCTGGGGTGCTATAGTAAGGGGATATCAGCATTGATAAACACTGGTACAGATGATCAATCAATTAATATATACAAATTATGTTTGGGGTCAAATTCTACTGGATTCTTATATACCCAGAATTTTTTTAATGATATTTGTCACATTAGGAGTCAGAGTGGTGTCACACTTTTGAGAGTACTGTATAAATCAAATTCCACCCATACATGTGACAAGCTTAATAACCACTATCATTCGGTCACAAGTGAAGTTTTCAAATACTTGCAAACAAGATTACATATGGGTATGATAAATGTAATTGAAATCCTATGTAAGTCATTTACTTTCACCATTAAATTATATATATATAACGCTTCTCTCCACTTCAAGGAAATATTTATATATAGATATATTCTATAAATACCATGTCACGTTCCGTCGGCACAGAAAACTCACACTCCCAGAAATATTTCAACATGCAAAATGTTATCTCCTATGCGTTTCGACCCAGCCGGGGCTTCATCAAGGCCAAATAATGGTTACATGAGTGCCCAATCTCCTCTAAAGAACAGTTTGACAGCATAAAAGACATAGAAGACATACTATGTCTGTAACCGAATAGCAAAGCGCATTGTATATTTCACTGTCAATCTGTTACCAACAACATTTTTTGTGCGATTCCATTCATCAAAAAGACACAAATAATTATGCAATCAATTCATAATGTCAGCAGCGCAAATTTCACGTATGTAGTAAACATCGTGCATTTTTCCAAACTCAAAGTGACTCGGTTTTTAAAGCAACAGTGTAAAAGATTCAGTGCAATATGTCCAATGAATATTCAAAGTCATATATATACATAACAACAATATGATGCAGTCAAGTGGCTTAAATGCATAACATTTAAGCACAACAGTTAGAATGCAAATCTTGGCAACATTAGTCAGAATGGACACATTAAATGAAGAAAAGCAAAACATGTCAATGCCAAGTGGCTTTTCCTGAATCAGAGTATCGTTTCACAAAGAACATGCTTCCTGCGAGAATTAGTTTTCTGCCAAGTGGCCCCTACTTTCAAACACAGGTTAAATAAGAGACAATGCTGCTGATGCTGCTGATCATGTCCTTGAGGTCCCCACCCCAAACCATAAAGATTTTCAAAAAAGGTAAATAAAGAGGCAATTGGTTAAAAAACGTCATCAATACTTGTAATTGTAATGCAGTGGTCAAAATAACATTAAGCCCCAATAGGCTGATCATACTGATTGGTCATCAAGTAAATTTCTTATAACCAGGCAAAAGAAAAAGTTATATATACTTGTGCAACATAATGATACAGAGTATACTTTTTTCAGCATACTCAGTGGGTAATCACTTAATTCAGTTTCTGTTGTTATTTAGCACTAGTGGTTTCTTAATTTCATTCACAGAAGTAAATATCCAAAATTGTAATGAATCTGAAAAAAAGGTTATTAAAAACCTGTAATCCATATGCATTAATTACTGTACAAACAGCACATGATTAGGCATAAAATAATCCATATTTGTAGAGCGCGAACATATCACACCTTAATGTTTCAAGGCGCAGGGGGCCATCAGGGAGATTAAGTGAGCTATTGCCCAAAGTTACGTGATGCTAAGCTGAGCTGCTGCCGGCAATCTAAACATGTCTGTCGCGCTCCGAAGTCAGGTGCTCTGGCTGCTGCGCCGCTGCACCACACCTCTTCCTGCAGTCAGTGAAATTAAAATCATTTCAAGTACACTATCAATTTTTCTTCAGTGTTCAAACATTTTTTTTTCCGCAGGTACCTAGATACCAGGACTCCAGTTGTCTTAATCTGAGCCTATAATTTCCTCCTCTAAGATAATTCTTCACAACTGGAACCATGAACTGCTGGAAAGTGTCTAGCCACAAGATACTTCTTGTCTCTGTGTTGTATATCTCTTTTATGTTCTAAGATTCTTTTCTTAGCTGAAAACACCCTGCTTCCTATATACTATTTTCAACAAGGACATTCCAGATGGTAAACTACTTATGATATTGAACAATTGATTAATTTTTCTATCTTTCGCCTTTGTTTGGTATCAGGTACCACCTGATGTTCATTGTCTGTTCCATTTCTATAAGCCTTACAAGATCTACATATTCTAAAGCCTTTAAGGTCAGAAATGGATACTCTAACTTTCTCAGGAGTGAGATAGCTATGTACCAAGGTACCCTTAAGTGTTCTTGCTCTTTTTTTTTGTTACAGTTAGTAGGGGCCCAATAACCTTTGATAACTTAGTATCTGAATGGAATGGTCCCCAATTCCTACGTAAACTATTTTTAAAATTAGGGGCCTGTGAGCTGTATTTGGTGATAAGTCTGACCAATGGTGAGTCCTTCCTTCTAATTTTAGGGCTCAACAGTTCTTCTCATTTAATTTGCTTCATTTTTAGGTCTCGCGACCTATCGATGTGCGCAAGCGCATCAAGCGGAGCGAGAATTCAAGTGGCGAAAACATCTTCAAACCAAAGGGCTTTCAGCGCCGCGGTTTTCATGTAGTTCACGTGAACCACGTGATTAAACATGCACGCGCATTCAGGGCCAGCCCAGCACATCAAAGGGCTTCTCCTCCCCTAATTATTCATGGCCGGCCGCAGGCCGGCCGTACTTTCAGTTTCCCGAAACGGCTTCTCCTCACCTAATTAGGGGAGGAGAAGCCCTTTGATATGCTTCACACCAATGCGCCTCACAGTCATTCCTAAGTCAGTACTCTTCCTCTGCCCAAGACCTGCCTTCTAACACTTTGAGCCTCGCAGGCAGGCCGTGGCCAATTGCTGCTTGTTTGTATTTGCTTCGGCTGCCATTCTTTATTTTCACTTTGTCTCCGTGCGTGCATTTATTTTTACTTGCAGAGCCTTTTTCCAATACTTGAACTCGTGTGATCATTTTGGAGGTGGGAGGATCACACATTGTTTGTGGCGACGGGATGTGGGTCTCAGCAGTTCCTCGAGTACTGCTACTTGTTTTCCTTGTGTTCGTTGCCAGTAAACACAGCTGGCTTACAAGCCGAGAGCACCGAGGAACAGTAGGAAAACACATTTGAAAGCGTTTGTACAGCCCGTTTGGCAATCCTTCTGCAGGTCGGCTTTGATCAAGGGATTCTTGAGAGAAGGCAACAATCTTTTCTTCTTGTCCTGGGACATTAAACTCCGAGGTCAGACTCATCAGTAAAAATGAGAAAAAAGGAAAGGTCAACAAGCTTACTAGCAACGCCACTCACACATGCAACGCCACTCACACATGCAACGCCACTCACACATGCAACGCCACTCACACATGCAACGCCACTCACACATGCAACGCCACTCACACATGCAACCCCACTCACACACGCAACCCCACTCAAACACGCAACCCCACTCACACACGCAACCCCACTCACACACGCAACCCCACTCACACACGCAACCCCACTCACCCACGCAACCCCACTCATCCACGCAACCCCACTCATCCACGCAACCCCACTCATCCACGCAACCCCACTCATCCACGCAACCCCACTCATCCACGCAACCCCACTCATCCACGCAACCCCACTCATCCACGCAACCCCACTCATCCACGCAACCCCACTCATCCACGCAACCCCACTCATCCACGCAACCCCACTCATCCACGCAACCCCACTCATCCACGCAACCCCACTCATCCACGCAACGCCACTCACGCACGCAACGCCACTCACGCACGCAACGCCACTCACGCACGCAACGCCACTCACGCACGCAACGCCACGCACGCAACGCCACTCACGCACGCAACGCCACTCACGCACGCAACGCCACTCACACACGCAACGCCACTCACACACGCAACGCCACTCACACACGCAACGCAACTCATCCACACACCCCACTCACACACGCAACGCCACTCACACACGCAACGCCACTCACGCACGCAACGCCACTCACGCACGCAACGCCACTCACGCACGCAACGCCACTCACGCACGCAACGCCACTCACGCACGCAACGCCACTCACGCACGCAACGCCACTCACGCACGCAACGCCACTCACGCACGCAATGCAACGTCACTCACACACGCACGCAACGCCACTCACACACGCACGCAACGCCACTCACACACGCACGCAACGCCACTCACACACGTACGCAACGCCACTCACACAACGCCACTCACGCATGCAACGCCACTCACACATGCAACGCCACTCACACATGCAACGCCACTCACACATGCAACGCCACTCACACATGCAACGCCACTCACACATGCAACGCCACTCACACATGCAACGCCACTCACACATGCAACGCCACTCACACATGCAACGCCACTCACACATGCAACGCCACTCACCCACGCAACGCCACTCGGCCACGCAACAACAATCACACACGCAACGCCACTCACCCAAAGGCACGCACACCCACGCAGTGCCACTTTAACCCACACTGTGCAGTGCACAATAGGTTTCGCAGTAGGAAAGTTGGAGCTATTGGTTTTGTAAATGACAAAGCCCTTTATGTTTTTAAAATGAAAATAAAAGGCATTGCTATTTGCAATTGTAATAGCTCCAACTTTCCTACTGCGAGACCTATTGGCAACGCCAGTGCTTGTTCTTTTTGCTTCCATCATTACATGTGCTGGAAAGCCTCTATCTCTAAATCTCATTAGGGTGGCCTCCTGCTCACATTCAAAATCCTCATTCAAGCTACAATTATGACGAATTCTAACTAATTCTCCGTTAGGGATAATCCATTTGGTGCTACAAGGATGACAAGTCTTAGTATGTAACAAACTATTTTCTGCTGTTGGCTACCAAAATAGTCTTGTTGTTAGAGCACCATCTATGACCTTCACAATGACATTAAAGAATGTTACAAAATGTCTGTCTAGCTCAGCTTGCAACTTTAAACTCAAATAATTCTTGTTTAACTCTTGTATAAATTATTTGTCTTTGCTTATACACCACCATTCCAGCTAACAAAAATTTTGTTATACCAAAGCCACAATACTATGTCCTTGGCATACAACAACCTGGCCTCGGATTAGACCACCTGCCCCTCCCACCAGATCATGAATACATTTGCAAAGCTAGGGGCCAAGCAGGTGTTCATACCTGTTCCCCATGTCTGTCTACATATCTCATCTTGGAACACAAAAATATTGTTGGTCAAACAGAATTGCAACATGTCAATCAAAATTTTAGTTTGTTCATAATAATGAATTGACCTCATTCTCAAGTAATGATTATAAGCTTTTAAAAGTGATGTTCAATTGAAGCATACAAAGAAGTGTTGTCAATGGTTATCAAACAATAAGTTTCACACCACAGAATATCCCCAATCTTTGCCAAGAAATCCATTGTTTCCCTTATATGAGACCAAGCCTTGAGCGAATGGGGAAATGGAGTGATCAATGTAAATGGAACAGTTCTCTAGCAAGCTGTCATTAGAGGAAACAAATGGCCTCTCTGAGGATTTGTTCATTTTCTTATGTATCTTAGGTAGGAAATAGATAGTGGGCAACGTAGGGTGTTCCTTTTAAGGAAAATAATATTCAATCAATCTTTTATCTTTCTAATCCAAAAGTTTCTTCTTGGACCTTTCTATTATACAATGATATGCCTCCCTACTGATTTTAACATGACATCCCATGTCACTTAACTGGCTCTTGGCTTCATCAATATACATTTGTTTGTCCAAAAAGAACAAAATTACCTCCCTTATCAGATGGTTTCAGTAAAATTGATTTTTCAATTAAAATCTATTTAATAACATTATTCTCTTTGTCAGTCCACTTATAGAGAGCTTTGTACTTCCGTATCGTTCTTAAATCATCCGCCACCACCATTTGTACGGCATCTATATTGTCATCTGGTAAGTTAGCGATAAAGGTTGATTTGATACGCAAGCTACTATCTACCTATCGACATTCAATCTTGTAGCAATCTCCAACCCAATCAAGGTCTGACTTTACGTGTAAGATACACTGTCCCCCATTCCTGTTCTAAATTGCGCAGCTCTACCAATTGATCAATGTCCGCAATCTCCAAGCTCATATTAACGGATGGTTTCCTGCTGGGATCCCTATCTAATTGTATATTGTACTATATGTTATTCAATGTTCAGATAGTTGATTACAATTATATCTTATCCGAAAAATGGTCTAGAAGCATGAACGTTAATGTCATGCCTAATGATATTTTGTGTAGTTTTGAATTGGGCCATATATATTCATCTGCCAAATGTATTATTACAACAACACAGTTCATATGTTATATTATACTCCTATTAGGCTGCACTAATGGAATTGCTGCATAAACTCACAATGACCCAGATGTTAAGATTTAATGCGGATAGTGTGCATATGTTTAATACATGTCACACATTGCTTTTTTTTTATTATTTTTATTTGATTTCACCAAGAGTCAGAACAGTCAATACAATAAACTGTAAAAACAACAAAAAGAGAGAAATAGGATAGAGAAGGGAGAAAGAGGAGACAGAAATCTCGAGTTGTGGAAAAATTAATTCATACAAGAGAAAGCCAGCTGGGAGCAATGCCAGTGTAACCATATCTTTTCAACTTTTTGGTTGATTCGGGAGCCCTTGCCTTTGCAACTACAATCTCACATTAATAAATTTGACGCAACATTTCCCAGAATTCAGATAATGTTTGTAACTTGGGATCTATCCATACCCTGGCAATACATAGAAGTGCACTGATTATTATAATCAAAACAAACAAACTGAAGCTGGGACCCAACCCAGGCTTGTAACTCAATATAATTTCCTTATAACGCAAAGACATTTCAAAACCCAAGTGTGCTGAAATCAGTTTAAATAAACTATCCCAATACCCTTTAAGCTCGGGACAGTCAACAAACATATGTACTATATCGGCCGTATAAAGGCAACACTTGAGGCAATGTGAATGCCCAAGAGTTCCAACCGTTGGCCACTTCGAAATATGATTTTGTGCATGTTATAGCATACAAATTGTCTTAACTTGCCGTAATTTAAGGCTGACTGAGTTAATTGCCTGATCTAATATTGCTAGTGCGTCTTGCATCTCGGCTGCCGTAACCACAGTTACAAGGGGCTGACTCCATTTTAAAGCAAGTTGTATGCCATCGTCCAGAGCATAAAACATGTATTTCTGATACACCGTGCTTATGTTGATGGAAGTTGTCTCCCAAGCGGGCTGGTAAAAACAGGTGAGGAGTTTGGATATTCCTTGATCATTACTAAATTCAAGCTTATTTAGGATATAGTCCTTCACCTGTACATATTTAAAGAAATAGCGTTGCAGGATCCCATATACATCCCGTAGTGAAGTGAATGTCCGGAACCCCTGAATATCATAACAAATGCCCAAAGTTATATACAACCAGTTGACTACAGAGATGCCAAAAGTTAACGTGAAATATGTCGGGTAATGATGGATTGCCTCACAGTGGAGTATAAGACTGAACTGCTGGTATAGAAACTTTTATGCAAATTTCACACTAGATCCAAACTATATCTCTAATTACCATAAACCTAACCCTCTTGAAGTAGTTAGGGTCCAGTAATCCATGCAACTAGTATGTGATCCCAGAACCTAATGCTAATTGATACCCTTGTGAAGTCAGCCCGATTTGCTTTCAGTCAATAAGCTTTGAATCCGGCCAATGAATGATGCCCAAAAATATAGCTTAAAATCCAGTATCTTGAATCCACCCTGTATATAGGGTCGTTTTAAGAAACGGATAGCGCTCCTAGCCCTCCTATAACCCTATTTAAAAAAAACTGCCCAGTCGGGGCGTTTAAAGAACGAGTCGGGAACTCGCAGTGGTATTGATCAGAATAGGTAAAGAAACTTTGGCAAAATATATATTTTTTAATAATATTGCATCAGGGTAGAAACCTCAAGGGAAGACTATGCCATTCCCACAGTTTCGCAATTACTATTTTCAGAAGAGGTTCATAGTTAAGTGTGATGACATTTTACACATGGCTGCTCAGACGTATGCCAATATATATTGCTGTCTCTGCCACACCGATTATCGAAGAGGGTGAATTTCAGTCCTAAATAACGCGTTTTAGAAAGGTTCAGTTTGTACCCAGAGAAGGCGCTGAATTGGTCAGCCTCCTTAGATATGAGATTGACAGCAACACTCTTTGATTGGTATCAAAAACTGCTACAGCATCAGCATATGCCATTATTTTGAGTTAAATACCATTTAACCTGACAGGCTGTATACCCTTGTTCAAAACGAGGTGCCTTACGTAAGGTTTAATATAGAGGGCAAACAACAGGGGAGAGAATCGGCACACCTGACGTGTGCCCCTACCTATTATAAATGTAGTATAGAAGTTGCCACCTATCAAGACCTTAGCGACCATGTTTTTGTAGAGCTTCTGCACCAGTTTTATAGACTGACTACCTAACCCACATGCATCCATAATCAGCCATAGTGTTTCCCAGGTGACCCGGTCAAAGGCCTTCTGTGCATCCAGCATTATCATGCCGATATTGTCCTTAGTTTTACCAGCAACAACAAATGCAGCAGTTGCGGTATTTATATGTACCATAGTATCCCTTGTGGGGATAAAACCATGCTGCTGTTCTGAGACTGGATTATGGATGATGGGAGCAAGACGCAAAGCTTGAATTTTAAAGAAGACCTTGGCATCAGCATTTATCAGGGAGATAGGTCAGTAGACCTATCCTCAGTCCTCAGACCACAATATTAGTATGACCCCATGATGCCGGGGCAGTGGCTCCATTAGTGACAGCTGTAATCAAATTAAAAAACTCTGGAACAAGGATATCCATGAATACCTTATAGAATTCCAGAGGTATTGCATC
The DNA here is from genome assembly GCF_964263255.1 of Lissotriton vulgaris. Taxonomy (NCBI): domain Eukaryota; kingdom Metazoa; phylum Chordata; class Amphibia; order Caudata; family Salamandridae; genus Lissotriton; species Lissotriton vulgaris. The sequence continues at coordinate 1,824,594,840 of NC_141687.1, read as the reverse complement.
TTCTCCAGCAGCCTTCCCTCAGGGTAGAGCACTTATATCTGCCTCGATCTACCTGACACTAATCTTCTTTTGTTGCGTAAGTTGCTGTTGGCTTTCAAGTCAAGGCAGTCCGCTCTCCTGTAGGTAGCCTACAACAGCCTGGTAGTTGTTACTATCAGGCATATTATACATCCTTTGATAAAACAGGGTGAATTGCTCGGCTATCGATTGAGTGCTGGAGTGTGAGGCAGTGTGCACCGCCCTCCTCCTATTTGTAAAGGCTCCCTTGAGATAACGAGTTGACGATCTCTGGTTGATGTTCCTGCGACCAGCGAGTGGTACTGAGACCTGAGAAAACTTTGGGCAGCATCTCCAGCACCTCCCAAAAAAGCTTTGCTCTCTTCTGAAGGACAATTATACTGAAACACGTGTCTAGAGATACACAGCAGTGGCTGCACCAACAAGGGTGAAAAACTGAAGCCTGACACTGAAGAAAGTGTTATCTTGCACTGCATTTATTTTGATGCGTTGGGGCAAACTGAGTGCTGGAGTGTTAGGCAGTGTGCGCCCACACCCCTCCATAGCCGCTTCATGCTGTTTAAGTCTGTTTTGAGTCGGAATAAACCAAAGCGTTACCCCACACAATTGCAGCAGTGAGGAACCTTTATTGTTTCGTATATATTCTACAAGTAAGTTCTTTATGTATCCCCGAAATTCCATAGTGACAAGAAGGTGTTGAGGGAATAAGAATGGACGCCGGGCCCCTCCCTCTGCTGGCATTGTCTGCATAGTAAACATAATGGGGTTTTCGGCCTGTGGTAATCTTTGGACAGATCTCAATAATAGCCCCTTCCAACACCTGTCCTTGCACCAGTGTCATGTCTATATGAGAATACTGTCTATGACGGGAAGAGTAATAAGTGTAGCTTGGTAGCAGAGTGAACAGAGTTCTCCAACCGTCAGCTAGACCATGTAACCGCAAACCGCATTACTTATATAATAGAAGCCGACTTTTAACCATCCTAATGTTAGCTTGATGGTTAGTGGTATCAATGCGATAGTCCACTATGCAGTTGAAATCACCCATAACAATCAAAATTCCAGACCAATCCAGCAGTTCTATATTTGAATAGTCAAAGACTGCATGATCATCCAAGTTGGGACTATACACCACACAAATAGTATATATCTGCCCTGTGCTATGGCCCACCTACCTCTGCTAGCTGAAGCAGTTCTGAGATTCTTAACTACCAGATTCCTAGTTTTAATTATAGCAACCCCACGTATACATACTGTTTGGGACGTGCAAATAACACTATCATACCCCAATTCCTGCCTGTCTTTATACGCCAAATGAGTTTGTTATTCCCAAAATGTACAACTTTTGGACTGCCAGTTCCTATCATATTAATAGCCGCTTCCTATCTTGATTTAACCCAAGCACATTCCAACATACATTTTAAACTAGTCATTGTATTTATCCAGTTTGAAGAATTGCTTCCTATATACAATCTCAGGATGCCTCCCTCTGTTCCTCCCTCCTTTTTTTGTGTTCTAGATACCATTTCCAGACTTTCTGACTCTCAAGACTACCCCCAGCCCCCTACCCCTTACTATATGATACACATAACAGTGAGCTCTTCCACTCTTCCCGTAAGGTCTTACCCCCAGACTCCACCATTCCCACCCTGTACCTGGAAAAGGGAATCCTCTACCCTCTTTGGTGTCAGCTGTTTTGACAGCCCACTGGGAGCACTACCCGAGTCCCCCCCACCTGCTCTCACCGACGACCCTTACGGATTAAATTAGCAATCCCCTAACTTTTAAACACATAATTCTCATAGCTTATTATCACAGAACTATTCCCCGGAGAGTCATTCATGTGTGAGGCTGAGCATTAGTCAGCAAATGTGCTTGTTGCCACTGGCTGAGAGCATCAGAGACCTCCGATTCAGTATGGAAAAACTGCAATTGTCCATCCTTGATGAATTTGAGTCGCGCCAGCTCTTGTAGGAACACTTGTGCCCCTACAGCTTTTAATGGTCAATTAGCTGACGCATCTTCCAGCGCCTGTCCATTGTAGTGTTACATAAATCTGATCAAACAAAGATGGACATAGTGTCAACTGTCAGAGGAGCTGCCGGGCGAGCTTTGCGATAAATTACCAATAAAACTGAGGATAGGATGAGGGTGCGTGTATTTAGGCTGCGCTGCTTGCGTAGTAAATATGGGAAGTCTATGAGCACGCTAGATTTGAGAGTCCATGTCCCAATCTGCTAAGTCCAGAAGAGCTTCCTGAAGTAAGCAAACAACGTAGTATTTGGGATCATTTATTTCTTTCCCTTCTGGTATGCCAAATAGTCTAAGATTATATCCGCAATGTCTGTTCTCCAGATCTTCAACTTTGCTTTGGACGAATGTGAGTTGGTGCTCCTGCCCCTTAATTGTTTTAACAGTTGCTGAGCCGTCCTCCTCTGCCCCAGCTACTCATTGTTGAAGCTCAGCTTGCTCCAGAGAGAGATTTGCCATCTTACTAGTGACCTCCATTAGTGCCTGATGCATTGCCATATTATCCTCTTTAACTTGGGCTTAACGCTACAATGCCTCTGCTCGTTGAATCTGTAGACACTGAAGAATTGTCGATAAAGAAGGCTCCTTAGTGCCAGATAAGCCAGCCCGGCCAGTCTGATCCGTCCTACCCACTCCTGTTGCTACAGCAGGGGTTCTCCAAAGAGATGAACTACCTGGGGAATTCAAAAAGCCATCTGCACCATTGCAGAGTGCAGGGCTAAGGGTAACACTAGTATTGGAGCTAGTGTCTGTTAATGTCTATTGATCATCCCCTAATAACGACGAATGGAATTGGAGAGCCGGACCACTTTTAGGTAGCCGTTAGATCAAGGCCTTAATCTTTCCCTTGGAGGTAATCCACTTGCGCACTGGACTAGCCTTAAGTCCTCCCATGGAGCGTGTTAGAATCACAGCCATGATCGTCATGAGTTTTCTGAAGGCCATAGTGAACCTTCCCAGCCTTTACTTTAGCTTGTTTCTTCTCAGGGGGCACTCCTTTCATAGCAGCTTTATCCTCTTGATGAGGGGTACCCTGAGGTATCTCCTTAAGAGGCCCTGCAGTGAGTTTAGACAGGCTATGACCATTGCTGTATCCTTTGATACTGACTCTGGGACTCCCATATGACTCTGTGTTCCGCCAACTCTGCTTGTATCAGGAAAAGTGTGTCACGTCAGACCCCAACTCAACTACGCCTTCCATGCGTACCACAGACTGTGGATCTACTGACCCTATGTCCATTCTAGCCACCTTTCCCAGAACTGGCGCCCCCTTCCATCCATTACTATCTCCTTGGTCGAGGAAGCCTGAACTCATGCAGGTCCCAGCTAGATTCAGTGTGGGGGCATTACAAGCTTTCACTGATAATGAGGACCCCACTAGGGGAGGATTGGGACATTGTCATGTAGGCTTACAACAGCCGGTAAAGCTGGATAACTTGGTAAAAGTTTTAACCTTGTGGGAGAGCTACTCCAGCTGGCGTTGTTTGTTGAGGGGAAGAGTGAAGCTCCAATCCTGTTGCTCCGCTTTAACGCTGCACAGGGCTCAGTAATGCATCCACCATTGAAGCCCCAGTGTTCTCTATATTGCAGGCATGTAGGAGACCCTTTACGCTGCCTGATTGTAGCATCTTAAGAATGGGACGCCGGACCCGAGAGCTAGAAGCTCTCTCCGTTGCATGCTGGTGGCCACTAGTTTCTCCCTCTGCTGCTGCCGGTGGTTCGGCGGTTGCAGATGTGGAGGCTGCTGTGGACCGGCCCCCTCGGCCTCTGCGCTGAACGTTCACATGCAGAGGAGCCATGGCAGGATTTGAGTTTCTTTGACCCTCATCAACAAAGGGGCAGCTATAACAGACGCAGCTCAGCCACTGTACCAGAGCCTGCAGAAGACGGCCCTGCACAGACTTAAACAGCTGCCACTGCATCAGTGTCAGAAGACATCCATCAAGTACAAGATTATGCTGGTAAGTGAAAGCGCTGGGAGGAGGAATGGCTGAGCTGACTTCGGTGTTGGGTGTGTGAGCGGTCCCGAGCGTGTAATCAACCAGAGCAGGATCAACTCGCCATCTTCCCACACCGCAAAGACCCCGTAACTTTTTAATATTTGTTTAACTGAATCTATCATACATGTTACATATTACATGATTTTTAGGTGTCTGTAAGTTGTACATTTTCCAATCTGCTGTCTTCAGAAGTATTGCTTAATACATTTCTATTATGCTTGGCAACAATGTACAAGAAGGGGCTATACCACTGGAACATATAGGAATGTTTTGTGGCAACTACTGTTGCCAGACTTGCCATTGCCAAGCATTGGCAAGACTCTATTCCTCTGGAATAGGTATATTGGTGACAAATGATGTGTTGTATGTTTGCTATTGAGTTTGCCATATATAGATTCAAAGGTAGAGCGGGGAAACAGATTGGGTCAGAAGTATGGTGAATGTTTGTCAAAATATTTAAGTTTGTACTGAGATGGACTTGAATTTCTATAATGATTAAGGTGAAGTGTATTTTTTCAGTGTTCTCTTATTTTTTGTTTTTCTTCTTTGCTAATGATGATGCTATCTTATCAGAAAAACTAAAGATAAAGCGCCTACACAGGATTGGGGTGGTGTTGTCCTCAGAAATATATGAGGAAAAGTGCCTCATCATAAACTAGATTGTCGGCAAATCATATAGCATTATCAATTAAATAAACCCTCTAGAGACCAGGTATGTATGTATGTATGTATAGGCATTTATATAGCGCACTACTTACCCGGAGGGTCCCAAGGCGCTTCGACCGTTGCGAAACCCTTCCTGGCTTCCCTGAGAGATGGTCCCTTAATGGGTATCTCCAGGGTGAGACCAGGCATCCCCGGCGGTCTGGTGGGGCCGTTAGTGAAGATGAGGCAAGCTAATGCCCAGAGTTGCCGAGTGTGATCGCTGATCAGAGTGGGCACCGAGGCGAGAGAATTATCGAGTCCGCTGACCCTGGTCCAGAAACCTGCCGCGCCGGGAATCGAACCCTGGTCCCGGGCCGTCCTCTGCTCTCGGGTCTGCCGCCTCTAACCAGTGAGCCACACTACTTCACTTCAAGGTAGAAATTGGAATGATGAGGGTTTATTAAATAATTAAAGTTCATTACACAAGGCAAGATATGGTTAGACTCAAAATCAATGCATAATAATTCATATATAGGGAATTAGTATAATCCTCAATGAATATCCAGAAATCAGTTGCCAGCAGTGTTCCCTCTAAAACCATGCCTGCAAGCCCACTCAGCCTCCCACCACATGCCGTGCAGTACGAGGCTCTCAGGACTCACAGAGATACAACTTAAGCTGTCTTTTCCTTTCCTACTATAAATATGCTTTTGTTTTTTATTCCATTCGCATTGGGCCTGGGACCCACACTCTAAGAAAGCATCTCACTTTCTTTGTTTAGAGCAGTGTCATGCTTCAACTTTTTAATCCATGATTCTGATTATTTCTACTGGTGGGAGTGCTACAGCTACTGTGTAAGCAGCCCCACAGCAAAAGAAGACAAAGCCAGAGACAACTCTTTTAGATACGCTTTGCTGAGAAATAGCTCATATAATGAAAGGGAACTTTGTTAATCAACTGAATGTGTTAATTATTGGATGCAAAGCTCTGTCACAAACTACATTGTAGAAATTGTTCCGAAAGTGTGAAAAGAATTGACGATTTATATATTTAAAATTGGTTCTTCTGATAAAATTGATAGAAAGAGGAATCCAGCTTGCATGATGCTAAACTGACACAGAGATAAGTATTAGAGTGTTTGTTACTTTCCTCCCCAAAAAAAGTCTAATGGTAGTGATGAGAGAATTGGTTGGTTCCCAGGGCTTTAACTGGGTCTAGTTCTGCCATGTCAGCGAGCTTCCCTGTTTACATTTTACGGTACTGATTCACAAAGGTAAGCTTATACTGAGTGTAAGTTTGCTATTTTTTAGTGTTCACAAACTATGAGTTTAATTTTTCTAACAGTCATTTTAACCCTGTGGAGACTGTACAGTCGGGGCGGAGATCTCCGCACATAAAAATATAGCCCGGCAGCACCAGACCCAGTTTAAACTCATAGTTTGTCATTGTCAAAAAGTAGTGAACTTAATCAAACTGTAAGTTTACCTTTGTGTATCAGGCCCCACTTCTTCTTGCATTTCTTAAAGTCCTCATCACGAGCAGCATGGAAATTGGGGTGATATTTATTACAAATAAAATCTGACTCCAATACCACCTAATTTTGGTGAATAACATGCAGATTCTGGTGCTTATCGCACCAAAATCTGCATGTTCTAGTAAATACCAGGCACTTTTCCCCCCAATAAATATTGGCAGTTGTGACCTGGTAACATTGATCACAAAACTCATAACTGTGATATGTGCAGTAAAAACACTTACTGCCATGTCACAATTAATCAGGCTCCACATAATGAGAGCCTAAATGTACTTGCTTTCCAAATGCGTTTCTGTAGTTTTTTTACGCAACAAATAACGGTTGTATAATGCGTACAGTCCTCGGAGTCCCTTCTAGGCGTTGGGTGTGTCCATGTGGTAGATGGCTATTCATGTCTGAGCACAATTGAGAGGTGATTACACTGAGTTTCTTACATTGCCTGTCAGTGGATCAAGGTGCTCAGACTACATGATCATGCAATCCTTGGCCTCACTGCAGAGCACAGAAGGCAGTTGTCACATAAATGTCAATTGCAATTTCCATTTTATGTGAAAGTGTTTGAAGGCGGTACACAGTAATGGAAATAATGACCGCACCAAAGGAAAAGAAAATGCTGTGAAGGAGGGAGATAAAGTGTGTGTGAAAAAGAGAGGCCATCGTGAAGGTGGTGACGCAATTAAGTACTTGCAGAAGGATGGAATGAAAGCCAATGATGCGGTAGAATGAGGGGATTTGTGAGATATACCGCTAGAAGATTTCAGAAAGATGTGGGAAGAACAAGGTTGCATCTGACTAATGAGAGACTACAGAGGAAAGGGGCGTGAAGGGGACAAATTAAGTCAATGAAACAGTCCAAAACCCACTGCCCTTTCCATAATCCTTAGTAATGTTTCAGTGTAATATTTCAGATTTGGCAACTAAATCAACGTTGTTACTCATTTATCAGATGCTGTTAACAAACATTGGCAAAGCCAATAGTTCTGGCTAGCTTTAGGTGTATGTTGTGTTATATATCTGGAAGCAATAATAGAAAACTTAACAGGGTGGCTGCCAAATAATGGTCAAGAGGCATACTGTGTGAACAATAGTGTTTTAGTTCACATGTTCTAAGCCATACTCTCAATTAAAGAGACCATCTTGGAAGGGATTCCTAGTTACAATTCTTTGGCAATACCCCCTTTAAAGACCACACCATTAACACCTTTTTTCATCTCAATGGAAGCGTTGGTGGTTCTTTTTCCTGTCTGCCTCTGAGCTAAACATATCTTACCCCTAAATCTAAAACCTCTGCTCTTTAGGGGTAACTCTGTGCAATGTAAACAAGTAATTCAAAACATTAGAATTTACTAATGAATATTACTGTAGTGCCATTGCAGACTGAATCCTAATTAGACCATAACCCTTTTCTGGGATTTGAGGGTCCATGCCAGGAAAGGGGTAGGAGCTTCACAATAGGTGTGAAATCACATTAAAACATGTAGTCTGACCTCACTTAACATCCTACGTCTGAATAAGCATCACAGAGTCTCCACCTTAACCTTTCACCACCCTATCGCAGGGGCTGGGATTGACAGCCTAAAACAGGAATCATGCTGAGACTCTAGATTGGTCTCCTTTATTACCTGTGAGTGGTGAAAGAAAGTGACCTCTGATAACAGGACAGGGCCCTGCATCTCCCTCTGCCTTTGGTTAGCATTTTTTTCAGACCACGTAATGTAGTGCCCCATTTGCAATCCCCTTGCCTTCAACTGACTTTAGATGTGAGAGCCATAAAAGAGGGCCTAACTAATTTCCTCAGAAACTATTGCAAGATATCCATTTTAGGGCCAGATATATAGCAAGCCCTCCAAATCAATCAAGTTTTGACATCTATTACTACTTTGTTACATTGTGTTAAAAGATCTAACAATTAAATTTAGTTTGTAATGAATTATTCAAGTGTGGTCTTTCTTTTTATTTATATTTAAATTACCATTCCCAGGGTGATAGCAGGGCACCCTAAACAAAAATCCATTTTAAAGCTATTGAGGTAGCCCAGTAAGCTGAACGTACTCAGCTAAAATCTGATTTTAATAGAGAAACAACAGAATCAAATCCTGCCAATGCTGACTCAACCTTTCATCAATTCAAGGTTGATAAATGACCACCACTGAATTGCGTAATTTTAAGACCTATTATTAACAGATCAATGAAAATGGAAAACTGAGGTAGTAAATAATGTATCAAAGATAAATCATTATTACTGAATTAAGAATGTTTGGTATATTATGGAGTGCTAGATAGCAACAATCAGAAACTGTATGTTTATATGTTCATCTTGAACTATGTTAGAATCATGAGACTACTTGCTTAACTACCCTTCTGGCTGCTTAACTATAAATCAAAGGCCTGGCCCCCGAGCTCTCAACACCTTGAGACTTGGATACCTCGCTCACTATAGTGTTACACTCAGTGGGTTCATTGCTCCTTTTCATTTCATGCATATGAAAAACATTTACTCTTGCATGATGAGTTAGTGCATTTATCATAGGCTACAGTGCACAGAGTCCCTTCATTGCCGTACATAGAGGAAAAGAATTCCAGGGAACACTGATTGTCAGTACTAGGGAAGAGCTGGCAGTAAATTAATAAATGCAGCATAGGGTATTTCTGAAGTACAATTTGCACATAATTTGAAATCCAGAGTATGCAAGAAATCCATATGAATCTACGCCCTAAGAATCCATATGAATCTACGCCCTAAGAACCAATACTGACTCGCCTCCATAGGAAAATAGACAGTAAAAATCATACTCAGCATGAGGTGAGCAACATGTTACATAGGCTCAGTGAATCACATGACAGAATAAAATGCAACCATACCGAACACCATCGACAACATCTCCTAAATGAATAATAAAAAGTTCCCTGCTAACCTAACGTCTCCGGGTGCATCAGTACAAATCTAGTTGCATATCAAACAATAACTTTATTGCATAACATATCATATATTTATTGTCTTTTTAATAACGTATTGGAATAAGATGTTTATGTAATTTGGTATTTATTTCTTGGATGGATTGAGATATTGTTATATTTATATATGAAATTGTCTTTAAATATGAAATGCTAATAAAAAAATTATAACACAAAAACAATAACGGAAATATGAAATGAACAGAACCACTGAGGTCAGGCAGGAAGAACGGAAGAAACAGCAACATTTAAGAGGAAAGCTTTCTCTATCGCTTGCAAACAAGATTTTCATTCATAGAGGGCAAGCAGGGTCACAAAACGTGATACATTTCGGAATGTTTCAGTGCTCAGTTTGCGGCCTGTGGAGTCAGTGAGAAAATAAAACATGGTCAGGTTTGAAATAAAAGATGAAGTCAGGGCCTACTTTTGCCAACATTTAGAGAACACAGTTCTGTAGAGCGAAGTACGTGTGTTACATATGCAAATCATTCATGCCACTAATCATTATTTATTAATTTAATAATTTGCTCAGACCATACCCTCTCAACGAAAAAAAAATCTAGTCACTTCATCCGCCAATTAATTGATTTCATCAAAATAGCTTCCACACTCTAGTCTAGGTTTCTTGTAGAACAATAATGTTCTGTTTAAGTTTCTTACAGTAATTTAACCCTTATTTCTTTTAACAGGGTATGGCATTAGTAAGAGTATATGAGAAATGGAAAAACGTTCTCAATGGAAAAAATAATTTTTTGCATTATTCATTTTTATTTTGATTGTAGCTCTATTTTATTTGGTTTGTATGTAACATTGTCTATAAAGTTATGTTATCACTATAAAACGGACTTGTGGTATTATTCCTTGTTGTCCTTTTTTCTTCCCTCACTTCCCTTTAATTTTTGTGTAGGTGCAGATCCAGCGCGCATGTTTCATGGAATGTTGGAAGTCCGGTTCTGAGAGAGATCATGGTGGTCATTCTGGCCTTGGCGCTTGCGTATGAAAGCATACATTTTATTACAAGACTGGAGGCTCATATTATGTGGTCTTTTCTTGCTTTTTATTAACAGCAGCCAAGCAAGAGAAAACTAAATTTCCCAGAAAAAAATGGTATAAGGACTACAAACATTGACATCACAATAACACAACCAATAGGACGTTGAGTAACTCAATAATTATCTTGACTGAGAGTAACAAATTCTCTTTTCGTGCTGCTCACAGTCAAGATAAGTATTATATTTACTTCTATTGCATTTTATGATTATGGCTGATATATATGCTTGTCTTTTGCCATTTATATTTATAGTCATTGTAGACGTTCTCACTTGCCTTTGCGCACGTATGCTTCCTTGTAATGCTCTGTTCTATCTCGAGCGTCTTTCCCGTCACAGTCGTTCCTGTCTTGTGCGCCACAGGTTGCCTCTCCACCGCCACCTTCTGCAGCGCTTTGTCGTCTCTTGGGCACCGCTTTATGGTAACATTTTTCCCCTGCTATGTTTCCCCCGATCAACGGTCCTTTTCCTATTGGGCAACTCCTCCCCTTCTATACGACCCTTCTCTTCATTGCGTGCCCGATTAAAGGCACTTTTACCTTTAATTCCTGCCTCCTTTAACTCTTATCCTAGCAATTTCAGGCAATATTTAGAAATTATTACTTTTAGTTGTATTCCCTTGGTTTTGACACATTTATGGTATTATAAATTGTGTTTTATCGCCCTGCTTTTCAGTTCTAATGTCAGAGGAGGAAGAAACTCAGCTTTGTAAGGATAATTTAAAATTATTTATTAAGGATTCTGTTCAGCAGGCTGTAGCTGTCCTTATGCTGGACGAATCAAAAAATGTAGATGCTTCCCTTAAAAAAGGCTTTCTTCCCCTACTAAAGTTCCCTAAAAAAAGGGCAAGCAATGTGCTACAACCCCCGGAGGGTCTTTTAAAGTTGTTAAATTCAATACTGGTCTCCGTACCTGAGAGGTTTATTTTTCAGGGCTCCCTTCTTTCCCTCTCCAAGATATTTATTTAAAAGACTCTGACAATGGAGGGGGCGTGGCTAGCGACCAGCGAAGATGGCCGCAGCTTGAGGGAGCTCCGGAGCCCAACATTCCCCATAAATCCTGTAATTAATCCGGCCGATAACCCGTGAATAAACGGTAAAGGCGACACCGGAACTGTCCGCAAACCATATGCAGCAAGATTGACGCTGAACGAGTAACCAGAGCTGACGGAAATCGAAGTGCAGAACCACGGGCTGGGCCCAGGAGTAACGCCGGGACCTGGCATACTTTCTGTGGCCGTGAGTGCAGCAACGTGTCAGAAATAGACCCGAAGGCAGACACGTAGCGCGGACCAGGAGACGACAATTGGGAAGCCAAGAGAGTAGCGCGAGCTCTTGCGACGCCGGATTGAGATTAAGCTGGGTCACAGCCGCTGTGTGGAGGGTGCGTGAGGATCCAGAAAGCCCTCATAGTAATTGAACACTGACACCACGGCCAATTCAAGCAGTGAGATAGGCGATACTGCGCTAGCTAGAGCAACATAAGAAGGACCCCGGAGCAGCCCTCTAAGACTGTAAAATAAGGGCGGAGCCCCCTCATACGCACTGGGCAGCCCAGCTCAATATTGTATAACAACAGTGCGGTGCGGACCGCACTCAACGAAGCACAGGCACAAAAGGGCACAGTGGTGCCGCTGCACTCAATCGGTGTTCATATAGGACACCCACCCACACAGGGAACCTCACCCTACAAATCTCTGGCATAGAGACGCCATAAAGCACATCAGATGAGCAGTAGGAGCCTGCAAAGTCTTTCTGGCACCAGTGCTTCAAACAGCGGTGGAGAGGGGCAAGAAAGCTAAAAAGCCACACGAGTGAACTGCTCTATGTTAACAAGTAGCGGCGAGAACTATCTCTCCCCAAGCAAAGTGTGCAGAAATAACCCCTGGAGTCCGTAGAGCCAGGGGAGGCAGAGTTCAGCGATCAGTGCAAAGTAACCGGTTAGATTAGTAAGCGCTCACTAAGGAACAATTCAACAAAAAGGGGTTACCCTGTGTCCCTCAGAACCTGGGTATTGGTAATTAAACAAACAAATGGTTCTGTTGGGTAGGACCAATTACTTTGGAAAATGCTAGTATATGCGAATGAAACAAATATAAGAACTCTCTGATACAAAAATGCAAATGAGAAATCAATGCTCAAGCAGAAAAAACAAATAAATGGTATAGCCAAGTGTTGAATTCATAAGTATTTATATTTAGAATTCAGAATCGTTTGTGCTGAATTACTTCATTCAGTTACAAAACAATCGATACAAATTAAGACCATCAAACATAGATACAGTTCAGTGACAATAGGTGCAAAATGTGCTCAAGTGCTAAGATATATATACAGTGATGATGAATAACTACAATTATGTACAAAGATGATAGATAGGCCAACAATTAATTAATCTCCAGGGAATCCTAGTACATTGTAGAGGAATCGCGGAGTGTTCTGGACCTAATTGGGAGTGAACGTTTCGACCCTAATGCGCCCCAGTCGGTGGTCGCTGCGGGTCTTTATCAAGACAGGAGGTGGACGAATGGCAGTATGAATCGGGAATAATGATTTGCCCGATGTGCTGCCACTCATTTACTGGTCATATCCGTCGTGGAGACGATCAGATAAAGCTTGCTCACGGTCGGGAACTAGACGCGATGTGTTTAGACCACCGACAGGGGCGCATTAGGGTCGAAACGTGACGTTAAAAGTGACGAAGAACTCTTTTGAAGACAATAGACATTCTGTTCCCTCTCCAACAGCATTGTGGGAGGCCTACAAGACAGTACTCCGTGGGCATGCAATTTCACTAATTACTGGCCAAAAGAAGGCACAGCAAAGTCACATCAATAATTTAGAACTGGAAGTATCCTTGGCGGGGGCCGCACACATAGCTGACATTAACGAGAAGACATCGCACGAGTTACACCTGGCACAACAGGCGTATAAAGCCTACACGCGGGAGGAGACTAATACAAAACTCACAAAAACACTGCACACTGTCTATAATTGGACGACAAAGCTTGTGATCTCCTGGCCTGGTTAGAAAAGAAGGAGAGGGCAAGTAGATAGGTGGCGCAGATCTCCTTAGAGGATGGACAGGTAATGGCTGAACCACAACAAATAGCCGAAGCACTAGCGACACATTACAAAACACTCTATACATCAACAGCCACGGCCTCGATGGAGGACAATCTAGCATTTCTCAAAGACATACACATGCCCCCCTAACCCCTGATGCAGCAGCGGCCCTGAAAGAAGATAGAACGCCGGAAGAACTCACAAAGGCAATAGGCGCTTTACATACGGGGAAAGCCCTGGGGCCCAGTGGAATCCTGGTGGAACGCTATAAAAAAAGCAGGACGCCAGCTAGTACCACACCTGCTTGCCATGTATACAGATAGTTTAGAAAAGGGGATCCTCCCTAGAGATCAGCATCTAGCTACAATAGTCGTGATACATAAACCAGGCAAACAACCACAGAAAGTTATGTCCTATAGGCCGATCTCTCTGATAAATGCCGAAGCAAACATTTTAGCTAAGACACTGGCCACAAGATTACAGCTGCATCTCGCCACGGTGATCCATCCAGATCAGTCGGGCTTTATGCCAAACCGTAACACTGCACTCAATTTGAGAAGACTCCATGGAATTATAGTGCGTAGATCCACCATAGAAGAGGATGCAGTGATTCTCTCCCTAGATGCGCGAATGGCGTTTGATTTAGTGGAATGGCCCTTCCTTTTTGCAGTCTGTGGTCACCTGGGGTTTGGTCCCAAATTCTGTGCATGGGTCCAATTACTCTATACACAGCCACTGGCACAGGTAGTAGTAAATGGTCCTATATCAACAGACTTTCTGTTAGGAAGGGGGACACGGCAGGGTTGCACACTATCACCACTCCTGTTTGCACTGGTGTTGGAACCTCTGGCCTTGTGGATACGACAGGACCCAGTGATGCGGGTCTAAGGTGTGCAATGGGCTGGGAAGATCGGATCTCTCTGTATGCGGACGATATACTTCTATACTTGACTTCCCAGGCACACTCCATTAATTGCCTTTTAGATATCTGCGCGGCATATGGACGAGTGTCCGGATACACAATTAATTGGGCACAATCAGTTCTTTATATTCTGCACAGCCCTCCGCCGCGGCTCCCACGGGGATGTACACTCCAAATAGCAGACACAGGCTTCAAATACCTAGGGATATTCATAACTCACGATAGACCACAATTTATTGCACAAAACACAACCCCTGATGAGATTCAAAGGCGACATCAAACAATGTCGCACACTGCCATTACCATTGCTGGGAAGGTCAGCCCTCTTTAAAATGATGGCACTCCCCAGGTTCCTGTATGCACTACAAAATACACCGTTCCCCTTCTCCCCAGCATACTTCATAGCGATAAACGCAGAAGTGACCAGTCTGCTCTGGGCTGGGAAAACCCCCTGTATAGCCATGCATAAACTCACGAGAAGTTGGTACGACGGTGGCATTGCCCTCCCTGATATTAAAATATATTATTGAGCTTCCCAGCATGTAGCTATCAACCAATGGCTGCACATACCCCAAGAGGATCCAGCATACCGGATGGATAGACATCTACTGGACGCCATGGGGATTATGGGAGCACACAGAAACAATCTCACAAGTCCAACAGCACATACGAGGCACATCTGTTTTGAGGCACAGAGAGCACTAGGATGGAAGGGTGTAATAACACAAGCTACGCCATTGTGGGATATGAAGAAACTGGTTACATTGTGCAACCTGAAAGGCTTAAAGAAATGGGATTTGATAGGAATATCGAAAATTGGAGATCTCTGGAAGAAAGGGGAAGTGGTCATGTTTGCCCACCTACAGGCCACACATGGACTAGCACAGACAGAAATTTTTCGCTACATGCAGATCAGACACGCACTGCAGTCTTTGATCACATAATGAACACAACCCGAAGAAGCCTCATCACTAGAAGATAGGCTCCTGACGGAACACCTCCAGAGAAAGGGAATCTCACGAACTATCGTCAAATTGTGCATAACCGTTCAGACCCCACCGTAGATTTGAAGGCCAGATGGGAAGTAGAAGTGGGCGATATGGATGAAGCAGACTGGCGGGAGGTGCTAGCGTCTCCTAGGGAGGCAGCGATATCATCAAGACTCAGGCTGGTTCAACTAAAAATCCTACACCACACATACTACACACGGACGCTACCACATAGAATAAACTGAGCGAACACACCACTTTTTCTCAGGCAGAGTGGAGAATAAGGTACCCTATACCACACTCTCTGGCTCTGTCTGTAGATAGTAGGCTATTGCAGAGCGGTGATGTGCACACTCTCACAAGTATCGACCGTCACGATACTCCCAGAACCAAAACGCTGCCTTCTCCATGTTTGGGAATCTACAGACTTAAATAATTCAGCTCAGGACTGGGTAACGCTAGGCATGACATTGGCTAAGCGAAATATAGCACAGCGCTGGGGATCCTTACTAACCCCTACACTCTGCCAATGGTGTAACGAAATGGACATGGCAATGGTGGCAGAGAAGTCAGTATACATTCACTGAGGATGGCCCAAAAAATGGACAAGGGTGTGGGGTAAATGGAACGCTTACTGTGGAAATATCTGCGAGCCACCACAGGAGGAGTAGAGGTCAGAGATTAGTGAATAATCACACCATAGTTTGTGAGGCTTACTGAATGTATTGTGGTTTGTTTTATGGGCCGAATAACCCAGAGGGATGAGTCACGATGTCTGTATACAATACGAAAAGTAAACATAGAACGCGTTATTTTTGTATTTGTACCATGGACGATTATGACATTAGATGCTATTGTAATAATAAATGCAAAGTTAATAAAATTGTTTAAAAAAAGACACTGACAATGATGATGATGATGTCATGGTTGACACACACAATTTTGATGTATCGTCTGATCCCATTTATTATGGGCCTATGGAGAAAAGGCTTAAAATTTCTCCTAATGATGATGGTGTTTCTCACACAGTGTCTAATGATTTAGTTGACCATCTTGGGGAACCATGTTTGATCCCTCCCTTATCCATCATCCCAATTCCACAGAATGGTTCCCTTCACAGCATGTGACTGAATAGGTTTCTTTTTACCTTTGCCATGCTCTTGATAATTCTTATTGAAATAAATTAAAGTCAGAATGTCCCCTCCCCTCCCTTCCCAATAATGTTATGGCTACTGCTGTCATTGATCCAAACATATTGATGTTTTTTATCAAATGTTGGACAGACCCAAAAAAGGAGTTGACAGGGCTTGTCAAGACAGAATTTTAGACTTGGTTGGTCCCCTGTCCCGGATATTGCTTTTGGCCGAAGAGGCAAAAATTGACAGCTCACAAGTGGATCCAGATACCCTCATTAATTTAACCCATTGGGCTATATGTACATAGGGCAATGCCAACACTCATATTTCCCAAGAAAGACTGAAATGTTTCCTACTAAAAAGTAGATCCTAAGCTTAGTAGTCTTGCCACTCAGGGAGAAATACCTCTTGCAAAAGGCCTATTATTTGGAGATTCTTTTATTAAATAACTTGGGAAAGTATGTATCCACCTTTGCCACACTGGATAGGGCCAAGAATTCCCTAAGGAAAATGCTCTCATCTCCGGTAAAGGTGGGAGGGGAAAAATCCATTACAACGCAGTCATTACATCGCACTGCTTTTACAACGCAGCTGTTACAATGCAACTGCCTTTACATCGCGTGCCATTACAATGCATGCCATTACAACGCATGTCACTACAACACATGCCATTATAACACATACCATTACAACGCATGCCATTGCAACGCATTATAAGGTCATTTTGTGTTGGGGTGGGTATGGGTTTAGGGGTGGATGGCAATAGTCATTTTTCCCGCTGCACTATCCAACACTTTCCCTACTGTTGCACTCATTGGAGTGGGAATAGTAATTTTTACCACTACACTATCCAAAACGTACCCTACTGTTGCTCTAAAAGTACTGTGCGTTGTAATAGTATGCGTTGTAATGGAATGCATTGTAATGGTAGTTTTAAAAAATGCGTTGTAATGGCATGCGTTGTAAAATCATGTGATGTAAAGGTAGTTGCTATGTAAAAACTGTGTTGTAAAAGCATGCGTTGTAATTGTTTGTGGTGTAACGTCATATATTCAGGTGGGTGTCTTTGCCAGGCATTACTAAACAAGGGGACAATCCCCCAACAGAGACTCCTTCGATCAGCAATCCCAAGTCGACATCTACACTGCTTCCAAACCTTAGTTCTATTACCACCATTACAGAGGTTTCCGGTCCAGGGGATATAGGAACAAAGAACAATACTCAGGTAAAGTTTCTAGTTCGTGGCTTTTTCTTACCATAGATGCCTGGAAAATACAAACATGTCAAGGGTATCATATAGAATTCTATCATCCTCCAGTACAGCTGAAACTCATCTGCCCTCTTTTCTCAGGATCAATTACTTCTAATCCAGGATGAGATTCAATCCCTTCATTCTAAGCAGGCTACCGAACAAGTTCAGTTCGATCCCACAGGTTTTCGCAGTACAATATTCTTGGTACAGAAAAAGAACAAAACATTTTTAATAAACCTACTAGTTTTCAACAACTTCGTAGTGTTTCACCACTTCGAGATGACGACTATTCTCCACGTCAGAGATACTGTGCTCCAAGATAACAAGCTAGTCATAATGGATCTTCAGGATGCTTATTTTACGGTTCCAGTGCATTCCTCTCACAGGAAATATCTCCAGTTTCAATGGCAGCCTTCCTTTTTCCATTTCAAAGCTCTTCCTTTCAACCTTTCATCAGCTCCTTGGTGTTTTTCATCAAGATTCTCAAACCAGTTGTAACCTTTCTCAGAGCATAGGGTATCAGACTAATCGTGTATCTCAACAATTTTCTGATTATGGCCCAAGACAAGAATTATCTACTTTCTCATTTACAGCTTTCCCAAGATCTTCTTCTTCTGTTAAGTTTTCTTATCAATGTTCAAAAGTCAGCTCTAGTTTCTTTTCAACAACTGTAATTCCTTGGGCTCCTGATGGATACCTATCAGTCAAACTTGCAACTCCATAAACAAAAGGGCACTCTCATAAAAAAAGTAGATCTGTCATTACTTAACTCTTACTAATTTTTCTCTCAGATCCCTGCCCCATCCTGTGGAGCTTCTGGCTTCTTCAATTCAATCAATTTTCCTGGTCCCGCTCCATTATCGGCCCTTCAAAGACTAAAAATCTGACATCTCTACAGAGGACTAGCTTATTCAGACTCCATTTATTTAGAGTCCAAAGAAGAACTCCTCTGGTGGTTGGCTCGCTTAGATGCCTGGAACGGGGGAAAATGTTCTCTGCAGCCCCAGAACTCTTAGAATCCGATACAAGTCAGACAGGTTGGGGCACTAGATGTGGTCAATACTCATCATGAGCCATTCTTGCATATCAACACTTTAGAGATGCTTGCAGGTTCCTTTGAAATCCAGTCTGTTACAAAAGACAAAGCCAAATGCATCATTCTTCTGCAGATGGACCACTTAATAGCAGTCAGATACATATTGATCTAGGGGCTACAAGGTCCAAATTGCTGGTCGATCTTACCAAACATCTTTGGGACTATTGGGGCACATTCATCAAGCATTTTTGTCTTCGCAAACAGGCCGATGCTTTTCAGATGCAGTAAACCCTATTTTGCGATTCGGTAACCTTTTACCGAATCGCAAAATGGGTTTGAGAGTTGCTATTAGGAAGGGGCATGTATAGGGCGTCCCTTCCTAATACGGATTTGCATCGGTATGCATGAATGTTTTGTGACCGAAATGCAGTCACAAAACATTCTCATTTTGTCACCTACTTAAAGTAAGTGGTAACCCATTCGCAAATGGGAAGGAGTCCCCAAGGGCCCGCTTCCCCTTTGTGAATGTAAAAGCATTTTTTAAGAGTGGGCAGTGGTCCGACAAACCCCTGCCTGCTCTTGAAAAATGAAAGGAAAACTGTTCATTTTTATTTTTGTAAAGCATCTCGTTTTCCTTTAAGGAAAACAGACTGCTTTACTAAAAAAAAAGATTGCTTTATTCAAAAGCAATCACGGACATAGTGGTCTGCTGACCCCAGCAGGCCACCATCCCTTTGATTTTTGCGATTCCTATGGGGTCACAAATTGCGACCTACCTCACTAATATTCATGAAGTAGGTCATTAGCGATCCCCTAGGAATCGCAGAAAGTGTTCAACACACTTTCATGCATGCTGTTTTTCGATTTCCTATTTGCGAATCGCAATGATTCCCAAATAGGGAATCACAAAACGGTGTGTTGATGCATTTGGCCCATTTTCTCAGAATCTCTCAGTAGAGCAGCGTATCTCCCAGGGAACTTCCAAGTTATAGCAGATTGATACTCCAGACACCTTCAAGTCTTAAGCGATTGGCAACTGCATCCATTAGTGTTTTAATCGTCTTTCTTCCAGCTTTGGCAATATGCCAATCAACCTTTTGCTTCTCGACTCAATACCCAACTTCCTTCTTTTTTCAGTTGGAGACCAGATTCCCAAGCCCCATGGGAACAGTCCAGCCCGAACTGCCAAGCCAGGTCCTCCCTGAACTGGAAACAAGCATCCAAGGACCGGTTTCGGGCTTTCAGCCCTCATCAGCCTGGATAGCTTCATTCCAGGGCATGGAGAGCACGGGACTCACGTCTGAGCATACCCGTCCCACTCGGGGTGACAGATGCAAAAACAACAGGTGATGGACAGAATGCAGAACAATGTTCAGAGGGGCTATGCCCTGTATGGCCCTTTTGGCAGGTGCTAGTTTGCATGACAATCTCAAATCTGCAGATTGGTTGAACGTTAATACTTTCAGAACTTTCTACTGTAAACCAATTTCCCATGTTTCTGATTCTGTTATTGCAATGCTTCGAAAAACATAATAGGAGCCTCTGGTCTTGTAATAAAACTGAGATCTTCTTAGCCTGGGTGTCAGAAAGGCTAGATTTTATTAAAGACATGGACGCGAGTATTATCCCACCACTGTTTCATTAACACTCCCTGGTCTGTTTTTTTCTGCAGTTCGAACACCTTCTTCCGCCTCTGCTAACTCAACCTAATCCAGCTGGATTCTCTTCACTGATGCAATTTACTGAACCATTCCTTAAACTGACTTTTCCTGATCAGAACAGAGTTCCTCACCTCCTTTTGGATTACCTTACAGACTTTTTGACTATGCTGCTTACTTTCTATTCAGTGTTGTTGTTTCTTTCCATGACTCTTTCTGAATAACTCTCTAAAAGAAAAGAGGATTTTGTTGCTCTCAGTCAAGATAATGGTTGTGTTATTGCGTTGTCACTGTTTGTAGTCCTTTATTACATTGGAAAACTACATTTCTTGGAAATGTAGTTTTCTCTTGCTTGGCTGCTGTTAGGAAAAAGCAAGGAAAGACAGCAAAATACTCTCCTCTGTATCCATACTAATATTATAAAGAGAGAGACCAAACCGTTGAGGCGGGTAAGCTCCGGAACCACAACGCCAACCGGGACACCGCATGCAGCATTGGAAAGGTGAGGCAAAGCAGATGGATATAGGCTATACACCAGCGCAACATATACTTTTCAAGGGACAAATCATGTTGTGGGACCAAGTAGTCCGTTGGAAGTAGCACCAGCTCTGAGGAGCGTACGCCGCCTGCATAGAGGGATAGCGTCTGTGCAGGTGTGTGAGAATAGCGTCCTATGACGTGAGCAGAGCGTCCCATGGTGTGTGCGAATAGCGTCCTATCACGTAGATGGTGACAGCGTCTCAGTGCAGGTGTGTGAGAATAGCGTCTTATGGTGTGTGAGGATAGCGTCCTATCACGTACACGTCCAGTGCAGGTGTGTGCTGTTTCAGAAGTGCTTTCACGTACGGAGGCACCCGGGCACATTGTGCAGGCCAAGACGGCTGAGGCGCGTTTCCGCACTGTCATTGGGGGAAATTCCGGACACGCACAGCATCGGCATCAGCACAGCATTGCGGTGCCGCTTTGGGACACTGTGAGGCCACACACGCTGAACGTTGGCGCCGTCATTATCGGACGCAGAGGCTGACATTCTTTTTTTATACCAGGACAACGTCGGGATGGGCCGCTAGTATTTAAAAAAATCTAGCCTTTCTGACACCAAGGCCAATAAAATCGCAATTTACTTCTGTGTACTTGCATCGTCTCAGTGAGTTACAACATAGCATATTTGGTGACGAGGTCCCACCGAATCCAGCTAGCTACTGCTGCGCGCACACTGGTAAAAAGATGGGGACTTTTCGTATTATTCTGGTCATTGATGACAATTCTGGTGTCTTTCTGAAGCGGATCTTTTCAAGTGCTGTTAAGGTTTTGTGTAGGTGCTAAAGTCAGGGGGCATGGGGAAAAAATTGCTGGAGCTTAAAGGATGAATGAGCAATAAAGGTTCCTTTCAATAATATTTTTTACTTGTCGCATTTGCTGTGCTTCAAAGATAGACTGTGGTTCAAAGACAGAGGTCAAAAAAGTCAGTCGGTCTTCTGACAAATTGTTGCCTATCTTTTAGCATGGAGATTAGCGCTTACTTTCTCTGACTGCAAAATAAGAGGATTTTGTAAACAGAACTATGTGACATTCTTGCTGACGTACAGGAAGTGGGAAAAGAAAGGCTGTAGGGGGGCATTTTTTTTTTATAACTCCAACAAAATGTAAAACCTGTGAATGGACTGTACACATTTTAGAATATGTCCGTAGTGAGGGAAGCACATTGTTTTGCAATTCTTAAGTGTGATGGAAACAAACATTTTAATTGGATCAAAACAAATCAAGACTCATTACTTGGTGACATGCAAATGAAAAATATTTGCTGAAACTATTTTTCCACACATTATTGTTTGTGCACTATATAGTTTTATCAGCAAAACTGTAGTCTGCAACTTTAGTGGTGCAAATTTAGTGGCCATTTCAATAGAAAGTGTCTGTAAATGACAGTTTGGTACCACACCATGCTTTACTCATATTTGTGACAGTGTGCTCCGATATGCACCACCAGCTACATGTCACACCCTTACCACTCCTACTAAATGGTCATGGCTCATTTTCTACATTTTCTCTTTGCGAGATGCTTGAAATTTTCAAAATTCCTAGGACTTCAGTGATGTAACATTGATAACAGTCCCCACTTTGAAAATTGTGCCAGCAATACTTACCTCAGATTTTGCAGAAATGCTTCACTCTGCAGACTGCACTCCTTTTCGGGTTCTGTGCTTTTCAATAGTTTTCCTGCAAGTGCTGCCTGCATCTGTGCTGTTGGTGGGATATTCTCAATCAGACTGACTTGTGCGTGTCACAGCCTGCTTTGCTTTGGTCTATATGCGCAAAGACAGCTCCATTGGACTTGTGACGTTAGCTGCAGGGGCCTCGAAGCCAGCACCGCCAGCTTCTTGGCCTCATTCTAGTAGGTTTCATAGGTGTTACTTTTGATTCAGCAGAAGCATGGTAAAATTGTGGGCACCAACATAAGTTACCCACCACACCATAAACTCAAACCTTTGTAATGTAATTCACAATAACGCAGAGTTTGGGCCCATAGAAACTCTACATCCATTTACAAATCATGAGGTCCTCCGATTTTCAGAACTAATACAAACTAAAAATCAGTTGTAGATTATCAGGACCGAGCCGCAATTTGAACTAATGCACAGTGTGCAATACTCTGGATAATTAATCCTTCAACCAAAAGGTTTAGCCTGCTCAACTTTAGCAACTGAGGAAGTGCAGGGGAAATCCAGAGAGTTCAGTTCAGAATAGTCAGAGTTTGGACCGACAGCATGTACCACCAAAGATTTGCAAGGAAAATAGCTGCTCATGTCCTTTTTCAAAGAAGTTTTTATACTTCAAAATGTTAACATTTCCAGCCCACAAAGTAGCTTCTTCACAGTTTTGCATGATTCCAATTGGTTGGAATGCATGGTGTGATCGTGGAATGATCATTCTTCAGCCTAAATCGTCCAGAACCTACATATAAAACCTTTGCTCCCTGTCTACAGTTTCTAAGAATGAACAATATTTATTTTCACCTCGGAAATAGGAAGCACACTTGCAGCTCAACATGCCTACGCGTACGCCTCCAAGTTAGCTTGCAAGAAAGTTGACGCACTTATTTATAGAGAGACTTGACTTGAGAGAGAGGATATTCAGACTGTAAGAAATAAACTTCAGTGATAATACTTATTACTAGAGCAATCAAGTCAGCGTTTTATTCAATTTCAAAGGAAAGAATGAAGGACAAAATACATTTCTTTAAAACCTACAATGGAAAGAGAGCACACATTTTTAGGCCTACATGGAAAACCAAAAAACGGGCCAACTTTAAAATACTGGAAGAAAACTTTAAACACATGCAAATCTAATAAATCTACTATTTCACTATTTTCATAAGCATAGTCTAATCATATTTCATTAAGAAACAGACAGTTTTTTCTTTGCAGTTTCAGTTTTACATTTTGAAAAAACATAGCAGAACACATTTCAATAGAGCAAGCCTTTCAAATCATATTTTGCTAGAAATCCCCCAACTGCATTATTACTTTACTTGTTATCATAAAACATTAGTAGTTTTTCCTTCTCTGTAGTAAATCTCTTAGTTTAACCAGTTTGCGACCCTCCTGCATGCTTTTACAATACAGTTTTAAAACAATCAGTGTTTAACAAGACACAATGTTAGTCATGTGTTTTAAGTATGTTTTAGTAATTCACACACAATAGCAGGATTTGACTGAGCAAAATCATACTTAAATTCTCATGCTCCATCAATCCCTCCTCTGATGGTGAATCAAGCCATCACACAATCTCCATTAATCTGATTACAATTTGATTATCTTAGAATGCACTTGTTTTCATCTGTTTCAACCTAACACATTCTACATCCCTTAATACTTCATAATAAGCACACTTTTTGTCTTTTAACTCTATTTAATCCCTTTTTCTTTTCCTACCTCTTCATTTTGTCTCTCTACTTTGCGTTTACAACATCTATATATCAGTACTATAATTCTTATGCCAATAGCAACAGCAATTATTTGTATTAGTATTTGCCCTACTAAGCTGTTACTCAATGCTGCAACCAATTTCCCACTGAGGAAAAACCTATACCAAGTTTCTCCCATGCACCATCAACTTTTTGTTCTGTTAAATCACCACATATATTAGTAATGTTACTGATATATCCCTGCAAGTCTCTGCTTTTGTCTGGCATATAAGTGCACATTGTTAAATTTTCAACATGCTACAGACTCTGCCCTCTTTTACAAATAATAAGTCAAGCGCAAGACGGTTTTGTAAAACCATCGATCTAATAGCAACCATTTCAGTATCAACACTAAGAACCCACCAGTGGTATCTTTTAATAAATGATCAACCACTGTAGACAATTTTCTAATTTTATGTGAGTTCAAAATCCCTCCCACTGAAGGTATCAATGCACCAAAAATATCACCCACAATTTCTGCAGCCCTTATTCCCCTTTTGCTCCGTTTTAATTTCTTTTCATTTGTTCCATGATTATCCATGTGAAACATTTTTGGGAAAACAATTTCCACATAACAACATCCATACCAATGTTGAGGCTATCTATAATTTGCATTTATACCACACACAAAATAAACTCCAGGGTAAACTGGATCAGTACCACCTCTTAATCCCCATCCCCCGTAATTATTATATTCAGTCTTTTGTCTTAGTAAGCAAAGCTTTCCCTTGTGATGTCAATCCAGAGTCATTGCAGCATATGTCTCACCTTCTTTTAAACACCCTTTGAGCCCATGAAGGTATTCTAGATTTCTGCTCGACAGATTTGGTCTTAAACTCTTGTCTATCCTCTACAGTATTTATAAAGTCTATTTCTACACTATGTATTTCAATTTCAATTTCAAAATAGCTTTATTCGATTTTAAGAACAGAATCATAAAAGCACAAAGAATTATATTTCAATTAAAAAACATGAATACATTTTTTTTTTAAATTCATTAATACAATGGTTAAAATATCATATCGGTCCTTTCACCATTTCATTTGAAAAGTGAGAATGCAGTTAATAAGAAAATTCGAAGGGCATTACATCAGCTTTCTAAGGGATATGATGATCTTCAGATAGGATGCCACAGCCTTTATCTCAAAGGCAGTCTCTAGTTGCTTAAGTTTTTAATAGGCATCGTGGCATCCTCTGATGCCCCATTTAATGAATATAGGTTTTAAAAACTGTTTCCTAGGGGCCAGGTAAAAAAGACAGAACAGGGTAGAATGGATGTTTCATTGCTTCGAAACTCCGTCACAGGGACATTCTTCCAGTTGTTTGCCCCAGTCATTACATTTAGGAAATGTTATCAAGCGGAAGAATGTGTCGGCTCGAAACCTTGTCAATAGCATTCTTGAATACGGACTGCTCTCCATAATTAGATATGATTTCATTCCTACTGGTTGAATGAATGCGCCTATTGAATTGTTGGTGTATTTTCCTTTCTCACTCGACCACCTTTGGATGGCCAGGTGATCCATTATGGACTTTTTCAAAGAACGCTTAGAAATTGCTTCCAGGGACAGAGGGTCATTGAAATATTCCTCGTGGCCAATATTTATGTACATTTGTCTCACATAGTTCAGCCATTTGATATTTCGTGCCCCCGCTAGGTTTAAGCAGTCTAAAACGATATCCCTGTTTAATGAAGTTTCCGCAGTAGTCTAGATTTCATGCTACAGAAGGAGGGGGCTAGCTTTGATTGTGTCCTCTACAAAGGGAAGTCCCAATTCGTTGTGTGTAAAAAAGATGGATAATGATTTTGGGGTAGCAAGCAGATATCGTAAAAAGTTGTTTTCAGTCAATTGTATCTGCTTAGAGTTTGTAAAGCCCCAAATTCCTGCGCCATATGTGCCAGTTGAGAGACATCTGGCCTTATAAATTTGTAGGAGTTCTTTGGCAGGGCGACAGCCGAGTTTCCTCGAAAAATTAATTAAGGCTCCGGTTGCTCTGCTAAAGACCAAGTTTCTGGCATGAACCGCCTTCGTCCAGTTTCCTTTGTTGTCGAAGTTTATTCCTAAATAGCAAAAAGTGGCGGTGTTCAGGATCTTTTTCTGGTGTAAGAAAATTGACTTAGGGATTTTTCTTAAGGAACCAGATCTCCTGGAGTAGGTCTTTGTTACGTTAATAGTTAACCCACGAGTATCCATATAATTTGAGAATTCCACCACCGCCCTCTGCATGCCGATTGGGGTCCGTGATAGTATGGCGGCATCATCCACATATAAGAGGATTGATAAGGAAGTCACTCCCACTGTGGGATAGTCAAACTGAAACTTTCTCATGTGTTCCACCACTGTGTTTATGTACAATATGAAAAGGAAGGGTGCAAGAATGCACGCTTGCCGCACACCTCTGTTGATGGGGAACTTAACTGGACATTGGCCTTCTCTGCCATATCTCACTCTAGCCCCTGCGTTTCTATATAGTTCCCTTATAAAAACAATAATTCTGTTGTCTATGCCTAAGGATTTCAGTGTGTCCCACAGTTTGGTATGGTCTACACAATCGAAGGCAGAGGTCAAATCGACGAATGTTATATATAGGCTTTAGTGTTTTGTCTCTGTATATTTGACCACGAGCAGGGCCAGATTTAAACTCTGCTCTATAGTACCCTTCCCTTGACGGAAGCCATATTGAAGGGGGGTTATGGTGTTATTCTCTTCCGACCAGACTTGGAGCCTATTTAGAATGATCCTGCCTGCTACCTTCATCAATTGCCCTTTTTAAAAATTGGAACCACGATTGCCTCAGGCCATGTAGGTATAAAACCCACGGTGTTGATGCTATTCAGAACGTTTGTTAAAAGGGGAGCCCAGAGTTTTATCCTGCTTTTATAAATATCAATGGGGACCCCATCGGGTCCGGGTGCCTTGCCCGATGCACTATCAGTTATGGCCTTTGTAACTTCCCTATAATCAAAGATAATTCCCAGTGGGAACTGAGCTGGGAGCTCCTTAGTTGAATTTGGGGCTATACATCCACTTTGATTGGGGTTGTTATACAGGTGCGTAAAGTGTTCAACCCACACCTCCCCCGGCACTGCAATATCTATTGCGTCATTGTCACTGTTTTTAAAAAGGGGGGCATTTACTGCCTTCCAAAAGGCGATGTTGTCGTTTTTCTGGCAGGCTAAGTGTAAGTTTTCCCATAAGTCTCTTTTTAATTCCTTCATCCTGGTGTTTAATGCCGTTCTGTAAAGCTTACGCGCCTCTCTAACGTGGGCCACATATCTTGGGATTTCGTGCAAAACTGCTATTAGGTGTGAATGCGCTCTAGAGCATTCCTTGTTAAACCAGACCTTTTTTTTGCTGTGTTGTTTTTTTGGATGGCTTCATTAACAGGTTATTTATCTCCTTAATAGTTTCACTAAAAGAGTCTAGAATTTTTTCTGGTTGTTCAAGATCACTCAAACAGATTAAAACATGATCGAGAACTCTGGACAATAAGTTTATCAGGAATTTTTCAGGGTCCATCTTTTCCCACTTAAGTGAATACCCATTTAATTTTCCCAGAGTAATGGGTATTGGGTACTCATTATTGTCGCTTGTGGTCGGTCCCTTTGCTTGCAGCTCTATGGAGATCGGGTAGTGGTCCCCAAAAGCGAGTTTTAGTGTCTCCCAGGAGAGGGCCAGCCCTTGGTATTGGTTTGATTGGGAGTGAAAAATCGATTACCGAATTGACACCCCTTCCGATAAAGGTTGGCTCAAAACCCTTCTTAGTTACACAGATTTCATTTATAAAACCCAGGTCTAGTTCATAGATCACCTCATTCATTTTATTCCCTATACCACAATGAATGAAATGGGACGAATCACCGAACTCATTTCCCTTCAGTGGACAAGTGCCCAGATCACTGTTAGTGCAAATGGTACAGTTAAAATCCCCTACCCAAAGGAGTGCCATATCTCCTGTCCCTACCTTTTCTAGTGCCCCTACACATTTCCTTAGCCTGAGAAAAATATTGTCCCATTCACTACAGTGGGCATTGTTATAGAAATTAATTATGGCGAGTTTATTCACTCCTGACCAGCTGACCAATAGAACTTGGAAAAAGTCATCTGAGATGTTTCTGACGACTTTAATACCAGCAGTATTAGAAATGAAGGTGCATAATCCGCCCCTATTTCTTCCCCAGTTGCTTGGTCTCCCGGGGGTATTAAATGTTTGGTATCCCAGTAGGTGTATTTCATTAGTCAGCCATGTTTCCTGTATACACAGGATACTATATTTGTGAATAGTTTTTAGCCAATCTGGGTTATTCACTTTGCTCTTTAAGCCAGCCAAGTTCCATGATAGTATGAATTGGTTGGATTTATTATTTGCCTCGCTTGATGGTTTATCTCTTCTAGTTTTGCTCACTTGGTCCTTACTGGTACCCTTTACTTTCCTGCTTGTTGGTTTGGGCTGTAAACTTTTTGAAGCCAGTTCCCGTGCTGGAGCGGTGCCCTGTGTCTTTGCTATGTCTCCCTCATGTTTAAGTTCTCCGTCCTCCCCGTGTTTTGGTGCCTGAGGTGTCTTAGTGTTCTTTCTGATGTTATGTAGTGGTGACATAGAGGCATTACCCACCACTAAAGGATCAGCCTCTTTAGGGTGGGGGAGTCAATCGACCCCCTCCAAACCCATGAGTGGGGCAAAGTGGTTTATAGTTGGTATATTAAATACTAAGGGCATGTCCGATCTATGGTACCGTTTAGAAATCCCGGGAAGGTCCCCCACCAAGCCTTTCGGATAAAAATAGCTAAGTTCTCTGACCCTTATGCTACCCTCGTATCCACCCGTGTACCAGTCTTTGATAAAGCTAACTGTCCTATGATCTCTGAAATTTATGATGACTTTATCACCAGGGGTTGTTTTGGGTCTCTTCCCCAACCATCCTGCTCGTCGGACATGGAGAATTTCTCCATTTAGATTAGCAGGTAGTGGCCTGTGTGTTCCCAACCAGTGCATAGTCTTATTCTTTAGGATTTGATGGTTTTCAAATCTTCCTTCAGATATTTCAGGGACCCCTGTTAGTACTATGACGTAAGGCTCGGCCTCAGGGAGAAGATTAATTTGCCTACGCCTATCTGTGTTGTGTCTTGTCACTGATGGTGGTGGGATGGGGCGGACATCAGGTGGTTTGGTGTTAGGTGCGGCCCTTTTGTCGCGGTTGCTCTCACAGGATTTTGACTTTCCTCCGCCCTGGGCCTCTCTCTCTGTTGTTTTGGCGTGTTCCCTTGTTGGTTGTGAGAGTTGAGGTCTCAGAGGGTTGTGGTTACGCTGGGTAGTGGGTTTTAATGCTTTCTGGGCGGTGGCTGTAGAAGATGGTGCAGGCGTTATTACAGGGGTTGATTGGTCTTTAGGTGCAAGTTTGGTCTCTGCTAATGTCTGCTCTCTATAGTATCCAATTGTATAGCTATTCTCTTAAGTCTCTCGACTACAGGGAGTAACAATGATTTGATTAGATGTTTCAGTGGACCCATTTTATCGACGTTAGATAATTCGTTAATTGGAGGGGTGGGGGGAATTACTATGTCAGGAGTAGAAGGTATATGTGGGACAGGGTTTTTTTTCTTCCCAAAATTAAGATGAGAGTTCCTGGTCTTGTTGGTCTAAACAGGCTGAATACTTGACCCCTTTCTCCTCCGCTTTTTTGGTGGCTGGCCTCGGCTTCGAGGGGCATTCGAAATTAGTTTTGGATTTTTAGCAGACTCTGCTTGGAGTGGTGATATTTCTAGTAATGCATCTAGTAAGGAGTTGTGGGTGCTGTCTACTTGCGGAAGTAAGGTGTCGGGCAGGATCTGTACGTCAGAGTTAGGATTAGAATTACCCGGGAATGTTAGGGCACTTATAGTTCTGTCATTACAATCGACCAATGTGGAGGTTATGTCCTGGAAGAGCAGTGGAATGCTATCATTGAGGGGTGTCTCATGCCCCTCGCACTCATGGATCGTGGCTGGTGGGGGTGAGGCAGCATGTTGTATGGCTCCGAGGGATGATCGCTTAGTTTTGATTAATTCCACAGAGCGGCGTCTCGCAGAGCGTCGCTCAGAAAGAGCAAGTTCCCGATCAGCCACTAATGTGGGCCGGATAACGAAATTATCAAGCTTACCTCGTTTTTCGCCTCCAGGCGTAGGTGTTTTATCCTTGGTGGGTGACATCTTCGATGTCTGTGCGTTAATGAAGGGGGGGCGGCCCAGGCCAGCCTCCTCTGGCCTCTGAGGGCCACAGAGTGCCCGCCCTTTGCCCGGGCTTCGCCTGGCGTCCCGCGAGGTGGGGCTTGCTGGTCTTTTAGGCGCCTCCTGGCGCAGCTGGGTGATGCAAGAACCGCTAAGGATGCCGGGAGATGTAGTCCCCGGCCCAGCCTCCACTCGGCGGTCGCGCCGGTCAGATGGTAGCATCAGCGGGACGGCGGGAGGCAGGCAGGGGGACCGGGACTCCTCACAAGAAAACAATGCCACAGGTAATGGTCGCTCACCGGGCTGGAAAATCAGGAAGTTACCCCTATGTAGACTACAGGTTAAATTATTTCTATGCGCGTACAGGGTCAATAGGCTTAGTTTTATGAAAAATGCACCCATATATGCAGCATTCTTTGAAGAAGCCACTATATTCATGTTCTTTTTTTAACAGCAACTTCCGAAATACTAAATCATAGTTGGAATAAAAATATTGAAACTGCTCCTTGCCATAGTACAAACTTGTTGGTACACTACATGAACTTCCATATGTTTAAGGAAGATAAGTCACCCCTTCTGTCACAGACGGTGTCATTGTATGCACACATAACAATCTCTTGCATCCATACTATCGACTTATTCCTACAAAAGTTTAGTGAAGTCATTTAACGAGAAACCATTAATAGATTTATCTTGATGTAAGTCATTTCCTGTTTATTAATATCTATCTCTGTATTTTCTTTTAGGACTTTTGTTACTTCTGTGGTTGAACCCACGTATTCATTAGTAGGTTTAATGGGGAAACATGAAATAAGGCACTATTAGTATTAACATAAACAAAACAATTAATAATACAAGAACACATATAATGTTAAAACACTTTCATGTATTGGAACTTCGATTTTGATTTGGAGTCTCAAAACTATTCATTTTAAAGAGAAAAAAGGATTCAAAAAGTAAAAAACTAGAGGTTTGTATATCCCACACTTTTTGAGCTTCAGCTTCAGATCACAGCCTCATTTTTCAAATCTCCTCTCTTTTTTTCTTCTTCAGCGCCCTTTTTCTCAGACACTGTTCATTTAGGGTGGCTCAAATGAGGAGTTGTTTCTTGAACAAAAGGCATTGAATTATTTTCCCAATCACTTGTTTCAGCCAAATATGTCCTTTCAGGTGCTGCTTGTTTTGACTTGTGCTCTCTTTGTTCTGCGTACTGTGTTTTCTTCTCTGTCTGTATCACTTTGCTCAGATTGGCTAGAAACTTCTACTACAGTTGTTGGAATCTTTCTTCCCAAAGTATCTTTCAACTGCTCAGTTACTCCACGCCATTTTTCACCTTTTCTCACATGTTTTTCTGGTACACTGTTTATTCCATTTGCCTCAAGACTTTTCTTAGTTGATTTCCTTTTCTCCCTTCCTCCATCACTTTCAGGAACCAACTCTCTTTCAGTTTCAACAGTGACAATGTTACGTGACCCAGTAGCTTGTGCCCACTCTACTTGATTCTCAGTCTGTTCAGGTTCTCTTTGTTCAGCTTCAACTGACTCTGTACTTTCAAGTGGACATGGGACTTGACGAATGTGCGCAGCATGCACCCAATTTGGCAGACCACCACATTTAACTGCTGTTGTCACCAGAAGCACTTGGTATGGGCCAGGGCAAAGAGGTTCCAAACAACCTCATGTGTTTTATCACAAGTACCCGGTCACCTGGGCACAAATCATGCGCTTGCTCTTGTTGGACAGTAGTTTTGACTTCTCCAACCTGGTGAGGCACAGAACGCACTATGTCAGCCAATCCTTTACAGTAATCGAGCACTAAATCATCAAATATGTTCACAAGCTGATTTGCTGGGACTGTTGGCTGTCTCATAGCCCTCCCCACAATAATTCCATGTGGGGACAGTTCTGTTCTTCTGTCTGGGATACTTCTCCAACTGGTCAACACCAATGGTAATGCATCAGGACATTTCAGTGTTGTAAATGCACAAAACTTAGCCAATCGTGATTTTATTGTGCCATTTACTTGCTCAAACAAGTCTGACGCTTCAGGTCAATAAGCACAATCCAATTTGTGTTCAATCTGTAAGGCTGCACAGAGCATGCGCACTACTTCATTACTAAAGTGCGTTCCTCTGTCTAATTCTAACAAGACTGGAAATCGGAATTTTGGTATCAACTCTCTAAGCAGCAATTTCGCAACAGGCTGTCATTACATTTTGTCGGGTTTGCCTCAACCCAATGTGAAAACAGACATACAATCACCAAGACATATTTTAGTAAATTGCAAGGAGGTATATCAATAAAGTCCATCTGCATACGCATAAATGGACCCCCTGCTTCTCCAATGTGTCCCAAACTAACAACCATTTTCCTTCCTGCATTTTGTTGCTGACATGTTATACATATCTGGCACAGACTCTCCACTAGGACTCTGAATTTTGTATTTTACCATGACTGTTTAAAAAGCCTTATTATAACATCTCTCTCTACATGACCATGGCAAACTCTTTCCATTGGTGACAACAAACTATCTGGCAATACAGGTCTCCCATATGTGTAAACTCACACGTCCTCTTCTGCTCTACGTGTGCATCTTGCTTTGATCCACCCTTCTCTTTCTGTTTCAGTAACTGCATCCTGTAATTCTCTAATCTCTTCCCAAGTTTCAACAATTGAAAACATTAGTCTGCATTCTGTTTCATCAGATTGTTCTTTCAAATGTTCCCAATTAACAGTATATGAATTTTAAGCACAAAAACTTGCAATCTCGTCAGCATATCTATGGCCAACGGTGACATAGTCATAACCAGATTTGTGTGCTGAACATTTCACCACTACAATTTGGGCCGGCAATTGTAGTGCCATCAGTAGGTTTTTCACACACTCTCCGTTTTGTGTAGGTGATCCTGAAGAGGTCACGTTGAAACCACAACTGCCCAAAATCAAGCACCACCTCAAAACCATATTGACCGTCTGTAAATATAGTAGGTCGCGTTTGTTTTGTGATGCAGCATGCCCTACTGAGTGCAATCAACTCTGCCACTTGCGCTGAACTCACTCCTTTGAACCATGATGCTTCAACAACACCCATCACTGTACAAATCGCATATGCAGCTCGCAAGGTACCCTCAGAATCTCTCAAGCATGATCCATCCAGAAACAAAACATGATCAGATTCAGGTAAGAGGTATCCTGTATGTCAGGTCTCTGTTTTGTACAAAGTTAGGTCTCATACAAAAAAATCATGATCTGCTTCATCCACCACTACTTCACAACTAGGAAGAGGTAACAAAGTAGCTGGATTCAAACTCACGCATCTTGTCACAGACACATTCTACCCACCCAAAATCACCTGTTTGTATTTTGTCAAGTGACTGCTTGTAAGGTGCTGTGTGCGAGTTCGCTTTAACAAAATCTCAACTGAATGTGGCACATATACTTTCAATGGATATCCCATCACAATCGTCTCACTCAGTTTCAAACTCATACAAAGAGCTGCAACTGCTTTCAAACAACCAGGTAAGGCAGCAGCCGCTGGATTCAATGTAGCAGAATAATAAGCCACTGGACAGCGTGCTGTTCCATGCATTTGCAGAGCCTAAGATTCTTGCAAAGGTGTTGTCTAATAGGCTTATCAAGGTCATTAGTGGTTTAATACACGCCGATCAATCCGGTTTTCTCCCCCGCAGAAATAGGGCGTTGAACCTTCGCAGCTTACACAGAGTTTTGGCCAGGGCTCATACTTTGGAAGAACAAGCAATATTAGCGTCGCTGGACGCAAAAATGGCCTTTGATACAATAGAATGGCCCTATTTATGTGCGGTCTTGGCTAAATTTGGATTTGGACCGGAATTTTTTTTGCATGGGTTAGGCTATTATATAATGAACCTCTTGCGCAAGTGATAGTCAATAATCGAGTCTCGGTGGTTTTTGGATTGGGAAGAGGGATTCGACAGGGATGCCCACTCTCCCCCTTGTTGTTTTCACTTGCGCTCGAGCCGTTGGCAGCCTGGATTAGATGGGAGCCCTCTATCCGAGGTATACGGTGGTCCTCTCAGGTGGAGGACCGGATCTCCTTATATGCTGACGATATTTTACTTTATTTGACATCACCCAGAAAATCCCTAATGGTCGTTTGTGATGTTTTGGCATCCTATGGTAGAAATTTGGGGCTCACTATAAATTGTGGGAAATCCTATATGTATGTTCTAAGTGGTGATACCCCGATTCCCCCACGAAATTGCCCTATACAAGTGGTAACTGATGGATTTAAATATCTGGGGATTTTTATTTCACTCGGTCCTAAAATTCGGTATGAAAGGAATCTACTTCCCCCTCTAGCTAGATTAAAAAGTGATGTAGACAATTGGAGGTGGTTGCCTCTTTCCCTTTTGGGAAGGGCTACACTTTTTAAGATGATGTCCCTAACTCGTTTTCTCTACGCCCTTCAAAACACGTTAGATATAGTTTCCGCCAGCTATTTCCGAGAGGTGAAGGTAGAACAGCGTAAACTATTATGGGAGGGTAGGCCTCATTTCGCACTGGCTAAGTTAATGTTATCATGGTTTGATGGTGGTATCGCCCTTCTGGACATCAGACAATATTATTGGGCTTCTCAATTAGCGGCCATAAATCAAGGCACGCATGGGCCCGGTTCAGACCCGGGCTATGCAATGGATAGGTGGCTACTCCCAGGTGGTAATTATAATAGAGCCCTATATACCAGCTCAGCAAGTAAAAGTTTGACAGGACCCACTAAGGTGGCATTCAGGATATGGCATGATGCCACCAACTCTTTGGGATGGAAGGGCAGCATTACGCTGGCAACGCCCGAACGGGACCAGGGGCCACCCCCCCTGGCCGTTTCAGGGGAGACAGGTCATACAGCTCGAGACTTCTGCATCAACTTCGGCCATCTATTTCACCCAGTTGTGGCCACTCCTTACATCCATTGGAGATCCCTCCCTGCTGCACGCACTGCAAAACGGAGCTAATAACTACTACCACCGTCAGGTCTGAGGTAAAGGAGTACTCTATGTTTCTGCTTAATTGCAGGTCTCTAGTTAAACACTGTCTGGAGATCTCCCTGCTCCTAGATTAACTCGCACCAGATGTGATTTTTTTAACCGAGACCTGCTTGAATCAAGACTCTCAGCTGGATCTGTCACAGGCCATTATTCCTGGTTATCAGATTCCGTGGGCAGATCGGTCTCAGGGTAGAGGCCGTGGCCTTGCAATTATTTATAAAGAGAGCTATCTATGCCGCTGCCTGACGGAGGAGATTGAGGATTGCAAGAGCCTTCCTTTTGTGATTGAGTTTTCTCCTAACACCAGTTTTACGGGTATTCTCATTTATCGCCCTCCTGGAACCATCGGACAATTTAATACCTCTCTTTTGTCGGTGGTTTCTCAATTGGTTACTTCCCCCTCAAATTTTACTTTACTTGGAGATTTTAATGTTCATTTGGATAAACTGTCAGACCCCACGGCACTAGAGCTGATGTCAAGTTTGACTGCCATTCAACTAGAGCAACTACTCCCCTCTTCAACGCACGAAAAAGGTCATCTCTTAGACCCGATCTTTAGTAATAGTAATCAACTTAGGGTGGGCACTATTAGCTGCCTACCGTGGTCGGATCACTTTTTGATAGCCTTTACTTGGACCACAACTAAACTGCCTTCGTCTGCTTTTACATCTCGGAAAGTTCGCAACTGGCCCAAACTCTCTGTAGATAATTGGATAAAGACTCTTAGCACCACCAGACCTATGCTCTCCCATGACCCAATGGTAAATAACAACAAATACAATGAATGGATTACCACCTCTTTAGATGTGGTTCTCCCCTCATTCCTAACTGGGTCTAAGAGGCAGAGTTAATCAGCACCGTGGTACACAGAGGAACTCGGGGACAAAAAGTGCTCCTTTAAGAGATTGGAGAGGAAGTGGCGTATGACCTACAATCTTACTGATAAAACTACTTACTGGGACGCTATCAAGAATTACAAACTTGCAATAAAAACCTCTCAGGCATCCTACTATAATGACAAAATAACAATGGCTAGATCTAAGCCAAAAGAAATATACCGGATAGTGAATTCCTTGATAAAACCCCTCCCGCTCACAGTAGATAATAGCAATTCCTTGTCAAGATGCAATGAGCTGGTTGACTTTTTTTTTCAAAAAATAAACAAAATGTATCTCTCCTTCCCAGATCCAGTCACTGAATTATCTACTCAACGTTCTGACTTAGATTTGGACACAGTAATTCTCCCTCACAATAAACTAGATTCCTTCCCACTGTTGAATTTGAAAATACTGGAGTCTCTAGTACAGCAAATAAAATCTGGCTCACCGTGTGATCCTGCTCCCCCGGGCTCGCTGGGGTTGGCTAGTGAAACCATTCTCCCCACTATCATGGAGCTGTTGAACTCCTCCATGTTGAGTGGGATGGTTCCTATGGCATGGAAGCATGCAATGGTACGGGCCTTACTCAAAAAACCTGCCCTTGACCCAGCCAACCCCAGTAATTACCGCCCAATCTCTCTGCTCCCATGTGTATCTAAGATCCTGGAGAAGCACATTAATACCACCTTGATGAAATTCCTCGAGGGAAATCATCTCCTCGATGCTTCCCAGATGGGCTTTCGCCCAAAACATGGGACAGAGACTGCGATACTAGCTGCGACTGAGGAGGCGAGACGGAACTTGGATCGGGAGGGATCAGTGGCAGTGATCCTCCTCGATCTGAGTGCCGCTTTTGATACGGTTCATCATAAAATTCTGTTGAACCGTCTCGCCGACCTAGGAGTGTCTGGAGAAGCCCTCGTCTGGTTCAAGTCTTTTTTATCTGACAGAACCTTCCAGGTCTTTGATGGCACATCTGTCTCAGCAAGCAGGCCTTTGGGGTGTGGAGTTCCTCAGGGCTCATCATAGAGCCCTACGCTCTTCAATGCATATATGAGGCCGCTGGCCGGGATTGTTCGTCCGCATGGTGTAACATCATTACCTATGCGGACGACACCCAGCTGGTGGTCTCCCTTGTGCAGAAGAGTGGCCTCCAATCACCGTCCAACCTAGCAGTGTGTTTGGAGGAGGTGAGGAGCTGGATGATGAGCTCATGTTTGGAGCTCAATGACGACAAGACCGAGCTCATGCTTTTGGGCCCGGCGGCCCCTTACGCTTTGGAGCTGCTATGGCCCGCGAGCATGGGGACAGTCCCGCCCCGAGAGACAACATCAAAAGCCTGGGGGTATGACTAGATAAGTCACTGAGCTTCAACACACAGGCCACCAAGGTGGCGGCCACCTGCTTTGGCCTCCTTAGGGTGATCAAAAAAATCCTTCCCCTTCTTCCATTTGAGGCCAAGCAGATAATCATACAGGGCCTTGTCCAATCCCGTTTGGACTTTAACAACGCCCTGTATCTTGGAGCACCTGATTACACCCTAAAAAAGCTTCAGCTCGCTCAAAATTGTGCTGCTCGTGCGTTACTTGGAGTCCCACGAAGAACATCTATAAAAGCTGGGTTAAGAACGTTGCACTGGCTGCCTGTCAAGGACAGAGTAAAGTTCAAATCTCTGTGTATCGCCCATCAGGCTTTTTGGAAAACGGGACCAGAAATCAACCACTCTTTGATTTCTCCTTATCTTCCCAATAAGGCGCTTCGTTCCTCATCTGCATTTCTGGCTAAGACTCCTAGAATCTTTAAAGCCAGAGCAGGACGCTCCTTCTCGTATAATGTATCAGGATTATGGAACACCCTTCCCTTGTACATGAGAAGCAATTCCAGCTTAACCAGTTTTCGGAAGCAACTTAAAACTTTTTTGTTTCAATAACCAGAATCCTTGTTTATTTGTCTGAGGGCAATTCTGTTTAGGTCACAGCGCCTGAACGCCTGAGGGCAACTGTAGCGCTTTACAAATTTTATTTTCATTTCATTTCATTTCAATTCTTCTATTTGACTCTGAGAAGCTGGGTAAACTCTGGAACACGAAAGGTTTCGACAAGTGGAATTTGATAGGGATTGCTAGACTTGGTGATGTTTGGGCTAGGGATAGGATGAAGACGTTCACTGAACTGCAAACTGAGTTTGAGTTGAATGGGGTAGAGTACTTCTGCTATGCGCAGGTTCGACATGCGCTGAGATTGGCGATCCCGGTAGGGGAGGATGTACCTGAGGCCTCACCTCTGGAAGATAGAATATTGGATGGTCATTTGCTAGAGAAAACTATTTCCCTCATTTATAGGAAGTTGATAAACCATAGAGCAGAATTATTGTTGGAATTGAGAGATAAATGGATGAGGGATGGTATTGAACTTGACGATGAGGACTGGCAATCGGCTGTATCCTCCCCGAGGGAGGTTGCGATCCCGGCAAGACTGTGGTTAGTCCAATTGAAAATGCTACACCGGGGGTATATCACAGACCCACGCTTGGTCCGGATGGGGCTATCTGAAGATGACTTGTGCAGACGTGATTGTGGTCAAGTGGGCACGTTTCTCCACATCCTCTGGGAATGTCCTTATATGGTGGATTAGTGTGGTGCGATACACAGGGTTATGCAAGAGGTATTGGGAGTAACAGTGTCACCGGAGGCTAGAAGATGTCTCCTTCACATTTGGGAACCTACAGATCTAAACATAGCACAGACGAGATGGGCGACTCTAGGGGCTATGATAGCAAAAAGGAATATAGCGCAGCTATGGGGGTCCAAAACACCACCTAAGCTAGAGGACTGGAAAGAAAGTGTGGACTGGTGCATGTTTCGGGAGAAAACGGTTTATCTGGCCAGGGGTAAACCCCGCAAGTGGGAAACTGTCTGGGGCCAATGGAATCGATACAGGGGTGACATCAGTGTGCCTCCAGTTGATTTAACACCAGATGTGCTTGCATCCCCGTGGCACGTGTAAGTAGAGGTTTACAACCTCCTCCCCCTTCTTCTTGTATCCCCCAAAACAGTATAAATGACATATTGTGGGAAGATTCACTCTCTGTACTGTACACTGATTGAAATGCCTAATGTTAATAAAAAGAACTATATTAAAAAAAAAACTGACAGTGCACAACCATCGCATTCACTGCAAAATAGTGCACAACTCTTATCAAAGTCTGGCATTGCCAATGCTGGTGCCCGACACAAACTATCTCGTTGTTCAAGAAATTCTTTCTTGCATTCATCAGGTTCTGACACATCTTTGTGTGTCAGTCTTTGTAATGGCTTGGCTATCAGTGAAAAACTTGGTATTCATAGCCTGCAATATCCAACACATTCAAACCTCCTTTTGTGTACTCGACGGATTCATCTGCAAAATGCATTGATCCAATCTTGAGACACTTTTCTGATTAATTTCTCAATATTATGTCCTAAATAAAGAACTTCTCTTTGACAAAATTATAATTTCACTTGTGACACTTTATACCCTACTACTGCCAAATGATTCAATAGAGGAATTTTATCAGCCACACAAGCTTCGTTGTTCCCGACACAACCAGCAAGTCAACAATATATTGGACTAAAGCAGAGTTATCAGGCATTATTAATGACTCCAAACATTTCTTCAACATCTGATTAAAGATTGAGGGGCTCTCTGTATACCATTGAGGAACTCAGCACCATGCCAAAACACGATTTCCAAACTGGAACGGAAATAAATATTTACTACCCAAATGCAAAGATTTTAAGAAAAGGGCTTGACACAAGTCAATCACCGAAAACCATTCTGCTTCACATGGAATTTGGTACAGAATCACTGCTGGGTTTGGCACTATTGGATAACAGGGTATCACTATCTGATTCATTTTCCGAAGGGCCTGATCTATTTTGTATCTTCCCTTAAGTTTGCGAATTGCCATTATAGGCGAATTGCAAGGACTTCCTAAAATCTCTCTCAGAATACCTTGTTAAATGAACATCTCAATCATAGGTGTTATCCTGCAATTGTCTCAGTACTCATTTTATAAATGGGTGTTCTTGGGAACTCTTCATTTGGTTTGACAGTAATCTGAATCCGAGCTACTCCTTTCATCAAACCAATGTCTTTACCTGAAAAAACCCACGCGTCAGACAGCACTGTATCTCTCAGCTCAACTGGCAAAGCATTTGCTGTAAATAGAGGATATAAATCATTCACTTCTGTTCCTTGTCGTGCCATTTTAAATACTACATCTTCATCTTTTGTATGAAATGCTACTCCATCTGGGGTACAGTAAATGGAACAGTTAATTTTACACATTGAGGGCCAAATGTACGACCATTGTAAATTGCGAGTCGCAAATTGCTAGTCGCAATTTATAATGTGTTTGATACACTGTTTTCAATTCTCAATTGCATGCCTTATGAATATTAATGAGGCACTCGCAATTTGCGACCCCATTGAGAATGGCAGGCCCTCCCAGGTATGGTGCCTTGCTGAGCTCCAGAAGCCCTCCATGTCTGGGACTGCTTTTAAATAAAGCATTTTTTTTAATGCAGCCCATTTTCCTTAAAGGAAAACAGGATACTTTTTTTTTTTAATAAAACGTTTTCGTTTCGTTTTTTAAGGGCAGGTAGTGGTCCCT
Source organism: Lissotriton vulgaris (assembly GCF_964263255.1). Classification (NCBI taxonomy): domain Eukaryota; kingdom Metazoa; phylum Chordata; class Amphibia; order Caudata; family Salamandridae; genus Lissotriton; species Lissotriton vulgaris. The sequence goes on along the minus strand of NC_141687.1, from coordinate 1,824,553,823 downwards.
GGGACCACTGCCTGCCCCTAAAAAATATTTTCCCCTGCATTGTGGACCACTTCCCATTTGCAATTGCATTACCACCCTCTTGAAGAGGGCAGTAAATTGTGAGTGTTTAGCAACCGCAATTGAGGTCGTAAAACATTGATACATAGGGCTGCGAGTCGCAATTAGGAAGGGACGCCCTTTGAACGCCCCTTCCTAATTGGAAGTGGCTAAACGCTATTTTGTGAGTCGCAAAATAGTGTCTGTACATAGCCCTATCAGATTTTGCATGCGCAAACTGGTCACAAATCAGTTTGCTCATGCAAAACTTCGTGATATATCTGGCCCTAAGTCCCTACTTAACAGATTTACTGGACTGGCGTTGCACACCACACATTTGTGTAAATCCTGAAATCCTCCAATCTGTAATTTCATTGGTCTGTTCACTGGGGTTTTAATCAATTGATTTGAAACTCCTACAACTTGGATACTTTCTTCCAAGAGGCGTAGGTTGGGAATTTCCACAGTTCTCACAGTGGAACGGCAAGCACCAGTATCTATGAGGAACATAACAGTGTTTCCGGCAACCTCACCAACCACAAAGGGACTGCTCTGATCTACCTCTAAGGATGCGCCAAGCATGCACTCCTCCTCCCCCTCAGACCCAGTCATTGAGATGTATCGGAATCGTTTCGATCCAACTACATCAAATATTGCGAAGACACCTGCATATTTGATTTTAATTGATCAATTGCATGGAAACCCATATTCGCATTATATCTTTGCACTTGGCTATTCACATTTTGCATAGAAGCTTGCAGCATTGGCTGACCCTGTCCTCTACCAATCAATATCTGCTGATTCTGTTGATTCATTTGCGTCTGACTCATTCCATCTATTCCTGTGTCTATCAATTGTACATCACCCGTATTTGTCTGAATATTTTTACTCTGGTGCTTCCAAAGCCCAAACCTGCCACAGGCATGACATGGAAACTTCTTCTTCATTTCTTCTATATTACCACCTCGGCCTTTCCCTTGTGGCAATGGTATCATATTCGTCACAGTATTTCCATTTGCCACTACACCACTTATACCAGTAGTAGTCTGACCATTTCCCTTATAAACTCCTGCAAAATCCGTATTTATATTCATAAATACTCCTTTCTTCGCTGCTTTCATCTGAACCAATATCAATTTCTCTTTCAATTTTTTAGGACGCAAATCAATATCATCACCAGAGTATTTTGCATAATGAAGAATTTCATCAATCGATTTGCTTTGCCAACAATTAAAATACTGTTGAATCATGGTACTTATTTCTAGTCCATACACAAACTGATATTTAAAATGTACCATATCTTTCTCAGAGACTTCTCAATACCGTTGTATTGTTTAAACACGTGCAAAAGCCTCTTATAATATGCATGAACTGACTCTTTCAACTCTATAGTAGTCCTGTCTATTTTCACCCAATCTGTTTCCTTTGGTGCAATTTCCCCTTTCAAATGTGTAATAAACTGATTATATATATATATATATTTTTTTTTTGCAAAAACCTTTATTGCACCAACAAGATACACAACGGAACGCCTACAACCCATCGGGCTGGCCGCTATAGCAATTTCGATCAAATGGCAGTCCTGTACATTCACTAGATACTTTACTGTAGCAAAAACCATGGTACTACCGTCATAAGGAAAAGGTGCAGCATTAGCATGAATCCTTTCAAGCATCTTTGGTTTTCGGTATGATTTTTGTAGTTTTCTCCCCCCCCTCCCCCCCGAACAACAAAAGAACAAAATAACGGTTAGGAATGTCAAAGCGGTCACGTAAATGCCAGAATTGTGATCATGCATTCATCTTATCAAGACGTCCCTCACCAGAGTCCATTCCCGCCCACTGTTGAATCCAGGTACTGTGTAGTCGTCATTGTGGACATCTCAACCAAGCAGAGATCCCCAGAGTTTCCCCGTGGTCACCCTGTATCCCTACAATACTGGAAATTTCCATTGATTATACTTTTTCATAACCTCTTCTGATGGAACTCCTGCCTTTGGATCGCTTGGAAATTCTTCTTTTGACCAATCTACAGCAATCTTACATTCAACCCATAAATCAGTCGGAATTACAATATCAAAAAAGCCATCCAAATTTTTCCACAAAACTTTTGAAACTTTGACAAACCTTTTCACCTGTTTATACCATTCCACTGGCTTCTCCCTCAACCTAGAAAAATCATTCGTAAATGATAATATATCCTGCCTTGATCACAAGAGGTGAACAAACCCACCTCCTGGTACTTCTCTCATAGGATATACCATCACAATTACTACATCAGTTTCGGTTTACCTCACAGGATACAGTGGTAAAGCTACTGACGTTACTGTTGTATCCTCTTCCCGTTTTGCCCATCTGACTTTCCATCGATCTACTTCACCCCAATGCTTTAGAGCATTAGTTAAGGGTGGGCATAGTGTGCGTAGTGGGGCTATGAGGAGTGCCATGGAGGGGGGGACAATCTCATTAAATTAGAGGTATAAAAACTATTTAAAAGTAAGGAAAATGTCTTACCTGAGATGCGGTGTCAGCCTTACCAGGATGATTGTGAGTGGAAAAGAAAGATGGCAGCAGCAGTGTAGGTCGCCGCAGTAGCTCCCCTTCTCAGCCTGAATGTGCCCCTAGGCAAGCCCTCGCCAGAAGAATATTGACTCTCCTCTGGCCATGGATAGAGTGCTGCGGTTGCTGTTGTGGACTGGCACCCGGCGTATGGGTCGTGTTTCTCGAGCGGCCGCGGAGCTCCAGCTGAGCGGCAGAGCGTCTGGGAGAACACCGGGTGGGGCCTCCGGCCAAGGTAGGACGGAGGTGGTGCCGAGCTGTGAGCCAGCTGCTAGTGCGAGGAGGTGGTATAACCCTTTGATCACCAGTCCCCTGTCATTTCGTTCTACCTGGAGTTTCTGGCTGGATTTTGCACAAGTCTTTGGACACAAATTGGCACAGAGAGTTCAGAGAACAGTGTTTGACTTAGACGTACAGAAGAGCTTAGAAATATGCCTCCAAAGACTTCAAGAGTAGGAAAAGAAACAGTGGGAAGAAATTGGGCGCAAATTCAAGGCTCCAAACTGGAGTTCTCATCGAGCCAGGTAGCTAAGCCTAATGAACCACGCAAACTGAAGAAACAAGCGGATAGCGAAGGAGATGGAAAATAGAAGACCCCGGCTGAGCGCCTGAAAACTGGGGGGCGAAAAGCAACTGTTTCAAAGAAGATGGAAGAAGAAGGGGCAACTCTTGCCCCAAATTCTGTACCGCCCCAACTGGCTATTACAGACTTTTTTAAACTAAGGAAGGTATACAAAACGTATGTACTCCTGTTCTCATGCAGGACTTGAACCTAGAATTTCTGGCCGAGCCTTTTAGTGAACTTCGGGGGATACCTTTGGCGAGCTCTTGACGATGCAGCTTGAAGTCCTGGAAGAAGATGGGGTCAGCACACCAAGTGAGATGGCGCAAGATACCACTGTTAGTGGATCTTACACTATACCTGATCCCTCTGCTGGTATGTCCGTAACTACACAAGAAGGTGCTACTGACTACATCATATCAGATAATACAGATAAGTTCTTCTCACTTGCTGAGGATTCACTGTTAGGTCTTTCAGATTCTGACTACAGTGGAAGTGGGGATAGCATCTTAATTTCGGATTCTAGTACTCTTGAGGCACCAGTGACTGCCCTTAAGCGCCAAAAACAACGAAGGTGCTCTAAGGAGAACAAGGGGTCTGTCGAGATGCAAAAAAACTCAAATTTAATTGTTAATAGGGTGAGAGGGAGGCAGGGGCTGGTGCCAACTCCGCTCCGCCGCGGAGTGTGTGGGTTGCTGCCTACTCTAATCGGTCTTCTGTAAAGCCTTATGTCTATGTAAACTCCATATGTTTGTGCAATCTCAGCAAATTTCTCATGTTTGTTTCTCTCTTTCCGTGTAATATATTTACACACTAAAAAGCAATTCTTCATCCTGATATTTACCTAACCTCTCTGGACTAATTGTTCCCGGAATCATTTCTTCTAAATCTGCTTTTAATCTGCTCACACGTATACTGGAACAATTATTCTGTATTCTACAGCCAGGTGCTATTTTGTTATCCATTCATCTATTTCTTCTGGGGAATGATCTAAAGAAGTACCCAATCTCTGATTCTCTTCACTAATTCCACCTGTCTTCAACCCTCCTGATGTTGGTGTCATCCACCTCTCCATCTGCAACATCCTTCTCGGATCCACTTCTTTTTAGGGTTTCATCTGATTTTTCTGAAATACGAATTAAACGCTCTAACCCGTCTTCTGTAACAGCACTTGCATTTGCTCCACTAGACTAATTTACCTTTGACTTCCAACACTCATATCTCTATGGGGTATTGTTATATTATGTATTTGTGAAACTCAGTGTCCATTATTGTATAATGGAACAATAGTACCAATTGTTACTGGGACTGACAAAGCATCTGCATTCAATGATGTCATCTTTCTTATCAATTCTTCTCTATCTGGAATCTGATTCTGCCAGTGTGATGTTTTCTCATATGCTAATTCTTCATGCACTATTGGGGCACTTGGAGGAGATAGTGTTTCCACATGATTCTGTTCTTCATGATAAGGTGGAGGTCTATTCATGAGTAACTCATAAAAAAAAATCATCATCTATATCACCAGCTTCCTCAACAATGAACCCAGTATTTTTAGACTTTGACTCCTCAACATTCTTCTTTTTATCTTTGCATTTCTCTCCCTCACCAGTCTCAGCTGCCATGACTGGAAACATTTGTGTTCCTTCGGTCATATCTCTTCTCCACATTTTCTTCTGGGCATTCCACTTTGCCTCTAAATATCTACCCACAATATTCTTGTACTTAGTCTGAAACTTTTCTCTTTTGTATGCCCCATGTTCCCTTTCTTCAAGAGCTTCATACTGCATAGGTCTAGGATTTGGTCTCAAATTACATTTTCTAAAATTCTAGTATTAAAAGTCCCATTCTCGGGAGGAGGAGCTTAGCACGCATCTAAGATGGCCGCATGAGCTAAGGGCTCCCGAGACCCTTGTACCCTTCCGCATATATCCTGTCAATGATCCTGTTTGTGGTGGAGTGTCAGAGTAGATGAACCACGGGAGAAGTGAAAGCTGAAAACTGCGTCCCGATCAGACCCTGGGGGCCGGAGTTGTGGTGTGGAGAAGACTGCGGCCTAAGCCTCCTGGATGCCCGGTGCTTGAGTTGGCATGGTGCCCCGAGGTGTAATTGAACAACATTGGCACAGGTTCGCGGGGGCGACCGGTCCGGTCCCTCTTTCACTTTCAGTTTTGGCACTTGGACTGGACTTGAGTCGGGAGATGCCTCACTGCGGCAGCTCGTATTCCTGTTGGTGCCTGAGCGTTTCAGACAATATACGATGTGTCGGACTTTAACCTGGGGACAACCCGTCCTTTGTTTGGGCTAACTCAAGTGTGTGGGGCCGTTTCGTGCTTGCGCCTGTCTACTTCGGAGCGGACAAGAGACATTGGGCGAATATCCTGGAAGATAGATACCATCTATGGCTTGCTAGACCGGAGACTTGTTCCCCCTTCTCCTGAGCTGGGCATCGACTGGAGATTGTCCTGAAATGGCGAGCAAATCGGAAGGGGACAAGCAGAAGTTGAAAACCACCAGAAGGGGTGGATATACCCAATCCAATGTCATGGATCGATATGCCCAAGTTAAAGGGTCGCCCAGTGGACCGGGTAGGTCACTGGAAGAGGCGAAGGATTCCTCGGCCCCGGCAACCGAACTGACATTGCAGGACGTTATGACCGCCATTGACGGCATTAGGTCATCCCTCGGGAAGCAAATGGAGACCTTGGCACACAAGTTAGACACTGTGGCCATTGATGTGAATCTGATTCGCACAGACCTTACAAAGACAAAGGAGAAGGTCAAATCGTTAGACATAAAGACATCGAGTTTAACGGATGACGTCGTCGAGTTGCAGACCGAGGTCCGAAACCTGAGGCCTCGAATGACATTGTGGCCCGTCGCCTTGAGGATTTTGAAGGGAGGGCCCGAAGAAATAATGTCCGTATTATTGGAGTTCCGGAAAAGGCAGATGATCAAGCGGCTGACCTTTTCGTGGAAGACCTTATCATCAACCAGCTATGGGCCAAGGGACTGAGTAAGTTCTTTACTGTGGAGCACGCCCACAGGATCCCTGGTGGAAGACCGAAAGTGGGCGCCTCGCTGAGGCCCCTTACAGCGCGGATCTTTAACTTTCGAGACAGAGACGCTGTCCTCCAGGCCTCTCGAGCGGATGGGCCCTTGAAGTTCGAGAACTCAACTATCAGCTTTTATCAGGACTTCACTCAAGCGGTCCAAAAACAAAGACTCCGTTTTCTGGGGGTGAAAAGGAGACTTCGTGACCTGGGTCTCAAATATGCCATGCTTTTCCCGGCCAAGTTGAGGATCGAATATATTGAGCGGACCTATTTCTTTGATAAGCCCGAAGTGGTGGCCAATTGGTTGGATACTTTGCCGGCCCAGCAAGGTGCTGAGAGACATTCTAATGAGACTGAGGGAGGGATTGTGGAACAGGAATGATCATAATTTGTCTGGTTCCTGGGGACGCTAGGGTATTTAATATTGCGGTGGTTCTAGTCTATACGTGCATTTTCACGCAGATGGTATGAGGGGGTTACTGGGCCATCGAGGGGTCTCTCTCCTCCTCAGCCTAACTTTTTGTAGTTTTGTTTAGATGTGGCGGCGACAGGCACACTGCGAGTTGGGGTGGCCCTATAGTCGGAAGCAGGGGTGCAGGGTGGGGGGAGTTGTAACGGGCTGTTTGGGTGGGGGGGTGTTGGTTTTCAGTTTCGTTTTTCAGCAAGGCCTTATATTGCAAGACATTTGTATTGATGTGCTGGACTCGGATGGAGGGTGGGTCTTCTTTCTGTTTTATGATGGGGGGTAGGGGGTTGAGGTTGATGAGCTGGAATGTTAATGGGTTGGGGGATAAGATTAAACGTTAGGTGGTGTTGCAACTCCTGAAACGGCACTCTCCGGATGTGGTTTTACTTCAAGAAACCCACTTAGTTGGTAATACATGCCATGCGATGAATAGAAAGGAATATCGTTTGGTAGCTCATGCTGGGTTCTCATCTGGATCCCGGGGGGTTGGAATCCTCATTAAGAATTCACTTCCGTTCGAGGTTGAGTCAATGGTCCTCGATGAGAGAGGGCGCTATGTGGCTGTATCGGGACGGTGGGAGGGTCGCACGCTTTCCCTGGTGTCTGTTTATGTTCGTGCTGGCCTGCAGTCTACTACCTTTGCTGACCTGGGATGGGTTTTACTTGATCTCCCTGGGGGGTTTCTGATACTGGGTGGCTATTTTAATGCAGTGGTGTCTTGTGTGTTGGATAGGCATTCACCTAGAGATCTCGGGAGGGCTCATGGCTGGCTGCCTGACTTCATTGATACGATGGGAATGGTGGACTGCTGGAGGTTGCTCCACACTACTCAGCAACAATATACCTTTCTTTCGGGCACCCACGGTAGTCTCTCCAGGATAGATTATGTCTAAGTGCCGGCTGCACAGGCGTCCTATGCTGCGGAGGTCAGACATATGGCTCGGGGTATTTCCGATCACTCCCCGCTTTGGCTTCGATTTGAACTGGCGCCGGGCTCTGAGGGAAGGATAGCTCCTATTAACCCTTGGTATCTTCGTAATCCCAAGACTCGCAGTGCACTTGTAAAAGCTTTGGAACATTATTTCCGGGAAAATTAGGGTTCTGTTTCTTCCTTGATATCGCTATGGGAGGCTTTCAATACCGTACGTAGTGGTCAAGCTCTCTCTTTAATTGCTGGTGTTAAAAAACAAAAGGAAGAGGACGTGGTGAGGATAGAGACAGAGATAGTTGATTTGGAATTGGAACTGGAGCAAGAGATTACCCGCTCTAGATTGCATGTCCTGCATTTGAAGCAGCTGGAATATAGAACGTTGGTAATGGATTGTGCGAAGGCCTTTAGTCGGGAACAACAGGGGCGTCTATATGACGTTGGGGACAAGGCCGACAAATTAATAGCATGGTTGGACAGGAAAGATAGAGCTGGTCGCGTTGTGCCAGAAATTGAGACAGAGAGTGGGGTTCTGGTCACCGACCTGCAGGAGATAGTGGCATGCTTCGCTGATCACTTTCGCTCGGTGTACTCTTCCGTGTCGGATAGACCGGAGGAGGACTCATGCTTGTTGTTGCGAGATATTGCGCTCCCGTGCCTGTCTGAGGCTGACCGAGAATTTATGGACGGTAAGATCACTGCAGATGAGGTAGCGTTAGCAATGCGCTCCCTGAACTCTGGTAAGGCGATGGGTCCCAACGATCTCCCGATTGAGCTTTACAAGCTTCGCCCGGATGATGCCTGTCTGAGGCTGACCGAGAATTTATGGACGGTAAGATCACTGTAGATGAGGTAGCGTTAGCAATGCGCTCCCTGAACTCTGGTAAGGCGATGGGTCCCAACGGTCTCCCGATTGAGCTTTACAAGCTTCGCCCGGATAGGATTGCTCCGTATTTGAGAGACATGTTCCTGGAATCCCGTGATCGTGGTCTCCTCCCCCGAGATCAGAGATCGGCGTTGATTGTGGTAATTCATAAGGAGGGGAAACCGAGGAATAAGTGTGCTTCGTATCGGCCGATCTCATTATTAAATTCAGAACCTAAGATTTTTGCTAAGATGTTGGCTAATAGATTAATCAAGGTTATTAGTGATTTGGTTTACCCGGATCAATCTGGCTTTATCCCACACAGGAATATGGCGTTGAACCTTAGACGCCTGCACGGGACTCTTGCGAGGGCCTCGACGCTGCGTGAATCAGCCATTTTGGCGTCATTAGATGCCACGATGGCGTTTGATACTATTGAATGGCCGTATCTGTGGGCGGTGCTAGCAATATTTGGTTTCGGTTCAGATTTCATCAGTTGGGTGCGTCTTCTCTATACAGACCCACTTGCCCAGATAGTGGTTAATGGTCGCGTCTCTGAGCCATTTTGTCTTGGGCGGGGTACTCGCCAGGGTTGCCCACTGTCTCCTCTTTTATTCGCGTTGGCCCTCGAGCCTCTCGCGGCTTAGATCCGTTGGGAGCCCTTGATGAAGGGTATTAAATGGTCTCCACAGTTTGAAGATGGTATTTCCTTATATGCAGACGACATCTTGCTGCATTTGACCTCCCCCAGGAAATCTTTGGTTATGCTTTGTGATGTTCTGACCTCCTTCGGTAGAAACTCTGGCTTGGTCATTAATTGGGCGAAATCCTATCTGTACGTTCTTAGTGGCGAGATACCAATCCTACTGCGTAACTGTCCTATTCAAATGGCGCGGGAGGGGTTTAAGTATCTCGGAATTTATGTCTCGATGGACCCCATGGTTCGATACGAAAGGAATCTTCTCCCTCCTTTGACTCGGCTGAAGCGAGATGTTGCGGGCTGGCGGAAACTCCAGTTGTCGATGCTTGGGCGGGCGGCCCTTTTTAAAATGATGTCGCTCCCCTCGTTTTCTGTATGCCCTTCAGAACACGCTTGAAATAGTCCCAGCTAGTTATTTTCTTGTGGTGGAGGGTCTACAAAGGAAACTGTTGTGGGACGGAAGACCGCGGATTGCGCTTGCTAAATTAACGCTCCCTTGGTATGATTGGGGCATTGCTCTCCCTGATATTAAGAGATATTATTGGACTTCACATTTGGGAGCCATCAATCACGGTATGTACGGCCCTGAGTTAAACCCTGGTTTTGCCATGGATAGGTGGCTACTTACTGGAGGCAATTATTATAGAGCGTTGTACACTCAATCTGTGGAGAGGACTTTGACGGGGCCAACCAGGACGGCTGTGCGGACCTGGCGTGACGCTACAATTACGTTAGGGTGGAAGGACCGTCTGACTTTGGCTACCCCGCTTTTCGGCTCTGACAAGTTTGGTAAACTGTGGAACACTAAAGGGTTTGACAAGTGGGATCTCATTGGCATCTCCAAGGTGGGTGACCTATGGGTGAAGGGACAGGTGAAATCGTTCGTGACCTTGCAGACCAAGTTTGAATTGGGAGGGACGGAATACTTCTGTTATGCTCAGGTCCGGCACGGGCTAATGTCTGTTTTCTCGGAAGGAGAGGTAATACCGGAGTCTACCCCGTTAGAGGATTGTATCTTGGATGACCATATGCCTGATAGTACCATTTTCCTTGTGTACAAGAAACTGATCAATCACAGGGCGGACCTTCTATCACAGATGCGTGATCAGTGGACCCATGACGGCCTTGAGCTTGACGATGAAGACTGGCAGTCCGCGATCTCCTCACCGAAGGAGTTCACGTTTCCAGCACGATTGAGGCTAGTTCAGCTCAAAATACTACATAGGGTCTGTCACGGGTCCCCGTCTGGTCAGGATGGGTTTTTCTGAGGAGGGTCTGTGTCAGCGGGGTTGCGGTCAGTTGGGGACATTCCTCCATATTATCTGGGAATGTCGGGAAGTGTTTGACTATTGGAGTAGGGTCCATGAGGTGATGCAGGAGGTTACGGGTGTGGCTCTCTTACCGGAGGCTAGACGCTGTTTGTTGAATGTTTGGGAGCCCACTGATCATAATGTGGCACAGACTCAATGGGTGACTCTAGGGGCCATGATTGCCAAAAGGAACATCGCACAGTTGTGGGGGTCCCTGAGGCCTCCCACTCTTGAGCTGTGGGTAGAAAGCATGGATTGGTGCATGTTCCGGGAGAAAACAGTGTACTTGGCTCAGGGTCGCCCCCGGAAATGGCATAAAGTGTGGGGTCCTTGGAATATATATAGAGGGGACATCTGCGTACCACCTGTGGCTGCGGTCCTTAATGTCCCACTTTCCCCCTGACCCCTTATTGTTACTGATAATTTTCGTAGGATTTCTGTGTTCTCTTCTCCTCCCCCCTTTCCCTCGTCAATACATTGTTTATTGTAATGTTTGATGGTATGATGCTCAACCCTCGTAGAGTCCCTACATTCCTATGTTTTGTACATGCCTTGCTTGTTTTTTCAATAAAAGAAATATAAAAAAAAAAGTCCATTCTCTGGAAACGCTAAATTACCATCTTGCTCAATGTATTTCATCCAATTATCCAACCAGGTACACATATGATAACCACTTTCTAAAGGCATATATGAAGCAGGGGTTCCTTCAAGAGCCACGGGAACTCCACCTCTAATAGGTATCGGCTCATCTTTACTAAACAAGGTTTTCAACAATTAAAAAACTTAATGATCTATGCTAAAAATCAAACCTTTACGAGAAAATTTTCAACAACTTCTTTGCCGTGTTATGATCCGTTGCCACCAATCAAAACCAGTCTCGCTGTACAGTATCAGCACAACTCACTCCAACCAGCCTATACAGTGGAAGAGGTGTGGCGCAGCGGCCAGAGTGCCTGACGGCAATAGCTCGCTTAATCTTCCCGAAATACCCCAGTGCTGGGACACCTCTCCGGACTTAGCTGCTCGCTTTACAAATGCTGGTATTTCATTTCATACCCACGCAGCATCTAATGACAAGTTTTCATCAACCGTCCAATACCAGTGCGGCACCTAATGACGTAGCTTATCTCCGGCGACTGACCCTTTCTTAACAAAATCATCATCTGCATTTTTTATAATCTATTTAACAAAACAAACAACATAAAACAATGTGTCTGCTCAACTAAAAGAAAAACAATAGAACCACACAATCTGAGATTCCCTAATTTAGCACTGCAATAACTTTTTGCACAGTAACACTTCCACAACAGACGCTTAGTGTATGCCACACTAAGTCCACCCTTAGGCATTCTCCAGGGATCTTAGGCCAACAACAGACCCGTTACTTTCATTAAGGTCAGCAACGGACCCCAATATAAAACATAAAGGTACAAATTTCTATTATCTGTCAATGTCTTTAACTCTGTCTCTTAATTAGCTAGTATATTTAGTCAAAATAACCATTTGATTGCACTACCAGAAAACTGATCCAGCGAAGCGGTGTTAAATTGTGGGCACCAATATAAGTTACCCACCACACCATAAACTCAAACCTTTGTAAACAACAACACAGAGTTTTGGCTCATAGAAACTTTTCATCCACTTACAAATCATGATGTCCTCCAATAGATCTTTGTAAGAGCTAATAGGTACTTAGATAATTAGAAACCGAAGCCATACCTTTATGAGGACCTGTAATGAAGAAATGCCTATCTAACAACAATAATCAATAACCGTAACTTGTCAATAATATTTGTCAATAGGTAAAAACAAACTCAGTATAGTTATCAAGGAACTTTTATCTAATCTTCAAGATGAATGATCCATACACAAAAACACATTACAATCTTCAATACATGATTTTTCAATTGAATACAGGTACAATGCGAATTTGCCTAGCCTTGGTGCTGGTAAGTTCCAATTCTATTAAGGACTCGGAGGCGAGGATTATGCCATTCTTTCATCGCTTTATTCTCTACAGCAGCAAGAAAAAAATAACACAAACTACTTTTCCCATGAACATTTGGGGAAAAAATAAAGTCAAAAATGAGTCCTATCACAGTGTCCATGCACCGGTGTCTCCCATCATGCTCCGCTGCACTTGTCTCCTCCTCTTTCTTCGCACGAAGCCTTAACATTAGCCCACTCACGCATCCTGTTTCGAGTTATCCGCTCCTGCAAGAGAACACACCATCAGATCCATTCTGTCCTAATAGAACGTCAGCATACAAAAGGAAGAGCATCACACCGCAGAGCAATAAGCGCACATCCTACGAAAAGGAACATAAACGCTTTACTTACATTGCATACGGGGAGGGTCCACTTCCAAGAAGTCACTGGGAGGGATAATCCTCGCCTCCGAGTCCTTAATAGAATTGGAACTTACCAGCACCAAGGCTAGGCAAATTCGCATTCTATGTCAGGACCGGAGGCTTCGGATTATGCCAGTTCAAAGCTTATCGACCACCAACCTGGCCACATCAATAACTGGCTTGAAATAGAACCTCTTGAACGTGGAGTCCGAGGACCAATCGGCCGCTCTCATCAGGTCCTCCAACCGAGCCCCAAGGGCAAAAGCTTTAGATGCCATGGCTCCTCGCGTAGAGTGAGCCCCAAATTGCTTAGTATCAATCCCCGCCTCCTGCATTATCCAACGCACCCAACGGGCGATCGTCGGTGAAGTAACCGCCTTATACGGTTTTCGCAAGGCAATAAGCAGCTGTCGCTCACCCGGAGGGCGAGTATCTTCAGTCATATCCTCGTAAGCACGGAGGCACTGCACTACGCACAGTTTAGGGGAGTCCTGAAAAGCTGGGTACAAAATGACCCTAGTATGCGTTTTGGTCTGCCTGCTGACGGTAAAAGAAACCCCCTCAGGAGAAAAAACCCTGGCCGTTATATCCAGCGCTCGCACATCCAAGACCCGTCTGCAGGACACCAGGCACAACAACATGGCCAACTTAGCCGTCAACTCCTTACGAGATAAAAACCTGTTCGGTTGCCAGGATAGGAACAGATTCAGCACCCTGTTCACATCCCACAGGGCGGAATACCGAGGCTCCGGCGGTAAGGAAAGCCGTATACCTCTCAAAAGCCTGCAGACCAAAGGGTGTTCGCCAACCGGGGATCCCTGAACCAGGTCATGCCCCGCCGACACCGCTGACTGGAATGTGTTGATTGACGATAAGCCAGTCCCTGATCAGACAGTTCCGCCAGGAAATTCAAGACACACACTACAGGCGCCCCCACGGGATCCAAACCCCGTCGCACACACCAATGGCTCCACCGGAGCCAAGCCGATCGGTGGCGTTTTGTCGTGCTGTCAGCCCAAGCCTTGGAGAGCAAGTCCTCTGCTGTTCTCGAAAGGCCAGGCAGCGTCCAGCGTCGCCGGAGAGCCTCCACACCATCAGGCGCAACGAGCCTTCCAGGACCAATCTGTGGGGCGCTCCCTCTGTATTCAGCAGAATGTGGGGAGACTGGGGGAGTAGGATCGGAGAATCCCAGGAAAGTTCCAGTAGAACCGGAAACCAAACTTGCGACCTCCACCACGGAGTGATCATCACTACGTGCGCTAACTGGCGGCGCAGCAACGCTGACGCTCGCGTTATCATCGAGAACGGTGGGAACGCATATCCCTGCACACCCGACCAGTCCTGGAGGAACGCATCTGTCGCCTCTGCCAGAGGATCGGGGCGCCAGCTGAAATACCGTGGGAGTTGGTGGTCCAGGCGGGACGCGAAGAGATCTACCGAGAATGGACCCCAAAGGTCCGAGAGCCTGGCAAACAGAGTAGGATCCAGCTTCCAAACGCTGGCGTCCAAGATATTCCTCGAGTGCCAATCGGCCACCTCGTTCTGGCGACCCGGCAAATACTCCGCCGTAACCGATACCTGGTGGTCCAGGCAAAAGTGCCAGAAGTCCCTGGCTAGGTCCGCCAACATCCTGGACCTGGTACCACCCAGGTGATTGATGTAACGGACCGCCGACACGTTGTCCATCCTGAGAAGGACGCAAGATTGCACCCTGTCCTTGGTCCAACATTGCACGGCGAAGAAGCCCGCTAGCAACTCCAAGCAGTTGATATGCAAGGACTGCTCGAGAGCAGACCAGGCGCCGCCCGTGGAGAAATCTCTGCACCTGGCAACCCAGCCGGAACGGCTGGCGTCCGATTCTATCACGATATCTGGGGCGGAGCCGAAAATCGCACGGCCATTCCAGGCCTCCATGTGCGTGAGCCACCACCTCATTTCGTCCCTCACGTCGTCCGATAAAGGAATCAACTGAGAGCACGTCAATCCCCTCCGGAGATGGTACGCCTTCAAGCGCTGCATGGCGCGATAATGAAGGGGTCCCGGGAAGATAGCCTGAATCGAAGACGACAACAGGCCCACTAACCTCGCCAGATGGCACAAGGAAATCAATTGCTTCGCTAGAGTTTGACACAACTCGTGTCTGATTTTTTTTTTTAACTTCATTTTTATTGCATCACCAATAGAAATGTACAGACATAAACAATCAGCAATATATATTCACAGTGTACACAGGCGGTGTTATCCAGTCCTACATTATCCGATGGGCCCGCCTTTCCTTCTGGGGCGTGTGGCCTAGTCCATAAATGTCCCTCGTAACACCTTACAATGTCTGACAGTAGTGATAGTCAAGTATTGCTGGGTTGCTTTTGTGATTTTCACCCCTCCCCCTCCCCTGATTTCGGTGCCCCAACAGCCCGCCAATTCCGACTTCCTTCCCACCCCCCCCCCGTGGTCGCTCTGCGTTGAATCAGCAGTGTAAAAGTGTCTGGCGTGTTGTAGGAGGAACAAACATTCGCTAAGGTGTGCTCTCCTGCAAAGTGACAGGGCCTGCCCCATCTAGCTCTCCCTCATCTTCTAGTTCCCCAGCATCCATATCTCGGAGCGCCTGCACCATCATTTCCCATGCAGTAGCCCTCTCCAGAGCCTTCTCGTCATTCATCCTCCAGGCCACCTGGTACCTCAGGGTGCTTTCACATGCGGCCCACCTCAGGCATTCCCCATACCATCTTTTATACGTGGGCCCCACTCTCGACTTCCAGTTCCTCGTTATCTCCCGCTTGGCCAGAATAAGCCCCAAGTCTATAAACTTGCTAGTGGTCTTGTTTCTAGGCGTGTGTGGGAACCAGTGGAGGATGCCAACCGCTTTCGTGTACTGGATGTCTCTGTCCGTCACGCTGTTAAGGGCCCGCCCCACTTCCTGCCAATAGTCTCCCAGAGCGGGGCAATCCCATAGCATGTGACCCAGATCCGCCCCGACCGTGTTACATCTAGGGCAAGCAGCGTTGTCTCACAACTCGTGTCTGATCCTCACCATCTTCCTGGCCGGCAGACTCAAAGTGGATGCCACCGAGTCTATGTTGAAGCCGAGAAACGTAGCGCACTGCGCGGGAACCAAAAGGGACTTTTTCTCGTTGATCACGAACCCTAGGCCTTGCAAAAGGTTGACCGCAGACTGCAATTGTGATCGTAGCCTCTCGGGGCACTGGTCCATGAGTAGCATGTCGTCCAGGTACACTATCATTCTGACCCCCTGAGCCCGCAAGGCCTCTACCACCGGCCGCAACACTTTTGTGAAGCACCATGGCGCTGAGGAGAGCCCGAAAGGTAGAGTGGTGAACTCGTAGACCTGACCGTCCCACCTGAACTGAAGGAAACGCCGGTGAGGGGGAAAGATAGGAACCGTCAAGTAGGCGTCTTTCAAGTCGAGCCTGACCATCCAATCGGACGGGCGTAAGACATCTCACAAGACATGTATCCCCTCCATTTTGAAATGCCGATACACCAACCACTCGTTGAACTCTTTTAAATTTATCACGGGGTGACTGCCCCCATCGACCTTGTCCACCAAGAAGAGATTGCTGATGAAACCTGAGGGGTGTTCGCAAGCGCAACAAATCACCCCTTTGCGGAGGAGGGCCGCGACCTCTTCGCTTACCAAAGCTGCATCGCGCTGGGAAAAGGTAATGGGGCGAGGACGCTGAAGCTGACAAGGACGGCCATGGAACTTCATTTGGAAGCCCTGGACCGTCTGCAGCACCCAAGCATCGCTGGTAAGGGAGGCCCATGCAGGAAAGAAATGCGCCAGCCCCCCCCCCCCACTCTCTGGCTCGCGGAAGGCAGCACACTCCCCTCTACCACCGCCTTGCTGTTGGCCACGCTGACCTCCACGTCCTCCGAACTTCTGCCCTCTTGTGGGGTAGAAATTGTTGAAACTGGCCTTGTCCTGGTACTGGCCACGTCCGGAGCCTTGACCTCTATCAGAGCTGGTGCCCCGGACGAACGAGCGGCCCCTGCCTCGTCAAAAACACGAGGCGCGAAGACCTTCTTGATATTTGACTGAGCGCGATCCAGGGAAGTAAAGGTAGCCACGAATTTCCCTAGCTCCTTTATGAATGGGTCACTGAACAAACCCCCCTGGGCCACTGCACCTGCCTCCGACGAGGCGAGATCGCCCAGCTTGGGGTCCACCTTAATAAGTAGGGAACGCCTCCTCTCCGTAGAGAGGGCGCAGTTTGCGTTGCCGCGGAAAATGATGGCCCTCTGGGCCCAATTGGACAGTACCTCCGGGGAGATCGCGTCGCCCGACACTTTGGCCTCCTCCGCCATATCCAAGATCTTGGTCATGGGTCCAACAGCGTCCAAAAGCTTGTCCTGGCAAGTGCGCAAGGACCGGTCGATCCCCTTCCGGGGGTCCTTGACGAACTTCTGGAGAAAGGTCGCCATTTTCGGGTCGATGTCCGGGGTCATGGCCACTTTACCCTCCAACGAGGGCCGGGGACACTCCGCACGCAGGCGCCTCCTAGCATCCTTGTCCACCGGCTTCCTCAGCCGATTAGCGACGTACTGGGCCACCTTGTCACACGGAACCCACTCGGAGGACCTGGGGTGGACGATGTCGTCCGGGTCCAGCATGTCGGACGGACCCGCGGAGGATGAGGGCTGAGAAGGCAGCCACGACCGGGAGGAAAAGGCCTCCTCCTCCGAGTCCGGAGAGTCGATGTCATGCTGCGGGTCCGGAGACATAGCAGGGGGTGAAAGCGGGGGAACTTCTGAAGGAAGAGGCTGAGGAGGTTGCGAGTCTTCCAAGGCCTTGAAGGCGCTCTTCACCCTAGCGAAAGCCGCCGAATCCACACCCTCAGTGCAAGGCTTTTTGGGAGGAGGGGGGGGGAGGGGATGAGTCCGCTCCGGAGGCCGGAGCCGGCGCCGGTGCCGGAAGAAGGGCGGCAAACTTGGCATAGGCCTCGTCCAGGCGTGCCGAGAGACGCTGCTCCAGGGGGACCATGGCCTGGTCCACTGCGCGATAGATTGAGTCATCGACCGCCTGGTAGAAATCGTCGTCCAACGGGACGTAATTCAGAGGGTCTTCCTCTGGGTACTGGTCCGCGTTCCACTGCATCGCGAGGTAAATTAGGCTCTAGCAGCGGGAACGTAAGGCAAAACCAAATGACCCTCCTCAGGGCACTCTACTGTCTGGGGTGTCCCAGCGATATGGGTGGCCCAAGGCACACAATTAACGGGCTAGGCCCTGGAAACGCTGCAGCCCTCAGAGTCTTGGGGCGCCCCCCGGCAAAGGGTTCCCACGCCGAAACGGCACAATTTCGACCCCGAAGGGTGTTCGACAAATAATACAACCCAAAGGGCGTCCAGAAAAACGGGGAAAACCTAATTGCGACCCCGCAGGGTGTCAGAGCCGGGAGGCTAGGCACAGGACCCGCTGGGGACAGGAGCGCGCCAGAACACTCTAGAAGCACCTGGGAGCGGCCCTTCAGCAGACGGGACACCGGCCCCTGGTGGCAGCGCCACCACACCGCACACTACTGGGCAAATAATCGCGTAAGGAGCGCACAAGGCGTCCCGCGACCAACAAAGGGAATCTGTGGAGAAACAACAGAAAACCGAAATAAGGCCAAAGGCACCACACAGAACCCAAAACCCAGGAGAGAAGGAAAAAACCAACTTAACTTGCTGCGAACAGCGAAGAAAGAGGAGGAGACAAGTGCAGCGGAGCATGATGGGAGACACCGGTGCATGGACACTGTGATAGGACTCATGTTTGACTTTATTTTTTCCCCAAATGTTCATGGGAAAAGTAGTTTGTGCTATTTTTTTCTTGCTGCTGTAGAGAATAAAGCGATGAAAGAATGGCATAATCCGAAGCCTCCGGTCCTGACATAGAATCACAACACAATCACAGTTTAGAGCAAAATACATCATAAATCAAATAACTAGAGTGAGGAGAGAGAAAAATAAATAAATAAACATACATTGCAAATTCGGTATGCAATTTCAGAACTAATACAAACCAAAAATCAGTTGTAGATTATCAGGACCAAGACGCAAGGTGGGCTAATATACAGCGTTTCAATAGTCTGGATACGTATAGCCTGCTCAACTTCACTAACCGAGGAAGTGCAGGGGAAATAAGAAGAGTTCAGTTCATAATAGTCCAAGTTTGGACCGACAGCGTGTCACACCCAAGATTGCAAGGAAAATATCTGCACACTTCCTTTTCCCACAAAGTTTTTATACCTCAGAATGTTCACAATTCCAGCCCAAAAAGTAGCTTCTTCACAGTTTTGCATGATTCTATTGGTTGGGATCCATGGTGTGATGGTGGAATGATCTTTCTTCAGCCTAAATCGTCCGGAACCTACATGTAATACCTTTGTTCCCTGCTACAGTTTCTAAGAATGAACAATATTGACTTTAACCTCGGAAATAGGAAGCGCACTTGCAACACAACATGTCCACGCGCTCGCTTCCGAGTTAGTTTGCAACTTATTCATAGAGAGAGGATATTCAGACTGCAAGAAAGAAACTTCAGTGATAATACTTATAACTAGAGCAATCAAGTCAGCATTTTATTCTATTTAGAAGGAAATAATGAAGGACAAAATACATTTCTGTAAGACCTACAATGGAAAGACATAAAACCAAAAAACATGCTAACTTTAAAATACTTGAAGAAAACTATAAACGCATAAGAATCCAATATATCTGCTGTTTCACTATTTTCATAAGCATAGTCTGATCATATTTTATTAGTAAATAGACAGTTTTGTCTTGGGAGTTTCAGTTTTACGTTTTGTTATAACATAGCAAAGCACATTTCAATAGAGCAATCCTTTCAAATCATATTTTGCTAGAAATCCAATAACTGCATTATTACTTTACACATCATCACCATAACACATTAGTAGTTTTTCTCTCGCTGTCGTAAATCTCTTATTTTCACCAGTTTGCAACCCTTCTGCATGCTTTTACGATGCAGTTTTAAAACAGTGTTTAAGAAGAAACAATGTTAGTCATGCTTTTTAAATATGTTTTAGTAATTCAGACGCAATGAACAGGATTTGACAGAGCAAAATCATACTTAAATTCTCATGCCCCATCACTTTCCTTCAAAGTGACCAACAACTCCGCATTCTACCACTCCCACAACTCAATGACAATGTCCTCACCTCTGCACCTTATTATGTAGCATTAACTCTTCAGTGGAAGATACTCTGTGCTTCTTATTGCCATCAAGTACATCAACTATTTTCTACTGGGAATGTTGCATGGTAGTGTGAAGCTTTACCATTAAATAGAATGGGAATGGATATGTATTTGTGTGGAAGCAAAGAACTGCAGAACAATATTAGTGTAGGTTGGAAGGTCAGATGACGGTTGCACCGTCTAAACAAATGTAAACATCTGCGCTTTTACCAGAGGAAAACACAATAAAGGATTTAGTTATCTATTATACTTTAATAGCCCCTTGTAAGTTCAGGCGGGTGTATAAATAAGCAAAATGATCACAGCTGTGTGGAGGAAAAACACTTTTATTGTGATAGCACACAACTTCTACCCAAATGACACGTTGCTTTTCTTGGCTCCCAACATGTGGGCGGAGCCAGAGCTCCTCTCTTGGTGGGTCTCACATATTTGTTTGGTGAAAGCTGCGCTGTCAAGCCAGACCATGAAAAGAAATAGAAAAAGAATATTGATTCAATACAGATTCTTAGGATACGTTAAAGATAGGCTTACTAGATAAATATGTAAAAGACATTGCAAACCGAACAAATGTGAAAGTTAAAAGAATATAAGTGTAGTGTGCTTCATTAAATCTCAAGCTCTTAACAATTTACTAAACTTTATTAAAATAAGGATATTGTATACACTTGAATGTTTAACCAGGCATGTTTTGTCAGCAATAACAAAGGAAAATATGTAAAATACTGCTAACAAAGTATTGACTTTTTAACCCTGCCCATGCTTGATTATTAATTACACTGTGTGTGGAGTAATGAATACAGCAGGTGGGCCTGCAACATTTTTAGGCACACCAAGCATGTCAAAGAAGAAGCATGAACGGATTCACAGTTTTGATTGCACCTGGTTGCCACAGATGCTAAAAGAAATCAAACTCCTGTATAAAATTGTTTGGGTATTTATGCAATGAGCCTATTTGGTCATATTTCACCAAGTGGGAAAGGAAAATATAAGGAAGAATGGGATGTGCACTTAGAAGACAAAAGGAGAATGAGAGTTGCTCTTTGACAGCACATCAAATATAATAATGGAGAGACAATTTCTATTACAGATACCAGGCTCCAATGTGACTCTGTAGAGTTGTATGTTGCAATACTGTGTATGCTAGCAAAACCGTGTGCATTCAAAGACACTGACAAAATGATACATGACCAAACAGTAACTGTAACAAATGGGTTCCCCCATTTAGTTCACCAGGATTGTTCACTTGACTACCCAGTTCTCAGACATTTACTGTGGGTGAGTTTCACAACCTGAGTCTCAGGCACGGAAAATGTATGATAATTGGACTGAGCATGCTGATTACCAGTCTCTGCCCTTTGAATAAGGCCCCTACTGTGCAGCTAGAGTAACAGGTACAGATGTGTATGGGCTGCGCTGTCAGACTGCCGTTGTAAGTAGCCCAGTATCTGCACACAGGTAGCCTGTCGCATTAGGGACTGTGCAAGGATTGTTACTGACCTGGGGTGTGCCTTATCATATGAGTGTGCATTTATCTTGTAAGTCTTTAGGCTTACTGGAGAGTATATGTTGCTTCACTGTATATAAAACTCAAATATTAGAGAGAGTAACTCTTTAATATCAAAAGGGACAGGGTGGGGTATGCCACAATCAAAAGAAGCTCTCCTTTGTGTACCTAATATCGGTGTGTCCCACGTGCTGTCTGCCCAAAGTCCAATTAGGATGCACTAGTCAATACTACAAGGTGAACAATTCTCCTATCATAAAAACATTTTCAACTCTGTCTCTTTTTTATAAATATTTGATATGATATTTGTGCGCTCAGTAGTACATAGAAATTGAGACCATACTCTGGTTAAAACATACATTTCATACAATGTATCATGCTCGTATCCCAAGTATAGCCTCGGGTCATCAAAAGAACTCTACATCATTATTATCATTCCAAAAGTGCTCTCAATACAATGTAAGTTCAGACAATTAAAGAACAAGATTCACTGTTTCTAGTTACGAAGATGCACACAAAACAAAACAATCAAAGCAAAAGGTTTTAAAATTACAAATACTGTCAATTAAAAATTCTATTGACGCTGTGTTTTGGTGATCCTTGAAAAGGTTCACAACACTTTCTTCAGTACAACAACACTTTTTTTTATAAATCAACACTCAATTCTCTTGGCCTTATTTTTCAATTTAAAGCCTCCCCAGAATGGGCATCCTGGTGAGGTTATAACATTTCCTCCAGGGAACCTTTGTTTCTATTTAGAAACAGCAGATGTCACCAAGAAGCTAACTTCAGTATCCCACATTTGAATCTTGAACAAATATTGCACGTTTCTTAATTTGGATACCTGCACATTTGTGTCAGGTATTTATATGAGACCCTCTAGGCAGTAGAGTTTTTCTTTTTATTTCTCTATTTCCTTTATTCCGTTATTTTATGTTCACTGGTCCTGAGTGATCCAGTGGTTTTCTTGTTACGGCTATCATCTATCATGTAGTTCCGTGAAAAAGCAATGGGGACACACAGAAGTTAGGTACACAAAAGGGGGCTTCTTTTGATTGTGCTTCACTGTGCTTACACGTTGTAGGCAGAATCTGCTCTAAAGCACAGTTTCACTCCACTTAGGCCTACAGGATCCAGCAAGGCACCGAGTTTGAATGTACAATCCCCAATAACCCACATATACATCTTATGGGACTTTATGATTTGTCATGTTTCACTGCCTCATATCATAATCAGATTCCAGGAGACTTTGCCCCACTCCCTTATTGGGCAATGCAAATTGCTCTGCTCACCAGATGAACGATCAAAGGTCTCTCCACACGATGGCAATTACGAATGCCTGTCCTAGTTCCTGAGAAAGGAAAGGGGTGTAGACGAATCTGCATCTGTTAATTAGATTGTCACACTCCAATACAAATTACTAGAGGTATGCGCCAAGGGTACCCATTATCACCGATCCTATATGCGTTGGTGGTGGAGCCTTTGGCTTGCACTCTATGGGAATACCATAAGCATGGAGGTATACGAATCCCAGAGTATGAACTGATAGTTTCCACATACGCTGACGACACGTTGCTCTGTGTTCGGGACCTGGACAGTAACCTGTCTCCAAAATTGAGGGATGTTGTCAAATTTGGTACGCTCTCAGGACTTAATTGGACAAAATTGATAGTTTTTTCCCTCACTCCTGCTAATGTGCCCTTCGTGGCTGATTATCCACTACAATGGATTACGGAGCCTGTGCGATATTTAGGAATCAAGATACACACTGACTCGGAGGTGGTCTTCCGTGAGACCTATGGGGTGACAGTTAGCAGACTAGAGGACGGCATAGAGAATTGGATCCGGCTGCCTTTGTCACTAGTAGGACAGATCTCGCTAATGAAAATGGTAATACTCCCTCGATTTCTGTTCCTATTCTCTAATATACCTATGTTACATCCGGGGACCTTTTTTCACACGCTCATGTAGTTTCTGATAAAGCTAGCATGGTCAGGGAAACAGGCCAGGGTTAGGTGGGAGGTCATAACACTCCATTACTGTCTTGGAGGACTAGGTGCTCCGGACCTTGACCTATATTATTTAGCAGCACAGGGGGCCCATGCTTATTATTGGATGCATGGCCTTCCAGACACTCCCCATATTCAGATTGTGAGGGTGGCAGTGGCACCACTCCCGCTACTGCTATGTTGTTTACCCCATCAGATTGCAGGACAGGGATTCTAGACTCTATAAATGCAACCAGACATGCGTTGCAGCACTAGCTGAAACTGCGAATCGGGGCGATACTTTATTCACCGCATGCCCCTTGAAGTGGTGCCACTGGCTGCCTTGCTGCACAGACCAAGGGATGACGAGGGTGCTCGGCTCCATTGACGTTTCAACAATTGAGGATTTGTTTATTGAGGGGAAAATTTAGACATGGGAAGAGCTGGAGAAGCCGAACCAAAAGATAACACTTTTGCAGAAATTTCAATACCATAGACCGAGACAGGCACTAGCGGGAATCTTGGGCACTGATTTGGAGGTACCACCGGAGGTTGCGCCACTCTCATATGTGATAAAAGCCACCACTCCAAACCAAATTGTGTCAAAATTGTACAAATTAGCACTGGGGTACCGGGAAAACTTTTACACCAAGGCTAGACTTGCTTGGCAAACTGATTTAGAACAAGAATTAGATGATGCGACCTGGAGGTATTGCTGTGAAAATACTACTCAAATTTTGTTAAACGGGAGGCACAGGCTCATTCCTTTTAAATTTTTGAATAGAGTATATTACACGCCTGAGAAGCTATGTAGATATGGACTGTGTGATACAGCGCAGTGTGAACGGTGTGGCTAAAGCCTGGTGGATTTTTTGCACTTAGCTTGGATATGTCCTGGGATTGCTAGTTTATGGGCCTGTGTATTCCAAAAGCTAGCTGACATGATAGACATGCAGCTAGCGCTGGATCCCTTGCTCGCTTTACTGGGGTACTCCAAGCTGCTGCCAAAGGTAATTCGAAGATTGGTCGACATGAGTATGTTGATTGCTAGTCGCAAAGTGAAGATATGCTGGTTAAAAGGCCCGATTCCAAGACATGTTGTATTGCAGCACGCAGACTGAAATTTATAGTGAGCTACTCCCTCTGCGCAGTCGTCCTAAAAACTTTTGGGAGTTGTACAAGACATACCTAACGACCAAAGACAGTGATGCCACGGGGTCTGATACTGCCAGGTGCGATGATGAGGAGGTGCAGGCCCAGTAACTCTGTGAAGCCACTGGTTAGGACACTGGGGGTCGAGTTGCCAGACTACTGGTTGTCAATGTGACATCAGGCATAGGGGGTGGATGGGGATTCTATATTAAAATAAGAATTGACTGTTGTGAATCGGACTGCAAACTTTTCACAAAACTTGATTGTCATTGTGGATAATAGGAATTGTGCAGTTACAGTGGATGAGACTAACTGTGGCATGATGCACTGAAGATTGTTTATTTTTATTTTTATATAAGCTGGTCATTATGCTGTATGATGTCAGATCTCTTGGTTATTAAAAAGTGTTAATAAAGTCTTTAAAAAAAGAATAATTAGATTTTCACACTGCACCTTGGCTGGGACACGCCAGACCCACTGGAACAAAGGAGAGAGACAGACCTTTGGAGCAAACAAAGCAGGGGTTTGCCTTTTGAAGGTTTGGTGAGAAGGGACCTGATAACTGTGTCAGGTAAGGACAGAGCTGAGGCTCTCAGAGGAGTTCTTACCAGATACAACTTGAAGTTGCCATTTTGGATTGTCCTGGAATACTTTGCAGGAAGGTTGAGGCAGGCATGGAGGAATGATGTGGCATACTAGGATTGGTCAGGGGCGACTGGCCCCTTAAACCTTCCACCCCCACTTAAACCCATGTACAAGGGAGAGATGGTTGAGAAGACTCTGGACCTGAGAGTGACGGCAGTAAAAGGATGCCTGAGTAGAAGGAGAAGCCACTAGAGTCCCCGCAAGGATGGACTAAGAACTTTGACTCCAGCTGACCCCAGCACTAGGATGGATCTCTTCAGTGCCAGTAACACTGGTCCCCTTATGCCCCTGAGGACCAGTTGCATGAAAGGATCTCCTCAGGAACTTTGGATGCTTCTCCTAGAACCCTTATGGACTGGCTCTTGACTCTTCAGCTGACACACAGGTACCCTACAAGACAGCCAGAAGGCCAATGGGTCTGGGGAGTGCAGCAGGGAGGATGTTGTACTTGTTGGCAGTGGATAGGCAGTGGAAGACACCCCATAAGCAGATTAATGCTGCAGGAGCACTGGCAGGGCATGGGTCTGGTGCAGGGAGCAGTATAAATCAATTTCCACATGTATTGCTTAATTTAGAAGCCAGAGGTCTTGATGAAAATGCAAAGATTATGAATGCATGTGCTGCTTTAAACATTCGCTGTTTTAAAGAAATAAACCAAAACATGGGTACACAGACCTCTCCTGTATTTCCATGGGGCAGACCGAGACTCATGGGGTTGGAGGTATGCTAAAGCATTCATTCTCTGGGGGAGCGGACATACATAAGCCCACCTGTCCTGAATCAAGATTGTCTCCGGGGCCCATATCCATATAATATATATTTATTTTATACACCATAGCGAATCTGAAAATATTAATATAGTTTTTGATCTCTGGCAGTGTTTAGTTATTTGCTTTTAAAGATCTTGGCCAGTACGAGCAATCTCATTTATCCACAGACATATAATGGGTAAAACCCTGGGATTCATTAGCCCCATTTTCTAACAAGTCAGTATTGATAGCAGGCCACCGGCCACGCACCTCAGGCTTAAAACATTCAATGCCAGGTGTAGTGATAGGTACCTCTGGAATGAGTGCTGCCACCATGCACATTATATAGTGTTGAAAACATAACACAAGAATTTCCACATACCAACAAAATTCTATGTCAGGACCGGAGGCTTCAGATTATGGTTTTCTCTCTTCGCTGTTTATTAACATCACATCGCACAGCAGCCAGAAAAGCATCAAAACTTGAAAAAAAAATTGTATTCCCAACACAGGAATATCAGAAAACATTGTAATAACATCGTTTAATAACTACAAATCCCATGAGATGAACATTTAGGCAGTCCTTCTTTAGTGTCCATAAATCTCAATATAAGGCGCCCAACCAACGAACTCCTCCTCTTTCTTCGCTGCTTCGCAGCCAGTTAAGTGCTATTATCCCTCTCTTGCACTTTTGTGTTTGTTGAGGTTTTTTCTGTGTTTTCTTCTATTCTATTTGCATTGATTGTTGCTTTGGGGGGCCTGTGGGGTTTTCTTCCCTTTCAGAGCCCCTTCCATCGCGGGGACGCCTTCGCCCCTTACGCGATGTCCCCGTGTATTTCCGCGGTGTTGAGTCACCGCTAGAGGGCACCGTTGCGTCTCGCCTGCCTGCGCGCAGTTTTCGTCTCATTGATTGGAGCTGCGCTGGGGAGTCGACATCGCAGGTGCCCTGCCGTCGCCTAACCCTGACGCCCTCTGGGTTGTACTGTCCCGTGTTGAACGCCCCGGTGGGGTCTGTATAGTGGTTTTACTCACGTTGAAGCCTGCGGGCGATTTCAGCACCTCTTTTCTGCAACAGCTTCCGCTGGGGTGTTCCCCGCTTGAGCGCGCTGGGAGGCGGTGCGGCCTGGTCTCTGGAGAGAGGGTCGGCGCGCTGTAAAGGCTGGTGCTGCCTTTAATCGTCCGGTTCCACCGGCCTACAACCTTTGCCAACCTTCGGTCGGTCCACACGTGGCAGTCTGTGTACGCCATCGGAACCCTCAGTTTCACTTTCTTATCTACTGCGTAGCGCCATGGCTGAGGGGTACTACGTCGAGGAGGAGGAGTCTCACCAATACCTCCAGGACGACGAGTTTTATGCGGCTGTGGACCAGTCGATTTACCGGTGTGTGCAGGAAATCGTTGGGCCTATGGAGGACAGACTTTCCGCCCGCATTGTTTTGGAATGTGCAAAGTTGGCACCGGCCCCAGGGGGTTCCCCCGCCAACGATCCGGGCCAGCCTCCGGCGGCCAAAAAGTCACGTGGGGACGCGGGTCCCAGTGGGTCGCAAGGTGTGGACAAGGACGCTTTCGAGCGCCTACGCGACGCTTTCCTGGCAAAAGCGTCTGGGTCGACCCCCGAGGCGCCTCCGCCTCAGACACCTTCTACACCGGCGAACGTTGTCCCGGCCTCCCCGGGGGGGCTTCCCCCGCGGATACGGACGACGACGACGATGACGAGGACTCAGTGCGGTCATGGCGACCGGCGTCCAATTCGACGGAGTTGCCCAAGGACACTTCGGGCATGCTGGATCCGGACGAGATCATGCACCCGCGGTCAGCCGCCTGGGCGCCCGGTGATAAGGTGGCGCAGTTTGTGGCGGGCCGCCTCCGCAAGCCCTTGGAGAAGGAGGCGCGCAGCTGTCTGAGGGGCGAATGTCCTCGCCCGACTCTGGAGGGGAAGGTGGCCATGACGCCGGAACTTGATGGGAAAATGGCCACCTTCATGGCGAAGTTCGTCAAGGACCCCCGGAAGGGGATCGACCGTTCCTGGCGCTCCTGCCAGGACAAGCTCTTGGACACCATTGGCCCCCTCACCAAGATTCTCGATATGGCCGAAGAAGCCAAGGTGTCGGGCAGCGCCATTTGCCCGGAAGTATTGTCCAACTGGGCGCAGCGGGCGGTTATCTTTTTGGGGAATGCCAACTGTGCCCTGTCGACCGAGCGGCGTCGGTCGCTACTGATAAAATTGGATCCCAAGTTGGGCGATTTGGCTTCGTTGGAAGCTGGCGCTGTCGCCCAAGGAGGACTCTTTGGCGAGCCATTCATTAAAGAACTGGGGAAGTTTGCCTCCACCTTCACCTCCCTGGATAAGGCCCAGTCGACCATCAAGCGGGTCTTCCACCAGCGTTTTTCCCGGGGGGCTGGTCGTGGTAGGGGCCTCACGACCGGCCGTGGTGGTCCGCAACAGCCCGGAAAAGGGCATGGCTCCGGCAGGGGAGGCTACAACTCCTCCGCGAATTATAACAACTTCTACCCCACCAGAGGTCAGCGTTTCAGAGGACGCGGAAACTTCCGGAACGACTCCGGCGGCAACAGTTCACACGGTGAGTGTTATCCCTGCAGATCAGGTGGTTATTGGGGGGAGGTTGGCCTGTTTTCCCCAAGCGTGGGAGGCTATTACAACGGACGCATGGGTCCTTCAAACCGTGCGGGGGTTCCGCATAGAGTTCTATGACCAGCCGTGCCAGGCGGAGCCTCCCCGGCCCATAACGTTTTCTCAATCGGACGCGCTCTTGATCGACGAAGAAGTCTCAGCGCTGCTGCGCAAGGGGGCTATTTGTCGAACAACGCGCCACCCCCGGGGTTTCCTGAGCAATATTTTTCTTGTGGAGAAAGTGGACGGGGCAGACGACCAGTCATCAACCTCAGGGAGTTCAATGGCTGGGTGGTGTACAACCACTTCAAGATGGAGGGCATCCATCTTCTGAGGGATGTTTTGCTCCCGAACGACTGGATGGTCCGTCTGGACCTCAAGGATGCATATCTGGTGGTTCCGATTTACCCCTGCATCGTCGTTTCCTTCAGTTTTGCTGGAAAGACATGGTGTTCGAGTTCAAGGCCCTTCCGTTCGGTCTTTCCTCGGCCCCTTGGTGCTTTACAAAAATTCTGCACCCGGCCATCAAAACCCTGCGGAGTCAGTGGATTCGGCTTATCGTCTATCTGGACGACATCTTGCTGTTGGGCCAGGACCCGAGCAAGTTGGCCGCCCATCTGTCTCAGACAGTCTCCCTGTTACAAGGTCTGGGGTTTATTGTCAACACGGAGAAGTCGGTTTTCACCCCCGCCCAGCAAATGGTGTTTCTGGGCTTTGTGGTGGACTCAGTGAAATCGACCCTCAGTTTGCCGTCCAGAAAGATGGCCAAAATAAAGCATCTGCTTCGGCAAACTATCTCAAAATCGCACACCTCCCTCCGGCAGGTGGCCAGAGTAGTAGGCCTTCTCTCATCGTCCATTCAGGCGATCTTCCCGGGCCCTCTTCACTATCGGGCCCTTCAGCGACTGAAAGCGCACCATTTGCGCAGAGGGCTATCCTACGATCACTTGATTCCCCTGTCGGTGGAGGTCAAAGAGGAAATGTCTTGGTGGTTAGCCCACATGGAAGCGTGGAACGGCCGCGCGATTTTCGGGTCTGTTTTGGACTTGGTGATAGAGTCCGACGCCAGCAGGTCTGGCTGGGGCGCCCGCTGCGGGGATTTCTCCACAGGCGGCGCTTGGTCGTTAGACGAACAGCGACTTCACATCAACTGCTTGGAACTTCTAGCAGGTTCGTTCGCCGTCCGTTGCTGGACAAGGGAATCGGTGAAGTCATGCGTCCTTCTGGGGATGGACAATGTCTCAGCGGTTCGGTACGTGAACCACTTAGGGGGTCCGCGGTCAAGAGCCCTTGCGGACCTGGCGAAAGACTTTTGGGATTATTGTCTCGCTCATCAAGTCTCGGTTCAGGCGGAATACCTGCCGGGTCGGGCCAATCAGGTGGCGGATTGGCACTCGAGATATCTCCGAGACTCCAGCCTGTGGAAGCTGGATGTTCAAGTGTTCCGCTGGCTGGCGACATGCTGGGGTCCGTTTTCCATAGACCTGTTTGCGTCCCATCTGGATTTCCAGCTTCCGAGGTTCTTCAGCTGGAGACCGGATCCTTTGGCGGAAGCGACGGATGCGTTCCTCCAAGACTGGAGTCAGGAGCGGCCGTATGCCTTCCCGCCTTTCTCCATGATAGTACGGGCCGCGGCCCAGATTCGCCGCCAGATGGCAGACGTGGTGATGGTGACGCCCGTGTGGAGGTCGCAAGTGTGGTTTCCAGTTCTTCTGGAACTTTCCTGGGATTCTCCAATCCTACTCCCCCGGCTTCCTCGTCTTCTCCTCAATCCAGACGGGGTCCCTCACCATCTCCTCCAGGGTTCTCTCCGCCTCATGGCATGGAGGCTTTCAGGCGACGTTGGTCGCTCCCTGGCCTTTCGAACTCAGCTCAGCACTTTTTGTCCAAGGCCTGGGCAGGCAGCACTGCCAAGAGGTATAGATCGGCTTGGACCAGGTGGGTTCGTTGGTGTCTTCGACGGGGTT
This sequence comes from Lissotriton vulgaris, assembly GCF_964263255.1. Taxonomy (NCBI): domain Eukaryota; kingdom Metazoa; phylum Chordata; class Amphibia; order Caudata; family Salamandridae; genus Lissotriton; species Lissotriton vulgaris. The sequence goes on along the minus strand of NC_141687.1, from coordinate 1,824,523,136 downwards.
TGGATCCCATGGTCGCAGGCCTCGTTCCTATCCTGAATTTTCTTGCAGAACTCTCTACCGCCGGCTTGGCATACTGGACGATTAATACGATACGTTCCGCCATATCAGCGGCTCATGTGCAGATAGATGGAGCGGCGGTGGGGGAGCATCCCCTGGTATGTCGCCTCCTTAGAGGAGTGCGTCTGGCTTTACCGCCGGAGCCACGGTATTCAGTCCTGTGGGATGTTAACGTGGTGTTGAACCTTTTTCTTTCCTGGCAGCCTAACAAGAATCTTTCCTTAAAAGAACTGTCAGCTAAACTGGCGATGCTCTTGTGCTTAGTATCTTGTCGCAGAGTGTCTGATGTGCGTGCCCTGGATGTCACGGCGAGAGCGTTCTCCCCGGATGGGGTGACCTTTACCGTGGGTCAACGCACGAAATCGGCTACGAGGTCTATTTCCTATCCGGCATTTGCAGATGCCCCCAAGTTGTGTGTGGTACAGTGTTTGAAAACCTATGAGGATGTTACAACGGAACTTCGCCCTCCGGGCGAACGGCAGTTGCTGATTGCGCTGCGCAAACCGCACAAGGCTGTCTCTTCCCCCACTATAGCCCGGTGGGTGCGTTGGGTAATGCAGGAAGCTGGTATTGATACGAGGCAGTTCGGAGCTCACTCAGCAAGAGGGGCCATGGCCTCTAAATCTTTTGCCCTTGGGGCACGATTAGAAGACCTCATGCGCGCTGCGGATTGGTCTTCGGATTCCACCTTCAAAAGGTTCTATTTTAAGCCAGTGGTGGATATTGCTAGTTTGGTGGTGAACAAGCTTTAAACAAGCATAATCTGAAGCCTCCGGTCCTGACATAGAATCGAAATTTGCCTAGCGTAGTAACGGTAAGTTTCAATTCTATTAAGGACACGGAGGCGAGGATTATCCCACCCATACCTCCTGCGGAGATCCCGCCCGTACTAGAGTAAGTAATCCGTTTTCCGACTTGCAGTGTGGTTACTGTTTCTTGGGTTGCATGTCGATTGACTTGATGCTCTGCTTTGTTGATTTGCCTTCATGCTTAGCGGTATGGCTTAGCTCACGCTGTTCCTTTTTCCGCCAGGGAAGGATGGTGCAAAAAGAGATGCTTGAGACTTTGGCCTGACTCGCCACGAAGAAAGAGGAGGAGTTCGTTGGTTGAACGCCTTATATTGGGATTTATGGACACTAAAGAAGGACTGCCTAAATGTTCATCTCATGGGATTTGTAGTTATTAAACGATGTTATTACAATGTTTTCTGATATTCCTGTGTTGGGAATACAACATTTTTTTCAAGTTTTGATGCTTTTCTGGCTGCTGTGCGATGTGATGTTAATAAACAGCGAAGAGAGAAAAGCATAATCCTCGCCTCCGTGTCCTTAATAGAATTGAAACTTACCGTTACTACGCTAGGCAAATTTCGATTCATAGCTGCAAGGTGTCACATTGTGACATGTGATACCTTAAGTTAATCCTGCATTTTTTCCCAACTGCACTTTACTGATGAGCTTTTTGAGCCCCAGGAATTTGTCTATAAAACAAATTTGAATTTACCACTCTTACTTTTTAAATTCATTAATAGTCCTGTAAACCAGAGTCCTGAAACAGTGAGTGTGAGAGGCAATAAGATGTAAGAAATGTGAGTGAAAGTGTAATAGACATACTTTTTGTTCTTGAAACAGTCTAACATAAGTCCATTAGACAAGCTGCCAATAGGAAGACACTACATAGCCGGCATTAGTTTTCCTTTACATTAAATATGTGTTTCTAACACTCACTACAAAAAAACAACATATTTTGTAAACACTGGAAAAACACTGCTTTGTCTATTTTGAGGGTTAGGCAGCTGAATAAACACTGATTAGCACTACTTTCAAAAGGTTGGAAAACACTGAGAACACACCACTTGAAATTCACAAAAAAATAAACATTGAAAACAGGAAATCTATATTACACGATGTTCCAAATAACAGGAAATACTTCTTTGTTACCATCATCCAACCTTTGGTAAATGTATAGCCATCATCAAAAGTGTATTAAAATCTCCAAAGGAATGTACATCTTAAGGAAAAAAATCAAGTACAATCTATATACTTTCCTGGCATCACGGAAGGAAGGCTCGGTCGCATATCAAGGTGGCAGACTTTAACATTTGGAGCACCTTTCCTCTACAAGAAATACCTCATTTCCGAACCACAACCTGACGGCATATTTGCATTCCGCTGTATAAGGTGGCAAACTCTGACATTTGGAGTACCTCTACTCTACAAGGATTACCTCATTTCCAAACCACAACCTTACGGCACAATTGCATTCTGCCATATAAACCCTGATTAAGTTCAAAAAGCTTGTGTTTTTGAAGAACGAAATGCATTAGCTGTTTTTATGAGCGATTATCAATGTTGAAATAAAGGAAGAAATTGAAGAAATCTCCTTATGTTCAATTTACAATCTACATATGTAAATCTCATCTGCAAAAGTGAGAGCTAAAAATGTAAAGAACAGCACAAGTTTGAATTTGTCATGTTATTGCTGTGGATCTATCAGTCATTTGGCTATAGCCAAAAAATGGTCCACTTGGTAAAATAATGTAGAAAGTGTTGTACAAAGTTGCACTTCTCTAAAGAATGCAAGGCACCAGTGACAAAGAGGATGTAGACTGTTGAAAATCGAGAGGAAGTGAAAGAAGGTGAAGAACACTTGGAAAACTTGGTACTGATGGTTGTAATCCTTTGAAGGAGAATGAGGAAAGTGCACAAGCAAACACCATCCCTCACTGCATCCTGCTCCTAAACCCTGAAGATGCTGAGGAAGATCTTCAAATGGCTCCCAAGCAACACCAGAAAAAATGTTTCTCAGGCCATAGTCAACCACAAGTTAAACTTTGGGAACACCCTCTGTACTTCGATCACCAAGCAACTTGCTAGAAGACTACAAACACCCAGAACTCTGCAGCCATACTCATCCTCAACCTCTCACACAGAACTTACATCACACCTCAACTCGTTTCGTTTTCAAAAGCTTTATTCTGTTTGTAAAACACAACCATATAAGCAGTCATTAAAATACAGTACTATCATTGTCTGCCCTCATTAAATTCATAAGTATTTCTAAACATCATAGGTAACTTTATATACAGTATTGGCAGATAATCTTTGTGCAAAATCGCGAATAAGTGCCATGTGCTCTCTATGTTACATAATGTGCAAACATCGCAATAAAGTACAGTATGTAATTAATTTACATTTCATACAGATTTAGCCAAGGTGCCAGGTGCTAACAAATTATACATTAAGTGCAAATTTCGCAATAAAGTGCCATATGCCAACAGTGTGTATTTCGTGCAAATTTTGCAGAAAGTGCCTTTGTGCTACTGGTAGTGAGGTAAATAAAATTAGGCGTTATAAGATGTGCTTAACATATGAATTATTGAATGTAGGTCGCAAATACGTGCCTTTCGCCGGAAGTTTCATAAAGTGCTAACGTGCTAAAATGTGTAAACTCCGAGGACGATAGACTTCCTAACATCTATACATTTTAAAATGTAAGATGCAACATAAAAACAAATATCTGGGAGGAGCCTGGCTCGCGCGCAAGATGGCCGCCTGACTCCTCAGCTCCGCTGACCATCTCGCCGCTCTCCCGATTTCCGCCTCATCCTGATCCTGTTTCGTGTACTACTTGCTGGTAGCGGAATCGGGAGGCGGTGCTGATCACGCCGATGTGCTCCTCGGGTTGATCCCGGCAGGGGAAGCGCCAAAACGCCCTCACCCTCCTCTCCTGCTTCTCGGAGGTGCCCGGGTCTTTGTTCTTTGTTGGCATCCGGCTCCCTGTGTGACGACGGCGGCCATTGCTGGCACTACGGGGTCGGCTGGCATGGAGGAGCAGCTGTTCCACACCCTCCGCTTCCCACCACGCCTGATCCCTGGGCTATGGACACTCTAGCGGGGAGGCGCAACGTTGTATCTCTCGGACTCGGGAACGGCGCTGAAGATACATTGTGTCCCCGAGTGTGGAGTGGACGCCATCTTCCCGATTGTTTCTCATCTTCCGCGATCGTCGACCCTGGGCTGCAGTAGCAGACGCCACCCGTTGCCCACGCCACCTCGACACCGGGAAGAATGGATGGGGCTGCCCTAATGTCTTTGGACTTGTTTGGCCGGTCTGAACGTTGGCGAGACGCCCGGGCGCCTGCAGGGAGTGACGGAGACCGATTGCCGGGACAGCCCCACATTGAATTGCCCTGGAAGCAGGATCGTGTTGCGTCCTCTTTCCCTGCGAAGCCACTGCAGCTCAGTGATGTTCTGGGAGCCCTACACGCCTTGAAGGCTGCAATGTCTACAGTGGCCTGTGACTTGGGGGCCCGGTTGGACGCGATGCTGACTGTACCCTCTTTGTCTCGCCAAGAATGCCATCTAAAGCCGGACGCTACGCCATACCCTGTCTCTGGCCTTTGTGGTGCCTCCGCCCTGGTGGCTATTGATACACTGGGGTTATCGGACCCCCATATGGTTGCGGTACCGGCGGTAACACCCTCACGGAGGTCCACCGCCTCTGGAGCCACGCTATGCCCGGAGGACCATCACTGCGAGATGTACCCCGTGGCTTCTTTGTGGAACATTGCCGTGACCCGTCCCCCTCTCCGAGATCGGCTGCCACTCGCTTGTGTACTGGGCCCTGTGGTGACTTGGCTGCGAGTGATTTTTCCCCCTAACACTGCAGACCACCTGCCTCTGCGTTGGACGCATTCTACTGACCGCCTCTTCGTCCTGTTGTGGTCCCTTTGCTCTCTCACCGTCTCCGGACCGCCTGTTGTGCAGTTGGATTGTGTTGCTGCTCCGTATCGACGGGGACAGGGTTGAGATCACCCCTTACCTAGTCAGGACTGTCCTAATTGTACTGCTGGGATGCTGATGGACTGCTGGGACTGTGTCACGTTGGTATTGTATTGATTGTGGGGACGGGGTACGGGTGGCCTGAGTACTACCTGTCCGGGGCTTTTGGGTATCACTGTGCTGCTGTTATTTATCTAGTTGGGCTACGTTGCTGCGTTTTACTGTAAGGGGCAGGAACGCGGGTGTCCTCTTTCGACTCGGAACTTTCCCTCGTACTGCTGGGGTGCTGACGGACTGCCGGGGACCTTGCGAACTGATACAGTATTGGCAGTGGGGCTGGGGTAAGGGTGGCCGGAATAATATGTGCGAATTGCTTTTGATATGTTCTTATGGCCCTCCCCCGGTCTTATGTGATTGGTAATTCTTTTCTTCCTCTTCTTTATGGTATTCTCTCTCTTCTCCCTTCTTACTTATTCCTATATTTCGGGTCTTTTTCTGGGGCGACAGACACACTGCTAGGGGGGGTAGGCCATAGCCTCTGCATGCGTGTAGGGTGGGGGGTCCTTATTGGTTCGTTTTTATTTCTATGGGCCATATTTTTCTCCTTTTGTTTCACTTTTTCTTTTGCTTCTCTTTTTCTTTCTTCTTTTTCCTTGTCTCTTGTCTCTATATTTCGGGTACTCTAATGGGCGACAGACACACTGCAAGGGGGGGGGTAGGCCGTAGCCTCTGCATGCGTGTAGGGTGGGGGGATATATATGTGTAATTTTTTCGTTTCTATGGGCCTTGTTTCTTTCTTCTTTTATCTTTCTTGTCCTTTTTGTCCTTGGGGCTATGGTTTGGCTTGAATCTGGGTAGGTTCGTGTTTGATCTCGGAGTAGTGTTTGCTTACCTCTCCTGTCGTTACCTCTGCGATGCTGTTATTTTGATTGCAACTTTCCTGTGTTTCATGGAACTCACCCGCTGAACGTTGCCTATTACTTCTGTAAAGTGATGGACTGGACTATGGCTCTCCTGGACTTAATTTTTGCTTTTGTGTTTTTATAAACTTTAAAATTAACCTCAATCCTCCTGTATGTCGGCGGTATGGCATGGTCCAATGTAACACTAAATGCTTGCTTAATAATGTCACCTCGCTGCCGATGTACCGTATTGCTCGCAACAGTGCTCACAGTTTTGTGGCCGGCCAGGTGGTTGTTGGCCCGTATTTGTCTGCTGTTTATGCACAATAAAGGTTTTCAGTAAAAAAAAACAAATATCTGGACCTTCCAGGGAGAACATTAACTTCATAGCATTATTAGTGGATCGTACATTATATTTTAAAAAGATAGGTTTCAGATAAAACTTCCTTAAAAAAGAATAATATTTACAAAACATTAAAAAATGGCAGCAGCTTTGTTTAGATATGTTATCACATGGGCATACAGAATTACTACTTTTTTTCATAATCGGAAAAGCCACAAAGTGGTGCACAATCCCTAGCCTAAGTCGTGTCAATACGAAGCGATGGGAAGATCTTGTCACTTCAGTCAAGTATGGCTGAAAACCGATTCTAAGGTTTAGTTGCTGGTAAAATACAAGAGTAGGTTGTTCCCCGATCGATCTCCCATGAAACTCAATTTTATAGGCTAAGAAAGTTACTTTTAGCTCCCTTTTTGGTATCGAGGCTGCATACTCTGGCTCGGTATAGATGTTACAATTAAACAAAAGACTATACCAATAATGGATAAAACTTAGCCAGGGAATGCGGGAACAATGGTCCAACTTCAGGCAATTTTTAATAATAAACTGTGTAAATAGAGTTTCATTTTTCACACCACAACTCAAGGACCTCCACTGTCTCCTGATACACAAAAGTGCTATTTGCAAACACCTAACACACACATTCAAGGCACTACTCAACTAAGGCCCAACCTAGCTGAATAGTTGCATCTCCTTACACCAGTCACCCACACACCTCTGCGCTGCAGGACTCCTACTTGCACATATTCCATGCATACACAGCAACAGATCAAGAGGACAGACATTCTCTTATATGGCTCCTAGTCCGTGGAATGAACTCCCACTCCAAATCATATCTGCCTTCGCTTATTGTAAATTCTGCAAGAATCTGAAGACTTGGCTTTTCAAGTAATCAGTCTACCCTAGACAGAACTAAGCACACACACCAATTTAGCACCAGGATACCTTTGTGGGTGATATTGTGTTTTACAAATACACATAACAAAGTCAGCCAAAGTGTGTAGTAGTAGTCAATCAGAATTGAGTGTATGTTTTGGGGGATATTGGACAAAGATTAAAATATAATTGAACATAATTTAGGAAGTATTGAATGAAAAAGTCGAATTAAGATGCAAGACACAAAATTAACTTAGAGAATGTTTTAACTGCAATGATTAATTTTGATTGAAGAGAAACTAATGCAAACTTGGATGCAAGAATATGAAAACCTGTGAAGGCTAATTATTCTACTTAAAGCAAACGATTGGTTCAGCACTCAGTAAGATGAGTTGCCCACATTCTTTTTTTTTATAACTTTGTTTATTAAGAATAAACATAAAACAAATATAAACAATACTGGTGCAGTCTCTAAACAAAATACAATTCCTGAGGACAACAAGAAATCTAAATGAAACAAAAGAATACATTGGGTCAAAGGAAAATGCTATTATATCATTAATACTTGCGACAGCCACTCATGGTGTTACGTTGTCAACAGCATCTAATGCATCGCAAAATGGGGTGCAGATAAAACCTCTACTTTCGTTCCAGGGCCCCATACCTTAGTCCATTTACCTGGGCAACCCCTGCTTTCATACACCGCCCTCTCCGCTTGCATGCACCAGTCCATGTCCGATGGCCAATCAACATGTCTGAGTGCAATCCCACCCTTCCAATTTCTAGCAATATTGCGTTTGGCGATCATACATCCCAGCGTGAGTCAGAGACGTTCGAATCTGGTTAGGTCTGTAGATTCCCAAACATTTAATAAACAAAGACGAGGGGGGTATATCATTTCTTTTAGGACATATTTGGGACATGGCTGAAACCACTCTCCCCCAGTATCTTTGAAGGTCTGGGCAATCCCACCATTGGTGTAAGAAGGTGCCTGGCTTTTCGCAGTTCCGGGGACAATCCAAAGAAGATGAAAGGCCCATCCTAACTAGTGTCGAACTGGTATAATATGCCCTATGAAGTAGTTTAAGTTGTATCAACTTAAAACGAGAACGGATCGCCACCTCTCTAGGTGATGCCAAGACCTCCCTTCACTCTTTGTCATCAAGCTCTCCCACCTCATCATTCCATGTTGCCCGCAATTTACCCATAGAGTGAGGTGGGTTGTTGAGAATCTTACGCTACAATAGGGAAATCGCACATTCTGGGAGATAAACATCCAATTATCACTCTAGCGGTGTGGAAACTGGCAAGTCAGAGCCTCTAGGCAGAGCCTTTTGCAATGCACTACGTACCGGAAAGTTTCCCCCACCTGAAGATGATATTGTTGTTGTAACTCACCAAATGAGAACCCCCCCCCCCCAACCCAGAGGTCACCCACTGTCGAAAGGCTGATTAAATCCCATTTGTCAAACCCTGGGAACCGCAAGAGCATACCTAGTTGAATAGACTCAAGCAGCGGGGTGGCCTTAATAATCTTATCTTTCCATCCCAACGCTGCAGGTGCTGAGTACCATAAAGAAACTGTAATAGAGGTTAGGGTGTATTTAGGTGCGTATTGTTTCCCGCCGTACAGAGCCAGGAGGTAATTACCTGAAGACATATTGTATCTATCCATTGTGTACGCCAGATCCGCGAGGGGCCGATGCAACCAGTGATTGAGTACCACCTGTTGCGAGGACCAATAATAATATTTAATGGCTGGCAAGGCTATGCCCCCATCGTACCAGCTTTTAATGAGCTCAACGAGGGCGATTCTGGGTGTGCCATTATTCCATAGTACGGATAGAGAGAAAATACTGGGAAGACACCAAGAAAGGCGTATTCTGCAAAACATAAAGAAAGCTGGGAAGTGCCATCATTTTATAAAGAGCAGCCCTGCCCAAGAGGGTGAGGGGTAAAGATTTCCAGTGTTGCACATCGGCACGGAACCGATGGAATGGAGGAATTAGGTTATGACGGTGGAAAACCCCTTCATCTTTTGTAACATATATACCCAAATACCGAGAACCCTCAGTGACGAGTTGCCCACATTGTTGGTTAAGTTCAGAGATGTCTTTAAACAAGAACTTTGGTGTATGACAGGTTTGCAATACTAAATTGTCTGGAAATACGGTGCTAAATCATTAAAGCTCAAAGGATGCAGCAACATTTCATTATAGGGTAGGAAGGATGTTAAGTATGTGCTAGAAGAATAGTGCAAAGCTGGTGTCACCATCTCAGTGGTTATCTCTGATAGTAACTTTGAAAAAGATAAATGTTCAGGGTAGTGTAGGCACAGACTTGCAACAACTAAATTGACATGTTATTGTTTTTGTTTTTTTTTTTTTTAATTTTTGAAAACCTTTATTGTGCATAGTAAGCATACAAATACGGGCCCACAACCACACAGGCCGGCCTCGAAAGCAGTCTGTAGCACAAAAAGTAAGAATAGTCCATCTCAGCGGTCCCTAAAAAAAACCCAAACGATAAGTGTCCAAGATGTGAGACAAATAGAGCAGGACCGCTAGGCAAAGGAGAAGTGAGGTTAATTTTTAAAAGTTTTGTAGATAAGAAGGATCAGATGCATTCAATCCACCGAGAGCAATTGGCAGGCAACGAGCCTGCGAGTTAGCAGCAAAACGAGGGAAAGACATAAAAAGCGACAAAGGATAATAATCATCAGAATAGTTGCACAGTAAACAGTACATATTGGCCATCGCCCTCCCACGGACTCAGTACACCCAAATCCACTAAAATGACAATATCAACAGCGGATAGAATAGGTATCACTACCCCAAGGCACCTGAAAACCCAAAGGAAGAGAAAGAAAAAGGAAAGAAAGAGGAGACGAGAAAAATAAGGCCCATAGAAACTGAAACTGAAACAAAATCCCTACCCCCAACCCCCCACCCTGCACGTATGCGGAGGCTACGGCCAACCCCCCCCCTAGCAATGTGCCTGTCGCCCACAAACCGAACCCGAAATTTAGAACAGAGAAGGGAAGAAAAGAAAAGCAAGAAAGAAGAAAAAAGAAAAACGTGTTACACATAAGACCGGAGGAGGGCCAGCGGATATTCCCAAGACTACCATCACATATCACTCCGGCCGCCCGATCCCAGACCCCGCGACCAATACAATACCCATATTCACTATCCCCGGCAGTCCATCAGTATCCCAGCAGTGCAAGCAAAAACAGTCCGAGCAAACGAGGAGACAACCTCATCCCTGCCCCCTGCGATGCGAAGCAGCGACATAGTCCAGCCTCATGGTAGACCTCTTGGAGGAGGCGAGCGAGCAAAGTGACCACATCCGAGCGGGGGGGTGCCCATGAAAGTCCATCCAACACACAGCCATGTTGATAACAATAGTACAGGAGGATGTAGCGCCCTTTAGTGAACCACCAGGATCGTCAAGCCCAGTCAGTAGGAACCACTCCAGGATAGAAGAGCAAGTCGTGCCAGTAACCCCGCGAGGAGTCGCCAAACGTGGCGCCCGGACATTTTTCCCCAGCCACATCGCATCTCCAGAGACTTCAAGCCTCCTCGAGGAAGTAACAGCTGGCACCCCAGCAGCAGTAGGGTCTCGCACCCCCAGTGTGTCAGTAGCAACCGGAGAGGAGGGAATGAGGGTAGAAGCTGGGTGTGGCATAGTGTCCTGCTCCCAGAGGCATCCGCGTTCAGGCAAGGGTGTCGTCGATAGAATCCCATCCAGCCGATCCCCCAATTCGCGGCCAGCGATACCAAAAGCCGCTCTTAAAGTACATAGGGCTCCCAAGATGTCGCCAAGCAGTACTGGTTTATTAGGGAGAAAGGGCGCAGAATTTCCACTGGGCAAACGGTCACAGTACTGTCCCGGGATACGGCCGCCATCACTCTCCACAGTAAGCTGGTCACTACGCCGATATACACCACGGCACTGCCCAACCGAGGGGACAGGGGAGGCACACTCCATGGTCACTCAGTGCCGATGCAGCGTGGGCAGATGTCCGCGTATTCAAAAGCAGCCCGGGAGCCGCCGTCGCGGGAGAGAAGGGCAAGCTGTAAAATGGCGCCCGGCACTACTCGCCAAGAAACAAAGTAGCAGGTAAGCCGTCCCCGGGCTGAGGATTGAGTACAATGTTGCCTCCGCAGCGGCGGCGCCCAAAGCCTGCGAAGCGGTAGGGCAGGATGCAGGGGGCAAGACGCGCTTGCCACGCGTAGTCGGTCGATTCCGATCTGCCTGGAATGGCGGCCGTCGTTGTGGACAGGGCCGGTCAGCGGGAGAACAAAGACCCAGCACAGCCGCGCAGCGCCAGGAGGAGGCGGAGGCGGAGGCGTCTCGGCACTCTCGCAGCCGGGATCGGGCAGAGAAGCACATCGGCAGGTCCGGGTTCGCCTCCCGTTTCCGCTACCGCCACTCGTGTGCAGGATGAAGTACAGGATGAGGCGGAAAACGGGAGAAAGGCGAGAGGGTCGGCGGAGCCGAGAGATCAGGCGGCCATCATGGTTTCGAGCCAGGCTCCTCCCTTCTGACATGTTATTGTTGATTGTCGTTCTTTACCTATAATTCATGAAAAGGTGATGACAATTGACAGTGCTAAATTCTTCACTACATTGGGCTTCAGCTTACTATCAGATTGCTCTACACAAAGATTCCAGAATGTACACATCCTTTAGCACACTTGAATGGAGCCTACAAGTTTTGAAAAATGTCATCTGGCCCAGGTTCTGCCTTGGTGGTGTTTGTACAATTATTGAAAATATTGTTTAGTGGAATGGAGGGTGTACATTCCTTACAAGATGACATGCACATTTTTAGCAGTATAACAGAAGAACATGTAAGTATTCTACTGGAGGTTTTGCAGAAAATTATCATGCGTGAGCTTATACTATATAATGAAAAGTGGAAATGCATGAGACCAAGTGTGAAATACAAAGACAACATTATAGGAAGTGTACTTTCAAAGCCCTCCTTGGTATCAGCAGTCAAAAGTCACCAACTCAATGTAATAAAGACTACTAACATCCTTCCTTGGGATGTGTCAATTTTACTCAAGATTTACAGGAATATATTTCACGACAGGTTACCTTCCAGGGAAGGTAAAGGTTATCTGTCCCTTGCACTCTGTGAGTTGGATGTTTGTGATGACGTATGGAGTGATGACTGCGACCTGGTTGTGGAATGGTTTTCTGATATGTTAGGGGATGAGTGAGCAGTGACTAGTAAATCTTGGGTAAAGGTCAAGGTGGCTGATCTTAAGCAGTTAAAACCTCAAGGAGTTTATGATTAAAGAATGGTCAAGATAAAAGTATTTACAGTTGTTTTGGTGAGCAAAAGATGATCTTTCAATTGAAGAGGGTGTTGTTGTGAAAGATGTCATTGTTCCCCTCAAATTGAGATCAAAGCTTATAGGCTTGGTGCTTATAGACATTAGTAGCACCAAGAAAATAGGATGTGGTGGCGTATTAGAGGCCATTAAGATGTGGAGGTTAAATTAGTCTGTTTGATATATGTACATTATGGCAAAACATTTTCGATCTGTGTGTTTTCAATGGAACCATAGACCTACACGAAGAACTTTAACAAAAAACTGGTGTTTATTTCATCAGTCCATTGAACACACGAAGTGCTCTACGATTTAAAACTACTTTGTCATATTACCTTTTGTTGCCCTTTTTTGTTCCCTCACTTTTGGAGACTCAGCAGACCTGGTTCATGGAATGCTGGGGATGTGGGTTCTGTGGCAGATAGGGTTGCCATTTAGCCATTTTTTGTTGGAGCCTTGAGCAGCGCATGCGCTGCTCGCTCGCTCGACTTTTAGTAAGGGGTTTTTCAAAGTGCTACCAGAGGCATTTGCTGACCTCAAGCTGGCGGTAACGTGCGAGTGCACGCGTGCAGCCGACATCTGTCTTTTCTCCATCACAAGTAATTAAGTGCATCGCAATCACTTTCATTTTCAGCAATTAAGTGCATCGGGATGCACTTTCACTTTGCTCGCCCGCGCGGCCAATGCTTTTCGCGCACGCTTGTTTAGGACGTGTGCCCTGTCTCTTCCTTTATATGACCCCCCACACACCCCCTGTACTACCCCTAATGTGATCGTCTTTCCTCACTGTTTGCTCGGAAATCTATTTCCCCGCCACTACCATCCATTCATCTTATTATCGATGCTCTAAGCTCAGTTTTGTCATCTCCTTGACTTATTTTGTCACCTCAATCCATATAGACCTTTGCCTTCACTGTCACGTTTACTCCAGCTCTCCTGCTAAAGCACTCTCTGAAACATTGTTGCTCCCTTACTCATAACGCTGTCTCCGAGCACTATTTTACCTCCTCCACTCAGCCCGACTCGTTCTATGCTCTTCCTCCCCACTCATTTCTTTCATCCTAGCAGTGACCGCACACACTGCTTGCTTCACTCCACATCTATCTGTTTCTCCTTGAGTTTCCTCTCTCTCGCTCCCTCCGTGCCATCTCGTTTCGCTATTGAAGGTGAAGAAAAGTTTTTTAATGGCAGTATCTGTTTGAAGCCTCTCTTTCAAACACTAATGCACAGCACTGCTGCTCTTCAAAGTTACAGGGTGCAGTTCACGGGCTGCCCTGCTGCTGGATCACATGGTGCAGTTGTACAATACCTCAGAGATGCGCTGACGCATAGTTTGACAGAGCCCTGCACTTAATTTCCACATTGTCCGCAAACCTTATGAGGCTTTTGTTCAAGCTGCAAAAAAAGTGCAGGCTATTTGCTGCTTTTCAATAGCTGTTATTGGATCTGAAATGTATTCCATGTTTGTACTCAGAAAAAAGAGCTTTTCTATTAAAAAAAAGATCAGTTACAACAAGAATTTGCAAATATTAAGTTTTGTCTATGCAAAATCTATTGGCTTTGTCACTGTTTTATTTACATGTTGCACAGCAGTTGAGCTGCTATGCAACATGGCTTAAAGCAAACAAAAAGCTCTATGACACAGTAAAACAAGCATTGGCATAGCCAATATGCTTCGCCTTTGGGACCTTATAAGTGTCAAACATCAACTGTTTGGTGGCTAAACACTTATAAGGTCCCAAAGGCGAGTCATATTGCCTATGCCAATGCTTGTTTTTATTGGGCTGACGAGTATTTATAAACTCAGGTCGAAAAACATAGTGGAAAGAACAGCAGTGGAGTCTGGAATGTTGGCCCTTCTGAAACTTACTCTAAAACAGAAAATGCATATAAATCACATAAAAAGTGTTTCAGAGTTGTCTAAATCGTTTCTGAATTATTATTAGAGCAAACACAGGGATAATTACCATGTAACACACATTCTTTTTAACCACCCTTGTTCCAGTATTATAAAACGTAAACAAGTGGACACTAGACTTTTTAGGTCTCGCCCTGGCGAAAGCAAGCGAAAGCGCGCTCTCGCCGCGAGAACTATAGCTGTCGGCTCAGCCGACAACGAGGGAAGACAAGAGCTGGCCACGCGCACATTGAGGAGCATGGCAGAGTCGGATTCCGAAGCGCGCCTTGGGATTGGGTCGCACGCATGTGCTTCTACTTTAGACACCTTGTAGGTTTCTGTTTCGTTTGTACTCCACGACGAGCAGCAACGGAGGCGGCGGAAGTGCTGGAGGAAGGGGTGATGCTTGTTTATTTTGTATGCGTGCAGCCATTTGTCTATAATGCGCGCCCACTTTTATGTTTCTTCTTTATTTTTACTCTGTTTAAACAAAGCAAAACTGTTTAATGTGCGAAGTAATTTTGTGATGCGCCCGGTCACTTTAGTGTTGTCGCGACGGCGCTTCTTCTCACAGTGAGTCGCGGTTGCATATGAATTGTGTAAATTTGTCACCCCTGCGTTTTTTAACGGACACTCATTCTTGTGCGTCAGCGCTGTTAACCACGAAATGCTCTTGTTTTCGCTGAGTTAAAGCGAGACACGTGTTCCCCATCTCTGATAATGCGCCTCTAGTAGTTGAACGTGCGTGTAAACACCGAGTGAATAAACTGACATTGTTCCCCAGGAAGTCTCTTCTCGGCGACAATGAAGCGTTCAAGGCATGGAGTTTCTCTGCTACCTATAGACGGTGAATATGTGTGTGTGTTGGGTGCTCCTTGAGAGGGGTGCTACCTGTTACACTTTTTTTTTTGCATTTTTTTTTATATAGCGCGAACTTGACCCGAATCCAAATCGGGTATCAGGGCGCTTTACATGGCACTAGTTACGTTACACGAGGACACACATTCATTTTGTTAGGCACGGGGAGATTACGTGATTTGCCCAGAATCACAGGAGGTCTGCTTTTTGCAAACACGATTGGCAGGTTTCATATTAGTGTTTCTTCTGAGTGAGCGTGGACTTTCCCGTTCCCTGTGCCACAACGAAGTCCAGTTTTCCGTTTCTCTGTCTGCAGTTTTGGAAATGCAGCGCCCTTGTGAATGCCTCTATTCTCAGAAGATGAAGCGATGTTTGCCTCTGTGCTCCGATCTGTGAGAACGATAATCTTGTGTGTGGGAGGCTTCTTTGGTGGTTGGGATAGTCTAGTTCCTTGATTGGCTGCTTCGTTCCCAAGTGCCTTTCTCCTTCATTGTGAATACCCAGGGGCGGATTGGCACTGCGGGCACTCAGGCATGGGCCGAAGGGCCTGCGTCTCAGTGCACTCTGTGGGCCGGTTTTCCCCCTTTACCAGTCCACAGAGAGCACTGACAGGGAGAGGGAAGCAGCTTTGCCCGGTGTTCTGTTGTTTTAATCTCCCCATCGGGATGATCTCCCCTTTCCCATAAGCCCCATAGGGGGAGGCCAAACCGACGGGGGAGAGCATCTAGTTAGAACGCGCTAGTTCAGTGATGATCAGCTGTGGCCTCTCATTGACCACTGCCCTGCCAAGCAATCACGCTGATGGTGGGCTGGGGAGGGGTGATTGTGTGCCAGATTCGGCCTCCCAGGGGGCCAGGTGTTGCTCAGGCCTATGAGCCATTTTCACCTGCCCCCTATGGGGCCCAGCAGCCCAGAAACAGTGTTTGCATTAACAGCCCTTCATTCAGGGCATAGTGGGGAAGAAAGGGTCCCACTATGGGGGCCAGGTGATGTGGGGAACTGCACCATCTTCACCTTAGCCCCTCCCCCCACCCCCTTCCCTCAGCCCCATGGATGGCCCAGAAGCTATGTTTTTGCTTTAGTCCCTCTCCTGCCAGCCATTGCCCTGAGGCATTGGAGGGTTGGGGAGGGTTAAGTAATGTACAAATAGCTGGAGCCTTGCTGTTTTCAGATGCTTCGGTGCTGGAGGGCTGGGGAATAACATTTTAATAGAAAGGGCCCTTGCTTTTTTCAGATGCTCCTGCGCTGGAGGGATGGGGAATAATTTTTTAAGAGAAAAGGGCCTCGCTGTTCTCAGATGGTCCTGTGCTGGAGGGCTGGGAATAATGTTTTAAGAAAAAGGGGCCTCGCTGTTTTCAGATGCTGCTGCACTGGGGGGCTGGGGAATAATTTTTTAAGAGAAAGGCGCCTCGCTGTTTTCAGATGGTCCTGCACTGGAGGGCTGGGGAATAATTGTTTAGGAGAAAGGGGCCTTGTTGTTTTCAGGTGCTCCTGTGCTGGAGGGCTGAGGAATAATTTTGTAATAGAAATGGGCCTCGCTGTTTTCAGATGCTCCTGCGCTGGAGGGCTGAGTAATAATTTTTTAAGAGAAAGGGGCCTTGTTGTTTTCAGGAACTCCTGCGCTGAAGGGCGGGGGAATAATTTTTTAAGAGAAAGGGGCCTCGCTGTTTTCAGGTGCTCCTGCGCTGGAGGGCTGAGGAATAATTCTGTAATAGAAATGGGCCTTGCTGTTTTTAGATGCTCCTGCGCTGGAGGGCTGAGAAATAATTTTTTAAGAGAAAGGGGCCTTGTTGTTTTCAGTTGCTCCTGCGCTGGAGGGCTGAGGAATAGTTTTTTAAGAGAAAGGGGCCTCGCTGTTTTCAGGTGCTCCTGCGCTGGAGGGCTGGGGAATAATTTTTTAAGAGAAAGGGGGCTCGCTGTTTTCAGGTGCTCCTGCGCTGGAGGGCTGGGGAATAATTTTTTAAGAGAAAGGGGGGCCTCGTTGTTTCTTCCAGTTGCTCCTGCGCTGGAGGGCTGAGGAATAATTTTGTAATAGAAAGGGGCCTGGCTGCTTTTCAGGTGCTCAGCTTGTAGGACATTGTCACTGTGGCCTGTGTCCTTCCCAAGAACAATATCCTCACACTTACATTCCTTGTATGTTTCATAAAAGGGCATGGCCGCGAATCTGGGCCACGCCCATGAATGTGGGCCACCTCGCGAATGTGGGCAACGCCCCGCAAATGTGGGCCACGCCCCACAAATGTGGGCCACACCCTGCCCCGCAAATGTGGACCACTTTTTTCGTCAGTGCCCGGCCAAATTGTGATTCCAATCCGACCCTGTGAATACGTGTTCGCTGGAATGAGACACTGCACACTCTGGTTCAGCTAGTTTCTCTTTTTCTTAATAACATTGATACACTGATCCTCTATGCGTGTCTGCTCTGTAACACGTACTGGTCACCTGCGCCCTTACAATGACTAATCTTCTGGCAGAAGGTGCCCTCGCCCCTCACAAGTGCAAGCATTACGGAGACTCCTATCCCCTGATAGGAGGTAGCTAACCAAGTCTTTAGCAGTCCCCAGCCTCCGAAAGGAGTCTTTTACTTTAGTCTGTTTTCCCCTGACAGGTGAAGGTCTTAAAACAGACGCATTCATCATTGCAAAGGCAAATATTGCAAATTCTCTCTTCAGTGCTTAATTTGAGCCGGGGGTTCCACCGGCACTTATTTTTCTACTTCAGACATTTGCCCGTGCTAAAGAGGGTAAGCAAACAAAGCAGAAAGACGAGGAAGAGGACAGTGGAAAATCCTTCACAGAGGGAGAAGGCAGGAACTTGCACGAGTGATGTAAAGGGACAGGGAGTCTCTAGTAGTGGATTTAGACAGCTAGTTAGATAATTTGTATTGCACAATTAAAATCATTGCAATCTTGCTCGTTTGAAATCGGTATGAAGTGCATTTTTCCAGAATTATAAGAGATATGTAACAGTTTGTTATCCTAGTATGCTGGGGATAAAAACGTTTAAACACTGCTTTATCAACTTCAAAACATGGGTATAAAAACCATTTACGCAGCATTCTGGATTCATAGTTCGTGGTTGTTAGGGATCAAGACCGCTTTCACTGTGGATTAAATAGGCTTGAGATGGAATCGAGACTGTGCTGCCCAATTCTTGGTAATGAGCCCGCTGACATTCAATTGCACCAGACGCGGGTTTCTCAGCAGAGCTTTGGGCTCATTCTTTAAAAAAAATAAGCACAGGTCTGCTTTTTCATGTAGCTGCTCCATCTGACAGTCACCCCCCCTGGAAATAGCTGACCTTCCTACGTAGTCTTGTCCCCTAATCTGGCAAAAAACACTCTTTTAGAGAGTCTCATCCTCTAACAAGTGTGGCGTCTTTGCACAGAGACTGTCACAGGCCAACAGCAGCTGACGTTGCAGTCCAAACTCGCTCCTCCTTGGAGAAGCAGTGTTATAGGGCAAGCACCGTTAACTACTACCACACAGAGACGGCCTGCTAAAAACGTGAACTCTCTTGGAAGTCTCTAAAGACTCGCTCACCGCCATCAGTGGTCGTCTTACAAAGACTGTTTGTTATCCCCTGAAGTAACGGGTATTACGAACAGTCAGAACCCAGATGGCCGGTCTCCTAGGTGGCGCTCTTTAAACCGGTTATTCAACAAATGTTTGTTTTTCAGTCTTGTGACTTGGGTGCACCCATAGGTGCATAAAAAACAGCACCATCACAGCATCACTCAGCACCACCACAGCATCACTCAGCACCACCACAGCGTCACTCAGCACCACCACAGCACAACTCAGCACCAAGCACCACCACAGCACAACTCAGCACGACCACAGCGTCACTCAGCACGACCACAGCGTCACTCAGCACCACCACAGCACCACTCAGCACCACCACAGCACAACTCAGCACCACCACAGCACAACTCCGCACCACCACAGCAACACTCAGCACCACCACAGCAACACTCAGCACCACCACTGGGGTTGCGACACGAGTAATTCCGTTACTGGGAGGAATGCATTGAAGCTTTATTAAAGGGGTTGCTGCAAGGGAGTGTAGGTTGCGGTACACCCGTGGGGGTCTCAGTACACCCGTCGATCTCAGTCCAAGGCCGGGACAACCTCGGTCGGAGAGAAATGGGAATGCACTTCTGTACTTCTGTATTTTAATAATTAATTGTACTGTTTGTCATTATTCACACATATTGTGTTATATGTAATGGATTTTTTATGCACTAAGTTATAATAAGATAAAAAATATTTTCTATAAAAAAGTTGATATAAAATAATAAAATATCAGAATATAATAGTAACATTTCAGTGTCAGTTTAGTCATTAGCATTCAGTTTTTATTCTCTCCAGTTCAACAGGCACAAAACCCGGTGCAACTTTGCTCTCTTTTACCCCCACTGTTGTTTCCGTGCCAGGGTTTTTCCTATTAGGCAGGGGCCCCTTTCTTTCTAATATACCAACCTCGGTCGGAGTCAGGCGCTGTCTTCTCTGGCAGGGCAGAATCTTGCTCCCTATCCCCAAACTTGCCTTGAGCACCCGAACAATGGGACAGTCTCGTCCCACACTCCATCCCTCGCCCCACACTCCATCCCGCGCCCACACTCTATCTTTCTCTCTCGCCCACCCTCTATCTCTCTCTCGCCCTCCCTCTATCTATCTTTCGCCCTCCATCTATCTATCTCCCTCACTATCTATCCAATCACCACAGCATCACTCGGCACCACCACAGCATCACTCAGGGGCACCACAACATCACTATGCGCTACCAAAATGCTTATAACTACAACAGTAACTTACAATATTATTATAATATATTATTATTGCCAACATTGCTTATTTTGCAACAGCTATCATCTTGCAAATCATCTTTATACACCAATACAGACTTTGCTAAAAATGTAATGCAACACATTGTCATATACAATGCCAATAACTCAAACTTTAATGCTGCGAGACCTATTGCATTGCAAATGCTTGTTTTCTAAAATAGGAGACAAACCTAGAAGATCCCGGTTTGTATTTTCTAGGATTTAATATTGAATCTAATTGTGATTTGACTATAAATGCAGCACAGCCTCGTTGTCTTAATCTTTTCTGAATATATTTGTTTTATTATATACTAAACCGATCGCCTGTATTTTAGTT
The DNA here is from genome assembly GCF_964263255.1 of Lissotriton vulgaris. Classification (NCBI taxonomy): domain Eukaryota; kingdom Metazoa; phylum Chordata; class Amphibia; order Caudata; family Salamandridae; genus Lissotriton; species Lissotriton vulgaris. Next base: position 1,824,502,913 of record NC_141687.1, on the reverse strand, counting down.
CGCTAAACAGAGGGACCACGATTTAATTGTACGAAATAGACCACGACCAAAGCAACGTTTTCACTAATACACCCTAAAAATAATGTATACAAAATATTTTATACAAAACAGCGCTTTTTTTAAATGTATTGTGCCTTAAGAATACTATCTAAACTAATACTAAGTAAAATAAATTTTAAAAAACTAATCCGCCCAACGTGGGGCTCGAACCCACGACCCTGAGATTAAGAGTCTCATGCTCTACCGACTGAGCTAGCCGGGCGCTTGCTACACATGAAGCAGTTTTCGTACACAATGAACAAAAAGGTCTACAGAACAATTTTGGATTCCATAGAAATGTTCGTGTACGGCACAGTCCTTGAATTTGAGGGGCCATAGCTCTGATATAATACATTTAACCACTCTAAAAATATTAAATTCTATGTTGTACAATGGGAACATAGACTATTTCAACAGGAACCTAAAGGGCTGCACTCTGTTGTGCATGCGCAAGAGAGCGTCAGCGGACTCCAACTGTCACGTGCACCGGTTTAAAAGTACCCATTGGCCAACTGCCGACCCCTGACCCCGCCTGCTTTGCGCTTCAATCTGTCTGTGGCAAGTGTGCTCGCAGCTATTTGCGAAAGCTGTGACTGATAAACCCTTACCCTTGTGTGAGTTGCACTTGTGTGCAGACTCCATCCTTTCTTTCGCTCAATAACGATATTTATTGACTGCTGCCAGTCGGTAGCGTTTCAAAATGGCGGAGCGCTTTTTGTATTAACTCATTTCTGTATCTGACGGGCTCTTAATTCCGAAAAACATGAATGCTTTGTGTTGTATTGTCGCTATGCCTATTTACTTAACTAGCGGTTTGATGAGCGGCTGGAGGGAGGAGGTGTAGAATGGTGGTGGCAGCTGTATTAGAGTATATTCAAAATGCAAGCAAAATTCTTCGTAAAGTTCATGTATAGACATTTAACTGGGCGATCGTGAATACTGTCTTACTAAACGCAACATAAGTAGCACTAAAAGCTTAATGAAAAAAAATGTACTAAATAGGACGATATAGGGTTCGACTTGGCACCAAAACTCGGACAATCAGAAATAAAGTAACTTTAAAAGGGGTTCACGGTCCCTAATTAATATGTAATAAATAGTTCGTGTGTTCCCTCTATAAAGTGTACCTTGTCTAATTTGCAGTGTGTATAACTATTGTCTTGGAACATTGATATAGTGCGTGCCGTTAAAGTGTTTGTCTGCATGAGGAGCATGCTACATCGTATATGTTTTGTAGTTCGATGTTGTTTTAGGAATGCTCGCCGGTTTACGCATTGGTATTAAGTTATTCTTTTTATTTACTGTCCACTTCCGTTCTATTTAAAGTCATAAATCCCAAAATTCAACATCGGAGTCTGTGGTGGGCTGAGAAAACCACTTGAATGATTTCAGCCCTTTTGGAAACATTTTCTATCCGGACAATAGCATGCGTTGGTTGCCAAGATCGCATGGGGTCCACGTCAATTCAAAGCTATTTTTTCCAAGATGCCTCTGGCAACGTAGAAACTGATTTTCAGAATGAATTATTTTTAAGGATTTCTCTGAATTGACACAGACTGAGCATTTCTTAATCAAATTTGAAATCTGAGAACCCATATAATGTCACCAGAAATCCCCTCGGACTGTTTTTCTAGTCATGGTTTCACCAAAATGGACTTGGAGTGCAGCCCTTTTGAGTGCAATGGAAATAATGTTACGACGAGTGCCCAGGTGAGGTACAATGCACCCTTCCTTTAACTACATACCACCACACACAGACAAGACCAATTTACCTTCATACAAATATTTCTACAATTCATGAGATAGTATTGTTTGTGGCTGCTAGTATTGTTTTGTGAGAGCAGTCTTGTAAACAATACCCAACAATCTTCTGAATAACATCATACTGCCTCCGTCCACTCATCTTTGGGAAATTTCGCTTCACACAGCCCATTTACACAATTGACTGATGCCGCAATTATGTGACGTTTGGCGTGGGCAATCTCCGTAAACTTAGAAGGCAAATCAGCAACCTAATTGAACACTCTGGCAATATATCTATCTTCAAAGTTATATTCATATAATTTGGACAAAATCCTAACTAATCTGTAAAATGCTTTTACTGTGCCATTGATAAAGCAAGTAAATATTTGTGATCAGCTCTAATGGGGAATCTGCTGCCCCACAAATAGGTTTTCAAGTGCTCAGTTGCCCAAGAACATGCCAAGTTCCCTCTCTCAATGGTAGAATATCACTTCTCAGAATCAGTCGGTGAAAATCTTAGTTATGCAATGGGTATGTACGTAAAATATGTGTTTGTGACTTTAATTTAGAGTTTGCGAAAAAGAAAACACATTTTGCAAGTAAAAAATGTTTGTGTGTGGCGTGCAGCAGTGTGTGGCGAGCAGCAGTGTGTGGCGAGCAGCAGTGTGAGGCGAGCAGCAGTGTGAGGCGAGCAGCAGTGTGAGGCGAGAAGCAGTGTGAGGCGAGAAGCAGTGTGAGGTGAGCAGCAGTGTGAGGTGAGCAGCAGTGTGAGGCGAGCAGCAGTGTGAGGCATGCAGCGGTGTGTGGCGTGCAGCAGCGTGATGTGTGCAGCAGTGTGTGGCCTGCAGCGTGCAGCAGTGTGTGGCCTGCAGCGTGCAGCAGTGTGATGCGTGCAGCTGTGTGAGGCGTGCAGCAGTGTGCAGCATGCAACTTTGTGAGTAATGCAGCAGTGTGAAGCATGCAGCCGTGTGTGGCATGCAGCAGTGTGCAGCATGCAGCAGTGTGAGGCGTGCTGCAGTGTGATGTATGCAGCAGTGTGAGTTGTGCGGTAGTGTGCAGCATGCAGCAGTGTTAGTAATGCAGAAGTGTGAGTAATGCAGCAGTGTGCAGCATGCAGCAGTGTGAGTAATGCAGCAGTGTACAGCATGCAGCAGTATGAGGCATGTGGTAGTGTCTGGCGTGCAGGAGTGTGAGGCGTGCAGCAGTGTGAGTAATGCAGCAGCGTGCAGCAGTGTGTGCAGCAGTGTCATGCGTGCAGCAGTGTAAGGCGTGCAGCAGTTTGCGGCCTACAGCGTGCAGCAGTGTGTGGCGTGCAGCTGTGTGTGGCGTGCAGCTGTGTGGCGTGCAGCTGTGTGTGGCGTGCAGCAGTCTGCAGTGCGCAGCAGTGTGCAGCAGTGTGATGCGTGCAGCAGTGTGAGGCGTGCAGCATGCAGCAGTGAGTAATGCTGCAGCATGCAGCAGTGTGAAGCGTGCAGCATGCAGCAGTGTGAGGCGTGCAGCAGTGTGAGGCGTGCAGCAGTGTGATGCGTGCAGCAGTGTGAGGCATGCAGCAGTGAGTAATGCAGCAGTGTGAAGCATGCAGCAGTGTGAGGCGTGCAGCAGTGTGAGGCGTCCAGCAGTGTGAGGTGTGCAGCAGTGTGATGCATGCAGCAGTGTGAGTCGTGCGGTAGTGTGCAGCAGTGTTAGTAATGAAGAAGTGTGCAGCATGCAGCAGTGTGAGTAATGCAGCAGTGTGAGGCGTGCAGCAGTGTGAGGCGTGCAGAAGTGTGAGGCGTGCAGCAGTGTGAGGCGTGCAGCAGTGTTAGGCGTGCAGCAGTGTGAGGCGTGCAGCAGTGTGCAACGTGCAGCAGTGTGTGGCGTGTAGCAGTGTGTGGCGTGCAGCTGTGAGGCGTGCAGCAGTGTGGTGTGCAGCAGTGTGTGGCGTGCAGCAGTGTGCAGCATGCAGCAGTGTGAGTAATGCAGCAGTGTGCAGCAGTGTGAGGCGTGCAGCAGTGTGGCGTGCAGCAGTGTGAGTAATGCGGAAGTGTGCAGCAGTGTGAGGCGGGCAGCAGTGTGCAGCATGCAGTAGTATGAGTAATGCAGCAGTGTGAGGCGTGAGGTGAGGGTGAGAAGAGGGTGTGTGAGGGTGAGGGGGTGTGAGGGTCAGGGTTGTGTGAGGATGAGAGGGTGTGTGAGGGTGAGTGAGGGTGAGGGTGTGTGAGGGGGATGAGGGTGAGGGGATGTGAGGGTGAAGGGTTGTGAGGGGGTGTGGGTGTGATTATACTGAATCTCGACCTGTCTGTTAGTCCGATTGTGGATTTGCTGCTAGCCTTCCGCTGATTGATAGAATCTCCGACAACGTGGTCGTAGTCCAGCACATGCTGTAGGTTAAATTGTTTATTAAAAGACTGCAATCTGATCATCTTTTGGAACTTTGTGAGGATTATCGGTTTTGTAAATTGTGTCGCAATTTGTGAAGGGAGCGAGCGGGCGAGTCAGCGAATCACTTACGTTGCAGTAGGGATGTGGCTGTTTTAGCATTAGCAGAGAACGAGGACCTTGCTTGTTGTCCGCTTGCATCTTATCCTGCCAGCTCTCCAACTGACAGCAGCCATTGCAGATCTGTTTACCTTTCACTCCAGCTGGCCCGTTCTCCCTTTGGCTTCAGCAGCACCAGCGTGCCACCTGCTCCTCGCAGCCCAGATGGACAGGACCCAGTTATTCCTTCCCTCCCTGTGAATAAAAGTGAGCGGATGTGGTCGGACGGCTAGATTGTCGACTTTGGCGCTAGAGACCAGGGTTCGAGCCTCGGGGTCACGTCCACATTCTGTGATCTGGGCAAATCACTTAATATGAATCTGTTATTGTGAAACGTAATCCGTGCTCATGATTTAAGAAATAATTCAGACTTTTTGGCAGTGAAAATGCCCTGGCGCAAAATGGTCAAACTTCGCGATATTGCACCTTTCATGTTATACAGCGTTTCTGGCGCTTTGGCAAATGAATTCTACTTGCCAATAAAATAGTTAAACTGCTCAACACGGAGGCGAGTTCGGATGCTTGTTAGCTTAATGAGGAACTCGAAGTAGGGGTTGTTGGGAGGTTTAAAACTGCGACCCCCTTTTCGTGATAAATAACATACCTTTCTGTGCAGACTTACTGTGCAAAATCGCACGGCTGCTTCCTCTTAAATAATTTCCTAGTGCAAAAAATAAATAATCCTGCTTTTTTGTTGGGGGATGTGTGTTTTGTCTGGTACCGCATATTAGCCAAATAGCCTGGCGAGATCTCAAAGGCTTCCGTGCATATTCCCAGTGGGTAAAGGGAACTATCTGAATCTTTTTTTGTCATGTAATGGTGTAATTCCTGTGGAAGTGCACGGTCTGCCTCAGAGTGATGTAAACAGACCAGAGCCCTTTATTTGCCCTGATAGGAAATGGCCTTATGTTGGGCACAGCTAACATGCCATGCAGTACCAAGGACGCCTCATTTGTAACCCTCATATTTACTATGCTCTGTCGTCGAAGAGCCAGACACCTGACTCGTATTAAGTGAATAGTTATACAGCAACTAATGACATACCGGCTATTAAACCTGTCAGTAAACTGAGTATGGGCTGCGTGTTCCGGCGATGAGCGGCTCAGTAATCGTGTGCCTCTTGATAACCGTGTTTGATTGAAGAAAGGCCAGTCGTCACGTCTGATTTAAGTAATAAGAATACTAATAATTATTAAAAGAGCCTTCGTTGGTAGTCCAGTATGCAGGGCTGAGAAAGCTATGCAGCCTTCTTTTAGTTAATGGCCAACATTGTTCCAAACTAAGCACCGGTTTATACTGCACTGGCAGTTGGCACACAATCACATGTAGGAATTATGCTGAGGTCATAAAAGGTACTTAATTAGCATTGCAAATTGTGGTCCAACAATTATGAGATGTCTGAAATTTTGAAAACAGATACATGATTACACAATTATCAACTGTGTGTTTCACAGGACCTTGCCAGCATATCAGCAAAATATCAAAATTAGGATTTCCCAGAAGTCCATAAATATTAATTTGTTTCATAACTGTGATGTTATGCACTCGGGAAATTCAAAGCAGACCATTGGTACATTGTCCCTTTGCAAACATTGCATAGCATGTAGTTGTGCAATGCATGTTCGCCTGGGATACGTGAACATTTGGGGGGCGTGGCGATCAATAGAAAATGTTGGTTATTGCCCAATTCAATGGCGCTCCTTTTATCGACCTCGGTGGGATGAAGGGCTGAGTGGGCCCGCCGGGATTCAAACTGGTGACCTCATGCCCGAATCCCACGGCGGACGCATTGTCCACTGAGCCCCTAGAACCGGCAAACTACTTACCCAGGGCTTTAAGCGGGATGAAAACACTGGGGGTTCTCTCAAGGAGGGTTTTCTAATATAGTGTAGGGCGTGGCCTAAAGCAAGTTGGAACTCTCCGATTAGCATTAGGTGCCGCCTGGCTGATATTTTGACGCTTCTTCCATGCAGATATATAATAAATATAACAAGCAAAATTACACCTACAGCAAGCTAGTACTATTGGCTTTGTCAAGGGTTGTAAGTTGCATATGATAAATAAGCTACAAGGTGAAATATTTTGTATAAAATAGTTAAAATGCTTCAGTTCTGAATTGACGAGACTGTGAAAGAACTGTCGGGCTTCCCTTGTGTTTAAAAATCCACAACCCGCAATCTGGTATTCTCTGAACATCTGGAGGTAATAAAGTGTTTATCCGGTTTAATCCTCTCATTTCACATAGGTGATTGGCTGACTGCAAAGTAAAATTTCCCGACCATGGCGGTGTCAGCGCAGGAATACGGAGACCAGCAGCAGCTGATAGCGAAGGAGTGTTTGTGCATAATTTGGAGAAATGAAGCAGTCTCATTAAAAGCCCCAATTAATGTTCTTTCTCCTTGAAGCAGCCAGCATAGAAGTGCTCTAGGAAACTAAAGAAAGCGGGTAATTAACAACCCGGTGCTTAAATCAAACCAAGTCGATCGGAGCTTTCAGGAAAAACAAGAAAATCCAGCCTGATTGCGCTGCAAGGAAAATTAGACGTCAGCGTTTAGTTGTTTCGGCCGGGAAATCGATTAAAAAAAAAAAAAGAAGCTTGTGAGTGGTGCGCGCGCCTTTCCTGCCATATGCTTTGAATTGATTGAAAGCATATGTCAGGAAATGCGCGTAATAGACACCAATAGGCCAGGGGCGGAGCTATGCGCCCGTCTCTGGCCTATTGGTGTCTACCTGACAAAACAGCAAGCAGTGAAAGGCCAATAGCAGGCCACAAAAAGAAAATCACACGTATGAGCGTGTGGAATTTGCAGCTCTATTTTTAAACTCCCTTCAAGAGGGCTCTCTTGCGAACCCTAAAAAGGGAGTGTCATAATGATGGATTTTTTTTCTTTCGAAGTAAGGTCCTTATTTCCAAAGGGAAGTCCACAAACAATTGCTAATTTCTACTTAAACAACCCTACACTGTTGGAATTGAGCAGTGAGATCACCTCAGATAATGACTTATCCCTTGTCTGTTATCTTCATAGCAGGTAATCTAGACTTCATACCAGGCATGATTTACAACATGTATCTGGCATAGGTGGATGAACTAGGAATACGTACAGGCATGTTGTATGAAAGAGGAGCCCACAAAACAGGGACCAGTGTGTTGATTTTCACTTGAGACCACTGAACACTTATAGAATTACACAACTTCTATAATGGGCGTGTTCACCAACAGTGAGGGCAAGGGGAGTTGAGACCTAACTAAAATGTGGGTGAGATTCCATGCAGCATAACAAGGCTCCATAGGGCCCTGGAGCATGATCAACCCCTATATGCCCTCGCTTGTGTTAAGAAATGGTCAGAAGTGACAGGTCTCGAAAGTTCATGGATATTGATTTGGAGATGGCCAGTAATGTCTTCCATAATCAACAAGTATAAAGAAACTGCCTACAAGGTCATGCTTCAGTGACACATTACGTCAGTGGGTTTGAAAGCTATTTACGGGGTTTTGACATTTTGCTTGTGGGGCTCTGGAGAGGTGATTGCATAAATTCAAATATGATGGACATACGGTCGCATCCTGGGGTACTGGGGCAGAGGTGCATCAACGAAAAATCTAACATACATCTTCTACTAGATCCCTTCATCGTCTTGCTTGGGGAAGTGGAAGACGAAGGAGTCTATCTGCTGTTGACCTCAGCTGGTAAATGTATAACTCACCTTCTCTTAGCAGCCATATTGTCAATCGGACAGAAACGGAAGGCCCGTCTTCTTCCCTGCTATGAACCTCTGGTGCTCCAAAACTTGGAATCTCTATGTAATGGAATAAAACGATGTCATCACTCAAAGACAAATATGATTCAAAAGAATCTGGACCTCTTTGTCGTAGATCAAAAGAAGATTCAAAAGAATCTGGACCTCTTTGTCGTAGATCAAAAGAAGCAGATCCTAGGGACGTGACCAAACCTCCTCTGACATACATAGCAACTGCTGGAATAAACTGACGAGCAGATGCAGAAAGGAGCACTACAAGGTACACAGTACTTGTCGAATGTGTGACTACAGAGGGTACCATCTTCTAGACCTTGAAGTCTGGTATCCCTTAAGTAAGGGAAACTTACCCCCGGTGTCAAGGTAGGACTTATTTTGACTCCTTTTCACTCACTGACTTAGTGTGGTGTGAATGACTTTGCTATGGACAAATTTAACTCTATACCACCAGCCAACACACTCTTTTGTGATATCTGGGATAAATTCATGCCAAAATGAGTCATCCGATTAAACACACTGAAAACATATTTCATGTGTGACAATGCAAACTGTACCACACAGTAATGGGTTTTCTGTTGAATTCTTCGGGATATTGGCACTATTTATAGTGCTTTTGAAAATTTCACTTTTTAGGTCTCGGTCTAATAAAGACTGCGCACATGCGCAGTCGAGCTGGCAAGATTTAATGAGGTAGGGTATTTTCTACTAGTGCGGTTAAACCCCGCCCCTCTTCTCCATTGGCTGGCGTCACCGTTCATGCAAAAGGTGGCCAACCATTGGAGAAGAGGTCCTAGTGACGTTCTTCTTTCGTTGTAAGCCCCGTCCTTTTCCGACGGGGTTCCTTGACTTACTGCTGGCGTAAAAGGTTTCTTATCTTCTTTATGGGTCCAGATGGCCCCATAAAGAAGATAAGGAACCTTTTATGCCAGCAGGAAATCAGGGTCTTGTTGGGCGCTTGTTACATCTAATATTCTCCAGAGCGTGCGTGTTGGAGAACGACAAAGTTCAACTGGGTAAAGTACGTTTCAAAGCTTTCAAACCTGTCGCGCAATTAAAGGAAAATGGATTAGACACGGGATACATTCTGAGGCTGTGAAATATGTGCTTAAACACGGGATACATTCTGAGGCTGTGAAATATGTGCTTAAACACGGGATACATTCTGAGGCTGTGAAATATGTGTTTAAACACGGCATACATTCTGAGGCTGTGAAATATGTGCTTAAAAATAGCTCCGGAACGAAAGCTGTTGAAAAGCGTCCCTCTCTCCTAGGATGACGACAAGGGCCGGAGGGAGGGAGTCCGTGACCGCGGGTCTTGATGCCAAGGCGGCCTTGGGTGAAAGGAGAACCAGGGACCACGGGGTGATGCACGCGCACCGCACCCACGGAGTGCCATGCACGAGGCTTAACACTCGCACTGTGCACACAGACACCACACATCTGATATACCTCCTCAATGCAGCTCATCAATTTCTTATTATCTGGTCTTTGCAAAATGCATATTCGTGGCTAGTTATAGCATAATGAAAGATATGAAAACCTAAAGAGTGCAACATTTGTGTGAGAAGCTGGCTTGGTCTATGGTGTTTGTGTGCCCATTGCACCCATCCAGATAACCCTTATGGTGATTCTTGTGGTCTTAGACAACTTTAGAAAGCTTTCCAAGTGGTAGCTGCGGAGAGCGGCCTTCAGGCGTAGTCCAGAAATAGTGTAAAGAAGCCTGTTTTACCAGAACATAATCCTATTTGTATAGATTAAGTGAAAAAGAACCACATAGGTATAAAAATATGTATTTATTATACGACACTCACTAACACATACAGATATCTCCTATCTGGAGATATACACAATAGATGCAATAATTTTCAATAGAACCAAGTCGCACGAAATACAAAGTGGTCACCAGGGGGAGACCAAACCATATACTAAAATAATTGTATGCGAACCACAACTTGAGTCAAGACTGTACCCAGAAGATGTAGAAGTGCCTGCAACCCAAAGAGCCACCCAAGGTGAGCGTCTAGGAACCTCACGGAGGTCGTGTGCAGTGTGAGAACAAGTCCTCGTTCTCAATACAAGTTAACGGGTAAGTCGCAGTTGCAATTTTACGGAAGAAGGGCCCTTCCCAGTGAACCCTGAAGAAACCCAGTGGAAGACAGAAGGTTGCAGAGCCACCTCACCCGTGGATTCCCTAGGAACCAGGATACCTACACCAGGGAAGCCAGGTGGATAGGTGTGAAGTGGCGTTGGGAAACAAAACAATTTACTAAAATAGTGGTATGGGAACCACAACTCGAGTCAAGACTACCCAGCAGACATAAGTGCTGTGGACCCAAGGAACCACCCAAGGTAAGTAACTAGGAGCCCCATGGATGCCGTGGGCAGAGTGGAAACACGACTGCGGGATCAATGCAAGTAATTGGGTAAGTTGCGGCTGCAATTTTAAAGAAAAAGGACCCTTCCCAGTGGACCCTAAAGAAACCCTGTAAAAGACAGAAGGTTGGAGACCCACCCCACCTGTAGATACCCTAGGAACCAGGATATGTACACCAGGAAAGCCGGGTGCATAGGTGTAAAGTGGCGTCAGAAACCGCCGTCAAACTCAATGGAGGACTCCATTGAAGATGCTACTGTTGGAGAAGGTGAAAGTGTCCTGTGGAACCCAAAGCTGGATTCAAGATGTGAAGAATGTGCAAGCAGAGGGGACAGCATCTATGTGACCGAGGAGTTACCAGGAGGCACAGAAGACATGCCCACCAATGTTCAGTGTTGCAGGGAAGCTGACGGTGACCTTGTAACTGTAGCTGTGCAGACCAGATGACGCTGTGTATGACCAGGTCACTGGAGATGCTTGAGGTTTGGGCTACTTGGAGCTCGAAGATCTTGGTGAAAGGTAGTCAACAAGCCTTTGCCACTGCAAGTCGACGCAGTGCACAGGGGTTCAGTTCCTGCAGCTCCAACGATGGATACTGGCCTCAAACTTGGTGAGAGGGCAGGGCAGGCCTCGAGGGATGAGAAGAACTACCACCTGTGTTGCTGAGCCTTTCGGAGTCCGTGGGAGCCCAGGATCAGCAGGCCGGTCAGCTTAGTTGGGGTGCCTGCAGAGGCAGGTTAGTGACTCCTTCCCTTCAAAGGAGGTTTTCTACCAGGTCTCTTGGATGCCCACAAGCCTTGGAAGGTTCCTGTATGGTGCACAGGTACAGATGTTGCAAGAGACAAGCAGGGCGACGACATCAGGAGCAGCAGGAGTCTTCCTTGTTGCAGCTTTGATGCCCAGGGCGAAGTCCAGAGTGCTCAGACGGTTGAAGAAGTGGTGTCTGAAATGTATCTTGTCCCACGACGAATCTAGGGACCCACCCTCAGGTAAGCCCTTAAATACCCTAAGGAGACAATTGGAACAATACAGGGGTCCCACCCTAAGGCGGGGCTGGACAAGGGGAGGATACTCCTCTGTCCTTTGTCCAGATTCACGCCATAGCAAGAGCCAACTGCTCCCTGAACTGGTTTGAACTAGACTATGCATGGAGGGCACCAAGTATGCCCGGCACGCAGACTATTTGGCGCCTGCAAGCGCCCCCACCCTGCCCCAGTACACTAAACCCTGTCTGGGAGGTGGTCACACCTCTCTGTGATAGGATACCTATTGTTCTGCCTTCCCCTGTCCAAGCTTGGCTCCGCAGCAGGAGGATGGAAATGTGTCTCTGGCCGGCAGCAGACCTAGCTTGCTGACCGGGTCTGGAAGACTGGTACCAGGAGCACCGAGGGCCTCCCAAAGGAGCTTTACAGTGACTGGAATCATAACTCCCCACCTTTTATGGTGCGGGGGTATGATTCCAACATGTTTGATACCAAAGATGATAGGATTCGTTTCAGCCAGTTTTGAGATGGTTATCACGTAATGACGTGGTGCCCTCTATATGTCATATGGCTGTCTCACAGTCCGGGAGATTGGACTCCATGGACTGTAGGGGTGTCCTGCTCATGCAGGGGCACCCTCACACTTAGAACCAAACACCCTACCTTCAGGATTGTAAGGCGTGCCTTAGGGGTGACATGGGTTTTAAATGCAGTGACCCTAGATATAGGTAAACTTATATCTTTCGTAAGTGGTGTTATCACCTATTTACACAGGCTGCAATGGCAGGCCTAAGTTACAAATTGAGTGGTCTTCCATGGGAGGCATAATACATGCTTCAGCCCATTGGGGACCACTCGTGTACCTATGCCCTGGATACCTTAGTACCGTATACTAGGTACTGATAAGGTTACACCAGTGTCCAATCTGTGATGTACCTAAGTACTTCCCAAACCAATTTAGGGTAGAAAGCACAGAGACTGGGGTCCTGATTAGCAGGATCCTAGTCAGACTCTGCATTACATCAATCAAAAAGTGAGGAGAACCATAAAAGCAGATCCTATTTTCCTACAATTTGTATGAGCTACTGTGGAAGTAGTACACATAAACAAAATGGCCAATTCAAAGTAGTACGTTTATTGCAGAACAGAGAAACTACAGCCACAGCAAAGCATCACTCAGGGTTCCAAAGCAACTTCTCTAGATAAACAGGAGAACCAATAATAGCAATACAACAATACCACATATCCCTCTACCACAAAAGAAAAATGAAGAAGCATTAATACTAAAACATTACTCAACAACAAAACACACATTCCCTCTTTCCCCAAAAGAAACATTATAAACAAAATCTTAATTATTGATTGCAATTCTGTTCAAGTTCCAAATTCTGCTGTCTTCCAATTTCACAGCTCCTTTAAACACTTTCACCACACAATAAAGTTTACTACATTGAGAATAATTGCTTGTTCCCCTTAGTGGTGATTTCTTTCACCATATCTACAACCTTCACATTTAAAGGTTTCCCTGCTTTGCAAATGTTAAATTATTTTTTCTTTTTTTCTTGCAATCAAAGTTCTCACGTCCTCTCCACTTCAGCCAGCTCTGTTGCATTGGTGTTACCTGAACTGCACAAATTGCCCGACTGGGGGCACACCATAGTACATGGCTTACGCTTCGTGAACATTGCAAAAAAAAAATGACCTCCGCATACTATGGGGTATAAAGATATACTTCTCCACTCTTCCCTTCACCACCTTGGTCCAGCCGCTCCCATTAAACCGTGCAAGCTGTATTGCTTCAGTCAAAGTTCTTTCGGCCCTCTCAACCATCCCATTTGTCTCGGGATGGTACAATGAACACTTCTTGTGCTGAATGCCTGTTTCACTCAAAAACCTATCCAACTCTTTTAATAATTATTATTTTTTTAAAACACAGAAAAAAAGAACAGCGGCAGTCCCGCACATCGTCCCACGCAGGGGGCATAAGCATAGACCTATGGCAACAGTCTTAGGTAACAGCAGGCTATTATCGGGCAAGCCGAAGGGCATTGTCATACGGCAAAGGAGCTGTTGTAGGCTGAGCACAGCATTAAGGAACCAATGAGTTAAACATGCAATCACCCGAGTGGAAGCCGCCCGTCACACAACTCAACGTGCCTGAATCTGAACGGCCTTATCTTCTATGTGGGTGCCTCGAACAAGTTTCAACAAAAGGAAAGTAATCCCCCCCACCCCTCCCACCCCCCGGTAGTGGTGGCGACAACAACACTCAACAATCATTCAGTCAGTGTGGGACCTCAATTAGATTTGGAATAGATGGAGCGCTCGTATGGAGGATGGGCAAACTGCAGAAGGCAACCCCTTCGAGAGAAATCGGACCAAGGGGCCCCAGCGGAACTGGAAGTTTTTGAAATTGCCCAGGAAGATGTCCGCTACCCGTTCCATGCTAAGCAGTTTCCACAATTTAGCGTGCCACAGGGAGATCGCTGGAGCCTCTGCCTTTTTCCAGGCTGACGCTAAGGTAAGTTTGGCAGCTCCAAGGCAGAGCCACAGGATTTGTTTATCTGCACGCGTCTGATGTTCAAGAAGTGGATCTTGGAGGCCCAGAAGCACACAAGCTATAGAGTCCTCTACCGGGTATCCAAGGATCTCCTTAACAGGGGAAAGGACAGCCCCTCCAGCATCTATCAGAAGTAGACGGAAAGATATGATGGAGTTTGGACGGGTATAGGTACCAGTCCATAAGAGTCTTAAGGTGGGCCTCTCTCAGGTCCATCGAGTGGTTGTGCACGGTAATATCTTGCCACAATGCTGACCACTCCTTGTCTGAGATGTCCCGTCCCAGGAGTTCTTCCCAATGTTCCATATATCGAGGGTGAGGCGATACCGCCGAGGTAAGGAGTAGCTGATAAAGAAAGGATATGACCCCTTTCATGGCTGAGGTCCGAAGGATAAAGGCCTTGTGGCCGCATCTAGGACACTGGGAGTGGTGGCCCCGTGGAGCAGCTGGAGATGGTGAAATCGTTCGGATGGGGGAACTTCATAGTCCCTCATACAGTTGTCAAAGGTGAGTGGCGTATAGCCGTGGAACAAGTGAGTCAAAGCTCTGCACCCCCCTCCCTCCACACCTTGAAAGGGCCCTCCTGCTAAGCCGGTGGGAAATCCGGATTAAAGTGTATAGGTGTGAACGGAGACGGAAAGGTAGTCCAGCGCTCGTCAGTGGCCAACGTGTCCCAGGCCTTCAGGGTGGTACTGGTGGGAGTACTAATGTAGGCGTTCAAGGGCCTGTCCTTCTTGGGCTTTCAGGCCAGGTCCCATATAGATCTACCTGCGACACTCCTGTCCATGTGCAGCCAGTGTTTATCCGAGGTCTGCTGGGACCATTCCACCATCACTCTCAACTGCGCCGCCTTGTAATACAAATGCATATCGTGAAGCCCCACTCCTCCCTCCCCCCGTGGCCGTCGAAGCGTTGCAAAGGAGAACCGCGCTCCACCCCCTTGCCAGATGAACCGGAGCATCTGGGTTTTAAGGCGCCGAAAGAAATCTACATCCAGTGGGATGGGGAGCGCCTGAAAATGGTACAGGTATTTGGGAAGGAGAGCCATCTTGATGGCGTGGATTCTGCTTAGCCATGACATGTATTTGGGCTTCCACCGATCCAAGTCCGCCCGTGTCTTTGCCAGCAGCGGTGGAAAGTTCGCAGAGTATAATTTCCTAATCGTGGGTGTCAAATGGACTCCCAGATACACAATGGAGCTGGAGGCCCAGGCCAACGGGGTGAGCAGCCGCACTTGTTCCACCCCAGCGGGTGAAAGCGTGAGGTTCAGAACATAAGATTTGCCATAATTGACCTTGAAGCCGGCCACCTCCTCAAAGCGTGATAACACCTCCTGGACATACGGCAGAGAGTGTGCTGGATCCATAATAGAGAGCAGGACATCATCCGCAAATAGGGAGATTTTGTGCTGCTCCCCAGTAAAGGGAAGCCCTCGTATGTCTCCGTGCTCTCGAATTGCCAACGCTAATGGCTCAATGCATAGGGCAAAGAGCAGGGGGGAAAGAGGACAGCCCTGCCTGGTACCTCGTGAGTGTGAAATAAATGCAGACAGGTGGCCGTTCACCGATACTCTAGAGCGGGGGCTGCAGTAATTCGCTTTTACCATCGATAGGAACTTATCCGAGAACCCAAAAGCAGCTAAAGTGTCGAACATGAAGCCCCAGTCCACGCGGTCGAAAGCTTTTTCCGCATCGAGGCCTACTAGGATTGCTGGGATCCGGAATCTGTTAGCTTTCTCTATCAAGTGGACCACCCGCCTAGTATTATCATGGGTCTGGCGGCCCTTGATAAACCCAGATTGGTCCGGGTGTATAATTGCCGGCATCAGATCTTGGAGTCTGCTGGCAATAATCGAGGAGTACAGTTTGGCATCGATGTTGAGGAGGGCTATTGGGCGATAGGAAGCGCACTGTGTGGGGTCCTTCCCGGGCTTAGGTATAATTGAAATGACGGCTTCGGCTAGTGAGCTAGGTGCGGTTCCGGATTCAGCCATGTCATTAAATAGGGAGACCAGAAAGTCGCACACCTCAGTGGCAAATGTCTTATAAAACAGGGCGATATAGCCATCTGGTCCCGGAGCTTTGTGGAGCTTCAGATTCTTGATGGCATCCAGCACCTCGTCGCGAGTGAACGGGGCAGCTAATAGATCGTTCCACTCCCTCGACACCTGCGGTATAGGCAGACCCCGCAGATATTCCCGCTGGGCCTCGAAGTCGAGGTTGTCCCCCGCATAGAGGTCCGAATAAAAGCGGCCAAAGAGTCCAGCCTTAATCTCATCGCGATGTTGCAGTTCCCCCCTCATATCCCGAACCCCTCCTATGTAATCCCGTTCCTTTTTCTCCCTAAGTTGACGCGCCAGGTGCCTCCCTATTTTATTCCCTTGGGAGTACGAGAGGCGCCGGAGTCTTAGCAAGGTGAATTCTGCTCTATTATTATAGTGGCCCTTCAGCTTTCCCCTAACAGCCGTCAAGGGGCGGAGGGTCAATCTAGACGGGTTTAGTTTATGCGCTTTCTCAAGGACCTCAAGCTCCATCTCTAACTCCTCCCGCTCCTTCCGACGCATCTTGTTGAGGTTAGCATTAAGGCCCAAGCAGGTACCCCTGATTGACGCCTTAAAGACGTCCCAGGTAGTGGATATAGAGGTATCAGAAACAGGGTTGAGAGTAAAAAATTCCCTAATAGCCTTCCTTAATTCCTTGCTTGAGGTTTCATCCCTAACAACCGCTGCCGGAAAGTACCATTTTCGGAGACCGTCTCCGGGAGGTGACCAGCGAAGTCCGAGCACCAGTAAACTATGATCGGAAACAGATAGCGGGAATATGTTAGAGTCGCGGACATCTCCCCTGAGGTCCTGGCCCAGAAAGATGTGATCCAGACGCGAGTAAGAGTTGTGAACATGGGAGGAAAAGGTATAGTCACGGGACAGGGGATGCATGGACCGCCACCCATCGATTAGGCCCAGGTCACCCAGAAGTCGCTGTGTCTCGGCAGAGAACAGACCCGCGTTAGCCCTCTGGGTTCCAGAGCTATCCATCTCCTTACTCCAAACCAAGTTAAAGTCCCCCAGCAGGAACAGGTGTCCCTCAACGAAGTCACCTATCTTCCGCAGCAACCCCTGCAGAAAGCCATTTTGTCCCGCATTGGGGGCATACACCACCACAAAAGTGCTCAGCCTACCATGGACCAGACACTTCACCATCAGCCAACGGCCTTCTTTGTCGCTGCGCACATCCATAGGCTGAAAATGAATGGCTGCCCGAAAGAGAAGGGCCACTCCCCAGTGCTTCGTAGAGGCCGAAGATCTATATATGAGGGGGAAGTGCTTGTGTCGGAGGCGGAGTTCATCTCTACGTGCCTAGTGGGTCTCCTGGAGACCCACAATATCAAGCTGGTGGTCAATCACATACTTCCATACTTTCTGTCATTTTTGCGGGGAATTCAGGCCCTTAACATTCCACGTACCAATACTAAGAGGCATCATTAGGCAATAATCCCGCCCTTGCTATTACCATGCCACCTCGCCCCACCCTTCTACATCCACATTTGATGACCATAGACAACATGTCAAGGGAGTAGCATGCAGGAGCAGTCCAGAGCGAAGGTATTCCGACCAACCCATTTCTCCACAGTCCCCCATTGTACCAAGGCCCCCCCACCCAGCGACCCCCAAACTCCCTCCCCTCTCCCCAAGAAGGCTGAGGCCCTCCCACACACCCGCCCCAAAACCTCGCAGCCAAAGAGCAACCAATTAGGACTCCAGAGATCAAACCTAGATCGTCTTGAGATATAACATATGCACACCATAAGACAGAAATCGCAGCCATTAATACATACCCGTAGCCACCACGACCCCCCGCTCCCTCCCCCCCCTCAACCCCAACAACCCCCGTAAGAACCATCCCCCCAAAAAAACTTCCAGATCTGCCCCCAAAACCATGGAGCAAGGAAAAGAGGAGAAAAAAGATGACCCAGTGTACTGAACCTGAACAATGTACTTAGCAGTCCCAGTGGGTAGTAGTCCGTAGAGTTCCACCTGGGCAGGGGACGGGGCACCGTTGTTGGGTCCCCTAAGGCCACGGACCGGGGTGTCTTCTCAGAAAGTACAACCAAACCCACGGTACCTGAAATCACGTGCCCCTCCGGCACCGAACAGCTAGCAGCTCAAAGATCAGGCCCCTCCGGAGCTCTGCTGGGAGGACGCCAATGTCGCTGAGGCCACCAATGCCACTGCATCCCCCCTCTCCTGTAAGCTAGCGGTACGGTCAGGCCTTCCACGGTCCGTGTCCGGGCCCACTCTCTGCCAGGAGGAGGACCGCCTGCGCCTCCGTGATGGCAAAACGCCAGCCTCCTGCGAAGGAGTCACGCCGTCCAGACCCAGAAGATCCTTCGCCACTTGAAGAGAGCGAATTTGCACTAGCCTGTTTTGCCACCGAAAGATGATGCGGAAGGGGTGACCCCACGAGTAGGAAATGTTGCGTTCTCGAAGAAAGGTGGTCACTGGACGGAACTCCCGCCTCTTCTGGAGTGTCGATGGCGCTAGGTCCTGGTAAAGCTGCGAACGGTGCTCTCTGAACTGCAAAGAGGGGATAGCCCGTGCCTTCCGCAGGATACGTTCCTTTAACTGGAAGTCGTGCACACTAGACTAGAATTGTCCGGGGGCGGCCCTCCACCCCGCCTAGGCAGTCTGACCCTGTGGACTCTGTCCATTCTGACGTCCTGTATATCTTCCTCGTCCAGTATCTGCAGGAAAAGAGCCTGGACATAGCCTCGTAGGTCACCTGCTTCACCGTCCCACGGCACCGCGCGAATGCGGATGTTGTTCCGGCGGGAACTGTTCTCTAGGTCCTCCGAGTGAGCCTGAAGGTCCAAGTTCTGCTCTGTGAGCCGAATGATATCCTGCTGCAGTTGGTGGACATCGTTCGCCATGCTTAGGTCGTGGTCTTCCAAGGTAGCCACCCGCTCTCCAATGCCATCTACATCTCTCCGCACTTCACGGAGGTCCGACGCCAGTTGGGCGCGGAGTTCAGAGATGTCCTCCTTAATGGAGGCGAAGAGTTCCGTCATGAAGGCCTTGGTTGCAGGGGCTTCATCGTCCGTTTGCTTGGGCGACACGCTGGGACCGGGGGACACCGGCTGCTGAGAATTTTTCGAAGCACCATCTTTGCCAGGCTTCCCTTTGCGCAGCGTAGAGGACATCGTGGCACCCCCGCACCACGGGGAGTCAGGACGGCGGTTCACCCTCCAGCAGCCGCAGGTCCGCCAAATCAATCGCCCCTCTCGCACAAGTGCCGCCGATGCTGTGTTCCGTACAAGGTCCCCTGCCAGCTAGATCTTCCAGAGATCAGGTCTCGACCCGCACCACAAATGTCCGCCGCCAGGACCCCCGCTTCAGGAGGCAACAATGCTATGTCCGTGGCTAGCGGCCCGTGGTCATGCGTCAAGCCGGGCCTCCAACCCAGGGGGTATGTCCGGCGTCGTGGCGGGCCGGGGTTCCCCTCATGTGGCCCGGGTCTCGGGAAGTTGCAACACAGCCAGGCAGCCCCAACCGTCAGATCGGATCGGTATACACCTGTTACAATGCATCTTTTACTCCGCACTACCATTACAACGCGACTTTTACTCCGCATACCATTACAACGCATTGCGCTGGGGGCGCTCTAGGATAGGGAATAAGTATAATTTACTATCCAACACCTTCCCTAGGGTCCACGGGGACTGGAGTTAGAATAGTAAATTATACTTACCATATCCAGCACCTCAAAGCGCTATGCGTTGTAATGGTATGCGTTGTAAAAGTCGCGTTGTAACGGTATGAGGAGTAAAAGTATGCGGAGTAACGTCATACATCCGATCGGATCAGGGACGGGGGGGGAAGAGGTAGAGCAGCCGCTGGTCTCGCTGTTTTCCACTGACCTATATCTTCGGCGCCCACCTTCCGGACCCAGCGGGCCCTCTCGTCAATGTAGCACTCCTCCGGCGCCCAGCGTAGCAGCTGGCAAGTCGAGAGCCTAGAGCGCCGAGTGCACTCTCGATTGTGGCCCCCCTCCAACGATTCCTCCTCACCTCCGCAGTGTAGGGAGCTCGGGCCTTCCAGTCACTCAGGGCCGGGGATCGGAAGGCCACAATTCGCCAAGGCACCGAAGCTCTCCTTTAGGCCTCCGCCGGACAGAAACGTGTCGCCGGACCCAACCGCTCCGCCTCGCGATTCGTAGCAGGTCTATATTTGGGGGAGATTATCCCGGCAAGGCAGCTCTGCACGTCAGGTCGGATCCGGGACGGAGGGGGAGGCAGTAATGCAGCCGCTGTGCTCGCCGGTCCCCGCCGACCTACCCTGCCGGTACCCTCTTGCCGGTTGCAGCAGAGACTCTCGGCGATGCAGCTCTTCCCGGGACCTGGCTCAGTTTCCCCGGCAGGCAACGAGGCGAGCGCCGAGAGCGCCGGGCCCGCCGCGGCCCTCCGGCAGCGTAGTCTCTGTACTGTCGCGGAGTCCGGCCCCTTCTGCTACTCGAGGCCGAGGGCCGCAGTCCGCCGCTGCGCCCAAGACCCCTTCCAGACTCCCGCTAGGCGAAGCCGCGGCACCGGAACCGACCCCTCCGCTCCAGGGGGTCACAGCAGACCGCAGGGAGTCGATTAGCACGCCGCTTCAGGTGCTAAACAATGCTAAGCTGGGCTTGGCGCCGGAGAGACTCGGAAAGACGTCTCACTCCGTCGCCATCTTGGCCACGCCCTTCCTATCCAACTCTTTTGAAGTTTATTGCACCAAATTATCAGTAAGGACACATTTGGAATTTCCTTCCCTCGAAAATACCTTATTTAAAAACTTGACAAGCAATGATGTAGTGATCTCCTGTACCACTCCCACCTCCAGCCATCATGAAAGCATATCCATAAGAACAAGCACATTCTTTGTTGTGCTACCAAACTTTAAAGGTTCAACTATATTGAATGCTATCTCCTCCCACACTTCTGCAGGAATTTCTCTACAAACTATGGGAGACGATCTAACTTTCTGTGTCTTATCACTCAGTCTCCACTTACAGCAGTCTCTCACCAGCCTCTAAATATGATGTCCATTCCTGGCCATTAATAAATCCCTCTCAATCGTTTTTTAGTCTTGCAAATGCCCATGTGACCATCATGAGTAAGTGCAAACAATTGATATCTCACTCCAAGCAGAGGAACCAATCTTTCTCCTCTTAGCACCAAATTATTATTGACCGACAACTCACACCAAGCTTTACGAAACTCCGTAAGATCTGGATCACCACCATCATCTTTACCACCAGAAACAATTGATCCTCTAACCTTCTTGAGATCGATACCTTTATTAATTTTCTTCAACACTCCTCCACTGATGCACAACCATCAGACTCTACACATACCTTAACTTCCTCTTCTTTCCACCAAGATTCTTTATCTTTTATGTGCCCGGGTTAGGCCCATGTAGTGAATTGGCTAATTTTTCACATTGTCCTATTTGCACATTAACATTTCTACCGTGAACTTTTCCACATATGTGCGTGCATGACAATGTTGGATTAGTTTCTCTGAAACTATTTGGTTTACACATCTAGTTTCGCACAACATTATCACAATGCCTCGAACATCCTGTACATGGCCCTTCTACTCACTATGTATGAATCTCATTCTATCTTCACCCACGGGGCGACAGGGCTATCTACATATCCATAACATTGCTAATCTATATGCACATCGCAAGGCTGCTTTCTATTATAAAGAGCATCCCAAAAGATTAGCAGAGGAGGCACTTCAGATGACACCGAGGGGCCTTGCATATTGAGACTTCACCACGAAGCGGTCTGACATCTCTGTGAGGGGGTGTCCAGTTTATGACCAAGACTGGCTCCTACATTCTCTCCTGCCAGGTAATGGGGTTGGGTCTTCCCTTGAAGGGTTCTTGGCTACATACCTACATATCCTCTAGGTACATGCAGAGTAGGGTTTGCATAGTAGGAGTACACCTGATTACTGTTTTGTGTCATATGCCGTCATATACACACTGTTGTAGCACCATGGTAGAACTGTATCTACTATTTACTCTTTTGGTGCTTGTAATCACTTTCATCTGCTTCTGTTACTGATTATCGCAGCACATGTATTCTTTACAAGAATAACGTTGGTTCAATAAATATATTGAAAATGTCCCACTGAGTATTCTGTATATTTCTCTAGCAAGCACCAGTGACTAAGCAAAAGATTCTGATCTGTTTCCACGATCCCTGAGGGAAAGGGTTGCCATGTTCAGTGGATGCCAGAAACCATTCGCTTCCCAGTAACGGTAGGGGGTCTTATGGTGGCACTGTGAGCTAGCTGGATTCTAGGCCAACATATCCTGCGGGGGTGCCCGCAATCAGTCTAGGCACCTCACCCAAATTGTATATTGTCCGCACACAATTGCCCAATATACAGTCCAAGCTTCTTTCTCAATTGTTGAATAACACATTTCTGCTTCTTTGAGTGACCTCAACACAAACGCAGTAGTTACTTTTTCACCATTGTCACTGATATCAGTGATCACAAAACACTGTAATCCTGGAACAAAACATTTCAAACATTGTGTTGAGGCCAGATTAGACTTAACTTTTGAAAACTACTGTTTGCATTCGCTGTCCCAAATAAATTGGACTCCCTTCTTAAGTAAATTGTGAATGCCACTTGGCTGTGTGGCAAAACGAATCTGCTATAAAATTCAGCCATGCCTAAAAATACCTGTACCTCCTCCTTACATGAGGGATGTGACAAATCAACTAAAGCCCTGAGCAAGTCCTCTTTGGGTCTAATGTCTTCTGAAGTAAGAAAGTGCCCCAAGTAGTATATTTCAGGCTGACATAATTCACACTATTTGATCTTTAAAGTGGTACCCTTGAAATTTAAAATTCTAAGTACCTCCCTGCCCTTGTCTGAATGTGATTTCAAGGAATTAGTGTGCCCCGCCCCCGGTAATGGAGTTTCGGCGTACTTGAGTGGGCTCGCTGTGGAAAACGGAGGTCCTGCTGGCGGTTTTTCCCTTTCCTTCTTGGCCGGCGTTTTGTGGTTGGTGTTTGTGGCAGCCTCTTCTTTCTTCCTGGCTCGCATGAAGCAATGTTTGGGGACCCGAGGTGACCCCTGCTGAAGACGCCGGGAAGACAACGGAGCTGTTTGGTAGGGGGTACAAAGTACAGAGCGGGAGGTAGGAGGATTTTCTCCACGGCAGCCAAATGTAAACGGCCCCTCTTTGACCTCTTTGATCTCGGTGCCTAAGGAGCAGCATTTTCGGAAAGGAATAACAGGGGAAAAGGCAAGCAATCAATTAATTAAAGTGTGCCTGGGACACTCGAAGCAGCCTGCGAGCAGTCTGTGAGATGCTGAGAGACTGAGACGGTAACTGTAATTTTTTAATAGATAATATATTGTTGTAAAACAATTGGAGGGGTGAGCAAGTGCTCGAGAACAGGCTTTAAACGTGCAGCTCCAGTGCCCTTTTAGTGCTTTAAGTAAACTCTACGACATCTGCCCTAACTTGGGGAAAAGGTCACGTGGACCACTGTAAAGTCTTCTTGTCACCAGCTGCCCTACCTGCACACGAGAACAGTCCTGGGGGACTGCAACGAACGGACATCTCCCACGCCGTGCCGCCAGCCAAACAGAGGGGACTACACTTCCCATAGCCCCGCACTGGCACCTGACACCGCGCCACTGCGCTTTAACCCCTTCGCTGCTCATGACGAGCTCAGCTCGTCATGCAGTACACTGGTCGTGTGCTCATCGTCATGATCCATGGAATATAGGAACTTCCAGCACAGGAGGGGAATTGCCTTAGCAGTCATGTGGTTAAAAACGCTTGTGGGCTCCTGCAGCGCAGGACGTGCCCGGGCCAAACCCGGGCCTAGGGCGGGCCTGTCCTCGCCCGTCAGAGGCCGGAAGAGGCTGGGCTGGGCCACCCCCCTGGACAGTTGCTATCGACGTGCGCAAGAGGAAGAAAAAGAGCGGGTAAGCCTTCTATCAACCCCTATACAGACTTGGAGGCATAGACTTACTGGCAGTAACTATTGGGCCCTGATGCAGTTTGATACGACTAGGGTGGCGTAAAGGCTATAATTACATGGTCTCACTAAATTCCGGCCATAAAAGTTAAACTTTGGTCTGCAGGGTGCCCTCCTAAAGACTGTGGACTGCTGTATTACTGATAACAGGGAAAAAATGTATAATCTATTCTGGGTAGTGCACTTCTTTTATTCATCCACAGGGTTTAACTGGTGTTAAGAACCAAAGGTTGGGGAGTGTAAAAATGGGGAAAATGGAGGTCTCAACTAGAAATAAAACTGTTTCTGTTCCCCCATTGCCACAAACATCGATAGACAAAATGCTACAGAGGGCCATCGGGGTGGTCAACACAGAAATTGAACTAACAGAGCAGAGGCTGTCGCTCACTCCGGGCTTATTCTTAGACACATCTGATCCATCTATACCAGTAGCTATGCCCCAACCACCAGAGGACAATAAAGGCCTTGCGCAAGGATAGATCAGGTATAACTGCTCCTAATTATGGGAAACGCAAGTCAACTGCTGACGCTGGCCCTGGGGGAGAAAGTGGTCACGGAGGTCAGTAGTTTAGAGCATGATCCTGAAGAGGTCACACACCAAACTGTTAGCGGTGACACTCCCTACCCACCATGGGCACATGACCTAATGGTCGCTTTACATGACAAAGTGAGGAACACATTTAGAATTGAACTAGGCCCTCTAATCACAAGATTGGATCAAATTTAAAAATTGTTAGCTGAGGGGGTGTGGGAACTGCCGCACAGCCAACTTGTATCGTTTCTGGCCAATAGATCACAAGCAGTATCTCTAGGACCCTACCAATCATCGAAGGTGTCTCTGCCGTGTGGGGTCCCTCAAGGCTCATCCCTGAGTCCGACACTATTTAATATCTACGTGTCGGACCTTGCAAATGTCATCAAAGCATTTGGGATGAGCCTGACCTCCTACGCCGATGACACCCAATTGGTACTGGCTATCAAAGGGGACGGGGAGGAAGTGGCCAATCGATTCACGAGAGGAATGATGGCAATAGGTGACTGGATGGCCACGAATTGTTTGAAACTCAATTCAGAAAAAACTGAAGTGGTCATCTTCGGTCACCTCTCCCCGGGCTGGTCACCTGTCTGGTGGCCACCATCTTTCGGTCCCCCGCCGAGTCCAGCTAGCAAAGTGAGAAATCTAGGCGTCATCTTCGATGCTGGCCTCAATTTTATGGCTTATGCGAATAAAACTGCGGCTTCAGCTCATATGAAATTGAGAATGATTAGGAAAATACTACCTTTCCTACCGAACACGGCCGGGAAAACACTGGTCAGCTCACTAGTCCTGTCCTCCTTGGACTATTGTAACGCTCTATTCTTAAATGCCCAAGTCCGAGTGACAAATAAGATGCAGTCAATCCAAAATGCAGCCGCACGAATGCTGGCTGGGATCCCCAAGTTCGCACCAGTTACAAACATCATTAGGGATCTCCATTGGCTCCCGATACGCAGCCGTATCAAATTCAAATCGCTGTGTATTGTTTACAAGTCACTCAATAATCAAGGTCCCCACTTTCTCAAACAGAATCTTCTCCATCATGTCCCAACCCGATCTCTTCGTTCCTCTATTCAGAACTTCTTGGCTTCGACAGGCGTTTCCTGGTTGCCGCCCCTAGACTCTGGAACACCCTTCCTGCACATATCCGAGCAAGTCCCTCCCTGTTCACATTCCGCAAACAGCTAAAGACATGGTTATTTGACCAATAGCCTTGTATATCTTCTTTACCCCAGTTGCTGATCCATCCCTTAATTAGCGCCGAGACGCCCACGGGTATTCACCGCGCTCTACAAATGTCAATAAATAAATAAATCCAGACCACAAAGATTACAGGGGGGATGGCAAGTGACGGTGATGGGGCCACCCTCCCACTAATACATGCAATATGGGGAGAACGTACTATGGAGGGACCATCTACTACACCTGATGGTGGGGCAGGAAAAGGCAGATATGAGAAGAACAATGGTAACCCCAGTGAAGCCTTGGAAATAGAGCAGAGCCCCCCCCCCGTCGATGCACGCAGCAATAGTCCTAATCCCAAAAAACTGAGAATCGAAAATAAGAGGAGGCAGGTAGATCTTGCCCACTGAGTTGACGGGAAAATCCCCGGTGAATCTAACCTACCCCACATAAATCTCCCCCCGGCATGTGCTCCATATGTTGTTATATTAACAGGAGCTCCACCAACTGCACCCAATGTGAGAGAGACCCCACTCGAACTCAGAAATAAATGCCTGTTCTGGCTTGCAAAATACAAACATTTTGAGCATGCCAGAGCAGGAGAAATAATTATGGTGCGAAGAGTAGGTTTGGTGGAAACACGCAGGAAGATACAAGCAGGGGAGTGCATCATTATTAATTTTAAAAGTCCCAATTCAGTTAGAAATTTACTCCACACTCCAACAAATCAGCAGACTGCCTCAACAGGTATTAGTCTCCGACCCCTAGACTTCTATCTACAGCAACACAAACTACCAACAGATAGTGTAGCACCGATATTGCAACAAACAGACTCTGAGATCGCAAAGGAGAGAAGATGGGACCTATATAGTAGGTACCCTCAATTTAACATCAGGGTGAATAACAGGTATCAAGGTTTGGAGGAGGTGGACTGACCGGGAGGGGAGTACCAGGATAGGGAAAACCCCACCACCCGGCAGCAGATCCAAAGCCAAAGAGAAGCTATGGATCACTGTGGGCCCCTTTCAGCTGGGGTGAGTTGTGTGCACAATGGTCCATCCTGTGGTATTCCACCTATGATCATACAGGAAGGGGGAGCCCCAGATGCATCAGTAGTCCGGATGGACCCTCTTGGAGAATTGGCCATGGTAGATGGCAATCCTTGCGGACTGCTTCCCAATGACTTGCTGGCCCTGGGTGATAGGGGTAATGTGGTACAGCGGAGAGCCAGAGTATTGGGTGACAGTATTAGAATTCTATCCTGGAACCTGGCCGGAATGAAGAACAAATTACCTTGCCCAGACAGGGGATGTTTTGTAGACAATTATGATGTCTGCCTGTTCCAGGAGAAGTGGTCCCGGGAGGAATATCAGAGAGCAGGTTTTGCTTCCTTCAATATCTTGGCTACCACGAAGGGCAGGGGGAGACCGTCGGGTGGCCTAAGTATCTGGGTGGGCACACACCTTGGCGTTAAAGCTGAGCAGATTTCATCCAATATTGACGACGTGCAATATGTTCTTTTAACACTTGCCTCAAAGGCACAAATAGCCCTACTTAATGTCTACTCTATACCTGTATATAATGGACAAGAATCAGGTGCTATAGAGGAATTGGGACACTTTATACCAACTTTGGACCCAGCAGCTGTACTGATAGTAGGAGGCGACTTTAATTGTCAGTTTGAGCCTCTTATCGATCCAACTCTAGATGGGCCCACGGGGAGGATCAGTATTGGTCGATACCTGACCCACAGATTCTACCAGTTAAAGCTTGGTCGCCGCTGGTCATGCAACTAAATTCCCTTACTCTAGCATTATCATTGAGGGCATGCAATGGGAGGACCAAATCCGACAAACCGGGCGAGTTCACGTTCAATAGAGAGGGACAGAACTCGCTGCTTGATTATATCCTGGTTGAGACTAGAACTTGGGACAGGGTTCTTGACTTTCAGGTCCACCAAAGGCTAGATAGCGACCATAATGCTCTAGTAATGACTTTAAAAGCAGGGAGTTTGGGTCTGTCTAACCCTCGACCAGCGTCTAATAGGGAGCAAAATGCACTAATACTGTCGAACAATAGGCGGAGAGTGAGGTGCTGTCATATCCAGAAATCTCAACCCAAACTGGCCAATATATATATAACCAGGCTCTACCACTAATAATTGAAATGGGTGAGGTAGGAGGAGCTGATTTCCAAATAGGGATACAGGACAGGCCCCTAAAATCCATGAGCAGCTAGCGATAAAACTGCTCGATGCATTCTACCCGGTGGGAAAGCCAGTGGTAAACAAGGATTCTAAGTACCCCTGGTTCAATGCAAGCTGCCGCAAAGCCAAACTGGACCTGCTTAATGCAGTGAAGGCAAAGGATAGATCAGCAACTAAGCAGTGTAGGGCAAGGTATAAGTAGACTACCAAAACAGAAAAGAAAAACTGGGAAGCAGAGAAGTGAGAAGACCATAGGATTGCCCTGAATAACAAAGATTTGAAAACATTTTGGGCAATAGTAAGCTCTGGGGGAAGGGGAGGCTGACATACCCTAACATCTAATATAGTTTCCGCAGTCTGGAAAGCACATTTTGGGGCACTATATGCTGGTCAGACCGAAGTGGGTACTTTTATTGCCTCTCCGAAACCCTTCCATGGGTATCGATTGGAAGGTGCTTAGGAGATAACTTTGGGTGAAGTAGAATGTGCCATTGATAAATTGCAACCTAATAAAGCACCTGGCCTAGATAAGTTACCTGGGGATCTCTTTCGACGGAACCGAAAATTCCGGCCCCATATTTGTGTGTCCTCTTTAATGCCATCTTAAAGGGCATGGATCCCCCGATACCTGGCATGGGGCTGTGATAGTCCCCATACACAAAAAACGGTTGTCCTCTCCTACCCTCAAATTACAGGCCTATCAGCCTAATAGATACCTCCCAAAAACTTATGGGACAGGTCAACTTGGATAGAATACAGGGTTGGATAGAGGAGATGGAGATACTAAGTCCCTACCAGGCAGGCTTCAGGCCGAGTACATCAACTGTTGAAAAAGATATTTAGACTTCAGGTGCTTTACTGGAAGACGGTGAGTATGGAGGGTGGCAGCCTGTATCTCATTTTCGTCGACCTGAAGTCTGCCTTCAAATTAGTTCCCAGAGAAAAACTATGGAAAGTACTGTGCGACCTTGGGATCCCACCTTACCTTCTGGACGTGCTAGTGAGTCTACATACGGGGACCTATGCCCAAGTAAGGGGGAACTCTCTGCACGCTTTTCTGTTAAAAACAAGCATTTGCAATGCAATAGGTCTCGCATTAGGAAAGTGTGAGCTATTGGTATTATAAATGACACATTTTTTAAATATGTGTTGGCTTTCAAAATATATAAATTAATAGCATTGTTATTCACAAAGCCAATAGCTTGCACTTTCCTAATGCGAGTCCTATTGGCTGAGGCAGTGCTTGTTGGTAGCAAGCAAGGACAGTGCTGAGTGATGTGGTGGTGCCCCTGACTGATGTGGTGGTGTCCCTGAGTGATGTGGTGGTGCCCCGGAGTGATGTGGTGGTGTCTCCGAGTGATGTGGTGGTGTCCCCGAGTGATGTGGTAGTGGTGTCCCGAGTGATGTGGTAGTGGTGTCCCGAGTGATGTGGTGGTGTCCCTGAGTGATGTGGTGGTGTCTCTGAGTGATGTGGTGGTGTCCCTGAGTGATGTGGTGGTGCCCCTGAGTGATGTGGTGGTGCCCCTGAGTGATGGAGGGTGGAGTTGGAGGGTGGAGTTGGAGGGTGGAGTTGGGAGGGTGGAGTTGGAGGGTGGAGGGTGGAGTTGGAGTTGGAAGGTGGAGTTGCAGGGTGGAATTGGAGTTGGAGGGTGGAGTTGGAGGGTAGAGTTGGAGGATGGAGTTGGAGGGTGGAGTCGGAGGGTGGAGTTGGATTTGGAGGGTGGATTTGGAGGGTGGAGTTGGAGGGTGGAGTTGGAGGGTGGAGGGTGGAGTTGGAGGGTGGAGTTGGAGGGTGGATTTGGAGGGTGGATTTGGAGGGTGGAGTTTGAGGATAGAGTTGGAGGGTGGAGTTGGAGTTGGAGGGGGGAGTTTGAGGGTAGAGTTGGAGGGTGGAGTTGGAGAATGGAGTTGGAAGGTGGAGTTGGAGGGTGGAGTTGGAAGGTGGATTTGGAGGGTGGATTTGGAGGGGGGAGTTGGAGGGTGGAGTTGAAGGGTGGAGTTGGAGGGTGGAGTTGGAGGGTGGAGTTGGAGGGTGAAGTTGGAATTGGAGAGTGGAGTTGGAGGGTGGAGTTGGAGGGTGGAGTTGGAGGGTGGAGTTGGAGGGTGGAGTTGGAGGGTGGAGTTGGAGGGTGGAGTGGGAGGGTGGAGTTGGAGGGTGGAGTTGGAGGGTGGATTTGGACGGGGAGTTGGAGGGTGGAGTTGGAGGGTGGAGTTGGAGGGTGGAGTTGGAGGGTGAAGTTGGAATTGGAGAGTGGAGTTGGAGGGTGGAGTTGGAGGGTGGAGTTGGAGGGTGGAGTTGGAGGATGGAGTTGGAGGGTGGAGTTAGAGGGTGGAGTTGGAAGTACGAGAGTGGAGTTGGGAGTTGGAGGGTGGAGTTGGAGGTTAGAGCTGGAGGGTGGAGTTGGAGGATGGAGTTGGAGGGTGGAGTTAGAGGGTGGAGTTGGAAGTACGAGAGTGGAGTTGGGAGTTGGAGGGTGGAGTTGGAGGTTAGAGCTGGAGGGTGGAGTTGGAGGATGGAGTTGGAGTTAGAGGGTGGAGTTGGAGGGTGGAGGGTGGAGGGTGGAGGGTGAAGTTGGAGGGTGAAGTTGGAGGGTGGAGTTGGAGGGTGGAGGGTGGAGTTGGAGGGTGGATTGGGGGTGGAAGGTGGAGTTGGAGGGTGGAGTTGTAGTTGGAGGGTGGAGTTGGTGTTGGAGGGTGGAGTTGGAGGGTGGAGTTGGAGGTGGAGTTGGAGGGTGGAGTTGGAGGGTGGAGTTGTGGTTGGAGGGTGGAGTTGTAGTTGGAGGGTGGAGTTGTAGTTGGAGGGTGGAGTTGGTGTTGGAGGGTGGAGTTGGAGGGTGGAGTTGGAGGTGGAGTTGGAGGGTGGAGTTGGAGGGTGGAGTTGGAGTTGAGGGTGGAGTTGGATGGTGGAGTTGGAGGGT
Organism: Lissotriton vulgaris; assembly: GCF_964263255.1. NCBI lineage: Eukaryota > Metazoa > Chordata > Amphibia > Caudata > Salamandridae > Lissotriton > Lissotriton vulgaris. The sequence continues at coordinate 1,824,472,052 of NC_141687.1, read as the reverse complement.
GGACGGTGGAGTTGATGGGTGGAGTTGGAGGGTGGAGGGTGGAGTTGGAGGGTGGAGTTGGAGGGTGGAATTGGAGTTGGAGGGTGGCGTTGTAGTTGGAGGGTGGAGTAGTAGTTGGAGGGTGGAGTTGGAGTTGGAGGGTGGAGTTGGGACTCGAAGGGTCCTCGGGGAGGGGAGGGAAGGGAGATGATGCCTAAAAGAGAAAAAAAAACGGACAAAATGACCCTGATACTTTAGGTCCACTTCAGTTAAGAACGTTGCTTATTTGCTATAAATGTGTCCTTTTTGCATCCAAATATGTAATTGCAGTGCATTTCTACGTAAAGTATTTCCTGCGAGGCCAACGATCCAGGGAGCATATTTGTATTTCAAAATATATAGGAGTTTGTCTTTTCAATGAAAACATGCATACACTTTCTCCACCATGAAGCTCGTCGCAATTTATAAACTAATAAATAGCACTCCTACTAAGGCTGTATTTTCAGAATACCAAAACCGCATGTGGAACATAGTTTCCTGACTCAACTGCATTCCTTCCCACTGGCATTGTTTACCGCATTATATAGGCTGTGTAACAGAACCCATTAATGAAGGAGGGTGTGCGTACTTTGGCCTCAAGCGGCCATTTGTGAATAAGATAAACACATCGCATGGTTGCAGCCCCGTGTCCTGATCAAGGACTGAGGGGAGGTGAAAACACACATTAGGTTCTACAGTTAGAAGACTTTGCACTCAAGCAAGTTCATTCTGCTGCATAACATTTCCAGCATGCCGTCTGTGAAAAAAAAGGTTTTTAAAGAAGGTAACTGTAGGCTTTTCTCAAACTAACACCTAGTGGGCAGAATATTGCTGGGAAGAAAGTAAGAATAGGAATCTTGTGTCTGGAGCACAAAGGACTGGTAGGTTCAGTTAAGGGCTAAGAGAGGAGGGCAATTAGAAGTACAAGTGGAAGGGGCTGATTGGCTGTTAGTTCAAGAGACTCGAAGGGTCCTCGGGGAGGGGAGGGAAGGAAGATGTTGCCTAAAAGAAAGAAAGAAAACAAGAACAACGTGCCACTGCTGCAATGAAACAAAGAAAAGGGTACAGGAGCAGAGGGGGGGAGAGGGGATGTTGCGCCCTCGTGCGGCTGCCCTACTGGGAGAATGGGTTGCAAGCGGGGTCTTGTGGGGGATGACAGTGTGAGCAAAAGGAGGTTGAGCAAACCCACGATGTGACCTAACATCTTTACAGTTGGTTGATAAACGCAGCCTTTCAGTTATCTTCAGTCTGGGTTGTGGGCATGACGAATGTTCCTTTATTGAACTGCACATTTTCACTCGAAAGTCATTCTCAAGAAACACATAGCCCAGGTCAATGAGCCGGGGGTTTGAGTGGCGCTGAAGAGACGCTTTGAGGGGTGAGACGTTGCTCTGAATATTTCATTAAATTACTGAAAGAGAATAGAGAAAGACAGACTCAAAATGGAAGAGAGTACAATCACCAGAAAAGAGAAGATAAGGAATGGAAACAGTGAGGGATAGCGATGGAGACGATAAACGGAGCAAAAGAGAAATAAAAAATGAAAGCGCTAGCGGCCGCATGCTGGCAAATGGTGACCTGCAGAGCGCGTGAATGGGAAGAGCGGCCGGCCGTGGGAGGTGGGAGGGGAAGTAGGAGAGTGCTGGTGTGCGATGTGCACGCGGGGGCGGGGAGCGGCAGCCTTTGAAGTGTGATTGGGGGGGAGCGGCAGCCTTTGAAGTCTGATGTGAGGCACAGACTAATGGTGGTGTGACGTGGCTGGTTTTTGCACGCGCATAGATCACATGAACTGTGGCTAATCCGCCTTTGGTAGACTATTCTTTTGCCCTTATTATAATCTCCGCAAGCACTGCGCAAGCGCATTGGCAGGCCGAGACCTAAAAAGGGGGTTTGCCAGGGGTGCGTCCTTGCCCCTACTTTATTCTGCCTCTACATCAACGGGCTCATTGAGCATCTAACTAGTGTCAAAGATAGCGATGCACTAAGGCTAGTTTCAGGGAGGGTGCCTGCGCTGATGTTCGCGGACGACACTTTGTTGTTGTCCAAAACATCATCCGGCTTACAACGCATCCTGGATGGTTTTGCTGATTTTTATAGTTTGAGAGGCTTGGAGATCAATCTAACTAAGACCAAATTTATGATCTTCAATCCCCCTAAAATCACCCGCCCAAACCCATCCCTAGATTGAACACCATTGGAGAGAGTGAGGACTTTTGAGTATTTGGGCATCACATTAACAGAACATCTTGAGTGGGATACCCAACTGGGCAAGACAAGTCTGAAGTTAACACAGACAGTTGGGGTGATTATGAAAATACATAGAACTGCCACATTCAAGCCATCTGCCCCTGTTATTGAAATATACAAAGCACAGGCCAGGGGGACTACCCATTATGGGGCTAAATTATGGGGACACTGCAGGCCCCCTAACCTCATGAAAATAGAACACAATTTCATGAGGCAATTAGTGGGCCATCCTCGTAGTACCCCTTAGTTCCCCTCCATTTGGATTTGGGCTTGCTACCCATCGAGGAGGAGATCGCCTTAAGGCCTATTACATTCTGGCGCAGGCTTTGGGCAACACCAGAGTTGTCAGGCTACAGAGCCGAATTTACTAACCAACAAGAAAATCCTATGGCTTAACCAGATGAGGGATTTCAGCACAAAGTTAGGAAGGCAGGACTTCTGGAAAACACCTGAATTATCGTGCCCACTAATAACTAGGGTAGATCTTTAAAAAAAATTTTTTTTAATGATTTTATTGTTAATCCATGACAGAAAAAGACAAAAACATGAAAGAATACATCAGTCAGCGGTACAGAGTTTCCTGAATTATTACACAACATAAGTAAAACAAACAAGCACTGGCGTTGCCAATAGGTCTCGCAGTAGGAAAGTTGGAGCTATTACAATTGCAAATAACAATGCCTTTATTTTTGTTTTCATTTTAAAAACATAAAGGGCTTTGTCATTTACAAAACCAATAGCTCCAACTTTCCTACTGCGAGACCTATTGTGCACTGCACAGTGTGGGTGAAAGTGGCAGTGCGTGTGTGTGAGTGGCTTTGAGTGAGTTGCGTTGCGTGGGTGAGTGGCGTTGCATGTGTGAGTGTTGTTGCGTGGGTGAGTGGCGTTGCGTGGGTGAGTGGCATTGCGTGGGTGAGTGGCGTTGCGTGGGTGAGTGGCGTTGCGTGGGTGAGGGGAGTTGCATGTTTGAGTGGCGTTGCGTGTGTGAGTGGCGTTGCGTGTGTGAGTGGCGTTGCGTGGATGAGTGGCGTTGCGTGTGTGAGTGGGGTTGCGTGTGTGAGTGGGGTTGCGTGTGTGAGTGGTGTTGCTTGGGTGAGTGGTGTTGTTTGGGTGATAGTGGGCTTGCGTGGGTGTGAGTGGCGTTGCATGTCTGAAAGTGGCGTTGCGTGTCTGAAAGTGGAGCTGTGTGGGTGAAAGTGGCACTGCGTGGGTGTGAGTGGCTTTGCGTGAGTGAGTGGCGTTGCGTGGGTGAGTGTGGTGTTGCGTGGATGATAGTGGGCTTGCGTGGGTGTGAGTGGCATTGCGTGTCTGTAAGTGTTGCTGTGTGGGTGAGTGGCGTTGCGTGGGTGAGTGGCGTTGCGTGTGTGAGTGGCGTTGCGTGTGTGAATGGAGTTGCGCGGGTGAGTGGCGTTGCGCGGGTGAGTGGCGTTGCGCGTGTGAGTGGCGTTGCCCGTGTGAGTGGCGTTGCGTGTGTGAGTGGCGTTGCGCGTGTGAGTGGCGTTGCATGTGTGAGTGGTGTTGCGTGTGTAAGTGGCGTTGCGTGTGTGAGTGGCGTTGCGTGTGTGAGTGGCATTGCGTGTGTGAGTGGCTTTGCTTGTGTGAGTGGCGTTGCGTGGATGAGTGGCGTTGCGTGGGTGAGTGGTGTTGCTTGGGTGAGTGGTGTTGCTTGGGTGAGTGGCGTTGCTTGGGTGAGTGGCGTTGCTTGGGTGAGTGTGGCATTGCGTGGGTGATAGTGGGCTTGCGTGGGTGTGAGTGGCGTTGCGTGTCTAAAAGTGGTGCTGCGTGGGTGAAAGTGGCACTGCGTGGGTGTGAGTGGCTTTGCGTGAGTGAGTGAGTGAGTGAGTGGCGTTGCGCGGGTGAGTGTGGTGTTGCGTGGATGATAGTGGGCTTGCGTGGGTGTGAGTGGCGTTGTGTGTCTGTAAGTGTTGCTGTGTGGGTGAAAGTGGCACAGAGCCTTTGATGTGGCTTGGCGCAGGAGAAATGCTGCTGCTGCTAATTAAATATAAAAAGTGTTTAGGGACTCACAGCTGCCGAGAGTAACAAGGCAGTGCTGGGAGGGGGGCTGCACACCAACTGAAGTGCTCTGGTTGCACGGCCTGCGGCCGGCCGTGTGAAGTGATAAGCCTTTGAAGTACACAGGCATGCTGTGACGGAGGTGTGAGAGGTCTGGCAGGGAACAGATGGCCTGGCTGTGAAGCAGGGGGCGGGGCAGCGCTGGGGAAGCCTGTGGGAGGGTGATTGATGCCTTCTATGCGGGGAGGGAGGAGAGCCTTTTGCGAGCCTGCAGGAGAAATGCTGCCGATGCGCTTGCATGTTTAATCACGTGATTCACGTGAACTTAAAGAAAACCGCTGCTGAAAGCCCGTGGTTTGAAGAGGATTTTGCCGACTTGAATTCTCCCCATTTCCCATTCCTGCGGAATGGTAAAGGCGAGACCTAAAAAGAGAGAGAAAGACACACACAGAGCCCTGGGATTTATAAGCCCATATAAGTCACAACTGGTCCCCATATTTCAAGGCCCAGTTTCTTTTACCGTTTACCTTTCAGAGCATATAAACAATATTCAATATTGAAGGATGCTAAAAATCAGGCCATCCACAGTTCAAAAAATGTTACATCCTTCTGTAGCCACATTGAGGCAATACTTAATCTTATTACAGAGGTTGCCATGAATATCAGGTACCTATGTTTATACATCACTGAGTCCCTCTCAGTTCCTTAATCTATCCACAATAGTACATGAGCATTAGACAGTCGTACCGTTCCACCCACTATTTCCTCCAAAAATTTCTCAATGTGCCCAAATAAACTGTTTAAATTTGTGCATGAAAAAAAGATATTTAATATATCGGCCTCATCGGACCCGCACCGGACACATTTTCCATCATTGCCCCCCCCCCTCCCCCCATCTAAGCATTTTGGCTGGAGTGTAATACAAATTAAAAATGGTCTTATAGTGTTGTGCACGTAAGTTAGCTGCCATAAATAATCTTCCCAGGTCCCAGTGACTATGTTTGGGTGAACCCTTTTGTTATACTCATAAATAATCTTCCAGCCATGTCGATAGAGGTTTCAAAACAAGTCCCAACACGGCCAGGCTGACTGTCCCATTTTAAATTGTGAGTCTCTAAATCATTGCCTTTAGTGTTTAGTAATAACAAATACAAGTGGCCAATGCAAGAATTCTTCCCCAGAGCTTCAATAACTGGGTTTTGATCTGTATTCCAGTGATGTTTGCACAAATAGTCACAGATTTAAAGATATTTAAAGAATTCAGAGCGGCGAATATGAAATTTCTCAACTAGCATTTCAAAAGACATCAGATCCCCGTTACAGTATAGATGTCCTATTCTTTGGACCCCTTTAATTCGCCAATTATCTACTATTCGATCCCAAAATATTGACAGGAGAAGTGCCGAAGCAGTTAGAGGAGTATACTTTTACCAATGCTATAATATTTTTTAACAGACCTCCACACCTTAAAGGCTTCTATCAGAACTTTAAATCGGGTCCTCTTATAATAATTCATGTCCAAATTGATAAACAAACGATTTTTAGCTTCACTGCCCAGTAACATTTGAAAGATAGAAGGAGCTTCAGCTACACTACACGATTCTATCCCAGTTAGGGTAAATCTTGTGCGGCTCTACAGGCACCATAGTTTGACAACCCTCCAAGAAAGGCCCACTGGTGGCCGGCTGACACTAGAGTTTCTATAAATAAAGGCTAAATATTGAAAAGAAGAGTACCTGGATGTGACCTATCCTCCTCTGGCTAGGAAACTCTATATCCAATTTAGACTGGCGACTCTTCCACGTATGACGTTCACTAGTAAATGGTATAAAGAAAAAAAGGAAGAATGTCCGGCGTGCAAACACGAGGTAGAGTCTGAAATTCACGTGTTTTTCCTCTGCCCTGCATATTCTGTACAACGCAAACGTTGGCTAGCCCCAGTATGCACAAACCTAGGGTTCAGGCCATGTCTTCAGGCCTACAGGATATTAAAACACGACACGCGGCAGGGTCGTGGACCAGGGTCAGCGGACTCGATAATTCTCGCCTCGGTGCCTACTCTAACCAGGAATCACACTCGGCAACTCTGGGCATTAGCTTGCCTCATCTCCACAACAGCCCCTCACATACGCTGGGGATGCCTGGTTTCACCCTGGAGATACCCAGTAGGGTCCATCTCACAGGGAAAGCCAGGACGGGTTTCCCAGCGGTCTACAGCGCGGAGATACCCCATGTGGGGTGATTCATGCGCTTTACAAGACATCATTACATTCATTACATTACATTACCTATCCCCCTATTGTTTTTGCTGTCTCTCGCTTCCTGAATGGTATGTGGTATAAGCGCTGGGGCTTTCTGAAGTGATTGTATGGAGAGGCCTAAGTGTGCCCTTTTTAAACAAACCCATTCATGGAGGCTTACCCAATGGGGACATTTGCACTATCCACCAATTCTTTTTTTAAATTAACAATCGTAAATGAACTTTACAGTCTTTTTTTCCTTGATTTTAGGGTAATGGATAGCCAATATTTTTATACTGTAACAAATGTAGGAAAATTATTTTATTGTCTCGTTATCTAATTTTTATTCTTTTTCCATGGTGTTTTATGATTGTAATAATGTACTTTAATGGCCCGAGTTGGGCAAAATAAAGTTATTAACTGGTAAAGATCATACATCATCCTGGAAGTCCAAAAGGCATTCTAGTAAAACTAAATACCTCCAAGGGCATAATTACAATTGTCAGATCCTTAAATTCTTCACATAACCTGACCTGGTAGTACCAGAGTTTAAGTCTAAGGAGGTGATGAACTTAGCATCACCTAATAGACTAACCATTTCACTGTATTTGCCTCCTTGTTTAGGTTCCTACGGTCCACACATGGTCTTACCTCACCTGAGTTTTTTTGTAGCCACCACTACAGGTGACACCCATTGTGAAACCTCAATTGTTTCAATTATTCCCTCCACACACAGACGACTCAGTTTGTGAAGCATTAGTAGGCTCAGAGAAATCCAATATGGCCAACGCCATTTACCTCGGAGCGGCAATGGATTGTGTTCTAGCAGCTGGACAAGAAGGAGGAGAGGCAGGCTTTAAAAATCATTGGAAAACGCCAGCGGAGAGGACAAGATAGGAAATTACAGCAGGAAGTTACGAACATGGGATCAAGGAGAAAGATGGAGCAGACAGAGGCAGTGGCGGCTCATGCATTTTAAAAGTGGTGAGGCAGAAAGCTTTGTTAAATATAAAGTGTGAGCGAGCTTAAATCAAAACACCCCTCTCCCTGCACTCACACACCACTCACTCTGAACTCCCATACATGCCACTCAAGCTGCCCTCACACAGACACTACCGGGGTACACCTTCCATACCCCGGCCCGCTGGCCAAGAACCCATCAGGCCTGAGCCTATGCAGCCAGGCCACACTGATCTGCATCCGACACCGGCGTGTTTCATGGAGGGCCTGTGTAAGCTCCAAGCCCGAGGACCGCGACCCTGCCAGCCTCTCAGACCATCACTGATCCCCATTCACACAGAAATATCCCTCACCCGGAACTCACACAGACACATCACTATCCCTTTGCTCTGCTCACTCTGCACTCACAGATGCACATTGCTTTGCTCGCCCTACACTCACTCAAGCATACAACTCGCCCTGCACTCACAAAGGCACACTACTGACTCTGTGCATTCACACAACTCACCCCTCACTCATTAAGTCATTCACATCCCAGATCATGCGCACCTGTGTAAATGTCACAGAATATCTCACCTCATTATAGACATCCAGAGCATGTACACTTCTACTCATTCTGGGCTTTCATACCCTCATTATATGTTTTCTGGACAGCTCTATGCACACAGGTCCTCAGTTTCCAGAAATCTCACCTCGCGATTCAGCTCTCTACAGTATGCACAGCAGTCTACAATTTTCAGAATATCATACCTCGTTATACACTGCCTGAGCTTGTACACTTGTGATCAATAATTCTAGAATTCATTCTAGAATGTCCCTCATTATACACTTCCAGGGTAGCACCATGCATACTGGTCTTCAGTATCTCACCTCATGCCACTCAACAGCATAAACACTGATCTTTAGTTTGTAATATTTCACCTTGTGACACCGATCAACTTTACAACATGCACGCTGGTCCTCGGTTTGCAATATCTCACGCGATGACATGGATTCAACTCAGCTGTATGAAGATTCATTCCCAGTTTGTAGCAGCTCACTAATTGACAGAGATACAACTCTACAGCATGCGCTCCGGCCTGCGGTTTGCAATATCTCCATGCGTGACAAATTTGTTTGGTGCACATTCGGAGGTCCTTATTAGCTTTGGTTCCAAGTTTTTTCAGACTGTTCTACTGAGGGATCTTAGCCAATATATTTGGACTGATCAGACGTTGATTTTAAAGGGACATGTTAAATATGTATCCGCTATAAGTAAGTGGCTAATACCACCCACGCCCCATTTTTGATTTAATCTCCCAACCACTCCGATTTTGGTAGGGTCTTTGTAATTGAACTACACCTCACTATTGCAGATGCATGTTTCCCGCTCTCGCCTTCTTGAAGCCCACACGCCCATTTTTCGCTAAACCGGCCCTCCCTGTTGGGCTTTACATGGTAATTCATGGGATCAGCGGCCCTTCCTTTCGTTCTGTTCACAGTCCTAACTGTCATTTCCCTTGAATAAATAGTACATTTCTACACTTAACTTCCCAGGTGCCCTCTCCTCCCCTCTCACTGTCCTGAGGAAGACCCCGTGCGTAAGGTTTCTAAGAGCCTTTGGGGTTCAAACGTCAACATTCTTCTCTTTCCCAGCATAAATAACAATGATTGATGAACTGTGTTTTTCCTCCATGTCATGGCCACACAATAATCCATGCAGATTGTTAGAAATGTCTGTCTTAATGAAGAGCCATTGTTTGATGTAAACATGAATATGTGATTTGCACAATACTTTTTCTTTTGTGTACTTCTTTATTTTCACTCAAATCCCCCACTTTTTCCTGACCCCTTCTCTCCTTTCCTCTGGGCACTTGCTGTTTTTTATTACTCCACAATATTGTTAATCTATGAGTATTATATGTACAGTGTGATTAAATAACACTTGCATTTCATTCGTATAACGTGGTCATTGCTAATTTGTTGGTGTATTCATGTATATTGTCACTGTGTGTTGTTGCACTATTGCATACTGGGATCATTTTACATTGTACTGATGGAAATCACAGCACAAATCCATGAAATTCACGAGCCACATCTTCCTATAACCATCAAAATATGTGAAATGGTGGCAGAAATTCTATGTCAGGACCAGAGGCTTCAATTATGCGTCTCAAAGTTTACTGCATTTTATCAACAGCCAATTAAAACAGTGAAAACACAAAACTACATTTCCCATCCGCCCATCAACCAATTGAAGCACACCACTCCTTATATCAGAGCCATGCCAAAACGACGGCTCCTCTTTCTTTGCTGTTGCAGCCAAAGCTAAGTACTATATTTGTAGCTTATTTCACCTGTGTTACTGCTGTTTAATGGTGTTTTTGGAGGTAAAAACCAGTATTTTATTTCTTGTTTATTGTCATGTTTCATTGAATCCAGTACCCGACCTAACTCGAGCTCCGTGCGCTGTGTTTTGAACACGCTCTCAGTGCTCCGATTCTCCTTCAGGCAGCTGCGCTGACGGGCTCTGTCAGTTTTTAGGTCTCGCCTTTACCATTCCTCAGGAATGGGAAATGGGGAGAATTCAAGTCGGCAAAATCCTCTTCAAACCAGGGGTTTTCAGCTCCGCGCTTTTCTTGCAGTTCACGTGAATCACGTGAGCAAACATGCACGCGCATTCACGGCCAGGGCTTCTCCTCCCCTAGCAGCACTCCTCCCACACCAACAACTCCCCCCTCCCACACCAGCACCTCCCCTCTCTCTCCCCGCAAACACAGCCTTGCCGTAGCAGCACTCCTCCCACACCAGCACCTCCCCCCTCCCACACCAGCACCTCCCCTCTCTCTCCCCGCAAACACAGCCTTGCCCTAGCAGCACTCCTCCCACACCAGCACCTCCCCCCTCCCACACCAGCACCTCCCCTCTCTCTCCCCGCAAACACAGCCTTGCCCTAGCAGCACTCCTCCCACACCAGCACCTCCCCCCTCCCACACCAGCACCTCCCCTCTCTCTCCCCGCAAACACAGCCTTGTTAAATCTAACAGCCCATATTTCTTTGCAAATATGCCACCTACAGCTCCACAGGTGGGGGAAAGCACGTTACTACTCACACTTGTACCATCCGGTCATCTTCTCTCACTGACTTTCAGTGTTCCACCACAAAATCTTTGCACATAATATGTGGCGAGAGGTGGGCGTGATGCTATGCGAATGGCTTTAAAAGCAATGCTCAGGTTTTTGATTCTTGTTTGTTTCTAACAAGCCTGCAATGGGTTGACGTAAAGACCATTTTATTTCCGTGCATACTTATTTATGTATGTGTTTTATATTTACTTTCCATAATTGACCTTTGTGTAGGGTGTTCTAGAATGTTCCAAGCCTGCTGACTCAGTCTTTGCAGCAGGACAGCACACGCTCATTCACGTACAAGCAGTTCTGTGGTCGATCACTCTCGTACTGTCCAGTGAGTTGAAAATACGTGCTTTCTAAACAAACTTGCTGCGATGCTGCAGTCGGCAGGCTGAAACACTGGGGGCTTCGCAGGCAGGCACCCACGCGCGGTATTGTCTGCTTGCGAGTTTAGGGGTCAGTTCGGAAATTTCAGGATTAGTAAATTTAATATCCTGTCAAAATTCAACTAGTGAACACATTAAATCGACCAGTGGTACAGCCTTGCCCTAGCAGCACTCCTCCCACACCAGCACCTCCCCTTTCTCTCCCCGCAAACACAGCCTTGCCGATTATTCATGGCCGGCCGCAGGCCGGCCGAACCTCCCCAGCCAGCTTCCCCCAGGCCGTATCAGCACTCCTCCCACACCTTTGAAGTGAAGCTTAGCTTCACTTCAAAGGCCCCTGCTGTCGCATTTCTCCTCCCCCTCCCCTTCTCTGCCTTCCCTCCGTCTTCTTTCCACCGTCTTCTTTCCAGGTTGAAAGAAACATCTGCTTAGTTTATGTAGGAACACTTTTACCCCATGAAGGTAACATTAATCAAAGAGGATAAGGAAAGACACCGCATAGCTTATGCTTATTTTGGATTTTCCCATCTATATTAAATCGGTAGATAGACCATTCGATATCCAGTAACATTTAGAGATATTCAGCTTTTCCTTCGTGGTCAGTAAGCATCCCTCGACTCACTCTCTAGATTCTCTGTAACTCTTCTGGAACTCAGGGCCCCTGCGTGGACGACAGAGAACTCGGACAGCATCACTGACAAAGCCAATAGGTAAAGCGTCATTGCTGCATATTGTTTTTATCAGCACAACTGCTAGCATGTGATTAGAGCAGTCAGACACAAAAGGTAAGCATTGTGCTTTTAGTATAATGTGCAGTGTGCTTGCTACATGTGTACCGTGCATCGTCATTGTGCTCTGTGTATAATGTGCAGTGTGTTATGTGAAGAACGTGCATCCTCACTGTGCTGTGTGCGTGGTGTGCATTGAGATATGTGATGAACGTGCATTGAGCAGCACATGTAACGTCACTGTGCTTGGTGTACAGTGTGAATCGTGTTATGTGAAGAATGTGCAGTGTCATGTGTATAACCTGCTTCATTGTATATGTATATTGTGCATTGTGCTACATGTATACCATGAATAGTCATTGTGCTCTGTGTATAATGTGCATTGAGCTATGTATGTAACGTGCATCGCCACTGTGCTAAGTGTATGTGCTATATGTATAACATGGATTGTACTATGTGTATAACTGGCATGTACTATGCGTAGCGTGTGTTTTGTGCTAACACACAAAGAGACTGTAAACACCGCACTGCTTACATCACTTCCTGGGTGAAGGCAGCGGAATACACAGACAGTGAGCATGCTTGCAGTGTGACCTCGGCCCTACATGTGAGTTCCCTTCATATGATCAAACTCTTAAGCAAGGCACATTCTGGCCAGACTCAATCCTTTCACAACAAAGGACTTCCGAGTTTCCAAAGTGCGAGTCCATTTAAGAGCAAGCTCAGGAACAACAAGCATTGGCAAAGCCAAAAGGTCTCACCTTTAAAAGACCCGGTCGTCGACTTTGCCAATGATTGTTTCCCTTGACATTATGAAAAAGAATAATTACAAAATGGCTGTCACTGCATCACAAAGCTGTGTGTGCGCCATTTTGGCCGTTCTAAAAAAAAATTATTTACCATCCAAGATGGCAGGCCGCCATTTTAGAATAGTAAATTTAAAAACAAGTATGCATGATGTTATGCAAAGCAACAGAAGCAAGCACTCCGGTAGCAGTGTGCTATCCCTGGGCCTTTGCAGCAATAATAATAAAAATTAAGCAAGTGTGGGAAGCGGACATGCGGGGATCACGACGAGTGGCGAAGCAAGTGACCCAGTAATAGTCTTTCAGACACGCAACGCCACTCACACCCACGCTAGCCCACTATCACCCACACAACACCACTCACCCAAGCAACACCACTTACACACGCAACACAACTCACCCACGCAACCTCACTCACACGCAACGCCACTCATCCACGCAACGCCACTCATCCACGCAACGCCACTCATCCACGCAACACCACTCATCCACGCAACACCACTCATCCACGCAACGCCACTCATCCACTCAACGCCACTCACACATGCAACGCCACTCACACATGCAACGCCACTCACCAACGCAACACCACTCACACATGCAATGCCACTCAACCACGCAACGCCACTCACTCACGCAAATCCACTCACAACCACGCAGTGGCACTTTTACCCACACAGCACCACTTTCAGACACACAACGCCACTCACACCCAGTCAGAATGGCTTCCGGCCAGGACACAGTACCGAGACTGCACTACTTTACATAATTGAACATCTTCGCCTGGTACTTGACTCCGGACGTACAGCAGCGCTCCTGCTATTAGATCTGAGCGCTGCTTTCGATACTGTGTCCCACCACATACTGATCCAACGCTTAGAGGAAGCTGGAGTAACAGACATCGCCCTCCAGTGGTTTCGATCTTTTTTGTCAGATCGAACCTTTAAAGTGGCAATACCACCCGGCCAATCCACCATCCATCCCTTGGGTCTGGGAGTCCCACAGGGCTCCTCGTTGAGCCCCACCATGTTCAACCTCTATGTGAAACCGCTAGCTGCAGTCGTCAAACAGTGGGGTTTGACGATGACCTCATATGCTGACGACACGCAGCTGGCGGTGACACTTAGTGGAGACCCTGATGTGGAGGCCCCCAGATTCCGTGCTGGACTTGTGGCAGTAGCAAGCTGGCTTCGCACCAACTGCCTACAGTTGAATGCCACCAAAACTGAGGTGTTGGTGTTGGGGAAACACGCTGAGTTATGGGGAAACCAGTGGTGGCCTCTAGAGCTGGGCGTTATCCCGATCCCAGCTTCCGGAGTGAAAAATCTAGGCATTTGGCTGGATCCCGCGCTCACTTTCACGGACCACACTAAGAAGGTGGCTGCCACCTGCTATGGCATCCTGCGGGGCATAAGGCCAGTCTTAAAGTACTTTGATCCCCCTACCCGGCAGCTCGTGGTCCAGGCATCTATTTTATCCCGGCTGGACTACGGTAGTTCGCTGATGTTAGGGGTGAACCAGGCTGAGGCCTCCAGGCTCCAAAGGGTGCAAAATGCCGCGGCTCGGGCCATTGTGGGCCTCCCCAGACATTGCTCTGTGTCAGGTACCATCTCGGCCCTACACTGGCTACCGGTCAGACAGCGGATTAAGTTTAAAGCGATGTGTCTGGCCTTTAAAATTATGAAATTTTCCTCGCCGCCGCCACTTGCCAATTTACTCACTCCTTACATCCCTCTGAGATCATTGAGATCAGAGGCTCTTCATCTGGCAGTCTGCCCCAGTTTTAAATTGTATTTACAACAAGGGGTGGTGAGGGACAGAGTCTCTGAATTAAGCAGAAAGCTCTCACCCAGTCAAGAGATCAGGGCTAGATCCAACACCGTTTTTTAGCTCACTGCACCATCCCAGTTTCAGAACCTGGCTGTATGCAAATTAGTCTGTTCCTGTCCCAGTGCATGATGGGAACAGGACAAACCAAACTACAGAAGCCAATTCTTACACTGGGAAGGAAACAAGCTCCCGGGGACCGGTTTCTGGCATTACAGCCGTCTTCGGCCCGGTTTGCTTGAATCCTGATGGTGCAATGAGCAAGGGTCTCACATCTGAGAATACCCTTCCACGCTTAGGGTGGACAAAAATATTTACAACAAGGGGTGGTGAGGGACAGAGTCTCTGAATTAAGCAGAAAGCTCTCACCCAGTCAAGAGATCAGGGCTAGATCCAACACCGTTTTTTAGCTCACTGCACCATCCCAGTTTCAGAACCTGGCTGTATGCAAATTAGTCTGTTCCTGTCCCAGTGCATGATGGGAACAGGACAAACCAAACTACAGAAGCCAATTCTTACACTGGGAAGGAAACAAGCTCCCGGGGACCGGTTTCTGGCATTACAGCCGTCTTCGGCCCGGTTTGCTTGAATCCTGATGGTGCAATGAGCAAGGGTCTCACATCTGAGAATACCCTTCCACGCTTAGGGTGGACAAAAATATTTACAACAAGGGGTGGTGAGGGACAGAGTCTCTGAATTAAGCAGAAAGCTCTCACCCAGTCAAGAGATCAGGGCTAGATCCAACACCGTTTTTTAGCTCACTGCACCATCCCAGTTTCAGAACCTGGCTGTATGCAAATTAGTCTGTTCCTGTCCCAGTGCATGATGGGAACAGGACAAACCAAACTACAGAAGCCAATTCTTACACTGGGAAGGAAACAAGCTCCCGGGGACCGGTTTCTGGCATTACAGCCGTCTTCGGCCTGGTTTGCTTGAATCCTGATGGTGCAATGAGCAAGGGTCTCACATCTGAGAATACCCTTCCACGCTTAGGGTGGACAAAAATATTTACAACAAGGGGTGGTGAGGGACAGAGTCTCTGAATTAAGCAGAAAGCTCTCACCCAGTCAAGAGATCAGGGCTAGATCCAACACCGTTTTTTAGCTCACTGCACCATCCCAGTTTCAGAACCTGGCTGTATGCAAATTAGTCTGTTCCTGTCCCAGTGCATGATGGGAACAGGACAAACCAAACTACAGAAGCCAATTCTTACACTGGGAAGGAAACAAGCTCCCGGGGACCGGTTTCTGGCATTACAGCCGTCTTCGGCCCGGTTTGCTTGAATCCTGATGGTGCAATGAGCAAGGGTCTCACATCTGATAATACCCTTCCACGCTTAGGGTGGACAAAAATATTTACAACAAGGGGTGGTGAGGGACAGAGTCTCTGAATTAAGCAGAAAGCTCTCACCCAGTCAAGAGATCAGGGCTAGATCTAACACCGTTTTTTAGCTCACTGCACCATCCCAGTTTCAGAACCTGGCTGTATGCAAATTAGTCTGTTCCTGTCCCAGTGCATGATGGGAACAGGACAAACCAAACTACAGAAGCCAATTCTTACACTGGGAAGGAAACAAGCTCCCGGGGACCGGTTTCTGGCATTACAGCCGTCTTCGGCCCGGTTTGCTTGAATCCTGATGGTGCAATGAGCAAGGGTCTCACATCTGAGAATACCCTTCCACGCTTAGGGTGGACAAAAATATTTACAACAAGGGGTGGTGAGGGACAGAGTCTCTGAATTAAGCAGAAAGCTCTCACCCAGTCAAGAGATCAGGGCTAGATCCAACACCGTTTTTTAGCTCACTGCACCATCCCAGTTTCAGAACCTGGCTGTATGCAAATTAGTCTGTTCCTGTCCCAGTGCATGATGGGAACAGGACAAACCAAACTACAGAAGCCAATTCTTACACTGGGAAGGAAACAAGCTCCCGGGGACCGGTTTCTGGCATTACAGCCGTCTTCGGCCCGGTTTGCTTGAATCCTGATGGTGCAATGAGCAAGGGTCTCACATCTGAGAATACCCTTCCACGCTTAGGGTGGACAAAAATATTTACAACAAGGGGTGGTGAGGGACAGAGTCTCTGAATTAAGCAGAAAGCTCTCACCCAGTCAAGAGATCAGGGCTAGATCCAACACCGTTTTTTAGCTCACTGCACCATCCCAGTTTCAGAACCTGGCTGTATGCAAATTAGTCTGTTCCTGTCCCAGTGCATGATGGGAACAGGACAAACCAAACTACAGAAGCCAATTCTTACACTGGGAAGGAAACAAGCTCCCGGGGACCGGTTTCTGGCATTACAGCCGTCTTCGGCCCGGTTTGCTTGAATCCTGATGGTGCAATGAGCAAGGGTCTCACATCTGAGAATACCCTTCCACGCTTAGGGTGGACAAAAATATTTACAACAAGGGGTGGTGAGGGACAGAGTCTCTGAATTAAGCAGAAAGCTCTCACCCAGTCAAGAGATCAGGGCTAGATCCAACACCGTTTTTTAGCTCACTGCACCATCCCAGTTTCAGAACCTGGCTGTATGCAAATTAGTCTGTTCCTGTCCCAGTGCATGATGGGAACAGGACAAACCAAACTACAGAAGCCAATTCTTACACTGGGAAGGAAACAAGCTCCCGGGGACCGGTTTCTGGCATTACAGCCGTCTTCGGCCCGGTTTGCTTGAATCCTGATGGTCCCCGGTAGCTTGTCTCCTTTCTGGTAAAGAATTGGCTTGGTAGTTTAGTCTGCCCTGTTCCCATGATGCACTGGGCCAGGGACAGACTGATTTGCATATAGCCAGGTTCTGAGCTGGGATGGGGCAGTGAGATAAATAACGGTGATGGATCAAGCCCTGATCTTTGGACTGGGTAAGAGTGGTCTGCTCAATTCAGACACTCTGTTCATCACCACCCCCTTTTGTAAATCCAGTTTTAAATTGAGCAGAATGGGTGGCCGCTCTTTCCGGGTGCTTGCAGCAGGGTTGTGGAACTCGCTCCCGGTGCACATCCGAGCTCTCAATGACCTGTTCACCTTTAGGCGGGCGATTAAAACTTTCCTGTTTACCGCCTCTGAGTAGCCGTCCCTCTTTTTTATTGTGTGTTATGTTATAGTGCCTGTCTAAGCGCCAGGACGCCCCTTTGCTGGGGCAGCTGTGCGCTATAAAAATATAAATAACATAACATAACAAATAACATAACACCCACGCAAGCCCACTCACACACGCAACGCCACACTCACCCATGCAATGCCACTCAAACACGCAACGCAACTCACACACGCAACGCCACTCACCCACGCAAGCCCACTCTCACACACGCAACGCCACACTCACCCATGCAATGCCACTCACACACGCAACGCAACTCACACACGCAACGCCACTTACCCACGCAACACCACTCACCCACGCAACGCCACTCACCCACGCAACAACACTCATACATGCAACGCCACTCACCCACGCAACACCACTCACTCAAAGCCACTCACACCCACGCAGTGCCACTTTCACCCACACTGTGCAGTGCACAATAGGTCTTGCAGTAGGAAAGTTGGAGCTATTGGTTTTGTAAATGACAAAGCCCTTTATGTTTTTAAAATGAAAACAAAAATAAAAGGCATTGTTATTTGCAATTGTAATAGCTCCAACTTTCCTACTGCGAGACCTATTGGCAACGCCAGTGCTTGTTTATACCTGCCTCCGGCAGGAGCGTCCCCATTGCCGAGCG
Source organism: Lissotriton vulgaris (assembly GCF_964263255.1). NCBI lineage: Eukaryota > Metazoa > Chordata > Amphibia > Caudata > Salamandridae > Lissotriton > Lissotriton vulgaris. The sequence continues at coordinate 1,824,454,000 of NC_141687.1, read as the reverse complement.
GAACATGCACACGAAACGGGGGACTTTCGAGATTGCACTTCGCCTGCTATTGGCTGCTCCAGCCGCAGGCCTCATTTTACATGCCACATTTACATTCTGCCTTGCAACTCTAGGAGTTTCAGTGCAATATCGATGCTCCTACCACGTGACTCATTAAAGCTGCCTATCTGGTGACCATCAAAAATTTGCAAACATACATGACAATAATTTTCATTTCTATTAAGGACACGGAGGCGAAGATTATGCTTTTCTCATTTCTTTACTAGAAATGCTCAGCAGCCAATCACAGATCAGAAAGAAAAAATACAACTACAATACCCATGAATGCCCTGGGTATCACCTGGTAAACCATAGAGTAACCACACTATATAAGGAACCATAGAGAAGAACACATCCTCTTTCTTTGTCCATAAAACAGTTCAATTGAAGAAGTCGCAGTCCAAAAGAAAACCATGGAGTAGAGGTCGACACCAGGAAACAGCAGACCTCTGGAAAGGAGGACGCGATGCTCGCAGCAACAGAAGAAATAATGGAACTTGAGACAGCCGTCAGGTAGATGAAAGGAACGGACAGGAAGAACCTCATTTAGGATCAGAACCTGAAAAGAAATAAAGAGCCATAATACACCATTCCATAATAGGAGAAAGTGTAATAACCAGAAGGGGGGAAAAAACAACATGGATCATAGTGAAAGGAAACACAATATACAATTGCATGAAAAAAACAATAAGATCAACATATTTAGAAAAACAATCAGACAATTTGAGTGGGATAATCTTCGCCTCCGTTTCCTTAATAGAATTGAACATTCTTGTCACGTATGTTTGCAAATTTTGAATTCTGTGGCAGGACCGGAGGCCCGATTATGCTTGTTTAAAGCTACGCCATCACTACAGAAGCAATATCCACAATAGGTTTAAAATAGAAAGATTTAAACACAGAGTCAGAGGACCAATCAGCGGCCTTCATTATGTCAAGCAGACTCACACCCATAGAAAAAGCCTTAGAGGCCATAGCTCCCTGTGCGGAATGCGCACCGAACATGGAAACATCAATGCCTGCCTCAAGCATCAGCCAACGCACCCATCTTGCTAACGTAGCCGGTGTCACAGGTTTAAACGGCTTTTGTAGAGCAATTAACAATTGACCATGCAGATCTTGCCGTAAAGGAGCAGTACTCACCTCATATTCCTTGATGCACTGAACCACACAAAGTTGCGGATTAGTAGGAAAAGAAGGATATGTAATGAAATACGTATTACATTTGGTGCGTCTGGAAATAGTAAAGGTAACACCTTCAGGTGAAAAAGTACGACCAGCAAGGTCCAGAGCTCGAACATCGGAGACACGTTTACACTAAATCAAACACAGCAACATCGTCAACTTAGCCGAGAGTTGTTTGCGCATTAGCAAAGAGTTGGGAGGCCAAGATTCCAGAAAACGCAAAACAGAAACATCCCATAGAGCCACATACTTTGGACAAGGTGGTTTTACCAGCCGTATACCCCTGAGTAATTTAGAAATCAAAGGATGTTCCCCTGCAGGCTTGCCATCGATAGAGATGTGGCCTGCTGAGATGGCAGAACGAAAATTATTGACAGTCCTATAAGCCAGACCCGAAGAGGCAATAGAGGCCAGAAAATTCACAATCAAAGAGATATCCGCTGAAGCGGGATCCACCTCCCGTTGTGAAAACCAATCACACCACCGTTTCCAAGCTGAAGCATAACATTTGTGTGTGTTGGGGGACCAAGCCTCGCTGATAAATCTGGTAGCGTCTCGAGAAAGGCCTGGGACTTGCCAGCTTTCCCTGAAACCCTCCATGCCACTAGGAGGAGCTGACCCGACTGTACAAGGGGATGCGGATTGAGCAGAGGGTCCAGCAACAGGTTCCGTTTCTGGGGAAGAAGGAGCGGCGTCGAACAACTCATCTCCAGGACAACCGGGAACCAAGCCTGAGCCCTCCAGAGAAGAGTTATCAGGATGAGCTACGACTGGAAATGTTTCGTGCGAGCCAAGACACTGGGAATCATTACAAAAGGGGGAAAGGCATAGCACAGGAGAGGAGGCCAGACTTGGAGAAACGCATAAGTGGCTAGGGCCTCTGGATCCGGACGCCAACTGAAAAACAGGGGAAGCTGTGTGTTGAGGCAAGAGGCGAACAGATCGATCTGACAGCGACCCCCACATCCGGGACAGAATCCGGAACACACGAGGAATGAAGCCTCCAATCGCTAAAATCCCTCAGATGACGGGAGTTCCAGTCGGCTATCAGATTCTCGCGACCCGGAAGGTATTCTGCAATAACAGTGATCCTATGCTGCAGACACAGGTGCTAAAAATCCTTCGCAATCTCCGCCAGAAGTTTGGACTTCGTCCCCCCCAAGTTGTTGACATACCCAACCGCTGAGACATTGTCCATGCGGAGGAGTATTCAACAATTCGTCTTTTGCGGGGCCAGACAACGAATCGCAAAGGAGCCCGCCAGAAGCTCCAAGCAATTGATATGGAGAGATAACTCCTCTGAGATCATCGGCCTCCCGTTGAAACCTGACTGCAACGGGCTCCCCAACCCCACAGACTGGCATCGGATTCTATCACCACATCCGGGGACTTTCCGAACAGGGCACGCCCGTTCCAAGACTCCATGTGCTCCAACCACCATAACATCTCCCACCTCAAGTCCTCCGACAGAGGAACTTGATCCGAATAGCGGAGGCCTTTCTGGAGATGTCTGATCTTGAAACGCTGAAGAGCCCGATAATGCTACGGACCCGGAAAAATCGCCTGAATCGAAGAAGCCAGCAGACCGACAATCCGAGCCACCGATCTCAACGACACACTCTGTCTGGACAAAACCAATCTCAATTCCCTCTTGATGGATCTGATTTTCTGATTGGGCACGAGGAGTTGACAGGAGACCGAGTTGATCAGAAACCAGAGGAAGTCTATCGACTGAGAGGGAATGAAAACAGACTTCTGAGGATTCACCAGAAACCCTAGTGATTGTAACTGATCTATTGACCAATTCAAATGAGTCTGCAATAGGAGAGGACACTGAGACAAAATGAGGATATTGTCGAGATATATGATCAGAAGAACGCCGTGGGCTCACGAGGACTCCACCACGGGCCTCAGAAGCTTCGTGAAGCATCACGGTGCTGACGAGAGGCCGAAGGGGACAACTGTGTGTTCGAACCAAGTCCCGAGCCACTGGAATTGGAGGAACCGTCGATGAGGGCCGTAAATCAGAATCGACAAATAAGCATCCTTCAGGCGGATCATCCAGTCCCCTTCCTGAAGAAGATCCCTCAAAAGATGGATTCCCTCCATCTTGAAGTAACTGTAAACGACTCCTCCGTTTAACTCCTTGAGATTGAGAACCCACGGGAACCGCCCCCTTTTTTCTGAACCAGAAACACATTGCTGACGAAACCCTGAGGATGTTGAGAAGTTTGAACTATGGCCCCCTTGGCCAAAAGAGACTATTTCTGCGAAAATTAACTCCTGATCTTGGTGGGAAAAAACTAGGGGTGTAGGCGGATGTGATTGGTGTGGACACCCGTAGAACTCTATCCTGTAACCCTGTACCGTCTCCAACACCCAAGCATCGCTCGAGATCAATCGCCAATTGGGGAGAAAAAAACCTATCCTGCCCCCCAAGACAACCTCTGAGGCTAGGATTAAACTCACCTGAGTTGGAGTAGTCATGACGACCTCCTTGATTGCCACCGTAGTGACCCTTTTTGAACTGGCCCCTCCCTTTGCGGGAGGGATAGAAGGAGGACTTATTTGCGTTGCAGGAGGAATCCTGACCCCCACCTCTCTGGGACTGATAACCACGCTGGTTGTTTTGGTTGGATCCGCGGCCAAACGAAGGTCCCCGTCGTCCGGCCCTGCCAAAAACCGGGCAGAAGGCCCGTCAAAGCGAAGACTGAGCCTTGTCAAGCCCACTGAAGGTGGCCACAAACTAGGTCAATTCCTTGAGGTAAGGTTGCCCAAACAACAAGCCCTGAGCCAGAGACCCTGATTCAGACAAGGCCAACTCTGTAAGCTTAGGATCCAGTTTTAGCAAAATAGAGCGACAACGCTCACAGGAAATCGCACAGTTCGCATTTCCTAACAGACAGATAGCCCTCTGGGACCAACCAACCAGCTCGTCAGGATCAATGACAGCACCAGACTCCTAAAGTCTAAAATCTTAGTCAGGGAGCCCAGAAGATCCAACATCTTATCCTGACATGAACGCCATGCTCTGTCTATGCCTTTTTTCGGATCCTTGGCATACTTCTTGAGATACGTCACAATTGTTGGATCCACTTCCGGCGTAGCTGCCAAGTTATCGGCTAGATCAGGACGCGGACATTCCAACCCAAGACGGGTCCACACGTCCTTGTCGAACGGGTGGCGAATATGCGTTTGCACATAATCTGCCACCTCGGAAGAAGGAAGCTAAGAAGTGGAATTAGGGTGAATAATATCTGAAGGATCGAATGTAAGCAATTGGGGATGAGAGGGAGCATCCACAAAATGCTCCTTACAAGCTTTTTTAGAAGGAGGCGGAACATCGGGACCAGAGGACGAAGTATCAGAAGTAGTGTCACCATCATCAGTCTGGAAGGCTGGCGACGAGCGTGCAGATTTGGCAGCTTTACCAGAAGCCTGCTCCAAAGACAAGGACTTGGCCAGCTTAGCAAAATCCGAGTGGTGCGGGTTTTTGGGAGATTTAGAAGAGCGCCCCAAAGAGGACGCAACCAACCCTGTTGCGTTGCGTATTCAGAAAGGTGGCGCTTCAAAGGGGCAATGGCGAGGACCAACGCCTTATTCACGGAATGTTGGACACCTTTATCTAGGGCCTCCACCAAATCCTGCTCCATAGAGCCCGAGGCCTCCTCATCATCATAGTAGCCTTCTTCCTCACAGTAATCTCCCATTATTACAAGAGTAATATAGAATATGCCCACTAAAGGAAGTAAAATCAATAATGCCACAGGCAATGTCAGGGGGAGTGGGGACCCCAAAGCAAGCCAAGTAAAGGCAGGTAACCACCTGACAAAAACGAACTGATTTAAATGTGGAGGGAGGGCTTGCTGTGAAAACTGCCACTCAAGGCAAAGCCTATGAAGATGATTAGTATGGCCCAAATTAATCTATTAAATGAGGGCTTCTGAGGGGACAAGAAAAATGCAGGCTGTGGGCATGAGCGGTAAAGAAACGCAGCTCTGGCGTCTAAAGCTCAGTGAAAAACGGAAGTAAACAAAGGAAAAAAGACTGCCGCGCATGTGCGGTAACAGTCACCTGCAAAATGCTCTTAGGAGAGGTGCGCGTGCAGCGCGCGCAGCCTCTCGTCCCCTGGGTCTTCCACTCCACACAAAGAGGCGCGGGCTAACGCGCCCGAAAGGGGGAGGCGGACACACGCTCCCTGCACCGGCAATAATGGAAAGAAACGCGAAAGCACACAACGCGCTCAGGAGCGCAAGACCAAGCCGATAAACATAGCGGCAACACATGCAAAGCAGCGCTTGCAAAGGCAGCAATACGTGAGTTAAATGACAGCAATACAATGCAAAAAGTACACAAAAAATGCAATATCATGAAAGAGTGAACTTAAACGGCTGCAGAGCAGCAAAGAAAAAGGATGTGTTCTTCTCTATGGTTACTTATATAGTGTGGTTACTCTATGGTTTACCAGGTGATACCCAGAGCATTCATGGGTATTGTAGTTGTATTTTTTCTTTCTGATCTGTGATTGGCTGCTGAGCATTTCTAGTAAAGAAATGAGAAAAGCATAATCGGAGCCTCCGGTCCTGCTATAGAATTTTGGAACCACAGGTTCTTGTGGTAGACAAGGAGCTGACCTTTAGCCAATCCACAGACATATTTTTGGGGAACGTTGTTCCCTCTCTTTGATTGTACTTGGTGCAACCCCTTCTCCTCTACCCCCTTATACTAGTGGAGTGTATTTAACCTTACCTCAGCAATGGATCAATCTGGCTGCACAACGGACCATTATGAGCCTTATGCTTCAGAGGAGTACCATTTGGGGAAGGACTAGCTGAAGCCCTTGACACCTTTGTCCACCACAGGGTGAACAAAGGCCCTCACCCTAGCACTAGAGGCCTTAACACGCCAACTGCGGCTCATTGCCAGAGGAGTCCCTATCCCCCTTCCTCCCTTCCCAGACAATCTCTTTGTCTCTGTCCCGGGCCCCTCCGAAGAACCTCCCAAACCACAGTATGGCAAGTGGCCTCACTCTAAAACGTTTGCCTATTGAATATTGAATTATTAATTAATGAATTTCAATAAAATTACTTCCCACCCTATTCACCTATAAACCCACAACCGCTACATAATTAAATTACACACAAATTAATTTGCATATATTTAATTAATTCTTAATAAATGTTAAAAAATATATTATAATTAAATTACTTCCCACCCTATTCCCCTATAAACCCACAACCCGCTACGGAAGTAAAATACGCAAAAATATATGTAACATAAAAAAATTCAAACATACATTACAAAAATAATATATAATTTTAACACATATACTAGCATACATAACACTAAAAAAAATATTATGGAAAACGGTATTTCTAAATTCGATATTATGGGAAACGATATTTCTAAATTCAATATTATGGGAAACGATATTTCTTACCTCAAATTCAATATATATATTTAAACTTTCTTTATTGAAATTTTTACAATCGAAAACAGACAATCAGGCTTCAATATCTGTTGAGGAGACAAGGTTGGGGAAAATGAGAATGCAAAGCAAGAGACGCATCGGGATACAGAAATGCAGTTCAACATGTACATAGATTAGCAGTGCGACTGTTAAACAACACTAAAGAGTTATAACAATGCAAGCACCAATCAGGACACCATTGTTTTGCCATTGCAGCCTATAAGAAGATGAGGACGCCAGGGGGATCGGGAGTATATGAGTATTTTATTTATTTTATTCTATTTATTTATTTAAACAGTTTTATATAGCGCTGGCTAGACCCAAGGGTATCAGAGGGCTTTACAGGGATGGCAGTATAGACAAGGTGTGATAATTACATTACAATCGTACAAAAAATGAAGAGCAAAATAAACAAGCAAGACGTGAAGAGCAATAAATATCTAGACAAGGAGATAAGAAGTAGCATATGGTCCAAAACCAGGGATTGAGTAAATTATGCAAGCGGGGTTGTCCAGGGGAAGTGGAGGGAGGTATGAGGGAAGGGTAGATCGGGGGCAGTAGAAGGGAGAGGAGATAGTATGTAGGAGTATGCAGGGAATCTATGAGAGCAGGTGGAAGGGGAATGGAGAGCGGGAGGGAGGGGAATGGTGGAAAATGTGGGAGAGAGGAACGGGGTTAGTAGGTCAGGTATAATGTGATGAGCAACATAGCACCATATTGGGCAGCATGTGAAAACTTAGAAGGTGGAGAGATCAAGGACCCCAGTATTTGAGGAGAAAGTGTCACCTGAGATCTTTTTTGAAGCTGTAGTATGATGGGTTGCAACACAGATTTTTGGGGAGTGCGTTCCAGATGGTAGCAGCATTACTGGAGATAGAGAGTGACTGGGTAGATTTCTTGTTGGCCATCGGCAGTATGAGAATGAGAGCATTGGTGCTCCTCAAATCTCTAGAGCAGCCC